>NC_091081.1:17500000-18750000 GCF_032405125.1 Capricornis sumatraensis | reverse complement strand
CAAGAACAGTGGAGTGGGTTGCCATTTTCTTCTCCTATGCATGGAAGTGAAAAGTGAAAGTGAATTTGTTCAGTCCTGTCTGACTCTTAGCGACCCCATGGACTGCAGCCTATTAGGCTCCTCCGTCCATGGGATTTACCGGGCAAGAGTACTGGAGTGGGGTTCCATTAAGTCTAATTATTGTCAAATTCAGACTTAAACAGAAGATAGTAGGGAAAACCACTAGACCATTCAGGTATGACCTAAAACATATCTCTTATGATTATACAGTGGAACTAACAAATAGATTCAAAGGATTAGATCTGATAGAGTACCTGAAAAACTGTGGACAGAGGTTCATAACATTGTACAGGAGGTGGTGATCAAAACCATCCCCAAGAAAAAGAAATGCAAAAAGGCAAATTGGTTGTCTGAGGAGGCCTTACCAATATCTGAGAGAAAAAGAGAGGCAAAAAGCAAAGGAGAAAAGGAAAGATATATCCATCTGAATGCAGAGTTCCAAAGAACAGCAAGGAGAGATAAGAAAGCTTCCCTAAGTTAACAGTGCAAATAAATAGAGGAAAACAATAGAATGGGAAAGACTAGAGATCTCATCAAGAAAATTAGAGATACCGAGGGAGCATTTCATGTAAAGATGGGCACATAAAGGACAGAAATGTTATGGACCTAATGGAAGCAGAAGATTTTAAGAAGAGGTGGCAAGAATACACAGAAAGATAGGCAAAATATATCTTAAGATATACAAAAAATATACAAAGAGGATTGTTATGACCCAGATAACCACAATGGTATGATCACTCACCTAGAGCCAGACATTCTGGAGTGTGAAGTCAAGGGGGCCTTAGGAAGCATCACTATGAACAAAGCTAGTGGAGGTGATGGAATTGCCGTTGAGCTCTTTCAAATCCTAAAAGATGCTGCTGTGAAAGTGCTGCACTCAATATGCCAGCAGATTTGGAAAACTCAGTAGTGGTCACAGGACTGGAAAATGTCAGTTTTCATTTCAATTCCAAAGAAAAGAAATGCCAAAAAAAATATTCAAAGTACTGCACAATGGCAACCCACTCCAGTATTCTTGCCTGGAAAATCCCATGGACAGAGGAGCCTGGTAGGCAGCAGTCCATGGGGTCGCTAGGAGTCGACCACGACTGAGCGACTTCACTTTCACTTTTCACTTTCATGCACTGGAGAGGGAATGGCAACCCACTCCAGTGTTCTTGCCTGGAGAATCCCAGGGATGGGGGAGCCTGGTGGGCTGCCATCCCTGGGGTCGCAGAGTCGGACACCACTGAAGTGACTTAGCAGCAGCAGCAGCAGCACAATTGCACTCATCTCACACGCTAGCAAAGTAATGCTCAAAATTCTCTAAGTAAGGCTTCAGCAGTACGTGAAGCAAGAACTTCCATATGTTCAAGCTGGATTTAGGAAAAAACAGAGGAACCAGAGATCAAATTGCCAATGTCCACTGGATCATATAAAAAGCAAGAGAATTCCAGAAAAGCTTCTGCTTCATTGACTATCCTAAAGCCTTTGACTGTGTGGATCACAACAAACTTCAGAACATTCTTAAAGACTTGGTAGTACCAGACCACCTGACCTGCCTCCTGAGAACTCTGTATTCAGGTCAAGAAGCAACAGTTAGAACTGTACATGGAACAACAGATTGGTTCCAAATCAGGAAAAGAGTACATCAAGGCTGTATACTGTCATCCTGCTTATTTAACTTACATGCAGAGCACATCATGTGAAATGCCAGGCTGGATGAAGTGCAAACTGGAATCAAGATTGCTGGGAGAAATATCAATAACCGCAGATGTGAAGATGATACCACCTTTATGGCAGAAAGTGGACAGGAACTAAAGAGCCTCTTGATGAAAGTGAAAGAAGAGACTGAAAAAGCTGGTTTGAAACTCAATATTCAAAACATTAAGATCGTGGCATCTGGTCCCTTCACTTCATGGCAAATAAATGGGGAAACAATGGCAACAGTGAAAGACTTTTCTTTGGCTCCAAAATCACTGCAGATGGTGACTGCAGCCATGAAATTAAAAGATGCTTGCTCCTTGAGAAAAAAGTTATGACAAACCTAGATAGCATATTAAAAAGCAGAGAGATTACTCTGCCTACAAATTCTATATAGCCAAAGCTTTTTTTTTTTTTTAAATAGTAGTCATATATGGATATGAGAGTTAGACTATAAAGAAAGCTGAGCATCAAGAATTGATGCTTTGGAACTGTGGTGTTGGAGAAGACTCTTGAGAGTCCCTTGGACTGCAAGGAGATCCAAACAGTCAATCCTAAAGGAAATCAGTCCTGAATATTCATTGGAAAGACAGATGCTCAAACTGAAGCTCTAAAACTTTGGCCACCTGATGCAAGGAACTGACTTGTTGGAAAAGACCCTGATGCTGGGAGAGATTGAAGGCAGGAGGAGAAGGGGATGACAGAAGATGAGATGGTTGGATGGCATCATCGACTCAATGGACCTGAGTTTGAACATGTTATTGAGTTGGTGATGGACAGGGAATGCTGGTGTGCTGCGGTCCATGGGGTTGCAGAGTCAGACATGACTGAGAGTGAACTGAACTGATACAAATAATATAAAGTTTAAAAATAAGATTCAGAAAATATATGTGATTTCCTGCCATTATACAAAAGGAATCAATGAGAATATATATTGGTGTTTTGTGTATATGGCTGACTCTAAAAGGCTATGCAGCAATATAAACATTGTTTACTGATATGTGTGGAGTGCCCTTGTAGCTCAGTGGTAAAGAATCTGCCTGTAATGCATAAAACACAGGTTCAATCCCTGGGTCAAGAAGATCCCCTGGAGAAGGAAATGGCAATCCATTCCAGTATTCTTGTCTAGGAAATCCCATGGACCAAGGAGCCTGGAAGGCTGCAGTCTATTGGGTCACAAGATTGGACAGGACTTTGGAACTACACAACGACAACTGATATGTGTGCATGGAACAGATGGGTTGTTATAGAACATAAACAGACGACTGAAAGACAGGAAGCCTTTCCCTTCTGTGTCTTTTCATTTGTGTATTTCTTTTGTTTTTTAAGTCATGAAAACAAACACAATCTATTAAAAATATCTCTTCTAAGAATGATGAAAAGCCTGATATAATGGAATTTGTAAGTACAATATATTGCCAAAAAGGACAATTAGAATCACAAGAAAAGCTGAAGTAATGCCATTCAAAGAAGAGAAGTGTAGTGATGGTATTCTACTTGTCTTGGCTGTGAACACACAAAGATATATTGCCATAAATCTTCTTGTAAGTTTTAATGGGAAATAGTGACATAATACTTTGAGAAGATAGAGAAGGATAGCAGGGCATGTTATCAGATTACTTAATCCTCATCCATCATAGCATAATGTAAATAAAAAAATATATTTTTGATCATTTTAATTAGCAATACAAGTATTTTAAAATAAAGTGTGAGTTAAAATAAGAATCTGAGTAAAAGCTGGTGGTTTCTGGGGAAAGGAATGGAGGGATGGGGAAAACTGGATTTGAGAAGGGGCAATTTTCAGTATAATCTTCTTGATACTATTTGACTCCTAAACCATGTGCGTTGATAACTTCCTCCTGTAATGCAGGAGACACAGGTTAGATCTCTAGCTCAGGAAGAGCCTCTGGAGTAGGAAATGGCAACCCACTCCAGTATTCTTGCCTGGGGGAATCCCACTAACAGAGGAGCCTGGCAGGCTACCGTCCATGGAGTCACAAAAGGGTCAAGCACAATTTAGTGACTGAGCATGTACCTGAGGAGTTTGCATTTACATCACTTTAGTCTGAATATGCATTCTCCAATTTAATATGGTCCTTGGCCTTCAGCTTATATACATTAAAGTTCCCTGCCTCATTCTAGAGAAACTTCATTTTGTAACTGCAGGGCAATTTGCTGCTATGAGGATGAGAGGTCAAAGAAATGCTCTTCGCAGGAACAGGGAATCATGCTAAGGGAAATAATAGTTTTAAGACAGAGGGATGAATCAATTGGTGAAATGAGGCAACTAAGAAATCATGATTGTAATTACACACTCAAAGCTAGTTTAGCCACTCTTAACTATCAGCACTAACCTCTGCTAATCTTTTGGGTGTTAGCTGATGCTATATATCAAATCCATTTGAGCTCATTAAATATAATTACCCACACAGAGAGTCTTTACTTCGGTAATCCAAATGAGAGACAGACATATACCTATGTTCTATAAATGGAGATTTGCTTTATCCCTGAGAGTTATGATGAAATTATGGTGCATTGTAATTAAGAATTTTTTTACAATACTTACTCTCAATTTTTGAGCTCAAATACCTCTTTAGATATATCAAACTTTCAATGAATGTTGTTGGTGAGGTTATATTTCAATATTTGCAGTCTGGAAGAGTAGAAATGGGTAAAAATTATTTTAAATTGGCTGCAGCAGTTTTCTAATTCATCTTTCAGTTTAGTTCAATCACTCAGTTGTGTTTGACCCTTTGCGACCCCATGGACTGCAGCATGCAAGGCTTCCCTGTCCATCACCTACTCCTGGAGCCTATTCAAACTTGTGTCCATCGTGTTGGTGATGCCATCCAACCATCTCATCCTCTGTTGTCCCCTTCTTCTCCCGCCTTCAATCTTTCCCAGCATCAGGGTCTTTTTCATTGAGTTGGCTCTTTGCATCAGGTAGCCAAAGTACTGGAGTTTCAGCTTCAGCATCAGTCCTTCTAGTGAATATTTAGGACCAATTTCCTTTACCATTGACTAGTTGAATCTCCTTGCAGTGCAAGGGACTTTCAAGAGTCTTCTCCAACATCACAGTTCAAAAGCATCAATTCTTCAGTGCTCAGCTTTCTTTATAGTCTAACTCATATCCATACATGACTAATGGAAAAATCATAGCTTTGACTAGATGGACCTTTGTTGGTAAAGTAATATCTGCTTTTTAATATGCTATCCAGCTTGATCATAGCTTTTCTTCCAAGAAGCAAGCATCTTTTAATTTCATGGCTGCAGTTGCCATCTGCAGTGATTTTGGAGTCCCCAAAAATAAAGTCTGTCACTGTTTCCATTGTTTCCCCACCTATTTTCATGAAGTGATGGGACTGGATGCCATGATCTTTGTTTCCTGAATATTGAGTTTTAAGCCATTTTTTCACTCTCCTCTTTCACTTTCAACAGGAGGCTCTTTAATTCTTTGCTTTTTGCCATAAGGGTGGTGTCATCTGTACATCTCAGGTTATATTGGTATTTCTCCCGGCATTCATCTTTGGAGAAGACTAAAGTTTATTTTGGGGGAAACATTGTAATGATCTTTTGATTATGTAGAAGTTGAGGCAAAATCATTTTATGAAACAACAAAATGTTAAAACAAGCGAGGAGGTAAATTGATTTACATTAGTGTGTAATATGTTGTCTTCTTTTTTGGGATTTCACTGTGCCTGAGCCTGGAGGTCAGTAAGACTGAAGAGAGAGGCTTATTCTGTACATGTATAAGTGAGATTGGCCAAGTCCTGCCTATTGGGAAAGGAAGACAATAGAAATGCCAGAAAGCAATACCTTGTGAAAGGCCATGGCCCATGGATATACAGCATCCTATTTTTTTGCTTCTTTTTGTCGGTGTGACTCATTACCACAGTGTCCAAGCCTTTAGTCCATGTATGTGTGTATATATATATATATATATTTATATACACATGTATATACCTACATACATATAGTTAATTTTACTTAAAATAATTCAAAGAAAGACATACCTACTCTTGGTGAAAATTGTCCAAGTGTACTTTAGAAGTGGCAGAATAATGTAGACCAATGTATAAAACAGATTTTCACTCTGAGTAGAAAACACAGTTTCACTTTTCTTGTAAACAGCTGCAGCATGATAGAATAGTGTGGAGTGGAAATTCTCCACTCTCTGCTGAGAAAGGGCTCTCTATAGGCTTCGAGTGCTTTGAATTCTGGAAGGTCAGACAGTTCATGCAGTTTCATGTTCTCATGTGGAAAAAATAACAGGGGGCTTTGAGACTGGACCCTAGCCAGATGTGTTCTCTGTGGCTGAAGATTAGTCAGACAAGATTTTGGGTGATAATAGAAGTTTCATGGAGTGATTTTCTAGAAACCTTAGGGTAATGGGACAACCTGTCTTGCTTTGAATTTCTCTTTTTAATAAGGGCCCAGTCCCTTTCAATGGCTCACTCATCTAGATCATGCCCATCCAAAAAAATTTCTCTTCTGATCAACTCAGAATTAGCTGATTTATGGTCTTATAGCTTTCCCACCAATTATGTGAAGTTGATCCAGTAAATTAAGAGGGAAAAAGATGTTGACAAAGTACTTCAAACAGAATATAACTTTTTTTAGTGTTTACACTCATTAAAAATATAGCTATATTACAGTGATCATGTGAGTTTTACAACAGAATATAATTATTGAGCTAACTGATTTGTTTCTTTAAATGGGAACTTTCTACTTGAAACTTGAATTAAATGGCAACATACATGTACACTGACCTTGTGCCATATAAAAACTGAAATCACTGATTAAGTTAATGGTTACTAGCTGATGGCTATTAGAACAAAGGGATCATGGCAAAATAAACCAAGCTTTCAAATATAGATGTTGACTATTAGCAATTAGGGCTTCCTGGTTCAGACAGTAAAGAATCTACCTGCAATGCAGGAGACCCAGGTTTGATTCCTGGGTCAGGAAGATTCCCTGGAGGAGAAAATGGCAGCCCACTCCAGTATTCTTGCATGGGAAATTCCATGAAAAGAGGAGTCTATAGTCCATGGGGTCGCAAAGAGTCAGACATGACTGAGCAACTAACAACAATAACAACATTAACGATTAAAAAACCTCCATTGTATATTAAATGTTTATTATGAGTTGGACCTTAAATTCAGATAATAATAATTGCCCAAGTATTTACTTGTGATTAGTATAGTCCTTAAGTACGTGATATGTATTTTTCCATTTAATCTCTTTGCAGTAGATATTGTTATTAGTTCCAGTTTGTACATGAGAATTTATGAAACTTGTCTCATACTGGTTAGTTGTGGTGTGAGAGTTTAGTACTTGGTAGGCTGACTCCAGAGTCTACTCTGTATGTCTATCAGAATAAGAAGGAATAGACATTTCTAAATATCCATTTAGAGTTATAATATTTATTTTTATAATAAATATCCAATGATCCTCACATTACTCAGAAGAGACATGCCGAGTATAGTTTAGAGTCTGAATTTTTTTCCCTGCTAAAGACTGATTTCTAGCAAGCATCCAAAGACAAAAAAGTGATTAATTCCTTTTTTATGGGCAATTATTTTCTCAATTATGGCAAGGATAAAGCTGGATTTTTTATGTAATATATTTAATAAAGATTTAAAGAAAATATATATTTTCTCTTTAGTTGTATTTATTAGTAACTTATTTTTATGTCCTTTAAAGAAAGAAAAATCACTGGAATCCCTGGATTCTCTTCCTTTGTCTTCTTCTTAATCCCTTGCTTTCTCCTTGTCTAGTCAAACACTTTGACATAATGCATACTCATACCCTTTGGCAAGATGATAGCTGTTTTTGTTTTTGTTTTTTCCTAAAAGAATACACAGATTGGGTTGTGATATATCTAAGAATTATGTTGCTCATGGCAGGTGCATCCTGACAGAAAGTGACATTTTGCATGTTGACATTAAGAGTTCTTTAGGCAAACACTGAAAATGTGACAGTAACTTTAGCATTAAATAATAAATGTAAATAACCAAGGCAGTATGAACTGGAACTCAGTGGCTTGCTAAAGAAAAGTGTTTAGTCACTCAGTCATGTCCGAATCTTTGTGACTCTGCACTATAGCTCACCAGGATCCTCTGTCCATGGGATTTTCCAGACAAGAATACTGGAATGGGCTGCCATTCCCTTCTCCAGGGGATCTTCCCAACTCAGGTACCGAACCTAAGTCTACCTGCACTGGCTGGCAGACTCTTTACCACGTGAGCAAATGGCTTGCTAAAGAAAGCCTACGTATTTAAAGCTTCTTCATACATGACCCATCCTTAGGATGAGCCAGTTCAGTTCAGTTCAGTCCAGTCGCTCAGCCGTGTCCGACTCTTTGCGACCCCATGAATCGCAGCACGCCAGGCCTCCCTGTCCATCACCATCTCCCGGAGTTCACTCAGACTCACATCCATCGAGTCCATGATGCCATCCAGCCATCTCATCCTCTGTCGTTCACTTCTCCTCCTGCCCCCAATCCCTCCCAGCATCAGAGTCTTTTCCAATGAGTCAACTCTTCGCGTGAGGTGGCCAAAGTACTGGAGTTTCAGCTTTAGCATCATTCTCTCCAAAGAAATCCCAGGGCTGATCTCTTTCAGAATGGACTGGTTGGATCTCCATGCAGTCCAAGGGACTCTCAAGAGTCTTCTCCAACACCACAGCTCAAAAGCATTAATTCTTCAGCACTCAGCCTTCTTCACAGTCCAACTCTCACATCCATACGTGACTACTTGAAAAACCATAGCCTTGACTAGACGGACCTTAGTCGGCAAAGTAATGTCTCTGCTTTTGAATATGCTATCTAGGTTGGTCATAACTTTTCTTCCAAGGAGTAAGTGTCTTTTAATTTCATGGCTGCAATCACCATCTGCAGTGATTTTGGAGCCCCCAAAAATAAAGTCTGACACTGTTTCCACTGTTTCCCCATCTATTTCCCATGAAGTGATGGGACCAGATACCATGATCTTCGTTTTCTGAATGTTGAGCTTTAAGCTAACTTTAAGGAGCTAGCAAATGGAGCTGAAGATGCCACATAAAGCAGAAAAAGTAATTTCCAAACATAATATTTATCAAATAATCAGTATAAAGTTTAGGCAACTAACAATATCCTTGAAAAACTGTCCAGGCTTCAATCCCTGATCTCTGAATATCAGCGTATCATAGAATATGCATGTGTTGATACAAATCTTACTTTCAAATGATTATTTCTTAACATTTTTGAATAAGGCAGTGGAATCATTTAATATCTTTGCATCTGATTTTCTCTTTAACTTTTTCCATGTCAGGTTGCTTTTGCCTTGAGTTATAAATATCACTATATATCATATTTCAAGATTTACAGTTTTAACTAACTTCTGTTATCAAGTTAAGAAATCTAAGTGCACATTCATTTTTATCTCTTCTTTTGCAAAATATTTCTAGCTTTTAAAATTTACTTTCATACAATTTCCTGTAGATTTCTGATAAAGTTTTCAAAATAAAGTTGAACTATGAGCTGCTAACTGTAAACTATCTAACAAGGACAAATTTTAATAAATTTGTAACTATTAACCTAAATTTTAACTATTTACCTAACTAGATGCTTTAATGAGTATAGATGAGAGTGTTATGATGAGGAGGATATACAAGTTTGCCTCGTCTGAGTTGGTGAGATGTTTTCGATGTCTATTTTTCTTTATTTGAGAATTTATCAAGAGTATTCTTTCTCAGATTTTCATTTATTTCTTTTCATGTACTTAATTCCTTAAACTCTGTAACAGTTGATTTTTTTCTAGGAGTTTAGCCTTAACTTTCCCATTTTTTTGCCTTCAAGTATTTTATTGGAAACTCTGCCTGTTCCCATTTGTCCATGCAGTTTTTCACCATCTCAAATGGGGTCACCAGCTTATATCTTCACTATATCAGCCCACTTTGTGACTACTGTCTGCAGGAATTCAGCCCTACATTCTTAAGTGATTTCAGTCATATATGGCAACACTTTCCCTCAAAGCTAAAAACATGAGATAAATGAAATCTGTGGTCTCTTTCTTGGCCAGGAGTCTCATCTATCCTCTATTTCCATTCATTTATTTAAAAAAAAATTTCTTTACAATTTGCTACAAAATAGATATAAATTTGTCTCAGTTATATCAGTCTGGGGCTTGTGCCCTTTGTTGGCATTTCAGTATGACCATCTTTGTTTTGGAGATAAGAAAGAAACTGTATTTCCTTGAGGAATATGGATAATACTCTCCTTTATTCACGTTCAGACCAGTTTCCTTATTAAGTTTTCTCATCTCAATTTATTTTGTTTTATTGTCACAGAGTTTGTATACCTTCTATTACTGGGCTATCATTTTCTTCAAATTCCAAGAGAGAGCCGCTGCGAAGAGAACGTAATGTAAAAAATAATATTTTAAATATATTAAATAGAGAATATAAAACTAGACATATCCTATTAAAACATCTGAAAGTCAAAGTGTTAGTTGTTCATTTGTGTCCGAATCTTTGCAACCCCATGGCGTGTAGCCCGCCAGGCTCCTCTGTCCATGGGGTTTCCCAGGCAAGAAGACTGAAGTGGATAGCCATTCCCTTCTTTAGGATATCTTCCTGACCCAGATATGGAACCTGCATATCCTGCATTGCAGGCATATTCTTTACCATCTGAGTCACCAGGGAAGTCCTATATTGATAAGTTGCTAATGTGGAAATGTAGAACGTTGTTATCAATTAGAGAAACATGGCACTTATCTTGGGGGTTAATTTGAAGAGGATGTAAAGGAGATGGATAAACATCAGTGACATAAAGGTTTTTGAGTCTAGCCATACCAGTTAAAATAGCTGTTACTATAGAGAGTATGAAACACTACATGAGACATATGGAGTGAGAAGTTTATCAATGAAACTCTCTGAAAACTCTCTGGCATGAGAAAAAGCTGATTCTAGATATGTAAAGCTGTTTTGCAGATGTTATATTAAAATTCTACCATCCCCGTTTGAGCAGCTGCTAATTTTCCTCTGACATAATAAATGCAGTCCTTCAAAACTTACATTCAAGTTATAGGTGCTGCTGACAAGTACAATTACACACAAGTTGTTAGGATTCTTATTTTCCATAAATGGGCATTGCCAGTGTTGCAAGTAAGCTCTGCAGTCGTTCAAATCTAGACATATTCTGTTTGGTGTGCAGAATTTATACTGAATATTTTGCAAATGAAAGTGCTAAGCATTAGTTTCCACCCTCTGGAACTTACATTTCCCTGTAACATAGAAGTATCAGGAAATTATTAATGAATGCATTGGTTAATAATAAGAAACATTAACCAAAAAATGTCAATGAGCTCACTGAGATAATTTGGGCATAGGAAACAATACTATCACACTCAGTACCAATTTTTTTTTTTCAAGAAAACAAATTATGCTATTCCCCTATAGTCAGACTTGTCTACCTGTAGTCCTGACAGATATGACATGGTTGGTGAGCACAGGTGAGCACAGGTGACCACTAGGTCCATTCCAGCCATATCATTGGTTATTTATAGACTGAGACTGGCACAAAACAAGCAACTACATACATTTCTTACAAACAAGTGGTAGTGAAAAATAAAAGGGAAGAGAATGGGATGATAAAGAAATTATCTGTGGATAGCTGATTTTTGTAATGCTTACTTCATTCAGCCTAAGAGGTTAGAGGTGGTTTTTCATGGTGGTAAAATAGTCAGTAACTGTTGAAGAAAAGACACTGCCAAAATTCCAGGGTTTCTTATACGCCAACTATAGTACTCTTTTCCTAAACACCCAGTATATTAAAAACAAAAACTTATAGCCCTTTCCAGAGGTGTGTATCCAAGGATAATACAAAGTTCAACATCTGACCTGCAAAACAGGCGAAGTGAACTGCTCATATTCCCACTGCTGGTCATGAGAGACTTTTCTGTTATTTACTATATGCAGTTTTCAACATAATGCCTTGGACTGTAGCACCTCTAAGGAGAGCATAATTATTTTACCATCCTTTGGGAGATAGTGCCTATAGGGTGGTAATAGGGAAAGTATAATCCAGAAATGTGAGCACATATTCTTTTTTGCAATTGCATATTGAAGCTGTTAAATGGAATTCACCAAGAGGTCATGAATTTAGACTTTTAATATCTATTATTAATGATTCTTTAATACTGTTGGTGTTTACCTGGTGTTTATGTGTATTGTCTTAGCTAAACTGATTTAAAGACTTTTTAGGTCCAATTTTGGTGGGGAAAGTTACTAAGGATGTAGATATCACTGAGATTAACATAGTCCTTTCAAAATGCTGTCATAAGGAGATATTACAGATAACAAATGCATCTTATTTTATGCTCTCAAGCAAGCAAAATTTTAGGTTTATGTGTGACTTATACTAAACTTCATGAGCACAGGTGCTTTGCCCTTAGGGTTTACTCTTGAAAACAATGCTTGGAACTCAGTGTAATATACCATATTCTGATTTTTTGATGTAGAGTTTGGTATTCATTAATTATTAAGAAATATATTCACCATGTCAGACTCTTCTGTCCAGTCTTTTTGAGGCTCTGTCCAGCATCAGTACAGATGATTTTTTCACTGAAGCAACTAAGTTGTTGTTTTAACTGAACTCTACTATAAGGAAAGCCTTTTCTTTGAAGAAGCTCCCTTAAGTGAATGGTGCTCATTTTCCCATGTTAGATACCATTATCACTCTGAAAATGTGTAGTCTCAGCTTCTCTTATTAGAGCTCATTACATATTCATTCACATGTAAAATGTCTTTCTTTGCAGCCATGTCATCTGATTATAACTGTACCTTCTTGCAATGGTATCTAGTAGTTATCTACTATTTATCAATGGCTCGTGCCTATGAGTGTAAAATGGTTTCTGGGGCTTCAGGATCTATGAAGCTGATTCTTCTGGCATTTATGCTTCATATCTTTGACTTTTTTTCATGTGCATGAGCTTCACCTCCACTGAATTCTGCCTCCTATGCCCATCTTTACACCTTGGTCCTTGACATCATCTAGGTTTGTATCAACTTCGAAATCATACAATGCAGCATACCCAGGAATTCTTAATGTCTGGATTACAATTTTTCAATTACTCAATCAGTTATAAAAGCTGAAGTGAAACTTTAGTATATAATACTAAAACCCAAAGCTAGTAGAGACAGTCAATGCCATAGATGAGAGGAGGCAGAATTTATCATAAGTAAGACCTGAATGGAGAATATTCCCCCCACCCGTACTTTCTTCTTGGCAAATCTGGCTTTTTACTCATAAAGAAAATGCCAACTATAAAGAGGTAGAAAGATACATCACACCTCTTTAAATGCAAACAGATATAAATGGAAATGTGTAGGCATATAGAATTTCAAGCAGGATCTATATTTTTTCCTAAGTTTTATTAAAGCTATAAAACAAATGTTTTAAACCTCTTTTTCCTATGTTTGCTGTAATATTTTGCTTGAAAAGCTTGTCTTTCTAGACCCTCTCATATCCTTTGTTGTTTGTCTTTTATAATGCAAAAGTTTTTGGGCCCCACATTTACTCTGCTTTTCATTCTTGAGCATATGGAAATCTAACTAAGCCTAGGTTTCTATAAAGAGAAGATTCATTTTGTAATTCCACATGGGTGCTGGAATTTCTTTTCTACTCTTAACCACCTGGAGTAGTAATTAATATATAGAGTCTTTAGCCCTATTTTTGAAATAAAAATTATTTTTATATACTATGTAAACCTCTTTATATAGTGAAACATCTCATTATCTACTCTGTGGAATAGATTTTTTTTTTTCTGTAATAGGCTGAAACAGTCTGAATTTGATGTTTATTTTATATCATTAAAGTTTTTTATAATGTGCATCCTGGAAGAAACAGTGAAAACTACCACCTTAAACTACACTGTATAACTTCTGTGACTCTTACTAGTGGACATGACATGGCTAACAATTGCAATTTTAAATATATATATATATATTAATAAAAATAGTAGGGGTATGAACTTGCTCTAGCTATACCAGAAATCAGTTTTTAAACAGTCATTGCTCAGATAACCAATGGCCAAGTGTGTGAAGCAGTAACGTACAATATGATGGTTAAAAATAGTCCCCCAAGTCTGATTATCAGACTATGTCAATATCCTGATAGTACCAGTGACCCCGTTATTTAATTAATGAATTTGGAGTAGCTCCTGAGCCTCAGTAGACATCTCTATTGCCAGTTATTAATATGTATAAATAATAGGCTTCACCCTGAGGATGAGGGGTGACTCTGTATGTACTTCACTTCATATATAAGACCAGTGGACAAGTGACCCATGATGGGAGGATTATCAGAATCTTCCAGAATATTAGTCCTGGATACCAGTGATATGTCGTTTTTTTTCCTACTTATAGCAAGAACTGTAACAGGAAACTTGGGAATTATGGTATAATCATATTAGGTCTTCCATAATGTTGAAGAAGAAGGGAGAAAAATAGAATAATCAGATATCTAAAGAGAAGAAAAAATGGGAGATTTAAAAAGCATCATGACGGTTTTCCACATCCTGGTTATAATCTCTTTTTCACATGGCAGATCCATTGAATTGTGAGGTAGTTCTATTTTCTTAGGATAAATTGATCCTAGTCCTATCCCAATTTTATTTTGTAAACTAGCTCCAATTTGTTTTTATCTCTTGGAAACAATTGTGCTAACTAATACATCCATCTTTTTTGTGCATTTGAATTCCAGCCAGGAAAGCCTCACACCATCCTATGTTCTTGCATGCCTCTGAATTTATGGTTGCAATGCAGAACAAAGCAAACAGAAAAGCTATCCAGTGCCCTTTCTTTCTTTATATACCCGTTAAAGTTTTATTCCTTTGTGATTTAGATTAAATGTTTCACTCATGATATTGCTCGTATTTCCTCAGTTGAATTAATTATTCCTTCTATTATATATCTATGGACACAATATGTATTGCTTTGTGGAAGTTACTTCATATTGTCTCATGTTATAGTTATTTAAAAACTGTACCAGCTTGAGTTTCCAACTCTTTCAAGGGTAGTGTCATATTTTCTTGCTCATTTTTATATTCCCCATGTACCTAATATATATATTTGCACATAGTGTGTATTTATTGGAAGATCATATATGTGAATATATATATAAATAAAAATCCATCTCACAATATAGTCATTTAATTATCCCTTTAATCACATATATTCAATATCTGTTGAAGATTTACTGTATTCTCTGTGTGTGTGTATCTGTGTGAATGTATGCATAACAGTATATCACAGAAGAGGGACTAAATAGCTGACAAATATTTGATTGGGTAATGAGAAAAGAGCAAGAAAAAGTCAAAACAGCAAGTTTTATTCAAGCAGCTGTAAGCCTTATTCCAGGAACATAAAGCATAAAATTTGATGAGAGTGATCCTGATAAAGAGGCAAGATAGCTAAGAGCTGAGTAAAAGGGGACCTTTTATAATGCAGTAAAGAGATAACAAATTTGCCAAATGTATGGAATGTAAATTAAGTCATTTGGAAGTATATTTACTTTTCAGGTCACTGGAAGAACATTGAATAGATGTGGCTGTAATTTTAAAGAGAATGCATTAATGGCCTGAAAGACTAATTTGGTCTTCTGTGGCATCTAGATAAGGTGATCTACTTTTAGTAGCACAGACTGATTCAAAATTAAAGAGACTGTTAAACACTTTGAATTAATTGCTTTCAACTTTTATATTTGAATATAGATTTGAATTTCACTATTGAAATTCAGTCTCTGCTTATTATCCCCTGGGCAGGAAATTGAAGTGCAAAGGTAATAAACTGGGCAGAGATAGCTATTGTCCATATAATGCATAATTAATGATAAATTATGTGAATATATATGTTCCTAAAAGATTAGTAAGTTTCAAATAAGATCAGATTCTGTACCAGTAAGTTTGTTTCACTTATTTCAAACTTGCACTGGCAAGTTTGTTTCATTTAATAAAGGAAAAAATACAGAGCAAATGGCTGCTTCTTCTTTCTCCTTCAAGTTCTATTGAAAGCACACTTTTAGTCATTAGGAATGCTGATGTGATTTGCTTTCTCCTTTGGATAATGAATATAGATCTTAAGGGCAACTGGATAATGTAAAATAAGAAATCACTTGGCATAACAAAGCTTTGTAACTTTATTACTTCCAGACCTACCTCTGATAACAAGACATTGTAGCTGAAACAATGACTTTGCATTAGTACTAAAGTGTATGGGCTCCTGCCTGAAAAAATCAGAATAGTCTATTATATATGAATTTTTTCTTTTTAATCTCCCAGAAAATTTTGTAACATCAAATGATTTGTCAAATATGTGTATTTTATGATCAGTACATTTAACACATTTACAATAATATATCAATTATTAAACCTGATAGTTGATCTCTGAAGTATGGCTCAGGGATTGATTAAAAGCATAATATATAATATTTACATAGAATATGTGCAATTTATAAATTTGTGCAAGAATTTATAAATATGTGCAAATGTAATTTGTAAATGTTTATATATAAAGATATTAATATAAAATTTTTATATGTATACTGTGAAAATATACTAATTTATGTAAATTTATAAATATTATAAATATACAGTTCTATGTATACATGTCCTTAGCAGAAACCCATAAAAATTCTGAGATTTCCATACTGATGAGTCATCAACATCATGATGTCTTATGGAATTTTTCTACCTTTTATATCATGAGAATATTTTTTCTAATAGTGGTATTTCTCATTTTTGACAGCTTATAGAGCAAAGGGTAAGCATCAACTATTTATAGAATGTGATAAAAGTTCATTTATTTTCAGCCTTACTCCTATGTGTATTGAACTACATAGCTTCTTGCCAGAAGTCTTGCTCATGTGTCTAGGTGTATGTGTGTTTGCTTTTACTGGAGATTTTGTTTGCAAGGGATGGTAACCTGACTCAAAATAACTCAGGGAGAAATAAGATTGCATGGGGCTCATATAACCAAAAGAGCAAGGGCAGGGGTGCAGCTGTGGGGCAGGGATGTCTGGATCCAGAGATTTTAGTGCCTTAAAGAAATTCTGTGGTTAGTAGTGTTGAAATCATTTTCCAATATTATTGAGACTGTCTTTTACTCCAGCAGGAAGCATGGCCAGATACTGAAATATCTGAATGCTAACCATCTGATAGGGCTGTGATGTCCGTGGTCTAAAATGAGGATAAATCTTGGAAGGAAATCATCCAAATTAGGTAAAGAAAGCAGAAGCTACCCTAGACAATTGGTATGGGAAGAAGTTTATGTTAGGAAAGTGAAGGCTTATCAAATCTTTGCAAGCCAGAACAAAGATTAGAAAGTAACTTTCAGGAATACCAGAAGGGTCAGAATCACAAAACCTCACATATCTATGTTTTCTGCTTCCTACATCTTATAAGCAGAGAGTGGCTTCACAGGAAATTGCCTAGAAATTGCTGGCAAAAGCTTACTTATGCACTCTCCCAATACCAATGCATGTCTGAGCCATTAGAAGTCTTCTACATCATAGCAGAGAAGGTCTGGTATCACAGATTACTTTCCTGTGTTGCTGGCATTTTATTAAGCAACTAAGCACACTATGAATACTGTTCTGTGCTGAAGATCATACATTTTGAGAATCTCTAGAACGTATACTCAACACTAGTAAATGTGGACAAATCCAAAATTATGTTCTTCCTCTTTGATCTAATATCCTTGAGTCCATCTTTTCACATACTCCAAATGTTTCTGCCAATATATTGGAAGAAATTTTCAGTTTGTCTGGTGTTCATGTACCTGCTGCTGGGGTAGACTTTAATTTGTCTTCCTGCGTTGCTAATTATAGATCTATAAGTATTGAGAGTAAGTGGCTTGGATGGATCCTGAGAGGAATCAGCTTACAAGCCACCTCACTCAAGTGGGATCAGTATAGGGTCTTCAGAAAATGAAGGAAGTGGCAGAAAGTAGGCTTATTATGGCAAGATAGGCTCAGTGGAATCTTGGACAGCAAGGTGGTTGCATTATTAGGATATAAACAAGTATCACTATTTCAGTTCTCAGGGAACTATTCTTCTCTAATCAACATCTTTAAATTGCTGATAAAGCTGTGAATTCACTCTACATTGCAATTCAGTAACCCAGAGGATCAGTTTTTTTTTTTTTTTTTTCTGATTTTTAGTAAAACTGGTCTAAACCTACGTGGAAAATATTATTTGAGGGCAATCATAGGAGCTCTCTGGTTGTTGGTTATACCTTTATCTGAAAATTCACCATCTGTATGTACAGTTTCCTAGCTCTTCATTGCAATATGACTTAGCCATCCTGGGTTCATAGTCTTTATACTCATTTCCACAATTACGTTTTAGTGCAACTGTGATATGTTCATTCAAGTCCTGTTTTTATGACCACATTCAAACAGTAACAATGTAAATTTGTAAGCCCATTTTTTTTTTGCCACCACATATTAGTATCTTTACATATACTAGTAAAGAGATCATTACTGCTTTCAAATCTAACTAGATTAGAAAACCAATTCCAGCTTCTCCTATCTGAGGTTCTTTCTTTAGAATCACAGAAGGGCATGAATGTTGATTTGGTAAGGATTCGTTTGGAAACTGAAGTCACTCTAGGTATTTAAGTTGAAATGACATTTAGTACAGATTATTAGAAGCTTACACAACACTTTGAAACCTGGGGAGTAAACATCAGCAAGGACATTTATAAAAACAGTCTGGTTGTGTTGAAATGATAGAAAAATTGTTATCAGTAATCCAAGCTTCCATCAGCAATGAAGTGATTACTTCACAAGAGAATACCCAAAATCTTTTTTTAAAAAATTCCCATGTTCATAGCTATCGTTTTATTTTTCTTTCATCCTTCAGTGTCTCTCATAGTAAAAGTTATCTGGGAATCTATTCACAGAAGAGTCTGGGAAAGGTAGCCTTCTTTGATTCCTTAGGAGTTGGGGATAATCTGAGAAAGATACTTTCTCCAGCAACAAGTCCCTCTTCTGATATCCAGGTGGCTCAGTAGTAAAGAATCCACCTGCCCATGTGGGAAACACAGTAGACCTGGGTTTGATTCCTGGGTCAGGAAAATCCCCTGGAGGAGGAAATGGCAACCCACTCCAATATTCTTGCCTGGAAAATCCCACGGACAGAGGAGCCTGGCAGGCTGCAGTCCATGGGGTCACAAAGAGCTGGACATGACTGAGTATGTACTAAGTTAAGGATAGTTCTGAATAATAACATGTAACATCAGGAGTGTCAGGTATGTCTGTAAAAACAACATCAGAAATCATTAATGATGATAAAATATTGAAAGTCTGTGATTTTAATTCAACAACAACACAAGGATTCCCGCTATCACCACTCCTACTCAACAATTTACTAAAGTGTTAGCTAAAACAAAGCAAGATAAAATATTACAAAATAAAGGAAGAAACAAGAGCATGCGGTTAATACACTCTAATATTGTCTATGTAAATAATTCCAAAGAATCTATAGTTAAATTTTTAGAATTATTTTTGAGTCCTTGGCAAGGTAGAAGACAAAACAGAAATATAAAAAGATTTATTGGAGTTCTTTATACTTGTAAAAAAGTAGTTTACCGGTATAATTTAAAGATAATATTCACAAGACTATCAAAATATAAAGTAGATAGGAGAAAATCCAACAAATATTCACAATATTTATGAAACATTTATAGATTTATTGAAATATATTTTAAAAACATAAATAAATTTAAAATGACTCAAATATAATATTCATAGATTGTTAAAGGTATCAATTCTTTCCAGATTCTAAGGAAAATATTTTGGAGTTTTAGTTAAATCTAAGATTTAATAGAAAATAAAAGTCCCCAAAATAGCTAAGACTCTTCTGAATAAGGATAAGTTTAGGTGATTTTCTGACCTGATATCAAGAATTATTATAAAGCAGTAGTAATTCAGATGGTGTAGTAAAGAGTAATTGCACCATGCAGTTGAATAGAGAATCCAGAAAAATTCCCAGACACTATGGAAACTTGATTTATGAGAGGTCTGGCAGAGCAGAGTAGTGAGAAATAAAAGGAGAAGAATGAGGCTGGGCCGGCTGGCTCTCCAAAAGGGTAAAAGTTAGACCGCAGAATTCTACGATGCCGCTAAGATTCTCACTGTTCAGTGCACAAACTCTGTTTAGTTTCCTTTTGTTAAGTGTTTGCTGAACCTGTGAATACAGTGGGATATCACTCCCAAATTAGTATTACGCCGTCTGGCTCATATGTGTATATGTAACAAATGTCCCTAATCAACCGACTTGGAGTTCATCCTGAGGCAGATTACCTCCAGTGGGCGTAGCCTATTCAGGTGATTTCTGAAAGCAACAAGAAACAGTAGCAGGCACTCTCCCGCTGCCTTGATGAAGTAGAGAGACATGGTGAGAGCAGTTCCTAACCAACAACTAGCAAAAAAAAACTTGAGCCTCAGTCACACAGCCTGCAGGAAATGAATTTTGCCAAGAACCAGTGAGTTTGGAAAAGATACTGAGCTTCAGATGTTAGCATAGCTGAACTAACATCTTGAAATCACCTAGTGAGACCCTGAGCAGGTAACTTAGCTATACTATGTCTGCACTTTTGACATATAGAAACTCTGAGATAGTTAAGAAGATTGTTTTAAGGAATTAGCTGTATGGCAAGTCTTATACAGCAATAGAAAGTTAATACTGCTCCTACTTTCATCATACAGATCAATTCTAGTTGGATTAAAGACACACATATGAAAGGAAAAAGCATAAAATTTTTATAAAAATGCATGGTTAAAATTTTTTTTATGACACCAAAGTAGAGGAATATTTCTTTAAAATATACAGCAAGCACAAACAACACTAAATAATTTATATTGAGTACATTAAAATAAATATTTTTAACCTAAAGATACAATAAACAGAATGTAAAGCAGACCAACGAAACTGAGGAGTTTTATAAATACCTAAAACTGACAAAGGATTAGAATCCAGAAGTTATAATAAACTGTTATAAATCAAGAAGAAAAATACAAATAGTTCAACAGGAAAAGAGGTGCATAAGCCCTAAACAAATAATATCCAGATGGCTAATAACCACAAGAAGAGATGAATAAATTCATTAACAACAGAAATATACAAACGAAAATAAAAATAAACTACCAAAACACAAACCGGATTCAAGCGTGAGCTGGGGGGAAAGCTCTACCAGAAATAAGGATTGGCAAAGATGCAGAGCAAGTTGAACACAGATACTGTTGGGTGGAGTGCAAATTGATAAAGCCCCTTTGGGAACAAAATGAAGCAAAATATGATTTTTCCTTGAGATGAAAAGGCACATGCCATATGACCAATGAGTCCATTTCAATTTAACTACCATAGAAAAGCTCTCACACTGTGCATGACAATAAAACATTGAGATTGTGTTGTGATGTTTTAATTTCCTATACACATTTTATAAATACTGTTTTGTATCTACTCAGTATATCATAAAATTATTCTAAAAAATTCTTGGGGATTTTTGTTGTTGTTTTTTCTTCTAGACCAATCACAGTGGTCAGAAAGAAAGATAAGTTTCATTTGAAATTAGAAAGACTATTTTCAAAACTAGTGGGTGTTGTTTGTTCTTTAAAATCTAGGATCAAGACAGAAAAAAAAGGAAACTACCTTTGCTTTATATTAAAATTCTAAATGTTAAAAGTGAAAGTTAAAGAAAACAATTGTAAGAATAAAAAAATCCTCTAGAAATCAGAAAAATTAATATGCATATGATAGTGACACTACATACGTCAAATTAGTCTAATTAAATGTGTCACATCCAACTCTTTGCGACCCCACAAGCTGTAGCCCACTAGGCTCCTCTGTCCATGGGATTCTCCAGGCAAGAATACTGTGTTGGGTTGCCATTTCCTTCTCCAGTTAAATGGTATGCCTGACTGAAACTCTTGGCTGATGGTGAGGCTATATAGTTTTTCAACAGGAAAAATGCTGTGAGCAGTTCTTAGCATAAACTATGGAGGTAGTTAGGATAGAATGGTGGTAAAAGTGCTTCACATATTTGTCAGTATCTTATTTATGGACTTGCTTAAGAGAATCCAAAAGTTTTACTGAAAGCTTTCTACCAGGGAATGATAAAGTGAAAGCATACATAACTGCACAATTCAGTGTTCTTCAAAATAAACCAATTACTCAGAAGAAATATAACACTTCTTAGATAACCATTCTCCTGAAATCCTCATAGGTGTGTACAATGTGGTATATTGCACTGTTGCTATTTAAATAACAGATGTAACCGGGGGTTGCACAGGATTATGCCTTATATGGATACTCAAGCAAATCAATAGAAGGGATTTTTGCCATCAAACAATACCAGAGGTGCAGGCGCCATCTCTTTTGATTATAGTTTGAATCAGGAATAAAATTAGATTAGATGAAAGAAAAACAGGTGTACTTCAAATAATTTTCTCCAAATATTGTTTTTATCATTTCACAATTTTATGGATTTGAAATGTGTTTTATGACCACTGACAATTTATTTGAGAGATATTTGAAAGAGAGCAGGGATTAAGTTAATATTTTCTAGTGTGGGTTGAAGAGTCCCTGGTCTTTTACCATCAGTTCAGTTCAGTTCCATTCAGTCACTCAGTCGTGTCCGCCTCTTTGCGACCCCATGAACCTCAGCGTGCTAGGCCTCCCTGTTCATTACCAACTCCCGGAGGTTACCCAAGCTCATGTCTATTGAGTCGGTGATCTTTTACCATACCACAGAAATAAACTGATGGCACAAAGGTAGTTGGGAAAAAATTATTCCTACACATTGCTTTTCATGTATTCTAGTGCATTAATGTATGCATGGAGGGCCGAGAATTCTAATTCACAGAGGATTAGAAACTTTGTTTTCCCTTAAAAATGCACATTTCATGACTGCAAGCAATGTCAATTCACTATATAACCAAAGATACCGTTCAAGAAAGTCACTGAGAACCCAGATACCTTCTTGAGTCCTTCTTTGTCCATCCAGTGCTTTTTTCTTTTTTTTTTTTTCGCCTCTGTCCTAAGAGGATCCTACACTTCAAGGAACATTTGCACTGCAGGCAGAAGAAAGGGATTCAAGGCAAAAGGCAGGTGGCACCTATAAGGTCTTTTCCTATTTATCAGTAAGTTCCCATGGCTTTCCCATTTAGTGAACTTCTGCTTACTTTTTTATTATCATGAATGGCCTTTATTTTTTGGAAGAGTTTTAATAGATATAAAGAAAAAATGAGCAAACAGTAGAGTTTGTATCTATTCCTTCACACACAGTTTCCCTCTATTATTAACATTTTATGGTATGCTCATTAAGTTAATGATTTGATATTGATACATTATTACTAACTAAAGTCAATAGTTTATTTAAATTTCCTTAGTTTAGTTGTAATGCCCCTTTTTTTTCTGTTCCAGAATCCCACCCATGATACCACAATGGATTTAGGCGACCTTAGGAGTTTTGAATATTATTGGTTCATATATATTACAAAATTGGAACTTGTCTGATGTTTTCTGTCACTATTAGTCGGTGGGGTTATGGGCTCTTGGAATTACAGAGTTAAGGTGCCATTTTCATCTCATGCTTTATGATTATTGAGGTTGACCTTAATCACCTGACTAAGTTGTGTTTATCAGGCTACTCCACAATGAAGTCACTGCCATTCCCCCTCTTTCTGTACTATGCTCTGGAAGGAAAACACTACACTTAGCCCATACTTAAGAAGTAGTGACTTATTAATTTATTTAATCATTTACTCATATTGGCATAGCCTTATGAACAATTACTTTATACTTATAATCCAGGTTGTTTTATAATCCAGTGGTATTTTATTTATTTTGTTGCTCACCTCATTCCAGCCTGGGCCACAGAGAGCTCTTTCAATTGAATTTTCAGGCTGGCGTCTGCATCCTTTCGACAAGCCCTTGTCTAATTTTTAGCACTTTCTATTTTCTGTTATTACATGATGCTCCAGGGTCATGTTGTATATTTCTTGACCCTGCCTTGGAATCAGCCATTTCTCCAAAGAGTCTTATTCCCTTTTATTGGAGAACAATGTTAGAAATTGAGATCTGAGTGCTAGGTGTTCTTATTGACACTGAGGTATTATTTCTTTTAGGTCCACTCATCAGCCTGAGTAAGATAATATGTCAATATTAATATTTGTGTATACATGTATCTATATGTATATATTTTATATGTAATCAGTTGCATCTGTATTAAGCAAAACATGAGCTCTTGCTGGTGTCTGCAACGTTAATTCATTACCAAATGAATCATTCTATGCTGACCTGCATATTTCCAACAGTGAAAACCTGGCTTTTACTATCTGCCATCTATTTACTTAATTATTTAATTACACCACACATGTATAGTAGTACCAGAATTGTTCAGCCATGCCCCAGGGCTTCCCTGCTGGCTCAGTGGTAAAGAATCCTCCTGCAATTCAGGAGCTGCAAGAGATGCATGTTCGATTCCTGGGTTAGGAAGATCCCCTGGAGGAGGGCATGACAACCCACTCCAGTATTCTTGCCTGGAGAATCCCATGGACAGAAGAGCCTGGAAAGATACAGTCCATAGGGTTGCAAAGAGTCGACACAACTGAAGTGACTTAGCATTCTGGCACACAGGCACCCCGCAGTAAACACACTTTATCAGTTAGAATACAAGGCTTATGTGCAAATTCCTTTTATCTTTAGTCTACAGATTCTATTCATTTAAAAAGTTACTTAAGTATCATCTTATTCTCTGTCACCTTCAGTAAGGTTTTCCCAAACGTTTATAATTTAGATTATAAAATAGATTATTCTGCCATAGTCTGCATTCTTTCCTTTGAGTCTGCAGTCTCCTAAGAGATCTTTGAAAATGTGCATTCTTGAAAGTTCACTTTTTCTGTTGTAAACTGTACAGGTTTTGACACATGTGATGTATCTACCTTTTCAGTATCATACAGAATACTTTAACTGCCATGTTTTCATTCCTCCTATCATCCTGAAACCTTGGCAAATAATGATATTTTTGTGGTTTCTCAAGACTTGCCTTTTTCATGATATATAATTGCCATCAGACAGTATGTAGCCTTTTCAGACAGGTTTCTTTCACTTAGCAATATGCATTTAAAATTCCTCCTTGTCTTTTTGTGGCTTGATAGCTCTTTTTTTTTTTTTAATTCCTAAAAAAAATCACCAAAAGAATTCCACTGTACAAATGTACCACAGCTTGTTTATTCAACTGCCTACTGCAGAATACCATACCTACTTTTAGGTTTTGATGGTTATAAATAAAGCTGCTATAAATAATTTTGTGGAAGTTTTTGTGTGAATATAATGTTTCAGCTAAACTTGGTAAGTACCTAGCAGTATGATTATTGTTTCATATGGGAAGATTATGTTTAGCTTATGCCAACTATCTTCCAAAGTGTACCATTTTGTATTCCTACCAGCAGTAACTGGAACTTGCTGTGGTTCCGCATTCTCATCATATATGAATGCAGTTCTGATGCTTGCTTTGTTTCCTCAGATTGTGCCTTGTCTTGCCTCTTAGCACACTTTGTCATTTTGTGTTGAGAGATGATTGCGAAGTGTTATGCCCTGGCAAGTGAAGTAAATAGGCATTTAATGCGAGATTTATGCTAATCTGGCTAGGTGCTGTCTGTGTTGTTTCCCCAGATATCCATTTTTGTTTAATTGTTGATTTTTTTTTTTTTTTTGAACCGTGATGTCTTTGGTCTTCTCTCACTTCTCCTTAAACAGAGCCTGTGACTTGCATCTCATTTAGTTGTAATCCACCGTTACCTTGGAGCTCTGTTGATATAGTGGCAAGGGGTGAAAGGAGGAATCATTCTATAATATTATGACTAAATCTGTCTTTTAGTGGGCCTTAGTCCTTGGGGTCTGACTTTAGAAGTGTTTCTAAGTGTTCCCCTTTGGTGTTAGATAAGACAGGGTAACTAGAATAACTGGAATTTGGCTAATTGCACTTTCTTCAGGTGGCTTCCCTGTTGGCTCAGATGGTAAAGAATCCATCAGCAAAGCAGGAGATGCAGGTTTGATCCCTGGGTTGGGAAGATTCCCCTGGAGAAAGGAATGGCTACTCGCTACAGTATTCTTGCCTGGAGAATTCCATGGACAGAGGAGTCTGGCCGGCTAGCAGGCTACAGTCCATGGTGGTCACAAAGAGCTGGACACGACTGAGAGACTAACATTCTCAAGTTGGAAAAAGGCTCTGGTGGACCTGCTTCTTTTAGAAAAAGTGAAACTGTCAGTCACTCAGTTGTGTCCAATGGACTGTGGCCCACCAGGCTCTTTCTGTCTATGGAATTCTCCAGGCAAGAATACTGAAGTGGATTTCCTTCAGTTTCTTTTAGAGAGCAGGTTTTTATTATGGGAAAATTTCCAAATTGTTACTTCTCTTCCTGCTAGAAACAGAAGGGGATTTTTCTCAAATCTTTATCATGACAACCTGGTGGGTTTTCCAGAGGTAAAACACATGAATGTGTGGGGTTCTTGTTAAGATGGGGTCCCCAGGAGTTTCTCACCATCAAGTTTGCCCACTCAACATTCCGCAGTTCTCTAACATTACTATTTAAGTGTTCTTTCCAATTTATGTGTTTAGTGGCTTTTACTTCAAGTAAGCTGATCTTGGTTGCAATTTTCTCTGTTTGCCTAGTCTTCAGATTTGGGGGGCTGACAATTTTCCATGTGATCCTAGTTCTTTGATGAATTTAAGAAAAGTCAGTGATTATTTGTTTGTTCACATTTTTTGCTTTTGTTGTAAAAATTGGGAATAATAATTTCTGATATCTTTAGCTGAAGCCAGAAATCTGCTTGCTTTTCTTTCATAGAATCGTGTCTTTATTGCCATTTTGCCCCACATTGCTCCTCCTGGTGGTACATACTGTCCAATTAAAGGTCTGTTAGTAAAGGATGAAGGAAGAGTGAACGTTGGGTAGGCGCTAGAAGTAGCACTTTCATTTACCAAGAGTAAAATAACTTCAGAAAGAAAGTTTTTATTCCACTAAATTATGCTGTCTTCTAAAATAGAAAAGTCTTTAAAGCTGGTTCATAACTTGAAATATTTGAGTTTAATTCACTTTTATAAAATTAGATATTCCCTAGTGGTTCAAATCTTATTTTTGGCATTTTCAAATCCATGTAAATATTATTTGAATTGAAGTTCCTGATAAGTTTGCTGAAAAAAAAAATCTGATATTTATCATTGTATCTGATATATTTATCACTGCAAACAGAATGATTATATATATAATATTAATAAGGATGATGGATAGTCGGCAAAACATCAGTGAATTTCATATCCTACTTTATTTATTAGTATGCATTTTCAGATCCATACTGTCAGTGAATCATCCACACCTGGTTAGCCTCACATCCATTGCCTTTTAATCCTGTGAGGTTTCAATTTATTTGCTTTATCTAACTACTTTATTGACCTTGCCATATCTTTTTTTCCTATATAGCAGAGGAAACATCAGATAAACAGAATCAAATACTAGGCTAAAGCTTAAGTTTAGCAACTGCATGTTTTTTAAAACAATATATGTATTTATCTCTTCTATTCAGAAAGTAGAAAGCTAAGTCTAGAGTTATTGCTAAAAATCATTCTAAAAACTTGTCACCTCGTAATGGAAGAAGTTCAACAGATTTTAATTCTCTTTCTGAATTGTATTCTGAGTGTTCACATGTATTAACATTATCTATTAGTATACGAACTACATGGAAAAGACATTGCTATTTAAAAATGAGGGAAGAAAAATCATATATAACTTCCTTATGTTTCTATAACTACTAGGTGACAAGATTAACTTTTTTTAAACTTCCAGAATCCCTTCTTTTCAATTCTGTACTCTCATAACTTTAATCTGCAAATATGTTTAAATCTTTAAAGGAATATTTTTGAATTTTTATTAAAATTTTAGCATGTATCAAAGATAATCATATACATTTTACTTTTATTCTGTTCATTTACTTTGTTAAAGGAAAAATACAAAAATCATAAGTTTTGAAAAGATCTTTTGGACTTTTATTCAGTGATTCATGAATTGGGCATCATCCAATCTAGCAGACAGAAAGGAGCTCCAAAGAGTTATACAAGAGAAAAGGTTTTATAGACAGAAATGAGTAGGAACAAAGAAATTATACTGGGCATTTGCTGACTGACTGTTTAAAGTGGATTACTTTCGTCATACGGAACAAAAGGAAATGTTGTACCCAGGCTAGGTAACTTGTTTTAAGCAGGCAAGTACTGATTGGTTGACCTAGGTCTTCCTTTTCTTGGAAAACTGAGCATAGAAACTTAGTTAAGCTTTGGTTTGCTGAAGTTAAGTTTTGTGGCTTAGCATAAGAGACTGTCTCAGGTCTGGTATGGACATTTCAGCAGCTTAAAAATGTTACATACCATCAAAGTATTAATGTATTAGGTACTGGTAAGTCATCTTTGTGTGAGAGAGCGAGGGTCCTGTTTTCATGAATAAAGAATGAAATAGGGATTCACATTAATCTAATAAATATATAACAACACTGTACAAAATAAAATAAAATTGTGTACAAAGTAAAATAAAATTGTTATACATGGAAGAATCTCATGGTGATGTGAAAAATGTCCAGTTCATTGAAGATGTGCATGGATATAGAAATCATGGGAGTCTTTTTAAAAAACTAACATTAGAACTGAAACTTAACATTGTAATAGGGCTTCACTAGATGAATAACGAGTGGGAGACAATTCGACAAATGAGGAAAAATATCCACAGAGGACCTTGTCCGGGAATCAACAGACGGCAGGCTCCAGGTATGCTAGTATTGCAAGGAGAGTCATGGGTGCTTAGGAGTCCTTTTAACACCCACCCGTGCTTGTGAAATCTTTACAATCACTTATCCAACAGTGCACTGCAAGTATTAGCTAATATAATCAAACAAAAGAAGTAAATGAGAAGTATAAGACTTAGAAAGGAAGAAGCAAAACACTATTTTCAGAAAATGTTAGTAACCCTCAACTGCTTAGAGAATCACTGACAAAATTACCTCAAATGAGACAATTCACTAAGAGTAGAAAATATAACTTACTAGGAAGAATCAATAGCCTTTATACACATGATTAATAACCAGTTAGTAGGAAATATAATGTTTGAGAAGCTCAATTTACTATAGTAAAACAAAGGTAACATATTTAGGAAATAAAGTAAAAAAAAAAAAAAACTATTTAAAATCAACATAAGGAAATTTTCCAACACCTCTGAAAGACATTAACATAGATGTGAGCAATCGTAAAGACATCCCTTGTTCTCAGACAACATGCCTCAACATCATGTAGATTCCAGTTCTCTATCAATATTAAATATTTAATGCTATTCCATAACAATTATCCACAGGCTTCTGTGAGGTACCAGTTAATATCTCATTTCACATGGTAACATAAGTATTCAAGAGTTGTCAGCAAAAAAAAAAGAGAGCTAAGATGGAAGGAGGGAATTATATACATGCAGAATTAAAACTTCATAGTACAATGATTGCAGGCAAGCAGTAGAGATTCTCTTTAACGCGTATTTAGTCTATCATAAAAGAAGCATCTTGAATCACTAGGGCAGAGACTGAGTTTTTAATAAATATTGTCATTGGCTGACTAAATGAATAGCTATTAGACAAAAGTAAAATTTAATCTATATCTCAGAAGAATTAATTCCAAATGAATCAGAGATAGGAATAGAGTAAATGAAATGATAAAAATGCCAAAAGAAAATATGAGCAAAGTATTCTTTAATCTAGATGTAGGACAAGGTTGTTTTTTTTTTTTTTCTTATCAATGACTCAATCTGATTGCAATCAAAGACAAGACTGACAAATTCAACTGCATACACATGTGCAAACACAGACACACACATATACACCCATATCCATACCAGTATGGCAACAATAACAACAAACAGATAAAACACTATGAGTAAATTCAGTCCAATGATAAACTGAAAGAGAATATATGCAACATATATCATAGTTAAAAGGCTGAAATTCCCTATGGTATAAAAAATATTCAAAATTGAAGAAAAATAGACCATAGCCAACTCAAAACAAATGGGTAAAAGAAGCAAGCAATTCATTTAGTAAGATATGAAAATTG
Organism: Capricornis sumatraensis; assembly: GCF_032405125.1. Classification (NCBI taxonomy): domain Eukaryota; kingdom Metazoa; phylum Chordata; class Mammalia; order Artiodactyla; family Bovidae; genus Capricornis; species Capricornis sumatraensis. The sequence continues at coordinate 18,720,075 of NC_091081.1, read as the reverse complement.
TTTAAAATATATATTGATAAAAGTGTCTGCCACTCATAAGGCAGACTTTATTAAGCATAGAGTTTAATTAACATGATTATTAATACTATTAATAGAGTTTACTAAAGCTTTTGACAATACATTCCACTGTTTGTATAAAGCAGACATTCTATACCATTGTTACTGGCAATACGAACTGATAATAAACAGATGCAGTCCTTATGTAAGTGTATTTATAACCTCAAAAACACAAATATTTCTTAGTGTTATAAGAAATATAGCCTGGCAATCCCACTTCTTGGGATTTAGCCAGAAGATACACTTTCAACAATTAAAAAAACAAACAACATACACACACAAGGTTATTCATTGAAATATTATTTGCCTTTTTCAAAAGAAGGCTAAAAAAATAACAATAGATTGAAAAACAATCAAGGAAGGTGATAAAAATACACAAAGGATAGCAAAAATTTGTATTATTTCAATAATGATGACATAATGTTGCCAGAGATAGACTGTTAAGAGACTTATATAAACACAGACAATAAGTGAGCCACAGACAAGGTGGACACAGGCAATAAGTGAACTCTGACTCATAACCTGCAGGCAGTTGCCCAATAAATCAATTCCCTTATCTACAGTAAACCACCAAGGAGGCCAGCCTTTTGTAAGTCAGACTTACAGAAAGCCAGGTCGGTATCACTAGTAACGATTCAGGGAGCTAAATAATAATTTCTGTATCAATGGGCTAAAAAGGCCCAGGGCTTGATTAATAACTGATGGCTTACCTAATTTTTGTGCTTGCCTTCAACTTAATACCACCAAGAAAATCACATATATACCCTATCCAATCACATAAGATGCCCCACTTGTAGTTATCTCACTTACTGCTTCCCCAAGCTAACAGCTTCCAATCGGAGCATACGCAGAGTCTTCACTTTTTCCTGTTATGATGTGTCCGATAATACTTCTCCCTGCCTTAAAGACTCTGGCAAAATAAATATAATGGTGGCTGACTCTCTAGAAAAAGCAAGCCCACAATAAATAGGCTTTATGTTTCTTTTTTGATTAATCATCATTAATAATCAAAATACTAAAACTCATGCATGGCATTGTTAGTCAGTCTCTCCCATTAGGAAGCATCCATATGCCTCTTATGCTTCTCCATCAGAGGGCAGCAGGCTTAAAACAACAATCACAAAACACCAACCAATCTGATCACATGGACCACAGCCTTGTCTAACTCAGTGAAACTATGAGCCATGCCATGTAGGGCCAACCAAGATGGATGAGTCATGGTGGAGAGTTCTGACAAAACGTGGTCCACTGGAGAAAGGAATGGCAAACTACTTCTGTATTCTTGCCTTGAGAACACCATGAACAGTATGAAAAGGCTAAAAGATAGGACACTGAAAGATGAACTCCCCTGGTCAGTAGGTGCCCAATATGCTACTGGTGATAAGTAGAGAAATAACTCCAGAAAGAGTGAAGATGGTGCCAAAGCAAAAACAGCACCCAGTTTTGGATGTGACTGGTGATGGAAGCAAAGTCTGATGCTGTAAAAGAGCTATATTGGATAGGAACATGGAATGTTAGGTCCATGAATCAAGGCAAATTGGAGTGGTCAAACAGGAGATGGCAAGAGGGAATATCGACATTTTAGGAATCAGTGAACTAAAATGGATTGGACTGGGTGAATTTAACTCAGATGACCATTATATTTATTACAGTGGGCAAGAATCCCTTAGAAGAAATGGAGTAGCCATCATAGTCAACAAAAGAATCCAAATTGCAGTACTTGGATGCAATCTCAAAAACAACAGAATGATCTCTGTTCATTTCCATATCACTGTAATCCAAGTCTATGCCCCAACTAGTAATGCTGAACAAGCCAAAGTTGTATGGTTCCATGAAAACTTACAAGACCTTCTAGAACTAACACCCTAAAAAAGATGTCCTTTCCATTACAGTGGACTGGAATGCAAAAGTGGGAAGTAAAGATATACCTGGAGTAATGGACAAATTTGGCCTTGGAGTACAGAATGAAGCAGGGCAAAGGCTAACAGAGTTTTGCCAAGAGAATGCACTGGTCATAGCAAACACCCTCTTCTAACAACAAAAGGGAAGACTCTACACATGGACATCAGCAGATGGTTAATAGTGTAATCAGATTGATTATATTCTTTGCAGGCAAAGATGGAGAAGCTCTATAGTCAGCAAACACAAAACTGGGAGCTGACTGTGGCTCAGATCATGAACTCCTTATTGCCAAATTCAGACTTAAATTGAAGAAAGTAGTGAAAACCACTAGACCATTCAGGTATGACCTAAATAAAATCCCTTATAATTATATAGTGGAAGTGAGAAAAATATTCAAGGGATTCAATCTGATAGAGTGTCTGAAGAACTATGTATGGAGGTTTGTGACATTGTACAGGAGGCAGTGATCAAGACCATCCAAAGAAAAAGGAAAAATGGTTTTCTGAGAGGCCTTAAAAACAGCTATGAAAACAACAGAAGTTAAAGGCAAAGGAGAAAAGGAAAGATATACCAATTTGAATACAGAGTTCCACATAAGAGAAAGGAGAGATAAGAAAGACTTCCTCAGTGATCAATGCAAAGAAATAGAGAAAAACAACAGAATGGGAAGGAATAGAGATCTCTTCAAGAAAATTGATATACTAAGGAAACATGTCATGCAAAGAAGTGCACAATAAAGGATAGAAATGGTATGGACCTAACAGAAGCAGAAGATATCAAGAAGAGGTGGCAAGAATACACAGAAGACCTATACAAAAAGGACTACATGACCCAGATAATCACGATGGTGTGATCACTCACATAGAGCCAGACATCCTGGAATGTGAAGTCAAGTGAACCTTAGGAAGCATCACTATGAACAAAGCTAGCAGAGGTGATGGAATAGCTCTTTCAAATACTAAAAGATGATGCTGTGAAAGTGTTGCACTCAATATGCCAGCAAATTTGGAAAACTCAGCAGTGGCTCCACAGTACTGGAAAAGGTCAGTTTTCATTCCAGTATCAAAGAAAAGCAATGCTAAAGAATGTTCAACCTACTGCACAATTGTACTCATCTCACATGCTAACAAAATAATACTCAAAATTCTCCAAGCCAAGCTTCAACAGTACATGAACAGTGAACTTTCAGATGTTCAAGCTAGATTTAAAAGGCAGAGGAACCAGAGATCAAATTGCCAACACCCATTGGACCATAGAAAAACCAAGAGAGTTTCAGAAAAAGCATCCACTTCTGCTTTATTGACTTTTCCAAAGCCTTTGACTGTCTGGAGCACAACAAACTGTGGAAAATTCTGGAAGAATGGGAATACCAGACCACTTGACCTGCCTCCTGAGAAACCCATATACAGGTCAATAAGCAACAGTTAGAACTGGACATGGAACAACAGACTGGTTCCAAATCAGGAAAGGAGTATGTCAAGGCTGTATATTGTCATCCTGCTTATTTAACTTATATTTAGAGTACATTATGAGAAATGCTGGGCTGGGAGAAGCACAAGCTGGAATCAAGATTGCTGGGAGAAATATCAACAACCTCAATATGCAGATGATACCACCCTTATGGCAGAAAGCAAAGAAGAACTAAAGAGCCTCAATGAAATTGAAAAAGTGTGAAAAAGTTGGGTTAAAACTCAACATTCAGAAAACAAAGATCATGTCATCTGATCCCATCACTTCATGGCAAATAGATCGGGAAACAGTGGAAACAGTGAGAGACTTTTTTTGGGAGGCTCCAAAATCACTGCAGATGGTGACTGAAGCTATGAAATTAAAAGACGCTTGCTCCTTGGAAGGAAAGTTATGGGCAACCTAGACAGCATATTAAAAAGTAGAGACATTTTTTTTGCCAATAAAGGTCCATCTAGTCAAAGCTATGGTTTTTCCAGTGATCAAGTATGGATGTGAGAGTTGGACTGAAAAGAAAGCTGAGCACTGAAGAACTGATGCTTTGGTGTTGGAGAAGACTCTTGAGAGTCCCTTGGACAGCAAAGAGATCCAACCAGTGTATCCTAAAGGAAATCAGTCCTGAATAATCATTGGAAGGATTTTTGCTGAAGCTGAAACTCCAATACTTTGGCCACCTCATGTGAAGAACTGACTCTTTGGAAAAGATCCTGATGCTGGGAAAGATTGAAGGAGGGAGGAGAAAGGGACGACAGAGGATGAGATGGTTGGATCGCATCACTGACTCTATGGACATGAGTTTGAGTAAACCCTGAGAGTTGGTGATGGACCAGGAGGCCTCGCGTGTTGCAGTCCATGGGCTCTCAAAGAGTCTGACATGACTGAGTGACTGAACTGAACTGATGACATAGTAGGAGCCATTTCCCCAGAAGAAGAATGGAGACTATATTATGTTTAAAATGAGGGATTATGGTATAGAGTAAAAAGTGAAAGTGTGGGGCCTCAAAACTTTTTGTTTGCCTATCCCCTCAAATGCATTTTTAAAATCTCAACTTTATACTGTTTTTTCAGATTTTTAAAATTTGTACATGCTATATATTTAAATAATGAAAAATGTAATAACATTATTTCATCTTCAACAGTTTGTAAAATATTTTCAATGGAATATAAATACCCACTAACATGCACTTAAAAATTAATGAGCATGGTGTAAAATCATGAAAGTTTATGTCTTTCCTTATTTTATTTTGAAATCATGTTCCCTTGTACTTTCCTAGTAGAATTGTCTTCCAGTTTACTGCATTTTATGTTTGAAAGTTATTTATTGATTGTCCTATTTGTCTTTAAAAATATGTATAAAATTGAAATTTTATCCTGTTTTATTTTCTATGACATCAAAGATCTAAGTATTCAGATATTCACTGGATATTTTATTTTTAAATTAACTTTTCACTGAATATAAAACACATGTATAAATAGTCATAAATAATAAACATGTATTGGAAATATTTCATGATGTAAAATTATGCTCACATAATAATACATAGCAATAAAAAATGACTAGAAATCAGAAAATCTCCCTCTCTCTCTCACTCACTGCTTCCCCTCAAAGTGGCTATTCTCCTGATTTCAAACGTTAGAGATTAGCCTTGTCTACTTTAGAAATTTATGTAAATAAATCTTTAAGTGTGTCTTGGTGGTGGTTTTGTGTGTGTGTGTGTGTGTCTTCTTTCCCTTAATGAGTGTTTGTGAGAAACTTCTATATCATTGCATGTAGCTGTCAACTACAAATTGGCACTTGGTGAGAGCACTACCAATGACTGAACAACAAGGACATTTGCCATCTACCTTCTAGAAGATTGAACCCTTCAACATCCCCTGAGGGAGTTCAGAGTGGAGTGAAGCACACTGAGCTCCAGGGAATTTGGTGGGACAGGTCTTTCAGTTCAGTTCAGTCACTCAGTCATGTCCAGCTCTTGGTGACCCCATGAACTGTAGCACGCCAGGCCTCCCTGTCCATCACCAACTTCCATAGCTTGCTCAAACTCATGTCCATCGAGTCAGTGATGCCATCCATCCATCTCATCCTCTATCATCCTCTTCTCCTGCCTTCAATCTTTCCCAGCATCAGGGCCTTTTCCAATGAGTCAGTTCTTTGCATCAGGTGGCCAAAGTATGGGAGCTTTAGCTTCAGCATCAGTCCTTCCAATAAATATTCAGGACTGATTTCATTTAGGATTGACTGGTTGGATCTCCTTGCAGAACAAGGGGACCCTCAAGAGTCTTCTCCAACACCACAGTTCAAACGCATCAATTCTTCTGTGCTCAGCTTTCTTTATGGTCCAGCTCTCACATCCACACATGACTACTGGAAAAATCATAGCTTTGACTAGGTAGACTTTGTTGACAAAGTAACGTCTCTGCTTTTTAGCATGCTGTCTAGGTGAGTCATAACTTTTCTTCCAAGGAGCAAGTGTCTTTTAATTTCATGGCTGCAGTCATCATCTGCAGTGATTTTGGAGCCCCCAAAAATAAAATCTCTCACTGTTTTCATATTTTCCCCATCTATTTGCCATGAAGTGATGGGACAAGATGCCATGATCTTAGTTTTCTGAATGATGAGTTTTAAGCCAACTTTTTCACTCTCCTCTTTCACTTTCAGCAAGAGGCTCTTTAGTTCTTCTTTGCTTTCTGCCATAAGGGTGGTATCATCTGCATATCTGAGGTTGTTGATATTTCTCCCGTCAATCTTGATTCCAGATTGTGCTTCATCCAGCCTGGCATTTCACATGACATACTCGTATGTAAGTTAAATTAGTAGGGTGACAATATATACGTACTTTTTTCCCAATTTGGAACCAGCCTTTTGTTCCATGTCCAGTTCTAACTGTTGCTTCCTGACCTGCATACAGATTTCTCAAGACGCAGGTCAGGTGGTCTGGTATTCCCGTCTCTTTAAGAATTTTCCATAGTTTATTGTGATCCACACAGTCAAAGGCATTGGCATAGTCAATAAAACAGAAGTAAATGTTCTTTCTGGAACTCTCTTTTTCGATGATCCAACAGATGTTAGCAATTTAATCTCTAGTTCCTCTGCCTTTTCTAAATCCAGCTTGAACATCTGGAATTTCAAGGACTGTTGAAGCCTGGCTTGGAGAATTTTGAGCATTAATTCACTAGCATGTGCAATGAATGCAATTGTGCAATAGTTTGAACAATTTTTGGCATTGCCTTTATTTGGGATTGGAATGAAAACTGACCTTTTCTAGTGTTGTGGCCACTGCTGAGTTTTCTAGTTTCTGGCATATTGAGTGCAGCGCTTTCAAAGCATCATATTTTAGGATTTGAACTAGCTCAGCTGGAATTCTGTGACTTCCACTAGCTTTGTTCATAGTGATACTTCCTAAGGCCCACCTGACTTCCAACTCCAGGATGTCTGGCTCTAGGTGAATGATCACACCATAATGGTTATCTGGGCCATTACAATCTTTTTTTATATAATTCTTCTGTGTATTCTTCCCATCTCTTCTTAATCTTCTGCTTCTGTTAGGTCCATACTGTTTCTATCCTTTATTGTGCCCACCTTTGCATGAAATGTCCCCTTGGTATCTCTAATTTTCTTGACGAGATCTCTATTCCTTCCCATTCTCTATTTTCTTTGCATTGATCACTGAAGAAGACTTTCTTATCTCTCCTTGCTCTTCTCTGGAACTCTGCATTCAGATGCTTATATCTTTCCTTTTCTTCTTTGCCTTTTGCTTCTCTTCTTTTCCAGCTATTTATAAGGCCTCCCCAGACAACCACTTTGCTTGTTTGCAGTTCTTTTTCTTGGAGATGGTCTTGATCACTGCCTCTTATACAATGTCATGAGTCTCTGTCAACAGTTCTTCAGGCCCTTTGTCAGATTCAATCCTTTGAATCTGTTTGTCACTTCCATTGTATAATCCTAAGGGTTTTGTTAGGTCATACTTGAATGGTCCAGTGGTTTTCCCTACTTTCTTCAATTTAAGTCTGAATTTGGCAATAAGGAGGTCTTTAGATACTCAGGGGCTTCCCTGATAGCTCAGTTGGTAAAGGAGACCCCCATTCGATTCCTGGGTTGGGAAAATCCACTGGAGAAGGGATAGGCTACCCATTCCAGTTTTCTTGGGCTTCCCTTGTGCTTTAGCTGGTAAAGAATCTTCCTGCAATGTGGGAGACCTGGGTTCTATCCCTGGATTGGGAAGATCCCCTGGAGAAGAGAAAGGCTCCCCACTTCAGTATTTTGGCCTGGAGAATTCCATGGACTGTACAGTCCATGGAGTCACAAAGAGTTGGACATGACTGAGTGACTTTCACTTTCTTTCTCTTAGATACCTGGTCTTTAGATACTTGGATATTTTTAGGAACAAATTTTATGATCCTAATTCCTGTATCTCCTCATATCTAGAAAAGCAATAAATCCCTTCATGGTGCCATCAGATCCGTGACTAGGAGAAAACCTCTTGTAATGTAAGCGCTTGATTACATTGTACTCCTCCTTCACCAAAAAGATACATCTTGACCATTCCTCACCACGTCTCTGGAGCAGTCTCTTAGACCTATCTGAGATGCTGTGTTCCAAGCTGCAGTCTTCATTCTTACTGCTATTTAGTGTTCAACTATGAGACTATAACATTTTTTTCCTCCTCAACTTCCTCTTTGTCCCCTCTAATAAGATATAGTACTCTAGGGTTTGCAGTTAAGATGATGAGGTGTTTACCAGGGTGCCTCTCCTTGTCGGGGTCTTGAACTTGAATGTTTTCTAGCACTGAAAACTGCAGAAAATATCTGTTTGGCCACTGGGAACTTTCTGTCTAGCTTCTTATATTCTGCCATGTGCAGTTCCAGAATTTGGCAGTTTTTTAAGCTAAAAACCAGTATGACATTAGGCTTACTTTCTTGTGCCACAGTCTCATAGGAATATATCTGCTTGACCAGCTTCCCTCTCTTCCAAGTTCGGTTTTTGTGCTCATCTTTACTTTGTTTCCTCTAGCTCCATGGAATCAACAGCATATTTGCTGGATTCTCTGCCTCTTTAGTAGTTGTTCCCTACATGGACTATCTCTCAAGATATATGCCAAGAATTATCAATTGGCCTGACAGATAAGAGCCTGCAGAGTTTGTTCAATTGTCTCTAATTCCCTTTCTCTTTAGGAAATTGGCTCCTGACTATTATTTCCTCTGTGAATTCTCCACCAATTTTGTGGTGGTGGTTGCTATTTGTTTGTTTATTTGTTTTGAATATTATCTGGGTAATTTCCATGTTTCTCCATGGTAGATTTGACTGTTGCAGTTATTCTATCATAGCCCTATGGAATAGTCTACCATCATTTTAAGTAAACTCTTTTCTTAAAGCATAACATACAAATAGAAAATTGCACAAATAAAATGGACAGAATTAAGAATTTTCCAAAGTGAACATATGCCTGTAACAACCATCCAGATTAAGAAAAAAAGTAAAGTAGTAAATTATGCCCTTGTGCCTTCACAATCACTCCCCACAGCCATCTAAGAATATCTAATATTTTTATTACTAGCTTCATAAGTTAGTTTTCCTTATTGTGGAAATTTGTACCTAAGAAGGGCTTCCCACGGAGAAGCCAATGGCACCCCACTCCAGTACTCTTGCCTGGAAAATTCCATGGATGGAGGAGCCTGGTAGGCTGCAGTCCATGGGGTCGCTAAGTTGGACAGGACTGAGCAACTTCACTTTCACTTTTCACTTTCATGCATTGGAGAAGGAAATGGCAACCCACTCCAGTGTTCTTGCCTGGAGAATCCCAGGGAAGGGGGAACCTGGTGGGCTGCCATCTATGGGGTCGCATAGAGTCGGACACGACTGAAGCGACTTAGCAGCAGCAGCAGCAGGGCTTCCCAGGTGGTGCTAGTGATAAAGAACCCACCTGAAGGTGATATGAGACATAAGTTCGGTCCCTGAGTTGGGAAGATCCTGTAGAATAGGGCATGGCAACCCACTCCAGTATTCTTGCCTGGAGAATCCTATGGACAGAGGAGCCAGGCAGGCTGTGGTTCATAGAGTCACAGAGTCAGATCCAACTGAAGTGACTTAGCATACATACATAGCTAAGAAATCAATGTGGACTTGTAATGCTCTTATTTTGCTTAGCATTTTGTTTTTTTAGATAATCATGTTAGTTTTATCTTTTTTTTTAAAATCATGTTGAGATCTATTTTTGTTAAGTGGTGAATTATTTTCAAATATTAAACCATCTCTCAATTTCTAGAATAAAATTTGATTATAACTCTTGACAGTAAAATATTATCTGGATTTGATAATCTGATATTGTGTAAGAATTTAAGTATCTATGTTCATAAGGGTTACTTACTGCATTTATGCTTAATCATTTCATACTTTTTGGTTTATGTCTATATTTTACTATGAGTTTTCTATTTGAATCACCTATATTATATCTTTCTTTATCTTAAGTATTTAAATTAATCTAGTATACATTTCATTTTCTTGTTATTAGCATATATAATATAGCTATATATTATTTCTTTATTTTTAAATAACTACCATAGATTATTTCTTTATTTTTTAATGACTACCATAGGATTCACATGTATCAGATTTATTGCAGTTTAATAAAGTCAACACTTTTATCTCTCTCCTAATAGTTTCAATAGAGTTAAGACTTTAAAACAACTTATTCCTATTCCCATATAACTAACTTTTGATTTATGTTTTATTGTTTTTATGCTTTTTAAAAAATGAAAGTTATTTATTTATTTTTGGGGTTACATCCGCACTGCTTGTGAAATCTTATTTCCCTGACCGGGAGTCAAACCAGTGTCCCTTGCAATGGAAGCACAGAGTCCTGATCACTGGGCCACCAGGAGATTCCCTGTTTTCATGCACTTTAGTTTATATATACTTGAAACTGCATAGACAATATCAGCTTGAGCTCTCTGTTTTGCTTTCACACACATACATTCCCACATGGCTGCTGTTCTCCTATTTTTCCAAACTTTCTTCTGTTCCTTATTTCCATCTGAAATTATCATTCTGCATGAAGAATGCTCTAATTTTCTTTAGATGAGATTTAGGTTGGTAATTATTTTTGAGCACATTCAAGATGTCTTTGTTTATGCTGGGAGTCTCCTGTCTATTTTATTCTATTGCTGCTCTGATGAAGGTAATGCATCTTTTTTCTTAGTTGCTTTCAAGATTTTGTCTAAGAGTTCAGCTGTTTTACTAAATAAACTAGATTTGGCTTTCTTTGTGCTTTTTTCTCCTTAGAGTTTTCAGAGCATCTTGAATATATATTTTTATATATTTTATCAACTCTGTCAAATTTTCTCTCTGCTTTTTATGAAGCTCCATATAAATATGAAATCTTTTTATTGGATAGCATATGACTCTTGCTCTTTTTCCCTCTTTGTTTTAATTTCTATATTTTCTCTTGGCTTGTCTTAACAGTTCACCAGTTCTGTCTCCTACCATTGTTTAATTTCTTACTATGCCAATTAATAATTATGTTACTGAAACTTTTCAGTTTTAGATTTCTTGTTTAACTATTTCTTCAGTTAATTTTTTTTGTAAAATTCTTCACCTATAATAAATTTTTTCTCCACCTTATACTATTTTTAATTTAATCATATTTTAAAGTTTTTGAGATTATGTTCCAATATCTGAATCACATATAAGTCTTCTAGTTTATTGATTTTAGGTTTTATTTTCACATATCTTAGCCACTCTGACACTCATTGTTTAAATTATGGACATTGTGGATAAAACTGCAGGTGTCCACATTATATATTTTGCCTTCAAATACAGTTCATCCTTCCCTCTGTTAGGGAGATAGAATTAGGCATCTTTACCTTAATTCATTCAGAAACAGCTGAGTCAAACTCTTTTGCACATTTTCTGTAACTCCAGAACTTCTGTTACCCTCCTATTCTTAGAAAAAAAAAAATATCAGATTGTGTAATTGAGAGGCCAGTCCTCTTGGGTTTACATTTCACTGGTATGTCCTGAACTGATTTTTTTTTTTTTTTTCTGTTTAAAACATCAAGACATTGAAAGGTTTTTGTTTTGTTTTTCTATCTCTTGTACTCATGTGGCTTTCAAGTTTTCAGAGCATTGAGTAAAAAATGTGTTTCATTTAACTTCACTTCTCATTTAAGTCCATAACACAATGAAAAAATGTGTTTCATTTAAGGTCATTTTTTTTCTCAACAGGATTTTGAACTTCCTAGCTTTTAATTTTTTTTTTCCTCAGCTCCTGAAAAGCTACAAAATATCTTAAGATTTCTCTGTCCCTCAGTAGTGTTACTCTGTCTAGAAAATGCCAAGGTTTTAAACCTCTTGTCCTACATTTGATAAGAGAAAAATATCAAAGGAAATACGCAGTTGCCAAATGTCAGCTCATCTCTTCACAGTTACTACTTTTCTGGAATCTTGCTCTTCTATTTCTGGTTGCTTCATTACTTATCTGGTAACTTTAAATAAATGTGTATTACTATTGTGGTTGTTATTTAGCACCTTTTCCTAGTTATCAGACAGAACACTGATTTTCTGTAAGGTATTTGATCATACTCCACAGTGCACATCTACTTTTATTTTTCTTAGATAATTTTGATTGGTATAAATTTATATGTTTAAACTTATTTTCTTTAAGCAATTTAAAGATTTTTCAGTGTTCGCAAGTACCTATTGTTTTCTTTTTTGAAAATCAGCTGTCATTCTAATTTTTACTTGCTAAATAATAAGATAACTGTTCTTTGTTCTCTGCCTCCTTTCAAAGAAATTTCTCAGAAGTGGAACCCAATAATTTCTGCTTGTATCAAATTGGTCATAACTGTGGGCACAGCCAACCAATTGGTAAAAAAGAAAAAGAAATACGTGTTTTCAGCTGACTTTATTGCATGTCTCTTCTTATTGCACACAGTGAGAATGGAAATTTGGCATAGACATTTCTCATTCAAAATATAATCATTGCAATGGAAAACCAAATTTTGTTGTTGTTTTTCAGTCACTAAATTGTGTCTGACTCTTTATGACATGATGGGCTGTAACATGCAGGACTTCCAGACCCTTCACTATCTCCCAGAGGTTGCTTAAACTCCTGTCCATTGAGTAGTTGCTGATGCTGTCTAACAATCTCATCCTCTGCTGCACTATTCTCCTTTTGCCTTCAATCTTTCCTAGCATTAAGGTCTTTACCAATGAGTTGGCTCTTGCATCAGGTGGCCAAAGTATTGGAACTTCAGCTTCAGCATCAATCCTTCCAATGAATAGTGAGGTTTGATTTCCTTTAGGATTGACTGGTTTGTTCTCCTTGCTGTCCAAGGGACTCTTAAGTCTTCTCCAGCACCACAATTCAAAAGCATCAATTCTTTGGCACTCAGCCTTGTGTATGATCCAACTATCACATCTGTACACAACTCCTGGAAAAGCCATAGCTTTGATTATGCAGACCATTGTTGGCAAAGCGATATCTCCGCTTTTTAATATGCTGTATAGGTTTGTATAGCTTTAATTCTAAGGAGTAAGTGTCTTTTAATTTCATGGCTGCAGTCATCATTCACAGTGACTTTGGAGGCCAAGAAAATAAAGTCTGTCATGGCTTTCACTTTTTCTCCTTATATTTGCCATGAAGTGATGGGACCAGTTGCCATGATCTTAGTTTTTTGAATGTTGAGTTTTTAGCCGGCTCTTTCACTCTCCTCTTTCACCTTCATCAATAGGCTCTTTAGTTCCTCTTCACTGTCTGCCATTAGAGTGGTATCATCTGCATATCTGAGGTTATTGATATTTCTCCTGACAATCTTGATCCCAGTTTGTGATTCATCCAGCCTGGCATTTTGTATGATGCATGCTGCATAAGAGTTAAGTAAGCAGAGTAACAATATATAGCCTCATCATATTTCTTTTCCAGTTTTGAACAAGTCCATCATTCCATGTCCTGCCCAACTGTTGCTTCTTGACACACATAGAGGTTTCTCAGGAGACAGGTAAGGTGGTCTGGTGTTCTCATCTCCTTAAGAATTTTCCACAGTTTGTTGTGATCCACGCTTCCCTGGTGGCTCAGAAGGTAAAGAATATACCTGCAATATGGTCGATGGGGTTTCATCCCTGAGTCAGGAAGATGCCCTGGAGAAGGGCATGGTGACCCACTCCACTATTCTTGCCTGGAGAATTCCATAGACAGAGGAGCCTGTCGGGCTACCATCCATGAGGTCACAAAGAGTCAGGCATGACTGTGTGACTAATAGACACACACAGAGTCAAAGGCTTTAGCGTAGTCAGTGAAGCAGAAAAAGATGTTTTTTCTGGAATTTCCTTGCTCTATGAGCCAACAGATGTTGGCAATTTTATCTCTAATTCCTCTGCCTTTTCTTAACACAGCTCCTGCATCTGGAAGTTCTCAGTTAACGTACTGCTGAAACCTAGCTTGAAAGATTTTGAGCATAATCTTACTAGCATGTGAACTAAGTGCAGTTATCTAGTAGTCTGAGCATTCTTTGGCATGACCCTTCTTTGGGATTAGAATGAAAACTGATCTTTTGCAGTCCTGTGGCCACTGCTGAGTTTTCCAGATTTGCTGGCATATTGAGTGCAACACTTTTACAGCATCATCTTTCAGGATTTGAAACAGCTCAGCTGGAATTCCATCACCTCCACTAGCTTTGTTCGTAGTAATGTTTCCTAAGGTTCACTTGACTTATGGTTATCCAGGTCATTAAGACTTTTTTTTTTTTAAATTTTAAAATCTTTACTTCTTACATGTGTTCCCAAACATGAAACCCCCTCCCACCTCCCTCCCCATAACATCTCTGTGGGTCATCCCCATGCACCAGCCCCAAGCATGCTGTATCCTGCGTCAGACATAGACTGGCGATTCAATTCTTACATGATAGTATACATGATAGAATGCCATTCTCCCAAATCATCCCACCCTCTCCCTTCTGTATATTCTTGCCACTTCTTGTTAATCTCTTCTCCTGCTTGATCCTTATTGTTTCTATTCCTTATTGTGTCCATCCTTGCATGAAATGTTCCCTTGAACAGAAGAACTATGGACAGAGGTTCATAACATTGTTAGAAGGCAGTGACCAAAGCCATTCCAAAGAAAGAGAAATGCAAGAAGACAAAGCGATTGTCTGAGGAGGTTTTACAAATAGCAGAGGAAAGGAGAGACGTGAAAAGCAAGGGAGAAAGGGAACTATATACCCAACTGAATGCAGAGTTCCAGAGAATAGCAAGGAGAAATAAGAAGGCCTTCTTAAATGAGCAATGCAAAGAAATAGAGGAAAACAATAGAAAGGGAATGACTAAAGATCTCTTCAAGGAAAACTAAATATATATTTCTAAATCTGGTAGTGAACAGAAGAGAAAATTAATAGAATGGATTTAAAACACTTCAAGAAGACGGGTATATCTTAAGTTTATGTTAGGAAAGGTATGTTAAATGAACTATTTTAAAAGTGAAATTCTACAACTGTAGCTTTTTTTTTTTTACAAGAAAAAATCTTTAGTGTGTAATACATCTATAACATGTAATATATCTATAGCATCTATCTATTTACATCTAGTTATCTGGTATCTATTTGTCTATAATCATCACCCTTATGTCTATTTAGGAGAAAATGTAAAGAAGGAAAGATGAAAGACAGAAGAGCTATGATAATCTTATAGTTTTTCTATACGTATGCCAATGTTTCAGCAATTGTGGAATGGTGAAGTGCAATAGGTGTGACTAAGATATAATGCAGATATGATTTATAGCAATATTTCTCAAAATATTGGCGGTGAGGGACCTTTTTGTAAAGGTCGCTATCAGTTACAGACCAACATTCTGTAAAATAAAAGTAAACCTACTGAGGAATAAACTGACAAAGAAACAAACACAAAGATGTCATCCCGATTTGATTATTAGATTCAGCTGATGTAAGTTATTGTGTTAAATTGCTAATTCCTAAATATTGACTCTATTTCTAGACTTATCTCATCCAAGATTGCCAGCAAATAGCATGTGGACCATGCTTTTAGTTACACTGATCTAGAGGTTGTGAAGAATGAAATTGAAAGGGATGCATTATTTTTTGGTTTTTATTTTTGTATTAATGTGAATATAATTTTGTACTGGTGTTTTTGTAGTATTAGTATTGGCTTTGACAGCTTGAACAACTGAATGGATGCTTTTAAGCATATATTTGTGGTGAGAAAGCTTAACAAGAATCATTTTGACAGGCTACATGCTGAATTCTGTGTATAACGTGTTAACTCTGAAATGTCATTGAGCATTCATGATAGATATTTCATGCAGACACTTACCCCTCCAATCTTCCCAGTATACTTAAGGATAAAATTACATGAGATTTTATTTCTTCCATTAATAGTCTTTTAGTAGTATAATTTCTAAATTATTGTATGGCTGGAAAGATTATTGTGTTTTCTTTCTGCTTGAATGTTATCTTGTATTGAAATTACATTAATATTTTCAAGTTCTTGCTTCATTTTCTCACAGAATCCATTCTGGCCATATCATACCAAATTTATATTTGTTCATTTTTTTAAACCATACTTTTGATTATTCTGTCTGTATTTTATAATTTTATAATTCATACTTTTTCTTTTCCATAAATTATATGAAGATGTGTATAGTTATCCCTTTTTATAAATACTTTCTACTCAGCAATTAAAGAACACTTACAATTTATAAATTCTTATCTGTATACAATTCTGGAAAATATTCTTTTTTTATTTCTTGGTTAATTTCTCCACTGAGCTCTCTATGAATATTGGAAATGCTATTCCATATATTTAAATTTTTGTCAATCCTTTTTCCTTTGTGATAGAATTGAACTTCTTTGTTTGGTCTTCTGGTTCTCTAACTCTTCTGTAATGTTTACTAAGCAATTTCATCCATATATTGCTTTTATATGTATGTATAATTGATTGAATGCTTACTTTGAAAAAATCTATATTTGTATGAGTTTGTGTATGGAACTATTATGAATTTTCTGTAAAAACAATAGCTATTGTTCTGCTGGTAGGATATTAATTCTTCTCATTGAATTTGTTGCCCCACTGTTTTTTGGTATTTTTTAGTTTTCTGGTCATATTTTATTTGAGAAAACGTATTTGCCTACCCAATTATTTTTACTTATTTTGGTCTGTTTCTTTTTGCTTTTTTAATGATAAGCTACCTCCATAAATAACAGCCAGTCATATTGCTCCTCCTACTCCATGGTCAACACTTATTTAATCTGCAGACAAATATTACTGTTAAACTCAAGGGTGTTGGGCAATTAGAAGAATATACTAATCGAAGTGTTTATTGAATCCCAAAGCAATTATCCTCAGAAATGTCACAGGAACTCCTCCAACTACTTGTATCAGCAATACTAGAGTTAAACACTATACACTTTCTTTACAATTCACACCCCCTCTTATATGAAATGCTCATCTTTAGCCTTCATGTTCAGTTCAGTTCAGTCGCTCAGTCATCTCCGACTCTTTGTGACCCCATGAATCGCAGCACGCCAGGCCTCCCTGTCCATCACCATCTCCCGGAGTTCACTCAGACTCACATCCATCGAGTCAGTGATGCCATCCAGCCATCTGATCCTCTGTCGTCCCCTTCTCTTCCTGCCCCCAATCCCTCCCAGCATCAGAGTCTTTTCCAATGAGTCAA
The DNA here is from genome assembly GCF_032405125.1 of Capricornis sumatraensis. NCBI lineage: Eukaryota > Metazoa > Chordata > Mammalia > Artiodactyla > Bovidae > Capricornis > Capricornis sumatraensis. Next base: position 18,702,967 of record NC_091081.1, on the reverse strand, counting down.
CTCTTTGCATGAGGTGGCCAAAGTACTGGAATTTCAGCTTTAGCATCATTCCTTCCAAAGAAATCCCAGGGCTGATCTCCTTCAGAATGGACTGGTTGGATCTCCTTGCAGTCTAAGGGACTCTCAAGAGTCTTCTCCAACACCACAGTTCAAAAGCATCAATTCTTCAGCACTCAGCTTTCTTCACAGTCCAACTCTCACATCCATACATGACCACTGGAAAAACCATAGCCTTGACTAGATGGACCTTAGTCAGCAAAGTAATGTCTCTGCTTTTCAATATGCTATCTAGGTTGGTCATAGCTTTTATTCCAAGGAGTAAGCGTCTTTTAATTTCATGGCTGCAATCACCATCTGCAGTGATTTTGGAGCCCAAGAAAATAAAGTCTGACACTATTTCCACTGTTTCCCCATCTCTTTCCCATAAAGTGATGGGACCGGATGCCATGATCTTTATTTTCTGAATGTTGAGCTTTAAGCCAACTTTTTCACTCTCCTCTTTCACTTTCCTCTCTAATCATTTGTACACTTGTACAACTAATAAATTCTTGTACACTAATAAATTCTTCAAGAAAGACTCATGAGAGCACTCTTTCTAGAGTTCTTTCATACTGATCACTTTTCTGTAGCCTTTACATTAAAAAATCTGTTGGCAGACATAATATTCCTAGTTCATCTTTTCTTTCCTTGGAAAACTTTGATATTTTAATCTACCTTCTTCTGGCCTAAAGAAATGAGCTTGAAAAGTATTGGAAAAAAAAAAAAAAAGAAAAGTATTGAAAATTTGCATGTAATTATCCTCCATTAAAATAAATTGATTAATTTTAAAAAATCCCTTACCTTGATCTTTACCTGTATTTTTACATGTTTGCCTCAAGATTTTATTTATTTAACATTTATTGATTTTTTGAGAGTATGCTTCAGTGTTAGTAATTCCAGATTTATTTTCTCAAGAACATGATATATGCATCTAATATGCCATTTTAATTATTTTTGCTACTCATAACATTTTCTTGAATTATAATTTTTAATACTTTTCTCTTTATTCTTACTTTGATTTTCTTCCTGAAAGATTCCTTTTATGCATCTGGTGCATCTTTGTTTGCCATTTAATTCTTCACTTTCCTTTGAAGTTTTTAAAGTTTTTTTCTTCCTTTATTTTTAAAATTTGTTATTAAAGTAAAATGAATACATAGGATAGCACACATAAATGTGTAAATTGTCATAAATTGAACATACTCATTTAACACACATGGGTGAAGAAACAGAACATTAGCAATACACTAGAAAACTTTTCCTGTCCGCTGCCAGTCTCTACTGCCTACCTGGCTAACCATAATTATAACTTGCCAGAAGCCAGTGGAACTCCACCCATGGCACAGGTCATGAGGAAGGAGGCTTGGCATACGCAAAGGCGTGATCAAGCCTCAGGAAACCCCCTGTTCCCGAGCATCTACCCCCAAAACCAGAGTCTATCTACTTTACTGTTTCATGCTCTCGCCTACACCTCTGACTTTATGGGGGGCTGTTCCTCACCGGTTCTCTCAGAGAAGGAGTAAACGTGCGGCTCCAAGTCAATCAAAATTCCTGGGCGTGACAAGAGTGTTTCAACTTATGAACTCCTTGAAGGTTATCTAGCCCGCCTGTATAGGTTCGTCCAGCCACATGTGATTGTTTACAGCCTCCCAACCTGAGAGGCAGGAGATGTTTTAGGCTTACTAAAGGCAAATTCTTTGGGGAAGTTAGAAATTATTAGTATAGTGGGTTGGTTAGGAATTATATTGGTGAAGGGTTTTTCATTTGTTGTGCCAATAATTGCTGCTAATTCCCTGCCCTGGGTGTGACAAGGATGTCTCAGGTCAAACCTCTCTGCTGGCAAACTAGCTTGTGTGATAGGATTATCCATACTCCTTCCAAGCACATGATTGTTTACTACCTCTCAACCATAAACAGTACAGAGAGCTTGGAGTATTTTGAAAGTCTTAATTAGCATAGGGCTTTTCTCATTGTTGAGTCAATGATTGCCGCCAGGCCTCCATATCCTCAGGCACCTGGGAATATATTAATCAATGTATTTGGAAAATAGAAAAGGAAATTTAGTAGTTTTTAAGGTTAGCAATACTCGACTTTTTGAGTTAATGACTTTTCTCTTTTGTAATAGATCACTGTACTTTGTTATAAATCACTGTGTCCTTGCTACGTAAAAATGTAACTTTATCACTATCTTAAGACTAAATAGATCTTAAGGGGAACATTAGTGAAAGGATTTTCATTTGTTGGGCTGATGTTTGCTGCTAAATCTCCATATTCCCTGCCCTTATAATGAATATAACTAGCATATAGGAGAAATAAGTATTAACCTTTAAGATTAATCATGTTAACCTTGGGTTAAATAAATTCCTTTCTTGATTGTAACTCACTACACCCTCACCCTATAGGGATGCAATTTTATTTGGAGGGTGGTGCCTGGTTTAAGAAAAAACACCCTTGTAAAAAATAAATTTTTTGGTTATCAGAAAGAAAGGGTCGTAAAATGTCAGCAGGCCTCATGGCCAGAAGATGATGTAAAACCCCTAAGATCTTTTTTTTATGTAAAGCACCTGATTTTGATAAAGGCCAGGACTGCTGACCCCCGCGTGACTCTGTACTCATCCCTATGTGTAACAAAAGGTATATAAGCAAACCCAAAAATAAAGAAATGGGATCAGTTTCCGGAAAGACTGATTCCCTCAGGTCGCTTCTTTCTTGCTCCCCGTTTTTCTGGCTGAATTCCCATCTGGAGCGTGGGTGCTCACCATGTATACTTACTTGTCCCAGCTTTCCAGCCCATGCGAGAAGGAGCCCACAGAGGGGCACCTTCCTATATTCAAGTGGCTCCGGTGGCTCAATGTAGATGGTGCAAATTCCTTGTCTTGGAATTTTATTGGTATCACGTAAACCAAGTTATTCAGCCTGTTTTTCTCTCCTACTATTTTCTGGCTGAATTCCCATCTGGTGCATGGGTACCCACCAAGCCTGCTAATTTTGCCTGGGCTTCTAAGATCTGACCAGCGGGGCCTCAGTGCCTCCTCTCCTTAGGGAGAATGGGAAGACGCCTGCGGCCTACATAGGTGGTGATTGGTATTCCATGTAAACCAAGTTATTCAGCCTCTTTTTCTCTGCTAATTTTCTAATCCCTCTCTATCTGTAATTAAATAAGTTATGTCCAAGGACGCCGACACCATCCCCACCTTCGAATCACCCTGGATCCACCGGGGCTGGACCCCGGCAATAACTTTTAACAGCATATTTCAAGTATGTCTCCTTGTTTGTACTACATTGGATTTCCATGTGAACATTGAGGGAATTTCCCTTTTAAGAGTTTTAAAATATAAAGTTCCAAATTATTATATCTTTTGATATGTTTACATCTTCATTCTATTTTTACTGTTTTACTATTTACATTTTCTTTTTTGATATGCCTATGTTTTTACTTTAAATGTTACTTTTATTGAAGTAAACTATAAAAATGATTGTTTTTAAAGAGATCACAAGATAAAGTAAATGATAAAATGTGTATCACTTAAATTACTCAAGTCCTTTCAAACTGTACTGACCACAAAGAAGATTTTTTCCTAACATGGGCTAAAATTGATAATCCTCCTGATTATTATTTTTTTTACAAAATACAACTTATTTTATTTTTGAGTTTGAAATGTTTACAGAATTATTGTCAAACTAATTTGATTTAAATTGGATCTCTTATAGCCACGAAACTTATTGGAAGATGGAATTAATGAAGTTCTACTCTTATCGTATTAATCTATTAGGTAAAATACAAATTTGTAAGGTCAAATAGGAAACTTCTATAATATACTCTTAGCATTAAACAGCAATTACTTTAAAATTTCTGGCAAGAAATAAAAATTTTTTCTATTCTTTCCAACAGTATTTAGAATATGCTTTTCTCTGACCTTATGAGTTATTGTATGTGAAAATATTTTGTAAGTATGTATATAAATATTAAATGTTATTATAGTCTCATTTTAAGTATAGTGGATAAGTTGATTTAATGTATATAAGCTAAATCAATGTATCTGGTGTGCATCTCTATATAACAATTTTCCTTAATTGGAAAAATTAAGATTTCCAACTATAATTTCCCTATATGTAAAACATTCAATACCAAATTAGCATCTGTTTAAACAGTTGTCTAATCAAAATTCTATTGCCTCTCTGTGGCAGCAACTGAGAAATGAAAGCCTAGACAGTAAGTTGACAATGCATATTCATTCAACAAATATTTTTGAAGAGTTTCCCCATGGCAGAGATTATATTTGAAATTCATACATAAATAAGACATGATAACTTGCATTTTACTGATGGAAGGATAATTGTGGACATGGAAGGAACAGTAATTACTATACTACTATGAACTTTGCTTAGGCTAGGATTTTCACCTACAGTATATCACTTGATTCTTACAGTCACTTATGATGAAAAGTCTATTTTATGTATTTTATAGATGAAAAAATTAATTCTCAGATGATTTTTACGGCTAACCAAAAGTTAAACATAGAGGAAGCCCAGGGGCTAAAATTAGAGGCTCTACTTTTCTCACTTTAATGCCCCAGATTTCTCCATTATATACCATATAATTTCTTAAATAAATTTAAAAGTATTTATGTGACAGTGCTGTATAAGTATATAATGAATATCTAATTGAGAATCAGTTTTCTAAGTTCAAAGGCTGCCATATAAATATCCATGCACTGGGACTCAGAAAATGTTAGTATCTTTACAAATTAATATTGCTGTTATATCCTAATGAATCCTTAATTAAATGGCTATGTTACAGCATATTATTCAATAGTCAAAACAATAATTTTGTTTTTAGGTACATATTTCATTCTGTACTAAAATGCGTTAGTACATTTTTCAAAGAACAGTGCTCTTTTTATTTCTGCTTATATATGTACAATTTATAGCCAAATCAGATTCCAACTCTTTCTAATGGCAATGTTAGGAGTTGAATAATGAGAACCACTTGATAGGTTAAAGTGAATTTATTTCGGATTCCATTTCTTTGCAATGGTCAGTAAATCTTTCAATTTACCTCGAGGGTTTAGGAAACTCATTCAAAGTTTGTCTAAAGGAAAATTATACCTCTAGTGGGAAACATTATTTTAGATGAGACCTTGCGGCAATCACAACCTGTTGTAGTTAAAGAGATGGATTCTTCTGGTGAGATATCATTCCTAAAGTTTCTCTGGTATATGTTTGTTTATTTTTTATTTATTTTAAAAGTGCTTTCTGGTAAAGCCACATAATATCTGGCATCTTAGTTCCCTGACCAGGGCTTGAAACCATGCCCCTTGCATTGGAAGTATAGAGTGTTAGCCACTGAACTATGAAGGAAGTCCCTCTCTAGTGAATGTTTATGTCTCATGTTGTGCCATAAATGTATTTATTTATTCATTCATAATACTTTCTAAGTTATGACAAATATAGGGTCATCTGAAGTCCAACAGTAGGTCTAAAAAATTAAAGATAGAAAATAACTGATACATTAAAATTTCTTCTGAGTTTCAAATGGTGGTAGAATAGAATGTCTGACCATCTGGATACTTCTTGGTCCATTATCAGAGTGAAAACTATGAAGTGTGAATAAGTCTAGAGATTTCTTTTTAATTTTGCCTCTGTGTAGGAAGAACATTTTATTTCTTGGATAGCTTCAATTCTTGGAAAGAAAATAAGGATATAAAAGGAAAGAAAAATATAAAAGTATATTTCTCAAAGGTAGTTTATGAATACTATTAAGAAACTTGTTAATATATCCCTATAGTTATTTAAATTATTTTTATTGTCCTGATTCTTAAATATGTACAAATATAAACAATAAATTCTTATAGCCATAAATGGCAAATCAAAAGCAAATTTGTAAGTTAATACAAACAAGATGAGAAGGTCAATAACATTTTAATCAAAAGGACTGATTTGTTGTATGAGTTGACATTTTGTTGAAAAACTAAATTGTTTTTCACAATGTGACTTCTGTATTGACAATATTGCACAGGTGTTTTGGAGTTTGGAATATCTATGTTGCCATGTAAAATCTGATAAATAATTTAGTCCACCATTTTCCTCTAGTTAAAATATTGGAGAACACGTATTCATACACGATATCCTGATATCATTTGGCTCTCACATGATGGTGATGGGCATATGCATATTATTCTCTGTTGCTCTTATTAGCCTACTACAATTACAATGGAAAAGGCACCAAGACAAATATACATGGGAACATAATGTTAAGCATTGAAATTGCATACTAAGTAATGGTTATCATCCAAACCATTCTAAAATTAAACTTAGATATTATAATAGTATATTATTATCATAATGGAAATCAAGAGTCACTGACATGCTAATGCGGATGGAAGACTTGAGACGGCATATTGATCAACTCATCAACCCAAAGGGACTTTTGTATTACAAATGACCTCCAGAGGCATCTTCCTCTTTAATCATCTTAGTAATATATCTCTTATTCTCAGTAATTAATTCTGTAAGTCTTTCTGGATTAATTGAAATGCTAATTGCAGAATGTTTCTATAATCTTAAAGCAGCAAACTTTTCGGGCATATCAATTGCTTCTATACTACCACTGAGTTTTCTATCCTCATTTTAAAAGAAATTCCAGATTATCAGTGCAATGGGGAAATGTCATTATACTTCCTAGGTAGCTTATTTTAATTTCTACTAGATGTATTCTCTATATTAGTTTCTTATAGGTTATAAATATTAAAAATATCTTCTCCCAGTTTGTGGGTTTTTAAAAAATTTCCTTATGGTATCTTTTGAAAAAAGGAATTCAGAAATTGTCAGTGTAGTCAATTTCATCAGTCTCATTTAATATATACATCCCTCCTCGGTGAAAAATACATTTTTACATTTTTAATTGGATAAAATTTTGATTTTCACACTTAAGTTCACCATCAATTTGCAATTAATTTTTATGTAAGGTATGTTTGAGGTTTAAATGTGCCCCTACAAATTTATAAGTTGAGGCCATAACCTCCAGGACCTCAGAATGTGACTGGATTTGAGGATTAGGTCCTTAAAAGTGTAATTGAGTTAAAATTAGTTCGTTAGGATGGGCCTTAACCCAATATGACTAGTGTCCTTGTAGGAAGAAAAAATTTGAACAAAGACCAGAAGTGGTATTTCTTTTCCAGCAGCAGAGGAAAACCCTGAAAACACAAGAGAAAGTGCCCATCTGCAAGTTAAAGAGAGAAGCTTCAGGTGAAGCCAAGCTGGCCCATTCCTTGAGTTTAGATCATGTTGTCAATTGCCCAGTCATGCCTTTGCAGCCCCATGGACTGTGGCCCACCAGGCCTCTCTGTCCATGAAATTCTCCAGGCAAGGATACTGGAGTAGGTAGCCACTCCCTTCTCCAGGGGATCTTCCCATCTCAAGGATCAAACCCAGGTCTCCTGCACTGTAGGCAGACCTTTACCATCTAAGCCACCAGGGAAGGCAATTCTTGTTTTTAAAGCCCCCTTGTCACAGGCAGTTTGCCAAAACTGAAAACAATAGATTTGTTTTTTTTTTAAACCACCTTGTCTCTGGCCATTGTTGAGACAGCCTTAGCAAACTAATACGCTATTACAGTTTTGTTTGCCACAAATATAACTAACATTCCAGAGTCATTTCATAATTTCTTCTTTTTCCACTGCTGTGCAGCACCACCTTTGTCCATGTATCAAGTAACCATTTAATTACAGCTCATTTTCTAGGACCTCTAATCTCTTCCATCTGTTTGTTTAGTCCTGTCCAACTCCACACTGTTATAATTACCATAACTTGAATATATAACTTGATAGAGCAAATATCCCTACTTCATCATCACCTTAATCAGTGTCACCATCAGTCTTCTTAATACAATATTTGTCTGGATTCATAGCCAGAGTTCTTAATCAGCGTCGAAGGCAAGGCAAACAACAAAAGTCTTCTAAGAACTATAGATAAAGGAAGTGCCAGGAATGAACAAATAAGTTTGAAAAAGAAAAAAAAAAGTAATTGAAGTTCTAGAAATTGAAAATATACGATAAAAATGCATTGGATGGCTTAAATAGTAAAAACATAGCTGAGTAAAGTTTGTAAGCTTATAGATCTAAACAAATCACTCACTGTCCTGTGCAGAAACAGAAAAAATATATGTGAAAGAGAATGTAAGAGCTATTTGAGAGAATGCAAAGATTTACTATATGTCAGAATAGAAACACACAGAGAGAAAAAAAAAATGAAGCAATATTTGAAGAAAATGGCTATAGTTTTAAAAGAGCCAAGAAAATAAAAATCCACAGGTCCACAATTTGTAATATATCACACAAATAATAAACAAAAATAAATCTAAATTCAAACATATCAAAGTAAAACTGTAGAATACAAAGGAAAAAATATTTTATGCAGCCAGAAGAAAGAATGACCGATAATAATGGAATTCTCAGTTGCAACAATGGAAAGCAGAGATGCCAGAATAATACCTTTAAATCGTTGTGAAAAATTCTGATTGTCAGCTTTTTAATTCTCAGAAATATTGCCATTCAAGAAAAATCATGAATTAAAATTCCATCGGAAAAGCTCATGGTGAGGTAATTTTCTAGGATATATATAAAGAAAAGTAATCCCAGAATAAAGGTCTGTGTGCCAGAAAGAAAGAAGAGTAAATCAAATGATAGAAGTGTATGTGAGTAGCTCACCACTTGACTATTCGTAGGAATCTTGCAGGCCACAATTTGGCAAGCTTTTCTCCAGACAGGACTGTTTCTGCTTTGGCCTGTCACCAGGGGGCGCAACTGACCAGAAACAGTCTTGGCCGTCAAGATTTCTGCCTCATGCAAGCAGCCAGGTTCTCTCTAGGCCCTGAATCAGATATTAGATCAGCTTTCTTATTGGTATCCACCCAAAGGTACCATAATCCTCTCATTTGCCTGTTGCTCCTGGCTTTCAGCTCTGATTTCACACCAGGCATGTATGTGTGTGTGTATGTGTTTGCTTTGTTTTCCATTTAAGTGTATGTGTTTGTTTTGGGAGCTGTGTTTGTGTCTGGGAGTGATGTAAGGGTGAGGTCACCTAAGGGTCTTTCTCTACTTTTCACGAGGGCTTGAATGGTATGTTTTTCCCATATCTGTACTGGGAGGGCACACGGAGCACCCAGCTGACCAAGATGATGGTCACAGCTGTTTAACAATTTCTTCTTACATGTGGATGACAAATGTAACTTTTATAGTTATGAAGAAAAATCAGTATTTCTGGAGCAAATCTGCGTTAAATAGTCTGTTTCATAGAGGGAGGCATATTCCATTTCCTTTATTTCTAACTGTTATAAACAACTTTGCAAACATAAGCAACTTTGGAAATGGAATGGGGGGAATATGGCTAATAAAATGACTAAGAAATAAAGTTGGAGTTTCTTGTCCTAAGAGTTCTCTAGTACTGCTCATTATTCCTTGAACTATTTTTCTGATTTCTTGAACTCCATGGTAGCATTTATTACTAGGGTAAAGCAATATTATTTATTTGTTTATTGGTCCAGTGCTTTTTTCCCCCTCCATCTACTCCATGTAATTTGATTTGTTGTTTCACATTGTTAGTTATCAGATTAGAAATCTCTGTTGAGTATCACATGTGTCTGTGTCCTTACATGCCTTTACATGTCTATCTGGCAGTTGTAACTTAGCTTTATAAATTTGTAAGCTTTATTTGAAGAGATACACTGTATCTTGAAAAGAAAGTCTGATTCATAGCAACACTTGTGGTTTACAAGCAATACTTAAAATTATTTTCCTCTATTCTTAAAATAATAGTAACCGAATTGTTGTACTACTCCCACACAGAGCTACAGTTGGCCTTCCTGAACTGTGTCGCTGGGGTGTGTTAATTTTTATGTGTTTTTTTCTCCAAAAAGGGAATCATCTGGATTCATATCTGAGTGCACCAGAACCTAAGATATTCCAGGAAATTATTACTTGTTCTGTTATTTTTTAATTTAGAAACCTTTAAAAATATATTCCAGGCCAACCAATAACAATTTTAATATTTGTACTTCAGAAGGTGGAATGATTGAGGTATATTTAATAGAAGTTGTATTTTCCAGTGTGAAGATATTTTCCTAATATAAGTCTGCATTTCTGAATGAGAACTGGTGAAATGTGATGAGTAAAAATCATTGCTTTTAATTTTACTCCAAAGTGACTATCATGTTATAGTAATTACCTCATCTGCAGCAGGTCAAAATTTTGTCCATATGAACTTCTTTGCTAGGATATGTGTAAGTGGCCTAGAATACTTTTTGCTATTATACTGGTAGCATGAACCTCCAAGCCAAAGCTGGTTATTATTTTTTTTTTTTTTAGGAGCATTGATTAAGAACCTTTGGTTAGAATTTGGCTTTATTTTTCAAAAGAATATTGTGAGCCATAGGAATCACTCTTGTCTTTATAAACAATGGAGTGTATTTAATACAGATCTGGCACATACCCTGAGGAAACCAAAACTGAAAAAGACAAATGTATCCCATTGTTCACTCCAGCACTATTTACAACAGCTAGAACATGGAGGCAATCTAGATGTCCATCAACAGATGAATGGATAAAGAAATTATGGTTCATATACATAATGGAATATTACTCAGCCATAAAAAGGAATGCCTTTGAGTCAGTTCTAATGAGGTGGATGAAACTAGAACCTAATACAGAGTGACGTAAGTCAGAAAAAGAAAGTTAAATATTGTATTCTAACACATATATATAGAATCTAGAAAAATGGTACTGAAGAATTTACTTACAGGGTAGCAGTGGAGAAACAGACATAGAGAATAGACTTATGGACGTGGGGAGAGGGGAGGAGAGGGTGAGATGTATGGCAAAAGTAACATGGAAACTTACAGTGCCATATGTAAAATAGATAGCAAATGGGAATTTGCTGTATGGCTCAGGAAACTCAAACAGGGGTCTGTATCAACCTAGAGGGGTGGGATGGGCAGGGAGATGGGAGGGAAGTTAAAGGAAGGGGATATATATATATATATATGTGTGTGTGTGTGTGTGTGTGTGTGTGTGTGTGTGTGTGTGTGTGTGTGTACATACTTATGGCTGATTCATGTTGAGGTTTGCCAAAAAACAACAAAATTCTATAAAGCAATTATCCTTCAATAAAAAATTAATTATATAAAAAAAATACAGATCTGGCCTTAGTATTCTTTTGTTTTTTAGTTTTTTTCTTTGTTTTTACTATTGATGATTACTATGTAGCATGGTTTGTCTTTTTAAATAAATTTTACTTTTTAGAGAAGTTTTAATTTGTAAAGCAAAATTGAGCAGAAAGTAAAGAATTTCCATATATTTCTTGTTTTCACACATGTACAACCTCCCTACTATGAACATACTGTACACAGTGGTGCATTTGTTACAAATGGCGAGTTTTGACACATCATTATCACTCAAAGTCCATAGTTTACATTAGGGTTCAGTCTTAGTGTACATTCTATGAGTTTTGACATGTTTATTGACATATATCCACCACTGTAGCATCAAACAGAATAGTCTCACTACCCTAAAAACCCTCTGTGTTCTGCCTATACATCCTTCTTACATTTTTGGTAACAACTCATCCATGGGGTCCCTAGGAGTCGGACACGACTGAGTGACTTCACTTTCATTTTTCACTTTCATGCATTGGAGAAGGAAATGGCAGCCCACTCCAGTGTTCTTGCCTGGAGAATCTCAGGGACGGGGGCTGCCATCTTTGGGGTTGCACAGAGTTGGACACGACTGAAGCGACTTAGCAGCAGCAGCAGGAGCAGCATCTTTTAGCTCTCTAGTTTTTTCCCCTTTCTAGAAAGTAATATATCTAGAATCAGTGTGAAGACTTTTAATATTGGCTTCTTCTACTTAGTAATATGAATTTGGAATTCTTCCATGTCTTTTCATTGCTTGATAGTTCATTTCTTTGTAGCACTGAATAATATTGTCACCTACATGTACTTTGGTTTATCTGTTTAATCACCAAAGACATCCTTTTGGTTTCAAGTTTTGATAATTATGAATTAAGCTGCTTTAAACATCCATGTGAAGGTTTCTGTGTGGACGTGAATTTTCAACTCCTTGAGTAAATACTAAGGAGCATGATTGCTGGATTGTATAGTAAGAGTGTTGAGTTTTGTAACATGTAGCCATACTGCCTCCCAAAGTGACTGTGCCTTTTCACATTCTCAGCAACAACTGATGAGCATTCCTATTGCTCTACATCCTTACCAGCATTTGATGTTAGTGTTACAGATGTTGGCCATTCTAATACTGAGCGACTTCACTTTCACTTTTCACTTTCATGTATTGGAGAAGGAACTGGCAACCCACTCCAGTGTTCTTGCCTGGAGAATCCCAGGGACAGGGGAGCCTGGTGGGCTGCCGTCTCTGGGGTCTCACAGAGTCAGACACAATTGAAGTGACTTGGCAGCAGCAGCAATAGATGCATTGTGATATCAATTGTTGTTTTAACTTGTGATTCTCCAAAAGAATACAACATAGAATATTTTTCATGACAATTTACCAAGTTTATATCATCCTTGTTATGTATCTTTTCAGTTCTATGGGCCATTTAAAATGGGAATTTTTTACTTATTGCTGAGATTTGACTTATTTCTAAATTTTAGATGACAGTACTTTGTCGAATGTGTTTTCTGCAACTATTTTCTCCAAGTTTGTGTTCTTATCCTCTTGAAATTGTCTTTTACAGAGAAGTTTTTAAACTTAATAAAGTCCAATCCAATTGTTTTTTTCACGGATTACACCTTTTATGTTTGAAAAGGTTATTGGCATACTCAAGGCCATCCAGGTTCTCTCCCATGTTATATTCTAGGATTCTTACAGTCTTGTGTTTTATATATAGGTTGGTGATATGTTGAGTTAATTTTTGTCAAAAGTGTTAAATTCTGCAGCTAGATTAATTTTTTTTTTTGCATGTGGATATTCAGCTGTTCCAGAGCCATTTGTTCAAAAGAACACCTTTGTTCCATTGTGTTGTCTTTGCTCCTCTCTCAATGGTCAGTTTAATATATTTACATGAGTCTATTTCTGGGCTATCTGTTCTGTTTCATTAATCTTCTTTTCTGTTCTTTCACCAATACCACACTCTCTTTGATTATCATAGTTTTATAGTAGATCTTGAAGTTGGGTAGTGTCAGTCTTCTGACTTGTTCTCTCTCAATAGTATGTTTATTATTCTGGGTCTTTTGCCCCTCCATATAAACTTTAAAATCAGTTTGTCAATATCCATAAAATAACTTGCTGGGATATTGGCTGAGACTGCACTGAATCTATAGCCCCAGATGGAAAGCACTGACATCTTGACAATACTGAGTTTCTATCCATAAACATAGAATATATTTCCACTTGTTTAGTTCTTCTTTGATTTTGTTTGTTATAGTTTTGTTTGTTTTTTTCTCATGCAGATCTTATCTTGTTAAATTTATAACTAAGTATTTTATTGTTGTGGTGCTAATATAAACGGTGGGCTTTCTTGATGGCTCAGTGGTAACAAATCTGTCTGCAGTGCAGGATTCGTGGGTTCATCCCTTGATTGGGAAATTCTCTGAGGAGGAAATAGCAACCCACTCCAGTATTCTTGCCTGGAGAATTCCATGGACAGAGGAACCTGTCTGGTTACAGTTCATGGGGTTGCAAAGAGTTAGACACGACTGAGCAACTAACACAAACACTTCAGTATGATATTGAAAAGGAGTGATGAGAAGGGCCATCCTTGTCTTGTTCTTTATTTTGGTGGAAAAGCAACTAGTTGTTTTACCATTAAGAATGATATTAACTGTAGATTTTTTGTATGGCTATTCTTTATCAAGTTGAGGAATTTTCCTTCTACTACTAGTTTATGGAGAATTTTTATCATGTATACACACAGAATTTTGTTAAATGCTTTTCCTGAATCTATTGATATGATTATGTGATTTTAAAAATAATTTTATTTATTTTTGGCAGTGCTGGGTCTTCACTGCTCTGTGGCTTTTTCTCTAGTTATGGCAAGTGGGGCCACTCTTTATTTGCAGTGCATGGACTTCCCATTGCTTTGGCTTCTCTTGTTGCAGAGCATGGGCTGTAGGGCACAGGGGCTTCAGTAGTTGCAGCACATGGCCTCAGTAATTGCAGCTCCTGGGCTCTAGAGCACAGGCTTAATAGTTGTGGCACAAGTGATTAGTTGCCCTGCAGCATGTGGGATCTTCTTGGATCAGGGATTAAACCCGTGTCTCCTGCATTAGCAGGGAGACTCTTTATCCTGGGCCACCAGGGAAGCTTGATTATGTGATTTGGAACCCTCTTACACTGTTGGTGGGAATGCAAACTAGTACAGCCACTATGGAGAACAGTGTGGAGATTCCTTAAAAAACTGAAAATAGAACTGCCTTATGAACCAGCAGTCCCACTGCTGGGCATACACACCGAGGAAACCAGAATTGAAATAGACACATGTACCCCAATGTTCATTGCAGCAGTGTTTATAATAGCCAGGACATGGAATCAACCTAGATGTCCATCAGCAGATGAATGGATAAGAAAGCTGTGGTACATATACACAATGGAGTATTACTCAGCCATTAAAAAGAATACATTTGAATCAGTTCTAATGAGGTGGATGAAACTGGAGCCTATTACACAGAGTGAAGTAAGCCAGAAAGAAAAACACCAATACAGTGTACTAACACCTATATATGGAATTTAGAAAGATGATAATGATAACCCTGTATGCGAGATAGCAAAAGAGACACAGATGTATAGAACAGTCTTTTGGACTCTGTGGGAGAGGGAGAGGGTGGGATGATTTGGGAGAATGGCATTGAAACGTATAATATCATATAAGAAATGAATCACCAGTCCAGGCTCAATGCATGATACAGGATGCTTGGGGCTGGTGCACTGGGATGACCCAGAGGGATGGTATGGGGAGGGAGGTGGGAGGGGGTTCAGGTTGGGGAACACATGTACACCCATGGCAGATTCATGTTGATGTATGGCAAAACCAGTGCAATATTGTAAAGTAATTAGCCTCCAATTAAAATAAATAAATTTAAATTAAAAAAATTTTTTCTCTGTTAATGTGATGGATTTCATCTATTGAGTCTTGAATGTTGAACCAGCCTTCCATACCTGGGATAAATTGCACTTAATCATGCAATATACTTATACTTTTTTGGATTTGATTTGCTAACATTTTGCTGAAGATTCCTTTGTGTATATTTATGAGAGATATTGATCTGTAGTTTTCTTCCCTTGTGGCTCAGCTGGTAAAGAATCTGCCTGCAATGCAGGAGACCCGGGTTCAATCCCTGGGTTGGGAAGATCCCCTGGAGAAGGAAAGGCTACTCACTCAGTATTCTGTATAGTCCATGGGGTCTCAAAGAGTCGGACATGACTGAATGACTTTCACTTACTTACTTTCTTTCCTTGTAACATGTTTTTCCTGTTTAGATATTAGAATAGTGAGACTCTGGTTAATGAGTTAAGATGTAGTACCACTGCTTATATTCTCTGAAAGAGATTTTAGAAATTTGTATAAATTTTTTTTTCCCTGAAAAGTTTAGTAGAATTCACCAGTTAACTCAGCTGGACCTGGTGCTTTCTGTTTTGAAAGATTATTATTGGTTTTTGTTGTTTAAATTTATGTTTTAAATTTAAATATTTTAATTAACCTTTACTGGAGTATAATGGATTCACAATATTGTGTTAGTTTCTACCAAAATACAGCAAAGTGAATCAGTTATACATATACATATGTCCACTCTTTAGATTCTTTTCCCATACAGGTCATTACAAAGTACTGAGTAGAGTTTCCTGTGTTATACTGTAGGTTCTTATCAGTTATCTATTATATATATAGTAGAGTGTGTATGTCAGTCTCAATTTCCCAATTTATCCCTTCTCCTCCTTTACCCCTTGGTAACCATAATTTTGTTTTCTACATCTGTGGCTCTATTTCTATTTTGGAAATAAGTTCATTTGTAGCTTTGTTTTAGATTCTGCATATAAGTGATATCATATGATATTTGTTTTTCTCTTTTTTTCACATAGTATGACAGTCTCTAGGTCTAATCATGTTGCTGCAAATTACATGATTTCATTCTTGTTTATTGATGAGTAATATTCCACTGTATATATGCACCACATCTTTATCCATTCCTCTGTTGATGGACATGTCCTGGCTATTGTAAACAGTGCTGCAGTAAACAGTGGGATTCATGTATCTTTTTGAATTATTATTTTCTACATATAATTGCCCAGGATGGATGGTTATTATTTATTGACTCAATTTCTTTACCAGATATAGGTCTACTCAGGGTGTTTCTTTCTTCTTGTGTAAGGTTTGGCAGATTTTCTTTCAAGGATTGGTCTGTTTCATATAAATGAGTTGTTGCTCAGTTCAGTTCAGTTCAGTCACTCAGTCGTGTCCAACTCTTTCTGACCCCATGAATTGTTTATAGTAGTTATTTATTATCCTTTTGATGTCCATGAGAATCTGTGGTGATGCCCTCTATAGCATTTCTGGTATTAATCATTTTTGTCTTCCCTCTTTTTCTCAGTTGCTAAGTTTTGTTGATTTTTCTCTATTGATTTTATGTTTTAAATGCATTCATTTCTATTTAACTTTGGTTGTTATTTTTCTTTTGATTACTTTGGGTTTAGTTTCCTAATGTGCAAACTTTGCCTATTGACTTCAGAGTTTTCTTATTTTCTAATATATGCATCCAGTGGTATAAATCTTCCCCTAAATACTGCTTTCATTAATCTCATGACTTTACTTTTGGAAGGCTAGTCTGGGGAAATATTATCTGAATTCTGGGAAGTTCATTTGCAAACTCACTTAAAACCTATATTTCAGCAATTTCAAACTTGATTGTCTATATTTTCATGATAATTACTAACAGAAGCTCCAATCGTGTTGAATTATCAATATAGAAATTGTTCTAAACTTGCTTAACTGTGACAGAGATTTATACTAAGGCATACATATGAAACAAAATCATATACTGGATGCTACTGTCAGCTGTATTTCAGTTCAGTTCAGTTCAGCCTTTCACTCCTGTCCGACTCTGCGACCCCATGAATCGCAACATGTCAAGCCTCCCTGTCCATCACCAACTCCCGGAGTTCACTCAGACTCACGTCCATCAAGTCAGTGATGCCATCCAGCCATCTCATCCTCGGTCGTCCCCTTCTCCTCCTGCCCTCAATCCCTCCCAGCATTGGAGTCTTTTCCAGTGAGTCAATCCTTCGCATGAGGTGGCCAAAGTACTGGAGTTTCAGCTTCAGCATCATTCCCTCCAAAGAAATCCCAGGGCTGATCTCCTTCAGAATGGATTGGTTGGATCTCCTCGCAGTCCAAGGGACTCTCAAGAGTCTTCTCCAGCACCACAGTTCAAAAAAATCAATTCTTCGGTGCTCGGCTTTCTTCACAGTCCAACTCTCACATCCATACATGACCACTGGAAAAACCATGGCCTTGACTAGACGGACCTTAGTCGACAAAGTAATGTCTCTGCTTTTGAATATGCTATCTAGGTTGGTCATAACTTTCCTTCCAAGGAGTAAGCGTCTTAATTTCATGGCTGCAATCACCATCTGCAGTGATTTTGGAGCCCCCCAAAATAAAGTCTGACACTGTTTCCATTGTTTCCCCATCTATTTCCCATGAAGTGATGGGACCAGATGCCATGATCTTCGTTTTCTGAATGTTGAGCTTTAAGCCAACTTTTTCGCTCTCCTCTTTCACTTTCATCAAGAGGCTTTTTATTTCCTCTTCACTTTCTGCCATAAGGGTGGTGTCATCTGAATATCTGAGGTTGTTGATATTTCTCCCGGCAATCTTGATTCCAGCTTGTGCTTCTTCCAGCCCAGCATTTCTCATGATGTACTCTGCATAGAAGTTAAATAAGCAGGGTGACACTATACAGCCTTGACTTACTCCTTTTCATTTGGAACCAGTCTGTTGTTCCATGTCCAGTTCTAACTGTTGCTTCCTGACCAGCATATAGGTTTCTTAAAAGGCAGGTCAGGTGGTCTGGTATTCCCATGTCTTTCAGAATTTTACAGTTTATTGTGATCCACACAGTCAAAGGCTTTGGCATAGTCAATAAAGCAGAAATAGATGTTTTTTTCTGAAACTCTCTTGCTTTTTCGATGATCCAGGGGATGTTGGCAATTTGATCTCTGGTTCCTCTGCCTTTTCTAAAACCAGCTTGAACATCTGGAAGTTCATGGTTCACATATTGCTGAAGTCTGGCTTGGAGAATTTTGAGCATTACTTTACTAGCATGTGAGATGAGTGCAATTGTGTGGTAGTTTGAGCATTCTTTGGCATTGCCTTTCTTTGGGATTGGAATGAAAACTGACCTTTTCCAGTCCTGTGGTCACTGCTGAGTTTTCCAAATTTGCTGGCATAATGAATGCAGCACTTTCACAGCATCATCTTTCAGGATTTGAAATAGCTCAACTGGAATTCCATCACCTCCACTAGCTTTGTTCGTAGTGATGTTTTCTAAGGCCCACTTGTCTTCACATTCCAGGCTGTCTGGCTCTAGGTGAGTGATCACACCATAGTGATTATCTTGGTCGTGAAGATCTTTTTTATACAGTTCTTCTGTGTTTTCTTGCCACCTCTTCTTAATATCTTCTGCTTCTGTTAGGTCCATACCATTTCTGTCCTTTATTGAGCCCATCTTTACATGAAATGTTCCCTTGGTATCTCTAATTTTCTTGAAGTGATGTCTAGTCTTTCCCATTCTGTTGTTTTCCTCTATTTCTTTGCATAGATTGGTGAGGAAGGCTTTCTTATCTCTTCTTGATATTCTTTGGAACTCTGCATTTAGATGCTTATATCTTTCCTTTTCTCCTTTGCTTTTCGCTTCTCTTCACAGCTGTTTGTAAGGTCTCCTCATACAGCCATTTTATTTTTTTTTGCATTTCTTTTCTTTGGGGATGGTCTTGATCCCTGGTGACTACTTAGAGCAAGTAAAATTTTGCTGCTCTTAGAATCATATAGTCAAACTTTACAAGGTTGGAAGTTTATGTGTCAATGGGTTTCTCTAATCTTTAAATTTCACAAGACTCTTCTCCAGAACATTATGGTTTCCACTACTGAAATGACACCATTCTTTTATAGAGAGGTGTGTCTATATCAAATTACATAACATACTTTTGACCTTAAAACCTGAGGAAGAGAAAGTGGGCTTGACCATGGTGGGGATTAAAAGCAGTTGCTGCTTCTCTTCTTGGGCATATACTCTAGACTTATGATTTGGTCTAGGTGTTTTTTGAAAGCAATTTATTGACATAATGAGTTTTAGAATCATCTAGAGAACTTGTAAAAATACTGTTTCTTGGGCTTAATTCAAGATCAATTAAATGAAAATCTCTGTGACAATTTAGGAGTCAGTATTGCAGATTAACTTTCTAGTGATTTTGAAATGCAGTCAGTTGAAGAGCACAGCATAGTAGAAATCAGTGTAAAGTCAGTAGTCTGTTTAAAATTTAGCTGAAATGTGTTGTCACTTTTTGTGATGCTTTTAAAGATTGTTAAAGATTTACCAATATTTATGTGCTGTTTTATCCAACAATCAGCCTTCTCTGATAGCTCAGTTGGTAAAGAATCTGCCAATGTAGCCCCTGCAGAACAGCCCAAATCATTTTACCAGATGTGAGAATTTGGCTCTCTTTGTTCAACGAAATGATACATAATCGGAAGGATGTTCTCACTCACATAGTGTTACATATCTTTTGAGTTCCAGTGGCTTGTTACTGTAGGTGATTTAATGTGGATTAATTCATTAGTTTGTTCAGAGTTAATGGAAGTAAAATGGAAATTCTAGTTTTGCTCATTTACTGAAAGTTTATTGCTAATGGATACAGGTAAATCTGGCAGAAATAGGCCAATGCATATTTATTTTCTGTTATTGAATTACCCTAACTTAATGCGGAATTTTTTTTTTTGTAGCAGTATCTCCTACTTTTAGTGCTGTGTACATTCCCTGTATGTCTTAAATTATTTCCCATCACAGCAAGTGACACACAGTGTCCATTTAAGATAGTATAAAAATGAAAGGACAGTGTCTCACAAGTATAGCAGACATTTCTTGGTGCACAAATCATATCTTGATTGAAAAGATATGTAGCTGATGAAACAATCAAAAGGGTATAGTTTCAACACGGTACTTTCAAAACCAAGATCTGAAAAAAAGTAAAAAGGATATGATAGATAGATGGGAGTTTTATCTCATTTAGAAAGGAGACATGTCTTTGTTAATGAAAGAAATGATTCTCCTAAGGGTCTATTTGAATTATTAATTTTCTTCATTACTGCTTTTCTTTTGCTTATCTTTCACAGTCAATTAAGATTTTAAGCCTCTGTAAACTCTTTACAGCTTGTTTCTGTTGTTTAAGAACATTTTCCCAGGTATATTTTCTTTACTTTGAGAGATTCTTTTATTCTATGAACTCTGATTTAAAGCAAAAGTAAACGGGCACCCGAGAAAGGATGATTACTGGATTAATTATGTACCTCTGTATTCTGTGAAGCTGACACTCTTCAATAACCTTAAACCTAATGAACTTTTCTTCTGACTGAAACTTTCAATTACTCACTCACTGTTACATTAGTACGTAAGTATTTCAGTTATTGCCATAGCTCATTAGAATGTAAATGAACACCATGGACTGAATTAGCACATTCAGGGCTTGATTAAGTCAGGAGTAGTTTAAATAGATTTTCTTTCAGATGTCAGTTTCTCTTCTGATATACAAACAGTATACATCAGATCAAACAATTCCATTATATTCACAAAGTCTTCATGTGATTTTTTAGCAGTAGTAGACGTGCACATATAAGGCTATATAATACGGACAATCTGCCTGTTTCTCCAACTCACAAGGGATCCAGAATGAGCCTGAATGATGTTGTAGGAATAAAGACCCGCCAATGCTTGATTGCAGTTTCATTGTTCCTAACACTTCCCATTAACACTGTCACATTTGCTTCCCAAAATAAACCAGCCACACTGTAGTCCATCAAAGAGAGTTTATGTTTTAACATTGGAGTGAACTTAATGGACTGGTTAAATTCTTTCATTAGACTGTGAGCTCAACTGTTAAGTCACGTCCTACTCTTTGCAATCCCATGGTCCGAAGCCTGCCAGACTCCTCTGTCCATGGAATTTCCCCAGCAAGAATACTGGAGTGGGTTGTCGTTTCTTTCTCCAGGGGATCTTTCTGACCTAGGGATAGAATCGGCCTTTCCTACATTGGCAGGCAGATTCTTTACTTCTGAGCCACCTGGGAAGCCCTCCTTTAGCTACCAAAAAAGCTACGTTCCGTTTCCTATCTCCTTGCTTCTGTCATTGTCCCCTGTTGTTGGATACATTAAAAACAACATCTACTAGTTGAGAAGTGTTGTTTTCAAATATACCATCTAATTTCTATGATTCTTTAATCTCTAGGGCATTTTGCCCGATGAAGGTCATATTTTATCATCTTGTCATCCTTACGTTCGCCGGAACCTCAGGGTCTACATCTGTGTAACACCTATAAGTTTGATAAATCCTTTCTAGAAACTCTGATGGATATTCAGTTGGGTTTTATCTCCTCAATTTTGTTTAAGCTCTTTTGTATAGGTACCCTGTTGAGTTTTCCCCCAGACCTCCACACCATAAGGTGATAGTCCTCTGACTCCTTTTTCTCCTGATGCAATAGCATAAATGCTTCTGCATATGGTATCTCGTCTTTTTCCCTGCTATTTTGCAAAGTACTACTAACTGTGAGATTGCATAAAAGTTGAGTGAACCATTCAGGGGCCACTGCTCTTCTGATCCTAACATATATTAGGTCCACATCCTATCATGATAGCATTGTCATAGGCTCAAAGCCTTATTTTGCACATTTATCCAGTATAAGACTGGCCTAGAGATACTTTTTTTTTTTTTTTTTAATTTTAAAATCTTTAATTCTTACATGTGTTCCCAAACATGAAACCCCCTCCCACCTCCCTCCCCATAACATCTCTGTGGGTGATCCCCATGCACCAGCCCCAAGCATGCTGTATCCTGCGTCAGACATAGACTGGCGATTCAATTCTTACATGATAGTATACATGATAGAATGCCATTCTCCCAAATCATCCCGCCCTCTCCCTCTCTCTCTGAGTCCAAAAGTCCGTTATACACAGCTGTGTCTTTTTTCCTGTCTTGCATACAGGGTCGTCATTGCCATCTTTCTAAATTCCATATATATGTGTTAGTATACTGTATTGGTGTTTTTCTTTCTGACTTACTTCACTCTGTATAATCGGCTCCAGTTTCATCCATCTCATCAGAACTGATTCAAATGAATTCTTTTTAACGGCTGAGTAATACTTCATTGTGTACATGTACCAAAGCTTTCTTATCCATTCATCTGCTGATGGACATCTAGGTTGTTTCCATGTCCTGGCTATTATAAACAGTGCTGCGATGAACATTGGGGTACATGTGTCTCTTTCAATTCTGGTTTCCTCGGTGTGTATACCCAGCAGTGGGATCGCTGGGTCATAAGGTAGTTCTATTTGCAATTTTTTAAGGAATCTCCACACTGTTCTCCATAGTGGCTGTACTAGTTTGCATTCCCACCAACAGTGTAGGAGGGTTCCCTTTTCTCCACACCCTCTCCAGCATTTATTGCTTGCAGATTTTTGGATCGCAGCCATTCTGACTGGTGTGAAGTGGTACCTCATTGTGGTTTTGATTTGCATTTCTCTGATAATGAGTGATGTTGAGCATCTTTTCATGTGTTTGTTAGCCATCCGTATGTCTTCTTTGGAGAAATGTCTATTTAGTTCTTTGGCCCATTTTTTGATTGGGTCGTTTATTTTTCTGGAATTGAGCTGCATAAGTTGCTTGTATATTTTTGAGATTAGTTGTTTGTCAGTTGCTTCATTTGCTATTATTTTCTCCCATTCAGAAGGCTGTCTTTTCACCTTGTGTATATTTTCCTTTGTTGTGCAGAAGCTTTTAATTTTAATTAGATCCCATTTGTTTATTTTTGCTTTTATTTCCAGAATTCTGGGAGGTGGATCATAGAGGATCCTGCTGTGATTTATGTCGGAGAGTGTTTTGCCTATATTCTCCTCTAGGAGTTTTATAGTTTCTGGTCTTACATTTAGATCTTTAATCCATTTTGAGTTTATTTTTGTGTGCGGTGTTAGAAAGTGATCTAGTTTCATTCTTTTACAAGTGGTTGACCAGTTTTCCCAGCACCACTTGTTAAAGAGATTGTCTTTACTCCATTGTATATTCTTGCCTCCTTTGTCAAAGATAAGGTGTCCATATGTGTGTGGATTTATCTCTGGGCTTTCTATTTTGTTCCATTGATCTATATGTCTGTCTTTGTGCCAGTACCATACTGTTTTGATGACTGTGGCTTTGTAGTAGAGCCTGAAGTCAGGCAAGTTGATTCCTCCAGTTCCATTCTTCTTTCTCAAGATTGCTTTGGCAATTCGAGGTTTTTTGTATTTCCATACAAATCTTGAAATTATTTGTTCTAGTTCTGTGAAAAATATGGCTGGTAGCTTGATAGGGATTGCATTGAATTTGTAAATTGCTTTGGGTAGTATACTCATTTTCACTATATTGATTCTTCCAATCCATGAACATGGTATATTTCTCCATCTATTAGTGTCCTCTTTGATTTCTTTCATCAGTGTTTTATAGTTTTCTATATATAGGTCTTTAGTTTCTTTGGGTAGATATATTCCTAAGTATTTTATTCTTTTTGTTGCAATGGTGAATGGAATTGTTTCCTTAATTTCTTTTCCTACTTTCTCATTATTAGTGTATAGGAATGCAAGGGATTTCTGGGTGTTGATTTTATATCCTGCAACTTTACTATATTCATTGATGAGCTCTAGTAATTTTCTGGTGGAGTCTTTAGGGTTTTCCATGTAGAGGATCATGTCATCTGCAAACAGTGAGAGTTTTACTTCTTCTTTTCCAATTTGGATTCCTTTTATTTCTTTTTCTGCTCTGATTGCTGTGGCCAAAACTTCCAGAACTATGTTGAATAGTAGCGGTGAAAGTGGACACCCTTGTCTTGTTCCTGACTTTAGGGGAAATGCTTTCAATTTTTCACCATTAAGGATAATGTTTGCTATGGGTTTGTCATATATAGCTTTTATTATGTTGAGGTATGTTACTTCTATTCCTGCTTTCTGGAGAGTTTTTATCATAAATGGATGTTGAATTTTGTCAAAGGCCTTCTCTGCATCTATTGAGATAATCATATGGTTTTTATTTTTCAATTTGTTAATGTGGTGAATTACATTGATTGATTTGCGGATATTGAAGAATCCTTGCATCCCTGGGATAAAGCCCACTTGGTCATGGTGTATGATCTTTTTAATATGTTGTTGGATTCTGATTGCTAGAATTTTGTTGAGGATTTTTGCATCTATATTCATCAGTGATATTGGCCTGTAGTTTTCTTTTTTTGTGACATCTTTGTCAGGTTTTGGTATTAGGGTGATGGTGGCCTCATAGAATGAGTTTGGAAGTTTACCTTCCTCTGCAATTTTCTGGAAGAGTTTGAGTAGGATAGGTGTTAGCTCTTCTCGAAATTTTTGGTAGAATTCAGCTGTGAAGCCGTCTGGACCTGGGCTTTTGTTTGCTGGAAGATTTCTGATTACAGTTTCAATTTCCGTGCTGGTGATGGGTCTGTTAAGATTTTCTATTTCTTCCTGGTTCAGTTTTGGAAAATTGTACTTTTCTAAGAATTTGTCCATTTCTTCCACATTGTCCACTTTATTTGGCATACAACTGCTGATAGTAGTCTCTTATGATCTTTTGTATTTCTGTGTTGTCTGTTGTGATCTCTCCATTTTCATTTCTAATTTTATTGATTTGATTTTTCTCTCTTTGCTTCTTGATGAGTCTGGCTAGTGGTTTGTCAATTTTATTTATCCTTTCAAAGAACCAGCTTTTGGCCTTGTTGATTTTTGCTATGGTCTCTTTTGTTTCTTTAGCATTTATTTCTGCCCTAATTTTTAAGATTTCTTTCCTTCTACTAACTCTGGGGTTCTCCAATTCTTCCTTTTCTAGTTGCTTTAGTTGTAGAGTTAGGTTATTTATTTGACTTTTTTCTTGTTTCTTGAGGTATGCCTGTATTGCTATGAACTTTCCTCTTAGCACTGCTTTTATAGTGTCGCACAGGTTTTGGGTTGTTGTGTTTTCATTTTCATTAGTTTCTATGCATATTTTGATTTCTTTTTTGATTTCTTCTGTGATTTGTTGGTTATTCAGAAGTGTGTTGTTCAACCTCCATATGTTGGAATTTTTAGTAGTTTTTCTCCTGTAATTGAGATCTAATCTTAATGCATTATGGTCAGAAAAGATGCTTGGAATGATTTCGATTTTTTTGAATTTATCAAGTTTAGATTTATGGCCCAGGATGTGATCTATCCTGGAGAAGGTTCCATGAGCACTTGAAAAAAAGGTGAAATTCATTGTTTTGGGGTGAAATGTCCTATAGATATCAATTAGGTCTAATTGATCTAATGTATCATTTAAAGTTTGCGTTTCTTTGTTAATTTTCTGTTTAGTTGATCTGTCCATAGGTGTGAGTGGGGTATTAAAGTCTCCCACTATTATTGTGTTATTGTTGATTTCCCCTTTCATACTTGTTAGCATTTGTCTTACATATTGCGGTGCTCCTATATTGGGTGCATATATATTTATAATTGTTATATCTTCTTCTTGGATTGATCCTTTGATCATTATGTAGTGGCCTTCTTTGTCTCTTTTCACAGCCTTTGTTTTAAAGTCTATTTTATCAGATATGAGTATTGCCACTCCTGCTTTCTTTTGGTCTCTATTTGCGTGGTATATCTTATTCCAGCCCTTCATTTTCAGTCTATATGTGTCCCTTGTTTTGAGGTGGGTCTCTTGTAAGCAGCATATAGAGGGGTCTTGTTTTTGTATCCATTCGGCCAGTCTTTGCCTTTTGGTTGGGGCGTTCAACCCATTTACGTTTAAGGTAATTATTGATAAGTATGATCCCGTTACCATTTACTTTATTGTTTTGGGTTCGGGTTTATACACCCTTTTCGGTTTCCTGTCTAGAGAATATCCTTTAGAATTTGTTGGAGAGCTGGTTTGGTGGTGCTGAATTCTCTCAGCTTTTGCTTGTCTGTAAAGCTTTTGATTTCTCCTTCATATTTGAATGAGATCCTTGCTGGGTACAGTAATCTGGGCTGTAGGTTATTGTCTTTCATCACTTTAAGTATGTCTTGCCATTCCCTCCTGGCCTGAAGAGTTTCTATTGAAAGATCAGCTGTTATCCTTATGGGAATCCCCTTGTGTGTTATTTGTTGTTTTTCCCTTGCTGCTTTTAATATTTGTTCTTTGTGTTTGACCTTTGTTAATTTAATTAATATGTGTCTTGGGGTGTTTCGCCTTGGGTTTATCCTATTTGGAACTCTCTGTGTTTCTTGGACTTGGGTGATTATTTCCTTCCCCATTTTAGGGAAGTTTTCAACTATTATCTCCTCAAGGATTTTCTCATGATCTTTCTTTCTGTCTTCTTCTTCTGGGACTCCTATAATTCGAATGTTGGAGCGTTTCATATTGTCCTGGAGGTCTCTGAGATTGTCCTCGTTTCTTTTAATTCGTATTTCTTGTTTCCTCTCTGATTCATTTATTTCTACCATTCTATCTTCTATTTCACTAATCCTATCTTCTGCCTCCGTTATTCTACTATTTGTTGCCTCCAGAGTGTTTCTGATCTCATTTATTGCATTATTCATTATATTTTGACTCTTTTTTATTTCTTCTAGGTCCTTGTTAAACCTTTCTTGCATCTTCTCAAACCTTGTCTCTAGGCTATTTATCTGTGATTCCATTTTGATTTCAAGATTTTGGATCATTTTCACTATCAATATTCGGAATTCCTTCTCAGGTAGATTCCCTACTTCTTCCTCTTTTGTTTGGTTTGGTGGGCAACTCTCCTGTTCCTTTACCTGCTGAGTATTCCTCTGTCTCTTCATCTTGGTTATATTGCTGCGTTTGGGGTGGTCTTTTTATATTCTGGTAATTTGTGGAGTTCTCTTTATTATGGAGCTTCCTCACTGTGGGTGGGGTTCTATCAGTGGCTTGTCAAGGTTTCCTGGTTAGGGAGGCTTGTGTTGGAGTTCTGGTGGGTGGAGCTGGGTTTCTTCTCTCTGGAGTGCAGTGGAGTGACCAGTGATGGGTTATGAGACATTAAAGGTTTTGGAATAATTTTGAGCTGCCTGTATATTCAAGCTCAGGGGAGTGTTCCTGTGTTGCTGGAGAATTTGAGTGATATGTCTTGTTTTGGAACTTGTTGGCCCTTGGGTGGAGCTTGGTTTCAGTGTAAGTATGAAGGCATTTGATGAGCTCCTATTGCTTAATGTTCCCTGAATTCAAGAGTTCTCTAATGTTTTCAGGCTTTGTATTTAAGCCTCCTGCTTCTGGTCTTCAGTTTTTACAGTGGCCTCTAGACTTCTCCATCTATACAGCACCGATGATAAAACATCTAGGTTAAAGATGAAAAGTTTCTCCGCATTGAGGGACACTCAGAGAGGTTCACTGAGTTACAAGGAGAAGAGAAGATGGAGGGGGTAGTTAGAGGTAACTGGAATGAGATGCGGTGAGATCAAAAGAGGAGAGAGCAAGCTAGGCAGTAGTCACTTCCTTATGTGCGCTCTATAGTCTGGCCCGCTCAGGTATTTACAGAGTTATACAGGGAAGAGGAGAGGGAGGAAGTAGACAGAGGTGACCAGGAGGATAAGAGAGAGGAATGAGAAGGAGAGAGACAAATCCTGCCAGTAACCAGTTCCTTAGGTGTTCTCCACCGTCTGGAACACACAGAGATTCACAGAGTTGGATAGAGAAGAGATGGGGGAGAAAAGAGACAGAGGCCGCCTGGTGGAGAAAAAGGAGAGTCCATAGGAGAAGAGAGTGGTCAAGCCAGTAATCTCGCTCTCAGGTAAACTTGGGTAGTGAAGTTTGGGTTTTTAAATAAACATAATTGACAACAAAAACCTAAGAGCAAAGGTTAAAAATCTAGAGTAGAGGTTGGATTTTCAAAAATACAATATTAAAGAAAAGAAGCAGAAGGAAAAAAGCAGGAAAGAAAGAAAGAAAAAAAACCAAGAATTATTAAAAAAAACAAGCAAACAAAAAAAAACAAAACAAACAAACAAAAAAAACCCCACCAACAACCATCCAAAGGCTATATATGGTGTTTGCCTTAAAAAAAAAAAAAAAAAAAAGGTCTTTTTTTTTAAAAATAGTAATAATAGGTTATAGTAATAAAAATTAGAGGAGAAATAGAAGATTTAACAATTAAAAAAAGGTTAGAAAAAAAAAAGAAAAAAAAAAAAGAAAAAAAAAAAAGGAATGATTTTTAAAATAGTAAAAATATATCTGGCTCCTCTCTGATGTTTTGGGCCGTGTGGGATCACTTCCAAGGTGGTTCCCTCTGTTTAACTTCTTCCGTTTGCTGGTTTTTCAGGCTCACTAGTTCAGTCGCACTGTGGGGAGGGGGAATGCCGCAAACAAATAGCGCTGTTGTGTGCTCACAGTGTCACAGCCCCGCTTGACCTGTCCCTTCTCGCGGCGCACAAACCGCTCCGGCTCTACGATGCACAGCCGGGAACCGTCTGGGGCCGGCCCTAGGCTGCGTGCACTTCCCGGTCCAAGCCGCTCAGGTTTGGCGCTCAGGCAGCCCTCAGAGGCACAGATTCGGCTGGGACTGCGCTTTGTGCCCTTCCCAGGTCCGAGTAGCTCAGGAGTTTGGCGAGCGTGATCGCCGCGGCTTGTCACCTTTTCTGTCGCTGCTGCTCAACTTTCTGGGTGGACCGCTGGCGTCCCCCGTGAGGCAGATTGTGACTGTCCAGCACCCCCAGAAGTCTTAGCAAAGAAGCCCGCTTGCAGTTAGGTAAGTAAAGTCTCTCCGGGTCTGCAATTGCCCCTTTCCAGTCCTTACAGCTCTGGCTGCCTGTCCCTGGCGGGGGATGATCTGCAGCCGGCTTTTCCCGTTCCGTCCTTTGTTCTGTGCTCGGTCCTGGCGGCGTCTTATGTTCGAGCTTTTCGTGCTGTAGCTATCACACAGTCTGGTTTGCTAGCGCAAGTTAGATCGTTCTGGTTGCGCGTGGGGCGTTCCTGCCCGATTCTTACAAAGCACTGCAGCCCGCTCCTCCTGCGCGTCCCTGCCCTGCCCCCACTTCCCAATGGCGGATGCAGGCGTCTGTGCTGCTTTTCCACTGGGGGAGTTACTGTTGGGCTTGTAATCTCTTGGTTTTAATTATTTCTTTATTTTTCCTTCCTGTTATGTTGCCCTCTGGGTTTCCAAGACTCGCCACAGACTCGGCAGGGAGAGTGTTTCCTGGTGTTTGGAAACCTCTCTTCTTAAAATTCCCTTCCCGGGACGGGCTTCCCTTCCCGGGACGGAGTTCCCTCCCCACCTCCTTTGTCTCCTTTTTCGTCGTTTATATTTTTTCCTACCTGTTTTTGAAGACAATGGTCTGCTTTTCTGGTTGCCTGCTGTCCTCTGCCAGCCTACAGAGGTTGTTTTGTGGAGTTTGCTCAGCGTTGAAATGTTCTTTTGAGGAATTTGTGAGGGAGAAAGTGGTCTTCCCATCCTATTCCTCCGCCATCTTTATGCTCCTCCCCGCAAGACTGGCCTAGAGATACTTAACTTTTCCAGATAAACAAACTAAAAATAGTACTGTTGATGACTTTTTTTTAAAGCAATAAGTCTAAAAGCTTTAATATATTTTAGAATTATTGAATATGCAGCTGTTTCTAATACAGTTAATGTATACCTCTGTTTTTATATATAACTTATGGAAAAACCTTAAAAATTATTAACATGTCTTCAAAGTCTTGTATCTACATGAAAACCCACATTTATCCCCCCGATTCTTTTACATTCCCCACTGTTATGAGGTGAAGGCTGTGAGAGCACCTGTGTGTGTCCACATAAAATGCACACAGAGGCCATTCTCCTGTTCCAAAAGAGAGCTTATGGGGAAATATTTGGTAAGATCAGAAGTGGGTAGCAGAGATAAATTTTACTTAATTACATTATTAAGAAAGATGAATGATACAGGTAAAGAAAATTGATCAATAATCTAAATGTGTTGTTTTTATATGTTGTGTCAACCTATTTCATGGGTATTTTTCATTTTAGTGATGGGAAAATGAATAGTTGCAGGTTTTTGTTGTTGTTCAGTTGCTAAGTTATATCCAGCACTTTGGGACTTCCTTTTGCCTTGAATCTTTCCCAGCTTCAGAGTCTTTTCCGATAAGTCAGCTCTTTGCATCAGGTGGCCAAAGTATTGGAGCTTCAACTTCAGCATTAGTCCTTCCAATGAACATTCAGGGTTGATTTCCTTTAGGATCTACTGGTTTGGCCTCCTTGCAGTTCAAGGGACTCTCAAGAGTCTTCTCTAGCACTGCAATTCAAAAGCATCAATTCTTCGGTGTTCAGCCTTCTTTGTGGTCCAACTCTTATATCCATCTGTACATGACTGCTGAAAAAATGATAACTTTGATTATATGGACTTTTGTTGGCAAAATGATGTCTCTGCTTTTTAATATGCTATCTAGGTTGTTAAATCTTTTCTTCCAAGGAACAAGTGTCTTTTCATTCCATGTCTTTTGTCATTGTCCGCAGTGATTTTGGAGCCCAGGAAAATAAAATCTGTCACTGCTTCCACTTTCCCCCTTCTATTTGCCACACAGTGATGGGACTGGATGCTATGATTTTAGGTGTAGTTTATTTTTTTTTTTGGTAATTTATTTTTTAACTGGAAGAAAATTACTTTATAATGTTTTATTGGTTTCTGCTGTTAAACAATGCAAATCAGTCATAATTATACATATATAACCTCCGTCTGGAGCCTCATTCCTCTCTCCACCCTCTAAGTCATCACAGAGCACTAGGCTAGGCTCCCTGTGTTATATAACACCTTCTCGTCAACTATCTATTTTCCACGTGGTAGTGTGTGTGTGTGTGTGTGTGTGTGTGTGTGTGTGTATGACGATGCTACTTTCACCGACTCCCACTCTTTGCTTCCCCTACTGTGTCCACAAGTCTGTTCTCTGTATCTGTGTCTCCATTCCTTCTCTGCAAATAGGTTCATCAATATCATTTTTACAGATTCTGTATATATGTGTTAATATACTATATTTGTTTTCCTCTTTCTGACTTACCTTACTCTGTATAACAGGCTCTAGGTTCATATATCTCACTAGAATGGACTCAAATTTGTTCTTTTTTATGGCTGAGTAATATTCCAAGGTATATATGTAGCATATTTTTTTTAACTATTCATCTGTCAATGAACATCTAGGGTGCTTCTGTGTTCTAGCCATTGTAAATAGTGTTGCTATGAACATTGGGGTACAAGTGTCATTTTCAGTTATGGTTTTCTAAGGTTATATGGCCAATAGTGATACTGCTGGGTTATACGACAGTTTTATTCTTAGTTTTTTAAGGAATCGCCATACTGTTCTCCATAGTGGCTGTGTCAATTTACATTTATAGCAACAGTGCAAGAGGGTTTCCTTGTCTCCACATCCTCTCCAGCATTCATTCATTTTAGATTATTCTGATGATAGCCATTCTGACAGGCCAAAATCACTACAGTTACTGCAGCCATGAAGTTAAAAGACACTTGCTATTTGGAAGGAAATTCAATTCAGTTCAATTGCTCAGTCATGTCTGAGTCTTTGCGACCCCATGGACTGCAGCATGCCAGGCCTCCCTGTCCGTCACCTACTCCCAGAGTTGCTCAAACTCGTGTCCATCGAGTCAGTGATGCCATCCAACCATCTCATCCCCTATCGTCCCCTTCTGGTCCTGTTTTCAATCTTTCCTAGAATCAGGGTTTCTTCCAAGGACTCAGTTCTTTGCATCAGGTGGCCAAAGTATTGGAGTTTCAACTTCAGCATCAGTCCTTCCAATGAATATTCAGAACTGATTTCCTTTAGGATGGACTGGTTTGATCTTGCAGTCCAAGTGACTCTCAAGAGTCTTCTACAACACTATAGTTCAAAAGCATCAATTCTTCAGCGCTCAGCTTTCTTTCTATTCCAACTCTCACATCCATACCTGACTATTGGAAAAACCAAAGCTTTGATTAAGCAACCTTTATTGGTAAAGTAATGTCTCTGTTTTTTCATATACTGTCTAGGTTGGTCATAGCTTTTCTTCCAAGGAGCAAGCATCTTTTAATTTCATGGCTGTAGTCATCATCTCCAGTGATTTGATAGCCACAAAAAATAAAGTCTCACACTATTTCCATTGTTTTCCCATCTATTTGCCATGAAGTGATGGGAGTGGATACCACGATCTTAGTTTTTGAATGTTGAGTTTTAAGCCCACTTTTTTACTCTTCTCTTTTACTTTCATCAAGAGGCTTTTTAGTTCCTCTTCACTTTCTGCCATAAGGGTGGTGTCATATATGTATCTGAGGTTATTGATATTTCTCCCAGCAATCTTGATTCTAGCTTGTGCTTCATCTAGCCCAGTATTTCTCATGATGTACTCTGCATATA
Organism: Capricornis sumatraensis; assembly: GCF_032405125.1. Classification (NCBI taxonomy): domain Eukaryota; kingdom Metazoa; phylum Chordata; class Mammalia; order Artiodactyla; family Bovidae; genus Capricornis; species Capricornis sumatraensis. The sequence continues at coordinate 18,670,317 of NC_091081.1, read as the reverse complement.
AGTTAAATAAGCAGGGTGACAACATACAGCCTTGACATATTCCTTTCCTGTTTTGGAACCAGTGTGTTTTTCAGTGTCCAGTTCTAACTATTGCTTCTTGACTTTCATACAGATTTCTCAGGAGGCAGGTAAGGCGGTCTGGCATTCCCTTCTCTTGAAGAATTTTCCACAGTTTGTTGTGATCCGCACAGTCAAGGGCTTTGGTGTAGTCAATAAAGCAGAAACAGATGTTTTTTTCTGGAACTCTTTTGCTTTTTTGATGATCCAACAGATGTTGACAATCTGATCTCTTGTTCCTCTGCCTTTTGTAAATTCAGCTTGAACATCTGTAAGTCCACTTGGAAGTAAAGCTGTGACAAATCTAGACAGCATATTAAAAAAGAAGAGACATCACTTTACCGACAAAGGTCCATAGAATCAAACTATTGTTTTTTTAGTATTCATGTACAGATGTGAGAGCTGGACCTAAAGAAGGCTGAGCACCAAAGAAATGATGCATTCCTTGGAAAACTAGAGCTTCTAATTTGAAATCTGAGCTTTGTAAATCAGAATAAATCAGAGAAAAATAACTTGGTTTACAGATTATAGCATTCAAAATATATTTTTCCTACTCATCCCAATTGGAGAGTTCATTTTTAAAGTGATTTGAAGATCATTCATTTGCAGAAAATTTCCTTATATTCAGCATTTTAGACTGTAACTTTAAAGAACATGAAAAAAGAAGAATCAAAGTGATAAAGCTAAGATCTGGGCCTAGACATAAAATGTGAGAGCTTTTCTCATACTGTCATAATGTCTCAATATTTATATTTTTTTCAGGAATTCCCTGATGGTCAAGTAGTTAAGACTTTGCCTTCCAATGTGTGGTATGCAGGCTCCATCCCTTGTCAGGGAGCTAGGAGGCCACACACCTGTGGCCAAGAGGCCAAAACATAGAACAAGACTTTAAAAATAGTTGACATAAAAAAAAAAATCCACTTTTAAAATTTACATCTTTTCCAAAAAGGGTGTTACCCATATTTTTTGATAAGTTATTCATTGGTAAAATATCAAAAGAAAAGGAGAAAAACGTATAAACACAGTTTGTAATTTAAATAAAACCCAGGATGAACATTTTCTTTATTCTTAATCTCTATTTCTATATTTTATATGCAGTTAAAATCGTATAATGAATACTTTCCTAAACATACATTTTTCACTAAATATCATAGCAGAAACACATTCATGCCCATGAAAATGTACACAAAATGACTTTTATTATAATAAGGCGTTGTTTAGTTGCTAAGCTGCATCCAACTCTTTTGCAACCCATGGACTGTAGCCCACCAGGCTCCTCTATCCATGGAATTTCCCAGTCAAGAATACTGGAGTGGGTTGCCATTTCCTTCTCTAGGGGATCTTCCTGACCCAGGGATCGAACCTGTGTCTCCTGCATTGGCAGGCAGGGAAGCCCATAATAAGCATTACGTTTGCCTGAAACAATATCAATGTTTTTTTTTAAAAGAGAAATATTAAAATAGCAATATTTATATTGCACTTTGTGCCAGATATGAGTGAGTCATTTGTATTATCTAATTACTTTTTAAAAACCCTACGCTTTTAGCTACTGTGTTGCAGTGTTTCTAGATAGTGTAAATAAGTGACTATATTAGAAGTTAAAAGCACTCACTTCCCAGAAATAAATCCTCATAATCATTCAAGTATACATATTTCAATGAATGGATTTAATTAACACCCATTTGTTGATGTATAAGATATCTTCTATTTTTATAATGAATGCTGTGATGAACAAACTTGTGGCTTAAGGTTTTAACATATCCCTACCTATGTCTTTATGTCTGGGCCTCTCAGCTTGGGATGAGTATTTGTGGGAACACGGTGACGTGCCAAGATGATCTCAAAGACACGGAATACTTATGTTGTTTTTTTTTATGGAGTTTAATTTAAGTCAATAATTAAGGGAAATGTTTCATTTAAAAATAAATGAATTCAACTCAAAAAGAATTTATTGGGTACCCATTTTCCCCAAGAATTGTCCTAGAAGCCATATGTATCAGCACACTGTGTCTAATGCTCATAATTTCTTGACTTCATGTGACTCCTGGGCTTCTTCTTATTATGTTGTTTTCTGTGAAATACCATCTCTTCATTGTAATTCTAGTCTTTGCACTGCTTTAACTTTATTTTCAAATGCACACAAGGAAAACAAATAAGTCTAATATCTCCAATTTTGTGTTATGTGATGAAAGTCTAATACAGAAACATCAATGTACTATTAAACATAGAACTCTGCTCAGTGATATGTGGCAGCTTAGATGGGAGGAGAGTTTGGGGGAGAATGGATCCGTGTATATGCATGGCTGAGTCCCTTTGCTGTTCACCTGAAGCTATCACAATATTGTTAATTGGCTATTCCCCAATACAAACTAAAATTAAAAAAAAATAAATAAAAATTCTGTATAGAAGGAAATACACCTGTGTTAAACAGAGAGTACAGTCAGAGAAAAGACGGCAGATTACTCTGTATAATATGCTTAGTGAGAACTACTAATCTGCTGGATTCAGCAAACTGCAATATAAGTTAGATTCATCAGTAAATCTGAAAATGTCCAACCAGCTAGCTTTATAAATTGTTGAACTTGTCACTATGCAAACAGTACTTAAAAACAGTGTTTTTTTTAATTACAGAAAATTAAACAATGACACTCATGAGTGCATTCAAATCATATCACAATTATATTCAATCAAATGTTATTTACAAACACCAATTATACTTTGTTCCATGTCTCAACTCTGTGAGTTCCCAGATTTGATAAAATTACTAAATTTTGAGTTTATTTTGATGATATTCTTCATTTACTTTTCAAATTCTTTAATTGAAGTATACTATACTCAGATATGCAGATGACACCATCCTTATGGCAAAAAGTGAAGAGGAACTAAAATGCCTCTTGATGAAAATGAAAGAGGAGAGTGAAAAGTTGGCTTAAAGCTCAACATTCAGAAAACGAAAATCATGGCATCTGGTCCCATCACTTCATGGGAAATAGATGGGGAAACAGTGGAAACAGTGTCAGATTTTGTTTTTTGGGGGTCCAAAATCACTGCAGATGGTGACTGCAGCCATGAAATTAAAAGATGCTTACTCCTTGGAAGAAAAGTTATGACCAACCTAGGCAGCATATTCAAAAGCAGAGACATTACTTTGCCGACTAAGGTCCATCTAGTCAAGGCTATGATGTTTCCAGTGGTCATGCATGGATATGAGAGATGGACTGTGAAGAAAGCTGAGTGCCGAAGAATTGATGCTTTGGAACTGTGGTGTTGGAGAAGACTCTTGAGAGTCCCTTGGACTGCAAGGAGATCCAACCAGTCCATTCTGAAGAAGATCAGCCCTGGGATTTCTTTGGAAGGAATGATGCTAAAGCTGAAACTCCAGTACTTTGGCCACCTCATGCAAAGAGTTGACTCATTGGAAAAGACTCTGATGCTGGGAGGGATTAGGGGCAGGAGGAGAAGGGGACGACCGAGGATGAGATGGCTGGATGGCATCATGGACTAGATGGAAGTGAGTCTGAGTGAACTCCAGGAGTTGGTGATGGACAGGGAGGCCTGGCATGCTGCGATTCATGGGGTCACAAAGAGTGTGACACGACTGAGCGACTGAACTAACTAACTAACTATGCTTTTAAAAATGCAGACACATAGGTGTAAAACTCAAGAAATTTTCAAAAGCTGAAGGCAAGCAGGTAATAGACACCTAAATTAAGAGACAGAACACTCGGTAAACTGAACTCAAGAGAAAGTGCTCGCTCTCCTGCAATGCCTCTTCCTGACATGATTCTATCAAACAAACCACATTTTGGGGCCAGAGGAGGAAGTGACCATCCATGCTCTAAATTTGCCATCATTCTGGTAATTTTAGACTGTCAGATCCAAGTTATTTTCCAGTTCTCTGACACTTATAAAAATATATTTACTTTAGTTTTTCTAGTTGTTGGCAATGGGATTCTTGGCCTGCCCTAAACTAGTATATTCTCTGTGGTATAATAAACCCTCATTGTTAATTTTCTTTAAAAATAACATTCTAAATACAACTTACTGTTTTGTAATACAGAGTAAGCAAAATCAATCTAAAACTTGTCAGGTAGTCAAATATGTGCTTTATTACTGATTAACTAAGTCAGACTAAATATTGAATATCTTTGAAAAGAAATGTGTAAGTGTAGTATGAGGCCATAAGCAAAATATAGATGTTTAAAATACAATTAGGAACATTTTGAAGAAAACTAGTTTTTAATTGATAAATAGTTTGACTTGAACATAAGAGTCACAATAAGAAAGGAAGTAAAACATGCCAAATACTTCAGTCTTTTATTCCCCTAGAATTATTATGGATAATAAGGTGTCCATGATAGATAAACATTAGGAGATCTACAAAGTAGCTGTGTCCAAAATCATTCCCAATCAAGAAGTTAAAATTGAGCTGAAAATGAAGTATATGCTCTTAAAAACATATTTTAATGGCCTCAAAATTCATACTTGACCATCTGGTTGAAAGAATGACATTAACTTCATTTTTAACCATGTTGCTGGGTCAAGAAGATGATGTTCATTTTTGTAAATTAATTGCCTTTGATTCTTATAGTTATGCTCATGACACGTTTGTAAATACTTGGTGATAAAGTAGTTATCTAAGCATTTTATTAACAAATGTCTTCTGTAACCATGATATTGATTTAAAAATATAAGTACAAAATTCCAGGCAAATGTTTTAGTTGCATGAATTTAGCAGTTCATTTGGGACTGAAAGTTTTTTTTCTACAACATATAAGAGAAAATTGAACAGAGTAAGTTTTAATCTGAGTTTAAAAATCAATATGGTTGTGTTGTCTGTGTGTGTGTGTGTATATATGACTGTGTATGGTACTATAGATTATTTGGTGATTAGAATTTCGTGTACTTCCCAACACACTAGCACAACATTTGTTTTTGCTAAATACAACTTTTTTTTAAAAGTAGATCACAATGATGAGTAAAACTACAAAAATGAGGCCAGAAATGCTAGATTGATTTATACTGGAAAACTACAAAGGAATGCTCTCTAAAGAGAATGAAATACATCCAGAATAAAAGGTGAGGTGAGGGTCATTTGGATGTGAGGTAGTTTAGAAACTTGTAAAAAGTGTTCGGGGAGAGTTGTGCTTTATGTGAAAGGAATAATCAAAATATAATTGTGATGACTTTTTCTGAGAATACTCATAAAAATTCTGGCTCTTTACAGAAGTGAATCTTCACTAAATATCTTTTTATTTATCTTTTTATAAATACCAGAGTTCTAAAGTAGTGGTGACAACTACCATTAAAATTCGTATCCTAAACCAGAAAAATCATACTTTTCCAAAAAACAACCAGACCTTATGCAAAGGAAAACAGTTCGACTAATGAAACCATGATGGGTTTTGGAACACACTTGCAAAGTCAAAGACATCCAGTAGAGACTGGTTTGTGACCAGAATCATAATGTTTGAAAAAAGAAACTATTAGGGACTTAGTAGGAGAACAGAGCTAGGCAAGATTACATGCTTTCTCTAACATGAGAAAAATCAATTTTCAAAAACTCTTTTTCATAAAGTTGTAAACTGTAGATCAATTTTATTCAACATTTTATAAGCATTTCAATTATTAAGAAATTAGAGAACTTTCTGAATGAAGATATTAGGCAGTTACTAAACTTTTACATATTTAAGTCATGCTTCAGCCTTCCTAGCTGATAAGGGTCACTGAAGTTTTGGCTTGCAGAGAAAAAGTATTAAAAAAAATTTTTTTTTTTGAACCACTGATATAGCTTCTCTGCCACTGGAAATTAGAAGAGACCGATTGGAATGAGTGTCTGTATCAGAAAAAAAAAAAAGTGGATTTGGGTTTTGATTCTAGAAGTCAGTAAAACACTACAGGGATAGATTTGTACAACCACAAACAAGGCTGAGGATCTGGTATTTGGTATTGTTTCTGGACTTACAAAACCAAAAAAAAAAAAAATTTTTTTTTTGGTTGTAGTTTGCATCACTGCTCTAGAAAACGTATACAATTGATTGTAATGTCTCAGAAAATTATATCGAGCTAGTGAACATACTCTAAAATAAAAAGAACGTACACTATACAACTCAGGATGACATATAACAGATTAAAAGGCGTTCTTCTAGAGCCCACCAGTAAGAGCAATAGAATAAGACTTGTCAAGCCAAAAGCTCTTTTAAATAAGGCTGAGAATGCCAGTGGAGACATGTCAACACTGGAGGTCTTTGGTAACCAAGATGTTGAAATTTAAGGTTAGCATCAGGGTTTAGATATGAGGCACTGGGCCCAAGAAAAACTAGTACTAAGAATTTAGAACTTTCTCTGGAGCCAGAATAGAAGAACTGTTGCTTTCATGAACAGCAGAATTGCTTGTTCAAGGGAACCAGGCTAAAAGGACAATTTATTACTTTGTGAATGATTTCCTGAAATATAAGTTTTAATGCCCAGGAAGGTTTCTAAGAGATGGTACATACTTCCTATGAGGATGTTTCCTAGAAGCATGAAACAAGTAATGACCCGTAGTTAGAAAGGTCAAAATATTGTAACTGTCAGGGCAGATGGAGAAAGAAGGGGTTGAAAGATTCAGGAAAGTGGGTGGGTGAGAGTAAATATATTTATGCTAGGCCAGAAGGCCTGAAGAGAATTGTGTTCCAAAGCCAGGCCCATGTGATATATCAGTAACCAAAGCTGTAAAGGAATGCACTAATGAGAAAGCACAAGAATCTCTTTTTACTTTGTAGATCAGTGAATAGTAAAGACCTTTACGGAGTTAGATTCAATGAGAAGGATGATAGAACAGTGGAGCAACATAAGCTAGGTGGCAAGAAGTAACTCTCCAAAGCCAAATGGATATAATTTTAGTGGATTTGGTAAAGTTAGAGTGGCAGCCAAATTCTAGAGATTGCTGACTGAATAAAGTGTTTGTTGGTGCAAAACAGTTGATTAACTTTTTATAATCTTAAAATGTCAAAGGTGGATTTTCAGAAGGCTGCAGGCAGTCCCTACAATGAAACATCATGTACCTTGCCCCATTTCCAGGTCCTGACTCCTGTCTTGACAGCAGATCAGGTGTCCAGGAGCAAGTACTGTACAACATCATTTATTGTTTTCCCCCAAAGGGACCTCCAGCTCATTATTTGGAAAGGAAAATATCTGAATATTTTAAATACTGTTTGACAGGTCAGAAATTAACACTTTTGAAACTTGGGGAAGCATAATCATCACCTCCTTGGTAGAGCAGGAACATGTTGGTTCCAGATAATAAATAAAAAGATGATTATATTGGATTCACTGCCTGTGTGGTACCAAATATCAATTAGAATAATTAACCAATGAATATCTTCATTTTCACATAATCAATATGCTCATCACCTGTGTACACTCATATGCCTTTGGAATTTGTTCAATGACTGTGATAAATAAATTTGGCACAAAAACATTTACACAGGGGAAAAAAAAAACATTTTTATGTATAATTTTAGCAGAATGGGATGTACCAGGGCAAATATATTTTTGATATCCTTTTGTAAAATATTGTGAAATAGTTCTATTGAAAGACAGACTAGATGAGAATATCCTATTTCCTTTTTGTCCATAGAATTTATTTTTCACTCATCAATTATCTAGTTTGCAAAAAGTATATTCTAAAACATATAAGAATATTAAGGGTCAAGAATAATTAAAATTTTTTCCTCAGAAAATGATCAAGCAGGGGCATACAAATCCTGCTTAATACAAAGACAATGTCATTATTATCATAATATATTTAGCTACATATGCAATTTTCTATTTTTCAACATATATAAGCTAAATGAATCCTTGCCAAATTCTCAAATTATATCTCAAACTGAATAGCGTGTTAAAAATCAGATAGCTGACAAGTTGTAAAGATAAGATTTAAATTCACATTGTTTCTAAGAGTTTGGCTTTTGTAGATTCCACATGTAAGTAATATCATACAGTATTTGTCTATCTCTGTCTGACTTATTTCACTTAGTATAATGCCTGCACGATACACCCATATTGTTGCAAGTGGCAGATTTTCCTTCTTTCTCATGGCAGAATACTATTTTAGTGCATATATGTGCTATGTGATCTTTACCCATTCATCCGCTGATGGCCATGTAGACTGTTTTCCATATCTTAGCTATTGTCAATAATGTTGCATTGAACATGAGGGGGCAAACCTATTTTTGATATCCTGGTTTTGTTTCCTATAGATATATACCCAAAAGTGGGATTGAAAATCATATGGTAGTTATATTTTTAATTTTTTGAGGAACCCAGTACTGTTTTCCAAGGTGACTGAGCCAGCGCACTTCCCATTAGTTCACAAAAATTTTCCTTTTCTCTATATTCTTGCAGACAGTTGTCTTTTGTCTTCTAAAAGATGTGAGATAAAATCTCATTTTGTTTGTGATTTACATTTCCTTGATTAGTAATGTTGAGTAGCTTTTCGTGTACCTGTTGTCTATTTCTATATCGTCTTTGTGAAAATGTCTATTTAATTCTTTTGCCTATTTTTAATCAGATTAGAAGGTTTTTGTAATTGAGTTGTATGAATTTTTAATATATTTTTGATATGAAGCCATTATTCAGTATGTAGTTTCATTTCTGTTGATTTTTTACTTTCATTGCTTCTGCTTTTAGTATCATATGCAAAAAATCATTGCCAAAACCAATGCATATTTCTTCATTATGATTTTGTCTATTTTTACCTCTTCATGTCTTATGTAAACGGTGTAAGATGTGTCCTTCACTTCTAGGATTTGACCTTGGAATACTCTGATACGGATTCTCTCTTAACTGCGATACATGGTCTTGGGAGAATATAGCCCTTGTTGTTGTTCAGTCACTCAGTTGTATTAGACACTTTGCAACCCACATGAAATATAGTCCTGGGGGCTACTAACAGCCTCAGGTGTCCAGAAGAGCAAAAGTGAAAGTGAAGTTGCTCAGTCCTGTCCGACTCTTTGCGACCCCATGGACTGTAGTCTACCACACTCCTTCGTCCAGGGAACTTTCCAGGCAAGGGTACTGGAGTGGGTTGCCATTTCCTCCTCCAGAGGATCTCCCTGACTCAAGGATCAACCCAAGTCTCCCGCATTGTAGGCAGATGCTTTATCTGAGCAATTGTCTGATAATGGAGCCAACTCAACTGAAGGAAGAACATCAAGAGATGGATACTGATCTTAAATACTGCTTAAGCATTGAATCAAGCTTAATCTGAAAAATATCATATTAGGCCTGGTGTGTTTAGTTATGTGAACTAATTAATTTCACATTTTGCTTAACTTGGTTTAGTTGGGTGTTCACTTATTTGCAGCTTAATCTGTTGTTATACAAAAATTAATACAGGAGTTCATTAATATGACCCGTTGACATATAGCTTCAGAGAAAACAGTAGCCAATTCGTAATAGAACTGGAAAAACAAATCTCGTTAATGCTCATAACAAAATCTATTAACAAGGAATGAGTGGGACCTATATGAAATATATTGAAATTTATGTTTAAAGGTCTGTATTTAATTTTTAATAAAGTTGTCTTATAGTAAGAATTTGGAAGATATGAATCACAAATTAACATGGATGAGTCTTTGTTTTAGAGAATTGTTCAACTTTTTTCTCCAATTTTATACATTATTGTTTTTTTTTTCTCCTTCATGGGAATAATTGCATTTTCTATGTTTTCCTAGAAAATGATCCACTTTATGGAGATTTTCCAATGCATGAGCACAGTATCTCACTTAGTATTCTCTCATAATTACTGTATTGTGAAATCTCCCATAACTGCAGCAATAGCTCCTGTTTATTCCTAATGTTCTGTACTATTGTTTCTCCGTTTTTCCTGATTAACCATATTAGCTGTTTATAGAGTGGTTCTGTCCCTCTATGACCCCTGTTTAACTTACAAGAAGCAGGGACTGATTGGTTTGCAAAATACTAGTTGTTTGTTGATGTTATGATGTTCAATTGCTTTCAGTCTGGGAGTCTGGTATTAGATTTGACCAAGGCTAAATCAAAGAGGGGAATCTTTATGAAATCATTCTTTTTTAATGCAAACAGCAGTCTAACATTATATTACTTCTTCCCAATTCCACCCCCTGTATTTTGGCAAAATAACATTCTCTGGTCTTTGTCTTTAAGTTTTGACCTTTTCTGACAGCATACGATGTACAACATGACCCCAATACTCTTATTCTTCCCAGAAACTTTGGCAATGTCAGGAATATTTAAAATTCATTCACAGTATCTCAATGTCCAGCAAGCATGAGACAAAAATGTAAGAAATAGCAATTTTTTTATTCCAAACAGGGAAGAAACAAATGCTTATCATGAGAGTCACAGAAAGGAAGGAAGGAAAGAAAGAAAGCAAGGATGGAGGGGAAAAAGGGAGAGAAGAAAGTAGGATAGTAGGTAGACAGGCAGAAAGTCTTTTAAAGAATTTACTTAAAGAATAAATCCCTTGCCCTCTAACTTCCTGAACAAAATAGCTCAGAAAGACATGTGGGTTGCGGTCAGGTAAAGGAGAATAGTATGAACATTTCTGATCCAACTGAGTTTGTTTCAATTATATTTGACAATTAGGTCACCTTTATGCTAATAATGAATATCTCATATTAAATCTAGTTGGTATTTGGTTATTCACATGAGAGGTACTTGTAATATTCAAATAACCCCCATAGCACAAAGTAGTCAAAGTATATGCTGGCTACAAGCAATCAGTAGACTGTGCTGTTGCACACTATCTCAAAAATCATCATTGAAACATAAGGACAACACTAACAAATCCACTAAGAAACTCAGTGTATTTAATAAATTCTATTGCTTTGTATTTTCTAAATCAATATTTTTCCTTTTGTTTACCTATATCAATTTTTGTTTTCCTTTGCTCACTTTCCAGTTTATTTGATTGGATGGACTCATTTTCTTTCTTTTTCTTTTTTTTACATGTTAGTTAGTTCAGTTCAGTCGCTCAGTCGTGTCCGACTCTTTGAGACCCCATGAATCGCAGCATGCCAGGCCTCCCTGTCCATCACCAACTCCTGGAGTTCACTCAGATTCACGTTCATCGAATCAGTGATGCCATCCAGCCATCTCATCCTCTGTCATCCCCTTCTCCTCCTGACCCCAATCCCTCCCAGCATCAAAGTCTTTTCCAATGAGTCAACTCTTCACATGAGGTGGCCAAAGTACTGGAGTTTCAGCTTCACTATCATTCCTTCCAAAGAAATCCCAGGGCTGATCTCCTTCAGAATGGACTGGTTGGATCTCCTTGCAGTCCAAGGGACTCTCAAGAGTCTTCTCCAAACACCACATGTATACAGTGCTATAAAAAGAAAAGTTAGTCACTCAGTTGTACCTGACTCTGCGACCCCATAGACTAGCCCACCAGGCTCCTCTGGTCCATGGAGTTCTCCAGGCAAGAATACAAGAGTGAGTAGCCATTCTCTTCTCCATGGGATCTTCCCAACCCAGGGATCAAACCTGTGTCTCCAGCATTGCAGGCAGATTCAATTCTTTACCATCTGAGCCAACAGGGAAGCCCCACTGCTACATTTTTACTTACTTACTTACTTTTTTGGCTGTGCTGGGTCTTCATTGCTGCCCACAGGCTTTCTCTAGCTGGGGAGAGTGGAAGTTATTCTCTAGTTGTGATGTACAGGCTTGTCATTGTCGTTGCTTCTCTCTCTGTAGAGCATGGGCTTCAGTAGTTGCAACACAGAGAAGGCAATGGCAACCCACTCCAGTACTCTCGCCTGGAAAACCCCATGGACGGAGGAGCCTGATAAGCTGCAGTCCATGGGGTCGCTAAGAGTCAGACATGACTGCGTGACTTCACTTTCACTTTTCCTTTCATCCACTGGAGAAGGAAATGGCAATCCACTCCAGTGATCTTGCCTGAAGAATCCCAGGGACGGGGGAGCCTGGTGGGCTGCCATTTATGGGATTGCACAGAGTGGGACACGACTGAAGTGACTTAGCAGCAGCAGCAGTTGCAACACACTGGCTCAGTAATTGTAACTTGCTGGCTCTAGGGCATGCAGGCTTCAGTTTGCGGCACAAGGGCTCATTAGTTGTGTCTTTGGGCTGCAGAGCGTGCAGCTTCAGCAGTTATGGCATACAAGCTTAGTTCTTCTGAGGCATATGGAATCTTCCCACACCAGGGATAAAACCCATTTCCCCTGTATTGGCAGGCAGATTCTTATCCACTACACCACCAGGGAAGTCCAAGATTCATTTGCTTTTACAGCATGTTTTATTACATAGCCTCTTACACATATTAATAAAGCATTTACAGATTTATTCATCTGAATACAACTTTAATGCCATGTTTGAAATGTGTTATAATTGTTTCCCTTTATTGGTCATGGGATGCAATGCTGTCATTTTTGTTGGCCCAAGATTTAGAGATTAGTTTCTCTAATTTACAAATATTTGTAAATTTTTAAAGTTGGACCTTTGCTTTATTTTATGGCAATGACATCAAACAAAACATTTGGCACATGTGATTGTGAGATTTTAAGTTTTATCCCTTACATAAACTCGGATGTTACTACATAATCCATGATATTTGAAGAATGCAATGTGATATGAAATTATAGTATACTCTGCAAGCTACTCCAAAATATCTTTTCTCCCTTTTCTAATTTTTGACATAAAAAAATGTTTGCAGTAGTAAGCATCCCGCTCAGAATATGCCACATCACAGACTCACTTGCAGTTTGAAACAGTCATGTGAACCAGTTCTGGAGAAGTAAGCAGAATGTGGGATTGAGTGAGTCCTGAGGATGATGACTGCTACATTAGGAGATTTGAATAGTCAAAAGTAAGACTTTGTGGATGTGAGACAAAGAAATTCTTTATTTATTACAGCACTTATCTGCATTAAAAATAGTTTTATTCTCTGCAGTAGATTTTTAGCAAACCTTTTCTATAAAGAGCAGGATGGTAAATATTTTAGGTTGTGTGGATCATATTGTCTATTATGACTACTATTTACAAATGACCGTGGATATGTTTCCCTGAAATGTCTTTCATGAATACAGACAGTGGATTATATTTAATCACTGTGATGATTCTCTTTCTCTCTCTCTTATTTTCAATTTTATCTCTTAAATGTAGAGGTATATATTTGACTATATGTATGGTCAAATTATTCTTAAAAATAGTGCCAAGAAACTGACAGGATATTTCTACCATACTTGGAATTTTCCTCATGGTTTTTGTAGTCAGCCATGCTTCCCTCATTCTTCATAGTTGCTTTTTGTGTCTTTCCTCTGTGAGTATTTCTGACCTACTTGGGTGTTGTGGTTTGTTGTCTTCCATGAATTTTGAAAAGTTCTGCATCATTATTTTCTTTAAAAAAATTTATTTATTTAACTTTGGCTGCATTGAGTCTTCGTTGCTGTGCGTGGACTTTCTCTAGTTGTGTGAACAGGGGCTGCCCTTCCTTGTGGTTTGCATGCTTCCCATTGTGGTGGTTTCTCCTGTTACAGAGCATGGGCTCCAGTGCACTTGGGCTTCGGTAGTTGTGGCACTTGAGTGAGTGGTTGTGGCTCCCAAACTCTAGAGCACAGGCTCAGTAGATATAGCACATGAGGTAGTTGCCAGGTAGCACCTTCCCAGACCAGGGGTAGAACCCGTGTCTCCTGCATTGGCAGGTGGATTCTTTACCGCTGGGCCACCAGTGAAGCTCTAGACCATTATTTTCTTAAACATGTCTTTTGCTTCTCTCTTTTCCTTTCTTTCTGAAAATTCAATTCCATGTATGTACTGACTCATACAGCTCTTGAGAGCTCTACTCTGGTTCCCCAAACACAAATAGCCATTTTTTACTGGGTGGTTTGTTTTTGATATTGAACTTTATGAGTTGTCTGTATATTTTGGAAAATAATCCCTTGTTGGAAGCATCATTTGCAAATATTTTCTCCCATTTCTTAGGATGTCTTTTAGGTTTTTTTTTTTTTTTTTTAGGGTTTCCTTCACTTTACAAAACCTTTAAAGTTAAATTGGGTATCATTTGTTTATTTTTGTTTTTATTTTTATTACTCTAGGAGACAGATCCAAAAAATAGTGCTATGATTTATGTCAAAGAGTGTTCTGCCTATGTTTCTCTCTAAGAGTTTTATGGTTTCTGGTCTTACAGTTTGGTTTTTAATCCATTTTGAGCTTATTTTTGCATATGACATTAGAAAATATTCTAATTTCACTCTTTTACATGAAGCTATCAAGTTTTCCAAGCACAATTTATTGAAGAGACTGTCTTTTCTCCATTTTACCTTCTTGCCTTCTTTGCTGTAGGTTAATTGGCCATAAGCACATGTGTTAACTTCTGGACTCTCTATTCTCTTCCACGGATCTATAGGCCTGCTTTTGTGTTATCATCACACTGTTTTGACTATGGTAGCTTTGTAGTATAGTCTGAACTTAGGGAGAATGATTCCTCTAGCTCTGTTCTTATTTATCAAGATTGTGTTGACTATTTGGGGTCTTTTGTGTCTACATAAAAATTTTAGAATTATTTGTTTTAATTATGTGGAAAAAAATGCCCTTCTTTTGATAGGGATTGCATTGAATGTGCAAATTGCCTTGAGCAGTCTGTTCACTGTAACAATATCAATTCTTCTAATCCATGAACACAGTATATTTTTCCAACTGTTTATGTCATCTTTACTTTCTTTCATTCATCAATGTATTATCATTCTTCAGGTCTTTTGCTTCCTTAGATAACTTCATCCCTAGTATTTTATTCTTTTTGATGTGATGGTTAGTGGGATTGTTTCCTTAAGTTCTCTTTCTGACCTTGTTAGTGCATAAAAGTACAACAGATTTCTGTATATTAATTTTGCATCCTGCAACTTTACCAAATTCATTAGTGAGCTCTAGTAGTTTTCTGGTGGTATGTTTAAGATTTCTAATGTATAGTAACTTGTTATCTGTGAACAGAGACAATTTTACTTCTTTTCCAATTTGGATTCTTTTTATTTCTTTTTCTTAAGTCTGACTGCTGTGGCTAGGAGTTTCAATACTTTGTTGGGTAAAAATGGTGAGAGTGGGCATGCCTGTCTTGTTCCTGATCTTAGAGGAAATGCTTTCTGCTTTTCACCATGGAGTATGATGTTAGCTGTTATTTTGTCATATATAGGCTTTATTATGGTGAGGTATATTTCTTCTATGTCCACTTTCTGGAAAGTGTTTATCATAAATTTGTGTTGAATTCTGTCAAAATCTTTTTCTGCCTCTACTGAAATTATCATTCTTTTAATTCTTCAGTTTGTTAATGTGACATGTCACACTGATTGATTTGCAGATAAATCTCACTTGATCAGATGTATGATCCTTAAATGCATTGTTGGATTCTGTTTGCTAATATTCTGTTGAAGATTTTTGCATCTGTGTATATCAGTGATACTGGCCTATAATTTTTATCTGTGATATCTTTGTCTGGGTGATGCTGGTCTTGTAGAAAGGTCCAGAAGCATTCTTTCTTCTGCAATTTTTGAAACAATTTGAGGACATGTGTTAACTCAGCTCCAAACACTTGGTAGAATTTAGCTGTAAAGCCATCTGGTCCTCGACTGTTGTTTGTTAGGAGTTTTCTAAAGTACTGATTCAGTTTCATTACTGGCAAATGATCTGTTCATATTTTCTATTTCTTCCTTGTTCAGTCTTGGGATATTGTACCTTTCTAAGAATTTTTCCATTTTGTTGATATATAGTTGTTTGTAATGATCTCTTATGATCTTTTTGTTGTTTTTTCTGTGGTGTCAGCTTAAGAGGAAGTGAAATATTTAAGGGAAAAAGTTAAGCAGAATAAGGATATAGAGAAAGATGGAGTGGGAGGCTTATTATCTTGTATGGTAGGTTCATGGAAGTTTTGTCAGAAAGGTTAACTTTGAACAATGTCTGGGATTAAGACAAATGCAAGAGTTGAATTCAACCTAGATTGTCAAGAAAAGATTTGTCTCTCCAGGATAAATGGCACATCTATTTATTTTCAGAATTTTGATGGAAGTATCAGAAAGCTCAAGAGAAAAAAAAAAAGCCACACATTTGGTCAGTTAATGTGATCTCTGTGACCTTACCACCTGCATCTCTGAGACTTGCTGTCTTTTTTCTCTTATATTTAGTAAGAAAGATGCCTCTAAATCATCCAAAAGCAATATCATTTCATTAAAATATAAAAGTAGCAATAGTACACAATTGTCTGTTTACATTTGCTAAGTTATAAGATCTTTTAGAAGAACATTATAAATTAATTTGTTTCTCATGGTGATATTGTCAGATAAATTCTATTCTTAAATATTGACAAGAACAAGCTATTAAATGGTTGTTGTTCAGAATAAAAGCCTGAGAATAGTTAATATAAGCTGCACTAATGGTATACTCATGAGATAAACAATAATGCAGATATAAAAATTAGGACACAAAAATATTATTTGTTAATATGATAAAATAAAAATGAGAGAGTTGCTATTGGATATTAAGTAATAATGTGTGTCTATAATTTTAAAAGATATAAATGTTTTGCTTAACCAAATATGGGTAGAATAATGAGACCCTATCCAAAGTTGTGTGTGCATGTTTGTTTATTATAATATTTTGTGTTTTCTGATTCTGAATATGTAAATCCTATATTTATTATATATACATATATTCAGACAATTCAGTTCAGTCACTGTCATGTCTGATTCTTTGTGACCCTGGGGACTGCAGCATGTCAGACTTTCCTGTCCATCACCAACTCCCGGATCTTGCTCAAACTCATGCCCGTCGAGTTGGTGATGCCATCCTACTATCTCATCCTCTGTCGTCCCCTTCTCCTGCCTTCGATCTTTCCTAGTATCAGTGTCTAGTGAGTCAGTTCTTCGCATCAGATGGCCAAAGGATTGGAGTTTCAACTTCAGCATGAGTCCTTCCAATGAATATTCAGGACTGATTTCCTTTAGGATTGACTGGTTGGATCTCCATGCTGTCCAAGGGACTCTCAAGAGTCTTCTACAACACCATAGTTCAAAAGCATCAATTCTTAAGTGCTCAGCTTTCTTTATAGTCCAACTCTCACATCCATACATGACTACTGGAAAAGCCATAGCTTTGACTAGACAGACCTTGTTGGCAAAGTAATGTCTGTGCTTTTAATATGCTGTCTAGGCTGGTTATAACTTTTGTTCCAAGGAGCAAGCGTCTTTTAATTTCATGGCTGCAGTCACCACATGCAGTGATTCTGAAGCCCCCATAATAAAGTCTGTCACTGTTTCCATTGTTTCCCCATCTATTTGTCATGTGATGGGACTGGATGCCATAATTTTACTTTTCTGAATGCCTAATTTTAAGCCAACCTTTTCACTCTCCTCTTTCACATTCATCAAGACACTCTTTAGTTCTTCTTTGCTTTCTGCCATAAGGGTGGTGTCATCTGCATATCTGAGGTTATTGGTATTTCTCTCGACAATCTTGGTTCCAGCTTGTGCTTCATCCAGCCCAGCATTTCTCATGAAGTACTCTGCTTATAGGTTAACTAAGCAGAGTGACAATATGCAGCCTTGGTGGCATTTCCAAGGCAAGCCATTCAATATCACAGTAACCCAAGTCTATGCCCCAACCAGTAATGCTGAAGAAGCTGAAGTTGAACCATTCTATAAAGACCTACAAGACTTTAGAACTAAAACCCCCAAAAGATGTCCTTTTCATTATAGGGGACTGGGATGCAAAAGTAGGAAGTCAAGAAACACCTGGAGTAACAGGCACATTTGGCCCTGGAATACGGAATGAAGCAGGGCAAAGGCTAGTAGAGTTTTGCCAAGAGAACACACTGGTCATAACAAACACCCTCTTCCAACAACACAAGAGAAGACTCTACACATGGACATCACCAGACGGTCAATTCCAAAATCAGATGATTATATTCTTTGCAGCCAAAGATGGAGAAGCTCTATACAGTCAGCAAAAAGGAGTGCAGGAGCTGACTGTGGCTCAGATCATAAAATCCTTATTGCCCAAATGTGAAGTTGCTCAGTCATGTCTGAATCTTTTGCACCCCCATGAAATGTAGCCTACCAGGCTCCACCGTCCGTGGGATTTTCCAGGCAATAGTACTGGAGTGGGTTGCCATTTCAGACTTAAATTGAAGAAAGTAGAGAAAATCACTAGATTATTCAGGTAAGACCTAAATCAAATCACTTACAATTATGCAGTGGAAGTGACAAATAGATACAAGGGATTAGATCTGATAGACAGAGTGCCTGAAGAACTTTGGATGGAGGTTTGTGACCTTGTTGAGGAGGCAGTGATCAAGACCATCCCCAAGAAAAAGAAATGCAAAAAGGCACAAGGGTTTTCTGAGTAGGCCTTACAAATACATATATTAATTTAAAGCAAGTCTCCAGGATTACACATTTGTGTTACCAATGCATAGGTAAATATTTTCTAAATGCTTTGTGTGTCCATCCCTCTGCTTATATTAGTTTACTTAAAACATTTTACACATAGATAAGACCAAACATGAGCACACAGTTATCTATATGATATATATACAGTATAATCTTATATTAGGACTTCCCTGGTGGCTCAGACGGTTAAGCGTCTGTCTACAATGCGGGAGACCCGGGTTCGATCCCTGGGTCGGGAAGATCCCCTGGAGAAGGAAATGGCAATCCACTCCAGTACTATTGCCTGGAAAATCCCATGGACAGAAGAGCCTGGTAGGCTGCAGCCCATGGGGTCGCAAAGAGTCGGTCACGACTGAGTGACTTTACCTTACCTTACCTTACCTTACCTTATAATCATATATAAACAGTAACTATTCCAAAATCAAGTACAATTTATTTCCCAAACTTGACTTCATGCAATACTTGTGGTATTAAAATTAATCTTCAGAATGTAATTTTTTAATCAAATAGGCCTGGGAAATCATATTAGTTAACATTGAAAGCGGGTCACCATTGGGGTGGGTGGTAGAAGTGAAGTAAACTTCTATGTCCCTGAAGTGCTGCCCAACTAGGATAGCTGATGAATTATTCTCACTCATAGTTTTTCTAATTGATTTAACATTCCTCTGATGCTACCTCCTCTGAAGAATTTCATCTTATAACTGCCATTTATTTCATTTCCAAACATAATGAACCTTCTCTTCCTGCATTCCACACTTTCTAACAGGCCACTGATGACTTCTCTCCAATTTCTACCTTATTCATTGATGTTTCGCAACATTGGAAGGTATTAACTTCACTCAGGTATTTTCTCACTTCTACTCCAAAGCAACATGCAGTCTCAATTCTCTTCCATCTTTGGTGACTACTTTCATGTCTCCTCATTTTTTAAGAACCATTTATCTATGGTTTTGTTTGTTTCATCAGTTTACAAATCTATAGCAAGCCTCATTTTCAGGAACATTACTATCAAATCTAGTTTTTCAATGTTACAAATGCTTAAACACAGTTTTAAAAAGTTTAATCTTATAGAGAGGTTTATTTATGAAAATAATAGAAGCAAATAGCTGAAGGTCTTTATTTCTGGAAATTTAGTTCCTTATTAGTTTATGCACAAAGTATAAGCTTTTTTAAGTGTGTGATCTCCTGGCTCCTTAAATTCAACATGTCTGAAAATAAGCTTTTACTTAGTCTTATATGAAATTCCATCTTTGATACTTAGTGAACACTTTAACAATTGTCCAGTCATCTCAACTCTAAGACCTCTACTTTGGTTGTAACCCTGATCTCCAGGCTGCTCTCTCTCTTTTTTTTTTTTTGCAGTTGGAATCTGGGGACCTTTAGCCTTCAGTATCTGCTGTAATTCCCTGTTTTTATTGCTTCTAGATCTTTTACTCTTGTTATTTAGTCAGGCTGGAATAGAGTTTTCATTTTTCTCTGCCTGTTAAAATTGTATCCATGTTTTTCAGGACTGGTTCAGATAAACTCTCCCTAATGATTTTCCCTAGTCATTATAAGAAATAATCATAAAGCACATATGCTCTGTTCTCCAGATTTCATTTGAATATTCAAACTTAGATACCCATTTTGCAGGTCCTAAGCCTGTTTTTAAAATCTTTCATCAAAAGGACTATATTTTCCAATTAAGTATTAGTGAATATTTTAAACATATGATAGTATAATAAATCATTTTTGCCATATTTGTATTTTTTTGGAAACTATGTTTTAATATCTGTTCTTTAAATTTATATACTATTGTTTCATTGTTGGATGATTTATAAATTACTAATTGTGACTTTGAAAATGAAAGAAGCATCTTATTAAGAGTTCTGTGTAAGACTTAGTAAATTCAATAGCTTTTTACTTTGAGGAGGTGTTGTTCAGTCACTAAGTAGTGTCCAACTCATTGCGACTGCCTGGACTGCAATGTGCCAGATTTTCCTGTCGTGCACAGTCTCCCAGATTTGGCTCAAATTCATGTCCATGAATTGTTGATGATATCCAACAACGTCATCCTCTGTTGTCCCCTTCTCCCCCTACCTTCAGTCTTTCCCAGCATCAGGGTCTTTTCCAATGAGTCAACTCTTCACATCAGGTGCTCAAAGTATTGGAAATTCAGTATCAGTCCTTCCAATGAATATTCAGGGTTAATTTCCTTTAAGATTGACTGGTTTGATTTCCTAGCCGTCCAAAGGACTTTCTAGAATCTTCTCCAGCACCAGTTTGAAAGCATCAATTCTTTCATGCTCAGCCTTCTTTATGGTCCAACTCTCACATCCTTACATGGGTACTGAAAAAAACCACAGCTTTGACTATATGGGCTTTTGTCAGTAAAGTGATGTCTCTGCTTTTACTATGCTGTCTAGGTTTCTCATAGCCTTATTGTTTACCTAGAATTGTCTTCTGAAATGAAGAGCTGGTGTTTAAGTTTGATGGTATCACTGACTTGGTGGACGTGAGTCTGAGTGAACTCTGGGAGTTGGTGATGGACAGGGAGGCCTGGCGTGCTGCAATTCATGGGGTCCCAGAGTCAGACATGACTGAGCAACTGAACTGAACTATTATGTGCACACACACACACAGATATATACTGAGATTGTAGTCAACAGTATAAGATACTTCAAATAATCTTCAAAAATACGTTCTGTGCATCTGTCCTGACATAGTACATGCATTAACTACTCACTTGTCATCTTAGTTGTTGTTTACTTGCTAAGTTGTGTCCAGCTCTTTTGTGACCCCATGGACTGTAGCCCTTCAGGCTCCTCTGTCCATGAGATTTCCCAGGCAAGAATATTGGAGCGGGTTGGCATTGCCTTCTCCAGGGGATCTTCTTGAGTCAGGGATTGAACTCATGTCTCCTGCATTGGCAGGTGGATTCTTTACCACTGAGTCACCAGGGAAGCCCCTTATCTCCGTTAACCTTGACTAAGTAAGAATGTGGAAGTGTTCATTCCTAAACAGAGTGTGTTGCAGATTCAATAAAGGTAGAAAATAAATGAAGAAGTATATCCTATGACCTGATTTCTAGATTTATTTTTGTTTACTGTTTACCAATTCTAAAAATAAATAATAGGGTTATTTTTATTTACATGTGCTTATATAATAGTCTCTCTCCAATTGAGAAATTTAATAGAAAATAAAGTAGCAAGAATTTAGAAATAGTTTAATTTTACAGTAATTGAACTAATTGCACTAGACTATGATATCAGTGAAAAAATAGATTTCATCTGGATATTTCTTCTCTAGTCCTAGGGCCTTTGCTATGTATTAGGTTCTGGCCAAGTTACAAAATATTTATCTGTATTATATTTTATGACACTTTATATTGAAAATATAATGAGTGTCATCCTTTATATACATTTCTTTATTGATAAGTTTACTATTCTTGTTCACATCACTGGAGTAGCAATAAAATTTTCCTTCTTAATATACAGACTGCTGAGGCCTAGATTAAAAACCTATATTTAGTTAGTTTGTTTGCATTTCATTTCCTGTATTTCTAAGGAAATGAATGGTTTAATAAATGACTTTTTAACATGGTCGCTTAAGTGTTTGTTCCTTTTCCCAGCTGTGGTGACAAGGGTCTTATTAAATTTTGTTTTAAAGTTGATACTTTAAGTGGCTCTTCTTCCTATAAACTGCAAAACTGGCAATTTTAAGAAGCATCTTAAGGCACACAAAATTAAAGGAAAATGTTTATTTGCATTGCTTTTGTAGATTAGGATGAAAATGATTTTGAATAGAGAAGAAAGCATTTTTTAGGCTTTTTATTTTTATAACATTGTGAGATAGCTGCAGAAAAGTTTAATTACATTACTTTAATCTTAACTATTTACTTACAATAATGTAGAATTAAATGCAGAAATAAATGTGTAATTTCTTACTATATAATTTCTGATAATGATAAATAATAATTCTGTTGGGAATAATGTTTTCTCTTTAATTTTAAAAGTTACTTTAAATTAATTGAATTTTATTTTAGTTATGTTGAACTTACATTTTATTATAATTATAAAACTTATTTTAATTAATTAAAACATTATGAAGTTTTATATAGAAAATATGCTTGGTTTAATTTGTTAAAGGGGGTTTAAGAAAACTTTTTGGAAAATGACAGGCTCCTTGAATTTTCTATTACTGTTTACAATAATTGATTAATAAATAAGTACTGGTATATCTTCTAAAATCAAGCGATAGAATTTAAAATAGACATACATCTATTTACTGATATTATAAGGTTGTAGTGAAACTTGTCAAAGGCCTGAGTATAGATAAGATTCAAGAACTGAGAGTGAAAAAATCTGTTAAGACATTTGTTTCTAATTCCAACCTTGAGATCCAAGGCAAATACTGAAATGATCAGACATCTAATAAAGTTCACTGAGCCATCAAAATCATTGCAAATCAGTCTGATAAAATGGCAGCATGAAGGCAGGTACAGTCTTCTCTGCTATCCTTGAAATTTTCTGAAACTAACAAAAAAGTGAAAATAAAAAAGTTTGTATTTTTTAAAAGCAGAAAACTTTAGAATTCGAGACTAAAACTATGAAGAAAAATATCCCAGTGTTATGAATTTGGACATATACAAAGAGGCTATTGAAAATACATATGTAGCTCAATAGAATACAGGTGCATACACACTTCAGTAGGAGTAGTTAAGCAGTTGTTAAGTCTTGTGAGCTTCCCAGGTGGTGCTAGTGGTAAAGAATCTGCCTGCCAATGCAGGGGATGTAAGAGACATGGCTTTGATCCCTACGTTGGGAAGATCCCTTGGAGAAGGAAATGGCAACCCACTCCATTATTCCTGCCTGGGGAATCCCATGAACAGAGGAGCCTGGCGGGCTACAGTCCACAGGGACACAAAGAGTCAGACATGACTGAGTAACTAACACTTTCACACTTAAGTCTTGAAGACTCCATCTACCAATTTTGATTATAATGAATGTATATAGTGGCTAGGGTATGAAAAAGTGTATGTGAGGAGAGATGAAATCATATCAATATTGCATTTCTATTTTCAGCATATATGACAGATTGTTGTGATGAGGCAGATGAAAAGGCAAGCAGCAGGGATCATAATCTACAAAATCATCACAACTGAATTCCTATGATCAGCACAGTAACTTGCTAATTACTGGAATCTAACAATAGAACTCTTTCCAGGGCAATAATCATCTGGGGAGAAAGTTAATATCAAAAATATGAAATTTAAAATTTCCATAGTTATCTCTTTTAATCACTTTCCCTGTTGAGTTGATACTTTTTAAAGAATACTAATGGGAGGCCTGGCATTCTGCAAATCATGGGGTCGCAGAGTCGGACACGACTGAGCGACTGAACTGAACGGAATCTTAAGTAAATCATCGTGGAACTGGAGCATGTAAACTTAAGAAAAAGTGGAAAGACATTATCAAAAGATAGGTAAACAAAATCACAAGAGGAATTACCTAAAGAATCCCCTGAGGTTAAATAAATCTTGCTCTATAGTTTCAGAATGACAGGACGACAGAATGGACAAATAGAATGATACCATAAAATGAGCTCAAGGAGTGATATATAGGAGCAATGAAAGTTTTAAAGAAAGAAATGGATAAAATAAAAGGTAAAAGTTAAAAAAGAAATTGAAATAAAACAATAAGAGATGCCAGATATCATGAAAATAGTAAAAGTAGATTCAAAAGAAAATATAATTGAATCAAGTAAGACTGAAATAAGTATGGTGAAATCACACAAAAGAAAATAGAAAAAAAAAACATTAAAATGCTTTGAAAGGTGATAGATATTAAAGGGAGACCAAGGAACTCTAACATAAACATTATTGGGAATTTAAGAAGAGAAAAATATCCCTACAAACACACAAATCAAACATATATAACAGAATAACAACTTCTAGGTGTAGAGATCTCAATGCAAATATTTTCAAGGCATACACTCAAGAAATAAATTGATAGAAAATTATCATCTCTCAAGAATAATGTTTAAAATACTGAAATTCAATGGGAACAATAATCTTATGGGCAATGAGGTGAAGAAATAAAATCATCACTATGGGAAAAATGTCATTCTGTCTTAAATGTCTCTGTACCAATATTTAAAACTAGAAGGTGACAGGGACTTTATAATAAACTTTAGATAAATTTACATAGTACCCAGTAATCTTTCATATTTTATTTATTTTTTTATTTTTACTTTATTTTACTTTACAATACTGTATTGGTTTTGCCATACATTGACATGAATCCACCACGGGTGTACATGAGTTCCCAAACATGAACCCCCCTCCCACCTCCCAGCCCATTTAAAATAAGATATTTTCAAGTATGCAGAAACATACAGCACCCAAAAGAAAAATTTGAATATAAATGATCGAAATCCAAGAAAATTAAGAAAATCATATATTCAACAAAGAAAGGTATTGTAAAAAGGCAAACATAAAACAGAAAATCACTTTTTATACAGAAATAATGCTGAACAACTGTGGGAGTTTAATTAAAGAACAGATTGTGAATTATAAACTTGACAATGAAATAATAAAAAAGCAAAGCAAAACAAAGCAGACACCAAAAACATAGGGAGAAAAGATGAATTGCAGAATGGAGGCTTATTTTTCCTACACTTCCCTTTTTCTGCACAGAGTAAATGGCTACCCTCCTACATGAGACAATATACTTAAAAATAAAATATACTGAAAATATTAACATGTACATAATAATCCAATAATGAATCCCTCCTACATGTTTTCAAACAAAGCCCTAAAAACAAAGTCAGCAAATGAAATCACACAACCAGATCTCCCATAGCTCCTTTCTAGGAGACAGAGGACATTATATTCTCAAAGTTATCTGTAAGTAGAAAAATAAAACTCCAATAGAGGTCTCACTGCCACAGACAAAAGGTAAAGACTTAGGATATTCTGTGACAGTAAAGAGGAGGAGCAGATTGAGAAGAAGCACTGTAAAATCTCCCCTGGAAAATAGAAAGTGAAAAGGCATGACCAATTGCTAAATATGGATCAGGTTTTGGGAGCCCACAGCTCTGACTCAAAGAAGAAACAAGGAGCTATGTGTAACAAGGTTAACAGCTTCCAAAGAAAATGGTTTCTTAGGGAGAATCGGATGTGCAGAGAAATATTGGTACTTCTTCGAGAGAAGATGGTGAAAAAGAAGAAATAAAATGGGAAAATAAAAGGGTACTAAGAAAAGAAAACTAGACACGCCAACTCTTCTCTTTCAAAAAGAAAAGCATAAATTATATCTAAATTTCATATTAGATCTTTACTCTGAAAAAAAGAGAACAGACCAGTTTTCAAGGAGTCATGGAATGTTTACAATAATTTATCATATTTTAGACTTCATGTATCAGAAAGGAACAAAGTCATAAAATATATTAAATTCTGCAATTATATAAAAAGTTCATCTATTTTTGCTCAATAGGACTAACAATTAACATCAAAATATGAAAACAAAACACTTTTCAAAATGGAAATTAGAAAGTAAAAGCTCTCCCTCAAATACTTCATTCTTCCCTGGTATCTCAGCTAGCAAAGAATCTGCTGGCAATGTGGGAGACCTGGGTTCAATCCCTGGGTTGGGAAGAGCCCCTGGAGGAGCACATGGCAACTCACTCCCATATTCTTGCCTGGAGAATCCCATGGAAAGAGGACCCTGGTGGGCTACAATCCATGGGGTCTCAAAGAGTTAGACACAACTGAGCGACTAAGAACAGCACATATATTTTGTACCATCAGACTTACCAAGCCATAGAAATTCTAATGGTGCAAAATAGGATATGCACTTTAAAATGTGTATGAAAGAATATAGTATATAGTAAAATAAATATTAAATGAATATATAGTTTAGATATATTTTACATAATTTTGAACAAATATATATGTTTTCAACTTTTATTTAAAAATAAAACATGCAAATGAATAGTATGATTGATTATCAATTACTTTTTGTTTCTTCTTGATACTGTTCTGTGTTAATAAGTTGCCCACATTAAGTTAAAACAGAAACCTCAAGCAAATATTTAAAAATTATGTTTCATACAGGTTAAAGCAGTACTGTGAAGAAATTCATAGACTTAAATATTTATATTAAATAAATGAGAAAATCGAAGTGCAAAATAAAGAAGGAAAGAAGTATTTAGGAGAAGTTACTTAGAAAAATAGTCGTCTAAAATAATTCAATAGTTGATCAAGATAAAATAAAATATTAATACTTAAATAAGCTATAAAAATGAAACAGTCATAGAAACAGGGGAAACTGAAGCAATCACAAATAATTTGGTCAATCTGTACCAATACATCTAAAAACACAAGTGAAGTTCATAATTTTCTAGGGAAATACAACTTACTAGAAGTCATGCTAAATGCATTAGAGAAAAACCAAAAAACATAGAAAAAAATTTTTTTCCAAAATGTTAGAAAGCAAACCTCTTTAGATTTTCTGGCTTTCTGAGAAACAGAAATTAATGTGCTAGAAAGAAAGATACGGTGTCCCTTTTCCCAAAGCCAGTTACTCCTACTCTAAGGTGACGGACCAAGAGATGCTTGTCTCCTCATCTAGGAAACATCTGCTTCCACTCAAAGAATAACACAAGCCTTTTTTTTTTTTAATCTCTCTGGATGCAACTGCTTACATTCAAGATTAAAAACTCCCCTCCTTCCCTAAGATCTGATTTGTTGCCTTCCAGAGTAAATTATAATGTCTCTATTGGGCTTCCCTGATAGCTCAATTGGTAAAGAATCTGCCTGCAATGCAGGAGATCCTGGTTCGATTGCTGGGTCCGGAAGATCCCCTGGAGAAGGGGTAGGCTAGCCTCTCCATTATTCTTGGGCTTCCCTTGTGGCTAAGCTGGTAAAGAATCCGCCTGCAATGAGGGAGACCTGGATTCGATCCTTGGGTTGGGAAGATCCCCTGGAGAAGGGAAAGGCTGCCCACTCCCGTATGGGGTCTCAGAGTCCGACAGGACTGACTGAACGACTTTAACTTTCATCTCCCTCTTTCTCTCCGCCCACCCCTCCTTTCCTTCTCCCTGTGTCTCTGTCATCTATCTCTGTCTTCAGAGGGAAGATGAACAGACAGCCCAGCAGTCTCTGTATTTTGATTATACATACAGATGTAAACATCATGTTTCTTCTGTCATGTTGCCTTGTGGACACTTGAGTGCAGGGGACCTTTACTGCGAACTTACTCTTGCTGTTGTTACTGCTGTGGGTAAATAAAGATTTGATATTCCATCCAGAGAGTTTGTCAGGCTGACTTATTCAACTTCAACTTCAGACTTCTCATAAAAAATCTTACACACACCCTGCACCCCCTAAAAAAAATAATTTATAATCAGTCACTTTCATAGAGTAATTTCAAGACAAAGTGAAATGATGGGAAGATTCTCATGCTATTTAAGATATTACGGAACACAACAAAGAAAGAAAATAACCAGATAATTTTTATGAGATGGTCATTATATTAGTATTTACACTCAAGAGAACTACCCACACACATATACAACGTACCTTAACATCAAAATTGCTTATAGATATCAATGAAAAATGCTTTACAAGCTATTATTAGGCAAGTTATTCCATATAACATAAACAAATGAGGTTAATTATGGGACTGCAAAGATGGTTTGCTAAGAATTCATAATGCAACATATCCAAAAAGAAACCAGATTATTAGTATAAATGAAAATGCTTTTGAATGTTTGGGAATGCATGTACACCTGTGGTGGATTCATGTCAATGTATGGCAAAACCAATACAGTATTGTAAAGTAAAATAAAGTAAAAATAAAAATTAAAAAAAAAAGAAAAAAAAAAATTCTATGCTTGTTCTATTTGTAGAGGAAACAAAATTACATAATAGCCATACTTGCATGTTTCCATATCACTCTAAACCATATATCTCAACCTCAGGGTAACATCAGGCAAAAAGTTATTTATAGGAACAGACACAATACAAAATGTTTGAATAGTAGTTATGTCTTAATTTGACTATCAATAAACAATGGTTTGAACTCTTAGTGGGAAAAATAAATTAGAAGTAACTGAAACACAGGTAGAAAATCACCACTTTATTCAGATGATATGACTGTATAATTGAAATACCACCTCAGATCTAAGAGAAAACTTGTGCAAACAGTAAAAGACATCCTGAAGATGTATGGGAGAAAGGTAATAAATAATTCATAGCTTTAATATTGTGCAAGCAAAAACCATTGAAAATATGTAATGAAAGGACTAACCCATTTACATTAATAACAAAAAGAAGAGATGCCTGTGGCTAAGATTAAGGATGGAAAAATATTTGTATAAAAATAACTTTAAAACTTTGTAAGATACATTAATATATGTTGATCAAATGTAATAATATTCTTTACTTTGGGAAGAATTAAAGTTGTCAGTTCTCTCTAAAATAATCTGTAAATTTAAGTCAATCCAGAAAATATTCCCACAGGAAACAGAACATTGTTTAGTCAGGGTGATGTAAGGAAGGCAATAAAGTAGTAAATATGTCCAAGAGAATTTTGATAAAAATCAACAAGGAGAAACTTATCCTAGCAGGTATTAAATCAACTTTCAATTGACATTCTGATATTAGTTACTGAAGAACCTTAATCAGTGAAATGCAGGAGAAAACAATAATATATATCTAAATACAAATTAGTCTATTATTTAAATGGCATACAAATTCGTGGGCAAAGTATGAATTACTGAGCAAATTGCACTGGAACTTGGAAGTCATATTGTGAAAAAGGAAAGTTGGATCTACTTTTCATGTCTTAAAAAACCAATAAATTTTAAATTAAGCCAATATTTAAAAATAAATATTAATTTAGAAAATTTTTAGACATTATATTTCCAGTTCATCAAATAATTATGTAAAGTTTATTCACAGATGCAAACATAGAAGGCAATGTGAAAATGGTTGAAAACAAAATAGAGAATTGGAAGAAAGACAGTTCATAAAAAAGATATGAAAAGATATTTTATCTCATAATATGAGAAAGGGAAGATGAAACTTTCTTTATGTGTACACACACACATGTAGATAGATACACACACCTTTTCACCAGCAGGTGGTCAAAGGCAAAAGTGTAACAATGATTCTTATTGGAAAATTTCTGAAAAAGTTAGACTTATCATACAGCACTTAGGTATGTAAACTGTTGTACATGTATGCAGGTCAATAGGGAATATCTATCAAATTTTAATTACAGATATACTTTGGCCAGCAATCTATGTCAAGCAATTGTCCTACAGATTTACTTACACATGTGCGAAATAATGTATATGTACAGTTAATGACCAAAGGATTGCTATTAATTGTAAAAGATTGGGAAGGACGTAAGTATGCATTTGAAAATAATTGGTTACATTATGATGCATCCATACATTGCCAGTGCAGGCAGAAACAAAAGCACTGTGAGAATTCCTTACTTATCAATATGGAATATTTCCCAAGAAACATTTAGTGAAAGAAGTCATATTCAGATCTTTGGTGCCATACATAAAAGAAAAAAGAAAAATATATACACAGACATACTGGTACATGTATAAGATATGGGCTTCCGTGGTGGCTCAGGTGGTAAAGAATCTGGAAAATATTCTGGAAGATATAGAAGACATAGATGATAGTGTTTAGCTGAGGAGCAGATCTAATAATTTGGAATTAGAGGTGTTAGAGAAATATTTCACTTTATCATATTTTTAGACTTTTAAAATTTGAGATATATTAAATATCACCTATTCAAAAATAAATTGAAAACATTTTCAAAAGATTATAGTCAGAAAATGTAACAGACTATATTCTTGAATAATAAGGCCATACAATGGAAATTAATAATAAAAAGCCTGGCTAGATGGAAACTACTGTTCTAAATGACTAGTAAAACATGAAAATATCAAATGTGCAATTAGAGATTTAAAAGAGCAATAGAAATTTAAAAAAACACACACATCAAGACAAATGGAATACCACTAAAACTATATAAAAGCAAAGCATAAAAGTTTTTAATAAAAAAGAAAATGCCAAACTCTGTTTATAATTCAAGAAGTTAGAATAATAATGAAAATAGAGAATGGACAGTTATAAACAGCAGACAGTTATTAATGAGCTGGATTTCTTAAGATGTATAAGACAGTCAAGTCATGACTGACATAACCTCTGGTAAATATTATATACAGTAATATGAAGGAAAACTTAACACTGGGAATTAAGAAGTTAAGAGATACAGAGTGAATTATGATAGATTTAAGTCTATATACTTATAACCTGTTAAATATAAATGTAACGAATGTAGAATTTGCCTTACTGCTTTATTTCCTTTTCCCAGCATAGGAAACAACAACAACAACAAAAAGCCATAAAATAAAACGCATAATTGTAAGAAAAGAAAATGGGAAAAAAAGGAATGAGAATCATATCTAGAATAAATATTTGATTAAAGGAGAAATGCTGATTGTTATTTTTACTGCTGCTAAGTCACTTCAGTTGTGTCCAACTCTGTGCGACCCCGTAGACAGCAGCCCACCAGGCTCCCCCGTCCTTGGGATTCTCCAGGCAAGAACACTGGAGTGGGTTGCCATTTCCTTCTCCAGTGCAGGAAAGTGAAAGGTGAAAGTGAAATACCTCAGTCGTGTCCGACTCTTAGCGACCCTATGGACCGCAGCCCACCAGACTCCCCCGTCCCTGGGATTCTCCAGGCAAGAACACTGGAGGGGGGCGCCATTGCCTTCGCCGGTTATTTTTACTAGATTATTACAAACAAGGAATTACATATGTAACAACATAGAACAAAAGATGTGAAATATAGATAGTTAAATTTTTGAGGTCTTTCACTGCACTTATACTAGCCTGAGTGTTTTAATAGCGAATTTCACCCTCTAAACAAAAATTCTATATAGGTGACATTATCAGACCAGATTATGAATAAGAAAATTAATAGAGGTAGACAGTAAGTATGGGTCCAAGGTAACATACAGCTAGTTTATTACAAAGCCAGATAATTCAGACCTAATCTGTACGATCATAGATCTTAGGTTCTTAACCATGGCACCATCCTCTCTGTATGGAACGCCTCAGAATATCAACCAAACCCACTGCAGAACCAGTCTGAGTTCAGTAACACAGATCTGAAGTACTGCACTAATGTAGTAACACAAATAATCATTTAGCAAAAATCAATTATATATAGGCAAATAAAAGACCCCCATTCTTCCATAATAGCATAAATAAATAAGTAAATTCATACATAACAAATTTTAAATGTTCCTTAAAATCAGTAATGAATATGAGTAGAAAAAATGAGGAACAGGAAAAAATGTTCTGCAACATATAACACCTTTCTTTCATAACACACACTTCTTTTTCTTAATGAAAATTTTTAACTATGGTAAGTATGTCATTTCCTCAAAGATAATTTACAGATTAGACGTAATACCAATGGAGGTTTTAAAAATAATTTTAAATTTTCTAAAAAATGATAGGATACTTAAGATACTTTTTGAAAAAGGTGATTAAGGCTAACATCTTTGCAAACATTAAAATGAATGCAAATGGTAGAAGAGCAGACAATTTGGGTAAGTGGGGAAAATATAACCCAAGTATGGAACCAGGGTGTGCTGGATCCTCCTGATTAAAATCCATGAGAGCCAATTTTGCACATCTCTTATCAACTCTGCTTTCAGAGGCATCATGTTGGTAGTTTGAAATAGCCCATGGTGCCAGTAATTGACATCATGAAAACTGACTGCTATTTTTAAAACATTTATCACTGCATCACTGAATAGAACTAGCAATATGCAATTGTTACATGATAAAATTGGCTTCATACATCAGTTGCAGGATAGTATATATAATTATATTTATCTTGGTAACAATTGTCTCAATTCCAAACTGTATTCCAAGTGCATTAAATAGTTCTTTAAAGAATGAACAAAATTTCTGATTAATTTTGAAATTATTAGTATATAGGCAAACATTTAACTTTTCAAGATAAATGCAAACTTTTGCAGTTTAAGATTATGTAACAGTGTAAATTTGAGAAAAACAAGTACAGGCAAAACTAAAGATGAATATGAACATGCAAAAATATTTTACAAGATTTCACAAATTTTTCTTGCCTATAAATAGTGTTACCTAAAAACAAAATGTCTGTGTCTAATAAATAAACCTCACACACACAGGTTATTAAAAAGAAACATAATGACTAAACAAACATGAAAAATCATTCTCATGAATTGTCAAAAATTGAAATGAAATACATAAGGGATACTACTTCCCTATCATTCACAAATATCAAAATTTCATATAAACACAAGTTATAGAGGAGCTTGTAGTAGGATAATAAACCTTTTATAAAATTATTAAGAAGTACAATCTATATGAAAAACATGTTAATTATGGGCATGAAGAATTCTTAAATAGTTGACATACTTTGAAGCACCAAGTAAAAGAAATAACTGAAATACATATAAAATTGAATATATCATTTTTGTATTATATTTATCATCTTTTATGTTATATAGTATATTAATTTTATAACAAATGAAGTAAACCATGAAAATATCCCACAGTGTCTCCAATTAAATTATCATATGTCATGAATGAATTTATAATGGCCACTCAAATAGAATTTAAGATTTTTTACATGGATACATATAAAATATATATGTGTATATATATGTATAGTGTGCTAATAAAAAGCAGGACAGGAACCTTTTATATTAAATATGTAAGAAATATATTAATATATTCATAGCAAAATGTCTGAGGGAAAAATATTCTGGCAGTAGATTTATGGATAGTTGTTAACCTTGTTTTCATAATTTCTTGCATTAAAAATAAATTCTGTGGGCATTTCCTTCTTTATTTTAGCACATTCTGTCATTTGTTTCCTCCTTCTTTGCTGATTCTTCGTATTTCAAAGCTCCATTTTTATGCCATTACCTCCAATCCCTAATTCTAGAGCCATGGGTTTCAACCTGACATCATTTTTGCTTATTTCTTGAACTTAAACTGATGCTTATTTACCATTTCCCTTACACTGACTCCTGTGTATCTCCTTTGGTACTTGATATTTAGAGGGACATATGTGACATAGCAAATGCTTCATTCCTTTCCGTGATATCCTTGCCAAATGCTATTCTAAATTAAACTTGGAGAGTCTCAAGTTCAAGGGAACTCACAAGTTTCTGAGATCAAGATTTATCTTTAGATGGTTATGGCTTTTAGACATCCTTCACATTTATTGAGCTGGAATAAGTCTCCCTATAAACCTATAGACCTAATGCCAGTACATAAAGTTACAAAGAACAATTTAATCATTTTAATAGTCTGTGATACACTTCTCAACCTCTCCCTGCAGTGACACATTTGCTGTGACTTTGTAAATCCTTCTGTTAAAATATTATAGTTGATGAGAGAAGTGGAAACAGTAGGACTTCCATGAAATAAGAGATTTCTTTTTAAAAATGGCTGGAGACAACTGTAGGAGCTGGTTAAATGATGTATGAATACTTACTGCTTCTGCACCTGGTGCCAGGCACTTAGAAAGATGGACTTGTGCTGAGAAAGTCAGGAACCTACAAGTGCAACGCTATCCTCTCACCCCTTCTAGTGTCAATATCAGTGATACAGGTAACCTATGGGAGAAACTGGACCCTTCATTATGGAGCTAAGCATCAAGGATATTTGTATAGATTCATGGGGTTGCAAAGAGTCGGACACAACTGAGAGACCGAACTGAATGATTTTGAGGATAGATCCTTTCCCCAGGGAAAAAGGCATACTTGTCACTGACCAATACAATAAAGATACTGCCTTCCTTAGTTTCAGACTTTGGGAAGATTTGCTTATTTCACCTTTGAAAGATTAGCCTTTCCTCAGCTCAGAATTCCTAAATTTTGATGTACATTATCATGCCATTTGACATGGCCCCTGTAGGCTTTGCAGGACAAGAGAATAAGCACAAACAGGAAGTTCCTTGTTGCCTTTTGTGCTGTGAGTCATAAAGTCCTTTGATTCTGACCTGAGGATTTTGTGTCTTCTGCCAGCATCCATGAAACTGAGGCAGGCTAATTTTTTAGGTCGCAAGTTGGGTAAACTCAGAGTCGTCATACCTTTTGACAAAGATGCCTGGAAAGTGGAGGAGCTGCAGAACCTGCTGTAGCTTCAAACATGGCTCAGCAAACAAGGCATGCTAGCCGGCCTGCGACGCTATGCATGAGCTGCAACAGGATCTCCCTGCACCCACATTCTACACAGTAACATGGCTGCTGCTTTACCTCCGCCTCCAAGTCTCATATACATTTCTCTAGAGGTCAATCTTGGCCCAGATCCACACAGCAAAGGGAAGTCTGGAGTGCATGGTTGCAGCTTAGCTCAGTCAGCAGGGTGCATAGTCACCTGTAGTCATGGTCATCTTTAGTGATAAACAGAGTTCTCTCTCTCTCCATTCAGTCTGGGCTGTGTGGTATAAGGCTTGAAAATAATATGCAGTATGGATGCTGCCTTGACATCTTTACACCACACAGAGACTCAAAGGCCTAACCAAGAGTCCCCCTGTTCTCCCCAGATATGCCTTTTACTAAATGGGGACAGGCTTTATACACAGCTGCTTCCCCTATTGGCCAGATCAGCTTCACTTCAGTGTTCAACCTAATGGGTTCCATGTTTCTGGCACTCTGCAAAATTATTCAAGCAACCCAATCATATCCTCTCATGGGAATCAGGATACTTCTTTTCCTAATACTACAAATTTGTCCTCCCATAGTCCCTGTTTATGTCCTCTATTCCCAAGTGCAACTACTGTGTGGACCCATGTGACATGGTCTTTTCTTCCCCCAGGATGTGAGTATACATGACTAAGATTACTGTCAAACTCATCTGTCCAGTCTCAGTTGTTGTGTATTTGGTAATAATCTTGGGGAGGAGACCAGGGTTTGATTCCTGGATCAAGAAGATCTGATGGAGAAGGGATAGGCTACCCACACCAGTATTCTTGGTCTTTCCATGTAGCACAACTGGTAAAGAATTTGCCTGCAATGTGGGAGACCTGGGTTCTATCCCTGGGCTGGGAAGATCCCCTAGAGAAGGGAAAGGCTACCCACTCCAGTATTCTGGCCTGGAGAATTCCATGAACTCTACAAGTTCATGGGGTTGCAAAGAGTCGGACATGACTGAGCGACTTTCACTTCATTTCATTTTGGGAGGAATCTCTCCCTTCCAGAGTGAAGAGGAGATGAATAAAACTGCCTAAACTTGGTATGTTTTGGCCAAAAGAATTGCAAGGAACATTTTGCAGTGTTGCGCCTGGTCTAAACAGATCATTGATGATTCCTCTTTCTCTTGAAAACACTTCTAAGCAGAAACGTGAAGAAGCCAAGTCTTGCTAACTAGATGACAAGGATTACAAACTGTTTGCCCAGTTCACCACTGATTTCCCAGCCATGAACCAGCAAACACAAGAAGCAGAGCTCTCTGCTGACATGTTGAGGACTACAGATTTAAGAGGGAGCCCCAGCTGAGACCAAAACTATTGAACAGTTGCTGACAGCTGACAAGTTGGCAAGCAGAGCAACTTACTATTGACTGTTTAAATCCTACATATAATAAAGTGAAAGTGAAAGTGAAGTTGCTCAGTCATGTCCGACTCTTTGCGACCCCATGGACTGTAGCCTACAAGGCTCCTCAGTCCATGGAATTTTGCAGGCAAGAGTGCTGGAGTGGGTTGCCTTTTCCTTCTCCAGGGGATCTTCCCAACCGAGGGATCAAACCCTGATCTCCTGCACTGAAGGCAGACTCTTTACTCTCTGAGCCACCAGGGAGCCCAACCTAAATTATAGATCCAAATAATCACTAAATAATAAATGGTCATCATCCTGAAGCATTAATTTTTGTGCTGGGATGTTATGTAGCAATATGCAACTGATTCACAGTCTACAATATAGTTTTAGAAAATGAAACATCATAAGTTCTTTGCAGCTCCAATTTTATAGACTTAATATTCCAAGGTCAGGAGGGATGTTGTAGAAAGATGATGGAATTTGGAGTCAGGAGAATTAGATTCTAGATCAAAAGTTGCCACTTATACAGGTATGTGGAATTTGTTAAATGTCTAATATTTTAACTTCATTTGTATAAGCATTAAAAATATAAAATAAATATTCTTTATATAATTGATTTTAGGGAGACAAGGCAAAGTATAGAGCTTAATTTTTCCTACTATAACATTCGAAATAGAAGTTTTTGGCTTTGTTTATTAATGTTACTTTGCTGTCATGATCACTGGCCTGTGAATCGGAGAACATATTTTCCTTGTTTTAAAAAGAGGATGATTATTTACCTGTATCCCACCTTTGTATTGCCTTCATGACTTCTCAGAATGGTAACATGCCATAGCTATTGGCTTTATGCTTTTTCTTAGACTCTGGGCAAATTATTTTCCTTAAGTAAGATGCATAAGTTCTTTAATTACATTTTTCTCTTTAATTTTGGTCTTTAATTTTCTACAACATAATTTTGTTCTAATGTTCTCAGTCTTATGATCACTTCTGACAAAGAAAACAGAAGCAGATTACCAAAGAGTCTAACAACAGTTACACCTAGAGTCACTAGAAGCTTGCCTTAAACATACAAAGCCTGAAGTTTCTCCATGTTCTACATTTTCCCAACACTTAAATCTCCTGCCTGTCCCTAGAGAAGTGAAGGTTTGAATTTTTTTTCTCCACTTAACACATTTCTCTGTCTCCACTGTTGGCTTCCCTGTCCTTCACTATCTCCTGGAGTTTGCTCAAACTCAAGTCTATTGAGTCAATGATGCCACAAAACCACCTCATCCTCTGCCATCCCCTTCTCCTCCTGCCCTCATTTTTCCCAGCGTCTGGGTCTGTTCCAACGAATCAGCTCTTCTCATCATGTGGCCAAAGTATTGGAGCTTCAGCTTCAGCATCAGCCCTTCCAGTGAATATTCAGGGTTGATTTCCTTTAGGATTTACTAGTTTAATCTCCTTGCTGTCCAAGCAACTCTCAAGAGTCTTCTCCAGCACAATTTGATAGGATCAGTTCTTCAGTGCTCGGCCTTCTTTATGGTCCATCTCTCATATCTGTATGTGACTACTAGAAAAACCATAGCTTTGACTATATGGACCTCTGTCAACAAAGTGATGATTCTGCTTTTTAATACTTTGTCTAGGCTTGTCATAGCGTTTCTTTCAAGGAGCAAGTGTCTTTTAATTTCATGGCTACTGTCACCAACCATGTTGATTTTGGAGCCCAAGAAGACAAAGTCGATCAGTTTCCATTTTCCCCCAACTATTTGACATGAGAAGATGAGACTGGATGCCATGATCTTAGTTTTTTTTTTTTTTTTTTTTAATTTTTTTTTTTAAGTAAAGTGGTATTTATTTTTTATTTTTTTATTTTTTAATTTTTATTTTTTTTGAATTTTAAAATCTTTAATTCTTACATATGTTCCCAAACATGAACCCCCCTCCCACCTCCCTCCCCATAACATCTCTGTGGATCTTAGTTTTTTGAATGTTGCATTTTAAGCTAGCTTTTTTCACTCTTATCTTTCACCCACGCCAAGAGGCTCTTTAGTTCCTCTTTGCTTTCTGCTATCAATGTGGTGTCATCTGAAGATTACTTTGCCTTCTTTTCTCTTACACCATATTAAGTGAAATCTTTGATTCTCTTTCACCTACTAGTACATCTAATTTATTTATTAACTTTATTCAGTTCAGTCCCTTAGTCGTGTCTGACACTTTGCGACCCCATGGACTGCAGCACGCCAGGCTTCCCTGTCCATCACCAACTCCTGGAGTTTACTCAAACTCATGTCCATTGAGTCAGTGATGCCATCCAACCATCTCATCCTCTGTCATCCCCTTCTTCTCCTGCCTTCAATCTTTCCCAGCATCAGGATCTTTTCCAGTGAGCCAGTTCTTTGCATCAGGTGGCCAAAGTATTGCAGTTTCAGCTTCAGCATCAAGTTCTTCCAATGAATATACATGACTGGTTTCCTTTAGGATTGACTGGTTTGATCTCCTTGCAGTCCAAGGGACTCTAAAGAGTCTTCTCCTACACCACAGTTCAAAAACATCAATTCTTCAGTACTCAGCTTTCTTTATAGTCCAACTCTCACATCCATACATGACTACTGGAAAAACCATAGCTTTGACTAGATGGACCTTTGTAAGCAAAGTATTATCTCTGCTTTCTAATATGCTGTCTAGGTTGGTCATAGCTTTTCTTCCAAGGAGCAAGTGTCTTTTAATTTCATGACTTCAGTCACCATCTGCAGTGATCTGGGAGCCCCCCAAAATAAAGTCTCTCACTGTTTCCATTGTTTGCCCATCTATTTGCCATGAAGTGATAGGGCTAGGTGCCATGATCTTACTTTTCTGAATGTTGAGTTTTAAGACAGCTCTTAAACTCTCCTCTTTCACTTTCATCAAGAGGCTGTTTAGTTCTTCTTTACTTTCTGCCATAAGGGTGGTGCCATCTGCATATCTGAGGTTGTTGATATTTTTCCTGGCAATCTTGATTCCAGCTTGTGCTTCATCCAGCCTGGCATTTTGCATGACATACTCTACATGTAAGTTAAATATGCAGAATGACAATATACAGCGTTGATGTACTCCTTTCCCGATTTGGAACCAGTCTGTTGTCCTATGTCCAGTTCTAACTGTTGCACCTTGACCTGCATTCAGATTTCTCAGAAGGCAGGTAAGGTGGTCTGGTATTCCCATCTCTTTCAGAATTTCCCAGAGTTTGTTGTGATCCACACAGTCAAAGGCTTTGGTGTAGTCAATAAAGCAAAAGAAGATGTTTTTCTGGAACTCTCTTGCTTTTTTGATGATCCAGTGGATGTTAGCAATTTGATCTCTGGTTCCTCTGCCCTTTCTCATTCCAGCTTGAACATCTGAGGCTCATGGTTCACATACTGTTGAAGCCTGGCTTGGAGAATTTTTAGCATTACTTTGCTAGCATGTGAGATGAGTGCAATTGTGTGATAGTTTGAACATTCTTCACATTGCCATTGCAAAAGGCCTTTGCATTGCCATTGCATTGAACATTCATTGCCTTTCTTTGGGATTGGAATGAAAACTGACCTTTTCCAGTGCTGGGGCCATGGCTGAGTTTTCCTATTTTGTTGGCATGTTGAGTGGAGCATTTTAACAGCATAATCTAGCTCA
Source organism: Capricornis sumatraensis (assembly GCF_032405125.1). Classification (NCBI taxonomy): domain Eukaryota; kingdom Metazoa; phylum Chordata; class Mammalia; order Artiodactyla; family Bovidae; genus Capricornis; species Capricornis sumatraensis. The sequence continues at coordinate 18,630,592 of NC_091081.1, read as the reverse complement.
ACTGGAATTTCATCACCTCCACTAGATTTGTTCATAGTGATGCTTCCTAAAGCCCAGTTGACATTGCATTCCAGGATGTCTGACTCTAGGTGGGTGATCACGCCATCATGGTTATCTGGGTCTGAAGATCTTTTTAATATAGTTTTTCTGTATAGTCTTGCCACCGCTTCTTAATATCTCCTTCTTTTTTTACTTTATTATTTATTTTTAATATTTAGGCTCTTCTCATCATCCCTGATCATTTGAAAGAAAGAAATACTATGAAGGAATATTTGAAGGATTTAAAAAGCTTGTTAGTGACCTCCTTTAATGGATAAAGCAATAGAGACTGAGAAACTTAAAGTATTGTATTAAACATTTAATGACTCACTCATATATCCAAAATCAAAATCAAATTGCTTTTTGTAATGGTTCTAGGTAATTTTGGAAGAAAGTTTATCAATAATCTGTAACTGTTCATGCTCCAGTCTACCTCTTGCTTAGCTATTTGGGTAGACAGAAGTTCTATGAGTAAATGCACTCTAAGACTTTGAGACAGCTTTCTAACTCTTCAGACCAATCTGCCTTCATTATGTTTGCATGGAGATGACCTCTCATAAGGATAACAAATTGATATAAAATCTTTTTTTTCCCTTTGGAATTACTGCTTTGGCAAACTCCTTATTTCTTGTTAGGCTTTTATTTAACACATTTAGATCTGAAAACTGCAATTATAATGTGCTCTTCACATGATCTCATTCAGTTCCACATGCACTAAGCTACTTCCTGATATATACAACCAATTACCACCAATTAATTCTAGCTTTCAATAATCTTCAGAATGTGAAGAATATAGAAAACCAAAAAGGATTAGGAAAATTTATAAAACAATATATTTTCCCTCCTTTGACTATTTATTCATTTGTTTTTAACTGTGAAAATATTGTTAGCCTTATTGGTTAAAGCATTCATTCTTACTTATTTAAATAAAATAATTTGGCTTAAAGCAGAACTATTGAAGTCAAGGTCAAATGTAGTAGATTAAAGTGAAACAGGAAATTTATGCAAGCAATGTACACAGCACCCTTTAGATAATGAATCCCACATTTAACTATGTCACTGGAGGGTAAAATATGTAGATTGAAGATCCTCTCTCAATGATAATCTTCCTTACACACACACACACACACACACACACACACACACACAAGAAAACTAAGCCACTTGGGGAGCCTAAACTGTAAAATTAGATGTAAATATTTAGGTCAAATAGTGCTTTGCAAGACAAAATGTATTCAAAATCACACTTTAATTAATACCCTTATCTTACAATAACACTAACAATAGTAAATAAGCAAATAAAAAATAGAGTAAGAAAATAATAATGCAGGATTCATATTTTTGCTGAATCTTTATAGGCATAAAATTTTAAATCTAGAAAGTGTAGTACCAATCACCTAGTCCAAACTTCTCATATTATGAATAAAGAAAATGTTCCCAATATTTATTAAATAAATTCCAGAAGGTCACACAAATAACTATGGGTAGATTTCAAGTCGCTAAAATATATGTTGTCTTTAACTTAATAAATTAACTAAAATTAAATCCATGAGACATTAAATGCTTTTTTTTCATTAGTAGCCAAGTTACCTTTATTTTTATGATTTAGTATTGTTTCCAACAAGTCAAAGTATATTTTGCATATTATTTTACTGAAGTCCCTGTTGGATAAAATGCTGGAAAATATATATGAGATCTTTACAGGTAAAAATTATATGGGTCATTGATGTCATTAAAAATCTCAACTATCTATGTTTTAAAAAATAATAGGCTACATTCATTACAGGAAGAATATGAGTCTCTTCAAATGATCTATTCATATGGTCAGAGGACTATATTTTAAGGTAAATCCTGGTAAGGAGAAAGGAAAATTATCGGTTTGCAATCACAGTCCTCTTTTCTAAAGGAGGCTGAATATGAAAATAACATTGCATATGGTCATTTTTGTGAATTGAATAATTTTTGGCATATTTTATGTGAGATATAATTTCTAATAATAACTACCTAGAATATTCACCCATAAGTAGCTCTATAAACCTATGTAATGATATTGATCCTACGTGAATTAAGACTTCAGGAGGCAATGAAAAGTAGTTTTGAAGAAGACAAATTTAAAATGGAAAAAAAAAAAAAAAAACTACCAAAGATGTGTTGTAAGTGTAAAACTGATGGCATATTAGGGAAAAGAATAGAGGAGAAACTATGGTTGGAAAATTTAGAAAGCTTTACTACATTTTTTAAAATCAAATGCAACTTTAGTAATTAGCTTAGAAAATTAGAAGTAATTAGTTTTTTGCTGAATTGTTCATTTTGCCCCTAAGCTTGTACCAGTGCAAAATTGCCTTATTAAAATTAAAATTATTTTTGAATTATAATTGATATAATTGAAATATGAAATATTTCAGATATGTTTATTTGATACAATTGTTGCCTTAGGAACAAGGAGAAAAGAATTAATTAATGCAACTTTGCCTGTGAAAGAATAATATGTACAGCATTTACTGTATTATTTTATATGTATTTCATTAATATATCAGAAAAAAAATCAATAGAAAACTAAGAGTAGGCTGTTTCTTGTAGTTTTCTCCTGGGAATGTGACATTGTACTTTTTAAATGAAAAAAAAAAAAAATCAAATTCTTTCATTTCTTTCATGCCAGCAGGAACCACAGAGGCCTTCGAGTATTGACATCCAGCAATTATAATTTTTAAACAGTGAGGAAAAACATATCAAATATTTCTAAAAAGGCCAGAAAGGGAAAAAGCAGTAATTTTTTCATACAGACAGTCAAAATTGAATTTTCAGTTTAGGCCACACAGCCTGTGTTTTTTAAACCTTAAAATTTGTTGAAAACTTTAAGGATAAAACCTTTAAACCTCATACTGAGTCAATGTTGATCATCAGTTCAGTTCAGTCACTCAGTCGTGTCTGACTCTTTGCGACCCCATGGACTGCAGCATGCCAGGCTTCCCTGTCCATCACCAACTCCCAGAGTTTACTCAAACTCATATCCATCGAGTCAGTGATACATCCAGCAGTCTCATCCTCTGTTGTCCCGTTCTCCTCCTGCCTTCAATCTTTCCCAGTATCAGGGTCCCTTCAAATGAGTCAGTTCTTCACATCAGGTGGCCAAAGTATTGGAGTTTTAGCTTCAATATCAGTCCTTCCAATGAATATTCAGGATTGATTTCATTTAGGATGGACTGGTTTGATGATCTTGCAGTCCAAGGGACTCTCAAGAGTCTTCTCCAACACCACAGTTCAAAAGCATCAATTCTTCAGTGCTCAGCTTTATTTACAGTCCAACTCTCACATCCATACATGACTATTGGAAAAACCATAGCCTTGACTAGATGGACCTTTGTTGGCAAAGTAATGTCTGATCATACTAAATGCTGATTATAGCTAAATGACTTTTGTAATTTCATTTATTCATATCAAGTTACAGATGCTAATCATGTTCTGAGGGAGAAAGGAACCAGTGAGCAAAGGGGAAACACAGCCTGCAGTTTTACTAAGACAAAGAAAGGTAAGTGAAAGAGAACAAAATATTAATGTATATGCATTCAAATGTTTAGACTGCTAGCATTACTTCTCAGTATTCAAGCACAAGGTCATTGCTAACACATCTATGCCAGGTAAGTTCTCATTCTTCTGAAACTTCTTTGATTTTTTTGTTCTTCTGTTAATATTTTATTATAAAAATTTTAAAAAAGAGATCTATTTATCTATTTACCTTACCCATCTTAAGTCAATATATTATGACTTTATTCTTCACATGCATTTACATACATAAATATTTCAAAGGAAGATCTTTGAGCCACTATAAAACCAAATTGTTAATAGAATGCTGGTCATATATCACTAGTTTATAGAATAAAAATAAAAATGATCATTTTTTCCCCTTTTTATCTTTCTTTGCTCTAGTCTTTTTGTGAGTAAATATTTAGGATCCTGGTATTTCTTAAAACTTTTTAATATTAATACTACTAATATCCACATATAAAAGTATCTGTTAAAATTTCATAACTATATTTGAAGTCTTTCAAATCTTAGGAGTTCCCTTCAATAAAGGGATTCTGCCATTCTGATCTTTCTGAGCTCCAGGTAGTGTTGGTCACAGGTCTGGCAAATAACCTCTGAGCCTCCTTGTAGGAACCCTGGGAAGCATTTACTGTCTTTAGCTGTTAATAATTAGCAGTAATTAGATCTTCCAGGTGAGGAGTTCACCCTTCAGAAGATAACTGAATATGTATAGACTTTATGACAATATTTCAAAATATTCCATTTTCATCTTTCTACTTCTTTCATTCTTTGGCCTATTTCCTCTAATTTTCTGGTTATATTGGAAACTTTTACCTAGAAACCAAGTTACTGACCCTAGTAAATACAGAATATGGAAACTCTTTTGTGCTTTTCTGTGAAGGAATGGAGTGGGTTTTTAGGCAAATTAATTCTTGTGCGAACATATCTCTAGGGAACTTAGTAATGCTTTTAATGAGTCCAAATACTTATAGAAATGAAAGCCAGAAACAACCTATTGTGTTATCCTTTCTCCTCTTGAGAGTTCAGTACAAATGCACTCCCTCTGGTTGCTCTTCCAATATTATTGAAAGTGATTGCTTTGATTTTTCTGTGTGTTTTCTACCAAATTATAACAATTTTTGTTTGCATAACATGTGTTTTATTTTAAGAATTTTCTGCATAGTATTTCAGTGCTTTAATTTTCATGTATGGAGAGTCCCTACTAAGTGTGTAGGCAAGCATCTTCTGAATATGTATTTCCCTCCCCCAGTGGTGAAATGTCCAGGGGAAAATAAGTGAGAAAATAGACAAGTTGAAAGATGCTCAAAATAATGAATATACTCTTAGAAACAGTACCATGGAACAGAAATATTGATATGTGTTTGACTTGACAATTAGCGTCTACTATTTTTCTTTTTCTCTGCCTCTATAGGGATCACATGAAGATCACTGTGATTGTCCTCTGTTTTGAAAATCTTAGGAGACAATTAATATTATGCTTCTTCCAAAATTCAGAACTCCTTAAAAGGTCAATATATAATTCAATCACACCTTTATTACTAAAAAAGGTGAAAATTTTGACTTAGACTTGTGACCAAGATAGTCCATTGATAATTTATCTTGGAAAAAAATGGATTTAATCTAACCAATTATAGACTATTCTGGATAATTCTAGATCTCCTGAACCCTTCCTCAGAGAGTAGAACCTGCTCCACTAAATTTATTACATATGTAAAAGCTGGGTAAAATATATCCTCTCAGAAGTCAGACAGGCTAAGATAGAAATGATGGCAATAATAATGATGATGATGATGAGAGAGAGAGAGATCAACTAAACGAAAGAAAAGAACTAGATTCCTTTTCCCCTTACTCTCCATCCACATATCCATTGTGTGTCATTCTCTCGTGTTTAAGGAAAAGGAGGAAAATGGGGGTATAAAGAGGACAGCAATGTTATTCTAATCTTTCATCTATATTACAAGATCCAGAAAAAGTCTCTACTCCACCTTCTGTGTCACAATACTTGTAATCATTTCACATGAAAATTGAACACATATGTTAAACTGAATTTAACAGCTCATGAGTTTTTCATAAATATTTTCAGATTTGATATTAAAATAAAATATATAGATGTGCCTTCTAAATATTAAAATCAAGCTACAAGTTCTGAATTTGATTTCATAATTACTCCAATAAAAAAAGTAGAAAATTGACCTTAAATTTATAAAGTGACAAAATGGAGCCCTATTATCTCGGTTCAGATAAAAGCTCATTAGAAGGAAACACCTTATAAGTTGAGTCATCACTTTTGAAAGTTTGATGTTCAACTTTGGCGGTATATGAAGTAATTTAACAACTGATCTCCTAAAATGTATTACTTTCCTAGGGATTAAATCTTTGTGACCAAATTCACAAGAGACTAATATGCAAAGAGTCTCAGATATAAGTGAGAAATTGTATATCTATAAACCATTTTGGAATATTAATTCTCATTAATAATCAGTGAGAAACTTTTCTATGCTGGATTTCCTCATCTAATAAATTTCATTACCTCATAAATTAGTTATAAGGTTAAGAAGATCATGCATACAGAAGTCTGCTTTATTACTATATCCATAGTGAAAACTCAATACATATTAATTACTATATAGTGTTATCTAGCACTTATTAACTACTTTTTATATACCAGACTGTCTTCTAAGGATTTCTCATGTATTAACTCATTCAATATTTCAATAATACTGAGACTTTGGTGTTATTACTACTCTCATTTATATATAAGGGAATTAAATCACTACTGTAGGAGATTTCTGGAGATTACAAGTGAAATGACATAAAACATACAAAACATACAAAAGACAGACAGGACACCACTCTGGCCAGAGGAACAACTGGGCAAACTAATTGCCGTTTATTATTATAAAGCCCTCCCTTAGGCAGAATTCCAGACTGTAAGCATAAGCCTTTTCAGTACAGGGCAGGTGCATACATGTTATCATATAGCAAAGGGGAGTGAAATCTCTGTCTACTGAAGAGTCTGCCCAAAGCCCTCATCTCCTTCTTATCTCAAGAAGGGAATGCTCCCTCGTTTGCAAGGGACCATTGAACTCAAGACTGTGTCCAGACTCTTTGGCAGAACGCCTCGCATGCAAGGACGCTCAGCCTGAGCAGAGAGACCCGTTTGCAGGCACATCTCTGCTACCCTATTAACCCTTCATCTCCCCCTTTTTTATTTTATTTAAGCCCTCGAGACATTTGTATTGATGTTTTGTAGAGCAAGGCGTAAAGCTGTAGGCGACCAACCTCCAGCCTCGCCAGCCCTTCTTGCTGATGTGCCTGTCTTAGGTTGCCCTCCTCTGAGGGTCTTACCTGTCATTGGCTATCCAGCCACCTCTTGGGGGCTAGGCGGAATCTCTCTAGATGATGGGCATCTAGAACTCTTTTTATTTATATGTCTTGGTTAATCTCTTGAAGGGCTCATGTTAAATGGTACAGGTGTTATACAAAACAGAAGAATTCCAATCACATTTCAACACACTTCGTGTAGATAAAACAGCTAATTGATCTCCAAGCCAGGAAACGGTTGAAGATTGAGCACGTCGGTAGCAAGTTGTGCATCCAAATCTCACTGTTGTTGCCATAACAAATGAGAGTCTTTTTGCCAGTCCCGAACAAAATCAGCTGTTTGAATTCCTTCGTGTAACGCAAGGCCTGCTACAGCTGCTATTGCAGTTACTGATGCGACTGCTAAAATCGAAGCAATGACCACAGCAAGCATATGTCGAGATCGGTGTAGCAAAGCCTGTACAGTAGTTACTAGATGAGAAACAGCAAAAGAATCTGACTACGGCCGAGTCAGATTTATAGGCAACCATACTTCTGTCTGAGCTTTAACAATTACTAGCGGGAAATTGGAGTTAAAGTCTTGCCTTTCAAATTTTTCCCACCAAGACATTTACACATTGAGTTAAATTACAATAGTCACATGACACAGACCCCACAGTATCATTCTAGGTCCAATTCCCATCTAACAATGCAAAAGGATATTTTACACATGCCATTGCGGAATAAGATTTATTAACATGTAAATTAACATGGAATGGACCCGAAGAGTCACCACTGTCCAAAGTATAATTTCCTGACCAGATAGTGAAATTACCAGAAACCGCCCATAGTTTCCAAATATCTCCTTGAATGTGCGGATATCCTTGCAATTGTAAATGAGGAGGGACAAGTGCAAATTGCTGCCATTTAACTGTTTTGTTACCATTGCCCATCAAAGTGCTATTTGCACGATGCCACCTAAAAGGTTTATTTGACCATTTTTCTAAAAATTGCCCATGATCTGGACTCCAATCTACAATGATGGCCCCAGAATAATTCATGACTGTAAAGGGTCGATGACCTTGGCAACGTTCCCACTCCAAAGATTCTAGAGAAGGAACAAAAAAGTTAACAGGACATAGCAACATGTGTTTTCCATTATGAATATCTATCAGTTCTGTTGAGGTGCTAAATCCCCTGGTGGAAACAAGCACAGTAAAAGTGGCAAAATGCTAATTATTATACTTTACCCCCCATGTATTATAAGAATGATGAGAATGTTCCTTAGTGGACAGACAAAAAGGGGTGTCCCCCTATACATAAAGGAATACCTTCCACTGCAATGGTCAAATTACTAATATTATATTGTTGTTTCTGATGAGATAGTTGTTCTATTCCCCCGCAAGCTGGCAGGGGAAAGAAGGCAGCCTCATTAGTACATACCTGAACTTCTGGTTCCCCCCAGGAAACTGCTCTTATTAATAGGGGATTAGGTATATATGTCCAATATGTATGATTACTTGCCAATACACCAATTACCTGACATGTCACCACCACCATCATGGCAAGCAAAAGATTGGTAGGATTCAGAGGTTGCCCCGCCTTCATTAACGTCTTCTCTGCTTCCTGGGTCAACCTCTTCATTTGACCGCATGTAGGAGGTGTTGCTTCCCTTGTACGGGAGGTAAGGCTTCTCTGCATAGTAAGCTCTTTGAATTTTTGAACAAGGGGAGCAGCCATTGTTGATTTTGATCAATCTTGCTGGGGTCCAAAACCTGTAATTATCAACAGGAATGAAAGCATACCCTCGTCCCAAATATATTAAGGATGCTGGGATCCAACCTTTCTCTTTCTCTTTATACCAAATAGGCGTATTCAAGATCTTCTTATCCTCTTCTTTCCCTTGAAAATGCAACTCTGCTGCTGATAGATTTCCCTCACTCCAAACATTCAAAAAATTTAGGGTAAGTAAGGTTTTATTCAGAATGACTTTAGGTTTCATAAATCTCTCTTGTTCCCTCTTTTTTATTTTTTCAAGATAATCATGCAAGGTATGATTAGCTCTTTCAATGATAGCTTGCCCTTGACTATTATAAGGAATACCAAAAGTATGAGTTATATGGTATTGAAATAAAAAGTGAGCTAATTTTGCAGATTGGTAAGCAGGTGCATTATAAGTTTTCAATTTAATTGGTAATCCCATAATTGCAAAACAAGATAACAAATGAGTAATAATAGCGTCAGCCTTTTTAGAATGTATTGCAGTGGCCCATTGAAAATGTGTGCAAGTGTCTATATTATGATGCACACATTTTTGTTGTCCGAAAGAAGAAATGTAAATTACATTCATTTGCCATATCTGATTTGCTTATTGTCCTCTTACGTTGACACCTGGTGGGATAAACAGCAAAGCAAAGGGTGCACATATGGAACAAGAATGAACAATATTTTGAGCTTGTTTTTGAGTAATAGCGTGAGATTTTTGTAACCTTTTGGAGTTGGTATTTTATAAGAGATGTTCTTGCTTTGCTGCTTCTATAGGATAAAATAAGGCATCAATTGTAGCATTTCCGAATGATAAGGGTCCAGGAAGGGCAGAATGTGCACGGATGTGAGTAAAGAAAATTAACTCTGAATGCTGCAAAAGCAATTGTTGTACTTGGTAAAACAATTTATCAATAACTGTTTTCAGAGTCAATGGAAGGGAGACATGGGGAGGGAACAGCATATCGAGAATCTGAAACAATGTTAATAGGAAGTTGGGGAAAATCTTGCAAAACTAAATAGATAGCCCACAATTCAGTGGGCTGTACAGAAGAAAATGAGTTGGGGAGAACCTTGGAATTTTTCGGGGTCCAATATCTAGCAGTATTTTTATTTGCATCTGTAAAAACAGTGGGTCCCTTAATTGGAACATTTGAAATTGGGGAATGAGATATCATAGTGTTAGTCCGGAGAAAATCAATCAATTTAGATGATGGATAATGATTAGAAAACGAACCAGGATATGAAGCAAGAGAAATTTGTCAGTTTTTATTAAATTGTAAACATCAAGATATTTGAGCAGTTGTTAACTGTGTAACAATCTGGTGTGGTTTACATCTTGATAATTGTAAAATACTATGGCGACCTTTTAGTATAAGGAAGGCTAATTTATCTATATATATAGTCAATATTTTGGAAAAACTGTTAGGTAAGAAAACCTACTTTATTAATCCTTTTTTTTTTTTTTTTGAGAAATTACACCAGATGGGGAATAAGGGGTATGAAATATGATAAAAGAAATAGGTTGAGATGCATGTAAGTAAGTCAAAAAGCCGTCATTTAGTCGTTGCTCAACAAATTGAAGTTTCTGTAAAGTCAATGGGGTTAAGGTCTGGGGGCTATCCAGAGCTGTATTTCCTTTTAAAGTAGAAAACAAATGCTGTAATTGATAAGTAGGAATCCCAAGTACCGGGTGTAGCCAATTAATATCTACCAATAACTTTTGAAAATCATTTAAGGTTTTGAGATGGTCTCTTTTAATTTGCAACTTTTGGGGCCTAATTTTATGTTGTTTTAATTGTCTCTAAATATGAAATAGGAAAGTCTTTTTGAATTTTTTTCGGGGCTATTTGTAAATTGTATAGTCTCAAAGCCTCTTGTATTTTAAAAAAGAATTTATCATGTTTAACAATACTAGGAGCTGCCAATAGGAGATCATTTATATAATAATATAGAATATAATTGGGTTATTTTTGACGAAGGGATTGTAAAGAGCGAGCTAAGAGTTTTTGGCATAAGGTAGGACTATTTATCGTTTTTTGTGGTAAGACTGTCCATTGATAATGCTTAACAGGCTGAGCATGATTAAGAACAGGAATTGTAAAAGCAAATTTATCTCTATCTTGCAATTGTAGAGGAATGGTAAAAAAAACAGTCGTTAAGATATAGCACCATTAAGGACCATATTTTGAGGAATAAGAGCTGGGGAGGGGAGTCCCAATTGCAGTGCTCCCATAGGTTTAATGCATTTATTAACTTTTTGTAAATCAGTTAATATTTTTTATTTTTTAGATTTTTTTTGTAACAAAAACAGGAGAATTTTAGGGAGAGTTAAAAGGTTCTATATGACCAAGTTGGAGTTGTTTTTGTGCTAATTGTTCTAACGCCTTGAGCTTTATTGGTGGTAATGGCCATTGCTCAACCCATTTTGGAGTATTAGTTAACTATTTTAATGGCAGTGCTTGAGGAATTTGAGCAGTGGCTACTAGTTTTTTGATAGAATGGTTACAGAAGCTCCCAAAGGAGAGAGAAGATCTCTCTCCTATATATTAATAGGTATATTTACAATATAAAAGGTAACAAACACTGATCTTTTATTATGGAATTGACATTGCAAGGGATGGGTACTCTTTTAGACATCTGCAATGGAGCCCAATCCCATTAGCATTAAAGGGTTTTTTTTTTTTTTTTTTCCAATCTCGGGGCCATTGTTGAGAAGAAATGACTGAAACATCCGCCCCTGTATCTACTAGTCTCTCAAAGTTGTTTCCTTGTATAATCAAGGAGAGAACAGGGCGAGAATCTCTGATAAGCATTTCCCAAAATATATGTCGCCCAGTACTTCCAAATCCCCCTGTTCGTTCATTAGAAAGAGCCAAAAAGGGGTGATAAGGTAGGAGAAGTATTTGGGCAATATGTTTCCCAGCTAACAATGAAAGCGTGGTAGAAGTAGAGACCATAATTAGAATTTCCCCAACATAATCAGAGTCTATTATCCCAGAAAATATGGTTAAACCTCTCAAAGCCGCGCTGCTACGGCCTAATATCAAGCCAAAAGTGCCTTTAGGCAGTGGTCCAAATACATTTGTTTTTAATTTATAAATGCCTCCCCCTGGTGACAAAAGAACATTATCAGCTAGTGGCAAATCAGCAGTAGCACTCCCTGAAGTAGCAGACCGTAAGTCTGAAATCATCATCTGAGGTCCTTTTAACGGGGCATCGACTTGTAATGGTTGTTGGGAGGGAACAGGGTTGGGGCAAATGGAATGGGAGGAGGGCAAGGAGGAGAAGTCCCCAGTATTGTTCTTGGGCCCCAAGGACTCAGGCCCGCAGGATAGTTTCCCGGTATTGGGCTGCCCCTTTTATCTGTTTTAGATCTGCATTCATTAGTCCAATGAAACCCCTTCCCACACCTACAGCAAAGTCCAGGAGAAGTCTTATTCTTCCCAGCAAGAGATCTGTCTTTAGGAATTGCACCTTGATCAGCTTTTAATTTCCGACACTCTTTTTTCATATGACCAGGTTTTCCACAATGAAAGCAGTTACCTCCCTTTGGTGGTCTCATAACCTTGGCCAAGGCTGTAGCAAAGACATTAGCCTGATGCTCAGTTCCTTCTACTCCCGAGCAGGCTCTGATATATTCAGCTATAGATGCACCCTGTCCCTTTAAAGGTCCCAGTATACGCTTGCATTCAGGATTTGCATTTTCAAATGCTAAAGTTTGTAATAATATCTCTGAAATTTCATCCCTCCCTATTGCCCATTCCACAGCTACCCTCAATCTTGCTAGAAAATCAGTATATGGCTCATTAGGGCCTTGCATTGTTTTAACAAAGGAGGGCTGGGCTTGGCCAGTAGGCACCACATGGCGCCATGCTCGTAAAAAGACCTGGCGAACTTGTTGTAAGTCCTGATCAGAGTACTGAGCCTTTTCTCTTAAAGCCTGATAAGGGCTTTCTCCCATTAGCTTGTCCTTGAGAGGACCAGGGGGATTCTGTCCCTCATTAATCCGAGCCTGCTTTCTAGCTTCTTCTTCCCACCAGCTACAAAGTTGCAACCATTGAGAGCCCTCCAAGACAGCTTGGGCAATAGATTCCCAATCTAACGGAATGATTAATTTGCCTTTTCCCAATGATTCCAACATAGCTAAAACAAAGGGAGATTGAGGACCGTACTGCGCTACTGCAGCTTTAAGATCTTTAAAAAATTTATATTCCAAAGGAGCGTATTGAACATTTATCACATTGCCATCCTGCTGTCTCTGGATGGGAAACAATTGTGGAGGGTCAATAAACCCACCAGGGGGAGCAGGCAAGTCATCATCATGAAGCATAGACAAAGGAAATGAGAACTGACAATGTCCCCTGCCTACAGCGGGCTGATCAACCGCAGTGGGGAAAAGAGAAGCATAAGGAGGAGCAGAAGGCGCAGATTTCTTCTCCTCCCTATGGGATCTCCACCATTCCTGGAATAGATGGGTCATTTCTTTAATCTCTTTGCCCTCCTCTGATGAAACCGAAGAAGCCTCCGAATCTGATTCTGAACTATTAGATGTTTCACCATTTCCAGAAGGAGGCTTATTTGTATCCTTACTTTCAGGCAATGAAGAAATTCCACCAACATTTGGCATATCCTCATAAATTACCTCTTCCTTCATTAAAGCATTAGATTTAGTCTCATTATCAGTAGATAGCAAAGTCAAAGCCTGTGTTATAGCATTACATAAATTCTATAACATGATTCAATATATAAATTCACATATTGTGCCCGCAAAGAACATTTATTTCTTCCTAGCAGGATTTCCCCATGGTTTTTTGAACCATGAACTTTTGAAAGTTCCCATCTGCTAGGGTGAAGAATTCCCCATGATTATGTACAAGAATTCACCTAGCAATTTTTTCCGCTAGGGTGAGGAATTCCCCATGTTTCCGAAAGCTCCCCTGCTATGGATCTAAACCCCCCCCCGGGTTTCTTACCTCTTTCAGTTTCACTCGAGCCCCACGTTGGGGGCCAGATGTAGGAGATTTCTGGAGATTACGAGTGAAATGACATAAAACATACAAAACATACAAAAGACTGACAGGACACCACTCTGGCCAGAGGAACAGCTGGGCAGCTTGCCGTTTATTATTATAAAGCCCTCCTTAGGCAGAATTCCAGACTGTAAGCATAAGCCTTTTCAGTACAGTGCAGGTGCATACATGTTATCGTATAGCAAAGGGGAGTGAAATCTCTGTCTACTGAAGAGTCTGCCCAAAGCCCTCATCTCCTTCTTATCTCAAGAAGGGAATGCTCCCTCGTTTGCAAGGGACCATTGAACTCAAGACTGTGTCCAGACTCTTTGGCAGAACGCCTCGTATGCAAGGACGCTCAGCCTGAGCAGAGACCCGTTTGCAGGCACATCTCTGCTACCCTATTAACCCTTCAACTACAAGCTGAATATTCGTGCCACATTTGATATGTAGTGGATCTAGACTCAAACACAGGCATCTAATTTTATCACTCCGTATAGATAGAAAAGTTAGAATTAATGGTGAAAATATACTTAGAGAAAGCAAAATTAAATGATCTTAAAGAGTCTAGATGATCAAGTTACACAAAGATATTCATTTTTGTTTTGTTTTTTTTTTTGCTTCTGACTTTAATATTGTAATTGGATATTTATATTCACCAATGTGTCATGATCTCCCTCGGCCAGAACCAAGATACCACAATTAAATAACTCTTAACTAATTCCTTAGCTTCCTTGAAAACGATTTCCCTTTTATTACTTCTTCAGGTAACATACAACACAGCTATTTAGATTTTGACTCTTACTTGAAATCACATAAAATTTTCCATGAAAATAATTTAATGAAATGGGAGTTTAGGAAGAGAGGGACATGTCTTAGTCATAAATATAAATATATATAATATATATGTAATATTTCAGTTAAGTTTGTTCTTTTAAATAGGAATTTTATCCAGTGAGACTTTAACTTAGATCTGAGCTGAGATAGTAATTATTTTTAATTTCTTGTTGAGTCTTGTATTTATTTTCATGTTTGTTTATAATTGTATCTCAGACGGTTAGAATGTAATAAATACCAGATGCTGAATATACAGAAATAATCATAACACAATAGAGGCACTATTTGAATAACAGTTCAGATCTTCTGGCCTGAAATTTTAGCTCTGCTTCTTGACTAACTAGTTTGGTCAAAGCACTTAATTTCACTAGATCTCCTTTTCTTTTTCTGTTAAATAGCATTAACAAGAATTGAGAGTTATATGAACTGCTGCTGCTAACTCACTTTAGTTGTGTCCAACTCTGTGCAGCCCCATAGATGGCAGCCCATCAGGATCTCCCGTCTCTGGGATTCTCCAGGCAAAAACACTGGAGTGGGTTGCCATTTCCTTCTAATATATGTCAATATCCTTTATATGTGTGTGTAGTATGTGCGTGTGTATATGTGTGTGTATATATATATATATATATATATATAATGAAAATATTAAACTACAGAATTTTGCTTTTCTTATAGTTTGAAAGTCACAAAATGATATAATTTTTTATCAAGTTAGACAAAAATGGCTCTTTTAACTTTAAAATTTTTCAAAATATTGATTAAATCATGAACTGTATAATGATGCAAACATACAAGATAGTTTAGTATTATTATTATAACAATATCTTATTAAAATAATCTGAGTTTAATTCAATACCAATTTGATGGAGAAAGGTCATCTTAAAAAGCTATATGAAATGCTTCTTTTAAAAAACCAGTTTTAATACTTATCTTCTATGTTTTAGGCTAGTCAAAGGATAAAATGGATTTACTGCTGATAATGTTGAATAGACAAGAAGCATATAAGTTCTGCTTTTCTGTTTCTTAAATGAAAATAAATGTATCACAAAACCGATCAAACAAACTTTTGGAAAAATAACATTTCATTCCTAAATTTTTTTCTAAAAAAATTTACATAAAATGAGTTTATATGTATTTCCATATGTACTGCAAAAAAAGCTTTTTTCTACCATTAAAAAGTTTTTGTTATAATTTTATTTATTCAGATTTTTAATATGGTTTAACAAATCTTTTCTGCAATATTTTCATTGTACATCACTCCTGCCGTATCAGTCCTGGTTCAGGGCAAGAAGAAACCACATCTAATATTTTGAGCTGACCTGGACTATAAATATAGGGAATCATTGGGAGAAGTATGGAAGCGGAATCAAGGAACCACAGGTGCCACAGGACCTGCTCAGGTTTGAACATACTTCCTTAGGTGGATGCTTGCCTCCCAGTTGCCATGAATCTGGTGATGATTTCAGAAAACTGCAACATCCTCTTGACTTTCAGGCCCCCATGACTTCACTTATGTGTAGCAAAACAGGAGTAAGCTGAAAGATAACCTTTACTGACTTTCATTCAAATCTTGCATGAAATTCCGTTTTCACTTGCAGAATGAAATTCACTTCCAGAACTCTGGCAGCAAGGGCCTTGAAAAAAATGGCTTTTAGTGTCAGACTTTATGGTACAGGGAGGCCTGTGGAAAGAAGTAGCAATAGGGCAAGCAATCCCCAGGGTACACTACACATGCTTTCAATATAGTATGTTTTTAGAGCTCTAAAGGAGATCAAGAGATTTTCAATGGAGTAATTCACATTATTACATCTGTTCAGTTCAGTTCAGTTCAGTCACTCAGTCTAACTCTTTGCGACCCCATGAATCGCAGCATGCCAGGCCTCCCTGTACATCACCAACTCCTGGAGTTCACTCAGACTCACATCCATTGAGTCAGTGATGCCATCCAGCCATCTCATCCTGGGTCGTCCCCTTCTCCTCCTGCCCCCAATCCCTCCCAGCATCAGAGTCTTTTCCAATGAGTCAACCCTTTGCATGAGGTGGCCAAAGTACTGGAGTTTCAGCTTTAGCATCAGTCCTTCCAAAGAAATCCCAGGGCTGATCTCCTTCAGAATGGACTGGTTCGATCTCCTTGCAGTCCAAGGGGCTCTCACGAGTCTTCTCCAACACCACAGTTCCAAAGCATCAATTCTTCGGCACTCAGCCTTCTTCACAGTCCAACTCTCACATCCATAATGACCACTGGAAAAACCATAGCCTTGACTTGATGGACCTTTGTTGGCAAAGTAATGTCTCTGCTTTTGAATATGCTGTCTAGGTTGGTCATAACTTTTCTTCCAAGGAGTAAGGATCTTTTAATTTCATGGCTCTAGTCACTATCTGCAATGATTTTGGAGCCCCCAAAAATAAAGTCTGACACTGTTTCCACTGTTTCCCCATCAATTTCCCATGAAGTGATGGGCCCGGATGCCATGATCTTCGTTTTCTGAATATTGAGCTTTAAGCCAACATTTTCACTCTCCACTTTCACTTTCATCAAGAGGCTTTTTAGTTCTTCTTCACTTTCTGCCATAATGGTGGTGTCGTCTGCATATCTGAGGTTGTTGATATTTCTCCCGGCAATCTTGATTCCAGCTTGTGCTTCTTCCAGCCCAGCGTTTCTCATAATGTACTCTGTATATAAGTTAAAAAAGCAGGGTGACAATATACAGCCTTGACGTACTCCTTTTCCTATTTGAAACCAGTCTGTTGTTCCATGTCCAGTCTAATTGTTGCTTCCTGACCTGCATACAGGTTTCTCAAGATCTCTTTCAGAATTTTCCACAGTTTATTGTGACCCACACAGTCAAAGGGTTATTACATCTTTTAGAATGTCTTAATATAGATTACTAGGTCCCAGTTTTCAGCTATATCCTAACAACTCATAACAGATTAATTTTATCTGTATGGCATATTCTAATAATAGAACTCAAGTTTGCATTTGTACCAGTTCAGTTCAGAACAGTCACTCAGTCGTGTCTGACTCTTTGACACCCCATGGATGGCAGCATTCCAGGCCTCCCTGTCCATCACCAACTCTCAGAGTTTACTCAAATTCATGTCCATTGGTCAGCAATACCATGCAACCATCTCATCCTCTGTTGTCCCCTTTTCCTCCTGTATCAATCTTTCCTAGCATCAGGGTCTTTTCAAATGAGTCAGGTTTTCACATAGGGTGGCCGAAGTATTGGAGCTTCAGCTTCAGCATCCGTCCTTCCAATGAATATTCAGTACTGATTTACTTTAGGATGGACTGGTTTGATCTCCTTGCAGTGCAAAAGACTCTCAAGTCTTCTCCAACACTATAGTTCAAAAGCATCAACTCTTTGGTGCTCAGCTTTCTTTACAGTCCAACTCTCACATCCATACATGAATATTATGGATAAATGTACTATCCATACATTTTCCTAGTATGGAAAAGCCATACCTTTGACTAGACAGATGTTTTTTGGCAAGGTAATGTCTCTGCTTTTTAATATGCTGTCTAGATTGGTCATAGCTTTTCCTCCAAAGAGCAAGCTTCTTTTAATTTCATGGCTTCAGTCACCATCTGCAGAGATTTTGGAGCCCCAAAAAATAAAGTCTGACACTGTTTCCACTATTTCCCATCTATTTGCCATGAAGTGATGGGACCAGATGCCATGATCTTCGTTTTCTGAATGCTGAGATTTAAGCCAATGTTTTCATTCTCCTCTTTCACTTTAATCAAGAGGCCCTTTAGTTCTTCTTTGCTTTCTTCCATATGGGTAGTGTCATCTGCATATCTGAGGTTATTGATATTTCTCCTGGCAAACTTGATTCTGTCTGTTCTTCACCCAGTCAAGCATTTCTCATGATGTACGTTGCATACAAGTTAAATAAGCAGGTTGACAATAGATAACCTAGAGTAACTCCTTTTGTGATTTGGAACTAGTCTGTTGTTCCATGTCCAGTTCTAACTGTTGCTTCTTGACCTGCATACAGGTTTTTCAGGAGGTAGGTCAGGTGGTCTGGTATTCCCATCTCTTTCAGAATTTTCCACACTTTGTTGTGATCCACACTGTTAAAGGCTATGGCATAGTCAATAAAGCAGTTGTTTTTCTGGAACTCCCTTGGTTTTTCAATGATCCAGTGGATGTTGGCCATTTGATTTCTGATTCCTCTGCCTTTTCTAACTCCAGCTTGAACATCTGGAATTTCATGGTTCAAGTACTGTTGAAGCCTGGCTTGGAGAATTTTGAGCATTACTCTACTAGCGTGAGATGAGTGCAAATGTATGGTAGTTTGAGCATTGTTTGGCATTGCCTTTCTTTGATATTGAAATGAAAACTGACCTTTTGCAGTCTTGTGGCCACTGCTGAGTTTTCCAAATTTGCTGGCATATTGAGTGCAGCACTTTAACAGCATCATCTTTTAGGATTTGAAATAGCACAACTGGAATTCCATCACGTCCAGCTGGTTTTGTTTGTAGTGATGCTTCCTAAGGCCCACTTGACCTTGCATTCCAGGGTGTTTGGCTCTAGGTGAGTGATCATGCCATCGTGATTATCTGGGTCATGACGATCTTTTTTGTATAGTTTTGTGTATTCTTGCCACCTCTTCTTAATATCCTCTGCTTCTGTTAGGTCCATACCACTTCTGTTCTTTATTGTGCTCGTTTTTGCATGAAATATTCCCTTAGTATCTCTACTTTTCTTGAAGAGATCTCTTGTCTGTCCTATTCTATTGTTTTCCTCTGTTTCTTTGCACTGATCACTGAGGAAGGCTTTCTTATCTCACTTTGCTATTCTTTGGAGCTCTGCATTCAAATGCGTATATCTTTCCTTTTCTCCTTTGCCTTTTGCTTCTCTTCTTTTCGCAGCTATTTGTAAGGCCTCCTCAGACAACCACTTTTCCTTTTGCATTTCTTTTTCTTGGGGATGGTCTTGATCACTCCCTCCTGTCCTTAGTTCTTCAGGCACTCTGTGGATCAGATCTAATCCCTTGAATGTATTTGTCATTTCCACTGTGTAATCCTGAGGAATTTAATTTACATCATACCTGAATGGTCTAGTGGTTTTCCCTACTTTCTTCAATTTAAGTCTGAATTTGGCAATAAGGAGTTCATGACCTGAACCTCAGTCAGCTCCTGGACTTTATTTTGCTGACTTTATAGAGCTTCTCCATCTTTGGCTGCAAAGAATATAATCAATCTGATTTCAGTATTGACCATTTGGTGATGTCTATGTGTAGGGTCTTCTCTTGTGTTGTTGGAAGAGGGTGTTTGCTATGACCAGGGCATTCTCTTGGCAAAACTCTGTGAGCCTTTGCCCCACTTTATTCTGTACTCCAAGGCCAATTTACCTGTTACTTCAGGTATTTCTTGACTTCCTACTTGTGCACTCTGCTGCTGCTAAGTCACTTCAGTCGTGTTCGACTCTGTGTGACCCCATAGACGGCAGCCCACCAGGCTCCCCCGTCCCTGGGATTCTCCAGGCAAGAACACTGGAGTGGGTTGCCATTTCCTTCTCTAATGCATGAAAGTGAAAAGTGAAAGTGAAATCACTCAGTCGTGTCCAACTCTTAGCGACCCCATGGACCGCAGCCTACCAGGCTCCTCCCTCTATGGGATTTTCCAGGCAAGAGTACTGGAGTGGGTTGCCATTGCCTGCTCCGCATGTGCGCTCTAGTCCCCTATAATGAAAAGGACATCTTTTATGAGTGTTAGTTCTAGAAGGTCTTTTAGCTCTTTATAGAACTGCTCAACTTAAAGTTTTCCAGCATTATTGATCATGGCATAGACTTGGATTACTGTGATATTGAATGGTTTGCCATGGAAGCGAACATAGATCATTCTGTCATTTTTGAGATTGCATCCAAGTACTGCATTTTGGACTTTTTTGTTGACTATGATGGCTACTCCATTTCTTCTAAGGGATTCTTGCCCACAGAAGTAGGTAGAGTGGTTATCTGAGTTAAATTCACCCATTCCAGTCCATTTTAGTTCACTGATTCCTAAAATTTTGGTTGATGTTCACTCTTGCCATTTCCTTTTTTGACCACTTCTGATTTGCCTTGATTCATGGACCTAACATTCCAGGTTCCTGTGCAATATTGCTCTTTACAGGATTGGACTTTACTTCCATCACCGGTCATATCCACAACTGGGAGTTGTTTTTGCTTTGGCTCCATCTCTTTATTCTTTCTGGACTTATTTCTCCATTGATCTCCAGTAGCATATTGGGCATCTACCGACCTGGGGAGTTAATCTTTTAGTGTGCTATCTTTTGCCTTCTCATACTGTTCTTGGGTTTCTCGAGGCAAGAATACTGATGTGGTTTTCCATTCCCTTCTCCAGTGAACACAGACATGTGTGTTAATATGCCAGTGGATGGGCTGACCTTAAATCCAATTGAACTTATTTTTTTTCTTTCACATTTCTAAAAGTATGGTTCCATTTTCTCCTTACTTATATTGTATTTTACATAAAATATGCTATCCCTGTTTTTGTTTCTCTGTATGTGTTTTTTCTTGGTTCTGTGAGTGCTTTAAAATTTCTCTCTGTCAGGGTTTAGAGCAATTTTACTATGATATTCCTTGGTTTCATTTTCTTTATGCTTCTTGCTTCTTGAATTTCTTAAATTGAGCTTCTTGATACTGTACTTTTATAAATTACTTTTAGAACATTTTGTCTCCGCAAATTTGTTTAACCCTCTTTTCTTTCACTGTAGGGAACCTAATTGCACAAATATTAGCAGGCTTGAAATTGTCTCAAAGTTCAGTGGTATTTTTTTTAATTTTATGTTTTTACTTCTGTATTTCAATTTGAATACTTTCTATTATTGTATTGTCAAGGTCACTAATCTTTTTTTCTGCAATAACTAATTTGCTGTTGGTAGCATACAGTGGAATTTTCTCTTCAGACATCTCTAAAGGTTTATTTTAGGTCTTATTTGTATATTCCATGTCTCTACATAACTTTTTATTAAGTATTATAAACTACAGTTTGTAATAGTTATTTTAATATTTGTTGTTATCAGTTGCTAAGTCGTGGCTAATTTTTTATTTTTTATTTTTTTGTGATCCCATGGACTGTAGCCCACCAGGCTCCTCTGTCCATGGGATTTTATAGGCAAGAATACTGGAATTGGTTGCCATTTCCTTCTCCAGGGGATCTTCTTGAGCCAGGGATCAAACCCACATCTCTTGCTTCTCCTGAGCTGGCAGGCAGATTTTCTACACTAGCAACACATAGGAATCTCTGTTTTAATATAGTTGTCTATAAATTCTGGCATCTGTGAGATTTTAGGTTGTTCTTTTTACATTTATTTTTAATTGAAGGATAATTGCTTTACAATATTGTGTTTCTGCCATACATCAACATAAATCAGCTGTAGGTATACATATGTCTCCTCCCTCTTCTTTACCCTCCCTCCCATCTCCTACCCCATACCACCCATCTAGGCTGTCACAGAGCACCAGTTTGAACTCCTTGAGTGATACAGCAAATTCTCCTGCCTATCCATTTTACATTTGGTAGTGTGTGTATACCAGTGCAGTTCTCTCCATTCGTTCAGTTCAGTTCAGTTACTCAGTCATCTCTGACTCTTTGTGACCCCATGAATCACAGCACGCCAGGCCTCCCTGTCCATCACCAACACCTGGAGTTCACTCAGACTCATGTCCATTGAGTCAGTGATGCCATCCAGCCATCTCATCCTCTGTCATCCCCTTCCCCTCCTGCCCCCAATCCCTCCCAGCATCAGAGTCTTTTCCAATGAGTCAACTCTTTGCATGAGGTAGCCAAAGTACTGGAGTTTCAGCTTCAGCATCAGTCCTTCCAAAGAAATCCCAGGGCTGATCTCCTTCAGAATGGACTGGTTGGATCTTCTTGCAGTCCAAGGGACTCTCAAGGGTCTTCTCCAACACCACAATCCAAAAGCATCAATTCTTCAGCACTCAGCCTTCTTCACAGTCCAACTCTCACATCCATACATGACCACTGGAAAAAATATAGCCTTGACTAGATGGACCTTTGTTGGCAAAGTAATGTCTCTGCTTTTGAATATGCTATCTAGGTTGGTCATAACTTTTCTTCCAAGCAGTAAGCGTCTTTTAATTTCATGGCTGCAGTCACCATCTGCAGTGATTTTGGAGCCCCCCAAAATAAAGTCTGACACTGTTTCTACTGTTTCCCCATCTATGTCCTATGAAGTGAATGTTTTAAAATTTGGGGCATTTTTCTTGTTATGTTGTATATTTTTTGTGCTCATCTTGACACATGGCAAGCTTTGACTAGATAGAGAGTCCCTTGGACTGCAAGGAGATCCAACAAGTCCATTCTAAAGGATATCAGTCCTGAGTGTTCATTGGAAGGACTGATGCTAAAACTGGAACTCCAATACTTTGGCCACCTCATGTGAACAGTTGACTCATTGGAAAAGACTCTGATGCTGGGAGGGATTGGGGGCAGGAGGAGAAGGGGATGACAGAAGATGAGATGGCTGGATGGCATCACCAACTCGATGGACATGAGTTTGAGTGAACTCTGGGAGTTGGTGATGGACAGGGAGGCCTGGCATGCTGCAATTCATGAGCTGGACATGACTGAGCGACTGAACTGAACTGACTGAACTGAGACATGGTTCAGTTCAGTTCAGTTGCTCAGTCGTGTCCGACTTTGTGACCCCATGAATCGCAGCATGCCAGGCCTCCCTGTCCATCACCAACTCCCAGAGTTCACTCAAACTCACGTCCATCGAGTCAGTGATGCCATCCAGCCATCTCATCCTCTGTCGTCCCCTTCTCCTCCTGCCCGCCATCCCTCCCAGCATGAGAGTCTTTTCTAATGAGTCAACTCTTCACATGAGGTGGCCAAAGTACTGGAGTTTCAGCTTTAGCATCAGTCCTTCCAAAGAACACCCAGCACTGATCTTTAGAATGGCCTGGTTGGAATATTTTACATTTCGTTTGTTGAATATTTTTTTGTATTCCTACAGAGTTTATTAAGCTTTATTCTGGAACAAAGTAAATTTACTTGAAAACAGTTTGCTTTTTTTGAGTCTTATGTGTAAGTTTTGTTAGGGGTGGTTAGAACAGTTTGTAATCTAGGAATAATTATTCCTCACTATTGAGGCAAGGTCTTCCTGATGGCTCAATGGATGAATAATCCACCTGATCTGCAGGAGACTTGCATTCGATTCCCGGGTCCAGAAGATCCCCTGAGGGAGGAAGTGATAAACCACTTCGTTTTTCTTGCCTGGGGAAGTTCCATGGATAGAGGAGCCTGGCAGGCTACAATCCATGAGGTTGCAAAAAGTAGGACATGACAACTCAAGGCTGAGGCAAGATTCTTCTAAAAGCTCTACTAGATGAGTCTGAATAATGAGTTTTTCTAAGCTATCAATCATTATTTCTGTGTACAATATGCATGCTAAGTCACTTCAGTCTTGTCTGACTCTTTGCCACCCTGTGGACTGTAGCCCATCAGACTCCTCTATCCATGGCATCCTCCAGGCAAGAATACTGGAGTGGGTTGTCATGTGCTCCTCCAGGGGATCTTCCTGACCCAGGGATTGAACCTGCATCTCTTAAATCTCCTGCATTGGCAGGTGGGGTCTTTATCACTAGCGTCACCTGGGAAGCCCTCTTTGTACAATGGGCATTATTTAATCCTTTTAGATAAATCTTCCTCTGGCCTCAGGCAAGTTCCTTACATGCATGCATTGACTGAAAAGTGTTCTACTGAATATTCAAAGGGTACCCTCTGCAGGTCCCCAGAGGTTTCTTTCAGTGCTGCTGTTTTTGCCAGTACTCTGTTCTGCAACTATAGCACCTTGTTCTCCCCAGACTCTCAGTTCAATCTTCTATTTCAATACTCCTGAGTTTCCTCTCCCTGAATTATAGCCTAAAAACTTTCTCAAAGATATAAGCTAAAATAATCATAGGGTCATCTTATTTGTTTCCCATCTCACTGTAATCATTCTTTGTTGTTTGATGTGCAGTGCCTTGAAAACACTGTTTCATATATTCTGTCTGATTTTTTATTATTTCAGGCAAGCAGATAAATTTAGTTGATGCTACTGTATCATGACCAGAAACGAAAGTATGATTAAACTTCTAAAAATCTGTTTATATATGTATTTCATCTTAAAAATAAAACATATATTTGTGCAATATAATGATGTCTTTAGTTTTGCATTTCTCTTTTCAATGTTTCTCTTATTACTCTTTAACTTCATACATGCCAAACACATTAACTTAAATTTTTTAGTACAAAATAACCATGGGTGAACTAAGGGAATGGAAAGATGCATTTTATTGTATTTTGTTGTTCAGTCACCCAGTCTGGTCCAACTCTTTGCAATTCTATGGACTGCAGCACGCCAGGCCTCTCTGTCTCTCACCATTTCCCAAAGTTTGCCCAAGTTCATGTCCATTGCATTGATAATGGCATCAAGCCATCTCATCCTCTGATGCTCTCTTCTCCTTCTGCCCTCAATCTTTCCCAGCATCATGGACTTTTCCAATGAGTCATCTATAGTTTAACTAGTTAATATTTTTAGGCATGTGATAAGCATTTTTTCTTGCTATGTTAAGTAATACTTTTTTCATTATAGACTGAAATTGATTAGAACAGTATTATAGTGCATCAAAAGTTAACATGTACAGTTGACCCATCAACAATGTGGGAGTTAGGGGCACCAACATCCTACAAAGTCAAAAATTCTTGTACTGCTATATCTGCCTCAAAAACAAAGAAATTCATAAATGACTGATCTAAGTGCAGAAAGCTGAAATAGTTTGAACAGTCTCAAACCCTATTTCTCAAACCCTGAGATTCCACACATGTGATCTCTAATTGAATGCACACTTTTCCCTATATTTCAGTTCAGTTCAGTCACTCAGTCATGTCCGACTCTTTCCAACCCCATGAACCACAGCACGCCAGGCCTCCCTGTCCATCACCAATTCCCGGAGTCCACCCAAACCCATGTCCATTGAGTTGGTGATGCCATCCAACCATCTCATCTTCTGTCATCCCCTTCTCCTCCTGTCCTAAATCTTTTACAGCATCAGGGTCTTTTCAAATGAGTCAGCTCTTCCATCATGTGGCCAGAGTATTGGAGTTTCAGCTTCAGCATCGGTCCTTCCAATGAATACTGAGGACTGATTTCCTTTAGGATCTCCTTGCAGTTCAAGGAACTCTCAAGAGTCTTCTCCAACACCACAGTTCAAAAGCATCAATTCTTTGGCACTCAGCTTTCTTTACAGTCCAACTCTCGCATCCATACATAACCAGTGGAAACACCATAGCCTTGACTAGACAGACCTTTGTTGGCAAAGTAATGTCTCTGCTTTTCAATATGCTATCTAGGTTGGTCATAACTTTCCTTCCAAGAAGTAAGCGTCTTTTAATTTCATGGCTGCAGTCACCATCTGCAGTGATTTTGGAGCCCCCAAAAATAAAGTCTGATATTGTTTCCCCATCTATTTCCCATGAAGTGATGGGACCAGATGCCATGATCTTCGTTTTCTGAATGTTGAGCTTTAAGCCAACTTTTTCACTCTCCTCTTTCACTTTCATCAACAGGCTCTTTAGTTCTTCTTCACTTCCTGCTATAAGGGTGGTGTCATCTGCATATCTGAGGTTATTGATCTTTCTCCCATCAATCTTGATTCCAGCCTATGCTGCCTCCAGCCCAACATGATGTACTCTGCATATAAGTTAAATAAGCAGGATGACAATATACAGCCTTGACATACTCCTTCTCCTATTTGGAACCAGTCTGTTGTTCCATGTCCAGTTCTAACTGTTGCTTCCTGACCTGCATACAGGTTTCTTAAGGGGCAGGTCAGGTGGTTTGGTATTCCCATCTCTTTCAGAATTTTCCACAGTTTATTGTGCCCTATACTTAAAGATCTGTAAAATAGAAATACAGAGATTATGTTTATTGAAACAATCTACATATAAATGAATCCACATAATTCAAAAGTATGTTGTTCAAGACTCAACTCTATTTATATTGGTTTTACATTCTTGTAACCACTGAAATACATACTTTCAGGGATTCTGGGATTAAACAGAAGTTTTAGTGTTCAACTTTAGTAAACCTGTGGAGAGTCTGGCTTCCTAGAATTTGAGACATCTTTTTTCCTCTTTCTCTCTATGCTATTTCTTTGGATGTTTGGGATAGAAGTAAGCTAATGTTTTTAATTTTTTTTAATTGAGTGTCTATACCATAGACTATATGTGCATGAGGTGAATAGACACTTATATAGTAAAATCAATTAATATTGTTCCATAAGTAATATATTATCTTGTTTCTGTGTTAGATGTAAAGAATTCTAGTCTTTTTGTTAAATATTTGACTCTTCCTAAGATGTTACATATTTGTTTACTTTTATAGAGAGTCAGCTCCTCCCTCACAGTTTTATTAAACTTAAATATTTAATTCACAAAGTGCTTCAAGATCAGTAGGTAGAAATAATTTATATCATGCATGTAAATTTGTTCTGCTAATTGCATAAATATTAAAAACATCCTAATGGACTAGGTCAAGCTTAAAATATGTTACATTTCAAGTTATTATTATAATGGTGTATAAAACTAAAGCTTTTAGTGCTTACACTTTTTCATACAGGGAGTGGAGTTTTGCTTTATGACATGGGTTTACATAACTGTGTCCTGTACAAATGTGTTCTGATAAACCCTTGGTTAAGGTAGAGAGCAAGTTGGCAATAGTATAAATTCTGTCATGATGAATTCTTGGAATTTGAGCCTTAGATAAATTTTACTCTCTTTAGTGGCTTGGCCTTAAAAATATATTTAATAGAAAAATTAGCTTTGCTAAGTAAAACTATTTAATTCAGATAACTCTAATTTATTTCTAAAGTGATCTATATTATACATTTTATGTGATACTACTATTTGCCATTTAGAGAGTCAACATAGTCTAAATGCTAAACAAATATAGAATTACATATAATTTTTCTATTTAGATAGAAATGTCTATCTACAAAGAGTTACTGAACTAAATATTTTCACACTAAAACAATATGATAAGATATTTAAGGAAAGAAATAAAAATATTTAGTTCAGAAAGTGAATTATTTTAAAAGTTTCCTGACAGTAATAGTCTAGGTTTTGATTTTTGAGATTTCTCTACTCTCTTAGCTAGAGAATAAGATAAGTATTCAAATGGACGTGTTTCATGTCCTCCTTCCCACTTGTAGTATGGGGTCATTTTGCCAACCAAGACAGTATACTTCAATTTACCATTTTTGATTTTTATAATTCATCATTATTTTTATAAGTACAGTCTAAGGGATTTTGCTGTCTTTAAGATTTCTCATCCTGTAGGTAGAACTGAAAGTTTTGATTTGAAAGTTATCAAAAGAAATAGTAGTAAGCACAATAAAAGATTCTGTTATTCATCATAATGAGCAGATGTTCTGTATTATTTTTCAATATCGTGAATGTGATTCCTCCACTTAAATAAGGAAGATAATAGGATGAAAAGATTATCTTCACTGTTCTTTGTGAAAACATAACTGATGCTGTAGCACAGTGTTTTAAATAAATATTCTTGATTGATTGATATGAAGTGGTGCATAGTAATTATGTTAGTATTTATTTCTGTTTCATTATTGAAAATACAATATATAATAGATAAAATATAGAATGGAAATATAGTTGTATCATATATGATGATATGCCTTTATTTAAAGTCCCACTTCAATAAATCTCACATTTTTAGTATATTTTTCAGGCTATATCTTTCAATGATTATATCCTACTGCTTTTAAATACTGGAAAACATGAAAAGAAATGCAAAAATCTAATAGTCATGCATCAAAATCCATTTATATGTTATAGTTGAATTATTCACAATAGGAATAACAAAACTTATGTGATATTTAATATATGTTGTCAATTAATAACATATATTAATATCAACAAATTGTTGCAGAAATAAATTTAAAGGTATAGGATTCCATTATGTATTATAATTATTCTATGTTAATTCTTCTAAATGTCAGATTGCTTCCTAAATCTATATAAATTAGCCAGTTTTATCTTAATACAAAGGAGGTATGATGTTTGCGTCTTTCTTAATCAAACCTGTTTTTCTGTTGTAAATTAGAAACTAATAGATCATGCAACATTTGTTTCATACTGAACAATTTTAGAAAGGTGCTTCCAAAAAATAAATTATTTCTGTATCCCTGATCTAAAGTGCATGAGTCAGAGTTGAGTCAAGGAAACAGAAATCATACTAGTTCTTTCAATAGAGAGAATTTAATGAATAAAAAGGTTATACAGGTGTTGAAGCACTTAATGAACAAGGAAGAGAAACAGTCACTCCAAGATAACTTCAGGAAACAGGTAGCCTCCCTTCAGGGTTAGAGTGGAGAGGGAGAAGTTGAGGTTACCCGTATCTACAATTTCATAGAGAAACTCTTCAAATCTGAAGCTCAGATGTTAGAATGTGAGATGCTACCTGGCTGCTGGGGCAGCTTTTCCTTCAGCAGCTTGGACAGAAACTCATTATGTTTGGTTCTAAATATGTCAAGGTACTCTAGAGTCTGGAAGTTACTACTACATCTGGATTTCAGTGCCATTGCTGAAGTGATGCTGGAAAGCAGAACCATCTGCAAACCTTGGCAAGAGAATTCTTCTAAGTCCCATTCCCAGTCATTGTGACCAGCTAGGGCTGGCATTAGCATTTGAGAATAGTGCTCTTAGCCTGGTCAATGATCGTTTGAGCGTGGTCTTCCATTTCCCAGTTTGTTCTCTCTGACCACATTCTAAAGCATCGGTTTAACTTGTGATCCCATACTACTTGTCACATTAAGTCTTTGAAGTGTCTGAGCCTGTGGTTGACC
Source organism: Capricornis sumatraensis (assembly GCF_032405125.1). Classification (NCBI taxonomy): domain Eukaryota; kingdom Metazoa; phylum Chordata; class Mammalia; order Artiodactyla; family Bovidae; genus Capricornis; species Capricornis sumatraensis. Next base: position 18,601,205 of record NC_091081.1, on the reverse strand, counting down.
TGAATTGCTGAGGGCATCTTAAGGAGAGGGCTCCTCTCACTGGTTGCTGTGGTGCTTCTTTTGAATTATCACACAAATTTATACTACCAGAATGGTGTTGATTTGGATGTTTCTCCCTCGTGCTGGACACAGGGGTGAGTTCAGGGTTCTGGCCTATGCAGTGCTCACTATTAGTCTTTGGGCTTAAGACACGTGTATGGGCTCACCTGTCAGATGATGTCTGTCTATGTTCTGACCACAGTGCCTTCTCTAGTCTACAGCACCTGAAGGCAGTGAGGATGGTGGCAGGTATCCTTCACCTTGTGTGCTTGTTGCCACTGGCATCCAAGGTGGTCACCTTATCCCCTCCATAGTCTTCATGGTATATGTCAGGAATTCTTGTGAGAGTGGCCATGACTTTCTCACCTAAGAGCTTTAACGACAGATGTTTGGCAGTGATCAAAGGTCCTTCAGATTGCTATCTTCTCTTTCCTCTGATTGATGTGGTAAGGCCCAGCTTTTCAAAGCCATTTATAAGTTATCCAAGACAGGAACAGTATTCCTTGAACAAATAAAACTGCTCTTTTTGCTCTACCCTTATCCCCTTAACTTATTTTTCCCCACTCATAGTAATATGCATAAGACAGGGAGTTAGTCAATTTTGAAAGAGATTACATTATAGGCATGTACTGATTATGAACTTGAGAGCTCAAGAAAACACAATTAGGAAATGTGTTATCCTACCTTAATACTATAAAATTCTGAACAGTAAATTTAACATGATTGAATTGTTATTTATTTATTTATTTTTTTAATAATCTGAGCAAGACTAGCTTTCAAGTGCTACTAGTCAATGAAGCATAGTAATAACTTTGGAGAGAATCATTGAAAGCCAATATTCTCAAGTGGCCCAATAGATAATGCAGCATCATGAATAATAGTGTAAGCATTGTTCATAGCACTAAAGAAATGATGTGTGTCTCAGAAGTATTTAGGCTTGGTTCCACTGTCTATTAAGTGGGCAATAGCGTTATGTCTAAAAACAATGTACATGCCCTTATTAAAAACACTTTATTGCTAAAAAATTCTGTCATCAGATCCTTCAGTCAGTCATTGTAATAACATCAAAGATGACTGTTCACTTATTACCATATAAAAGATAAAAATAATGAAAAAGTTTGAAATATTGTAAAAATTACCAAAATGTGACACATGATTCAAAATGAGCATATTCTGCTAAACAAGCAGTGCTGATAAACATGCGCTATTGCCACTAATTTTCAACGTATAAAAAGTACAATATCTATGAAGATGGTAAAGTGAAGTCTAATAAAATGAGGTATACTTGGATTAGGAAAATAACTATATTGTTTTAGTCAAGCAAGCATTGAACAGCCTTTGTAGTTGTTGCTGTTTAGTTACTAATTCATATCCAACTCTTTGAAACCCAATGGACTGTGGCCCACCACGCTCCCCTGTCCATGGGATTTCCTCAGCAAGAATACTGGAGTGGGTTGCCATTTCTAGGGGATCTTCCTGACCCAGGTATCGAACACACATCTCCTGCCTTGGCTAAGCCAACAGCTATAGCATCATGACGAATAAGAGTCACTCCTGATTTGTTTGTTTTTTTTCAGCATAAGACATAAGAAATTATCTAAGAATGATATATTTGAAAATAGAATACATGATTTGTGCACTTCTAGATATATACATTTACCTCAAAATAAAGAGATCAAATTGCCAACATCCATTGGATCATGGAAAAAGCAAGAGAGTTCCAGAAAAATATCTATTTCTGCTTCATTGACTATGCCAAAGCCTTTGACTATGTGGATCACAATAAACTGTGGAAAATTCTGAAAGAGATGGGAATACCAGACCACCTGACCTGCCTCTTGAGAAATCTGTATGCAGGTCAGGAAGCAACAGTTAGAACTGGACATGGAACAACACACTGGTTCCAAATAGGAAAAGGAGTATGTCAAGGCTGTATATTGTCACCCTGCTTATTTAACTTCTATGCAGAGTACATCATGAGACATGCTGGGCTGGAAGAAGCACAAGCTGGAATCAAGATTGTCAGGAGAAATATCAATAAGCTCAGATATGCAGATGACACCACCCTTATGGCAGAAAGTGAAGAAGAACTAAAAAGCCTGTTGATGAAAGTGAAAGAGGAGAGTGAAAAAGTTGGCTTAAAGCTCAACATTCAGAAAACGAAGATCATGGCATCTGGTCACATCACTCCATAGCAAATAGATGGGAAACAGTGGAAACAGTGTTAGACTTTATTTTGGGGGGCTCCAAAATCACTGCAGATAGTGACTGCAGCCATGAAATTAAAAGATGCTTACTCCTTGGAAAGAAAGTTATGACCAACCTAGATAGCATATTGTAAAGCAGAGACATTACTTTGCCTACTAAGGTCTGTCTAGTCAAGGCTATGGTTTTTCCAGTAGTCATGTATGGATGTGAGAGTTGGACTGTGAAGAAGGCTGAGTGCTGAAGAATTGATGCTTTTGAACTGTGGTTTTGGAGAAGACTCTTGAGAGTCCCTTGGACTGAAAGGAGATCCAACCAGTCCATTCTGAAAGAGATCAACCCTGGGATTTCTTTGGAAAGAATGATGCTAATGCTGAAGCTCCAGTACTTTGGCCACCTGATGCGAAGAGTTGACTCATTGGAAAAGACTCTGATGCTGGGAGGGATTGGGGGCAGGAGGAGAAGGGGAAGACAGAGGATGAGATGGCTGGATGTCATCACCGACTCGATGGACATGAGTTTGCGTGAACTCCAGGAGTTGGTGATGGACAGGGAGGCCTGGCATGCTGTGATTGATGAGGTCTCAGAGTCGGACACAATTGAGCAAATGAACTGAACTATATAATGATAATAATAATGCTTGGAAAAGGTTCAGCAAAGTGGGAGGAATTATATGTGATATAAAAATTTAGGATATTAATATTTATAGAAGATGAGTGATAGGTGAATGGGGTTACCTTTTACATGTTTGAATTTTTCATAATTAACATATTTTTTAAATGACTGATCTTTAACTATGGACAACTTCATTTATTATGTTGTGAAGTTTATATTTAGGCATGTAAGAATTATTTAATATTTTGGAATCCATTTGTGTCTTCCATGAGATCATTAGATTTGTTGCAAGATCATTTTCATAGACAGACAAGTGTGGGACTAGATTCAAGAACATTATCAGAAATTAGAGGTTAAAGGGGACCATTAATTTGATCAGTAGTGAACCACTTCTTTGGGCAGATATTATGGTGGAAAAGGACGGTGAATGAATCTGAAGGGGTAAAAGAAATGTACTCTGAGAATAAATTATCTAACATTCTTTCTTTCCCCTAAAGTTGTGAAATGAAAAATTGGCCTTTTTTGATTTTAAACATCTCATGTATTTGAAAATTATATGTCCACTTTTAAATGATGAGTACATCTATAAGCCATCACAGGGAAAGTTAGAAAATGTTTATAATAGAATAAAAATGAAATGAGAATTTGTTGCCTGCAACTGATGCTGCTCAATGTAATTAAATACAATGTGGAGTCTAGAATAGAAAAGTTGGTCTACTTAAGCATTATAACTCAAATAAGGAGTTATCTATCACATTTAAATGAATTTTTTTATTAGAGGTCATCAAAGTAGCATGTATCATTTAACAAATTTTTCTGTTGTAATGCTTATCTGCCCCCTTTAATTTCTTCTTTTATATATTTGTGCCACATGTCAAGTTAGTTAGCAGTTTGCCTGTATCATTATTTTTTTTTTCAATGAACCAGCATTTTCATTTATTGTTTAAATCTATGGTTTTCTATTTTCTACCTTGTTAAGCAGTGCTTTTTAACTTATTTCCTCAATCATAATTTTATTTTGGATTTCTTGGTTGTTCCTTCCTAAGATTTTTTAGCATATATTTTGAGGAATTTATTTCTCAGTCATTAATTTTATTGATAAAAGCATTTGATACAATGAATTTACCTCTTCAGTTCAGTTTAGTCGCTCAGTCGTGTCCGCCTCTTTGCAACTCCATGAACCGCAGCAGGTCAGGCCTCCCAGTCCATCACCAACTCCTGGAGTTAAACCAAACCCATGTCCATTGAGTCAGTGATACCATTCAACCATCTCATCCTCTGTCATCCTCTTCTGCTCCTGCCCCTAATCTTTCCCAGCATCAGGGTCTTTTCAAATGAGTCAACTCTTCGCATCAGGTGGCCAAAGTATTGGAGTTTCAGCTTTAGTATCAGTCCTTCCAATGAATATTCAAGACTGATTTCCTTTCAGATGGACTAGTTGGATCTTGTAGTCCAAGGGATTCTCAAGAGTCTTCTCCAACACCACAGTTCAAAAGCATCAATTCTTCAGTGCTCAGCTTTCTTTATACTCCAACTCTCATATCCATACATGACCACTGGAAAAACATAGCCTTGACTAGATGGACCTTTGTTGGCAAAGTAAAATCTCTGCTTTTTAATATGCTGTCTAGATTGGTCATAACTTTCCTTCCAAGGAGTAAGCATCTTTTAATTTCATGGCTGCAGTCACCATCTGCAGTGATTTTGGAGCCCCCCAAAATGAAGTCTGACACTGTTTCCACTGTTTCCCCATCTATTTGCCATGAAGTGTTGGGACCAGATGCCATGATCTTTGTTTTCTGAATGTTGAGCTTTAAGCCAACTTTTTCACTCTCCTCTTTTACTTTCATCAAGAAGCTTTTTAGTTCCTCTTCACTTTCTGCCATAAGGGTGGTGTCATCTGCATATCTGAGTTTATTGATATTTCTTCTGGCAATCTTGATTCCAGCCTGTGCTTCCTCCAGCCAACGTTTCTCATGATGTACTCTTCATATAAGTTAAATAAGTGGGATGACAATATACAGCCTTGACGTACTCCTTTTCCTATTTAGAACCAGTCTGTAGTTCCATGTCCAGTTCTAACTGTTGCTTCCTGACCTGCATACAGGTTTCTCAAGAGGCAGGTCAGGTGATCTGGTATTCCCATCTCTTTCAGAATTTTCCACACTTTGTTGTGATCCACACTGTCAAAGGCTTTGGCATAGTCAATAAAGCAGAAATAAATGTTTTTCTGGAACTCTCTTGCTTTTTCGATGATCTGGCGGATGTTGGCAATTTGATCTCTGGTTCCTTTACCTTTTCTAAAACCAGCTTGAACATCTCGAAGTTCACAGTTCACATATTGCTGAAGCCTGGATTGGAGAATTTTGAGCATTACATTACTAGCGTGTGAGGTGAGTGCAACTGTGCAGTAGTTGAGCATTCTTTGATACTGCCTTTCTTTGGGATTGGAATGAAAACTGACCTTTTCCAGTCCTGTGCCCATGCTATAAATATTGATAAGTGCTGATTTTGTTATTATTTTTATCCTCCAGTATCTAAATCTCCTTTTACCTAGGCTGTTTTTAACAGGAAGTCTGTAAATTTCCAGATGGAAGGAGATTTCTGTCTTTGTTTTTGTGAAGAAATTCTAGTTTCATTTTAGTGTCGTGTTTATGATGTTTGTAATTTTACTCCAGTAAAGTACTGAATAGAAATGTTCAAGGCCATTTTGACTTGTACTCAATCTATGATACAAAACCAATGTTTTAATAATATGAATTCTCATGAAATAATATTTGCTGTTATTTAGGTTTAGTGGTCAACAAAAGGAAGCATTTCTATGAAAATTTATATTAGAAATGAAAATTCATCAATTTGTTTTTCAATTCTGACAGTAATTGGAAATAATAAATCCTTTAAAAATATGTACACACATGCAAACATGTGTGTATATATCAGTATATTTATAATAAATCCATGTATATATATGTGTATATATATATACACACATATATGTGTGTGTGAGAGTATATATAGAGAGAGACTATTTCAAATCTTCATATTCAAAATATTTTGTATGAAGTCTAGACAATAGTATTTTCAAAATTCAGGATGCTATCCTGTTGAAGAAAAGAGAAATCTAGGGTTTATGCAGGTAGTTTCTCATTTTATACAGCTTTCTAGATAACTCACTTCCTAGAGTTGATCTGTACATGAGAAGAAATATTTATTGATTAATATGCCAATTAATTTATTTATTAGTTTTATATTTAATAAATAAATGAAGTTAAACTTTGTATCAAGTTAAGTGACTAACACTTATTTAAATAGAGGAAAGATTTCAGGCATTTTATCAGAATATGGAAACTCATATTGAAGGGGGTCTGTTAGATATGTTGGAAACTATGTATTTTAAAGGGTGAATTAGACAGCATATTGAAAAGCAGAGGCATTACTTTGTCAACAAAGGTTTGTCTAGTCAAGGCTATGGTTTTCCAGTAGTCATGTATGGATGTGAGAGTTGGACTATAAAAAAAGCTGAGCACCGAAGAATTTATGCTTTTGAACTGGGGTGTTGGAGAAGACTCTTGAGAGTCCCTTGAACTGCAAGGAGATCCAACTAGTCCATCCTAAAGGAGATCAGTCCTGGGTGTTCATTGGAAGGACTGATGTTGAAGCTGAAACGCCAATATTTGGCCACCTGATGTGAAGAGTTGACTCATTTGAAAAGACCCTGATGCTGGGAAAGACTGAAGGCCGGAGGAGAAGGAGACAACAGAGGACAAGATGGTTGGATGGCATCACTGATTCAATGGACATGGGTTTGGGTGGACTCTGGGTGTTGGTGATGGACAGGAAGGCATGGTGTTCTGTGGTTCATGGGGTTGCAAAAAGTCTGACACAACTGAGCAACTGAGTTGAACTGAGTTGAATTTCCTGTCACAGGTAAGAGAGAAGCAAAATATTTTTGGTAAGGCATTCAGCATTTCTAAACTTCTATCATCCAATTTAGCAAAATGCTATTGTTAATAAACACTATATAATATTGGCAAATGCTATGAAGTGATATATGCTGATGTTCATTTTTTGCAAATGTTAAAAATATATTTTATCATGGATATACATTAAAGATTTAATTATCTTTAGAAGCAAAGCAGTATTTGAAATGATTGAAAATCACAAATAGAAGTTTTAATATATACCTTCTTAATACTTGCAGAACATTATTTTCAATTCAGACCTTTATTAAAAATTCTGGTTTTAATGCCAGAATTTAATATAAAAGGTCATAAAATTGTTTTTCTACACTCCCATTCATTGTAATATTGACAGGAAAGATTTTTTGAAAATATCCCTTATTTAGCCTCATAGATCCCATTTTCAACAGTGGCACCAACTAAAAGCATTTCATATACCAGTGAATAAAAATCAGTAAGAAAAATCTATTCATATATGAACAATTGACCAAGGAATTCAATTCAGTTAACATGACAAAAAATATTTTAAAAATTTTCAGACTTTTCACTTCTATTAGGATAAATAATGAAGCCTGAAATATTAGTGACTGTGCTCATGAGCTTTTATTCTTCATGGATATTTTCTATTTTTCCTTCATTGAGCTTTCATTTTCTGTGATTAGAAAAAAATTCCTATCATAGAAAACTAATACTATATGATACCACTAATGACAATGGATAATTTGAAAGGAGAAATGTAATACAAAAATAATGAACTCTAATTTTGAGAGTATTACATTTATAACAAGATATCTTAGAAGCAATATTTTGTGAAAAAGAACAAAACCAAATTCCAGTTATCCTAAGATGACTGTTTATGTATGCAATGCCTAGAATTTCAGCTAGATCTAATTCTGACCAGGAAGCCTTCCACTAGAAATAAAAGAATGCTTTTATTTCTACAAAGCATTTCTAAAATGCATAAGCGCACACACACACACAGGTACACTATGGACTCTGGGTGTTGGTCCTAATAATCCCCTAATTAAGGACTAACAATCTTCCATTTAAACATATATCATTCCAGATATTTTATGTTATAAACATCAGGTTAGGAACCATACACATGATGTTCAAATTGGACATGGTAGATACATATGTGTTCTTTCAATGAATGTATTACTATCCATTACCAGAAAGCCATGAGTTCATTTACCGCCTTGTTTCCACAGGAATAGTAGTTAGGTTAACCTGATAAAGAAGGACACAATTCAGAAAAATATTCGAGAGGAAGATGTGCAATTTTTTGATATGAGTTCAAATCCTCTTGTTTATAAGTAAAGCTGTATTAATATAAAAGTGAACTTGTGTCAAGAGGTCATTGTTGACCTCGTGGTGGCTAATACATGCTCAATAACGCAGGCTCTGAGGAGTACTGCCGGGGGCTTATCAGTAAGAACTCATGAAGAAGTAACAAAAAAAAGGGGGATATTTAGTTTAAAAATAGCCAGAGTCTGTGAAGACTATCTGAGAATGTTGGGCCTGGCCAAGGCAACTCTGGTCTCCAATGAGCTTGGGGCAGTAGTTGCTGTTATGTTAACATGAATATTTGCTTGGCCATGGTGGAAACCGGACAGTGACCCCACAAAGGAGGTCAGCTTGCCAGCCAACACTGGCACCTTTGTTCCTGAGCAATGTGCTCTAGGCAACAGGGACTTTCTTGCTTATTCTGGCTGGGCAAACCTGGAATTCATTCATTCCATTGGTTAAGCCTCTCTCCTGAGAACCAATTTCCAGAAAGGCATGCCTCAAACTAAATTTGGACTTTATTTCTTTCATTCTCCCTTGCCTCGAAAAATAGTATAATTAATATATAATTGCTTTGAAGTATTTTATTTCTTTATTGACTTATTAAGAGACATTATTCTGTATCCTATAGGCTTCTGCAATTATTATAATTCCCACAGTGAACCTATGTTAAAAAAAATATGGGAAAGTCTCAGCCTCTGAGCATAATTTACCTCAAAACAAAACAGAAGAGAAATAGAGTCAGATATCTATGGGTAGACAATATAAGTATGGAAGTGAAAGTGGTGATCCTGAGTAGTTCTGGATCAGCATAAAACCCGAATACTGCAGAAGTGGCTGGTATGACAGGAGAGAGTATTACTTGCAAGTGGAGTCAAAGTACTTAGAATTAACATTTTTTAAATGTTTATTTTTTATTTAAGGATAATTGCTTTACATAATTTTGCTGTTTTCTGTCAAACATCAACATGAATCAGCCATAGGTATACATATACCCCCGTTTCAAAGAAACCTGGTCAAAACCTTTATCAATGTAAGCCTAGAAAATATTTTACTGTGGCTAGGTTAGAAGTTCATGTGAACCAAAAAGACAGATGTGACCATTCCAAAAACTCTATTTCATTCTGTGAAGTATGGACGATTTCAAGGAGAAATTTGAACATTTATTTACTTAGGGAAAACTGAAGGTTAGACAGAATGGAAGGAAAGCCAAAATTTAGAATTTCATTTGCATTTTTTTAGGTCCAGAATGGGAAATATCAATAACCTCAGATATGCAGATGACACCACCCTTATGGCAGAAAGTGAAGAACTAAAAAGCCTCCTGATGAAAGGGAAAGAGGAGAGTGAAAAAGCTGGCTTAAAGCTCAACATTCAGAAAACTAAGATCATGGTATCTGGTCCCATCACTTCATGGAAAATAGAATGGGAAATAGTGGAAGCAGTGTCAGACTTTATAGGGCTCCAAAATCACTGCAGATGGTGATTGCAACCATGAAATTAAAAGACGCTTACTCCTTGGAAGGAAAGTTATGACCAACCTAGATGGCATATTCAAAAGCAGAGACATTACTTTGCTGACTAAGGTCCATCTAGTCAAGGCTATGGTTTTTCCAGTAGTCATGTATGGATGTGAGAGTTGGACTGTGAAGAAAGCTGAGTGCATAAGAATTGATGCTTTTGAACTGTGGTGTTGCAGAAGACTCTTGAGAGTCCCTTGGACTGCAAGGAGATCCAACCAGTCCATTCTAAAGGAGATTGGTCCTGGGTGTTCCCTGGAAGGAATGATGCTAAAGCTGAAACTCCAATACTTTGGCCACCTCATGCAAAGAGTTGACTCATTGGAAAAGACTCTGATGCTGGGAGGGATTGGGGGCAGGAGGAGAAGGGGACAGGAGGAGAAGGGGACGACAGAGGATGAGATGGCTGTATGCCATCACCAACTTGGTGGACGTGAGTCTGAGTGAACTCTGGGAGTTGGTGATGGACAGGGAGGCCTGGTGTGCTGCAATTCATGGGGTCACAAAGTGTTGGACACGACTGAGCAACTGAACTGAACTGAACAGAGAAAATAACTATTACCAGATATATCCATAAAGACTGTGTGGTTTGGTATGTCTTATTCTGACCAACTTGCAATTGTATAGTCAAGTAACAGTCATTTATTCATTAATGTGATAAAAATAACTTTAAAGAGACTTGAAATAGGTACTCAAATAAGTGTATTTTTCCTGTGGCTTGGAGAAAATTAAATTATAATCAGACTTTTCTTGGCATAGAGAGATGCTGCACTTTAATTAACATTTTATCCAAGCCATAATGAAGACCAATGTGCTATTCTAGCTCTGAAATAGAATAAGCCAACTGTGGAGATTTCTCAGTGCTCCTAAGAAAAGCACTAGATTCTTTAGATATGGTGTGTATTTTTGTTTGTGTGTAAGCAGTTTCTCAGTTATGTCCAACTCTTAGAGACCCCATGGATGGTAGCCTGCCAGGCTGCTCTATTCATGGGATTTCCCAGGCAAGAATTCTAGAGTTGGTAGCCATTCCCTTTCTTGCAGAGGTCTTCCTGACCCAGGGATCGAACCCTGGTCTAATGCATTGCAGGTTGATTCTTTACCGCCTGAACTGCCAGAGAAGCTAATCTAACTTAGTTATGGAAATATACACAGTATAAATGCAAGGAATATTTACTTTCACTTCTCCTAAAAACATTTTTTCTCCTCGCATACCCTGGGAATTACAATTTCAGTCATTTATCTAACTAATTGTACTGATCCAAAAAGATAATAAAACTTATTATCTACCTGAGATTGCCATTGGTTATAGACTGGACTAAGTACCTAAATAAATTCCCAAGGTGCCAGGAAAACTGAAGCACTTCAGTTTCTCAGTCATGTCCAACTCTGTGACCCCATGAACTGCCACACACCAGTCTTCCTGGTCTATCACCAACTCCCAGAGCTTGCTCAAACTCATGTCCATCGAGTCAGTGATGCCATCCAACCATCTCTTCCTCCGTCGTCCCCTTCTCCTCCCACCTTCAATCCTTCCCAACATCAGGGTCTTTTCAAATGAGTCACTTCTTTTCATCAGGTGGCCAAAGTATCAGAGTTTTAGCTTCAGCATCAGTCCTTCCAATGAATATTCAGACTGATTTCCTTTAGGATGGACTGGTTGGATTTCCTTGCAGTCCAAGGGACTCTCAAGAGGCTTCTCCAACACCACAGTTCAAAAGCATCAATTCTTCGGTGCTCAGCTTTCTTTGTAGTCTAACTCTCACATCCATACGTGACTACTGGAAAAACCATAGCCTTGACTAGATGGACATTTGTTGGCAAAGTAATGTCTCTGCTTTTGAATATGCTGTCTAGGTTGGTCATAGCTTTTCTATTTGCATGTCAATGGGATGAAGCTCAGTTCTTGAATACATCTCTTTGTTTTATCACTGGGTCTTAATCTGGCTCTTAGATACAGGTAGCTTCTCTGGTTGCTCAGTCAGTAAAAAACCAAGGAGGAGACTTGGGTTTGCTCCCTGGGTCAAGAAGATCCACTGGAGAGGAAATGACAACCCACTCCAAGTATTCTTGCTTGGGAAATCCCATGGACAGAAGAGCCTGGAAGGCTACAGTCCATGGGGTTGCAAAGAGTTTGACATTACTGAATGAGTGAACACAAACACAGTTATGTTCTGAAGAGTTAGAGTAAAATGCTATGATACTTTACATCTCATCTGGTAGAGCCAGAGTGATTCTCTCTTTTCAGGAGGTAACATCTATTTCCAGTATAAAAATAGGTCCATTGTTCTCCATCCCATGACTCATGTATAGGGTGAATCTCACCACACATGCCAAACATTTTTATTGTCTCTTATAGCTTTGCCTTCAGCTCTCGATGTGCAGATTTTGTGCTAAATAAATATAGTACATATATACATACACAAATGAGGTAACATCTCCATTCATTCACAGTTCTTAATGAAACACTTAGAGTCTCTTTTACTTACATGAGCCAAATGCTTTTCTCTTAATTCTACTGAATTTATTTGCATCCTGCCCCAGCTCTTTGTTGATATATTATTTCTTTAGATTATACATCTAAAGTTAACAGTAATTAAGTTATATTTTTACTTTATGTCAGGCTTTGATTGGATTTTTTATACTTCAGTCTGCCGGAGCCTGAGAAATAACCAGATTTTAAGGAACTTCCATGAATGGATATTTTGTATGTGATATAAATTATTGAAAATTTTGAATAGGACAATTACATAGTCATGTGGTACGTTGACTGGGTTTAAGATGGCAGAGCTGGAGGTGAAAATGATCTGTTCAGAGGCTGTTAGTAAAGTCCTAATGAGAAATAATGGAGCCCTCAGTTAGGGCCAGTAGTGGTGATTAGGCACCAGAATGTAAATTAGAAATCCAACTTCTTTATAAAAACCACTTAATCCAAATTTAAATTTTAATAAAGAAAAATTGTTATCTATGTATCCAGTTATTTCTTCTGAGTTTACATGATTAACTACATAAATTTCAATTACAATGCATTGGCCTCTCTTTAAGCTGTCCTAAGTACTTAGAAATATAAGAGACATATAAATTGAATGAGTTAAGGAATAAAAGAATTACTCAAACAATTCCTACAGACTCACAGTTTTGGTTGTATACTAAATATTAAGTGAGTATCTGTTTAAACTGAAAGCATCTTAATTTTATACAGAAATTTTAAACATGCTTTTTTCTCCAGTTTTATTGAGATATAATTGAGATATAGCACTGTATATATTTACGGTATACAATACAATTATTTGATTTACATAAGCCATGAAATGATTACCACAAGTTTATTGAAATCTATTTTCTCATGTAGATACAAAATGAAAGAAATGGAAAAAATCATTTTTCCTGTGATGAGAACTTTTAGGACTTGTTCTCTTAACAGCATTCATATATAACATAGAATTATATATGTTATAATTAACCTAACAGTGTTAATGTATATTGTATATTACATCCTTAGTACTTATTTATCTTTTAAATTTGTAGCTTGTGACTACCTTCATTCAATGCCACCTATACTTACTCGCTATCTCTAACTACCAAAAATTTGTCTCCTTTCCTAAGTTAGTTTTTAAAGTGTAATTAAACTACAATACTATGCTGGTTCCTGTTGTGCAAAATAGTGATTTGGTATTTCTATACATTTCAAAATAATTACCATGATAAGTATAGTTAAAATATGTTGCCATACAAAAGTATTACATAGTTATTAACTATATCACCACCCTGTACATAGCAATATGTAATTTACATTGCTAATGTTTTAAGTTCAAATGCAGTATTTTAACCACCCTTCATTTTAATTACTCCCTTCCTAAGGTTTACTATTTTTGACATAATATTTTACATCTGTTTGTTGTATGTACCCTGTAACTACTTGTTGTGGATATAGATGATTTTATTATTTAATTTTGTCTATTGAAATTCCTACTAACTTTATACAAGGCGGGTTTACAACATTTACTGTGTATTGGGCTTTACCAGTCTGATTTTTCTTTTGGTTTTCATGATTTTAGTTGTGGCCTTTTCTTTTACACTCAAAGAAAGCTCTTTAACATTTCTTACAAGCTAGATGGTGGTGCTGAACAGTTTAGCTTTTCAATTCAGTTCAGTTCAGTCACTCAGTTGTGTCTGACTCTTTGGGACCCCATGAATTGCAGCACACCAGGCCTCCCTGTCCATCACCAACTCCTGGAGTTCACTCAAACTCATGTCCATCGAGTCAGTGATGGCATCCAGCCATCTCATCCTCTGTCATTCCCTTCTCCTCCTGCCCCCAATCCCTCCCAGCATCAGGGTCTTTTCCGATGAGTCAACTCTTCACATGAGGTGGCCAAAGTATTGGAGTTTCAGCTTTAGCATCATTCCTTCCAATGAATACCCAGGACCAATCTCCTTTAGAGTGGACTGGTTGGATCTCCTTGCAGTCCAAGGGACTCTCAAGAGTCTTCTCCAACACCACAGTTCAAAAGCATCAATTCTTTGGTGCTCAGCTTTCTTCACAGTCCAACTCTCACATCCATAATGACCACTGGAAAAACCATAGCCTTGACTAGACAGACCTTTGTTGGCAAAGTAATGTCTCTGCTTTTCAATATGCTATCTAGGTTGGTCATAACTTTCCTTCCAAGGAGTAAGCCTCTTTTAATTTCATGGCTGCAATCACCATCTGTGGTGATTTTGGAGCCCCCCAAAATAAAGTCTGACACTGTTTCCACTCTTTCCCCATCTATTTCCCATGAAGTGATGGGACTGGATGCCATGATCTTTGTTTTCTGAATGTTGAGCTTTAAGCCAACTTGTTCACTCTCCTCTTTCCCTTTCCTTAAGAGGCTTTTTAGTTCCTCTTCACTTTCTGCCATAAGGGTGGTGTCATCTGCATATCTGAGGTCATTGATATTTCTCCCAGCAATCTTGATTCCAGCTTGTGCTTCTTCCTGCCCAGCATGTCTCATGATGTACTCTGCATAGAAGTTAAATAAACATGGTGACAATATACAACTTTGATGTACTCCTTTTCCTATTTGGAACCAGTCTGTTGTTCCATGTCCAATTTTAACTGTTGCTTCCGGACCTGCATATAGGTTTCTCAAGAGGCAGGTCAGGTGGTCTGGTATTCCCATCTCTTTCAGAATTTTCCACAGTTTATTGTGATCCACACAGTCAAAAGCTTTGGCATAGTCAACAAAGCAGAAATAGATGTTTTTCTGGAACTCTTTTGCTTTTTCCATGATCCAGCGGATGTTGGCAATTTGATCTCTGGTTCCTCTGCCTTTTCTAAAAGCAGCTTGAACTTCAGGAAGTTCACAGTTCCCATATTGCTGAAGACTGGCTTGGAGAATTTTAAGCATTACTTTACTAGCGTGTGAGATGAGTGCAATTGTGTGGTAGTCTGAGCATTCTTTGGCATTGCCTTTCTTTGGGATTGGAATGAAAACTGACCTTTTCCAGTTCTGTGGCCACTGCTGAGTTTTCCAAATTTGCTGACATATTAAGTGCAGCACTTTCACAGCATTTCAGGATTTGACATAGCTCAGCTGGAATTTCATTACCTCCACTAGCTTTGTTTTTAATGATGCTTTCTAAGGCTCGCTTGACTTCACATTTTAGGATGTCTGCCTCTAGGTGAGTGATTACACCATTGTGATTTCTGGTCATGAAGATCTTTTTTGTACCATTCTGTGTATTTTTGCCACCTCTTCTTAATATCTTCTGCACTTGTCTATAAAACTTTTGACCTCACCTTCAAATCTTAATGATAACCTTGCTAGGTAGAGTATTCTTTTAATCACTTTAAATATACCATGCCATCACGTTTTGGCCTTCAGTGTCTGAAAAGTCAGTTTATAGTTGTGTGGGAGTTTCCTTGTATGAAATTTTTTTTCTTGTTTCTTTTAATTTTCTCTCTTTAATTTTTGCCATTTTAATTATAACATGTCTTGGTATAATTCTCTATGAATTGATCCTGTTTGGGACTCTCTGTGCTTTCTGGACCTGCATATCTGTTTCTTTTCTTAGGTTAGGGAGGTTTTACCTGCTATATCCTCTGATCCTTTCTCTCTTCTCTTTAGGGGATACCTATATTAGGGATGTTAGCATGCTTGATATTGTCCCCCAAATCTCCTGTAAGCTGTCCTCATGTATTCTTATTATTTATCTATTTTTCTCCATTCAGTTTCATTGATTTCCATTACTCTGTC
Organism: Capricornis sumatraensis; assembly: GCF_032405125.1. Taxonomy (NCBI): domain Eukaryota; kingdom Metazoa; phylum Chordata; class Mammalia; order Artiodactyla; family Bovidae; genus Capricornis; species Capricornis sumatraensis. Next base: position 18,585,341 of record NC_091081.1, on the reverse strand, counting down.
TTTAGCTTTCTGATCTGTCCCTCTATATCATTTAATCTGCTCTGGATTCCTTCCAGTGTATTTTTCATTTGAGTTATGATATTCTTCTCTGATTGGTTCTTCTTTACATTTTCTGATAAAAACAGTTACTTTTAACTTCATACTCTATTTATCCTATCTTCTTCTGAGTTTTTGGACATCTTTAAAATTTTTGAGATTGCCTATGTCCATTTCACTTAGTTTTTCTGTTATTTTTATCTTGTTCCATTATTTAAAACATATTCGTATGTTGCTTCATTTTGCCCAGTTAGACGGTTTTACTTCTATGTATTGGCTGGTTACATTTCTTCTTCTTTTTTTTTTTTTTTTGTAATAATTTTTTTCCCTTTATTTTAAATTACAATACTGTATTGGTTTTGCCATACATTGACATGAATCAACCACGGGTGTATATGCGTTCCCAAACATGAACCCCCCGCCCACCTCCCTCCCCATAACGTCTCTCTGAGTCATCACCGTGCACCAGCCCCAAGCATGCTGTATCCTGTGTCGGACATAGACTGGTGATTTGATTCTTACATGATAGTATACATGTTACAATGCCATTCTCCCAAATCATCCCACCCTCTCCCTCTCCCTCTGAGTCCAAAAGTCCGTTATACACATCTGTCTTTTTTGCTGTCTTGCATACAGGGTCGTCATTGCCATCTTTCTAAATTCCATATATATGTGTTAGTATACTGTATTGGTGTTTTTCTTTCTGGCTTACTTCACTCTGTATAATCGGCTCCAGTTTCATCCATCTCATTAGAACTGAATACATTTCTGACCTGGGAGAAGGGGCCTTTTGTAGGAGACATCCTACACATCCCAGCAGTACACTTCCCTCTGCTCACCAGTTATATGCTCTAAGGATGCCCCTATATAGGGTGCATGGGACCTTCTGTTGTGGTAGGTTGACCACTGTGGGTGGTCTCTTAGGCATGTCTGGCCACTGTTCTGGTTGGTTACTAGGCCCTGCTTTGTGTGAAGGCTGCTAGCCTCAGGAGTGTGGACCTAGATCACAAGGCTGCTAGCTGTGGGGACCCAGAGAGACAGGTGGTCCCAGGGTTGGTGCTGGCCCACTGGTGGGTGAAGCTGGGTTCTAAAATGGGCAGTGGTGGGGCCAGGGCTTTGGAATCTAGTGTTGGCCTGCTGGTGGGTAGGACCAGTTCCTGGCACAGCTACTTCTGGGGTCTGGAATGTCCCAAGGCTGGTGTTGACCTACTGGTGAGTGGGGTTGGGGATAGATCCTGTGGCAGCTGGTTGAAGGTCCAAGGTGTCTCTGAGCTTGCGTCTGACTGCTTGTGGGTACAGTGGGTGCCCTGGGGGCCATGGAGCTGGTGTCTGTCCACTGGCAGGCTAGAATGGTTCCTGACATGGTGGCTGTGGAGTTTTGCATGTCCTGAGCTGATTTGTGGCTGGCTAGTGGGTGGCTTGTTTTGTTGTGAAAGAATTCAGAGATGATGTGACAGGTAAGAATTGGATTCATTAAGAGAGTAACACCCTCCATAGACAGGTTGTGAGCCATCTCAGAAAGTGAGAGAACCTCAAAATATGGCATGGTATTTTTATGGACAGCGTAACTCCATATGCTATTGAGTGGGAGAATTAGTCCAACTATATTGGGAAAAGGACAGAGAGTTCCAGAAATTGGACCACTGCCTACTTTTTGACCTTCTGTGAATATGAAAGGGTTAATCACTCATTCATGTCCAATTCTTTGTGACGCCATGGATTGTAGACTGTCAGGCTCCTCTTTCCATGGAATTCTCCAGGCAAGAATACTGGAGTGGCTAGACATTCCCTTTTCTAGGGGATCTTCTCAACTCAGGGATCGGATTGGGTCTCAATGCTCAGTCTCTGGAACTGCAGGCAGATTTTTTATCATCTGGGGCACCAGGGGAGCCCTAATGTTTTATGGTTGACCTCAGAATCATGATGCTGGTGGGTGTACCATTTAGTATGCTAATGTATTACAATAAGCATATAATGAGGCTCAAGGTCTACTAGAAGTTGACTCTTCTGCCATCTTGGAACTAGTTGGTTCTAAGCAGTTTTCATTATGTCCTATGGCTATGTCATTCTTTTAGACTTTATGCCCTGCCCTTTTCCCTGCTGTTTCACAGTGATACAAATTTTATGAGAATGGTATAAATGTGTTAATTCAATGATACAGATAATTGAAACACTGCAAGTGATTCAAATCATTTTTTGCTGTCCACCACAAATAGTTCATTGCATATCTCCATGCTGCTGCTGCTAAATTGCTACAGTTGTGTCCAACTCTGTGAAACCCCATAGACGGCAGCCCACCAGGCTCCTCTATCCCTGGGATCTCCAGGCAAGAATACTGAAGTGGGTTACCATTTCCTTCTCCATGTATCTCCATACACACAGGAAAAACTACAGTATTTTTTAAAAATCTGCAGTTAAATTGCTAGTGAGCTTGAAACTATACCTTTTCTGAGTACAGCATAGTAGAAATTCTCTACATTTTATTATAGAGATAAAATGTTTTTATTAAATATTTTATATATAGTAAAATTATATATATATTAGTATAATAATTTATATATTATATACAAGTTACTTATATATTGTACTATAATTTTAATTATAATTATTTTATAATTATTTATTTTATTATAATTCAACCCTTTTCTTCATTCATTCTTCTTAAAATCCTTTCTTATTTTTTAAAGTTCTTTCAGGTGATGATTTGCTCTCCTTGTTGATCCCTAGGATAGTTTTACATATGATAACTGTTCAGTGTGCTTTCCAATAATTATTAGTGTAAAAAGTAAAATGACAATTGGATGCAGGGAATATGTTGAAGGCTATCATCTAGACTGAAAGTGCAAATTTTAAACTGGTGCTTTCCCCCTAAAGTTAGAAATAATAATGAGATTATTATAGATGGCAGTTCTCACCAAGACAATAGTTTGCTTCTTGTTAGGCTACAGATCTTTTACTTTGCTACAAGATTCTGTAAACATATCTGTGAATAAATGAAAGAACCAAGAATAAAAGTTTATATATACACAGACACACACGTACACTCATATGTGCAATGATCATTTCTCTCCCTCTCCCTGAAACTGCTGCATTGAACTATTAGAGCTATTATTTCATTACTTAGAATGTTTTAACCTCCAAAGCAAGCTCTTACTGTTAAAGTTTCTGGATTCTGGGGATGTCAAAAACAAAAGAACTTATCCTTCAGAATGGCATATTTTCCTCCTTGTAAAAGTTCTCAGCAATTTATTCATAGCGTTGTGTTGCTCAGCATTCTCATGCTTTGTATTCTGTAAAGAGCTCACTCAGGCTAAAAGCCAAAATATTCAGCCAAAGCATTTGCTGCCTCATCCTACAAATATCCATTAGTGCAGTCCCTGGTGAATTTGCTTGGTAAGAAAGGGGCAGTTGATTGTGAATGAGTTTTACTTTTTCCAGCAAATTCTCATTTGAATATAGTTACATGTATCTAGGGACAAAAAATCTTTGGAAGAAATTTATATTCAGCCTCTCTCATATTCTGATGAAATTGAGATACAGTAAGAAATCTGTCCCAAAAGGATTTATAAATATAGAATAGGCTGCCTGTGAGGATTGCTTATGGCTGTAAATGGTTTAGATACCAGATTTGAAATTTATTGGATCTCTGTCCAAAATAATATTGTTAGTCAGTTGGACAGATCAAAAGTTTAAGATCATATGAGGCAGGGTTTTTCACCTGTAAGTCAGTGACATGATTCTATGTTTGCAAAGACTGAGAAGTAGAGTTCTTTCTCTGCATATTTCCCAATGGAAAAACAGTATTACTGATGTAAAAGTAAGATACTAATAATACTGGTCCCAATCACACACTCATACACATAAACATAAAAATACTCACAGATTACCTCTCTAATTAGATCACTGGTCATAATCTAAATGTAACTGAAAATTGAATAAAGAAATGGGCATAACCTCACCAATAAAAGAATGAAGAATTTTATAGGAATTTGAGATTTCTTTTGTGAGGTTTACAAGTGTTTATATAACCCAAGTATCTGTGCAGAAATTTTTATGTATTCTCTATATACCTAAAAATATAAAAGGATGGAAAATATTTCCTTTAAAGAGTACACTATATATATATTATAATTATTCTTATTTTCTTAGTGTAGTCTACCTGTGTTATTTATAAATTTATTATAATCATCATGGCTTTTTTCCTATAGCAGTACAAATTTCTCAAGAACCTGTTTAGTTCAACCACTAGCCTTGTGCTTATGTCTGGTAACATATCAGTAGGTTAATGCCAATCCTTTTATTAGAAATCCTTAAAGGAATAAGACTCCTCAGGCTTAAAAATTTTTCTTAATTAATTCTTCCCAGTACTTAAAGACCTTTACAAAGAGGAAATTTTAACTTATTTTGAGTCCGAATCCTGATTTTATGATCTAAGCTTTGCTTATTATTCTATTTCTTATAATAAACTTTTATATGTATGAAATAACTATGGCCTGTCTCGTTGCTGCCCAACGTTAATACAGCCATCAGTTCAGTTCAGTTCAGTTGCTCAGTCATGTCAAATTATTTGTGACCCAGTGGACTGCAGGATGCCAGGCTTCCCTATTCTTCACCAACTCCTGGAACCTACTCAAAGTCATGTCTATCGAGTTGGTGATGCCATTCAACCATCTCATCCTTTCTCGTCTCCTTCTCCTGACTTCAATCTTTCCCAGCAACAGGGTCTTTCCTAACTAGTCAGTTCTTCACATCAGGTGACCAATGTATGGGAGCTTCAGCTTCAGCATCAGTCCTTTTAATGAATATTAAGGACTGTTTTCCTTTAGAATTGACTGGTTTGAGCTCCTTGAAGTCCAAGGGACTCTCAAGAGTCTTCTCCTACACCACTGTTCAAAAGCATCAATTCTTTGGTGCTCAGCTTTCTTTATAGTCCAACTCTCACATCCATACATGACTACTGGAAACACCATAGCTTTGACTAGACAGACCTTTGTTAGCAAAATACCATCTCTGCTTTTGAATATGCTGTCTAGGTTGGTCATAACTTTTATTCCAAGGAGTAAGTGTCTATTAATTTCATGGCTGCTGTCAGCATCTGCAGTGATTTTGGAGCCCAAGAAAATAAAGTTTGTCACTGTTTCCATTGTTTCCCCATCCATTTGCCATGAAGTGATGGGACCATGCCACCATGATCTTAGTTTTTTGAATGTTAAGTTTTAAGCCACCTTTCTCACTCTCTTTCACTTTCATCAAGAGGCTCTTTAGTCCTCTTTGCTTTCTCCCATAAAGGTGGTGTCATCAGCATATCTGAACTTATTTATATTTCTCCCAGCAATCTTGATTCCAGCTTGTGTTTCATCCAGCCCGGCATTTTGCATGATGTACTCTGCATAGAAGTTAAATAAGCAGGGTGACAATATACAGCCTTGATGTACTCCTTTCTCGATTTGGAAGCAGCTCATTGTTCCATCTCCAGTTCTAACTGTTTATTCTTGACCTACATACAGATATCTCAAGAGGCAGGTGGGGTGGTCTGGTATTCCCATCTCCTTAAGAATTTTCCAAGTTTGTTGTGATCCACACAGTCAAAGGCTTTGGCGTAATCAATAAAGCAGAACTAGATGTTTTTCTGGAACTCTCTTGCTTTTTCCATGATCCAATGGATGTTGGCAATTTGATCTCGGGTTCCTCTGCCTTTTCTGAAACCAGCTTGAACATCTGGAAGTTCACGGTTCACTTATTGCTGAAGCCTGGCCTGGAGAATTTTGAACATTACTTTACTAGTATGTGATACGAGTGCAATTAAGCGGTAGTTTGAGCATTCTTTGGCATTGCCTTTCTTTGGGATTGTAATGAAAACTGACCTTTTCCAGTCCTGTGGCCACTGCTGAGTTTTCCAAATTTGCTGGCATATTGAGTGCAGCACTTTCACAGCATCATTGTTCAGGATTTGAAATAGCTCAACTGCAATTCCATCGCCTCCACTAGCTTTGTTCGTAGTGATGCTTTCTAAGACCCACTTGATTTCACATTCCAGAATGTCTGGCTCTAGGTGAGTGATCACACCATCATGATTATCTGGGTCATGAAGCTCTTTTTTGTACAGTTCTTCTGTGTATTCCTGCCACCTCTTCTTAATATCTTCTTTCTGTCCTTTATTGCACCCATCTTTCCATGAAATGTTCCCTTGGTATCTCTAATTTTTTTGAAGAGATCTCTAGTCTTTCCCATTCTGTTGTTTTCCTCTATTTCTTTGCATTGATTGCCAAGGAAGGCTTTCTTATCTCTTCTTGCTATTCTTTGGAACTCTGTATTCAGATATCTTTCCTTTTTTCCTTTGTTTTTTGCTTCTCTTCTTTTCACAGCTATTTGTAGGCCTCCTCAGACAGCCATTTTGCTTTTTTGCATTTCTTTTCTATGGGGATGGTCTTGATCCCTGTCTCCTGTACAATGTCACGAACCTCAGTCCGTAGATCATTAGGCACTCTGTCTATCATATCTAGTCCCTTAAATCTATTTCTCACTTCCACTGTATAATAATAATGGATTTTATTTAGGTCATACCTGAATTGTCAAGTGGTTTTCCCTACTTTGTTCAATTTAAGTCTGAATTTGGCAATAAGGAGTTCATGATCTGAGCCACAGTCAGCTCCTGGTCTTGTTTTTGTTGACTGTATAGAACTTCTCTATCTTTGGCTGCAGAGAATATAATCAATATGATTTTGGTGTTGGCCATCTGGTGATGTCCATATGTAGAATCTTCTCTTGTGTTGTTGGAAGAGGGTGTCTGCTATGACCAGTGCATTTTCTTGGCAAACTCTATTCATCTTTGCCCTGCTTCATTCCATATTCCAAGGCCAAATTTGCCTGGAACTCCAGGTGTTTCTTGACTTCATACTTTTGCATTCCAGTCTCCTAGAATGAAAAGGACATCTCTTTTGTTTGTTAGTTCTAAAAGGTCTTCTAGGTCTTCATAGAACCATTCAACTTCAGCTTCTTCAGCGTTACTGGTTGGGGTATAGACTTGGATTACTGTGATATATTACTGTGATATTCAGTCCGCAAAAATAATTAGGGGACTGAATTTAAAAGGAGGAAAATGACCAAAAGTGTTGAATTAGCAAGATAAGAAAGAGATGGAGGTCTAATGAAAAGTGTGTCTTATTATTTTTTTTAATTGTGATTAAAGAACTTGGAGGAATGAATGAATGATTGGCAGTTTTGCTGATGATGAATGGGGAGTAAACAGGGAAATGAGATAGGTGGTTGTCATCAAAGAGAAAGTAGAATTGTTAGTTCCAGTTCTGGTTTGAGGAAATGGGAAAAGAAATAGTAATGCTCAGAGAAATTAAAGGAGTTCTCCTCTTTATTTATTCTGTTTTCTCATGCCCCAGCCTACAGGTAGTATCATAGTTGCAGCAACAGTAACACTGACCCTAGCAGCACTATAGACCTATAAGAGCTTAAAACGCTGAGCCTGGGCAACCTTCTTTTCTTATCAGGTGACCTATGGTCCCTAGTGGTAGAGCAGTTCACCATTGCTTTTGTTTTTATTGCCATCTTCCTGCCACTTGGCCCACAAAAACTATACAAAGAGATATAATAAAAACATACTAAGTAAACTAAAGTGGAATGCTAAAATAATTTCAGTACAGGTGTGAAAAACAGGAAAAAGAAACAAAAATAAAATGATAGGACTAAATAAAAATATATTGATAACTAAACTAAATGTAAATGGTCTAAACACATCATTTAAATAATAGAGATTGGCAGAATGGATGAAACTAATGATTCCACCATATTTTGTGTATAGGAAACTCACTTCAAATAATGTAAAAAATGTAGGTTAAAAGTAAGAAAATGAAAGTAGTAAACCATCAAAAGAAAGAAATGCAGAGTTGGTTATTATCAAAGTAGTCCTAGGGAAAATAATTAAATGGATAAAAAGGAACATTTTCTCATGGTTAAAAGCCCAACTCATTACAAAGATGTAAGTATCATGTATCTGTATAATCTGTAATAAGCAGAATAACTCTTCCAAAAAAATCCATGCTCAAATCCGTCAATTCTGTGAATATGTTACGTTACATTGAAAAGGGGATTTTGCAGATGTAATTAAGATTACAGACCATTGAACAGGAAAATTATTCTGATCTATCCAGGTTGTCTTAATCCCATCACATGAACACTTGAAAACCTTTTTCTGTCTGGAGTCAAGAGATGCAACAGAAGTGGTTAGAGATAGTCTAGCATAAGAATGATTTTAGATTATGTTGCTGGCCCTGAGATATATAGAACCATGTGCAAGAAGGAAAAAGATCTCTAATGCTTAAGGGCATCCCCAAGCTGATAGCCAGCTTCTGTTTTATATCTGCAAGAGACTGAATTCTGTTAACACCATGATTGAGTTTGGAGGTAGATTCTTTCCAGAGTCCCCAATAAGATTTCAGTTGAATAAGATCTTAATTATGGCCATGTAAAACCTTGGTCAGAGACACTAGCTAAGCCAAACTAAACTACCAAACCATGAAAAAAAGAAAGTTCTGTTATTCAGTTCATTAAGTTTTGGGGCAAGTTATAGCAGTGATGGAAAACTAACACAGTGTCTAATAGAGCTTCAAAATATTTGAAACAAAAATCTACAAACTGAGAGGAGAAATAGACAAACCCATAATTATATTTGGAGATATCAAAATTTTCTCTCAGTAATAAATAGAACTGAGATAAAATATAAATTTATAGAAGAACTGAATAACACCTTTAACGGATAGGGTCTATTTGACATTAACAGAGTATTCCTTTCTTTAACAATAGAATATGCATCCTTTTAAGTGAATATGGGCCATTCTCAAGGATGGATCATATTCTGAGCAATAACATATATCCTGACAATTTAAAAAAGAATGTAATTATGCAATTACCCTGATACTGAGAAAGACTGAAGGCAAAGGAGAAGCAGGTGGCAGAGAATAAGATGGTTAGATAGCATCGCCAACTCAATGGACATGAATTTGAGCAAACTCTGGGAGATAGTGGAGGATAGAGGAGCCAGGCATGCTACAGTCCATGGGGTTGCAAACAGTCAAACAAGGCTTAATGACTGAACAACAACAATTATACAAAATATACTGATATTATAGAATTAAACTGAAATTGGAATCATAACAGGAAAATAAAATACTTGGAAATTGTACACTTAGAAATAACCCAGTGATCAATGCTGCTGCTGCTGTTAAGTCACTTCAGTCGTGTCAGATTCTTAGCGACCCCGTGGACTGCAGCCTACCAGGCTCCTGTCCATGGGATTTTCCAGGTAAGAGTACTGGAGTGAGTTGCAATTTCCTTCCCAGTGATCAATGAGGAAATTGCAAGGAAATTTGGAATATTTTTGAACTGGTAAAATAGGAAAATATTACACATCAAACGTTGCAGGATGCTCTTAAATAGTAATTTAAGATTATAACCTTAAGAAATGAACAAAAAGTAAAATGTAGGGGACTAAAGGAGATTTAAAAGGACAGTAATATATGATATTGAAAACAGAAAGCAATAGAAGAAAAAACATTGAAAACTAAATCTGTTTCTTTGGAGAATTCAATGAAATGTGTAACTTTGATTCAAACTGATAAAAAGGAAGGTTCAAATTACCACTATCAGAAATGGAATAGGTAATAGCACTACAGACCCCTTTTTCCCCAGACTTCAGGCATATAATGAAGGAATTTTACAAACTCCATGTAAGTGTCTGAGCACATGAACATATATTCTGAAAAATAATAAAGTTACCTAATTTTTTTAAAACTACAGAATTCATTCAAGATAAAATAGATAACCATAGGAATATGTAACTATTAATGAAACTGAATTATACTAAAAAAGCTTCTGAATATGAAAATTTCAAACTCAGATGTTTCACTAGCAGACTCTACAAAGGATTAACATAAAATGATATAAATTCTACATAGGCTATTCCAGTAAAGAAAAGTAAAAAAGTCTTGGTTCATTTATGAGACTAAACCTAAGTAGTAAGCTAAGAATTTTGTTGGTTTTTATGACTATCGACTCCTTAGGTACATGACCTATTTAATACCCTCTGCTAGAGTATATGAGGAGTCTGTAAATATGATGGAAGACCATTCCCATAATTAAGTTACTAATCTCTTTACTTTGGGTTAATCATAAGAGAATTAGCCAGAGTGGTCCTCAGTCAATCAAATGAGTCTTAAAAAGAAGATGTGGTGCCAAATAGATATTTTTTCTGCTGGTCTTGAAGATGCAGTCTTAATGAGTTACATGGATGAAAGGAAACTGATCTTGCCAAAAATCATTAGAGTTTAAAAAAGAAGTCCACATTGCCAATGAGAATACAGCCCAGCTGACACCTTGATCTCAGCCTTTTGAGACACTGAGTAGAGAAACCAATTATGCTCTACCCAGTCTTTTAATTCTCCACCCCGACTTCACTTTCAATTTTCACTTTCATGCATTAGAGAAGGAAATGGCAACCCACTCCAGTGTCCTTGCCTGGAGAATCCCAGGGATGGGGGAGCCTGGTGGGCTGCCGTCTCTGGGGTCACCCGGAGTCAGACATGACTGAAGCAACTTAGCTGCAGCAGCAGCAGCCAGATCTCTAAGATATTAAATGAGTATTGATTTAAACTACTAAGTTTGTGGTAATATGTTATGCAACTTAATCCAACCAGTCAATTCTAAAGGAAATCTGTCCTGAATGTTCATTGGAAGGACTGATTCTGAAGCTGAAGCTTCAATACTTTGGCCAACTGATGCAAAAAACCAACTCATTGGAAAAGACCCTGATTCTGGGAAAGATTAAAGGCAGGAGGACAAGGGGACGACGGAAGATGAGATGGTTGGATGGCATTAGCGATGTGATGGACACGAGTTTGAGTAGACTCCAGGAGTCAGTGAAGTACAGGGAAGCCTGGCGTGCTTCAGTCCATGGGGTCACAAAGAGGCGGACACGACTGAGAGAATGAACTGAACTGTTATGCAACTTTAGAAATCTAATTCACCCTGATACCTAAACCAAAGACAACACATGAAAAGCGAAATTACAGACCCCCCAATTCTCATATAGACCAAAATCCTCAAAAAATATTAGTAAATAAAATCCAGAAATAGTCAAAACAATAATACATTATGACCAAGTTGATTTTATCCTCAGAATGACAAGGTGGCTCAGTATTTGAAAACCAACCAATGCAATCTATCATACTAACAAAAAGGGAATAAAAAGTGTACAATAATGTCATTTGATGCTGAAAATCCTGTGACAGAACTCAATTCCTGTTAATAATACAAACTTCTAGCCAGCTGGAATTAGCGGGAATTTGCTCAATAATGATAAAGGGCAAGCACTATAAATTTAAAGTTAATATTAAGTCAATGGTGAAATAGTGAATGCTTTCCTTCTAAGATCTGTGAGAAGGTAAGAATATCTGCTATCTGTACTCATCCTTAAAATGGAAGTCCTAGTCAGTACAACAGGGAGAGAATCTGAAATAAAAGACAAATTGGAAAGGAAATAATAAAATGTCATATTTACAGGTGATATGAATCTCTTTGTAGACCCCCAAGATTCTTTAAAAAAATTTTTTTTCTAGAACCTTATCTAGAACAATTTCAGCACATACATTTTAACTGAATTACTAATGAAATTACTCCAGATTCAGTGTTAAATAAATGAAATTAGAAATAAAAGATACCATTTACAAAATTACAAAATTAATATTTAAGAATAGATCTATTATAGTATATATAGGATTTGAATGCTGTTAGCTACAAAATACTGATGAACAAAGCAAAGACTTAAATAAATGAAGAGACATACAATGGGGATGAATTGGAAGAATCAATATAATAAAGATATCAGTTTCCTAAATTAATCTATGTGTTTAATTCAATTCCAATTAAAATCCATGCTGCATTTTTGAGAAAACAGACAAGATGTTTCTAACATTTCTATGTAAAAATATGATTTATAATAGGCTCAATAACTTTGAGTAAGTAAAATAAAGTTGATACAGTAATTAAGATAGTGCTCTGTTGGCAAAGTTATAAGCACATATATCAGTAGAACAGAAGAGAGGTTCAGAAATAGACCCACACAAATATGGCTATTGGAGTTTTGACAAAGATGCAAAAGCAATTCAATAAAGAAGTGATAGTCTTCAGCAAAGACTGCTGGAAAAATTACATACAAAAAAAAATCTCATTTTAAATCTCACATCCTATATAAATTAACTCAAAACAAATCAGAGACCTAAGTATAAGTCAATATAGAGCAGTTGAAGGAAACAGAAATTCTTTTGCCCTAAGATTAGACAGAGGTCTGATGTGAAATTAAGTGTGCAATTTATTAGAAAATGAATAAACTAGACTTCTTCAAAGCTACATTTTGCTTTGTAAAAGATACTTTCTAAAATTGAAGTATAGCGGGGCGGTCCTAAGATGGAGGAGGAATAGGATGGGGAGACCACTTTCTCCCCCACAAATTCATCAAAAGAACATTTCAACGCTGAGTAAATTCTATAAAACAACTTCTGAATGCTGGCAGAGGTCATCAGGCACCCAGAAAAGCAGCCCATTGTCTTTGAAAGGAGGTGGGAAAAAATATAAGACAAAAAGAGAGACAAAAGAGATAGGGATGGAGCTCCATCCTGGGAAGTGAGTCTTAAAAAGAGAGGTTTCCAAACAGCAGGAAACACTCTCCCTCCCGAGTCTGTGGCGAGCCTTGGAAGCACAGAGGACAACATAACAGTGAAGAAAAATAAATAAATAATTAAAACCAACAGATTACGAGCCCAACGTTAACTCGTCTAGCAGAGAAGCAGCGCAGACACCTGCATCCCCACTAGCAAGTAGGGGCTGGACAGGGAGGCGCGGGCTGCAGTGCTTTTTAAGAATCCAGCCGGAATGCCCTGAATGTAACCAGAGCGAACTAACTTGGGCTAGCATACCAGACGAAAGCTACCACGTGAAAAGCTCTGACATAAGACACCGCCAGGACCGTGCACAGAACAAAGGATGGAACAGAAATAGCCGGCTGCAGACCATCCCCCGCCAGTGACAGCCAGCCAGAGCTGTAAGGGCTGGAAGGGGGCAATAGCAGCCCCGGAGAGACTTTACCTACCAAACTGCAAGCAGGCTTCTTTGCTAACTAAGACTTCTTGGGGTTCTGGACAGTCACGATCTGCCTGACAAGGGGTGCCAGTGGTACACCCAGAAAACTGAGCAACAGGGAAAGGCAATAAGTCGCAGCGACCATGCTCCCCAAACACCTGAGCTACTCGGTCCTGGGAAGGGCACAAAATGCAGGCCCAACTGAATCTGCGCCTCTGAGGGCTACCTGAGAGCCGAGCCTGAGCGGCTTAGACTGGAGAGGTGCATGCAGCCTAGGGCCGGCCTCAGACGATGGAGCAACGTAGAGCCTGAGTGGTGTGTGCCATATGCAGGGGCATGCCCAGCATGGCTGAGACACTGCGAGCACACACCAGTGTTATTTGTTTGCAGCATCCCTCCCTCCTCACAGTGCGACTCAACAAGTGAGCCTAAAAAAAAAAGTGTCAACCACTGCCCCCCCAGACCCCCCACCCCCCCATCCCGTGTCAGGGCGGAAATCAGACACTGAAGAGACCAGCAAACAGAAGAAGCTAAACAGAAGGAACTGTCTTGGAAGTGACCCCTCACTGCCTGCAACACCAGAGAAAGGGCCAGATATATCTTTACTATTTTTATGATCATTCTCTTTTTTGTTGTTGTTGAAGTTGATGATTGTTTTTTCTTTCTTTTCTTTTTCTTCTCCTTTCTTTTTAACTTTAAAATTTTTTAAGTCCTCTATTTCTCCTTTAATTTTAATTTTTATAACCTATCACTTTTCAAAAAAAAAAGACCCTATTTTAAAGCAAACACTGTATATATATATTTTTTGTGGTTGTTGTTGTTTTTTAATAATTCTCGTGACTTTGTTTTTTTCTTTTTCTTTTTCTTCTTGTTCTTCTTTTCTTTAATATTGTATTTTTGAAAATCCAACCTCTACTCTAGATTTTTAATCTTTGCTTTTTGGTATTTGCTGTCAATTTTGTACATTTAAAAACCCAATCTTCAGTACCCAATTTTACCTGAGAGCGAGATTACTGGCTTGACCACTCTCTCCTCCTTTGGACTCTCCTTTTTCTCCACCAGGTTGTCTCTGTCTCTTCCCACCCCCTTCTCTTCTCTATCCAACTCTGAATCTCTGTGTGTTCCAGATGATGGATAACACTTAGGGAACTGGTTACTGACTGGATCTGTCTCTCTCCTTTTCATTTCCCTCTTTTATCCTCCTGGCCACCTCTGTCTACTTTCTCCCTCTCCTCTTCCCTGTATAACTCAGTGAACATCTCTGAGCAGTCTGGAATGAGGAGCACACATAAGGAACTGACTACTGGCTAGCTTGCTCTCTCCTCTTCTGATCCCACCTCATCTCATTCCAGTCACCTCTAACTACCCCCTCCTTCTTCTCTTCTCCATGTAACTCAGTGAACCTCTCTGGGTGTCCCTCACTGTGGGGAAACTTTTCATCATTAACCTAGATGTTTTATCATCAGTGCTGTATAGATGAAGAAGTCTTGAGGCTACTGTAAAAATAAAACTGAAAACCAGAAGCAGGAGGCTTAAGTCCAAATCCTGAGAACATCAGAGAACTCCTGAATCCAGGGAACATTAATCGATAGGAGCTCATCAAATGCCTCCATACCTACACTGAACCAAGCACCACCCAAGGGCCAGCAAGTTCCAGAGCAAGACATACCACACAAATTCTCCAGCAACACAGGAACACAGCCCTGAGCTTCAATATACAGGCAGCTTAAGTTACTCCAAAACCATAGACGTCTCATAACTCATTACTGGACACTTCATTGCACTCAAGAGAGAAGAAATCCAGCTCTACCCACCAGAACTCTGACACAAGCTTCCCTAACCAAGAAACCTTGACAAACCACTGATACAACCCTACCCACAGTGAGGAAACTCCATAATAAAGAGAACTCCACAAATTCCCAGAATACAGAAAGGCCACCCCAAACGGAGCAATATAACCAAGATGAAGAGACAGAGGAATACCCAGCAGGTAAAGGAATAGGAGAAATGCCCACCAAACCAAACAAAAGAGGAAGAGGTAGGGAATCTACCTGAGAAAGAATTCTGAATAATGATAGTGAAAATAATCCAAAATCTTGAAATCAAAATGGAATCACAGATAAATAGCCTGGAGACAAGGATTGAGAAGATGCAAGAAAGGTTTAACAAGGACCTAGAAGAAATAAAAAAGAGTCAATATATAATGAATAATGCAATAAATGAGATCAGAAACACTCTGGAGGCAACAAACAGTAGAATATCAGAGGCAGAAGATAGGATTAGTGAAATAGAAGATAGAATGGTAGAAATAAATGAATCAGAGAGGAAAAAAAAAAAAACATTAAAAGAAATAAGGACAATCTCAGAGACCTCCAGGACAATATGAAATGCTCCAACATTCGAATTATAGGAGTCCCAGAAGAAGAAGACAAAAAGAAAGACCATGAGAAAATCCTTGAGGAGATAATAGTTGAAAACATCCCTAAAATGGGGAAGGAAATAATAACCTAAGTCCAAGAAATCCAGAGCGTTCCAAACAGGATAAACCCAAGGCGAAACACCCCAAGACACGTATTAATCAAATTAACAAAGATCGAACACAAAGAACAAATATTAAAAGCACAAGGGAAAAACAACACACAAGGGGATTCCCAAAAGGATAACTGCAGATCTTTCAATAGAAACGCTTCAGGCCAGGAGGGAATGGAAAGACATACTTTAAGTGATGAAAGAAAATAACCTACAGCCCAGATTACTGTACCCAGCAAGGATCTCATTCAAATACGAAGGAGAAATCAAAAGCTTTCCAGACAAGCAAAAGCTGAGAGAATTCAGCACCACCAAACCAGCTCTCCAACAAATGCTAAAGGATATTCTCTAGACAGGAAACACAAAAAGGGCATATAAACCCGAACCCAAAACAATAATGTAAATGGCAACGGGATCATACTTATCAATAATTACCTTAAATGTAAATGGGTTGAATGCCCCAACCAAAAGGCAAAGACTGGCTGAATGGATACAACAACAAGACCACTATATATGCTACCTACAAGAGACCCACCTCAAAGCAAGGGACATACAGACTGAAAGTGAAGGGCTGGAAAAAGATATTCCACACAAATAGAGAACAAAAGAAAGCAGGAGTAGCCAAACTCATATCCGATAAAATAGACTTTAAAACAAAGTCTGTGAAAAGAGACAAAGGCCACTACATAATGATTAAATGATCAATCCAAGAAGAAATAACAATTATAAATATATATGCACCCAACATAGGAGCACCACAATATGTAAGACAAATGGTAAAAAGTATGAAAGGGGAAATTAACAATAACAAAATAATAGTAGGAGATTTTAATACCCCTCTCACATCTATGGACAGATAAACTAAACACAAAATTAACAAAGAAACACAAACTTTAAATGATACTATAGACCAGTCAGACCTAACTGATATCTATAGGACATTTCACCCCAAAACAATGAATTTCACCTTTTCTTCAAGTGCTCATGGAACCTTCTCCAGGATAGATCACATCCTGGGCCATAAATCTAACCTTGATAAATTCAAAAAAATTGAAATCATTCCAAGCATATTTTCTGATGATAATGCAGTAAGATTAGATCTCAATTACAGAGGAAAAACTATTAAAAATTGCAACATATGGAGGCTGAACAACACGCTTCTGAATAACCAACAAATCATAGACGAAAACAAAGAAGAAATCAAAATATGCATAGAAACGAATGAAAATGAAAACACAACCCAAAACCTGTGAGACACTATAAAAGCAGTGCTAAGAGGAAAGTTCATAGCAATACAGGCATACCTCAAGAATCAAGAAAAAAGTCAAATAAATAACCTAACTCTACACCCAAAGCAACTAGAAAAGGAAGAAATGGAGAACCCCAGAATTAGAAGAAGGAAAGAAATCTTAAAAATTAGGGCAGAAATAAATGCAAAAGAAACAAAGAGACCATAGCAAAAATCAACAAAGCCAAAAGCTGTTTCTTTGCAAGGATAAATAAAATTGACAAACCACTAGCCAGACTCATCAAGAAACAAAGGGAGAAAAATCAAATCAATAAAATAGAAATGAAAATGGAGAGATCACAACAGACAACACAGAAATACAAAGGATCATAAGAGACTACTATCAGCAATTATATGCCAATAAAATGGACAATGTGGAAGAAATGGACAAATTCTTAGAAAAGTACAACTTTCCAAAACTGAACCAGGAAGAAATAGAAAATCTTAACCAACCCATCACAAGCACGGAAATTGAAACTGTAATCAGAAATCTTCCAGCAAACAAAAGCCCAGATCCAGACGGCTTCACAGCTGATTTCTACAAAAATATCTAGAGAAGAGCTAACGCCTATCCTACTGAAACTCTTCCAGAAAATTGCAGAGGAAGGTAAACTTCCAAACTCATTCTATGAGGCCACCATCACCCTAATACTAAAACCTGACAAAGATACTACAAAGAAAGAAAACTACAGGCCAATATCACTGATGAACACAGACACAAAACTACTTAACAAAATCCTAGCAATCAGAATCCAACAACACATTAAAAAGATCATACACCATGACCAAGAGGGCTTTATGCCAGGGATGCAAGGATTCTTCAATATCCACAAATCAATCAATGGAATTCACCACATTAACAAATTGAAAAATAAAATCCATATGATTATCTCAATAGATGCAGAGAAGGCCTTTGACAAAATTCAACATCCATTTATGATAAAAACTCTTCAGAAAGCAGGAATAGAAGGAACATACCTCAACACAATAAAAGCTAAATATGACAAACCCACAGAAAACATTATCCTCAACGGTAAAAAATTGAAAGCATTTCCCCTAAAGTCAGGAACAAGACAAGGGTGCCCCCTTTCACCACTACTATTCAACATAGTTCTGGAAGTTTTGGCCACAGCAATCAGAGCAGAAAAAGAAATTAAGGGAATCCAAATTGGAAAAGAAGTAAAACTCTCACTGTTTGCAGATGACATGATCCTCTACATAGAAAACCCTAAAGACTCCACCAGAAAATGACTAGAGCTCATCAATGAATATAGTAAACTTGCAGGATATAAAATCAACACACAGAAATCCCTTGCATTCCTATACACTAATAATGAGAAAGTAGAAAAAGAAATTAAGGAAACAATTCCATTCACCATTGCAACGAAAAGAATAAAATACTTAGGAATATATCTACCCAAAGAAACTAAAGACCTATATATAGAAAACTATAAAACACTGATGAAAGAAATCAAAGAGGACACTAATAGATGGAGAAGTATACCATGTTCATGGATTGGAAGAATCAATATAGTGAAAATGAGGATACTACCCAAAGCAATTTACAAATTCAATGCAATCCCTATCAAGCTACCAGCCATATTTTTCACAGAACTAGAACAAATAATTTCAAGATTTGTATGGAAATACAAAAAACCTCGAATTGCCAAAGCAATCTTGAGAAAGAAGAATGGAACTGGAGGAATCAACTTGCCTGACTTCAGGCTCTACTACAAAGCCATAGTCATCAAAACAGTATGGTACTGGCACAAAGACAGACATATAGATCAATGGAACAAAATAGAAAGCCCAGAGATAAATCCACACACATATGGACACCTTATCTTTGACAAAGGAGGCAAGAATATACAATGGAGTAAAGACAATCTCTTTAACAAGTGGTGCTGGGAAAACTGGTCAACCACTTGTAAAAGAATGAAACTAGATCACTTTCTAACACCGCACACAAAAATAAACTCAAAATGGATTAAAGATCTAAATGTAAGACCAGAAACTATAAAACTCCTAGAGGAGAACATAGGCAAAACACTCTCCGACATAAATCACAGCAGGATCCTCTATGATCCACCTCCCAGAATACTGGAAATAAAAGCAAAAATAAACAAATGGGATCTAATTAAAATTAAAAGCTTCTGCACAACAAAGGAAACTATAAGCAAGGTGAAAAGACAGCCTTCTGAATGGGAGACAATAATAGCAAATGAAGCAACTGACAAACAACTAATCTCAAAAATATACAAGCAACATATGCAGCTCAAGTCCAGAAAAATAAACGACCCAATCAAAAAATGGGCCAAAGAACTAAATAGACATTTCTCCAAAGAAGATGTACAGATGGCTAACAAACACATGAAAAGATGCTCAACATCACTCATTATCAGAGAAATGCAAATCAAAACCACAGTGAGGTACCACTTCACACCAGTCAGAATGGCTGCGATCCAAAAATCTGCAAGCAATAAATGCTGGAGAGGGTGTGGAGAAAAGGGAACCCTCCTACACTGTTAGTGGGAATGCAAACTAGTACAGCCACTATGGAGAACAGTGTGGAGATTCCTTAAAAAATTGCAAATAGAACTACCTTATGACCCAGCAATCCCACTGCTGGGCATACACACCGAGGAAACCAGAATTGAAAGAGACACATGTACCCCAATGTTCATCGCAGCACTGTTTATAATAGCCAGGACATGGAAACAACCTAGATGTCCATCAGCAGATGAATGGATAAGAAAGCAGTGGTACATATACACAATGGAGTATTACTCAGCCATTAAAAAGAATTCATTTGAATCAGTTCTGATGAGATGGATGAAACTGGAGCCGATTATACAGAGTGAAGTAAGCCAGAAAGAAAAACACCAATACAGTATACTAACACATATATATGGAATTTAGAAAGATGGCAATGACGACCCTGTATGCAAGACAGGAAAAAAGACACAGCAGTGTATAACGGACTTTTGGACTCAGAGGGAGAGGGAGAGGGTGGGATGATTTTGGAGAATGGCATTCTATCATGTATACTATCATGTAAGAATTGAATCGCCAGTCCATGTCCGACGCAGGATACAGCATGCTTGGGGTTGGTGCATGGGGATGACCCACTGAGATGTTATGGGGAGGTAGGGGAGGGGGGGTTCATGTTTGGGAACACATGTAAGAATTAAAGATTTTAAAATTTAAAAAAAATAAAAAAATTTAAATAAAAAAATAAAATTATAAAACACTGATGAAAGAAATCAAAGAGGACACTAATAGAGGGAGAAATATACCATGTTCATGGATCAGAAGAATCAATATAGTGAAAATGAGTATACTACCCAAAGCAATCTACAGATTCAATGCTATCCCTATCAAGCTACCAGCGGTAATTTTCACAGAGCTAGAACAAATAATTTCAAGATTTGTATGGAAATACAAAAAACCTCGAATAGCCAAAGCAATCTTGAAAAAGAAGAATGGAACTGGAGGAATCAACCTGCCTGATTTCAGGCTCTACTACAAAGCCACAGTCATCAAGACAGTATGGTACTGGCACAAAGACAGAAATATAGATCAATGGAAGAAAATAGAAAGCCCAGAGATAAATCCACACACCTTTGGACACCTTATCTTCGACAAAGGAGGCAAGAATATACAGTGGATTAAAGACAATCTCTTTAACAAGTGGTGCTGGGAAAACTGGTCAACCACTTGTAAATAATGAAACTAGATCATTTTCTAACACCATACACAAAAGTAAACTCAAAATGGTTTCAAGATCTAAATGTAAGACCAGAAACTATAAAACTCCTAGAGGAGAACACAGGCAAAACACTCTCCAACATAAATCACAGCAAGATCCTCTATGATCCACCTCCCAGAATACTGGAAATAAAAGCAAAAAGAATCAAATGGGATCTAATTAAATTAAAAGCTTCTGCACAACAAAGGAAACTATAAGCAAGGTGAAAAGACAGCCTTCTGAATGGGAGAAAATAATAGCAAATGAAGCAACTGACAAACAACTAATCTCAAAAATATACAAGCAACTTATGCAGCTCAAGTCCAGAAAAATATACGACCCAATCAAAAAATGGGCCAATGAACTAAATAGACATTTCTCCAAAGAAGAGATACGGACAGCTAACAAACACATGAAAAGATGCTCAACATCACTCATTATTAGAGAAATGCAAATAAAAACCACAATGTGGTACCACTTCACACCAGTCAGAATGACTGCGATCCAAAAATCTGCAAGCAATAAATGCTGGAGAGGGTGTGGAGAAAAGGGAACCCTCCTACACTGTTGGTGGGAATGCAAACTAGTACAACCACTATGGAGAACAGTGTGGAGAGTCCTTAAAAAGTTGCAAATAGAACTGCCTTATGACCCAATAATCCCACTGCTGGGCATACACACCGAGGAAACCAGAATTGAAAGAGACACATGTACCCCAATGTTCATTGCAGCACACTTATAATAGCCAGGACATGGAAACAACCTAGATGTCCATCAGCAGATGAATGGATAAGAAAGCAGTGGTACATATACACAATGGAGTATTACTCAGCCATTAAAAAGAATGCATTTGAATCATTTCTAATGAGGTGGATGAAACTGGAGCCTATTATACAGAGTGAAGTAAGCCAGAAAGAAAAACACCAATACAGTATACTAACACATATATATGGAATTTAGAAAGATAATAATGATGACCCTGTATGCGAGAGAGCAAAAGAGACACAGATGTATAGAATGGACTTTTAGACTCTGTGGGAGAGGGAGAGGGTGGGATGATTTGGGAGAATGGCATTGAAACATGTACACTATCAGGTAAGAAATGAATCGCCATTCTATGTTCGATACAGGATACAGGATGCTTGGCACTGGTGCATGGGGATGATCCAGAGAGATGATATGGGGTGGAAGGTGGGAGGGGGGTTCAGAATTGGGAACTCATGTACACCCGTGGCTGATTCATGTCAATGTATGGCAAAACCTATACAGTATTGTAAAGCAAAATTAAGTGAAAATAAAAATTAAAAAAATAAAAATAAGTTTTATCAGAAAACAAAAAAATGAAGTATAGTTGATTTACAATGTTGTGTTAGTTTCTGGTATATAGCAAGGTGATTCAGGGATAGATATAGATTGTTTCTCATATTAGGTTATTATAAGATATTGAATATTATACCTTGTGCTTTACAGTAGGACCTTGTTTTACACACAGTAGTTTATATATGCTAATTTCAAACTCCTAATTTATTCCTCCCTTCATTTTCCTCTTTGGTAACCATAAGGATGTTTTCTGTTTGTGAGTCTGTTTCTGTTTAAAAAATAAGTTCATTTGTATCAATTTTTCAGATTTCACATAAAAGTGGTATCATATGATATTTCTCTTTGTCTGACTTACTTCACTCAGTATGATAATTTTTGCATCCATCCATGTTACTGCAAATAACATTATTTCATTCTTTTTTAGGATTGATTAATACCCCATTGTATGTATATGTGTATGTGTATATATGTATATATATATATATGCATATATATGTGTGTATATATATCTACATATACATACATATGGGCTTCCCAGGTGGCTCAGTGGTAAAGAATCTGCCTGCCGATGCCAAAGAACTGGGTGCTATACCTGGGTTTGGAAGATCCCCTGGAGGGTAAAATGGCAACCCACTCCAATATCTTGCTTGGGAAATCCCATGGACAGAAGAGCCTGGTGAGCTACAGTCATGGGGTTGCAGAGTCAGACACAACTGAACAACTGAGCACACACACACATGCATATATAAATACATGTAAGCATGTGTATGTGTGTATATATGTGTATGTGTGTATACAAAAATATGTATATATATATATATATACATCACAGTTTTATCATTCATACATAGATTGAAATTTAAGTTTCTTGCTTCTTGCATGTCTTCGCTACCTTATATAGTTCTGCTATGACCAGTGGGTTGCATGTATGTTTTTTAATTAGAATTTTCTCCGGATATATGTCTAGGAGTGGGACTTCTGGCTCATATGGTAACTCTAGCTTTCTAAGGAGCCTCCATATTTTTCTCCATAGTGGTTGCATCAAGTTATATTCCCACCAGTAGTGTAGGATTCCCTTCTCCAGTATTTATTATTTGTTTAAATTCTGTACCAGCAAACACATAGTCTTATCGCCTGCATATATAAACTCCCACAGCCCCAACCTTGATGCTTTCCTACCACTTGATGAAATGTTCTTCTCATCTGCATCCTTCTCCCTGTCTTTATTTACTCAATTCCTACTGGTCCTAAATTCACCTCAATCTTTATCTTCTTCAAGAGACATTTCCTGATTGTTCCCTTCTTTTTCCTCCAAACCATGTTGTTTTTACATTTGTTTTAGTATCTTATCTATACTCATCTATTTTCATAAGTAAATATGGTTTTCTTAGTGTGAGATCCTCCACAAGTAACTCTTGAGATAAAGATTCTAGTGTAAGCAATTTGTTGGAAATGATTCCAGATAGGCAGGCAAGTGGGGAGGAATAGCAAACAATGTTAACTGTCCACTGAATAGCCTCAAACCCTCTTATTTCAACATGTTTGTTATGTTGCTTTCCAGAGGATGGTATCTGCATCTCCAGATATAAGGGCTTTCCCCAGTATGGAGACAACTCTGTTGATTCAGTGAGCAGGATGGGAGTGCCAGGGGACTAAATGAACCCTAGAGCACTCATACAATATTTTGTGGGAGTTGGTGTGTAATTCCAGGTCTCCTTTCCCTTGGCTGTCACATCTCTGAGTATGAATTTTCCTTTCCTCCTAGAGTTAAGCATACTATATGGTTGCTAGCTTAGTAATGCACATGGGAATGGATTGGTTTCTTCCTCTTATCACATCTATTTCCCCACCAATGTTCCCTTATACCTCCAAAATAAATCATGTATGTTTGATGCTTGTATTGAGCTCTGCTTCTAAAGGATCTCAGCTAAGACAGGGGCTAAGAATGTGAAAGGAAAACTTTAAATGAAACGGACACCATAAAGCAATTTATGCTGAGAAATCACTCTAAGCAGTAAGACCTTATTGCCACCAAGGAATTTTGGGAGCTCAAACACGAGTCTCAGGATCATCCCACTCAAAGGAAATGGGAGTCAGTATATTGATGTAGTAACTTCTACCAGCCAGTAGTCGAGTGCCGCCTCGAGGAAACATCTCTGGGTTGTCCAGCTTGCTTTGGGCAGTGGGGAGGGGGACCTTGCTGCAAAAAAAAGCACTCAGGAAAATACATGTCATTGCTGACCTCTGTAAATCAGGTCAATCTGCTATATAATGGGAAAGAGCTGAGTTATAAGAGGTATAACTCATACCTTCCACATTGAGATAGCCCTGAGAAAGTTACTTTTAACCTTAACAAAAGAGCTGATTATTTTACCAGGGAAATATTTGGGAATAGCAGGGAATGGCAACTAGAGACATGGAAACTATGCTGAGTCATTAAAAAAAGTCACAGGAGACAAAGGGAAGGTCAGCTTTTATTAGGTTTTAGGAGGAAATTGGAAACGGCAGTCATGGGAAATAGATGGAGAAACAGTGGAAACAGTGTCAGACTATTTTGGGGGGCTCCAAAATCACTGCAGATGGTGACTGCAGCCATGAAATTAAAAGATGCTTACTCCTTGGAAGGAAAGTTATGACCAACCTAGACAGCATGTTGAAAAGCAGAGACATTACTTTGCCAACAAAGGTCCGTCTAGTCAAGGCTATGGTTTTTCCAGTGGTCATGTGTGGATGTGAGAGTTGGACTGTGAAGAAAGCTGAGTGCTGAAGAATTGATGCTTTTGAACTGTGGTTTTGGAGAAGACTCTTGAGAGTCCCTTGGACTGCAAGGAAATCCATCCAGTCCATTCTAAAGGAGATCAGTCCTGGGTGTTCATTGGAGGGACTGATGCTGAAGCTGAAACTCCAGTACTTTGGTCACCTCATGGGAAGAGTTGCCTCATTGGAAAAGACTCTGATGCTGGGAGGGATTTGGGGCAGGAGGAGAAAGGGACAACAGAGGATGAGATGGCTGGATGGCATCACTGACTCGATGGATGTGAGTCTGAGTGAACTCCGAGAGTTGGTGATGGACAAGAAGTACTGGCATGCTGCGGTTCATGGGGTCCAAAGAGTCGGACATGACTGAGCAACTGAACTGGACTGAACTGATGATGTTTCTTCATTGGCTGATGATGGTAGGCAGCTTGGTGGTGTTGCAACAGGAGGAAACCTTTATTCCTGCAGGGGTTAGTAAGCTGTGTGAGTGATGGACACGTGAGAGTTCCCTTTTCAGAGCCTCCCCACTCCACTTGTATTACCATATTTCACTTGCTTTTCTTCCAAAGGGCTTACCACAATGCCTTATATGTAGATGATGTTAAATTTTTTCCAAATGAAGAAATGGAGAGGATTAAGTAACTATAAGGCTCAGAAATTATTGATCTTCAATACATGTCTTTGGGCATGATGGTATGAAAGGGGGTTATAAGAAAATCTGAACTAAGTGTTGAGCAGTCTGAGTAGAGCATTTCCTGGAGCTTCACTATCAAATGTAATTAAAAAGTGGTAAGCCAGTGAGAAAGGCAGTCTGGAAGTCTGGTTGTGGATCTCTGCCCTAGTTGGAGAGGACCGAAGAGGTAAAGTGAGGAGAGACTATAACTAAAAGAAATTTCATTTTCTGAAATTTAGACAAGGTGAATGGATTTTTTTTTAATCAGATGGAAAATGAAAAACACTTTGTATAAAGTGGAATCTGAGTGTCCAAAAGACACAGTGGAATACAAAACATAAATAAGTCAGAAAATAATAAAAAGATAATTTTACTTCTAGGAAGATAATTATTCATAATGATAAATAGCTATCAATACTTTTCAGAAGAATATTCTGAAAAATAACTAGGGAAAATTTCACCCATCTTAGGACTGGTATAGTGAGGCATTTCTTTATTCTTCTCATGAGAAATTCAGGCTACTTCACTGACTCAACTGTCTTTAGGAAAGGCAAAATCTCCTTACTTTCTTAGTAATTATTTACTCTAAGTGTGGAAAGAAGAGAGAACAGACAAATAAGCTTTGATGTGAGGAGAAGCCTGCTCTGTCTTTGAAAAGGGAGAAACACAAGTGATGGAATCAGTGTCAAGCTTCCCATAGCTGCTAATGATAATGTCAGAAGTTCCCAATACGAACATGTTAAAATTTCAAAATGCCATGAAGTATGCTAGACATAACCTATAATTTATCTTGCCAACTTCATCTCGTTTAGAGTTCTTTTGACACCAAAACTCCAAAGCTCAGTGGCAAAGTACATCTCACTGTGAATCAGACAAACAATTTTGTTTACCCTTGATTTTTCTATCCTTCATCTTGGTGTTTTCAGGCTTGTTTTGGCCATCTGTCTGTTATTTGAAAGACATTGGCTGTTGTAAGGTCGTCATCTTCTCACAGATATGACTGGATTGATATGTACTATGCCCCAGCTGAAGCACTGTCTTCTTCAGGGATCCGGGTTATGTGTCAGGTTCGTTACCTATTCCCTGGAGGAGTCAGCTTCAAGGTGGAAATGAACTTGAGAGCTCAAGATGTCCAGCACACGAACAATACTTCGCCTTTCAGTGGCAATAGCAATAAAGCAGTTTACCCCTAAAGAAAATCATCAGGAAAATCATTTGCATTAGAATAACATATTCCCTGAAATATCTCTTCATCAGACAGACTTGTTTCCTCTCTCATTTGCCCGTCTATGTAATTTCTCTGTCTGAATTGTTTTTTCCCTGTTAATTTAGAATGAAAAAAGAGCTAAGTTGACATTTACTCCCACAGTACTTTTTCAGAGACTGGTGACTAACAGCAGGAAAGGAATAGGTACTTTACATGAATGTCTCAAGGATGAATTCCAATATAAATTCTCATTAGTTTTAGTAGAACAATTATTATGATTACAGTTACAGGTCTGATTAAGGGTTGCTTCAGGTGCTCTTTCTTCTGACAGGATTTTCCTAAAGTGCAGCCCAGAGGTCTCTGTGTTTGTAGAAGAGGATGAAGCAAGAAGAGTGACCTTTTTACTCTGTCAGGTGGTCTCCCAGTTCTCACCAAGTTTTTTTGAGTTTTAAGTCTCCAAACCAAAATATCACTGAGAGATCCAACCCCCCACCCGCCCGCTCCCGCCCGCTGCAAATTCCTCTAACCTTCAAAAGTACAAACACTGTTTTTAAAGGCAGTGTTTAACTCATTGTTCTGCTTTATTGAACCAGCAAAACTAAGCATTTTTATTTCACTGGGAATTTTCTGTCTTCTCTTTTGAATGCAAATTAAAGTAACTCACAATCTCAGCAGATACAGCTACAGTAAAATAATTGGCTGGGTGGTCCTCTTTGATTTATGAGATGACGTGTTTGTGTGTGTGTATGTGTGAGCATGTAAAAATGTATATGCTTTTATTCAGAAGTGACAGTTGTAGGAACATTTACAAGCAAAGAAATTAGGAAGTCATGAACTTAAAGCTAAACAGATCCATTGGCCATCCTAATAGATCATGGAAGTGAGATAAATTTATGAGTTTTAGCTGATTCCTAAGGTTCAGTAGCAACTGAAAAAAATGTTAGCCCTGATTTGACAGACATGGTTTCCCTCAACTGAGGATATTGTTTAATGCACTACCTGGCCGTCTCCTTGTTAGTGCCTGTAAGTGTAGCAGGGTTCCTCCCAAGTGACTGAATAAGAGCACCTGTAACAATTGAGACTAACATTTTTGTTTCAAGGTGCTACTGTTTATGATTTCCCAAAAACTGTCTCAAGATAAAAACCTGCACCAGAAACTTCATTTACACAGAGAGAGTGTATCTCAATTGTTTAGCGCAATTATTCTCAGTTGCACTAATTATAGTTGCTAAACGTTGTGTGCAATCCCAGATGTAGTTTTTTTTTTCAAATATCTTGTAATTTAGATAACATCACAATAAAGAAGAGCTTCTAAAACTATGAACAAAATGGCAAAACTAGACCACATGTACTTAAAAAAACCCTTAAATTTATAAAGATTATCTATGCTATGAGTTGTATGTAACCAGCAACTATCAAGATATTTTGGCCTGATTGCTAGGATGCATTAGTTTTCCAGGGCTGCTATGCAAATGGAAACAAACCAGATGGCTTAGAATAACACAAATTTGTCTCAGTTCTGGAAGCTAGAAGTCTGAAGTCAAGGTGTCAGCAGGGCTGTAGGCTCTCTGAAGGTCTTAGGGGAAGATCCTTCCTTGATCCTTTGATTGTTTGGTAGTTGCCTGCAATCCTTGGCATTTCTTGATGTGCAGAGGTGTCACTCCAATATCTGCCTCCATCTTCACAAGACATTCTCCTCTACGTCTTTACACTGTGTTTCTCCTGTTATGTCTCAGTGTTCTAATTTCCCCCCTCTTATAAGGGAACTGATATTGGATTAGGGTTTATCTTAATCCAGTATAGCACTTCCCAGGTGACTCAGCAGTGAAGAATCTGCCTGCAATGGCAGGAAATTCGGGTTCGATACTTGGGTTGGGAAGACCCCGTAGAGAAGGAAATGCCAACCCACTCCAGTATTCTTATGGGCTTCCCATGTGGCACTAGTGGTAAAGAACCCACCTGCCAATGCAGGAGACACAGGTTCAATCCTTGGGTCTGGAAGATCCCTTGGAGAAGGAAATTGCAACCCACTCCAGTATTCTTGCCTGGAGGACCCCATGAACCAAGGAGCCTGGCAGGCTATGGTCCATAGGGTCACAAGGAGTCAGAGATGACTGAAGTGACTTAGCACACCAATATTCTTTCCTGGAAAATCCCATGGGAAGAGGAGCCTGGTGGGCTACAGTCCATTGATTTGTAAGAGTCAGTCACAACTTGGCAACTAAACCACCACCACACCACTAATCAAGTATGACTTCGCCGTGATTATATCTGTAAAGACCCAGTATCTGAATAGGGTCACATTTCTAGATTCAGTGTAGGCATGAGTTGTAGGTGGACACTCTTCAACCCAAGGCACAAGGTATGTAGGAGGAAACAGTAAAGCTACTGGTGAAATCACAGAACCTATGCTATTTCTAAAAAGATACAGAAAATAATTAGAACCAACTCCATAGTACAGGGAACTCTACTCAGTGCTCTGTGGTGACCTAAATGTGAAGGGAATTGAAAAAGAAGGGATCTATGTAAACATACAGGTAATTAACTTTGCTGTGCAACAGAAATTAACACAACTGTAAAGTGACTATGTTCCAATAAAAATAAATAGAAAAATAGAAAGATATTTGTTTTTCAGAGTCAACAGAACAAAACAGCAAGTCATGCAGCTGAAGCGTGCACAGAGGAGAAAATTTTAACCTCAAACACCTAGAACCAAAGTTTTCTCACTGACCACAGAACCAAAGGACAGGAATGTGACCTGAATCTGAATGTTGAACCTTTTTAGAAGGGAAGGTTCCATTGTCTAGGAAGATCCTTCCTTGGTGGTTCAGACAGTAAAGAATCTGCCTGCAATGCAGCAGACCTGAGTTTGATCCCTGGGTCAGGAAGATCCCTTGGAAAAGGGAATGGCTTCCCACTCCAGTATTTTTGCCTGGAAAATTCCATGGACAGAGGAGCCTAGTGGGCTATAGTTCATGGGGTTGCAAAGAGTTGGACATGACTGAATAAACAATTTCACTTTCACACCATAAAAGGTCAAGTTCCAAACCCTCCAAGAGAAACCTGCCCCCCCCACTTCTTCTCCATACTACCCCTCCTGCCCTAACTCATAAAAGTTTGGCTGAACCCCATATTGGGGATTCAGATTTGAGGCCTGCCTCCTTTCCCTCTGTTGGTTTACCTAGCAATAAAGCTTTTTCTTTTCTCAAAAGCAGGTGTTGTATTGGCTTCAGGCAGCCTAACACTAGGAATACATTTTTATTCAAGTAACTCACTGGGAATTCTGGATTATTTAAGGCAACAAGGGTTTAAGATGGTTACAATAAGGCAGCAATAAGATACAAAGGGTCTTGTATTTTACTCTAGATGGTTTTATTTTCTTGAGGGTAACCCAAAGCCATCAAATGGTTCCTAATCAGTGGAGGCAAGGGTTGATGTTTGTTTTAGTAAATCTATTCCCTTCTAGCATTGAGTAGAAGGTAAGGAACTCTGGAATCAACAATTTAGCAACTTTGTTGGAGGTCTTGATGGTGAAGGAAAAGAACGGGGACAGTACCTCAACAAACATAAGGGCTCAGGGCAGATAAGTTTTGTAATTGAGATAACTTCAATAGATTATATTCTGCAGTCTAAAATCTCCTAGAAATTTTTTAAAAAAGTTGAAAATACATGACAAGAAAGTGAATAGCCTATGTCCAGTCAGAAGCTTATCAAAACAGGAAGATACCTGTTCAGTGTAGACTGAGAAGCAAACAGGATAGTCTAGTTTTTGAGAACAGAGAAAACGACAAAAGGTTACTGCAGTTGTGAATTTTTATAGGTAATGTGTGGACGAATGGAGAGAATTATGTCTCTGTGAAACAGAAGTCAAGCTTGAGTGCTTAATAAGTGCCAAGTTTGATGTGGCCCAAAACAAACAAGAATGAACAAAATGGACATAGCTCTTGACAGGTACAAGTTTATGGTTTAATGTGAGATATAATGATTATAAAGGGGTTAAAGGAAAGTTCAGATGCATTTTTCCGTAGTCAATGATGATTTAAACTGAGACCTAAAGAACGAATAGGAATAATTGTCATATCAGTGTATATAGGGAAATGTTTTTTAACATAGGAAACAGCATGCTTAAACCCAGGAGATAAATTTTATGGCAGTTTTAACAGATTGAGAGAAACTTAGTGTGACTGAATTGCTAAGTATGTGAAATATGCTGAAACGTAAATAAGGCTAAAGTGCAAAAAAAGAAAAAAAGTGACCAGATGGTCTTAACAGCGTTTTAGATTTTATTCTATGGAGAGATGATGAACCATTGATGTTTTAAGGATAGTAACATAAGATTAATATCCTAAACAGTGGCTTTAGTAGCTTGTGGAAATGGATTAAAGAGGATCAAATGAGAAGAGAGGAGAACAATTTGGAGCCCAGGGTAATAACCCATGTGAAAGATAGTGGTAATGTAACTAGAACTACAGAAGTGAAGGTACGAACTGATAAATTAGGTACGTTTAGGAAGAACAGTTCATAGATTAGATGAGTGAACCGAGTTTGATTCAAAAAGATGAATCAAATATCACATTCAGAATCCTGATTTGTACAGGTGGATTAATGCTGGAGTTACTCACTAATACATTAAGTTGGTGAGCTTATAAATTTCAAGTGTGAATCAGAACATTTGAATTATGTGAGAAACTTCCAACATTTGGAATATGTAAGGAAGACCCAAGTGAAGTTGCCCTAGCATTTTGGAGAATGAAGTTGGCTGGCATGAGTGTTTTGGTAGTCACCTAGATCAAGGTAGAAACTTAAGCTACAGAAGGACATGATATGAGTTGGGAGAGTAATAAGGAAAAGGGGCTAAGAACAGAGCTTTAATAAGTTTACTATTCAAAAGAGAGTAGATGGTGAAAAAGTAAATACATAGAGAAAGATCAGACAGAGAAATGGGAAGAAATTGTGGAAGGGTTAGTATTGTAGCAATAAAATTTAAAAGTCTTCAGAAAAGATACATGGTTAGCTAAGAGGCTAAGCAGAATAATCCAGGAACAATGTACATTTTGATTTTGAAAAAGAAGGGGAGTTCAGTGTCAATGGATGATAGAGGAAACAAATATAAAAGTTGGGAAAACTCATATAGGCAACCATTTCAAAAATTGACAGTTTGCTTTTCCTATAATTCATTCACATTTGTTTATGTCAGATATTTTTTCTTCATTATATATGTTAACTAGATATGGCTGATATGAATGAGTGCTGTTGAATTTGGTATATTTGCACTGGTTTTGACTATCTTATTAAACTAATTTATCAATTCTAACTCATTTCACTTTTTCAGGTATATATCATGCCATCTGAAAAAAATGACTTTATAGACTCTTACATTTTAATATTTGCTCATCTTAGTTTCATTTGATAAAGTACTGCATTGATTATGACTTCAAAAACAAAATGGAATGACAGTGAGAGATGGTTTCTCCAAGACAACTGGCTCCCTGGCTGATTGATTGTCTGCCCTGTGAGGAAGGGAAATTATTGAACTTCCTGATTACAGTCATAAGTCTTACAAGCCGTTGGCATAATATAGTTATTCCCTTTACAGAGCACTGTCTGGTTACCTGATCACTACATTGAGAAGTCACTGACAACTTGTTCTTTCAGGGGACTTTAAATAACAATCTAGACACCCTCTTGAGATAACGTTCATTCTTTATTTTTTGAAACATTATTTATTTTTCTCTTTTATTCATTGACAAATCAATTTATTTTTTGAGAAACTCAATAGAACTAAAGAATTAATAATAAAAATCAGTTATTCCTTGCTCCATGCATCTCCAGCCCTAGAATTTCTGTCTGGAAGCTATTCCTATTATGCATTTCTCCTTTTGTTTAAGTTTGTGCTTGGGCTCATGATCCTAAATAATATTATTTCACTATTATTTTTGATTTTTAAATAAGTAAATCCCTGAAATAAAAAATAGAAGACATTTGTTTAGACATTATCACCCCCAAACCACTTCCTTCATTCCACCTATGTTGAGCTTCATTGTATATTTTTGCTTTTCCACCACTTATACATGAATATGCTCAAGGGCTGCATACAAGTTTCTCGCCTCTCCCTGCTGTGACAGAAATCAGCCAACTTATCTACTCTTTCCTAGCCTCTCTCTCTCCACTTCTGCCTATTCTAAGAGTGGTACCTTTACTTTTATATTGTCAAGCATGCCCAATTTACATTCTCTGTCTAGCTTTTTAAATTATCAGTATCTTTCACTTCTGTCTATAGGTTCATTCTAAACACTGAAAGTCAATTCATACTTATAATTATTGGTTATTACAGAGACAATTAGCTTTTTAAGCTTATGTTTCCTTCTTCATAAGTTAATGTCATGATATTTGTTCTACTTGAACAGCAGTGTTTCAGGTATTGGATTACCTTGAGTTCCACAATTTGCTTAAAATCATGCCAGATTTTATCTCTCATATAGATACCTCAACATTTTTATACTGGAGCTTATAATTAAATTTCATTATTTTTTATACTGATAGAATTAAATGCACAGTTGTCTACTCTCTCTATGATTTATCTATGTTCTAAACTGCATTATTTTCTTTCTTCTGCTATGTGTTTAGTTTCGTTTCATAAGTTAGTTCTTTAAAGTGTACAATGAGTTTATCCATTTGAGATCTTGCTTCTTTTCTAATGTAGGCATTTATAGCTCTAATTTTCCCTCTGAACACTGCATCCCACAAATTTTGGTATGTTTTGTTTCATTCATATCAAGGTCTTTTAAATTTTTCCTTGTGATTTCCTCCTTGACTCATTCATTGTTTTAAGAGTGTTTAATTTCTATACCTTTTCTGTTTTCTTTCTGTAATTCATTTCTAGCTTAATTCCACTGTGGTCAGAAAATATTCTTTTTATGAGTTCAATCTTTTAAACTTCTTACTGCTTTCTTGTGCCATGATATATGTTCTATTCTGTAAAATGTTCCCTGAGCTCTTGCTAAGAATGTATATTGTGCTGGAGGAATGTTCTCTCTCTATATATATCAGCTTCAACTGATTTACAGTGTTGCTCAAACCTTTTGTCTTTTAATTAATGTTTTCTCTGGTTGTTCTGTCCATTATTAAAAATAGTGTTGATGTCTCTAACTATTATTGTATTGATATAATTGTCTATTTTTCTCTTCATATATTTTAGGGACTCTGTTGTTAGGTCTTTATGGATGTATTTAAAGAAAATAAATGTAATCCAACAAAGAGGTGTTTCCTGAACAAACAACAAGGTTCCTTATGTTCTGTTCTCTGTTAGTCAAAACATGGTGAACACTCCAGCAATATTCCAGCAACATTTGCATTCCCTGGGAGGCTATTAGATATGGAAATCTCAGCCCTCACCCTAGAATTGCTGAGTCTGTCTTTGCATTTTAACACTCTTGCTAGATGATTCTTATGGAAACTTCAGTTTGATTGGTATCCTATCTCTTTATTTTTTTGTTCTTTTTAATAGTATGTATGACTTTCTCATATTTTATATATTAACTTGCAATTTTGTTTGTAGCCTATCTTCCTTTGCAAGAACATACCTTGTTAGTAGAAGAGCTTTGTTATGTCCCCTGTCATATCCCAATATGTATCCCAATATGTAATATAGTCTGGTCCTTAGTAGGGACTGAATAATAATTAAGGAGGGACTGAATAATAATTAAGTAACTGGGAGAAAGGAGGAATGAATGAAAGTATTCTGGAATAATAGGTTATAGATCTTAATTCTTCTGCAAAATTCTTCTCTCACCTTTCATTTCTGTTCCTTTTATTAAAAAAAAAAAAATGGTCTTTTGGTTCCTTGACTATGCCATAAACTTCCTCGCTCAAGTTCTTTGGGAGTGTGGAGTGTCTTCCTTCTGTGTAGAGTGTTTACCGCTCCTCTAGTCATATAGCTTCTTCTTACCCGTGCATTAGATTCTAGCATCTTTCTTAATCAGATCAGACTTGATTATGCTCACTATACATGTTTTCTCTGAATTTCTTCACTATGGAACTCATCTTAGTCAAATTATATTTTAATATCTGTTTCTCCAGCTCTAAAAGGCAAGGAATATATTCCTTGAAGTTACTAGAGAAACTTTACTAGGTTAAGGATATATCCTTTAGTTACACTTTAAAAATAGAGTTATAAATGGCTTCTATTGAATAGTATATTTTCTGAAACTATTGAGGATAGGTTAATTTTGATATATGATATTTATAAACTTTTCTTTATTTTGAGCTACCCTGCTTTGGGAGGCATTCTGTGAGGCACACTAATAAGCAATATGACTAAGAGTGATTACTTAACTGCCCTAAACTTGTTCCTTATCTGTACACAATACTTATTCTATTATGTTCCCTTCTGACAATTCTTTGGGATAATACATGTAAGTTTATCAGCATTCTTGGCACTAATGAGCAGGCATCCAATAAATGGAATTGTTGTTATTTAGTGATATTCCTTGTGGGCTTCCCAGTTGGCACTAGTGGTAAAGACCCTGCCTGCCAATGAAGGAGACTCTTGTGAAACTGCTGTCTCTTTAACGCAAAGTCAAACAGCAGAATTTACATTTTTTTTTTTTTTTCAAATAGACCATGATGAGCTATGGCTGAGTCTGGTAAACTCTGCAAATACTTTATTACTAGTTACCTGTGTTTCTTACAAATTTAAATTTCTAGTATGTGTAGGTCTCAGGATTTTCCTTGAGGTGAAAAAAAGTAATAAATATATGCAATGTGAAACCATATTTACCTTTACATTGCTTATGCATGCATGCCAAGTCGCTTCAGTCATGTTCAACTCTGTGTGACCCTAAAGGCTATAGCCTACCAGGCTCCTCTCTCCATGGGATTCTCCAGGCAAGAGTACTGGGTGGGCTGTCAGGCTTTTCTCTAGGGAATCTTCCCAACCCAGGGATTGAACCCCCATCTCCTATGTCTCCTACATTGGCAGGTGTGTTCTTTACCACTAGCACCACTTGGGTTACATTGCTTATGAGAAAAGAATTGTGGAGAAATACCCTGGAGACAAGATATGAAAGATACCTTTTTTATCTGATAGTCAGCTCCAATCCCTTTTATTTCACTCAATTTGAAAAGATAGTAATTATTACTTGACTAGAAATGTTCATTTTCTGGTTTTCATTAACTGGGATTGAAAAATCAAATGGTGTAATTGCATGGACATCATAAAAGTGTAGTGTGTTTTTAAGCTATTTAAGATAATTTAAAAGTGTTTCTTAATGTACATAGTGTGTATTACATGGTTCAATGGTGCTGCCTTTGTTCTTGGTCCCTTTTCTAATTGAATTAGTACAGATAATGCATGAAACTCATGAGTGCAATGTATCAGAGGTGCACATGTATAGATTTTCTGATGATCAAATGTGTAAATTATCTTATCATGGGAGAAGATATGTCAGTGCTTGTCTGTTTTCTCCCTCTTATCTCTAATATTGGAGGTTTTTATCCATCCTTTTTCACTGGGCAATTTTCTTTTGGACATTTGAGCAAGCTAGAGATAGAGAGCCAAGACTCAATACTGGGTGTGAAAATGACTGTAAACTGTATGACCAGCAGCTTCATTTCTAAGTGTTTACCGCCAAATACAATAAGTATATAAAAAAGTCTATACACAAATATTCATATGTAATTTGTTCACAATTGTAAAAAAAAAAAAAAAAAGAATCTTTCTACACTGAGTAAAAGAAGGAGAAGCAATATTCAGCAATAGAAAAGAATGATACAGAAAACAATTGGACTAATTGAAAGAAGCCAGAAGCCTAGCAAGTACTGATGTGAATTTCAAAAGACAAATTTAATAATGTGAGAGGAAGCAGACTGGTAGTTATCTAGGATGAATAAAGCAGAGGAGTGGGTGGGACAAGAGAAAAAGGAAGAGATTCTGCTTTCCTTAATATGATTCCTATTTTCTTATTGGACTGACACTGTCTGCCAGGCTCTCTTATCCTGTAGATTGAGAAGTGATCTGCTCAGGAGGCTCCTCGACTTGAATTAATCTGTTCTATAAGCTTTCCTGATATATTTTAGGCAAGTTTACATTCCAGCAGTGAATGCACATTAAGTTCAAGTTAGAACATGATTGACATATTGATAGTTATATAACAGTATTTGACTTAGAAATTTCCCAGGACAGCTTGAACATTATTACTCTGAGCATTAGGGAACAAGGAAAGCTACCACCTAGTAGAAAGACAAATTCCTGCAAAATAACTCTGAGCAAAGAATAACAGAGGGAGGACTTAGCACACAGCTGTGATTTACTCCTTTAATGGAGGGAGAAATAATATTTTTTCAACAACCTTCACATTCTAATACTCTAACTTCATATTAAT
Source organism: Capricornis sumatraensis (assembly GCF_032405125.1). Lineage (NCBI taxonomy): Eukaryota > Metazoa > Chordata > Mammalia > Artiodactyla > Bovidae > Capricornis > Capricornis sumatraensis. The sequence goes on along the minus strand of NC_091081.1, from coordinate 18,548,258 downwards.
ATTTTAAAGTAAGTTCTGACTACAAACCTAAAATTTGGGAAACACTGCAGAATGTAGGTGAAGAGCAACTACCATCTTGATTTCTACCAAAATAGTCTGATATCTATTGACCTGTACTTTATATTCATAGGTTCTATCAGGTAGAAATTATAGTAGTTTCTTAAATTCATAAGACAATTATTATGATTCTATCTAAGATAAACCAATGAACTGAAATAACATGTCTGCAATAAGGCATTCAAATAAATGAAATTGATTTCTAAATTAATAGAATTAAATCTATATTAGCACTATTAAGATGTCATAAGATTTTTGTGCTAATAAATCCCGAATGAAAATTTTTTTCTTTGCTGGTATGATGTGATCTGTTTTCTAAACCTTTTCTTTAGTACCCAAAATTCAATGGAAAAAAAATGCATATTTCACCTGATCTCTCTTCCTGAAACCTCTTCAATGCCTCATTTTATCTTTATAATCAGTATTGTCTTTTGCTTATCTGTTTACTAATTTCAGTTGAAACCATGTTATTTTACAAATCCTATTGTTTTCATTTCACATATCTTAACTTTGACATTTCTTTTCTTATCATCAGTAACACACTCATAGTTTCCTTAACTTCACTTAACTAGCTCTCAAATTTCCCCTCGTTCAGTCATTTCCGCCTAAAGTTTCCTCCTTAGCTTTATTCACAATTACTGTGTATGCTCACTGTTTGGGCCCAATTATTTTCCTTCCTGAAATCCTATCAATGACAAAGTGTTATCATTTAGATTGCATGCAATCTTCTGTCAGTAAATGTCAAGGACTTTCTATACTCTCACACTTTAAATCCTATTCCATATTTGACTTTTAAAAGTCCTACTTTATACACAACTCAGCATGAAGCTTCCTTTCAAGGTGAGTACTCATGAGCTGTCTCTTCATCCATCTGTGTCATCTTCTTCAGGAAGCCACTCCTCATTAGGACTAATTCCTCATAATGTGGCTGCAGTGAAATGACTGCTGATTCGGTCTGTTCAGGCCTTGGCTTTTTGTGGCAGCGCTGACAGAAATTCAGACTTTGAGCAGCTTGGGAGAAGTAGAAGGAGCAACTTGCAGTTCAGTCTGGAAGAAAATCGGAAGTCATTGGAAAATTCCTTCATTAAGACTTGCTTATATAAGATAGAACAATTAAATCACTTCAGAATTTCAGCTCTGATTGTATTTTGGTTTTCAGCATATATTTAATTTTGAAGACAAAATTCTAATTAATTGGGTGTGATTTTCTTTTTGCTAATTGTCCCTTTTCTCTCCCTTCAGACCTTTCTCATGCTTATTCAATAGAAAGTGGTTTGGAAGCGTGTGCTTTCTCACTGCCTCTACCTGTATTTCTACTTTGCCTCTCAAGGAGTGGTAGGATTTTAAAAGGTAGTGTGTATAATTCACTTTCTCTTTCTGGCATAAAATGAAAACAATGCTTAGTAATGGACTGGGTCTTTATGCTCCCCTCACAGATTCTTGTTATATTGAAGCCCTAACCCCTAGAGTGGCTGTATTTGGAGACCGGTCATCTAAGAAAGTACTTAACGTTAAGTGGTGTTGTAAGAGTAAGACTCTCATCTGATAGGATTACTGTGGTTATTACAGACACCAAAGAGCCTTCTCTCACTCTCCCTCTCTCCCCCTCACCCTCTCTGTTGCCCTCCCCACACCAAGGAATGGCCCTGTGAGCTTGTAGTTAGAAGCTGGTCATCTTCAAGCTAGAAAGAGGGGTCTCTCCACCCTGATAAAAGATTTTTAGCCTCCAGAACTATGAGAAAATAAATTCATGCTGTTTAAATCACCATTTTGCTATCACAGTCCAAGCCACCTAACAGTATCTGAGATCCTGTAAGCTATTTTTTGAAAGGGTGGTATTTGGTTAGGACCTAGAATTGTTAACTTTGTTTACTCATTCCGCAACCTATCCTCATCATTTATGAAAAAAAAAATTATATATATATGAAAATTACGTTTGAAACACTAAGTCCACAAATAACACACACACACACACACACACACACACACATATTTATTTATGGACTTAGTGTTTCAAAAGTCATTGATGTCTCTTTTTAACCTGGCTTGACCACAGAGAGGACCATTCAGCCTTGTCCCTGGGCTGACTTAAGTAAGTACTTTGCAAAAATAAAATAGGCTAGGCAGATAGAAGCAAGCGCAGAAGTCTTGATTTTACTACACAAGTGGCAAGGCAATGAAAAGAAGATTAAGAAAAAAGGATAATGAACAGAGATGGAGTATTTCTAATGCTGTTTAGTTAGGGGCACACTTTGATAATAGAATTACACTCTGCTTCTGAGCTACCCAACAACTTCTTCAGCCTACTGTGTTGAAGAATTCTTTACTAGACAGGCCCAGTCATGTATAAATCTTTGCTGCACATGCACTCTTCTGGTTACCTATAGTTTTCTGGAAAGTCATTTTAGACAATTGGGAATTAACAAATAGAATATGAAATGGCCAATGTCTACCTATACTTGTTTTTGAAAATTAGCATAATATGTTGCTCAGGAGGACTCTTAGTGGATATGTCCTGAAAACAAAATTCACATTGTTTACATATTATATACAAAGAGGTATAAGCAAATCATTCTATTTGGACAGAGTTTAGAGGTAGTTAATTCAGTGCATGTGAGAATGTTGAGAATTTTTACGATACAACTAACTTCGCATGCTATAAGGTCCTGTGAAAGCTTTAAAAAGAACTTGCATACTTTTTCCCCTGTTCATAAGTTTCCTATGTGTTTTCCTATTTGTAAGACTTCAGTTCCTTTTCATTTATCTCAATCAGTTTTCTTCAGTCTCCTTGTGGATTGGAGATTAATTAGTGTTATTTTTTCCCTTTTGTTAATTATTAGTTAGTGTCTGTTTTCCTGTATGACACAGCTGAGAAAAAGAAACTATACAGGTGATCTCCTGGGGGAAAAATACTTTGAAAATATAAAGGTTTGATGGAATTGTTTAAAAATGATTGTGATGTTCAGTCACTCAGTCGTGTTCAACTCTTTGTTACCCCATGGACTGCACCATGCCCAGGCCTCCCTATCCTTCACCATCTCCTGGAACTTGCTCAAACTCATGTCCATCGAGTTGGTGATGCCATATAACCATCTCATCCTCTGTCGTCCCCTGCTTCTCCTACCTTCAATCTTCCCAGCATCAGGGTCTTTTCTAATAAGTCAGCTCTTTGCATCAGGTGACCAAAGTACTGGAGCTTCAGCTTCATCATCAGTCTTTCCAATGAATGTACAGGACTGCTTTCCTTTAGAATTGACTGGTTTGATCTTCTTGCAGTCAAGGGACTCTCAAGAGTCTTCAACATCACAGCTCAAAAATATCAATTCTTCAGGTGCTCAGGTTTCTTTATGTTCCAACTGTCACTTCCATGCATGACTACTGGCAAAACCATAGCTTTGATTATATAGAACTTTGTTGGCAAAGTAATATCTTTGTTTTTTAATATACTGTCTAGGTTTTTTATACCTTTTCTTAAAATATATATTAAATATAGTTTACTACAAAAGGAAGTTAGGTTAACTGAATACAATTTTTAATGTACTTCCTTTTATAAAACAAGCAACTTGTGTTGTTTAAGTTTCAAGAAGTGATAAAAATTGCTTTTATATTGATAATTTATTGCTCATATGGATTCACAATATACAAATGAGCAGTACAATATTATACATTGAGAGTAAGGAATTTTAAGGGAGTAAAAAATAAATATGCTACAAAACTAAAGTATACAAGATTATTGACTTTAGGATTTCACAGCAATTTATCAATGTTGCTAGTATAAAATTGCAAATAATGATTAGCTCAATTTTTGTGTTATCTCAGCTTTGTTAATCTTGCTGTAAATAGTTAGATGAGCAATAATTCTTTTCTGGGAATACAAATAAAATTAGGAAACATTTTGTTAAAATTTTCCAGAAGGAAAAACAAAAGCAAAGTAATAGTCTTAATTCAAATACAAATAAGGTCACAGTTGATGTAATTTTCAGAGGTGTTTGTAGCAAGCATCACTTCTGGTGAACAAATGATGAAGAGAACAAGGTGAAAAATGTTAAAATATTTAATTCTAGGTCACTGGATTGAGTGCTCATTTATTCAGGAAAAAGTGAGGCATATCATTTATGCTACGTTTTTTTCTTTCAAATTCCTGGGATGAAGATAAACTTAACATTGGAACAATATTCTTGGTGAAGCAGCTCTGAATATGCATTCTCTGCTTAAGATGGTCATGTGGAAATTAAAACCATTTTCATGTGCCATTTCTTTAGTAGATGAAATATAAAATTAATATAGAAACAAAATTGCATAAAAAGTTATATTCACCATTATTTTGGTCTTTAAGTTAATATATTTAAAAGTAATTCCTTTTATGAATAAATATTTTTATCTGAATTGTATCAAGTGTTATTAGAAGACATTTTGTTTATTTTTCTATTATGATTCTCTGGCAATCTATAATTAAACAATCATACTAAATCAGTTAAATGTTTTCTGTCATATGTTTAGTAATGCAAAGAACACAAAAATATACCTCATCTTCATAATAGCCTTATGCAATGTCTAGTTGAATTTTCTCCTGTTGATAAGATTTTACAGGGAAAATAAGTGTGAAAGAAGACAAAGTGGCAAATATGATATACAAGAATAAACATTCTTAATTGAGCTTGTCACTTGAAACTGGTAGCCAAATAAATTCACTTATTCTGTAATGCATCATAACTTATATGAGATCAAATTGACACAAGATATTTTCTGTAAGTAGAAGAGAGCTGAAGGCCTATAGTCTAAAATTATATGGATAAGATAAGCACTAATTTGTAATGACAAGAAATATTATTATTGTATCAAAACTGTTATGCAAAGGGTATACAGCTGTTTATGTTAAGATCATCTCATAATTTAGATGGTGATAAATGTGTCATTAATAACTGAGTGAAATTAAGGAGAAATGATTAGATATAATATATGTCTAGGCTTGTAATATTTTAATCAAGTGGCATCCTATTGTCTATAAGTCTTACAAAACAAATGGTTAGATTTCAGATAACTAAACATTAATATTTATAAAGCACACCCTTCCAAAATCCTCTTGAATTAAATTTTTTATATTAATCTACTTCATCCTTGATTTTTATTTTGCTTGTTTTTGATTTCCTAATCAAATTATATTCTCCTTTTAGTAACAGACACAATGAACACTCAACATAGGACTGTAAGGCAATTCCGTTTGCTATCACCCTCTACACATAACATAAGTAACTTCTAAGACCATGAGGGAAATGGCCAAAGGAATTGTTGACTTAACAACAACAACAAAATGAGAGTCATGTTTCCCCTGAGATACCTGACTAGCAATTGTGTGGGGCAACAGGCCAAAGGGTCCTCATCTTAACCCCTCTCTGGGGATCCCAGAGACAGATGGATAAAATTATGTTTATTCTTCAGTCTACTCTGAAATATATACTGATGTGCATATTATGTATTATCTCAATGAAATTTTTGCATTATACATGCCCCAGTAAGTTTGTCTCCAGCATATATTCAAACAACCTGCGTATAGATAACTCACATAGCCTTATGTCTGAAAAGAAAATTTTGCCTGGAAGTGTAGTTACAGCTATAGTATAGTCACAGTTATAGTAAGTGTCAGCCCTCATTTTCACAGCTGTTATCTCTACACTCTGTGTGTGTGTGTGTGTGTGTGTGTGTGTTTGTGTAGGTATGTATGTGCTCAGTCATGTCCAATTCTTTCCAACCCCATAGACTGTAGGCCACCCGGCTCTTCTGTCCAAGGGATTTTCCAGACAATAATACTGGAGTGAGTTGCCATTTCCTCCTCCAGGGAATCTTCTTAGATATAAACTCCTGGACCCTCGTACCTCTCTTTGAGAACATTGCTGATATCCTTGTAGTTAATCTTAAATGTATTTTCTTCCACAGTGTCCTCAAACAAGAAAACACATCTGACTTACACAGTTTCTGGGCCTAGGTTTTCTTTTAGTAATTTTATGTGATTTGCATTTATCACAATCATTTTGACCCAAAAAGGAGATTATACAAAAAATACTAAAATCATTTTAGCAATTTTCTTTGCAGAGTAAACTGGAAAAATGCTATTGTAGTGAATTTTTGTGATGTGTATGTAGAGATGGACTAGGTTTATAGACAAATGACAAGAGAAAAAATCTATCAAAGAGGTAGGAATATATGCTTGTAATCATTTCAAATGATGAAAGCTAAAAGCATTTTCATGAAGATGAAAAAGCTAAAAGTGAAAAGGAAAGTGAACATTTTATGGTGATTTTGTATGGTATACTGTATTACTTACTAAATATTCCTCATTAAATGTGATAATGTGTTTATACTAATGTATTATTGGTACCATATTAATAATATACTGAAACTGGTTCCTTCTCCTATGGCCAGGAAAGTGGCTCACTGTTCAGATATCTACTCTCCAGTGCCCCCCACAGATATATCCAAGGCATAGGATGGGACATGTACTTCTCCCAGAAGGCTGATCCAAAGCCCTGGAAAACTATAGACTGAGAAGTTACTCCCAAGAAACGGAAAACGAGCTACACAGGCAAAATGTTGCAGTTGGTTCTCTCTCAACTCAAACATCTGCGTGACTGAGGGCCCTGTCGGTTATTCCTTTATATGAGCTATTTGATCTACACAGATTCTCAATTGAACGTGGAATTCAGTGTGCTTTTTTTTTTTTTTTTTGTCAAATCAGACTAGTTAGTGAGGGAGATGGAGGACTCCATTTCATTTTTCCATTATTGAAATTAGGTCTCAGTTGGGAACTTCTCATTTTTAACTTATTTTGTTAAAAGACTCAAGTACAGAAAAAATAGAAAATGCATTTCCAAGTAGTGTGATGACCATTGAAGATGATTTTTGAATTGATAAATAACAATATTCAAAGATTATAAGGGCCAAATCTATGCTTTTTATTCAAATTGTGTAATAATAATCGCAAAATTTCCCAGTTGTGCCTTCCAGTGACCAACATTCTGAATTAGCCAAGAAGGATGGTTTATCCTGTTTGACTATTTACTAGTTTTCCCTGCAGTATTCCAAAAACCAGAAAAACAAAACAAAACTATTATTATGACCTTGAATGAAAGACATGAAAACCAGAGGAGGATTTTCTGGCAGCTTGGAGGACTTACTTTACTATAAAGTGTGTGAATCTTAGTGAAAACAATTTGAGCCTATTACTGTGTCTAGTAGTGTTCAACAGCTTATATGTTAACTCTGTGAAAATGGACATTTGGATAGATCCAGAGGTTTGGATTTGTCAGGAAAATGAGACAGTAAACCAATATGGAACAATGAGACATGTTTCGCCAAATGGGGCTTAACATGATGATCCATTTAACCTCAGGGAACAAAGTAAGCACAAAGAGTTCTATTTGATAGCGAGCAAGTGGAGGAGGCCAAGGAGAGACTCCACTACATAGAATTGGACCAAAAAGAAGATGAAGAGAAAGAAGATGAAGGAAGAGGAGAGAGGAGAAGGAGAAGGGAAAGAAAGAGGAGCAGGGAGAAGGGAAGAGAGGAAAGGGGAGGACGAAAGGAAGGAGTCGGGGAGAAAGTAGAAGAAAAGGAAAGCAAAAGCTGCAATGTGAGTCGTTGGGTAAGAAATCTGAAAGAAAAATAAGTGGACAGAGAGAAGGATGTCTGAATTTAATATTTATGGGTGATTCAGAGTCTAATATTTAGCAATCAGTTAGGGTAAATTAAGGCTGTGTGGAGTAACAGATTTCTGCAAATGAGAAAGTAAATGAACTAAGGTTTTAAAGTTCTAGATTTCTCCAGACTTTGTCCTAGGGAGGAGAGAGGCAAACTGAAAAACTGGTAAAACCCAAAGCTGTGGCTAATGTCTGGATCTGGAATCTGGGAGCCAGGCAAAAACTGCTTAGAATTGGTGTTAGCAGTGTTCTTTGAAAGTATAAGACCACTTACGCAGACTAACAAAAGGAGCGTTATATGGATATTGAACTGTCTTTAATAATAAATCATAGCTGTACAGAGGGGCTCAACAAAATTAGAAATTATCATGTCATATGGAATTTCCTTCATACTATTTATGCCTTTCTTTTTAGTTTTCTCTAATCTCTTCAGGAGATTTGTGTTTCTCCACTTTCTTATCCAGCAGGCAAATCCCCTGTAATCAAATAATTAATCCTGAGAAAAGGACAGGGGGTAATATGTAGCATTAAAAATCCCTATTTAAAAGAAATCTATAAATAATAAATTAATATACTTTCAAATTTGTAGTTTGAAGTAGTTTTTCAAAATTCTCAATATCCAGTTTTAAGAAGGAGTTGAAATAAAAGGCATTGATGTGATCCTAAAACTGTGGGTGATTGTGGCTTTTGCCATATCCCATGAGGTAGATGTTGAAATAAAAGCATAGCAAAAATATAGGATTTTGCAGAAATGTACCTTCAGTATAGTGCATGTGTGTATGTGTGCAAATTTCACCAGCTGGCAAATGGCTATTTCAGGGTAACTTGTCTGATATTGATCTCAGATCTAAGTAGAAAACAAATCACTTCTTTGAGAACTCTTAACGGAATGTCCAACCTCACAAATCTTTTGGGTTCAGATATATACTCCCTGTATGGTACAGCAAAGGCTGGCCAAGAGTTAAATTAAAATGGTTATAGATTGTAACCTTGTGAAATACTTGGAAGAAGCAAAACTCAGGTCTGCTTGTAGAAACACATTTTAGATCTCATAGGATTTCTACAAATAAAATCCAAATTAATATAGATTCAAAATAAAAAAGCATAGGAAAAGCTAATGAACCATGAGTGAGTGTTATCAATAAGACACTCAAACAGCAGACTGAGATATAAAATGACTCTAATATTTTGAAATTTCAGATGCAGAATATAATAATAAAGATATAAGTGAAGAAATAGGAACAGAAAAATAGCAGACTTTTCAAAATGACTACCAACATTAAAAAAGAACAACAAATAGAATCTCTATAAATAGTACATGTAATCACTGAAGTAAGAATCCAAAAAGGAGTTAGCAGCAGAATATACATTTATGAAGGGCAAACTTGTGAATTAGAAGTTAATTCTAAAGAAATTCTGTTAAGCCAGTTCAGATAGAAAATGAGAGAAATTATGAAGGATAGATTAATACACATGAAAAGCAAAATGATAATGTGTAATCCATATTCCCCGAAAATATTTAACTAAGAACAAAGATGGAAGACTTATCCAACCTCATTCCAAAAATTATTATAAAACTTTAATAAGCAAGCAGTGTTACATTGATAGGAATAGAAAATAGGAAAGAATCAAAGTTAGAAATAGATTAACTTGTGTGGACTATTCACTTTCATAAAAGGTACAAATGTATGTCATTCACCAAATAAAGAACTGTTTGAGTACAGCGGGGAAAGAATAGTCTGATCCTGCAAGAAAGCCTAACCTTTCAGTAGAGATACCTGGAGATCTGTATGTCTTGGCATTGGTACAAACCAAAACATAAATAAGTGCTAAATAGATGGTTAAGGAAGGATCAACTTGGACCCAGAAGGAGACTAGTTACCAAGAAATCATTATAAAATATTCTGACTGAAACAGAGAGATGGAAGAAAAATAATACAGAATAAATCAAAAACACACATAGGACACACAAAAATGCCTACAATATGTATAATTGAAGCTCTATAAGAAGGTAAAGAAATAGAAGCAATATTTGAAGAGCTAGTGACTGAGAATTTGTTAAGAATGAGTAGGGATAACCTACAGATACAAAAAGTACTATGAACTCTAGTAGAATAAATGTAAAGATATCCTAATTAGATATATCATGGTAAAATTTCTAAAAACAAAAGGCAAAAGGAATATATAAGATCAACCAGGGAGCAACAATAAGACAGCTGGCTTCCCAACAACAAAAACAAATAAAAGCAGAAGGTAATTGTATAGGATATTTAAAGTGCTGAAAAAACAAAATAACTGCCAAACTAGAATTCCAAAGCAAATAATAATGACTCTCAAAAGTGAAGACAAAACAAAGGTAATTTCAGATAAAAATTGACCAATTCCATCTCAAGCACACTATTAATAGAACAAATAACAAGGAAAGATTTCAGGTTTTGTTTGTTTGTTTGTTTGTTTTTACCTCAGAGACAAGGAAGGTTATGCTGGAAACAAATATAAAAGTGAATGAAAGAATGAATAAGTGAATAGCAGTGAAGCTATTAATTATGTGCATATATCTTGATGACAACTAGTTGCATAAAATATATCAAAATAAATAACAGTGATGACATGCAAATGCACATGAAATAGACTTTAAAGGCAAAGAAATAATACCACAAGATGTAAGGGGGTGTAAAAGGCACAGAATTTCTATATTCCTTACATTAAACATGGATAATGTAATCTCAAGGGTAACAAATAGAAGGATGATGATTTCTTCCTAAGCTTATAGCAGAAAACTTCTGAAGATATTTAAATATTGCAAATTAGGAGAGAAAATGCATAAAATGGAGGACAAAGATTTAAAAAAACCTGTTAAAGAGTAGATATAAATCTACATTCTTTGTTTTCAATTTGTCAATCTTTTCACGAATTCTAACAATTCTTAAAATATAGTATGTGACTACAATCCTGATGTGGGTATCAGAGCTATCATATATTGGTGAATTTTTCTTGCTATAAGTCATGAAGCTAATTAATATGAGAATTTATTTTGAATTCGTTGAGCTTTTTATCTTCTGAATTAACAGCCCTAGTTGTGGTATAATAGAAAACCAACAGTGGAAGTACAGATATTATTGGAAGATGAAGCCTTAAAAGGCCACTTGGGTTGTGGGCTTGCCTTTGAAGCTCAACAGCTCCATAGGGAATTAATATATTGCAAAAAAAAAAAAAAAGCATTGTATAAAATGAGTTTTGAGTGGAAGTTTAGGATTAGTAATTCACTTTTCCTTCACTGAGGCCAAGATGGTCAAATAAATTGTTAAAGATCACAAAGGTAAATAATAGTATATAACTCTAAGGAACAGATGGTCTTAAGATTTTCTTTACATCCTAGAAAATGCATTATTATATAATAATACAATAGGGATATTTCTTTAAAACTTGATAGAGAATATTAATTTACAGTAAAATTATAATAATGTATTTACTTGCTATTTGAATGAAGTTATCTGGAATCTTACATGTAAACATGTATTTCTACAGAATACAAATAGTTTTGAAGTGTTTTTTGTAATATAGTGATATTAGGAAATAAATACACATACACATGCCCAAACAAGCGTCACTAAATAAAAGATTTAACTGAAAGTTCTTACTGATAATATATATGACACATTCTGCTATTTTCAATTCTATTCTATTGTGTTATTTCATTTACATGAACATGCTTGATATGGCCCACAAAAATTCATTTTAGGATGCACTGAGGAGTTTGAGATCTGCAATTGGAGTAACAATGCTTTTCATTTCATCTCTCAAATTGTTTCATATACTAAAATGATTTAGAGTGCTTTTTTTTCAGTTTTGCACTTTAGGCTTAGATGCTAGCATGAATTAACCACTATAAAAAAGTCTGTGAAAAGAAAAAAGCTTATAACAAAATAGTGAACATTACAATTTATAGTATTAACTGAGCATAATTTTCCTCTGTAGGCTAATTATAAGGGGGTTAGAGGAACTTGATTTTATATACATATATATGTATATATTTATAAATATGATGCCCTTTAAAGATAAGATGGCTGGGAAAAATATAAGTAACCTCAAATGTGCAGATGACACTACCCTTATGGCAGAAAGTGAAGAAGAACTAAAGAGCCTCTTTATAAAAGTGAAAGAGGAGAGTGAAAATTTGGCTTAAAACTCAACATTCAGAAAACTAAGATCATGGCATCTGGTCCTATTACTTAAAGGCAAATAGATGGGGAAACAAAAGTGACAGACTATTTTGGGGGGCTCCAAAGTCACTGAAGATTTTGATGACTGCCACCATGAAATTAAAAGATGCTTGCTCCTTGGAAGAAAAGTTATGACCAACCTAGACAGCATATTAAAAAGCAGAGACTTTTTTTTTGCCAACAAAAGTCCATCTAGTCAAAGCTATGGTTTTTCCCTTAGTCATGTATGGATGTGAGAGTTGGACAATAAAGAAAGCTGAGCACCAAAGAATTGATGCTTTGGAACTGTGATGTTGGAAAGGACTCTTGAGAGTCCCATGGACTGCAAGGAGATCCAACCAGTCCATCCTAAAGGAAATCAGTCCTGAATATTCATTGGAAGGACTGATGCTGAAGCTGAAAGTCCAATACTTTGGCCACTGATGGGAAGAACTGTCATTAGAAAAGACCCTGATGGTGGGAAAGACTAAAGGTGGGAGAAGAAGGGGATGACCAAAGATGGAATGGTTGGATGGCATCACAGACTCAATGGAGATGAGTTTAAGTAATCTCCGGGAGTTGGTGATGGACAGGGAGGCCTGGCATGCTGCAGTCTATGGGGTCATAAATGGTTGGACATGACTGACTGAACTGTACTGAAGATAAGCATTTATTCAAACCATTTTTATTAATTAAACTATATAATTTCATATTTTGTTAGCACTAAATGTTCCAATAAATGCAAATCATTACTAATTTCTTTCATTAAAAGTTGTTTTTCATGGATTTTAACTTACTATAATATAGAAGATATGTGTGTGCTAAGTTGCTTTAGCCGTGTCTGACTCTGTTCGACCCAATGGAATGCAGCCTGCCAGGCTCCTTGTGTATGAGATTCTCCAGGCAAGAATACTGGAGTGGCTTGCCATGCCCTCATCAGAATATAGACAATATTATTAAAATGATACATGATACATGGAACACATTAATTTTGACTGTGAAAGAGATGGAAACTAACATTAATAGATTATCTGTGATGTGCCAAATACCACTTGACAAACATGAAGTGTATCGTTACTATAGTGTTTAAATGACAGATATGGCAAAACTAGCAGGATTGTCACCAAACCCATTTCCTTTTCTTTAAAGCACAAAGCTCAGCTATGTGTTCTAGTTCTTTTGCATCTTTGTTGTTCAGTCACTCAGTCGTGTCAGACTCTGCAACCCCATGGACTGCAGCATGCCAGGCTTTCCTCTCCTTAACCATCTCCTGGAGTTGGCCAAACTCATGTCCGTTGAGTTGGTGATGCAACATAGCCATCTTGTCTTTGGTTCTCCTTTTCGCCTCCTGCCCTCGATCTTTCCCAGCATCAGTGTCTTTTCTAATGAGTTAGCTCTTCATCAGGTAGCCAAAGTATCAGAGCTTCAGCTTCAGCATCAGTTGCTCCAGTGAATATTCAGGACTGTTTTCCTTGAGGATTGACTGGTTTGATCTCCTTGAATTCCAAGAGACTCTTAAGAGTCTTCTGTAACACCACAGTTCAAAAGTATTAATTCTTCGGTTCTCAGCCTTCTTTATGGTCCAACTGTCACACCCATACAAGACTACTGGAAAAAACATAGCTTTGACTAGATGGACCTTTGTTGCCAAAGTGATGTCTCTGCTTTTTAATATGCTGTTTAGATTGGTCATAGCTTTTCTTCTAATGAGAAAGTTTCTTTTAATTTCATGACTGCAGTCACCAACTGCTGTGATTTTGGAGCTCCAAAAAATAAAGTCTGTCACTGTCTCCACTGTTTTCCCATCTATTTATCATGAAGTGATAGGACCAGATGCCATGATCTTCATTTTTTGAATATTGAATTTTAAGCCAGCTTTTTTCACTTTTCTCTTTCACATTTATCAAGAGTTTTTTTAGTTCCTCTTCACTTCCTGCCATAAGGATAGTGTCATCTGCATATCTGAGGTAAATGATATTTTTCCCAGCAGTCTTGATTCCAGATTGTGCTTCATCCAGCCCGGCATTTTTCATGATGTACTCTGCATGTAAATTAAGTAAGCAGGGTGATAATATAGATCCTTGACTTCTTTCCCAGTCTGGAACCAGTCCATTGTTCCATGTACAATTCTAACTGTTGCTTCTTGACCTGCATACCGATTTCTCAGGAGGCAGGTAATGTGGTCTGGTATTCCCATCTCTTTCAGAATTTTCCACAGTTTGACCCATGCAGTCAAAGGCTATAGCGTAGTCAATGAAGCAGAAGTAGACATTTTTCTGGAACTCTCTTGCTTTTCCTATGATCCAATGGATGTTGGCAATTTGATCTTTGGTTCCTTTGCCTTTCCTAAATCCAGCTTCAACATCTGAAAGTTCTTGGTTCATGTACTGTTGGAGTCCAGCTTGCAGAATTTTGAACATTACTTTGCTAGCATGTGAGATAAGTGCAATTGTGCTGTAGTTTGAATATCCTTTGGCATTTCCTTTCTTTGGCGTTGGATGAAAACTCACCTTTTCCAGTCCTGTGGCCCCTGCTTTTGCATCTAGATTGTGCTAAATGAATAATTATCTCCAAACAATTTTAAGCAAAGTGATTTGGGTCACTTTTATTTTGGAACAGTAGAGAGCAGATGTGTCTTCCTTATTCTTTTTCTATTTATCCTTACTCTGCTCTTCTTCAGGCTGGATCAGGCTCAGAAAACCTTCACACCACATATTGTAAGCTCAGTGGAACCTGAGCCTCTGAATGACTGCAGAGCCAACACACACACATACACACACACTTACACATCACTATACAATCAACCTGCAATGGACACTTATGCAAAAAAGAGGTGAACTTTTTTTTTTTCCTAAGTAACTGAATCTTTGGGTTTTACATGTTATAGCAGCTAAGTTTGTTTAATTAATAAAAGAAAACTAAGAAAAGAAAAAGTTTCGAAAAGCTAAGTTACTAGGAATTTGAGTAATCATGACCATTCTGTTATCATTGGGTTTGTAATCAATTAAATAATGATTATCTGATGATTTAATAACTCTTTGAGAAATGCTTATAGAGAAGAATTTTTGGCAGTCTTTAATAACAGAAAGCTAATTAGCCAATGTTTAATTTTCATGTGTAAATTCCACTAACAACAAGAAAAAGAGCATTTATTAAACTGTAAGGAATTATTAAAGATCTATTCATAAAGCATTTCTAAAATGTCACTTAGATAAATCCTGCACATTATGAATCAAAGCACAAAACTCTTTCTTGATTTAAATGTGATTGACCTTTATAATGGCAACAAAAATCCTAAGAGATGCCATATAGGTAATCTTAAGGAACTATATAAGATTGTGCAATATTTGCAGAAAATGATAATTTTGTGATTCATGTGTCTGACCTTATTAGTTTTGCATTTCAGATTATTGATGTATTTGTTTATATATTTTGTAAAAATATGATTTGTTTAATGAATTGTAAAGTGATAAATCTTTGCTAAATTGAAATTTGGAACATAATGAAATTAATCTGATTTTTCTCAGCTATGACACTTGATTAAAGCTGTCCAATGCGACCCAAATCTCTATTGCTAGCAAGAAACTCAGGAAAACCCAGTCATTTTTAAAAAATATAAATGTATTTATTTTAATTGGAGGTTAATTACTTTACAATATTGTATTGGTTCTGCCATACATCAACATGAATCTGCCACAGGTGTACACGTGTTCCCCATCCTGAACCCCACTCCTTCCTCCCTCCCCGTACCATCCCTCTGGGTCATCCCAGTGCACCAGCCCCAAGCATCCAGTATCATGCATTGAACCTGGACTGGCGATTCATTTCATATATGATATTATACATGTTACAATAAAATATTTAATTTAAAAATCTAAATTTAAAAATTAGAGTCATTTAAAATAGGATCTTGCAGAATTTTTCAGACTGTTAAATGAGACTTTCATGAAAAATCATAATAAATTCATATTATATTTACTTCATATCTTTTAATAATATTAATTAGAAACACAATTCTTCTATAAATAATTATCTGTACTATACTCTCAAACTAATTTGCTAGAAGATTCGGAGAGCTTTCTATTTAATTTTCAAAAAACTTTATGCTCTGATTTCTGTGTTTAACAGGGTTGAGACAATAAAACAGACACAGACTTAAAGGAAATATAAACATGGCTCTCCCTAATTAAGCATCCAGAAATGAGTATAATTATTTTGAAAGAAAAAAGATGATACACATTGCTTTTATTTTTTCTTGCTGAATGCCAAATCATTGTCAGGATAAATTAGTCCTGGAGGGTGAGATACTTGAAATGTGAAGCCCAGTGTCCTGTGAATAAGCTTGGAAACAGTGGCAGACTTTGTTTTTTGGGGCTCCAAAATCACTACAGAGGGTGACTACAGCCTTGAAATTAAAAGACACTTCCTGCTTGGAAGAAATGTTATGACCAACCTAGACAGCAGAGACATTACTTTGCCAAAGAAGGTCCATCTAGTCAAGGTTATGGTTTTTCCAGTAGTCATGTATGGATGTGAGAGATGGATCACAGAGAAAGCTGAGCACTGAAGAACTGATGCTTTTGAACTGTGGTGTTGGCGAAGACTCCTGAGAGTCCCTTGGACTACAGGGAGATTCAACCAGTCCATCCTAAAGGAAATCAGTCCCGAATATTCATTTGAAGGACTGATGCTGAAGCTGAAACTCCAATACTTTGGCCACCTGATGCGAAGAACTGACTTGTTTGAAAAGACCCTGATGCTGGGAAAGATTGAAGGTTGGAGGAGAAGGGGACGACAGAGGATAAGGTGGTTTGGATGGCATCACCAACTCAACGCACATGAGTTTGAGTAAACTCCTGGAATTGGTGATGGACAGGGAGGCCTGGCATCCTGCAGTCCATGGTGTCACAAAGGGTTGGACAAGACTGAGCAACTGAACTGATCAGCTTGGACATTTTCAGCTCTTTTTAACAAAAAACCCAATAATTAGTGGATTAATCTTTTTTGTTTTTGTTTTTGTTTTTAAAGGAATTATCTATTGTAAGCAATAAATCCAGACATAAAGAACTTCTGGGACTGTTTACTTCAGTGACCCAACCATGTTATCAGGGTTCCAGGTTTTTCTTATCTTTCTACTTTATCATCTTCATTCTGTCAAGGATTATTCTCAAACTTGTCCCTTCACGGTCACAAGGTAGCTTCAAGAAGTTCCAAGCATTTACCCTTGAGGTGGGGAGAGAGAAAACCAGAAGAGAGAAAGTGTGGCAGTTATTTCTATCCATTTTTAAGGGTTGTTAAATCTTAACAAGACTGTTCACTAATTGCTTATTAATCAGAATTGTGTCACCTGTCCAATCTTAACATAATCACAGCAAATAGGTTAAAATCAACATAACATGACTGGCTTAGTCTAATCAAGGTTCATCCCATAAGGTCTGGAAGTGACTCTTCTCTCTTGATCTCTGTGGCTTCTAAAGCCAAATATAATGGAGATTCCATTAGAAGGAAAGAAGAATGATCATAATGCGAGGAGTCAGCATTGCCTGAAGTAGTAGATAATCAATATTGTCTGAATAGACTTCCCTGGTGGCTCAGACGGTAAAGCCTCTGCCTACAATGTGGGAGACCTGGGTTCGATCCTTGGGTCAGGAAGATCCCCTGGAGAAGGAAATGGCAACTCACTCCAGTATTCTTGCCTGGAAAATCCCATGGATGGAGGAGCCTGGTAGGCTATAGACCATGGGGTCACAAAGAGTCAGACATGACTGAGCGACTTCATTTTCACTTTCATTGTGTGGATAGATAATCTGGAATGTTGGAAGATGCTGACAGCTTGTACTTTATCTTTCTCAGTTAATTCAGGTTTATTTTAAAGGAGAAGTAAATATTCAAAACAATGCTTTGAACTGGCTTATGGCTGAAATTATATGAATAAAACATTTGATTTCTCATTGAATTGATTCGAGTAGCCTCATTTTTAGTATTAGGGATTTTTTTTTTTCATTCCCCCCATAATGAAATAGAATTGTTTAAAATTGGTAGAAGTAGGGTTAGGAAGAATGTATATTATGTATAGTCTTTCTAAATATGTCTTCAATGGACCTAATGATAGTTTCAGTTCAGTTCAGTCACTCAGTTGTGTCCGACTCTTTGTGACCCCATGAATTGCAGCGCACCAGGCCACCCTGTCCATCACCAACTCCCAGAGTTCACCCAAACTTATGTCCATCGGGTCGGTGATGCCATCCAGCCATCTCATCCTCTGTCATCCCCTCCTCCTCCTTCCCCTAATCCCTCCCAGCACCAGGGTCTTTTCCAATGAGTCAAGTCTTCGCATGAGGTGGTCAAGGTATTAGAGCTTCAGCTTTAGCATCATTCCTTCCAAAGAACACCCAGGACTGATCTCCTTTAGGATGGACTGGCTGGATTTCCTTGCAGTCAAAGGGACTCTCAAGAATCTCCTCCACAGTTCAAAAGCATTAGTTCTTCGGTGCTAAGCTTTCTTCACAGTCCATCTCTTACATCCATACATGACTACTGGGAAAACCATAGCCTTGACTAGATGGACCTTTGTTGGCAAAGTAATGTGTCTGCGTTTGAATATGCTATCTAGGTTGGTCATAACTTTCTTTCCAAGGAGTAAGCGTCTTTTAATTTCATGGCTGCAGTCACCATCTGTGGTGATTTTGGAGCCCCCCAAAATAAAGTCTGACACTGTTTCTACTGTTTCCCCATCTATTTCCCATGAAATGATGGGACCAGATGCCATGATCTTAGTTTTTTGAATGTTGGGCTTGAAGCCAACTTTTTCACTCTCTTCTTTCACTTTCCTCAAGAGGCTTTTTATTTCCTCTTCACTTTCTGCCATAAGGGTGGTGTCATCTGCATATCTGAGGTTATTGATATTTCTCCCAGCAATCTTGATTCCAGCTTGTGCTTCTTCCATCCCAGCATGTATTATGATGTACTCTGCATATAAGTTAAATAAGCAGGGTGACAATATACAGCCTTGATGTACTCCTTTTCCTATTTGGAACCAGTCTGTTGTTTCATGTCCATTTCTAACTGTTGCTTCCTGACCTGCATATAGGTTTCTCAAGAGGCAGGTCAGGTTGTCTGGTATTCCCATCTCTTTCAGAATTTTCCACAGTTTATTGTGATCCATACAGTCAAAGGCTTTGGCACAGTCAATAAAGCAGAAATAGATGTTTTTCTGGAACTCTTGCTTTTTCCATGATCCAGCGGATGTTGGCAATTTGATCTCTGGTTCCTCTGCCTTTTCTAAAACCAGCTTGAACATCTGGAAGTTCACAATTCACGTATTGCTGAAGCCTGGCTTGGAGAATTTTGAGCATTACTTTACTAGCATGTGAGATGAGTGCAATTGTGTGGTAGTTTGAGCATTCTTTGGCATTGCCTTTCTTTGGGATTGGAATGAAAACTGACCTTAATGATAGTTTAGTATACAAAAACTTATCTCAGTGTTAGAGAGTGTCCTGGAGTTGTTTCAGTTTCTAAACACTGGATATTATTAGAATTATTGTAACTGAGATTGCTAATTGTAGTCTCAATTTCATTCTTTTTTTTTTTTTCTTGTAAGCAAATTAACAGCAATGAAAACTCAGTTAAAGTTTCCATATCCCTGTTTCTCTTGTAGCTCTGTGTGCCCATGTGAAAACTTTCTGGCTAACGATGCAACCAGAAATTATTTGGTGAGGCTTAGCTCCTCAAATTGGGACATTGAGACAGAAAGTTTGTGAATGTATTTTTTTAACCATTCTTGTATTAACTGCATACATGGTGACTAGAACTTCCATAGCTGTGTGATACACACAGGGTCTATAAGTATAGAAGACAAAGATGGCAGAACAGAAAGGTAAGTGGGACCCCAATGAGTATTTACCTGACTATGTGGAGGCATATTTTATTCAGATAAAGAGAATAAACAACTTCTATTTCTCTTGTTATTTCTTGTTTCTGGTCATAACAGATAAGTGCCCACCTGATTTTTTTTTTCCTGTAAACTGCTGGGGATATACCTAAGACATGAGATTATTATTAATATATTAATAGTGTGTGCATGCATGCTAACTTGCTTCAGTCACATCTGACTCTTTGTGTCCCTATGGACTGTAGTCCACCAGGCCCCTTTTTCATGGGATTCTCTGGGCAAGAATACTGGAGGGGGTTGCCATGCCCTTCTCCAGGAGATCTTCCCAACCCAGGGACCAAATATGCATCTCTTATGTTTCCTGCATTTACAGGAGGGTTCTTTACCACTAGCGCCACCTGGGAAGCCCAATATATTAATAGTAATAACAGTATAATGACAAAACATTTCTCTAACCATTCTGCTTAAAAGTAGCATTAATAATCTTTTATTCTGCAATTAATGATAGAGAAATAAAACTGTATACTTATATTTTCTACTTTTATTTGGCATTTGGAAGGTCTTTAAAACTTAAATATCTATGTTGTTATTCATTTATTTGCTTTGAACTATCCAATGGAATATAGGATCAAGAAAACAAAGAAAGCTGATGTATAAATTAATTTTTATCTAATTTCTTCAAAATTTAAGATCCAACTGCCTTAAAATTAACCAGAAATAACATCTTTAACATCTCAGGTTATTTCAATAATATTTACTTGTACTTTCTTTATAATTAAAGTTCAAAAAAAGATCTTTCATTTGTAAGTTTTAGTGATCACCACAATACTTAATATTAGCCAATGACAGTTTTCAATGCTCAATACATTATTAATTTAACAATAATTTATTAGCAGTTGGTACTAGTGGTAAACAACTTTGTTGCCAATGCAGGAGATGCAAGAGACGTGGGTTTGATCCCTGGGTCGGGAAGATTCCTGGAAAACGAAATGGCAACCCACTCCAGTATTCTTACCTGGTAAATCCCGTGGATGGGATTAGGAGCCTGCTGAACTACAGTCCATGGGGTCACAAAGAGTCAGACATGACTGAAGTGGCTTAGCACATCCCTGGATAAATCTGCTAGAAACATCTCTGTGCAAGGTTTTGTTTGGACTTAAGATGTCAGTTACTTTGGGTTGTTACCCTGCTTATTTAACTTATATGCAGAGTACATCATGAGAAAAGCTGGGCTGGAAGAAGCACAAGCTGGAATCAAGATTGCTGGGAGAAATATCAATAACCTCAGATATGCAGATGACACCATCCTTATGGAAGAAAGCAAAGAAGAACTAAAGAGACTCTTGATGTAAAAGAGAAGAGTGAAAAGTTGGCTTACAACTCAACATTCAGAAAACTAAGATCATGGCATCTGGTCCTATCACTTCATGGGAAATAGATGGGGAAACAATGGAAGTAGTGACAGACTTTATTTTTGGGGGGCTCAAAATCACTACAGATGGTGACTGCAGCCTTGAAATTAAAAGACACTTGCTACTTGGAAGAAAAGTTATGACCAACCTAGATAGCATATTCAAAAGCAGAGACATTACTTTGCCAGCAAAGGTCCATCTAGTCAAAGCTATGGTTTTTCCAGTAGTCATGTATGGATATGAGAGTTGACTGTAAATAAAGCTGAGCACCAAAGATTTGTTGCTTTTAAACTGTGATGTTGAAGAAGACTCTTGAGAGGCCCTTGAAGAGCAAAGAGATCCAACCAGTCCATCTTCAAGTAAATCAGCCCTGAATATTCATTGGAAGGACTGATGTTGAAGCTGAAACTGCAATACTTTGGCCACCTGATATGAAGAACTGACTTGTTGGAAATGACCCTGATGCTGAGAAAGATTGAAGGCAGGATGAGAAGGAGATGACAGAGAATAAGATGGTTGGATGGCATCACGAACTCAATGGACATGAGTTTGAGTAAACTCTGGGAGTTGGTGATGGACAGAGAGACCTGGTGTGCTGCAGCCCATGGGGTTGCAAAGAACTGGACGTGACTGAGCAACTGAACTGAACTGAACTGAACTTTGGGTATATACAAAGGAGTGTGACTGCTAGATGCTATGGCAAAAGTGTGTTCGACTTTATAAGAAACCTTCAGAATATCTTCCAAAGTGACTGTATTATTGTGCATTCTCACCAGCAGCAGATGAGAGTGCCTGTTGTTTTACATCCTTGTCAGTATTTGGTGCTGTCAGTGTCCTGGGCACTTTAATTGGTGTGTGTTAGCATCTCATTGTTTCAATTTGCAGTTCTGTGATGGCATCTGATGTGAAGTAGCTTTTCGTATGCTTAAGTTGCCATCTGTGTATCTTCTTTTTTAAAATGTATTTTTAATTGGTGAAAAGTTGCTTTATAGTGTTGTGTTGGTTTCCAGACATGTGTATCTTTGCTGAGGTGTCTGTCAAAGTCTTTGGCCCACTTTTAAATTGAGTTGATTTTTATCATTGAGTTTTAAGAGGTCTTTATATATTTTGAATAGCAGTCCTTCATCAGATGTGTCCTTTACAAATATTTTCTAAAAGTCTGACTTGTCTTCTCATTCTCTTGACTCTGTCGTTTTTTTTTTTAGATAGTGAAATTAGAGGAAAGCTTTATTATTTATAGAATTTTTCCCATTAATCTATTTTATACCATGCTAATTGTAATATAATTTACACTAATATTTTTAAATATGTGAACATTAATGTTCATCATATATACATTTCATTATACCCTGAATTTAGAATTAGTAAACTAAAAATGAGAACTGGTCTTAGCAAATGTCTCTTCATCCTATTTGAGAAAAAGATTGGGGAAAGGAATTAACATTTGTGAATGCTAGTTTACTATGAACTAGATATTGTCCTTGTTCATAAAATACATAATCCCCTTTCAACCTCATCACTCCATGTGAAAATGTTACAACCATCCTTTTCTAAGAGCACTTTTTTTTTTTAGAGCAGCTTCTGGTTTACATCGAGAGTAAGTTCATTTAATGTGATGACATATTAGTAAAAAACTTGAACAGATGAAACATTCAAAGTAATATCCGAAGAGACTTTAACAAACACAATTTATAACAGTGTTAGCAACAAAAATAAAAAGATGGTGATGCCTCTGGAACCCAGAAGCAGTTGGGAATATTCACCGTATAAATAGTGTAAATAATCACCCCGCAACCCAGTGAAGGCTGTTTTCTTGGGAATGGGACTCAGACAGAAGCTATGGCTTGGGGAGGAGAATGCAGCAAAGATCAGAACATATAATGAAAGGCAGGAAGCGAGGAGAATGAATACCCAACCTCTCTGTCACCAGTCTCCCATTAATTGAACTCAAGTGGAAGTCCTAGAAGTCAGGCTGTCTTGTGCACAGAGAAGGGTAGAGAGGATGAAGACTAGCTCTAGAGGCACAAATGTAGAATACACAAACAGTGCAGTACACAGATTAGTGTACTGTATACACATGTCCCCCTTAGTAACCACTCTGGTCCTTTGTTTGGTTGAAGAAAACGAAGCCCTCAGTATAGGAAAACAGAAGCCCTGAGTAGTCATGTGTTTATAGTTAGTTTCTAGTTTTCCACTGATAGCATTATTAGGCATGTGAATGCTGCTGCTGCTGCTGCTGCTGCTAAGTCGCTTCAGTCGTGTCCGACTCTGTGCGACCCCATAAATGGCAGCCCATGAGGCTCCCCCATCCCTGGGATTCTCCAGGCAAGAACATTGGAGTGGGTTGCCATTTCCTTCATCTTAAGTATTTAATGACTGTGAGACAAAAAAAAAAAAAAAAAAAGCCTTGCATGTATTACTATTATTTATTTTTTTTTTTTCTTTTCTTTTCTTTTATTTTTTTTTAATTTTTATTTTTTTAATTAAATTTTAAAATCTTTAATTCTTACATGTGTTCCCAAACATGAAACCCCCTCCCACCTCCCTCCCCATAACATCTCTGTGGGTCATCCCCATGCACCAGCCCCAAGCATGCTGTATCCTGCGTCAGACATAGACTGGCGATTCAATTCTTACATGATAGTATACATGATAGAATGCCATTCTCCCAAATCATCCCACCCTCTCCCTCTCTCTCTGAGTCCAAAAGTCCGTTATACACAGCTGTGTCTTTTTTCCTGTCTTGCATACAGTTGTGAGAAGGCCATTCCTACTTCTAACATTTAATCCATGGACTTGTGCAATCTGTCTATGTGGGAAATGACATCATATGTTGACCACTGATTTAAGGCATAAAATGTATCCTATAGCACAGTGCTACAGCCTTCTTACACTTTTTCTTCTAGCATATTCTGCAGTTGAGCTTCTACCAGTCTGTCTCATTATTCTATCAAGCTATAGGCTTTAAAGTAAAGGGCACTTGGTAAGACAGTTGAACACTTTGAGTATCAACTCATAGACATATTTCCTTCATATAAAATATGTCATTTAGTCAGCAACAGTATTGTGTGGTGGAGACTCAGGCATTCTGTAGACCACAAATGGTGATGTCAGTCAGTATACGCACTGAAACCAAAAGTATACTCATATTCCAATCATGCATTTCCTTGAGTACAGGCTCGACTCCAGCTAAGTCAACACCGTTTTGTATAATCAGCCTGCCAGCATCACCTTGCCACTGAGTAGCTTTTTGCTCCCCTCCCACAGTGAAGAGTATCATGCAGGGCCCAGTGTTGGCTCCTTCGATGAACACAGATTGTCTTTACCCTCTGTGGCCTTTCTGGTATGTTCATCCTCGTATCTCTCTCCTACACTCCCATGAGAACACATTTTCGTTTCATTTTATCCATTACCTTGACCAGTTTAGAATATTTTCTCAACGGTTTCTTCTACTCAAAGAATAGAATCAGATACATATTCTTAAAGTCATAAGACAAGATGAGGTATACTCTAGTGTTTCTCCTTTCTTCTGACCTCTTCTTCCATTCTTACAGATTTGTGTGTGTGTCCTCTCTGAGGTACCAAACACAATTTGACTCTGCGGGAACCTTGCCAAAATATCTGTTTATTATATTTGAAATTGTTCTCATATGAATGGCAAGATTATCTTCTCACTCTGTTTTATAGTGTGAAGACATGATTGAATCACTGAAAGTAAACATTAGTTACATTTTCCTAAGATATTTTACCCAGAATCTGCTTGACATTAATTGCAATATATCTTTGTCATGCAGCTACATCTGCTGTATTCTGATCTCATCATAGCAGTGGATGAAATGTGGCCAAATTTGTGTGTGCTTAACTGATTAAAATTTGCTATAACGATTCAGGCAATATGAACTGTACACATTGATTTATGAATTTATCTACACATGGAAAGTGTGACATTTGCTGTGTAAACCCCCAAGGGTTAGGAGCCAGAATTTCTCAGGGATGAACACTAATGCATAACTGTTGCCTTAGGTGAGTTGCTAAAGTAAAAATTTACACATTATGCTCACAGAAACAAAGTTTTATTTTTCTTTCCAGCCAGTTATCATCTTTTAGGGATGAAATTAGAAAGTTTTTGAAATGAACTTTCCCTGTTGCATAAAGTAATCAGTAATACTAGAAGATGATTAGAAATATAATATTAATAAGCATTTATATTTGCTTATCTTTAAATTCATGACTTCACTAATTATATAAATTTTTATTAAGGATGTTAAATGGTCTTGTTAGGTTTTCATAAATTGCTAGTAAACACATAGTTAGATCGATGGAATATCAAAACTTTGATTAGACATTCAAAACCTGCATTTCATTTCGACGTCAGGAAAGAAAGATATGCCTCGTCCTTTTCAGTGGTAGGTTTAGACTATGCTACTTGCTAAGTTTCTTCAGCTGTGTCCAACTCTTTGAGACCCCATGGACAGCAGCCTGCCAGGTTCTTCTGTCCATGGAATTCTCCAGGCAAAAATACTGGAGTGGGTTGCCATGTCCTCTTCCAGGAGATCTTCCTGACCCAGGGATTGAACTGGTGTCTGTCATGTCTCCTGTGTTGGCTGGAGGGTCCTTCACTACTAGCGCCTCATGGGAAGCCTGATCAGACATCCTGAAACTTAAACATTGGATTTTGAAGTTTGGGAAGGTTTTTTCTTTTTTAAAAAATGAGATATTGACTGTGGTTAATGGCAGCAAAATGTTAATTTAGTCTTTGGTAGGACATATTATCACTATAACTCAGAACAATTTTGGTATGCCAATTTTGAAATAAAATGGCTCTGATTAATGCATGAATCAATATTAAAACTACTAGATGTCTAAGTGACAAAGCTGATCAAACTGCCAAAATGGGATAGTGATGCCATCAGTGTTAAATGCATTCCAGTGTTAAATGTTGAGTGATTTCAGGGAATTATAAATGAAACCTCTAATTTATAACATCTGAAAGCATGTACATTACACTGTTTTCTATGCTATTACCTGGTTGTATACATCTTTAAACTATGACAATGAATATTTTGAAGTTTATCTCTCTAATATGTTGACTTTATTTCACATGTAATAAGAAATACAGGCTGGTGAAAAACATCAAATATTTTCTTCAGTATTTTCTGGTTGACATCACATAAAACATTTTCAAAATAGATTGTTGTAAAGGGAAACATAGATAACGGTAAAATATTTTCTCCTGCTTCTAGTTAGTTGCTAAGCTAAGAAAAGTTTGTTCAACTTATCTTTATTACCATCAAATTGTCTTGTAAAATAGACAGGGTTAGGAGGAATCTGATAGCCATCCTATTCACCTTTTTTTTTTTTTTTTTCCTTTATCTTCTTCTTCTGGCTCTCTTTTATACTGACTGTATTTTCCCCTATTCAATCTTATGCTTTTGGAATGGTGTCACAAGTTATATTCATGGTTATTTTTTTGTCACTCAGAATATTCCTCAACCCTAGCCTATTTCCTGAAATATTACAACCATTGATTGTTGCTTAGCCCTATCTACTTGGAATTCTACTGACATGTCTTAAATCTATACTTTCAAAAAACTTTTCACTTTGGACATTTTGTATGACACAAAATGCTTATATGAAATTTAAAATATAATGTCCCTGGTACATTTTTATCAGAGATTTTCATTGATTCTCTAGGTTTATGTTAAGGAGTTATCTCCACAAACAGCCAATACATTCAATTCTAAGTCTCATACTTAATCTTCACAGTACGTTTGGTAAGGGTAGTCTAGCCATTTAAAGTATTATTCAATCTGTTTGTCAACTGGATTCATTTTAAGAGACTGTTAAGATCTCATTTCTCTTGTCAGCATCCTCACTAAGAGGAACATAGCTAAGTACAATGATAACTGCATCTGCTTAGATGATCAGGGGGCATGAAAAATAAATGGGATATCTAATTTGTGAATGTTAAACAAATTAATGAGTTATGAAAAGGACTTAACAGTCTGTACACACATTCTTTTTTTCTGTGGTTGGGAATTATATCATTAATGAAATGGTACTCTGACTTAGTGTCTTTTTCTGAATAGCTCAGGATATTTAAAATGTATGATCTTATTTATTATCTAAACTTTTTATTAGTTTCTACTGTTGTTATAACACAAATTTCACTCTCCTTATAACAGCTAATAGAATCATATGTTCTATGTAACATTTTACAATTTCATGTGATCTCTTCATACTCTGAATATACTTATTTTTATATGATTTTATACATGATTACCTATTTTCAATTTTAAATATTATAATTGAGGACTGGAAGAGTAAAAGACTATAACTGCGTATTTTTTTGCATTATTGCTTTCAGTTCTTTACTAAGTGTACACCCCATTGATAAAGATTATTTTCTTCCCTATTCCATAAATAGCTAGGATTTTCCAATCCTAATAAAGATATTATATCTAAAATATTAGCACTTATACCTCTGCCATAATATCACATTTGTCACATTCCTCTCTCTTGTCACTGTTTATCAAGAGATAATCATGACATAGTAACTACTAGGACAACCGAATGTGGCATGAAGAAGATAACACAAGTCTTCAGTAGAAACTGATAGTAAAAAAGTTGTCAGTGTCTTAAACAGCAATTACAGTTGCAATCAAAAGTGGCTGAGACAGTTTGTGATACTGAATAGGATGCACAGAGAAACTATTTGTAGTTAACGACTGCTCTCTAAATTTTGACCAGGCTTGAGCCAAAATAATAAAATTTATAGGAAATAAGCTATTAAAAACATTTGCCATTGAGTATGAAAATACCCTTGCTAAATTCTTAGATACATATGTTGAGACAGAGAGAAGGTATTGAAGATAAGGTGGTATTTCTCACATCATACCATATGTTAGTGCCATCCTGGAAATGCCTTACAGATACCTCTTGCCAATTTGAGATAAGTTAATTCTCTGTACTTGTTAAAGTATACCACATGCAGTTGTCTAGGTTATGGAAAGTTAATTAGCAGCCTGATGGGTAGTACTGGATGCAAATCTCATGAGGATATTTAACGTAGATGGCAATCTTTAATTAAATAGCTGAACATTTATATATCACTTCATTTTGGTTCAATATCAATAGAAATCATGTGGGCTGAGAAGTGTACAGTGTACATACTACTCAAAGCCCTGCACTAAGCAATTTCAAACCAAACCTCAGTGTCATAGTCCAAGGATATGAAAATAATATCAAGGATCACCTTAAAGTGTCTACATATTTTATGACAAGTTATGTTCTGCTTAGTTTAAAACTTAGGACTCAAGAATTTTGATATACATAGGTCTATTAGGATTAAAAAGCTGCAGTGGAATTTTTTTTTTTTTTTGGATTTAAATGGCAAGTCTGAAATTAGAAACTCATTACCCTATAAGTCACTATGTCTTATAGGGGAGAGTTGGAAATCTCTGAATCATCTATGATTATGCATTTTCCACTGTAATTCACTTGAAATTATTGTTGTATGGTAAAATGTATTCTGGGTTCTCTCTCTCTCTTTAACAAAGTATGGTTGATGTAAAAGCTGTATATATTTAACATATACAATTTGATGAGTTTGCAACACTCATATTGTCACCTTAATCACAGAAATACATCCAACACCTCTCAGAGTTTTTTATGTCACTTTTGTATTTTTTGTTTGTTTTTGTAACACTTAACATGAAGCCTACCCTCTTAGATTTTTAAGTGTACATTACTGTCTTGATAACTACAGTCCCCAACTTATGATGGCTTGACTTATGATGGCTTGACTTTTCATTTTTCCATTGTTCAAAGTGATAGACATCCAGTAGAGACTGCACTTCCAATTTTGAATCTGACCTTTTCCCAGGCTAGTGATATACAGTAGATACCCTCTCATGATTCTGGGGGAGCTGTAGTGAGCTGCAGCTCCAGTCAGTCACATGATCACAAGGATAAACAAGTAATATACTTAAAACCATCTTGTACCCATACTACCATTCTATGTTTTACTTTCAGTACAATATTCCATAAATTCCATGAGCTATCCAATACTTTATTATCAAACAGACCTTGTGTTAGATGATTTTCCCATTTGTAGGCTAATGTAAATGTTCTGACATATTTAAGATAGGCTGTGCTATGATGTTCAGTAGATTAAGTATCTTAAGAGCATTTTCAATTTACAGTAGCTTTATCTGGATGTAAATTCATGTAAGTTGAGGAAGGGCTGTATAGTCACCACAGTATAGAGTAGCTCTCCAAAATTTATTCATTTAGCTTAACTGAAAATTTATGCCCATTAAATAACAACTACTTAATCTACTTCTCACCACCTGGCAATCACTATTGTATTCTCTGTTTCTGAGTTGCCTATTTTAGGTATCTCATATAAGAGGAATTATGCAATATTTACCCTTCTGTGACTGACTTATTTCATTGAGCATAATATCCTCCAGTTTCACCCATGTTGTTGAAAATGGCAAGATTTTCTTATTTTTAAAGGCTGTATCATATTCTATTGCTATAGATGATGTTGTTGTTTAGTTGCAAAGTCATATACAACTCTTTTGTGACTCCATGGACTGTAGCCCTCCAGTCTCCTCTATCGCTAGGATTTCCCAGGCAAGAATATTGGAGTTGTTGCCATTTTCTCCTCCAGGGGATATTCCCCATCCAGGGATTGAACCCCTATCTCCAGCATTGGTAGGCAGATTCTTACTACTGAGCCACCAAGCAAGCTCATATTGTTATAGATATATATCATAATTTTCTATTCAAATACATGTCTATGGGCATTTGGGTTCTTTCCATATCTTGTCTATAGTGAATAGTATTTTCATTGAACATGAGAGTACAGATACTTTTTCCCTTTGATGACTATATATACAGATATACCTAGTGTTATTGCACTTCATAGATACTGGTTTTTTTTTTTCTTTTTTACAAATTGAAAGTTTGTGACAACCCTGTATCAAACTAAGTTAACTGGCTTTATTTTAATTTAAATTTTTTCTAATTTTATAATTTTAAATACTGTTTTTTAAATAATGTTTTGTCAACTACTAGTAACATTGTACATGCTTTCAAATGTTGCTTGAGATCTTTCATCTGCTTCTGTAAATCTCTCCGCACTTTTTTTTTTTTTTTTGTAATTTTCATTTGAGTTTTGTTCCTATTTGTTAGTTTACAAACAAACTTCCCTGGTGGCTCAGAGAGTAAAGAATCTACCTGCAATATGGAAAACCCAGGTTAGATCCCTGAATGGGGAAGATCCCCTAGAGAGGGAAATGGAAACCCACTCCAGTATTGTTGCCTGGAGAATCCCATGGACAGAGAAGCCTTGAGGGCTATAGTCCATGGTGTCGCAAAGAGTCAAACAAAACTGAGTGACTGACATAGTGCTATTTATATATTATGGAATGTTTTATATTTATTATTATTTTCCAGGCCTGTGATTTGTATCAAAATGTTGATATTATTTCTGGTGGAACAATATTTGCATATTTACATTAATAATATTGCATATATAATTACTATATAAGTACATAAATATATTGCATATATTAATTATACTTATACTCTTGCCCCTAAAATGTTTCCTGTCCCTCGGAGTCCTTCCAGAATACCCCAGTTTCCAAAGATCCCTCAATATTTTATTGAATTCATTATAAACATTATACTTCACTTATGTTCTTACTGTTGTTTAGTCACTAAGTAACATTTTATATTTTCATACATCTAATTTACCTTTCTTATTTTATTTGACATATTTGTTAAATATTTGTATGTAACATATTTGTACCTTTGTACCTTGATTTTGGGCTTCCCTCGTGGCTCAACGATAAAGAATCTGCCTGCCAATGCAGAAGATGTGGGTTTGATCCTTGGATCAGGAAGACTTCCTGGAAAAGGAAATGGCAACCCACTCCAGGATTCTTGCTTAGGAAATCCCTGGAAAAAGAAGCCTGGTGGGTTACAATTTAGGGAGATACAAAAGAGTCAAACATGACCGAGCAACTAAACAATAACCTTGATTTTACAAATAAAAATGCAGTTTTCTTAAGAACATATATTATTCTATTGTATTTTATCATTATATTTTGCCCCTCTCACAGTGACTAACATATGAGTTTGCACTTGAAGTTATTTGGTATTCTTGAGTATTTATTTCTTATTTTGTATATAGTAGGTAAAAATAGCTATTTTATATATAAAGCCCCTTTTAAAAACTCTTGATTATTATAATATAATCCTTGTATGATGCTGTCTAGTTCAATGTCCTTTTGCACAAATATATCTATAATTGTATTTTATTTTTAATCCATTAGTGATAATATGTTTTAAAAATGCTTTATCCTTAAACATGTGTTACACTTACTTAGATGGTTCCTAGAGCAATAAAATAGCAGAGTTCGCCAAAATATAATATGCCAAATAAGTATTTATAATGAAACTGGAGCTTAGAAAATAAATCCTCTAAGGTATTTTGTGAATCTGTGCAATTAATTTTGTTTAGGAACTTTTGTTGCTTTATACTGAATACAAAATTTGAAACTTTCAAGGTTCAGTAGCTAAACCTTGAGGGTAGTAACATATGCAGTCTATGCTTACTATGCAATAATATTACTTAAAAAAAAACTCTATTTCCTCTAGGGTGTTTTTTGATTGAGATATCTCTTTCCTTGCTGGAAAATAACTTTTCTGCTAAAGAAAGCTTGGCTTTCCACACTGACTCTTTTTTGAAAACATGTAAAGAAATTAGCTATTAAGGTTAAATAGGGTTAATTAAGGTTAAATGAAAGAAAAATTAAAAGACCATCAACAGGAGTAGACTGCTTCTACACAAATCATCCAGTACTGAAAAAATATCATTATATAAAGCCCTAAGGACTACGACTTGTGTTCTTAACTAAATTTGAAATGAATCCACTTACTGTC
The DNA here is from genome assembly GCF_032405125.1 of Capricornis sumatraensis. NCBI lineage: Eukaryota > Metazoa > Chordata > Mammalia > Artiodactyla > Bovidae > Capricornis > Capricornis sumatraensis. The sequence goes on along the minus strand of NC_091081.1, from coordinate 18,516,046 downwards.
TACTGTTCCTATACTTATTTCTTCCATTCTCATAAAAAGTAGAAGTTATGGGAGTAAATACTTTGATTACTATTCAAAATTTTAAAAATACACCAACTGATAAAGTTTTTAGAAGTGAAACTCCTATCTTAATATCCTAATATTTGGGATGTAGCCTAGGAAATAAATCATGTTTGGAGTTGCCAAAAATAAACCATTCTTCTGTTGTGATATTGAGAAAACAGTCTTCTTCCAAAGTAATCTTTTTTTTTTTTTCCTTTAGTGCTTGAAAGAAAGTGAAAGTGAGAGTGAAGTTGCTCAGTTGTGTCGGACCCTTTGCGACCCCATGGACTGTAGCTACCATGTTCCTCTGTCCATAGGAGTTTCCAGGCTAGGAGTCGGACACGACTGAGCGACTTCACTTTCACTTTTCACTTTCATGCATTGGAGAAGGAAATGGCAACGCACTCCAGTGTTCTTGCCTGGAGAATCCCAGGGACGGGGGAGCCTGGTGGGCTGCCGTCAGTGGGGTCGCACAGAGTCAGACACGACTTAAGTGACTTAGCAGCAGCAGCAGGCAATAGTACTGGAGTGGGTTGCTATTTCCTTCTCCAGAAGATCTTCCTGACCCAGGGATCGAATTGGGGTCTCCCACATTGTAGGCAGATGCTTTACGTCTGAGCCACCAGGGAAGTCCTGGTGAGAATTATTTTAAGGAAATTATAAGAGCTGGAAATTTCAAAATCTGCAGTTCAGGTCAGCAAGAGACCTGAGGGAGAATTGATGCTACACTCTTGAAGCCAAAGGCAGGAAAGAGGCAAAATTTCCTACTGTCTTATAGACTGTCTTTTCTCTTAAGGCCTTCAACTGATTGGATGAGGTTCGGCCCGATTGCGAGGGTAATCTGCTTTACTCGGTCTGAGTGAGTAAGTGCAGTTGCTCAGTTGTGTCCTACTCTTTGCGACCCCATGGACTATACAGTCCATGGAATTCTTCAGGCCAGAATACTGGAGTGCGGGATCTTCAGGGGATCTTCCCAACCCAGGGGATACCTTCAGGGGATACTTCTCCAGGGGATCTTCCCAATCCAGGGATCGAACCCAGGTCTCCCGCATTGCAAATAGAGTTGGATTCTTCATCAGCTGAGCCACAAAGGAAGCCCTGTTCAGTCTACTGATTTGAATGTTAATCACATTTTAAAAATAACCTTTGCCAAAACATCTAGACTGATGTTTGACTAAACAACTGGGTACCTTAGCCTAGCCAAGTACACATAAAATTAACCATCACAATGACTCTTATTTTTAAACCAATTTAATTTGGGATTGCTAATATTTTCAGAATCATGAAAACTAATACCATAGAATGGGAAACATATGAGACAGGGGAAAAAAAAAAAAAAGGAATGAGTTGACTGGTGATTTGCAGTCTCTCACAATATCCCCTGTATTATTTTTCTGTGAATTTCACAATACTGTAGAGTTCTTCACGTTATTGTGCAACTGTTATAATTCTTATATAGCCAAATATTAGAAAAATGTGATTCTCTTGTCTCATATTTATACGTGTAGTTCTGTCCATTTAGGATGGGAGTTGGTTCAACAGATGCTGAACTTTGGCTCGCATATTAAAAGTTGTCATGGCTTGATCTACACAGAATACAGACATAGACAAAATGACCATGTTGGGGATTTAATCCTCTAGATACTTGGTGTCCACATTTTTTAATTTCCTTTATTTAAAAATATTCTTTTTCTGTGGAAGAGCAATAATTCTGACTCAGTTTCCGAGAAACATCCCTATAGCAGAACTTGATGCTACAAGATGAGTGAAATATCTGAACCACATTTATTTTGAAATTATGAACTCCAAATAATGTAGGAGAAAACGTTCTATCTTTTGGGTATGAATCTTCATTACTGTCGACAGTATCTTCCCTATATATACAGTCATAATTTGCTCTAGAAAACTGAGTTTTTTATATAATATATATAATCAAGAAATAATTTCTGAATGTATTAACATATGTGTTTATCCTAAATCAATTTCCTTTTGTCTTATCCTACTATGAATTTCTCCCTTTTCAGTAATAAACCTATAGAACACACCTCAGGCCAGTTTTTAAACAGCATCCTTTTTTTTTTTTTTTCTTTAAATTTCATAAACCTATAAATCTAAGTTATAAAGAATATCATATAGTCCACTTTCAAATATTCCTCTTATATATCTTTGGTGTATAATTAACTATTTCTGGACAAAAACAGAGTGCTTCATAAGTAATAGGAGCAAGAATTTGGACTTTCCCTGGAAGATTTCCAATGCTGTTTATGAAAACTGATCAACTATGCTTTTAAACTTACAATTTTTAAAGAATATTTTAGAAACTCCTATGTCCTATATTTGCCCTATCCTCAGAAAATAAGGTCACAAATTAAGTTCTTTATTTGAATGAGTAGTCAAGGGCTCTTTCATCAACCAAGGTCTTCTAAAGACAAGAGGGATGGTTTCCTATGATAGATGACACACATAAAAGTCCTAATTCAGGTTTGACATAACAGGTCACAGTAAAAATATGACAGTTTCCTTCTGCAGGTGGATTTTATATTAAGGCAACTTTATTGTTCCTGGAAATATTTTAATTAAGAAATTTGAATAGCCTTCTAACTAGTAGTATGATACTGGCATAACAAAGAAAATCATAGGCCAATTATCATCACTTAGCACTTCCTGAGCTAAATATTTTACAGAGAAGGAAGGCTTTTGTTTGTAAGGGAGGTTCTTGCCTAATATGCAAATTTTATCCTATAAATTTCCTATTAGTACTGACTCCTTAGTCTTTTAATATATAACCATTCCCTATTACAATTATTCTTAGTTATGTAATTCTTCTTTTGCAGTTGAAATAACATGAAATTAAATGACTTGTCCTAGATCAAAGATCAACTTGACAAATATCTAATATTAGAGTTTGGTATTCCTAAGGTGATCATTTAAGGATGTATTTTTATTTTTAAATGCTTTTTTGTGTTACTCAAATGCTGGGCATGATATAAAATTTTAGACTTCCAATACATTCTAAGTCAGAGATTCTTAATGTTGGTCTCTGAGCTTTTAATAATATTGAGATAAAATGCTTCATAAGGCAGATGCCTCTGATTACAAAATAGAAATTTTCACTTTTGAACTTTTAGATGATCTGAATCCTTCTTTACAACAGAGAACACACATCTGTGTTCAGTACAGTAACACACAGGTTAGTTTCATAATAGGCACATCTGTGTTCAGTACAGTAACACACAGGTTAGTTTCATAATAGGCAGAAAGAAAAGTATCTTGCTAAGTGGCGTTGGAGGCAATATGATAACACCAAAAATTTTGTTGTTATTGCTAAAACATTACTTTAATAATTTCCATAAAATATCCCTAAAAATGTTGGGGAATGTAATACCCCCAGATCAATTCTGTCAGTGTGAACTTTAGGGATGTCAGGTACTTGGCCGTCCCCTCCTCTTCTGTCGCCTCCTCTTGCTCTTCTCTCATATATTTATACATATATATATATATATATATATATATATACACACACATACACACACAAACACACATACATATATGCATTAAACATTTTATTGCATATATGCATTCAACATTTTATTGATGGTTTGGTATTCCCCCAAGGAAAAACTCCCCATTTTCTGGACAGGAGTATAGTGACTAAAGTGAGAAATTATCTCTGGTCCAAAATATGAAATTAAATATGGAGAGAGCTGAATTTGCAAAGAAGATTTTGAGCTCATGTGTACATCCTGTATGCCTCAGAAATCCAGTGGCCAGCAGCACAGATACTGCAAGAATGAAACAGCCAGAAACAGGCTTTACTGTTTTATGGGATCTTGTAGGAAATGTATATCAGAGGATATCAGACTCTCCTCAATCAAACTAGAATAGCTATTCAGTGGGAGGGAATGGGTGAACAGAGACAAAGCATTAAGGTCTATTCCAATATTGCCTTCATTTTCAGCAGCAATCTCCACTCTGTCCTATGGAAACATCTTAAAAACTTTAATAATAATAACATGTATTATTGTCTTGTTAGTTTGTACATGTTAGGCAGCTTATAATCAGACCATGAGAGAACTCAATAAACTACAATTTTAAAAGAAATGTTCTGAGAAATAAAATTGGCTGCCCACATATGTGAGAACAGAGGAAAATTCTTGACTAAAATAAACCTTTTTCCATCTCTGTTCTTCACCACTTAAAACTTACTAAGATAAAATCAGGAGTAGGTAGTAGAATGACCAGAAGGGACAGTGCACAAAAGCAAGCTAGAGATGTGGAGAAACAATGTAAAACATTACCCAGGATTCAGAGGAGCAAGACTATGAATTTGAAAGTATGAAACAGAAGATAGTGGAAAAACTAACAAACTAGGTGTATTTAAGATGAAACAGAGAATGTGGAACATAATTCATGGAAAAATTAAAGGAAACCCACAGCTTTATGCATGTTATCACTTTTTTAAAAAACCATTTATCATTTATTTATTATATTATTATTTTTTACTTTACAATATTGTATTAGTCCTACAAGCATTCATATTGAAAAAAATAATTAGGAATGAACAATTTTCAAAATTTCCCATTTGAACAATAAATATCAGAAGAAAATGATGCAACTGTTATAGAGGGAAAGTTTCTAATGTAAGAAATTTATTTCCACATAAGTTTCCATTTATGAAAGCAAAAAAAAAAAGTTTCATGTTCACTATATGCTTTCTCTTTATTGCTGAGTAGCTGTCATATTAAATAAATAAATAATTTGCCCAGTTTTATTGCTATTGGGCATTTTGTCTTTTCCCCTTCTGGTTATTAAGAATTATGGTTGTTCCACATCCTCACCAAGTTTTGGTAATGCCAGTTTTCTGTTTTAGAAATTTTACCCATTCTAGTGAATCTGAATTCATATCGCACTGGGATTTTAATTTACTTCTCTCTAATAACTATTGTTGTTGAGTATTTTTTCACATGCTTAATGAGCATTATTATGTCTTCTTTATTTTTGCTTTATGTATCTTGCTCCCAATTTTAAGAACACATTCATCATTATTTATGATATCAACTGCAGATTTTATCAAATCCCTTTTTCAAAGTGATGGACTTCCTTTTCATTATATATTATTTTTATTATTACTGAAATTATTTTTCTTTTACTGAAATTATTTTTTATTATAAATGTTTTTGTGATTTTGTTAGACTTTTTCTTTATCTCATGGTATGATCATAAATATTCACCGTTATTCAGTTAATATTGTGAATCACATTGATTAATTGTTAATGTTAAGCTAAATATCTGTCTCTTGAATAAAACTCATTTGATCATTATACACTAAGGTCATTTATTATACACTAAACAACCCACTCTTGGTTTATCGTACACTTTGAGCTGCTTCTCTCTAAGGTACAAAATGTAACTTTCTCTGATAAATGACTTTGGAATGAGATCCAATTAAGAGTTGTTCAAAAAAATTTTCCTCCAAGGAAGTGAGCTATCTTAATAAAGCATGCATTGTTCCTAACACTCTCTTATACTAATTTATAGGGAGAAGGACTGCTTGCTGGGTTTAACCATGACATTCAAGGTTATGAAGCTCACTCTCCCACAGATAAAAGCCATGTTCTCCAAATAAGTTTTATCAGTAATGAAAATGACATCTAGGCCTGTAACTGCTTACTGTTTTTGCTTATTTCTCAATTGACTTAGCTCTTAGAAGAGGAAGAAATGTGCTATTTACTGAAGCCCCATAGGACATATTTTCTGTCAGCACTCGGTGGAACCAATACTGGATGCTTTTGAAGGTGGTGTTGGAGAAGACTCTTGAGAGTCCTTTGGACAGCAAGGAGATCAAATCAATCCATCCTAAAGGAGATCAACCCTGGATGTTCACTGGAAGGACTGATACTGATGCTGAAGCTCCAATACATTGGCCACCTGATACAAACAGCTGACCCATTGGAAAAGATCTTGATGCTGGGAAAGATTGAAAGCAAAAGGAAAAGAGGGTGACAGAGGATGAGAGCTGGAAGGCATCACAAACTCAATGGACATGAATTTGAGCAAACTCTGGGAGACAGTGAAGGACAGGGAAGGCCTTCTGTGCTGCAGTTAATGAGGCACAAAAAGTTGGACATGACTTAGTGACAGAATGACAAGTGGAACCAAAAAGATCCTATAGATTGCTGTTGTTATTTAGTTGCTAAGTTGTGTCTGACTCTTTTGTGACCCCATGGACTGTAACCAGCCAGGCTTCTCTGTCCAGTGGGATTTCCCAAGCAAAAATACTGGGGTAGGTTGCCATTTCCTTCTCCAAGGGATCTTCTTGAACCAGGGATCAAACCCACATCTCCTACATTTGGCAGGTATATTCTTTACCACTGAGCCAACAGGGAAATCCTCAGTCAAATTACACAGATAAAATTGAGCTTAATGGGACTGATCCTGATAAACTGGAGAGTAGAGATTTAATCTGGCAACAACAGCAAAAAACATAAGGTCCTCTGAGAGTTCTTTTTACTTTGTACAGGAGAAGGAATTTCATTATTAGTCACTAATTGGTTTTCAATTCAAAGATGGAAAAGTGTCTCTGGCTTATAAAATAGACACAGTTTTATAGTTGACATATGTTACTTGTCTAAAATTGAGCAAAGAATACTCATTGCAGGTATTTTTGAAATTCTGCATATACCTGAAACATAAATTATGGGTCATTACTTTAGTCTCACACTGATTTTTAAAGGCACACATGCAGAATTATTTTATTCATTTAAGTTTCATTTAATTGTAGTGCAATAAAGCTAAGCGCATTCTTAAAATGAAGATGTGAGTACAGACTGAATACAAAGGTGGTTCTGAGTTCTTTGCTGTTGTCCACTCACTAAGTCATGTCCATCTCTTTGCAACAACATGAACTGCAGTACGCCAGGCTTCCCTGCTTTCACTATCTCCTGGAGTTTGCTAGAACTCATACCATTGAGTTGGTGATGCCATCCAACCATTTCATACTTTGTCAACCCCCTTCTCCTCTTGCCCTCAATATTTCCTAGCATCAGGGTCTTTTCCAATGAATTGGCTGTTTGCATCAGGTGACCAAAATATTGGAGCTTGAGCATCAGTCCTTCCAATGAATATTTCCGTTGATTTCCTATAGGATAGATGGTTTGTTCTCCTTACAGTCCAAGGAACTCTCAAGAGTCTTCTCCAGCACCACAATTTGAAAGGCATCAGTTCTTCAGCACTTCTTTATGGTCCAACTGTCACATTTGTACATGACTTCTGGAAAGACCATAGCTTTGACTATACTGACCTTTGTTGGCAAAGTGATATCTCTTCATTTTAAAACACTGTCTAGGTTTGTTATAGCTTTTCTCCCAAAGAGCAAGTGTCTTTTAATTTTGTTGCTGTAGTCACCATCAACATTGATTTTGGAGCCTAGTCAGCCTGCTATTTTTTTTGTTTTTTACTTAGGCTTCATGAAAGTAGGATTCATCACACAAAGTATTTGTTTAGTATATTCTAATTATTAAATGGATTGTTGTTATTCATGGACTTTTACTATAGTAAAATTTCAATAAAACTTAGGAAACGGGAGACCATTGTATCATTTATAAATACATCCAAATTCATTTAATTATAATAGCCTGTGTAACAAAAATATTAGATAACCCCACAGTATAAGAAGTCTGAGGGCTGAGGAGTAAATATTTCTTCCAGTGTCTGTCTCCTTTTATTGGGAGAAGAAAATTCTTTTAGAAAGCCTCCAAGATGCTTCCATTTCATTGACCATAGCTTACTTTATGACCATTACTGATCATAAGGAAGGCTTAAAAGTGAGTTCCAAGAAAAAGAATATGGAATTACCATGGCTTAGTTGCTCTTTGTCCCTCTTTCAAAAGCTATTGTGTCCTTTTAGGTGTGTACCGCAAAGAAAGCTATTTCTACTCTTACTAATCTCTTTTGTGAGTGTTTATTGAGGCCCAGTGGGGTCTACAGAGAAGAAATGTCAAGTGGTTGCAAACTCTATGTATCTGTGGCTCTCAAGGTCTCCACCACACTTAGTACTGCATATTTAGCCTCTGAATTATTTCAAAATGCAAGCTGAGTTTTTCTGACAAATGTCTATCCAAGTCTACGCACGGTGAGCAATGCCCAGGTCTCCCGTCTACTTCAGAGAGATGCCTCTCTATAGATTTTAGGTTAATTGGTTGTGCTGTTACCTTAGCTCTCTGATAAGTTCAAGAAATCTCATTAACTAGCAGTTTGTATGACTATTTTGTTTTAAGACTGAAGACAAGATAATTTCATTATTATAAAATGTCCTTCTTATAGTAGTTTTTTTCAGCTTTGTTTTTGAGTATGGCTATTTCAGTTATATTTTGCGTAATACTGATATGATACACCTTTTTGTTTCTTTTACTGTTTTACTTTCAATTCACGTCTTTGATTCTAAACTATCTTGTATGTATAGCTGGATCACTTTTGTTTTTAATTCAGCCTGCCAATTTCCACTTTTTGATTACAGTGTTTATTTTTTTTACATTAAATGTACTCACTGATAAGGGAGAATTTAAGTATGATTTCATGCTGCTTTCTATATGCCATGTCTTTTTTTTCTCTATTCTTCCACCCACTTCTATATTAAATAGACCAATTCTTGTGTAATATTTTAATATCATTAATTTTTCTTTTTGCTGTATTTTGTAGCTTTTTAATCTTAGTGACTGCTCTGGGATTAAAATTAGCATCTTAACTTAAAATAATCTTGTTTGGAATAATACCAACTTAATTTCAATAGTTTTCAGAAACTTTATACTAATATAATTTGTTCTCTCCCCACTCCTTTGCTATTATTGTCAGTCAAATCACAACTTTGTACATTATAAGCCCATTATCACAGTTTTATAATAATTGCTTTTTGCAGTTGTCTATTAAATCAGATATAGAAGAAAAGAGCTGCCAAAAAACACACTTATACTGTCTTCTATATTTGCTTATGTAATTACATTTACCAGAGCATTTTATTTCTTCATGTGGATTTCAGTTACAGTTTAGTATCTCTTATAAGGGAAATCTGCTAACAATGAATTCTGTTTTTCTTTAAATATTTCAATTTCTCAACATTTTAAAGGATAATTTTGTTGAATATGGAGTACATGGTCATCAGTCTTTTTCTTATTGCTCTGACTATGTCACATGAACTGTCTTCTGACCTATATGTTTTCTGATAAAACACAAACTCTTAATGATGATTTTTGGAGTGCAATGGACTATTTTTCTTGTCTTTTTTATTTCTCAAATGGAAAATCACTTAAACTAGCACTTCAGGTTAACTTTCAAGTTAATGATTCTTTTTCTGTCTGCCCAGATCTGCTATTGAACCCTTCTAGTAATATTCTTTTTAATTATTTAAGTTATTGTGCTTTTTAATCAGAATTTCTATTTGGTTCTGTTTCTTTTTTAAAACTTTTAATTTTGTACTGGAGTACAGCCAATTAACAGTTTTGTGATAGTTTCAGGTGTACAGCAAAAAACTCAGCCATGCATGTTCATGTATTCATTCTTCCCCAAACTCACCTCCCATCCAGGCTGCCACATGTAACACTGAGCAGAATTCCCTGTGCAATACAGTAGGTCCTTGTTGGTTATCCATTTTAAATATAGCAATGTTTATTGCTATAATCTATCCCTCACATGTTCTACTTTGACTGTTCATGGAAAACCACTTTAAAACTATTTGTTAATTTGTACATAAATATTTTATGCAGATAGGTTTTTCTATGTATGTTGCATTCCACAATAAAGTTGTTAAAAATGAAGCAGAAAAAAGTATATAATATTAATTGACTTGCAACCAAACTACAATACTATGAAAGCATTTATAATATTATTTCATGAAAAGAAAACTGAATGTGTAAGTATTAGTATTCAGCTCAACTGATTTAAAGGGTAACAGGAGATATTGTCTATAAAATCAATTTATTTCCCACTATTTTCTATATTGGTGACTGCTCCCTGATTCCATATCATCTCCTGCTCTCTTTTGCCTGTTGACATTTTTTATGCAGAAATCTTGCTTTCCCTATTTCGCTCATATTTTGGCTCCCCATCTTTTTTCACCTGTGGAGTAGCTATTTCAGACTTTTCGCTTTCCTTTATTTAGTCAACTTTTGTCCTTACCTTTCTACTTTCAGGCACTTCCAATGATCCTTGAAACACTTCTGTTTACCTTGTTTACCCTTCTCGTTATTCTCATTTGGTTTCCTTTTCAATTCTAAATTGTTAGAGTGGTAGGCTTTTCCTGCCATACACTTTTCTCCCCTTGGCCCACACTCAATTGGTTTTGTCTGAGGCCATACCTGTAACACATCCAGTGACATCATCAAAAGCATCTCTAAACCCTCTTCTAAACTGCCTTAATATCTGTGTTGTAAACACTATGGGGAATCATTCTACCCAATTTTTAACATTTCTCCCAGATTCCATATTTGATCACTATTCTTTCAAACATGTTTTTGGATTTAAATATAACTCTTCCCCTGTACTTTTTAATATCTCTTCCTCTTAATTTTAATTTAAAATGAGAATCTCACCAGTGCTTTATCTTAAAAATCTCAGCTCTCCTCACTATGTCTACTCCTTTACTAAAGTACCTTTGGATTTTATCAGTTTTAGAATTGAGCTACTTATTTCCTTTTCTCCATTAAGTCTTTAAAAAATACACTCTTCTATGTCTGCAAAAATAAAAAAAAAATTTTCATTTTGTACTGTATCTTCTTTTATACATCATACACAAGCTGTAACTGAATTTTCCACTTTGTATTTTACCACAATACTCCCTTATTATAGCCTGATTAAACCGTGAAATGACTAAGAGAGATTGTATCGAAAATGTTTCTGGCTAAGCTTCTTAAATTAACCAAGATAGAGTACAATATGGTTTAGTAACAAACAACTTCTAAATCATAGCAGCTTGTAATAACGAAGGTTTATGTCTTACTTACACACGAAGTATCCAGAAGAGATTGGCTTAAGCATCACTCCATGTTGTCTTTGGTCCAGAAATTAATCAGACAGAGAAACCTCTATTTGAAATATTGACATTATTGTGATGCAGACAAAAGTGACATAATAGTCAATAAACTGATTCTTAGAGCAACCTTCCTAAAAGTAGTTCATCCTTACTCACTTTTTTTGGCCAGAACAAGCCATACCAACTTGAATGAAACATGAAATTACAACCCAAACTAATGAAACAGCATAATCTAAAGCAAAAGTAACTTAGACAAAAGAGGATTTCTTTACATAACATTTCCAAGTTAAGAAATCTGTGTATATGGGATAGTTCTCTGCTGCTGCTGCTAAATCTCTTCAGTCGTGTCAGACTCTGTGCGACCCCATAGATGGCAGCCCACCAGGCTCTGCCGTTCCTGGGATTCTCCAGGCAAGAACACTGGAGTGGGTTGCCATTTCCTTCTCCAATGCATGAAAGTGATAAGTGAAAGTGAAGTCACTTAGTGGTGTCAGACTCTTCGAGACCCCATGGACTGCAGCCTACCAGGCTCCTCCATTCATAGGATTTTCCAGGCAAGATTACTGGAGCTGGTTACCATTGCCTTCTCTGGGGATAGTTCTCTGGCCCATTTAGGGTCTCAGGTTTATTCTATTTAGTGATATAGCAAGAATATTGTTATCATCTGCATAATTGAAACTGAATCACCATGTCCAGGTTCCAGGCAAAGGAAAGAGGAAGTGAGCTTCCAGGGACACGTTGTTAAGACTCAATCCTAGAAATGGTTTGACTCATATCTGTTCTGTTCACTAATATGATTTGTTGCAACATTTTCACAAAATATTCTTGGGATTTTGATTGAGATTGTATTGAATCTGTACATAATTTTCTTTGAGATAGATAGTATATTATGATAGTGAATCTTCCAAGTCCTCGATATGGCATATCTTTCTACTTAGGCATCAGTTCAGTTCAGTTCAGTTGCTCAGTCGTATCCTACTCTTTGTGACCCAATGGACTGCAGCATGCCAGCCTTCCCTGTTCATCACAAACTCCTGGAGCTTACTCAAACTCAGGTCCGTTGAGTCGGTAATGCCATCCAACTATCTCATTCTCTGTCGTCCCCTTCTTCTCTTACCTTCAATCTTTTCCAACATCAGGGTCTTTTCCAGTGAGTCAGTTCTTCACATCAGGTGGCCGAAGTATTGGAGCTTCAGCTTCAGCATCAGTCCTTCCAATGAATATTCAGGACTGATTTCTTTTAGGATGGATTGGTTTGATCTCCTTGCAGTCCAAGGGACTCTCAAGAATATTCTCCAACACTGCAGTTCTAAAGCATAAATTCTTTGGCACTCAGCCTTCTTTATAGTCCAACTCTCACATCTATACATGACTACTGGAGAAACCATAGCTTTGACTAGATGGATATACCACTAGGTATACCTAGGATATACCACTTCGGTATATTTGTTTTCAGCAATGCCCAAGAAAGTTAGGCTACACCTAACTCCTGAGGGCAATGGGAAATACCACTTCACTAGCTTGGAAGAAGAGAATAAATTTTTAGGACTTACTATCTCCATCTTAGTAATTCAATGATAAAATCCGGCAAAATTTATTTCACCAGAATATACTTAAGGTCCTATAGTTTCTTATACTGTTTTTTCAATATTGTATATCAAAAAGCCTGAATGCTCTAAACTGAATGAAGCATAAAATGTTATATTCAACTCATCATTTTCATCTCTGCACAGTCTTCCCATTAAGTATAATAAATTATTCAGGATATACACCTTCACTGCTGCTGCTAAGTCATTTCAGTCGTGTCCAACTCTGTGCGACCCGAGATGGCAGCCCACTGGGCTCCCCCATCCCTGGGATTCTCCAGGCAAGAATACTGGAGTGGGTTGCCATTTCCTTCTCCAATGCATGAAAGTGAAAAGTGAAAGGGAAGTCGCTCAGTCGTGTCCGACTCTTAGAGACCCCATGGACTGCAGCCCACCAGGCTCCTCCGTCCATTGGAGTGGGGTGCCATTGCCTTCTCCAATACCTTCACTAATTACTGGTTTTTTTTGTTGTTGTTGTTTGTTTGTTTGTTCTACCACATATCTTGCAGGATCTTAGTTTCCTGACCAGGGATTGAACCCAGGTCCACAGCAGTGAGTGTCAAACCCTAACCACTAGACCGCCAGGGAACTCCCTACTAATTACATTTAAAAACCACATTTGCTTATTGTTCTTAGTTAAAAAGATGGTGTATTTTAAATATATATTTAATTATATTCACTGTTTACCAAAATTGAAACTTTGCTTTGGCATTTAGATAATAAAAATAAATTTATAGTAAAAAAGTTAAAATTAAATAGTTTCTGAACATAACTACATAACTGTCTTTTGTTCCTGTCATTTTTATCTTGAGAACAAAAAATCTTAATGTTCTATGTGGCTAAGATGACTTAAAACTGTTTTTCTTCTCAATATTTTTGCTAATTCTCAATATTCTCATACTTTTTTTTATCTTGGCTTTTATATTTTACAGGCTGACTTCTTGTACACTTGAAATAACTGCTCCTTCTAGAGTTCCAGTACTCCTGTCTCTCAATTTAGAGAGATAAATTATCTAGTTAAAATCTAAATCTAATCTCTGAAGTTATCTTATTAGTCTTTAAAACATCTAAATATTAAGATTTTGTTTTTTTCTCTTTTGAGACTTTGTTCAAAGCAAAGACATTGACATATTATTTAACTACATTTATCATTCCACCAACACGTATAAATTTGGAAATTGTGGGTTTTATTTCTAAACTGCCACATAAATTCACAATAGAAATCATTTATTTTTTAACTGAGTGCAACCACTACAAAAAAATGGCATAACAAACAATTAATAAAATGATAACACTTATTCTCCTACCACACAGTTTTGCATATTAGTGACAAATGTCCCTTAAAGTTAATATCTTGATCCTTCCATTAGAGTTTTTATAGCGCATTGCTATTAACATAGTTTCCAGAAAATGCAGGGTTGCCTATGTAATACAATTGTAAACTACAGTATAAATCAGCATAAACACATTTAGAACTTATCATAAAAGTACTTACTAATACATTAACTGCAGAACCATTCCTCTAACTGTAGCTCTGTAAAAGACGAAAATGACATGGAATATTATCTAAAGCCTTTTGTCCCTGCCATACTAGTTTACTCTGAAAACAAACTGCAAAGTGATGACATTAAAGCAACTTTTTTCTATTTTTACAAGAAATAAAAGGTCCATTGAAAGTAATAAACCTTTGTGTTTGTCTAATCTAATTGCCATCAGTGTGTGGAATTATTCTGAAAGGGAAAATGATGTAATAAATATTTACATGTAGCTGAGACAGAACAATGAAAAGTGTCAAGAAATATTGGAACCAGTCTCCTTGTGAATATTTTGGGGAGTACCCTGTTTATGGGAGCTGATATAAACCCAGTTTTTGCTCTGTGGAAGCATCTAAATTCTAGAGCGATCAGAGTCATAGACAGGCATTTCCTTCAAAAAACAGTTAATTTCAGGAATAATTAATAAGCATCCACTCTGTGCTGACTGCTAGAGAAGCCTTGAGGAAAGGATAGAATTGAGATAATGAAGAGAAACCAAAGCTATATTTTCTTCTATTCTCCAGTTTTTCTTTAAGTATGTGAGAAAGCCTAAATTCAAAGAAACATATTAAAACTTTGATTGTTTATTGATACAAGCAAGATACAAATGGTCAATAACTCCCATTTTCTTGTCAATTCTCTTTAGGTGAATTTGCTTGAGATAGGGTTTCACTAACTCCTAAAAAGGCTAGCAAAAAATGCATTATGTTACTGTGTTCATCTTTTGTCTGGTGCCATTTTTTTCTCCTATTCTCTTTGTCTTGAAATTGATATAATTTAATTATTTTGCTGTAATTTTTCTAGTCAAGTCTTCTAGGTAAATATGGGCTTTCTTTATTTTTTATTTTCAACCTGGTCTCTATTGTAATTTATGTCTTAGCTGTTTTCGTACATCTTCACTGTGTTATAGGCAAAAAAAAAAAAGCATCCTGTGTAAAGCCAAGAAAATTATGTATCACAGAACATTGCTCTACGGAACAGTTCTGTAAGGGTGAAAAACGACAGAGGTTGGATGGATATTGGTGAAGTGGGTAGCTAAAGAGACTGTTGAAGGGTTGGTTGTGAAGAATCTTAAGCACCATACCAAGAGCCATATAACTTAACAATGGAAAATAAAATAACTTAGCAATTAAAAAACAATGAAGGATTTCAAGCCATAATAATTTTGTTTGCATTTGAAATATCAGTGCGGCAGCTGGAATCAAGAATAGAAGAGAATGGATAGAAGCTTAAAAACATTTAGGAAGCAATCAAAAGGAGGGATAATAGAATAGTGGGAGTGGGGATAGAGGGAAAACAATTGGATGGATGTGTGTTACATAACAAAGTTTTAATGGAAGTTGGCAGTTAACTAAACATATAAGATGAATGAGAGAGATAACTGAAAATTAGTTTCAGCCAGAGGTCCTCAATTTTTTTTTTTAAAAGGCCATAGTTTGTAATACATGGTTTAAGCAATTGGATGAGTTACAGTGATGCTGACTCTTTTCTTCCAAGAATTTTAGGACTTCAGATTTTAAAAGTAAATTCAAAACTCTCAGACAATGCATAACAATACAACCAATTCATAACAAATTTTTTGGTGTCAACAAACTAACTGAAAAGGCAATACATAAAATGAGAACATGACTTCATATCTTTAAAAATCTAATTTTAATAAGTCATTTTTAGTATACTCAAAATGGTATCTTTCAGATATGGGTCAAATAGGAATATTAATACATACTGCAACTTTTTAAGTCATAGAAGCCCCTTTTAATTTTATATGCTCAAAATTAATGTCAACCAAAAGGTCAGTTCCTTATGTATGTTTTACTTCTGGTACTAGGGTCATGGTGTCAAGAATAATAATTTAACATATTAGTTTCCTTTTTGTGTTTCCTGGTCCTGATAAACATGTTCAGTCTCCCAAGTACCTTAGCTTGTGATGTCTAATATAGGTGATGGTTCTTCACATCAGTCATGCTGAGTAATCATGTTAGGTTTGTTTTCTTTCAGCTTAATAATTTTTAATTAGCTTAAGCTTTATATATTATCTTAATTATAATTAGCTTTAGTTTTAAACTCTGTGAAATATTTAGAGTTAAACTCTAAAACATAAAAATACGTTGTGTCCCAATTGTATGACAGATTGTGTGTTAGTCACTCAGTCATGTCTGGCTCTTTGCAACCCTGTGGACTGTAGCCTGCCAGTTTCCTCTGTCCATGGGGATTCTCCAGTCAAGAATACTGAAATGGGTTGCCATGACCTCCTCCAGGGGATCTTCCAACCCAGGGATGGAACCCAGGTCTCCAGGATTGCACGGAAATTCTTTACCAATTGAGCCATCAGGGAAGCCTGTATGGCAGATTAGATTTTCTAAAATGTCTTTCCACTGAAAGCAACTCTATCATGAAAAAGTATTTACATTCATTCCTAGGTATCCACAAGGAATTGCTTCTGGGATTTTGTTTTTGTTGTTTAATCACTAAGTCGTGTCCAACTCTTTAAGACCCCAGGGACTATATTCCACTAGGCTTATCTGCCCATGGGATTTCAGATACAAAAATCTGAGGATGCTGAGGTCTCTCATGTAAAATGATGTAGTATTTGCATTTAATCACATAAATCCACCCATATATTAATAGTTTAAATCATCTCTATTATACTTAATACAATGTAAATGCTATGTAAGTAGTTGTGAATACAGTATGAATAGTAAGTAGATACTGTGCCTCTATGGTACTGGGCAAATTCAAATTTTTTTTTTTTTTAAATCAGGTGGGTTGATGTGGAATGCACAGATTCAGAGCAACAACTCTACTCATTTTTTTATACCTAGGTTTGTGGGAAATAAGAGACTACTCTGAGCCTCCCTACCCCTACCATATGACTAAAACTGAGCTGTGAACAGTGAACAGTAAGCAAATGGTAGACGGTGATAACCTTTGAGCAAAGGAAGTGCCAACACTGAATCAGAACTTTGTCACAGCAGGGAAATTGAACTTGATCAGTCAGTTCAGTTGCTCAGTCGTGTCTGACTCTTTGCGACCCCATGAACCACAGCACACCAGGCCTCCCTGTCCATCACTAACTCCTGGAGTACACACAAACTCATGTCCATTGAGTCAGTGATGCCATCCAGCCATCTCATCCTCTTGTCCCCTTTTCCTCCTGCCCCCAATCCCTCCCAGCATCAGAGTCTTTTCCAGTGAGTCAGCTCTTCGCATCAGGTGGCCAAAGTACTGGAGTTTCAGCTTCAACATCATTCCTTCCAAAGAAAACCCAGGACTGATCTCCTTTAGGATGGACTGGTTGGATCTTCGTGCAGTCCAAGGGACTCTCAAGAGTCTTCTCCAACACCACACTTCAAGAGCATCAATTCTTCAGCTTTCTTTATAGTCCAACTGTCACATCCATACATGACCAGTGGAAAAACCATAGCCTTGACTAAATAGACCTTTGTTGACAAAGTAATGTCTCCGTTCCTTAATATGCTGTCTAGGTTGGTCATAACTTTCCTTCCAAGGAGTAAGCGTCTTTTAATTTCTTGGCTGCAATCAACATCTACAGTGATTTTGGAGCCCCCCAAAATAAAGTCTGCCACTGTTTCCCCGTCTATTTCCCATGAAGTGATGGGACTGGATGCCATGATCATAATTTTCTGAATGTTGAGCTTTAAGCCAACTTTTTCACTCTCTTCTTTCACTTTCATCAAGAGGCTCTTTAATTGTTCTTCACTTTCTGGCATAAGGGTGGTGTTATCTGCATATCTGAGGTTATTGATATTTCTCCCAGCAATTCTTGACTCCAGCTTGTGCTTCCTCTAACCCAGCATTTCTCATGATATACTCTGCATATAAGTTAAATAAGTAGGGTGACAATATTGATACTCCTTAACTAAATAAGATTAAGAGATTAGAGTGTCACATCAAGAGCTACCTAGAGAAGTGGACCATATTCCCTACACCTAGCTTCTGAATTCCCACAGCTTTACAAAATAAATAAATGGGTATAGGAGTACAAAGATATGTTACACTTTAAAAATACTAGCAAAATTTCTGAAAGAAAAATATGTTTTGGATTATGGTCCTATATTTAAAAACAGCCTTTATCCTAGTAACTTCTTGATTTTTGAATTTAAGTTTTCTCTTCCTGTACAGAAAATAAAACAAGGAAAACACTTTTTTTTTGAATGAAAAAAATAATTTCAACTATGTTTCCTTTTTTTTCCTGTAGGTTCCAGATAGAAAATGTTTAGCAAGTGTTATGCTGGGTTGCAAGGTCAAGTGGGCCTTAGGAAGCATCACTGCTAACAAAGCTGGTGGAGGTGATAGTATTTCAGTTGAGCTCTTTCAAATCCTATAATATGATGCTGTGAAATTCTATGCTCAATATGCCAGCAAATTTGGAAAACTCAGCAGCGGCCACAGGACTGGAAAAGGTCAGTTTTCATTCAAATCCCAAAGAAAGGCAATGCCAAACAATGCTCAAACTACCACATAATTGCTCTCATCTCACAAATTAGAAACGTAATGCTCAAAATTCTCCAAGCTGGGCTTCAACAGTACTTGAACTGTGAACTTCCAGATGTTCAAGCTGGTTTTAGAAAAGGCAGAGGAACAAGAGATCAAATTGCCAACATCCATTGGCTCATTGAAAAAGCAAGAGAGTTCCAGAAAAACATCTACTTCTGCTTTATTGACTATGCCAAAGCCTTTGACTGTGTGGACCACAACAAACTGTGGAAAATTCTGAAAGAGATGGGAATACCAGACCACCTGACTTGCCTCTTGAGAAATCTGTATGCAGTTCAGGAAGCAACAGTTATTTTTTTCTTTTAATTGGAGGCTAATTACTTTACAATATTGTAGTGGTTTTTGCCATACATTAACATGAATCAGCCATGGGTGTACATATTTTCCCCATCCTGAACCCCCCTCCCACCTCCCTTCCCATCCCCTCCCTCAGGGTCATCCCAGTGCACCAGCCCTGAGTACCCTGTCTCATGCATCAAACATGGACTGGCGATCTGTTTCACATATATACATGTTTCAATGCTATTTTCTCAAATCACCCACCCAGGCCTTCTCCCAGAGTCCAAAAGACTGTTCTATATATCTGTCTCTCTTTTGCTGTCTTGAATATAGGGTCATTATTACCATCTTTCTAAATTCCACATATATGCATTAATATACTGTATTGGTATTTTTCTTTCTGATTTACTTCAACCCACTCCAGTATTCTTGCCTGGAGAACCTCACGAATGGAGGAGCCTGGTAAGCTACAGTCCACGTGGTCGCAAAGAGTCGGACACGACTGAGCGACTTCACTCACTCACTCACTCACTCATGCTGTATAGTAGGCTTCAGATTCATCCATCACATTAGAACTGATTCAAATGTATTCTTTCTAATGGCTTAGCAATATTCCATTGTGTATATGAACCACAGCTTTCTTATACATTCGTCTGCCGATGGACATTTAGGTTGCTTCCATGTCCTAGCTATTGTAAACAGTGCTGCGGTGAACATTGGGGTACATGTGTCTCTTTCAGTTCTAGTTTCCTTGGTGTGTATGCCCAACAGTGGGACTGCTGGGTCATATGGCAGCTTTGTTTCGAGTTTGTTAAGGAATCTCCACACTGTTCTCCATAGTGGCTGTACTAGTTTGCATCCAACAGTGTAAGAGGGTTCCCTTTTCTCCCACACCCTCTCCAGCATTTATTATTTGTACACTTTTTGATAGCAGCCATTCTGACTGGTGTGAGATATAGTACCTCATTGTGATTTTCATTTGCATTTCTCTGATAATGAGTGCTATTGAGCATATTTTCATATGTTTGTTAGCCATCTGTATGTCTTCTTTGGAGAAATGTCTGTTTAGTTCTTTGGCCCATATTTTTGATTGGGTCATTTATTTTTCTGGAATTGAGCTGCAGGAGTTGCTTGTATATTTTTGAGATTACTTCTTGTCAGTTGCTTCATTTGCTATTATTTTCTCCTGTTATGAAGGCTGTATTTTCACCTTGCTTATAGTTTAGGTCCCATTTATTTATTTTTGCTTTTATTTCCTTACTCTGGGAGGTGGGTCATAGAAGATCCTGCTGTGATTTATGTCAGAGAGTGTTTTGCCTATGTTTTCCTCTAGGAGTTTTATAGTTTCTGGTCTTCATTTAGATCTTTAATCCATTTTGAGTTTATTTTTGTTTGTGGTGTTAGAAAGTGTTCTAGTTTCATTCTTTTACAAGTGGTTTACCAGTTTTCCAAGCATCACTTGTTAAAGAGACTGTCTTTAATCCATTGTATATTCTTGCCTCCTTTGTCGAAGATAAGTTGTCCATAGGTGTTTGGATTTATCTCTGGGCTTTCTGTTTTGTTCCATTGATCTATATTTCTGTCTTTGTGCCAGTACCATACTGTCTTGCTGACTGTGGCTTTGTAGTAGAGCCTGAAGTGAGGCAGGTTGATTCCTCCAGTTTCATTCTTCTTTCTCAAGATTGCTTTGGCTATTCCAAAATTTTTTTTTTTTGTATTTCCATACAAATTGTGAAATTATTTGTTCTACTTCTATGAAAAATACCATAGGTAGCTTGATAGGGATTGCATTGAATCTATAGATTGCTTTGGGTAGTATACGCATTTTCACTATATTGATTCTTTTGATCCATGAATATGGTATATCTTTTCCATCTATTTGTGTCGTTTTGATTTCTTTCATCAGTGTTTTGTAGTTTTCTGTATATAGATCTTTTGTTTCTTTAGGTAGATTTATTCCTAAGTATTTTATTCTTTCTGTTCCAATGATGAATGGAATTATTTCCTGAAATTATCTTTCTGTTTTCTCATTGTTAGTGTATAGGAATACAAGGGATTTCTGTGTGTTAATTTGATATCCTGCAACTTTACTATATTCATTGATTAGCCTTAGTAATTTTCTGGTGACATCTTTAGGGTTTTCTGTACAGATGATCATGTCATCTGCAAACAGTGAGAGTATTACTTCTTCTTTTCCAATCTGGATTACTTTTATTTCTTTTTGTTCTTTGATTGCTGTGGATAAAACTTCCAAAACTATGTTGAATAGTAGTGGTGAGAGTGGGCACCTTTGTCTTGTTCCTGACTTTAGGGGAAATGCTTTAAATTTTTCACCATTGAGGATAATGTTTGCTGTGGGTTTGTCATATTTAGCTTTTATTATGTTGAGGTTTGTTCCTTTTATTCCTGCTTTCTGGAGGGTTTTTATTATAAATGGATGTTGAATTTTGTCAAAGGCTTTCTCTGCATCTATTGAGATAATCTTATGGTTTTTATCTTTCAGTTGGTTAACATGGTGTATTACATTGATTCATTTGTGGATATTAAAGAATCCTTGCATCCCTGGGATAAAGCCCACTTGGTCTTGATGTATGATCTTTTTGCTATGTTGAATTCTGTTTGCTAGAATTTAGTTAAAGATTTTTGCATCTATGTTCATCAGAAATATTGGCCTGTAGTTTTCCTTTTTTGTGGCATCTTTGTCTGGTTTGGGCAATAGGGTTATGGTGGCCTCATAGAATGAGTTTGGAAATTTTCCTTCGTCTGCAATTTTCTGGAAGAGTTTGAGTAGAATAGGTATTAGCTCTTCTCAAAATTTTTGGTAGAAATCAGCTGTGAAGCTGTCTGGTCCTGGGCTTTTGTTTGCTAGAAGATTTCTGATTACAGTTTCAATTACTGTGGTTATGATGGTCCTGTTAAGATTTTCTATTTCTTCGTGGTTCAGTTTTAGAAAGTTATACTTTTCTAGGAATTTGTCCATTTCTTCCAAGTTGTCCATTTGATTGGCATATAGTTGCTGATAGTAGTCTCTTATGATCCTTTGTATTTCTGTGTTGTCTGTTGTGATTTATCCATTTCCATTTCTAATTTTGTTGATTTGATCCTTACCTCTTTGTTTCTTGATGAGTCTGGCTAATGGTTTGTCTATTTGATTTATCTTCTTGAAGAACCAGATTTTTACTTTGTTGATTTTTGCTATGGTCTCTTTTGTTTCTTTTGCATTTATTTCTGCCTTAATTTTTATGATTTCTTTCCTTCTGCTAACCCTGGCGTTCTTCATTTCTTCCGTTTCTAGTTGCTTTAGTTGTAGAGTTAGGTTATTTATTTGACTTTTTTCTGTTTCTTCAGGTAAACCTGTAGTACTCTGACCCTTCCACTTAGCATTGCTTTTACAGTGTCCCATAGGTTGCTGTGTTTTTATTTTCATTAGTTTCTATGCATATTTTGATTTCCTCTGTGATTTGTTGGTTATTCAGAAGCATGTTGTTTAACATCCATATGTTGGTATTTTTAATATTTTTTCCCTGTAGTTGACATCTAATATTACTGCATTGTGATCAGAAGAGATGCTTGGAATGACTTCACTTTTTTTGAATTTACCAAGGCTAGATTTATGGCCCAGGATGTGATATATCCTGGAGAAGGTTCTATGTGCACTGGAGAAAAAGGTGAAATTCATTGTTTTGGGGTGAAATGTCCTATAGATATCCATTAGGTCTAACTGGAATGTGAAGTCAAGCGGGCCTTAGAAACCATCATTATGAACAAAGCTAATGGATGTGATAGAATTCCAGTTGAGCTGTTTCAAATCCTGAAAAATGATGCTGTGAAAGTACGGCACCCAGTGGCCACAGGACTGAAAAAGGTCAGTTTTCATTCCAGTCCCAAAGAAAGGCAATGCCAAACAATGCTCAAACTACTGCACAATTGCACTCATCTCACATGCTAGTAAAGTAATGTTCAAAATTCTCCAAGCCAGGCTTCAGCAATACATGAATCATGAATTTCCAGATGTTCAAACTGGTTTTAGAAAAGGCAGAGGAACCAGAGATCAAATTGCCAACATCTGCTGGGTCATCAAAAAAGCAGGAGACTTCCAGAAAAATCTCTATTTCTGCTTTATTGACTATGCCAAAGCCTTTGACTGTGTGGATCACAATATACTGTGGAAAATTCTGAAAGAGGTGGGTACCAGACCACCTGACCTGCCTCTTGAGAAACCTATATGCAGGTTAGGAAGCAACAGTTAGAACTGGACATGGAACAACAAACTGGTTCCAAATAGGAAAAGGAGTACATCAAGGCTGTATATTGTCACCCTGCTTATTTAACTTCTATGCAGAGTACATCATGAGAAACGCTGGGCTGGAAGAAGCACAAGCTGAAATCAAGATTGCTGGGAGAAATATCAATCACCTCAGATATGCAGATGACACCACCCTTATGGCAGAAAGTGAAGAGGAATTAAAAGCCTTTTGATGAAAGTGAAAGTGGAGAGTGAACAAGTTGGCTTAAAGCTCAACATTCAGAAAATGAAGATCATGGCATCTGGTCCCATCACTTCATGGCAAATAGATGGGGAAACAGTGGAAACAGTGTCAGAATTTATTTTTGGGGTTCAAAATCACTGCAGATGGTGATTGCAGCTATGAAATTAAAAGACGCTTACTCCTTGGAAAGAAAGTTATGACCAACCTAGACAGCATATTGAAAAGCAGAGACATTACTTTGGCAACAAAGGTCCGTCTAGTCAAGGCTATGGTTTTTCCAGTGGTCATGTATGGATGTGAGACTTGGACTGTGAAGAAAGCTGAGCACCGAAGAATTGATTCTTTTAAACTGTGGTGCTGGAGAAGACTCTTGAGAGTCCCTTGGACTGCAAGGAGATCCAACCAGTCCATTCTGTAGGAGATCAACCCTGGGATTTCTTTGGAAAGAATGATGCTGAAGCTGAAACTCCAGTACTTTGGCCACCTCATGTGAAGAGTTGACTCATTGGAAAAGACTCTGATACTGGGAGAGATTGGGGGCAGAAGGAGTAGGGGATAACAAAGGATGAGATGGCAGAATGGCATCACTGACTCGATGGACGTGAGTCTGAGTGAACTCCGTGAGTTGGTGATGGACAAGTGAGGCCTGGTGTGCTGTGATTCATGGGGTCGCAAAGAGTCAGACAAGGCTGAGTGACTGAACAGAACTGAACTGACTGAGGTCTGACTGATCCATTGTATCATTTAAAGTTTGCGTTTCCTTGATAATTTTCTGTTTAGTTGATCTATCCATAAATGTGAGTGGCGTATTAAAGTCTCCCACTATTATTGTGTTATTGCTAATTTCCCCTTTCATACTTTTTATCATTTGCCTTACTTATTGCATTGGTCCTATGTTGAGTGCATATATAATTGTTATATCTTCTTCTTGGATTGATCCTTTGATCATTATGTAGTGTCCTTTGTCTCTTTTCACAGCCTTTATTTCAAAGTCTATTTTATCTGATATGAGTATTGCTATTTCTGCTCTCTTTCGGTCTCCATTTGCATGAAATATCTTTTTCTAACCCTTCACTCTCAGTCTATATTTGTCCCTTGTTTTGAAGTGGGTCTCTTGTAGACAGCATATATAGGGGACTTGTTTTTGTACCCATTCAGCCGGTCTTTGTCTTTTGTTTGGGGCATTCAACCCATTTACATTTAAGGACATTAAAGATAATTATTGATAAGTATGACCCCATTTCCATTTACTTTGCTGTTTTGAGTTCGAATTTATAAACCTTTTCTGTGTTTATTGTCTAGAGAAGATCCTTTGGCATTTGTTGACGAGCTGGTTTGGTGGGTGCTGAATTCTCTCAGCTTTTCTTGTCTGTAAAGCTTTTGATTTCTCCTTCATATTTGAATGAGACCCATTCTGGGTACAGTAGTCTGGGTTGTAGGTTTTCCTCTTTCATCGGTTTAAGTATGTCCTGCCACTCCCTTCTGGCCTGAAGAGTTTCTATTGAAAGATCAGCTGTTATCTTTATAGGAATCCCCTTGTGTATTATTTGTTGTTTTTCCCTTGCTGCTTCTAATATTTGTTCTTTGTGTTTGATTTTTGTTAATTTGATTAATATTTGTCCTGAGGTGTTTTGCCTTGGGTTTATCCTGTTTGGGACTCTTTGGGTTTCTTGGACTTGGGTGACTATTTCCTGTACCATTTTAGGGATGTTTTCAACTATTATCTCCTCAAGTATTTTTTATGGCCTTTCTGTTTATCTTCTTCTGGGACTCTTATGGTTTGAATACTGGGGCGTTTGACATTGTCTCAGAGGTCTCTGAGGTTGTCCTCATTTCTTTTGATTCTTTTATCTTTTTTCCTCTCTGCTTCATTTATTTTCACCATTCTATCTTCTACCTCACTTATCCTATCTTCTGCCTCAGTTATTCTACTGTGGTTCCCTCCAGACTGTTTTAGATCTCAGTTATTGCATTATTCATTATTGATTGACTCTTTTTTATTTCTTCTAAGTCCTTGTTAAACATTCCTTGCATCATTTCAATCCATGTCTTTAGTCCATTTATCTGCAATTCCATTTTGTTTTCAGGATTTTTGATCATTTTTACTATCATAATTCTAAATTCTTTTTCAGGTTGACTCCCTATCTCCTCCTCTTCGGTTTGGTTTGGTGGGCATTTATCATGTTCATTTCTGTATTCTGGTAGTTTGTGGTTCCTCTTTATTGTGGAGGTTCCTCTCTGTGGGTGGGAATGGACTAGTGGCTTGTCAAGGTTTCCTGGTTAGGGAAGCTTGTGTCAGTGTTCTGGTGGGTAGATCTGGACTTCTTCTCTCTGGAGTGCAAAGAAGTGTTCACTGGTGAGTTTTGAGATCTCTAGGGTTTGGCATGGACATCATCAGATGGTTAACACCAAAATCAGATTGATTATATTCTTTGCAGCCAAAGATGGAGAAGCTCTATACAGTCAACAAAAACAAGAGCAGGAGCTGACTGTGGCTCAGATCATGAACTCCTGATCACCAAATTCAGACTCAAATTGAAGAAAGCAGGGAAAACCGCTAGACCATTCAGGTATGACCTAAATCAAATCCCTTATGATTATACAATGGAAGTGGGAAATAGATTTAAGGGCCTAGATCTGATATATAGAGTGCCTGATGAACTATGGAATGAGGTTCGTGACATTGTACAGGAGACAGGGATCAAGACAATCCCCATGGAAAAGAAATGCAAAAAAGAAAAATGGCTTTCTGGGGAGGCCTTACAAATAGCTGTGAAAAGAAGAGAGGCAAAAAGCAAAGGAGAAAAGGAAAGATATAAGCATCTAAATGCAGAGTTCCATAAAATAGCAAGAAGAGATAAGAAAGCCTTCTTCAGCGATCAATGCAAAGAAATAGAGGAAAAGAACAGAATGGGAAAGACTAGAGATCTCTTCAAGAAAATTACAGATACCAAGGGAATATTTCATGCAAAGATGGGCTCGATAAAGGACAGAAATGGTCTGAACCTAACAGAAGCAGAAGATATTAAGAAGAGGTGGCAAGAATACACGGAAGAACTGTACAAAAAAGATCTTCACGACCCAGATAATCATGATGGTGTGATCACTGATCTAGAGCCAGACATCCTGGAATGTGAAGTCAAGTGGGCCTTGGAAAGCATCGCTACGAACAAAGCTAGTGGAGGTGATGGAATTCCAGTTGATCTATTTCAAATCCTGAAAGATTAAGCTGTGAAAGTGCTGCACTCAATATGACAGCAAATTTGGAAAACTCAGCAGTGGCCACAGGACTGGAAAAGGTCAGATTTCATTCCAATTCCAAAGAAAGGCAATGCCAAACAATGCTCAAACGACTGCACAATTGCACTCATCTCACATGCTAGTAAAGTAATGCTCAAAATTCTCCAAGCCAGGCTTCAGCAATACATGAACCATGAACTTCCTGATGTTCAAGCTGGTTTTAGAAAAGGCAGAGGAACCAGAGATGAAATTGCCAACATCTGCTGGATCATCAAAAAAGCAAGAGAGTTCCAGAAAAATCTCTATTTCTGCTTTATTGACTATGCCAAAGCCTTTGACTGTGTGGATCACAATCAACTGTGGAATATTCTGAAAGAGATGGGAATAAAAGACCACCTGACCTGCCTCTTGAGAAATCTGTATGCAGGTCAGGAAGCAGCAGTTAGAACTGGACATGGAACAACAAACTGGTTTCAAATAGGAAAAGGAGTACATCAAGGCTGCATATTGTCACCCTGCTTATTTAACTTATATGCAGAGTACATCATGGGAAATGCTGGACTGGAAGAAACACAAACTTGAATCAAGATTGCCGGGAGAAATATCAATAACCTCAGATATACAGATAACACCACCCTTATGGTGGAAAAAGAAGAGGAGCTAAAAAGCCTCTTGATGAAAGTGAAAGAGGAGAGTGAAAAAGTTGGCTTAAAGTTCAACATTCGGAAAACGAAGATCATGGCATCTGGTCCCATCACTTCATGGCAACTAGATGGGGAAACAGTGGAAACAGCGTCAGACTTTATTTTGGGGACTCCAAAATCACTGCAGATGGTGATTGCAACCATGAAATTAAAACCCACTTACTCCTTGGAAGGAAAGTTATGGCCAACCTAGACAGCATATTCAAAAGCAGAGACATTACTTTCTCAACCAAGGTCCATCTAGTCAAGGCTATGGTTTTTCCTGTGGTCATGTATGGATGTGAGAGTTGGACTATAAAGAAAGCTGAGCACTGAAGAATTGATGCTTTTGAACTGTGGTGTTGGAGAAGCCTCTTGAGTGTCCTTGGACTGCACGGAGATCTAACCAGTCCATCCTAAAGGAAATCAGTCCTGGATATTCACTGGAAGGACTGATGCGAAAGCTGAAACTCCAGTACTTCTGGCCACCTGATGCAAAGAACTGACTCACTGGAAATGACCATGGTGCTGGGAAAGATTGAAGGCAGGAGGAGAAGGGGATGACAGAGGGTGAGATGATTGGCTGGCATCACCAACTGGACGTGAGTTTGAGTAAACTCTGGGAGTTCGTGATCGACCGGGAGGCCTGGCTTGCTCCAATCCATGGGGTCATAAAAAGTCAGACACAACTGGCGATGGAACTGATCTGAACTGATGCTGGATATCATTAAATTCCTGATCTTCTCTTTTGGAGTTTTAGTTGCTCTTCATTTAACATGTCAGACTGGGAACAATCCACTGCACAGAATCATCTCTTTGGTTCATCCTTGAGCATCTATGGGTATTAGTGTCTGTGAGGTCTGTTGGAATCAATCCCCCCAAAATACCAAGTGACAACTGTTAGAACAGGGAACTTAAAATTCATCTAAATCGAAAAGCCAAAAGCTTTTAATTGCTCTAAGTGATTTGGAAAAAGCTTTGTGAATGTGGATGTAACTTTGCCATTTGATAAATAAGCAATAACTTTATGAGTAACTTTGTGTAACCAAAGGATGAATTCAAATATTTGATTCTCGTGCTCTCATATATAATTAAACAATGAGGCTATTGTCCTCAATTTTACGTACCCTTGGGTTCCCTTACCCTGAGAATACTCCTCTGTTTCCTAAACCTCCACAATCACTCCCTAGAGAGAGCATTCTTACTCTCTTCTAAGACAGAAGATTTCACAAATTTCTGGAGGCAAACTGAGGGGTGGGGAAATAGGGAAAAGACAGGGTATCAAATATGTTACAAAGAAGCCCAAGCACTTATCACTGTGATTGATAAACTGTCACCTTGGAAATTGAGTTGAAGATAATTGCTTCCATTATTTTTCAAGATAGAAATGAAATTTAAATGTCAAATTTAACAAAATTTGTTACCAGTTAAGGAAGCTAAAAAAAATCTATATGAAATATTTTTTCCAGGAAAAGGCATTAGGCTTTATGTCTGCACACTGGGTGATTGAAAGGTTTTAAATTTACCTAAGAAAAGTGTTTTTTAATGACTTCATTTATTCTTTTTTTTCATAACCCTGGAAATTGTTATGCAAAATCTCAGAGACACTCCCGGGTGTGATGTTAAGAGGCAATTTCAACATCTATTAGAGAAGTTCACTATGATATATAACCTGTTGTGTCTTACTGCTTAACCACATAATGGCATTTAGAAATAGTTCAAACTGCCTAGCAAAAATATCTTGCCATACCTGTATTTTTATTATGATTTTTATGTCATAAGAAAACTTACTAAAGTACTCAGAAAACATCTTCAGTAAATAGCCATAGTGGAATCACCAAGCAGCACAACAATTCTATGAACAAAGAGTATAACTAATAAGAATTACTTTTTTATTAGGTATTGCTATTATAAAACATGCATAGTTTTAAGCTCTCCTTTTTAAGCTCTCCTAAACCTGTCTCAGAAACATTATCACTAAAGCAAGATCGATGAGGCCACTTAGTGTCATATTATATATGTTCAGAGAAATAAATTGATAACTTTTTTTGTATCCCTGACATAACAGGCAGTTATTTATCATTAATTTATCTTATTATGGAAGTTTTAAAATATGGCAGGATATTGCCTATCATCACATGTTATATACACCTCATATTCTTAATTAACTATAAAATTAAGGTATAAACAAATTCCTAAAATGTTACACAATAAAATAAATGTTTGCTATTGGTAATATAAAATATTTTATTATTTCTTTTATGGAAATAACATGGATCTGGAGAATCTACAAATCAAAAATATATTGAATTACCAAATGCTTGTATTTAGATTTTAAAACAAACACATAGAGTAGAAGTTACCTTTATAAAAAATATTTTATCTCAAATAATATTTTTTAATAAAAATATTTTCAAAATAGTAAAAGTCAAAACAGTATATAAGAATGCTATCTTGCTTTAAGATTGAGTGCATTTATGGGAATACTTTGGACACAACTAAATAAAGTTTTCAAGTAAGTGACACTTGTCTTTGGCTGTTTTCTACCTCCTATGTCAGAAATTTTCAACCCTGCAATGCAGTGGAACAACATTCACAAATAAAGTTATCTAATTTCCCCCCAAAACCACATCTAAGTTAGATAATCAGCTTTCACAAATGTAAATGAAAGTATTTAGACAATTTTGTGTCCATAGCATCCTTTCTTAAAATTTATCTATTGGAGTATAGTTGCTTTACAAAGTTGTGTTAGTTTCTGCTGTATAGCAAAGTGAATCAACTACATGCGTACCTGGGAATGGAAGCAAGCTAAATGTCCATCAACAGAGGAATGGATAAAGAATTTGTGGCACATGTATACGGTGGAAAATTGCTCAACCATAAAAAGGAATGAAATTGCAGACACATGGGTGGACCTAGAGATTGTCATACAGAGTGAAATAAGTCATAAAAAGAAAAATACTTTATTTCGATGCGTATATGTGAAATATAGGAAAATGGTACAGATGTACCTATTCACAAAGCAGAAATAGAGACACAGACATGGAGAATAAATGTATGGACTCCAAGGGGCAGGAGGGTAAGGGGGAATGAATTGGGAGATTAGGATTGACATATATACACTACTATGTATAAAATAGATAACTAATATGAACCTACTGTATAGCACAGGAAACTGTACTCAAATGCTCTGTGGTAATCTAAAGGGCAAGGAAATAATGCCTTTTATTCAACATTATTTTTTTAATTGACTTATGCCATTATATGTAACAGTAATTTAAATCATTTCATTATTTGAATACCAATTTTTTTCTATCATACTGATAGTGATCATTTGGATTATTTCTAATTTGAGGCTGTTCTATGTAATGCACCTATAAATATTATTTTAGTGGACACAAAACTTCCTAACCTACTCAGACTCCCTCACATGTATAGCATGCATTTCTCAAGTTTTGAACAGGACTTTGATATCTCTCTTACTGTGATCAGTTTTGCAATACAAGGTAAATTTTTCTTAACAATTATAGGGTCATCATTACTTGCTTATTTTTTGTCCTGTGTTAATAAAAATTGTTCTATATAATTGCATTTTGATTCACTTTAAATAGTGGTTTTGTGTGAGTCAGTTAAATTGGTATTTTACTTTAAGTACTTTGGGGGGAGGGTTTTTTTTTTTCTTTTCTACTATAGTTTAATTATAAGATATTGAATACATAGTTTCCTGTGTTATATAGTAGGACCTTGTTGTTTATCTATTTCATACATAATAGTTTGTATGGGCCCATGCCAAACTCCTAATTTATTCCTCCACCTCTACCTTCCATTTGGTAACCATAAGTTTGTTTTCTATGTATGTGAATCTGTTTCTATTTTGTAAGTAAGTTCATTTGTATTATTTTTTTTTGATTCCACATAAAAATGGGATCATGCTACATTTGTCTTTCATTGTCTGACTTACCTTACTCAGTATGATCACTTCTGAGTCCATCCTTCAATGTTGCTACAAATGACATTATTTTCTTTTTTATGGTTGAATAATATTCCATTATGTGTCTGTGTATGTATTTATACATATGTATGTATATACATACACACACACATATATACATATATCACATCTTCTTTATCCATTCATCTAACAATGGACAATTAAGTTCCTTCCATGTTTTGACTATTGTAATAGTGCTGCTATGAACATTGAGGCATATTTCTTTCCAGAGTTTTCTCTGGATATATGCCCAACAGTGGGATTTCTGTATTATATGGCAACTCGGTTTTTAGTTTTTTGTGGAACCTCCATGCTGTTCTCCATAGTGGCTATACCAACAAACATTCCATCCAATAATGTAGAAGGTATTCTTTTTCTTCACACCCTCTCCAGCATTTATTATTATAGACTTTTTGATGATCGCCATTCTGGTGTGAATTGATACCTCCTTGTATTTTGATTTGCATATCTTTGAGAATTAGTGATGCAGAGCATCTTTTCATATGCTTGTTGGTGATCGTGTATGTCTGCTTTGGGGAAATGTCTATGTAGGTCTTCTGTCCTTTTTTTTTTTTATTGAGTTGTATGAGGTTTGTGGAGATTTTTGAGATCTATTACTATAGTCTCACCTATGCACAGAAAACACACACAAACACAACTTAGTCACATCTAGTATGTATATTATATTCAAAGTATTTAATGACTACACTTTGATTGATAACCATTATGTAAAAATAGAGAAATTGTGTGGATCAAAGGGAATATTCCAGAATGCATATGTTAGAAAGGATAATGGTCCCTGATCTCAAAAAGCTCATACTCTAGTAGGAGAAACAGATATATGAACAAGTGACCACAATGTAGTGTGTGAAGCATAATAGATGTATTGGTATGGGTTTTGGAGCACAAGAAGCAAAATTCTCTTATAGAAATGATAACGGAATTCTTCAGATTAAAGGGGAAGTGCTAAGATTAATGAGAATTAACAATAGTTGAAAAGATATGAAATAGTGAGAAAGATTAATTGATTCAGGAGAATCTTTGAGTTAGCTAATCACTTTAGAATGAAACACAGTCAATATTGTAAAGTAATTAGCCTCAAATTAAATAAATTTATATTAAAAAATAAAAAAAGGAATTCTATTAAAAGAAAGTAGCACCCAGAAGCTGTAGAATTTACATCTATTCCATGAGAAAGCCTCTTCAAAATTTTAATGCCATGCTATTGAGCTGCATAAACAGTCATGTACACACCACTATGTAAGTATGTATAAATGCTGTGATCAATTATGTTCATTCACCTTAGGTCCTAATGTCACACTGAGAGTATTTTGTAACAAATAAACTGCAGTGCTTTTAATTTTTTTCAGTTTTTTTCATATTCGTTTGTATTAATGATACTTCAAGTTTTTCAATCATATTTAAACTAATGCACAGTGAATAGCTTCAATGTTCTGTTTTTATAGTGATATTTATTGCAGAAAATGAGAGTATATCTTATAATATGATATCTACATAGATGTGTTGCTATCTTCCTATTTTTCAAAGCTGTATTTTCAGAAGTAATAGTACTCGCATAGAGTTGCTATTGGGAACTGACAATATCTGAGTTTTCCTGCTAAATATGATAGTCTGAAGAATTTCCCAGAATAGAACATTTTATTTTCAATGACTTGAGAGTCTTTTTTGGAGATTTCAGATTGTATACTTAAAATAACAGAAAAGTATGGAATGAGATATATAGTTATCAATAGGATCAATATCATTTTTTATAATACCTTTATTTTATTTTATTTTTTTACTTTACAATATTGTATTGGTTTTGCCATACATCAACATGAATCCGAGTATACATGTGTTCCCCATCCTGAACCCCCCCACCTCCCTCCCTGTGATAGAGCATAACCAGGAAGGATTATTCAAAAAAGAGTAGGGATGATGTTAAAGACAAGTTTTCCGTTTCACATTTAGCTTGTATGTGGCTCTAAAAAAGACCAAAGGAGACTGACATGAAAGATTCCTTCTAAACACTGGTGTTCTCCCAGAGTTGATACGGTGTCAGAAGGCGGTGCCTACTTTGTGTGAGGCTAGTTTCTCTTCCTAGAAGAGTCATGTTAGAGCCCCATGTCTCCTCTCTGATTAACTTAAAATTGTCTCTGAGGGGCATTTACTACTGTGACATCAGAAATACCCTATTGCTTGCTTTAAATAGTAGAAGCATCTTACTCTCTAGCCACGCAACTTCCTTAACTTAGTGCTGTGACTCCTAAAACCTATGAGATTGCCTTTCTAGAACTGAAACTTGCTCTCATTTGGAAATTGGTTCTAATTATCAATTTTTAATTATCTTCCTTTTTATAATATTATATATATTTAATGATCTTTCACTGTTCAACACTTACCATCTACACTCATTTTAAATATTTAAGTCTAAGTCTGTCTTTCTTTTCTATGAAGTTCACTTTTTGGTTGGTTTGCTTTATGTCATTTTTTTCTTCATTTCATCATTCTGAATTAAACATTCTTTTTCATCTTAAAAACAAATATGGCTATTTTCTAGGAACAAATATCCAGTAGGTTTGTGTCTATACTATTTTAAAATGATTTCTCAAGGGACACTCCTGGCATAAACCACAGAACAGTAACTAGATATCTTTTCCACTACTAAAATAACACTAAAGTGTTTAATATCTTTGAAAGACAGGGGATTGTATTTTGAGTTCTCAAGGATTTTTTTCCTGTGTCTGTATAAACAGAAACTCTTTAAAAGTAATTTTCAGTTCATAATCCTGAAATTGTGTTGTTTCTAATGGAGATATTCAGATATGGTAAAATTCAAAGTGTATATCATCCAATAAAAAAGTCAGATGTGAAAAGATGCAGGGAAATACATCCCATAACTAGGAGAATAATCCATTAGAACATACATAGAATTGACACATATGTAAGGATCAGCAAGCATTGATATATTTTTATATTTTTCATGTTAAACTAGAAGAAAAATTAAATGCATTAAGTAAAACATTAGTGATAAAATGGATTGAACTTCAAAATTCCAAATGCAAAACAATGAATCTAAACGCAGATCTTACTTATTTTACAAAAATTAACTGAAAATGGGTCATAAGCCTGAAAGGTTGCTGCTGTGAGACGTTTGCTACGCCAGGATTTGTGACCTCCTGAGGAGAGAATTTTGATCTGGGCCGGGCTCAGAGATTTTTGTGCAACAGAATTTTATTAAACTATAAAAGAGATTGAGAAAGCTTCTGTCATAGACATAAAAAGCGGGCAGAAAGAATGCCTGCCCACTTGCTAGTTTTTAGCAAGGTGTTTTAAGTGTTTTATGTCTGTGAGAAGGCAATGGCACCCCATTCCAGTACCCTTGCCTGGAAAATGCCATGGACAGAGGAGCCTGGTAGGCTGCAGTCCATGAGGTCGCTAAGAGTTGGGCACAAATGAGCGGCTTCACTTTCACTTTTCACTTTCATGCATTGGAGAAGGAAATGGCAACCCACTCCAGTGTTCTTGCCTGGAGAATCCCAGGGACAGAGGAGCCTCGTGAACTGCAGTCTGTGGGTTCGGACAGAGTCAGACACTACTGAAGTGACTTAGCAGCAGCAGCAAGTTTCTAATCCAGTAAGACAAACACCTCAAGGCTGAGGGAGTTTCATCAGGCCCCTCTTCCACAGCATGCCTTTTGGAGATAAAATGGCATAAGGTGTGTCATCCCTGGCCATGAAAAATTTGACATGAATACTAATTTGTTGAGCAATTCAGTCCAAGGTTTCAGAAAATCAAACAAGTTAGTCTTAGGTGGAACCATTTTGAAGAAAGGCAGATTCCAAAGCAAATATAGAGTTTCATTAACATAGCTTAAGAGAAATATTTCATTAAGAAAAATCATTGGTTAGCTCAAGGTTTGAGAAAAGGTGAGAAAATGTAGAATCAGGAGTCATTAAGAGAACTGAAAGAAGCTTCTTTTAATTTTGTGTAAGGAAAAATATTTCTTCCACTTGCAGCTTATTTCTTCTTGTTGCTTGTGGACCTCTGGCCTTCCAACCTGTTACTGTCTCAGGCCTACATGTAAAACTGAAAAAACTATAAAACTCCTAGAAGAAGGTAACATAGGAAAAAATCTAGAGGACTTGGGTTTGGTGGTAATGTTTTTAGATATAGTACCAAAGGCACAATCTATGAAAGAAAAAAAAAAATGAAAATTGAAATTTATTTAAAAATAAAAGCATTGGCTCTGTGAAAGACTTTGCCAAAAGAATTAGAATAAGCTACAGAGCTGGAGAAAATATTTGAAAAAGACACATATGATAAATGTTGTTCAGGGGCCAGTCGTGTCTGACTCTTTGCGACCACATGGACTGGAGCACGCCAGGCCTCTCTGTCCCTCACCATCTCCAATAGTTTGCCCAAGTTTATGTCCATTGCATTGGTGGTGCCATCAAGCCATCTCATCCCCAGATGCCATCTCTTCCTTCTGCCCTCAATCTTTCCCAGCATCAGAAACTTTTCTAATGAAAGAGCTGTTTGTATCAGATGACCAAATAAAGGAGTTTCAGTGTCAGCATCAGTCCTTCCAATGAGTATTCAGGGTTGGTGTCCCTTAAGATTGACTGATTTGATCTTATTGCAGTCCAAGTGATTTTTCAGGGATTATCTAGCATTATAGTTTGAAGGCATCAATTCTTCGATGCTTCATCTTCTTTCCAGTCCAGCTCTCACAACCATACATGACCACTGGGAAACCATCAGTTCAGTTCATTCGCTCAGTTGTGTCTGACTCTTTGTGAGCCCATGAACTGCAGCACGTCAGGCCTCCCTGTCCATCACCAACTCCCAGAGTTCACCCAAACCCATATCCATTGATTCAGTGATGCCATCCAACCATCTCATCCTCTGTCGTCTCCTTCTCCTCCTGCCCTCACTCCTTCCCAGCATCAGGGTCTTTTCAAATGAGTCAGCTCTTTGAATCAGGTGGCCAAAGTATTGGAGTTACAGCTTCAGCATCAGTACTTCCAGTGAATATCCAGGACCGAATTCCTTTAGGATGGACTGGTTGGATCTTCTTGTAGTCCAAGAAACCTTCGAGAGTCTTCTCCAACACCACAGTTCAAAAGCATCAATTCATCGGTGCTCAGCTTTCTTCATAGTCCAACTTGCACATCCATACATGACCACTGGAAAAAACATAGCCTTGACTAGATGGACCTTTGTTGGCAAAGTAATGTATCTGCTTTTCAATATGCTATTTATGTTGGCCATAACTTTCCTTCCAAGGAGTAAGCAGGTTTTAATTTCATGGCTGCAATCACAATCACCATCTGCAGTGATTTTGGAGCCCCCAAAAAGAAAGTCAGGCACTGTTTCCCCATCTATTTCCCATGAAATGATGGGACCAGATGCCATGATCTTTGTTGTCTGAATGTTGAGCTTTAAGCCAACTTTTTCCCTCTCCTCTTTCACTTTCATCAAGAGCTTCTTTAGTTCTTCTTCACTTTCTGCCCTAAGGGTGGTGTCATCTGCATGTTTGAGATTATTGATATTTCTCCCAGCAATCTTGATTCCAGCTTGTGCTTTCTCCAGCCCAGCGTTTCTCATGATGTACTCTGCATAGAAGTTAAATAAGCAGGGTGACAATGTACAGACTTAATGTACTCCTTTTCCTTTTTGGAACCAGTCTGTTGTTCCATGTCCAGTTCTAACTGTTGTTTCCTGACCTGCATACAGGTTTCTCAAGAGGCAGGTCAGGTGGTCTGGTATTCCCATCTCTTTCAGAATTTTCCACAGTTTATTGTGATCCACAAAGTCGAAAGCTTTGGCATAGTCAATAAAACAGAAATAGATGTTTTTCTGGAACTCTCTTGCTTTTTCAACGATCCATCAGATGTTGGCAATTTGATCTCTGGTTCCTCTGCCTTTTCTAAAACCAGCTTGAACATCTGGAAGTTCATGGTTCATGTATTGCTGAAGCCTGACTTGGAGAATTTTGAGCATTACTTTACTAGCTTGTGAGATGAGTGAAATTGTGCAGTAGGTTGAGCATTACTTGGCTTGCCTTTCTTTGGGACTGGAATGAAAACTGACCTTTTCCAGTCCTGTGGCTACTGTAGAGTTTTCCAAATTTGCTAGCATATTGAGTGCAGTACTTTCACAGCATCCTCTTTCAGGATTTGAAATAGCTCAACTGAAATTACATCACCTCCACTAGCTTTGTTCGTAGTGATGCTTCCTAAGGCCCATTTGACTTCACCTTTCATGATGTCTGGACTTCACATTCCATGATGTTTAAGTTAGTAATCACACCATCATGATTATCTGGATCGTGAAGATGTTTTTTGTATAGTTCTTCTGTGTACTCTTGCCACCTCTTCTTAATATCTTCTGCTTATGAAAAGGCAAAATGATAGGATACCAAAAGAAGAACTCCCCAGGTCATTAGGTGCCCAATATGCTACTGGAGATCAGTGGAGAAAAAAACTCCAGAAATAATGAAGGGATGGAGCCAAAGCAAAAACAATACCCAGTTGTGGATGTGACTGGTGATAGAAGCAAGATCTGATGCTATAAGAGCAATATTGCATAGGAACCTGGAATGTCAGGTCCATGAATCAAGGCAAATTGAAAGTAGTCAAACAAGAGATGGCAAGGGTGAATGTCAACATTCTAGGAATCAGCAAACTAAAATGGACTGGAATGGGTGAATTTAACTCAGATAACCATTATATCTACTACTGCGGGCAGGAATCCCTCAGAAGAAATGGAGTAGCCATGATGGTCAACAAAAGAGTCCGACATGCAGTACTTGGATGCAATCTCAAAAATGACAGAATGATCTCTGTTCATCTCCAAGGCAAACCATTCAAAACCACAGTTATCCAAGTCTATGCCCCAACCAGTAATGCTGAAGAAACTGAAGTTGAATGGTTTTATGAAGACCTCCAAGACCTTTTAGAACTAACACCCAAAAAAGATGTCCTTTCCATTATAGGGGACTGGAATGCAAAAGTAGAAAGTCAAGAAACACCTGGAGTAACAGGAAAACTTGGTCTTGGAATGTGGAATGAAGCAGGGCAAAGACTAATAGAGTTTTTCCAAGAAAATGCACTGGTATAGTAAACACCATCTTCCAACCACACAAGAGAAGACTCTACACATGGACATCACCAGATGGTCAACACTGAAATCAGATTGATTATATTCACAGCCAAAGATGGAGAAGCTCTATACAGTCAGCAAAAACAAGACCAGGAGCTGACTGTGGCTCAGATCATGAACTCCTTATTGCCAAATTCAGACTGAAATTGAAGAAAGTAGGGAAAACCACTAGACCATTCAGGTATGACCTAAATCAAATCCCTTATGATTATACAGTGGAAGTGGGAAATAGATTTAAGGGCCTAGATCTAATAGATAGAGTGCCTTATGAACTATGGAATGAAGTTCGTGACATTGTCCAGGAGACAGGAATCAAGACCATCCCCATGGAAAAGAAATGCAAAAAAGCGAAATGGCTGTCTGGGGGAGGCCTTACAAATAGCTGTGAAGAGAAGAGAGGTGAAAAGCAAAGGAGAAAAGGAAAGATATAAGCATCTGAATGCAGAGTTCCAAAGAATAGCAAGAAGAGATAAGAAAGCCTTCTTCAGCAATCAATGCAAAGAAATATAGGAAAACAACAGAATGGGAAAGACTAGAGATCTCTTCAAGACAATTAGAGATACCAAGGGAACATCTCATGCAAAGATGGGCTCGATAAAGGACAGAAATGGTATGGACCTAACAGAGGCAAAAGGTATTAAGAAGAGGTGGCAAGAATACACAGAAGAACTGTACAGAAAAGATCTTCATGACCCAGATAATCATGATGATGTGATCACTAATCTAGAGACAGACATCTTAGAAAGTGAAGTCAAGTGAGCCTTAGAAAGCATCATTACAAACAAAGCTAGTGGAGGTGATGGAATTCCAGTTGCGCTGTTTCAAATCCTGAAAGAGGATGCTGTGAAAGTACTGCACTCAATATGCCAGCAAATTTGGAAAACTCAGCAGTGGCCAAAGGACTGAAAAAGGTCAGATTTCATTCCAATCCCAAAGAAAGGCAATGCCAAAGAATGCTCAAACTACCGCACAATTGCACTCATCTCACATGCTAGTAAAGTAATGCTCAAAATTCTCCAAGCCAGGCTTCAGCAATACATGAACCGTGAACTCCCTGATGTTCAAGCTGGTTTTAGAAAAGGCAGAGGAACCAGAGATCAAATTGCCAGCATCCCCTGGATCATGGAAAAAGCAAGAGAGTTCCAGAAAAACATCTATTTCTGTTTTATTGACTATGCCAAAGCTTTCGACTGTGTGGATCACAATTAAGTGTGGAAAATTCTGAAAGAGACGGGAATACCAGACCACCTAAACTGCCTCTTGAGAAATCTGTATGCAGGTCAGGAAGCAACAGTTAGAACTGGACATGAAACAACAGACTGGTTCCAAATAGGAAAAGGAGTAAGTCAAAGCTGTATATTGTCACACTGCTTATTTAACTTCTATGCAGAGTACATCATGAGAAACGCTGGACTGGAGGAAACACAAGCTGGAATCAAGATTGCCAGGAGAAATATCAATAAGCTCATATATGCAGATGACACCACCCTTATGGCAGAAAGTGAAGAGGAACTAAAAAGCCTGTTGATGAAAGTGAAAGAGGAGAGTGAAAAAGTTGCCTTAAAGCTCAACATTCAGAAAACAAAGATCATGGCATCTGGTCCCATCACTTCATTTGAAATAGATGGAGAAACAGTGGAAACAGTGTCAGACTTTAATTTTGGGGGGCTCCAAAATCACTGCAGATGGTGATTGCAGCTATGAAATTAAAAGATGCTTACTCCTTGGAAGAAAAGTTATGACCAACCTAGATAGTATATTCAAAAGCCCAGACATTACTTTGCCGACTAAGATCCATCTAGCCAAGGCTATGGTTTTTCCTGTGGTCATGTATGGATGTGAGTGTTGGACTGTGAAGAAGACTGTGCGCCAAAGAATTGATGCTTTTGAACTGTGGTGTTGGAGAAGACTCCTGAGAGTCCCCTGGACTGCAAGGAGATCCAACTAGTCCATTCTGAAGGAAATCTACCCTGGCATTTCTTTGGAAGGAATGATGCTAAAGCTGGAACTCCAGTACTTGGCCACCTCATGGGAAGAGTTAACTCATTGGAAAAGACTCTGATGCTGGGAGGGATTGGGCGCAGGAGGAGAAGGGGACAACTGAGGATGAGATGGCTGGATGGCATCACTGACTCGATGGACATGAGTCTGGGTGAACTCCGGGAGATGGTGATGAACAGGGAGGCCTGGCATGCTGCGATTCATTGGGTCGCAAAGAGTTGGACACGACTGAGCGACTGAACTGAAATGAACTTTGTTAGGACACCATTTCTATCCTTTATTTATCCCATCTTTGCATGAAATTTTCCCTTGGTATCTCCAATTGTCTTGAAGAGATCTCTAGTCTTTCCTATTCTATTGTTTTCCTCTATTTCTTTGCATTGATCACTGAGGAAGGCTTTCTTATCTCTCCTTGGTATTCTTTGGAACTCTGCATTCAAATGGGTATATCTTTCCTTTTCTCCTTTGCTTTTCACTTCCCTTCTTTTCATAGCTATTTGTAAGGCCTCTCCAGACAGCCATTTTGCTTTTTTGCATTTCTTTTTCTTGGTAATGATCTTGATTATTGTCTCCTATACAATGTCATGAACCTCCGTCCATAGTTCATCAGGTATTCTGTCCATCAGATGTAGGCCCTTAAATCTATTTCTCACTTCCACTGTATAGTCATAAGGTGTTTGAGTAAGCTCATACCTGAATGGTCTAGGTGTTTTCTCCACTTTCTTCAATTTCAGGCTGAATTTGGCGTTAAGGAGTTCATGATCTGAGCCATAGTAAGCTCCTGGGCTTGTTTTTGCTGACTGTATAGAGCTTCTCTGTCTTTGGCTGCAAAGAATATAATCAATCTGATTTCAGTGTCATCCATCTGGTGATGTACATGTGTAAGGTCTTCTCTTGTGTTTGCTATGACCAGTGCATTCTCTTGGCAGAATCTATTAGCCTTTGCCCTGATTCATTCTGTACCCCAAGGCCCAATTTGCCTGTTACTCCAGTTGTTTCTTGACTTTCTAGTTTTGCATTCCAGTCCCCTATAATGAAAAGAACATCTTTTGGGGGTGTTAGTTCTAGAAGGTCTTGTAGGTCTTCATGGAACTGTTCAACTTCAGCTTCTTCAGCATTACTGGTCAGGGCATAGACTTGGTTACTGTGATTTTGAATGGTTTGCCTTGGAATCAAACAGAGATCATTCTGTCATTTTTGAAATTGCATCTAAGTACTGCATTTCAGACTCTTTTGTTGACTATGATGGCTACTCCATTTCTTCTAAGGGATTCCTTCCCACAGTAGTATATATAATGGTCATCTGAGTTAAATTCACCCATTCCAGCATCTTAGTTTGCTAATTATTAGAATGTCTGTGTTCACTCTTATCATTTCCTGTTTGACCACCTCCAGCTTGCCTTGATTCATGGCCCTAACATTCCAGGTTCCTATGCAATATTGCTCTTTACAGCATTGAACTTTTCTTCTATAACTAATCCCATCCACAACAGGATATTGTTTTTGCTTTGGCTCCATCCCTTCATTCTTTCTGGAGTTTTTTCTCCACTGATCTCTTGTAGCATATTGGGCACCTACTGACCTGGGTAGTTCCTTTTTCAGTATCCTATCATTTTGCCTTTTCATAGGGTTCTCAAGGAAAGAATATTGAAGTGGTTTGCCATTCCCTTCTCCAGTGGACCACATTCTGTCAGGTCTGTCCACCATGGCCCATCCATCTTGGGTGGCCCCACACGGAATGGCCTAGTTTCACTGAGTTAGACAAGGCTGTGGTCCATGTGATCAGATTGGCTTGTTGTCTATGATTGTGGTTTCCATCTATCTGTCCTCTGATGCCCTCTCTCAGTGCCTACCGTCTAACCATGGCCTTGACTATACAGACCTTTGTCGGCAGAGTAATATCTCTGCTTTTGAACCCACTGTCTAGGTTTGTCATCACTTTCCTGCCAAGAAGCAAATGTCTTCTCATTTCTTGGCTGCAGTCACCATCCGCAGTGGTTTTAGAGCCCAAGAAGAGGAAATCTGTCACTACTTCCATCTTTTCCCTCTCTGTTTGCCATGAAGTAGTGGAGCCAGATGCCACAATCATAGGGGTTTTTTTTTTTTTTTTTTAAATTTGGCTCTTTCACTCTCCTCCTTCACCCTCATAAGAAGCTCTTAAGTTCCTCTTTGCTTTCTGCCTTTAGAGTGATATCATCCTCATATCTGAGGTTGTTGCTGTTTTTCCCACTGATCTTGTTTCCAGTTTGTAACTCATCCAGCCCTGACATTTCTCATGATGTGCTCACCATATGGATTAAGCAAACAGGGTGATGGCAGACAACCCTGTTGTACTTCTTTCTCAGTCTTGTATCTGAGTTGTTCCGTACATGATTCTAACTTTTGCTTTTGATCAGCATATAGGTTTCTCAAGAGACAGGTAAGATGGTTTGGTATTCCCACTTCTTTAAGAGATTTTCACAGTTTGTTATGATCCACACAGTCAAAGGCTTTGGCAGAGTTGATGAAACAGAGGTAGATGTTTTCCTGGAAATCCCTAGCTTTCTCTATGATCCAACAAATGTTGGTAATTTGATCTCTGATTCCTTTTCCTTTTCTAAATCCAGCTAGGACATTTGGAAGTTCTTGGTCCGCATAATGCTGAAACCTAGCATGCAAGATTTTTAGCATGACCTTACTAGCATGGGAGATAAGTGCAATTGTTCTATGGTTAGCACTTTCTTTAGTCCTACCTTCTTGGGAATTGGGATGAGGATTGACCTTTGCCAGTCATGCAGCCACTGGTGGGTCTTTCAGATTTGCTCATATATTGAAAGCAACACTTAGATGCCTTTATCCTTTAGGGTTTTGAATAGTTCTACTGGATTCCCATCGCATCCACTAGCTTTATTAGCAGCAGTACTTGACTTCACTCTCCTGAACGTCTGGCTCTGGCTGGGTGACCACACCGTCGTAGTCATCCAGTTCATCTAGATCTTTTTTATACGGTTTTTCAATGCATTCTTTCCATCTCTTCTTGAT
Organism: Capricornis sumatraensis; assembly: GCF_032405125.1. Lineage (NCBI taxonomy): Eukaryota > Metazoa > Chordata > Mammalia > Artiodactyla > Bovidae > Capricornis > Capricornis sumatraensis. The sequence goes on along the minus strand of NC_091081.1, from coordinate 18,472,470 downwards.
CTCTTCAGTGTCCACTAGGTCTTTACCATTTATGTCCTTTATTGTGTCCATCTTTAGGGAAAATTCCCTTGATATCTCCAATTTCCCTGAAGAGATACCTAGTCTTTTTCCTTCTGTCGTTTTCTTCTAGTTTTATGCACTCTTTATTGAAGAAGCCTTTCTTGGCTCTCTGAGCTATTCTTTGGTAATCTGTGTTTAGTTGGATATACCTTTCCCTTTCTTCCTTGCTTTTCACATCTCTTCTTTCTTTGCTGCTGCTAAGTCACTTCAGTCGTGTCTGACTCAGTGCGACCCCATAGATGGCAGCCCACCAGGCTCCCCTGTCCCTGAGATTCTCCAGGCAAGAACACTGGAGTGGGTTGCCATTTCCTTCTCCAATGCATGAAAGTGAAAAGTGAAAGGGAAGTCGCTCAGTCGTGTCTGACTCTTAGCAACCCCATGGACTTCAGCCTTCCAGGCTCCTCCGCCCATGGGATTTTCCAGGCAAGAGTACTGGAGTGGGGTGCCATTGCCTTCTTTCTTTAGCTACTTGTAAATCCTCCTCAGATAACCACTTTGCCTTACTGCTTTTCTTTTGCTTTGGAATGCTGTTGTTAGCTGCTTCTTCTACAGTATTATGGATCTCTGTCCATTGTTCTTCAGGCACACTGTTTACCTGTTCTGATCACTTGAACCCATTCATTACCTCCACTGAATATTCGTGGGGAATAAGATTTAAGTCATACTTGGCTTGCCTAGTGGTTTTCCCCACTTTCTTTAGCTTAAGCCTGAATTTTCCTATGAGAAGCTGATGATCTGAGCCACAGTCAGCTCCAGGTCCTGTTTTTGCTGACTGTATACATCTTCTTCATTTTTGCCTACAAAGAATGTAATCAATTTGATTTTGGTATTGGTCATTTGGTGATGTCAATGTGGAAAGTCATCTCTTGTGTTATTGAAAAAGGATATTTGCTATGATCAATGTATTGTCTTGGCAGAATTCAGTTAACCTTTGCCCTGCTTCATTTTGTTCCTCAAGGCCAAACTTGGCCTGTTTCTCTAGGTATCTCTAGGCTTTCTACTTTTGCACTTCAATCCTCAGTGATAAATAGAACATCTTTGTGTGTGTGTGTGTTCTAAGATGTCTTCTAGGTGTTCATAGAACTAGTCAACTTCAGTTTCTTTGGCATCAGTGATAGGGACATGGACTTGGATTACTGTGATGTTGAATGGCTTGGCTTAGAAATGAACTGAGACCATTCTGTCATTTTTGAGGTTGCCTTAAGTAGTGCATTTCTGACTTGTTGATTATGAGGGTTGCTCCATTATTTCTATGGGATTCTTGCCCACAGTAGTAGATATAGAGGTCATCTCAATTAAATTCACCCATTCTTGTCCATTTTATTTCACTGATGCCTAATATGTTGAGGTTTATTCTTACAATCTCCTGCTTGATCACATCCAGTTTACCTTGATTCATGGAACTTACATTCCAGGTTCCTATGCAATATTGCTCTTTGCAGCACTGGATTTTACCTTCATCACCAGACACATCCACAAGTGAATGCCATTTCTGCTTCATTCTTTTTGGGGCTATTAGTAGTTTTCTGCTCTTCCCCACTAGCATATTGGACACCTTCAGATCTGGGGAACTCATCTCTCAGTGTCGTGTCTTTTTGTCCTTTTATATAATTTACGAAGTTCTCACGGCAAGTATACTGGGGTGGTTTGCCATTCCTTCCTCCAGTGGATCACGTTTTGTCAGAACTCTCTGCTATGACCCACCCATATTAGGTGGCCCTACATGGCATGGCTCATAGTTTCATCAATTTATGCAAGCCCTTTCACCACAACAAGGCAGTGATTCATTAAGGAGTGATAAAGGACTGTTATCCAGAATGTATGAACTATTAAACTCAAAAACAAGAAAATGAACAACCCAACTAAAAGATGGACCAAACACTTGAACACACACCTTACCAAGATGATATATGGTAGGAAGTGATCGTATGAGAACATATTCAACATCATATGTCATTATGTAATTTAAAGTTAAAATAACAGTACCTCCCTGTAGGAATGGCAAAAATTCAAAATATTGACAATATCAAATGCTGGCAAGGTTATACAATAACAGAAATTCATTGTTGGGAATGCATAATGGTACAGCCATTTTGGAAGAGAGCTTGACAGTTTCTGATAAAACTAAACATGATTTTACAGTATGATCCAATAATTTTTCTCCTTGAAATTTACCTAAAGAAGTTGAAGTCTTATGTCAAAAAAAAAAAGCTGCACTCAAATAGCAGCTCTATTCATAATAGTCCAAACTTGGAGGCCATCAAAATGTTGTTCAGTAGGTGAGGACATAAACATTCAGTTGAAAATAGAAAAACATTTGGTGCTAAAAAGGGCTGAGTTATTAAGCCATGAAAAGACATGGAAGAATCTTAAATGCATATTGCTAAGTCAAAGAAACAAAATATAGCAAAGGCTACATACTGATTTCAACTCTGCAAAACTATAAAGACACTACAAAGATCAATGACTGGGGATGGGGGAGAAAGGGATTAATAAGCTGAGCATGAAGTATTTTTAGGACAGTGAAACTATCCTGTGTAATTCTACCATGGTGACACGTCATTCTACTTTTGTCCAAAACCACAGAATGGACAACACAGAGTGAACTGGAATGTAACCTAGGGGCTTTGGTTGATAATGGTGTGTCAAAATTTGTTCATCAATTGTAACAGATGTACCACAGTGATATAGGATTCGATGGTGAATGAGTCAGTGTAGGATATGCTAGTGAAGTATATGACGCCTCTATACTTTCCTCTCAATTTTTCTGTGAGCCTAAAACTGGTCTAAAATGAAGCCTATACATTTTTTAAACTAAACCTCTGCAAATGAAAATTTTAATATTTAAGTTAAAAATACCGTGGATGGAATTAAAGGAGTATTGCATATGGCAAAATAAGATGATTGAATTTGAATATATTACAGCAAAAACTATTCAATATGGAACACACCGACAAACTCAAACTGATCATAACATCAGTGAATGGTGGGACAGGTTAGTCTGGAGAGGCTCAGCAGAGGTAGAGGAAGATTACTTGAACAAATAATGGCTCAATATTAAAAAATAAGAGAAAAACATCATGAAAGCAAATTACAATATAATTGCTCAAAGACAGTTATTTTAACAAATGCACTAAATAATAAACAAGTCTTTTAAAAAGACATAAGTAAAAAGTATGTTCTCTAATAATAATATTAGAGAAATTCATGCACCTGGTCTTATGTCTCTGGATATGTTCCAGTGTCTCCTAGTTTATAGTCTATGGGAACTTAAATAGAATCTATAGCCTACTGCTGTATGAAAATTGTGTAGATCTTAATTATGTTGAATTAGTTCATAATGCTTTTCAGGTCTACTGTATTCTTCTACTTCCCTGTACATTCATTCTATTACTTTCTGAGAGTTTGGTATTGAAACACCAACTAAAATTCTTTACACAAACAAGTGTAATACATAGTAAAGCTATATATAACTTTGTTCTGTATTTTCCAAGTCTCCTGTAAATTCATTATCATTTTTTCATAATTTCAGAAATAAGATACAGAAGTAAGCAAGAGCATCAGTTCAGTCGCTATGACAAATATCAGAGAGGAAATCAATAAAATAGGAAGTAGAAAAAATAGAGAAAAATCAATGAAACCAAAACTCTCTTTTTTGAGAAGATCAGTAAAATTGATTAATGTTTAGTTAGATTGATTGTGGAAAAAGAAAGACGACACAAATTTTCAATATCAGGAATCAAATGTCTAGCATCCATTGATATACATATATGAAAAATATAATAATGTAATAAAGTAAATTTAGCCAATAAATTTAACAACTTAGGTTAAATGGACAAATTTCTTGAATGAAATGAACTGAAACTCACTAAAAAAAAATCAAGACAGCTTCAATATTTCTGTATTGATCTTTTCTTCTAATTGAATTTATAGTTAAAACATTATCTATAACAAAACCTGTAGGCCATATGGCTTCGCTGGTGAATTCAAATAAATATTTCAGGGAGAGATAATACCAACTTCTTACATAACTTCTTCCAGAAAATTGAAAAGGCAGGACTACTTATTTATAGCTTATTCTATGGAGTCAGCATTATCTTGATACCAAAACCAAGTAAAGATGTTAAAGAAAAGTGAACTATATAGATCAGCACCTCTCTTGTGCATAAGTGTAAAATTTTTCAACAAAGATTTAGCAAATAAAATATAACATATATGAATGGGTAGCTCAGTGGTAAAGAATCTGCTTGCTAAGCAGGATATGTGGCTTGGGAAGATGTCCCCTGGTTGGGGAGATCCCCTCGAGAAGGAAATGACAACCCACTCCACTATTCTTGCCTGAAAAATCCCATGGACAGAGCAGCCTGGTGGGCTATAGTCTATACAGTTGCAAAGAGTCAGACGTGACTGAGCAACTAAACAGCAACGACATTATTATTCAGTGGATTTTACTTTAGGATAAACATTTGAAGTTCAATCAACATAATCCACCACATTAACAAATTTAAAAAAGTAAATGCTATATGATCATCTTCATGGATATAGTACATATCATCTGACACAATTCAGTGTTCATTCCTGATTTTAAAAAAATCCTCTGTTCAAACTATCAACAAAAGTAACTCATTCAGCTTGATAAAGAGCATCCATACCTAAAACTCACATCATGCTTAATGATTACAGATTGAATGCTTTCTTCCTAAAAGCATGAATAAGGCAAGGATATCTACTGGCAACACAAAGCAATAGTGTTGACAGCTGTGCAATAAAGCAAGTCAAATGAATTTTTAAAAAGATTTCTAGATTGGAAGAGATAAAGTAAAACCTCTTTTATTCACAAATGACTAAACCTTTTATAGAGAATCTGAAAAAAATAATTACTAGGACTCACAAGTGTGTCTAGCAATGTTGTAGGATAGAAGATTAATATACATGCAACATATGAAGATCAATGTAATATAGCACATCAGCAGAATAAAGGATAACTCGTGGGGTTAACTCAGTAGATGCAGAAAAAGCATCTGGCAAAACCAACACATTTTCAGAAAAATTCACTAAGGATAAGGCTACTTCTTGATCTGAAAAAGAACATCTGCAAAATAACCAGAACTGACAACATATTGAATGATAAAATAAAAAAATAAAAACCTTTCTTCTAAGAGCAAAAGCAAATCAAAGATAACCTCTCTAACTACTTCTAGAGATTGTAGCCAAGGCAATTAGTTTAGCAGAAGAAATAAAAGATATCCAGATAGGAACAGAAGAAGTAAAACTATCTGTGTTTGCAGATGACTCAATCTTGTCCACATAGAATCCTGAGGAACATGCAACAGACACACATGCACACGTAAATCATTAGAGCTTATAAAGAAAGCCAGTAAGATTCCTTATAAACAAATCCAGTAAAGTTCTTTATAAACAAATTCAGTAAGGATTTCAGCGTGCAAGATCAATATACAAAAGTCAACTGTATCTCTACATAACTGGCAATGAATAATCTAAAGGTGAAATTAAGAAATCAACCCTAATTCCAGCAGCATCAGAAAGAATAAAATATTTAGGAATATGTTTAACATGAAAGATTCAAGACTTGTACAGTAAGTACTAAAAAAAATCAATAAAAGTAATTAGAGAAGACCTAAATAAATAGAAATACCATGTTTGCAGATGGGAAAATTAATATTGTGGAGATAAAACAATATTTCCAAAATATTCTACAGATTTTCATGCGGAAATGTGAGGGACCCAGAATAGCCAAAACAGTCTTTAAAATAATAGAGAAAAATTGCAAGACTCATATGGAAAGTCCAGGAATAAGTTATTGTATTTATCATGAATCGATTTTTGGCAAAAGTACCAAGACCATTTCAATGAGAAAGAATATTCTTTTCAAGGTATATTGCTGAGGCCAATAGGTACCTATATTCCTTCTGAAGTGTCAGTCATGAATGCTGTCTGTTTTTTGCCTTCCTCTACCTTTCCCCTTCCTCTTCCACTTCTATATCCACTCCCATTTCCTTGCTCCCCATCTTCTCCTCCTCTTCCTTTAACTCAGACTTAGCTAACTATGTTTTTCATCTTTTTCATTATTGACTGGTTAATAATAGTATAAATCAAATACTATTTTACCATGTGTATATTTAAGGAAAAAAAATGAATCCGTTTAAAACAGTGTGAGTTGGTCAAAATTTATATATTCTTGCAAAATCAATGTCTTCTAGGAAAATTAGACCTCCACAAAATGTAGATAAATCACTATCTAATAAATATTTAAGGGATAGCTACTGTACACTGTCTTCATTAAATTGCTATTTGTGATGGACTCTTGAGATCTATGATTATAAGAATGTCTATTAATTTAGAAACATTAAAAGCTTTAGTGTCAGCAAAAGTAGCTAAAACATTTTTGCTTAGTACTGCATACTGAAATAAGCAATTAAATAATGTGATTTTAAAAATAGTTGACATAAATATAATTGAAAGTATTCTTTTAATATGGGCAAGGCATTTTGCTGGAAATTACTAGCAAATACTGATCATTAAGATAATGTCATCTAGAAATGTGGTCCAAGTGCTTCATTATGCCAACTCATTTCATCCTCTTTATACATTGGTGTCCAGTTCACCCAGTTGTGTCCGACTCTTTGCGACCCCATGACTGCAGCATGCCAGCCTTCCTTGTCCCTCACCATCCCCCGGAGTTTGCCCAAGTTCATGTTCATTGCATCACTGATGACATCCAGCCGTCTCATCCTCTAATGTCCTCTTCTCCTTCTGCCCTCAATCTTTTCCAGCATCAGGGACTTTTCCAATGAGTCATCTCGTCACATCAGATGACCAAAATACTGGAGCTTCAGCTTCAGCATCAGTTCTTTCAGTGAATATTCAGGGTTGATCTCCCTTCAGATTGACTGGTTTGATCTCCTTGCTGTCCAGGGGACTTTCAGGAGTCTTCTCCAGCACCACAGTTCAAAGGTGTCAATTCTTTGGTGTACTGCCTTATTTACAGTCCAGCTCTTGCAACCATATGCGACCACAGGTAATATCATAGCCTTGACTATATACTTTGTCAGCAGAGTAATGCCTCTGCTTTCAACACACTGTCTAGGTTTGTCATCACTTTCCTGCCAAGAAGCAAACATCTTCTGATTTTGTGGCTTCACTCACCATCCGCATTGATGTTAGAGTACAAGAAGAGGAAGTCTGTCACTACTTCCACCATTTCCATTCTACTTGCTAAGCAGTAATGGTATTAGGGCCATGATCTTAGTTTTTTGTTGTTGTTGTTGTTTTTTAATATTTAGTTTTAAGCTGGCTCTTTCACTCTCCTCCTTCACCCTCATCAAGAGGCTTTTTAGTTCCTCTTCACTTTCTTCCATTAAAGTGTTATGATCCACATATCTGAGGTTGTTGGTATTTTTCCCGCCTATCTTGATTTTGGCTTGTAACTCATCCAGCCCCGACATTTCTCATGATGTACTCAGTGTATGGATAAAACATCAGGGTGACAACAGGCAGCCCTATCATACTCCTCACTTGATCTTGAATCAATCAGTTGTTACATACAGGGTTCTAACTGTTGCTTCTTGACTCACATACAGGTTTCTCAGAAGACAGGTATGGTGGTCTGGTATTCCCATCTCTCTAAGAGCTTTCCACAGTTTGTCATGATCTACAGTCAAAGGCTTTAGCATAGTCAATGAAACAGAGATAAATGGATTTCTGAAATTCCCTTGCTTTTTTTTTTTTTTTTTAACAATCCAGTGAATACCATTAGCAACCATTATTTTGAATACTTATGGGGAACTTAAAGAACAGAAAGATTATGTGTCTGTCTCAAGTTCACACAACAGATATACTAAGATTATATAAAGAAATAAAAGCAGCCTTATTTTCAGATTAATTCTCCCCTTAACTGTTACTCAGATGTGACTGAAATGGCATAAATCATAATTGTCTCAAAACTAAAATTTCTGAAATAAAGATAACCTGTTTTGTTCAACAGTCAAGTTAGTGATAGATAAGGGTGGGATGCAAACAGCCAAATTGACTCAGGCTATTTTTTTTCTTTAAAGTTACAAACATAATACAAAGAAACCCATACGTTCTTCATCTGACTTCCCCCCAATTGTGACACTTCATACAGAGGTAGTACAACATCAAAATCAAGGAACTACCCTTGAACATAACTATTAACTAGACTTTAGACCTATTCAATTTTCAACATTTAAAAAGCTGCATTCATGTATTTGTGTGTGTGTATATATATATACACACATATTCATGTGTGCATGTGTGTGTGTGTGTGTGTAGATCTACACAATTTTTTCTCTGTGTATAGCTTTATTCCATGTATTGATTCATGTGCCATGTATAGGTTCATGATTCATATCAGTGATCTGATAGGGCTAGAGCAAGCAATTTTTTTAAAATCTCAATCTGTTGTATACAAGTTACGCCATTAGTTCTATCACCTCCAAACGAGGTGATGTTTTGCAGGAATTTCACTGCTTAGCCCTGCTCTTAGACTCATCTCTCCTGATTTACTAACTTGTAACACAAGTGAGGGTTGGGTTTCCAAGTCCTATTTAGCATCAGGAGCCCTCTTCTTGTATGCAAACCAGGGATAGAAATTCCTAAAGAGTGGGAAGGACAACTTTGTCCAACTCACTCATAGAGCATGTGCTCACCATTTCCCCTGGATACATCAAGAAAATGGCTCCTAATCCTCTTGAGTTTGAGCACAGTCAGATGCCCTACATAGCCAACTGCACATGGAACATTGCTGTTTGGATGTCCTAAGCCACTTTAGCTCACTGCTTATAAAACAATATTTCTCAGCTTTACTCTTATGCTTCCTTTAAAAAAAATCTTCAATATAGTGAAATATACTAACAGTTAATCAGAAATCTTGACAAAACTGATTTCTTTTACTTCAACTTCTGCTTCTTCCAAATCTTTTCATTGCCAATTTATGGTAACTCTTTGTCCTCTTTTTCTCCTAAGTCTTCTCCCTTGCCCACATTCTCTCAGCTACCGACATATTTCAGGCCCTTCAAAATTTTTTTAATCTAAACGATACGTTTTGCCTTCTATTATGATTGGCCTTTCTGTTTCCATAAAGATCTAATGTTTCTTGTGTATTCTACTCTGCTTTCAGACTAAATTTGAGAAATACATAGCATTGGACACATTCTTCTATTAAATGTCAGTCATTAGGTTCACTATAAATATAAGATACAGTTCAGATTCCTTCAGTTCAGTTCAATCACTCAGTCATGTCCGACTCTTTGTGACCCCATGAATCGAGCACACCAGGCTTCCCTGTCAAATTCCTTAGAATCATATTTATGGCTCTTTGTAATTCTGCTATGCCTATCGCTTCAGTTTCACTTACAACCCATTCCATTCTTAAAGCTGAGGCCCCTAAGAAAGTAAACCCAGTTCAGTTCAGTCACTCAGTCGTGTCCAACTCTTTGTGACCCCATGGACTGCAGCATGCCAGGCTTCCCTGTCCATCACCAACTCCCAGAACTTGCTCAAACTCATGTCCATCGAGTCATTGATGCCATCCAACCATCTCATCCTCTGTCGTTCTCTTTTCCTCTTGCCTTCAGTCTTTCCCAGCATCAGGTCTTTTCTAGTGAGTCAATTCTTCACAACAGGTGGCCAAAGTATTAGAGTCTCAGCTTCAGCATTAGTCCTTCCAATGAATATTCAGGACTGATTTCCTGTAGGATTAACTGGTTTGATCTCCTTGCAGTCCAGGGAACTCTGAAAAGTCTTCTCCAACACCATGGTTCAAGAGCATCAATTATTCTGCACTCAGCTTTCTTTATAGTCCAAATCTCACATCCACACATGACTACTGGGAAAGCCATAACTTTGACTAGATAGACCTTTGTCAGAAAATAATGTCTCTGCTTTTTAATATGTTGTCTAGGTTGGTCATAGGTTTTCTTCCAAGGAGCAAGCATCTTTTAATTTCATGGCTGCAGTCACCATCTACAGTGATTTTGGAGCCTAAGAAAAGTCTCTCATGGTTTCTATTGTTTCCCCATCTATTTGCCATGAAATGATGGGACGGGATGTCATGATCTTCATTTTTTAACTGTTGAGTTTTAAGCCAACTTTTTCACTCTCCTCTTTCACTTTCATCAAGAGGCTCTTTAGTTCCTTTTCACTTTCTGCCATAAGGATGGTGTCATCTGTGTATCTGAGGTTATTGATATTTCTCTCAGCAAGCTGGATTCCTTATTGTGCTTCATCCAGCCTGGCATTTTGCATGATATACTCTGCATATAAGTTAAATAAGTAGGGTGATAATATACAGCCTTGACATATTCCTTTCCCAATTTAGAACCAGTCCATTGTTCTATGACTGGTTCTAATTGTTGATTCTTGACCTGCATACAGATTTCTCAGGAGGCATGTAAGGTGTTCTGGTAGTCCCCTCTCTTGAAGAATTTTTCAGTTTGTTGTGATCACATAGTCAAAGGCTTTGATGTGGTCAATAAAGCAGAAATAGATGTTTTTCTGGAACTCTCTTGCTTTTTCTATGATCCAATGGATGTTGAAAATTCGATCTCTGGTTCCTCTACCTTTTCTAAATCCATCTTTAACATCTGGAAGTTCATGGTTCATGTACTGTTGAAGCCTGGCTTGGAGAATTTTGAGCACTTCCCTGGTGGTTCAGATGGTAAACTGTCTGCCTACAATGTGGGAGACCCAGGTTCAATCGCTGGTTCTGGAAGATCTCCTGGAGAAGGAAATGGCAACCCAATCCAGTATTCTTGCCTGGAAAATGCCATGGATGGAGGAACCTGGTAGGCTACAGTCCATGGAGTCGCAAAGAGTCGAACATGACTGAATGACTTCACTTTCTTTTCTTTTGCTAGTGCGTGAGATGAGTGCAATTGTGTGGTAGCTTGAACATTCTGTGCCATTGCCTTTCTTTGGGATTGGAATGAAAACTAACACTTTCCAGTCCTGTGACCACTGCTGACTTTTCCAAATTTGCTGGCATATTGAGTGCAGCAATTTAGCAGCAGCAACTTTTAGGATTTGAAATGTCTTAACTGGAATTTCATCACCTCTGCTAGCTTTGTTCATAGTGATGCTTCCTAAGGCTCACTTGACTTTAGATTCCAGGATGCCTGGCTCTAGGTGAGTGATCACAGCATCGTGGTTATCTGGGTCGTGAAGATATTTTTTTGTGTAGTTCTTCTGTGTATTCTTACCACCTGTTCTTAATATCTTCTACTTCTGTTAGGTCCATACTATTCTGTCCTTTATTGTGCCCATCTTTGCATGAAATGTTCCCTTGGTATCTCTAATTTTCTTGAAGTGATCTCAAGTCTTTCCCATTCTATTGTTTTCCTCTATTTCTTTGCATTGATCGCTGAGGAAGGCTTTCTTATCTCTCCTTGCCATTCTTTGGATCTCTGCATTCAAATAGGTATATCTTTCCTTTTGTCCTTTGCCTTTCTCTTCTCTTCTTTTCTCAGCTATTTGTAAGGCCTCCTCAGACAGTCATTTTGCCTTTTTGCATTTCTTTTTCTTGAGGATGGTCTTGATCACTGGTCTTGTAGGTTTTCATAGAACCGTTCAGCTTCAGCTTCTTCAGCATTACTGGTTGGGGCATAGACTTGAATTACCATTATCCACAATCACAGAACACTGATCAAACTGACCACATGGACCACAGCCTTGTCTAATTCAATGAAACTATGAGCCATGCTATATAGGGCCACCCAAGATGGATGGGTCATGATGGAGAGTTTGGACAAAATGTGGTCAACTGGAAAAGAGAATAGCAAACCACTTCAGTATTTTTGCCTTGAGAACCCCATGAACAGTATGAAAAGCCAAAAAGATATGATGCTGAAAGATGAACTCCCAGGTTGGTTGATGCCCAGTATGTTACTGGAGAAGAGTGGAGAAATAACACCAGAAATAATGAAGAGATGAAGCTAAAGCAAGAACAATGCCCAGTTGTGGATGTGACTGGTGATGGAAGTAAAGTCCAGTGCTATAAAGAATAATATTGCATAGGAACTTGGAATGTTAGGTTCATGAATCAAGGTAAATTGGAAGTGGTAAAATAGGAGATGGCAAGAGTGAACATTTACATTTTAGAAATCAGTGAACTAAAATGAACTTAAATGGGTGACTTTAACACAGATGACCATTATATCTACTACTGTGAGCAAGAATCCCTTAGAAGAAGTGGAGTAGCCCTCAGTTCAGTTCAGTCACTCAGTCGTGTCTGACTCTTTGTGACCCTATGAACTGTAGCACGCCAGGCCTCTCTGTCCATCACCAACTCCCGGAGTTCACTCAAACTCACATCCTAATAGTCAACAAAAGTGTCCAAAATGCAGTACTTGGGTGCAATATAAAAAAATAACAGAATGATCTCTGTTTGTTTCCAAGTCAAACCCACACGTACATCAACTGTGAAACATTCTTTTGTCCTCCAAAACTTTTGCAAATATACATGCAGTTATTCCCTTTACTTAAACACGTTCTTAAATAATGGACCCCTACTTATCTTTCATAACTCATAAAGCCTCTTCCCCGCTTTGAGAAGCATTTAATTGCTCCCATTCAACACAGCTGTTCATCATGTTTCTAATACACCTTAACATTACCAGACTATGGCTACATCATCCTTGCCATTGTACCCCCTGAACTGGAAGACCTCGAGTCTGAGAACTCTCTCTTATTTCTATATTTCAATTTACTCTAAATATATTATAATTTTCATTAATGTTTGTTGAATGAACAAAGATAACTAGCAATTAAAATTATATAATGCAACTCCTGCCAGTCTCTACAATGACTACATAAATAATTTGAGCACTTAGCATGGATGTTTTCCTGCCTCTGTCATCTTCCATCTCTGAATATGAATATGAATACTTTGGAGACTAGAGAAGGAGACATTTCTAAGGTCATGATCTCTTGAATATTATCAGTTGGATAATACTTAAGACTAGGGAGAGGGACAGATGTATTTAATTCTTAAAATTTTCACTTGCAGTGTCTATTCATCCTTACTGAAACATATACTAAGACTTATGTGTACTTGTTTAGGTATTTGATTTTGGTTTTTGAAAATATATTTGTAGAGAAAGTAGAAATTATGTTGGAGAAATGCAAACCAATTACTTTGTTAAAACTAGGCCAAATAGAATTTTTGCAAATTTGTCTTAGTTTGACAATTTGAATAGCTAGAATGTAAGAAATACTTACAAAAGCCTAAAAAAAGTTACAACATGCAAAGTCCTTACCAAAGAAATTAGAAAAGTGAAATAACTAATACTAACATTTACCTCCAACTTTCTCCTCCACTATGACAGAAAATCCATTTTAGTGTGATTAGTGAAAGATTTATTCAGTCTAACAAAATAAGTTTTTCAATCCCCAAGAAAAAAAAAATCTAATGAAACTATATATAAAGAGTTTTCAAGTGATGAAAGCTTATTTAATGAAATGCCATTTTATCATTTCCTAAGGCACGAGTAAAATACAACTAACCTTTGAAAATGAGTCCAAAAGTGCTAGCCATTAAAAAAAAAAAATTGTTCAAAAATACAGGTGGATAGAGGACTTCCCTTGTGGTCCAGTGGTTAAGACTCCGTGCTCCCACTGCAAGAGGCCTGGGTTCCATCCTTGGTCAGGGAAATAAGATCCCACATGCTGCTCAGCATGACCAAAGGAAAAATAAAATGAAATGGATGATAGCTAGCTAGCTAGATAGATACATGGATACATTGATACAGACTACACACAAAAATTGGTTCTAACATGCAATCTGTGTTCAGTGTTTCTATTTAATTTCCATAACTTTTGATTTTTTACAACCATTTGAGAAAGCATATTGGGAAAAATAAACAAAAGCAAACCTGAACTGAATTATGGGGGAGAAAAGTGATTTGTGGTTAGACACAGGCACCAAGCCTGTCTAGCCCATTTCTACTCTTTGACAACTGTATAACAATGGGAAAACCACTTACAGACACTCCTCTTGGATTATGTTTAATTATGACCAAAATAAAAGAAAATGTTTAGCACAAATAATGTCCAAAAAGAAGATGCAAAATCAGTATAGGTCCTCTCTCCTCTTCCTTTTTAATTCTTCTATTTTCTTTTTCAATCAATAATGTGAGTGGGTTGGTGTTTCCTTTATCCTGCTCCACCCGACAAAATAATGTAAAACCTGGTAAGAGAATGGAAGAGATAAGAAAAGAGTTGAAATAAAGCATCCACTTTTGATACTTGATTGCTAATAATTTTCAAGCGTGACTTTCCCTCCCTCTATGCACATCTGGACAAAGTAATAAGAAAGCTTAGCTGTTTCCTCACTTGGTGCCATAAAGATGTTTATACCACATAAGTTCAGTCCATGCTTGTAGGAAACCCTTCTTCCAGTCCCAGTCTTTAACCACCATTAAAGTGAAGTGAAGTCGCTCAGTCATATCCGACTCTTTGAGACCGCATGGACTGTAGCCTATCAGGCTCCTCCATCCATGAGATTTTCTAGGCAAGAGTGCTGAAGTGGATTGCCATTTCCTTCTCCAGTATTAAACTCTAAGCCAATTACTCCTCCTTACTCTTTCTCTCGCAAACCATTTTTGCAGCAACCTGGGAACATACTCTGCTCTGCCCAGAAACCCTCAGTATATGAGTAATAAACCTTTTCATACTCTGTGTGGGTGTGGCTTTGTCAATCCCTATATTTCAACCAGATCCTTCTTTTTATTTTTTTAATTTATTTATTTTAATTGGAGGATAACTACAATATCGTGATTTTTCCCCCCATACATCAACATTAATCAGCCATAGATATAAATGTGTCCCCTCCTATCCCATCTCCCTCCCTACCCTATCCCTCTAGGTTGTCTCAGAGTGCCAGTTTTGAGTGCCCTGCTTCATGCATCAAACTTGCACTAGTTATCTATTTTACATATGGTATATAGCTATTTCAATGATATCTCTCAAATCATCCCACCCTCCTCTTCTCCCACTGAGTCCAAAAGTCCTTTTTTATGTCTGTGTCTCCATTGCTGCCCAGCATGTAGGATTGTTGGTACCATCTTTCTAGATTCTGTATATTTGCATGAATATACAGTATTCATCTTTTTCTTTCTGACTTACTTAACTCTGTATAGTAGGCTCTAGGTCAACCACCTCATAAGAACTGACTCAAATGGGTTCCTATTACAGCTGAGTAATATTTCAGTGTATATGTACCACAGCTTCCTTAGCCACTCAATTGCTGATGGACATCTAGGTTGCTTTTATGTCCTAGCTATTGTAAACAGTGTTGCGATGAACATTGGGGTACACGTGTCTCTTTCAGTTCTGGTTTCCTCAGGGTATATGCTCAGCAGTGGGATTGCTGGATCATATGGCAGTTCTATTCCCTGTTTTTTAAGGAATCTCCACGCTGTTTTCCACAGTAGCTTTACCAGTTTACATTCCCACAACAGTGTAAGAGGGTCCCCTTTTCTCCACACCCTCTCCAGTATTTAATGTTTGTGGACTATTTGATGATGGCCATTCTGACCAGTGTGAGATGATACCTCATTGTGTAAACCAGACTTTGAATGGAGCAAACAATCCCATATCTACAGGTTGGCCACAACAATGTACACTGTGAGCAGTGTGTGTGTGTGTGTGTGTGTGTGTGTGTGTGTGTGTGTGTGTGATGACCCTCACCATCAGGGGTCTTTCTTCACTTGCTTTGACTTGCTACCTGGCTCTGCTGCCTGCTAGCCAGCATGTGCCGGAGGCCAGCGTGAAGAACTCCGCCCATGGCAAAGGTCATGAGGAAGGAGGCTTGGCACACACAAAGGCATGATCAAGCCTCAGGAAACCCCCTGTTCCCGAGCATCCAACCCTAAAACCAGAGTCTGTTTCATGCTCTCACCTACACCTCTGACTTTATGGGGGGTTCTCCCCTATAACCATTTCTCTCGGAGAAGGAGGTAACTTGCAGCTCCAGTTAATAAAAATTCCTGGGTGTGACAAGAGTGTTTCAACTTAGAAATTCCTCTGGAGGTCCTCTAGCCTCCCTGATCAGGTTCGTCTGGCCACACGTGGTTGTTTACAGCCTCCCAACCTTGAGAGGCACGAGATGTTTTAAAACTTTCTAAATACAGACTCTTTTGAGAAGTTAGAAAATTATTATTATAGTATAGTGGGTTGATTAGAAATTATATTGGTGAAGGGTTTTTTCATTTGTCCTGCCAATAATCGCTGCTAATTCCCTGGGTGACAAGGGTGTCTCAGGTCAAACCTCTCTGCTGACAGACTAGCTTGTGTGACAATCTCTCAACCATAAACAGCACAGAGAATTTGTAGTATTAGCATAGGGCTTTTTTCATTGTTGAGTCAATGATTGCTGCCAGGCCTCCATATCCTTAGGCACCTGGGAATATATTAATCAATGTATTTGGAATAGAGAAAAGGAAATATAGTAGTTTTTGATGTTAGCAATACTAGACTTTTTGAGTTAATGAATTTTCTCTTTTGTTATAGATCACTGTACTTTGTTATAAATCACTGTATTCTTGCTATGTAAAAATGTAACTTTATCACTATCTTAAGACTAAATAGATCTTAAGGGGAACACTGGTGAAGGGTTTTCATTTGTTGAGCCAATATTTGCTGCTAAATTTCCATATTCCTTGCCCTTATAATGACTATAACTAGCATATAGGAGAAATAAGTATTAACCTTTAAGATTAATCATGTTAAACCTTAGACTAAGTAAATTCCTTTCTTGATTGTAACTCACTACACCCTCACCCTATAGGAATGCAACTCTATTTGGAGGGTGGCGCCTGATTTAAGAAAAAATCACCCCTGGAAAAATAAGTTTTCTAGTTAACTGACCGGTATCAGAAAGGGCCATAAAATGTCAGCAGGCCTCATGGCCAGAAGATGATGCAAAACCCATAAGACCCCTGTATAATTTTATATGAAGCACCTGATTGTGACAAGGGTCAGGTCTGCTGACCTCCGTGAGACTCTGACTTCATCCCTATGTATAACAAAAAGGTATATAAATAAACCTGAAAAATAAAGAAATCGGATCAGTTTCTGGAAAGACTGATACCCCCGTGTCATTTCTTTCTTGCTCCCTGTTTTTCTGGCTGAATTCCCATCTGGAGCATGGATGCTACTCCACATAAACCAAGTTATTCAGCCTCTTTTTCTCCACTAATATTTCCTACTACACTATCCGTTTCTAATCTCTCTCTATATCTGTAATTAAGTTTTTTCCTAGGATGCCAATTCCGTCCCCACCTTTGAATTACCCTGGATCCACCGGGGCTGGACCCCGGCAAGCATGTGCTTTGAGATGTTGCCTGCTGAAAAGCTTGTGCTTTTGCTATGCAACTTTGTGCTGCTTGCTGACTTGCTAAGTTGTATGGAGCTTCTGATACAGGTTTAATTAACCCAAGACAAATTTTCTTGTTTATGAACAAGAATATGAGATTAGTGTCTACTTCAGAGGCACTGGGTTAAATATTTCACTCCAGACTCATTTATATTTCATGTGTATGTATACATGTTCATATATATATATTTACATATGTATATATGTTTCTCTTGTGTTTAATTATGAGCAAAATCAAGACTTTTCTATATATTTTTCAAATATTATCTCCTTAGGAATGCCAAACATTCTTGATAGTGACCAAGGCACTCATTTCACTTATTAAAATGAACATTGCTAGGTTCCTAAAGAAATAATTTACTGACTTCAGGACACAATAGTCTTAGTAGCCATATTGCTTTTGTAAACAAATTCAAATTTAATTCAATTAAACATGATATAGTTCACTTATCAGTAAATCTTTGGGAGTTAATTGTAATAATTTGATTCCATTTTTTGATGTTAAACTCTTGACAGGTTTCAAGCCTATCACTCCTCCCTCCCTGCTGTAATATCAGGGAAAGCTGATAAGAAAGCCTGAGTGTGCTCTTTTTTGGCATCAGTGGGAAGTCCAAACCATACAATACAAATTTGCACATGTGAGAATGTTTATCCCAGACCACTTCCTCCTCACCGCAAAACCCAAGACAGTCGTCCTTCCTTGATTTTTTCTCAAGCCACTTCGGAAGTCAGTCAGGCTCTCCCAAGAAAACTTCATAATGTGAGTAATAAACCTTTTCATACTCTCTGGGTGTGTGTAACTTGCAAACAAAATTTTGAGGAGTCCTTTTCACTACTTTGGGCTAATCACAAGAGGATGAATAATATCGTTTCCATAAAGTATACATTGTCGGAAAGGGAATTTTTGATTACTTTCTACAATGTTGTACTTTTACTCCACTTTTCATTTCCATTCTTCTGTTTTAGGAAGAAACATTAAGCTGATTCTTTCTTGATTGCTCTTACCTTTTCTGCTTTTTCCCCCATCCCAACTCAAACCCCATTAATGGAAGACATAGAATAGCATTTTTTTTAAATTGAGGTATACATGATTTACAGTGCTGTGTTAATTTCTGCTGAATAGCAAGTGATTATATGTACAAAGTATTTCTTATATTCTTCTCCTTTATAGTTATTTCAGGATGTTGAATATAGCTCCCTGAACTATGCAGTGGGACCTTGTTTACCTATTCTACATGTAATAGCTTTAATCTACTAACCCCAAACTCCCAGTCCATCCTTCCCTCATCTCTTGGCAACCACAGTTTGTTCTCTATATCTGTAATTCTGTTTCTATTTCATACATAGGTTCATTTGTGTTATATTTTAGATTCCCCATATAAGTGATATCATATGGGATTCATCCTTCTCTGTCTGACTTCACTTAGTATGATAATCTCTAGTTCCATCCATGTTGCTGCAAATCACATTATGTTCTTCTTTTTAAAAGCTGAGTAATATTCCATTGTATATATGTAACATATCTTCTTTATTTTTCCATCTATCTATGGACATTTAGGTTGTTTCCAGGCCTTGACTGTTGTGATTAGTGCTGTTATGAACATGGGGGTGCATGAATCTTTTTGAATTATAGTTTTGTCTGGATATATGCCCAGGAGAGGGATTTTGGGTGATATGGTATCTCTATTCTAAGTGTTTTGAAGAACCTCCATTCTGGTTTTCTGTACCAACTTACATTCCCACTGATAATATAGGAGGATTTCCTTTTCTCCACACCTTTCTCTAGCATTTGTTACTTGTAGACTTTTTAATGATGGCCATTCTGACTAGTATGAGGTGATACCTCACTGCAGTTGAAGTGCAATTTCTTGAGTTCCACATCAGACCTATTAGAGCATAGACTTGGGGCCAAGGTCCTTCATCTTTCTGTGTGTAAACAACTCTCCAAGTGGTCCTCCTGATCTTAAAATTTGAGAACTAGTGGTCTCAGAGTATAAGAGAGGGTCTGGTGAAAAGATGACAGGTCAATGTCCCAGACTGGCTGTATTTCAGGGTTCTCATGAGGCTTGTTAGCTCTCAGTTCCCTGACCAGGGACTGTACCCACACCCTTGGCATTGAAAGCGCATGGTCCTACCCACTGCATTACCAGGGAATTCCTCTGGAATTTGCTTTCCATATTTATATTTGAGATATCAAAGGTAAAATTTGAAGGATAGCCTTATTTATCTTTAGATTTGAGGTTATAATAAAGAGCAGTTTTGATGAAAATGATATATTATTGACCCCCATTTTTTTTTTTTTCTTGAGTGGCAAAGCTAATAATGCAGGGTTAGAGATTAGCTGAGAAAATGGAGCTAAAACCTTCATTCATAATGAGTTCTTTGGCCTGGACCACATTTTGTGTGCATTTTGTGTCTGTACTTGGGTAGAAACAAATGCATACACATACAGTACACACCCTGGGAAACAAATTGGAAGGAAGTGTTTGATTTTTTTTTGTCCTGCCAACTCCTTCTATCAGAGACATAACTAGCAAACAAGATGGCATAAATTATTTCTAATATTCTCTCCAGGTTCAAAACTTGAGGTCCTGTTAATAGTATTGAGGTTGTCATGCCATGTTCAGAGAGAAGGTCTCATTACTTTTTGCTTCTCCACTTTTCTGCAGGTCAGATTTTTAGCTGCAGATATTTTTTTAAAGAAAATTTAGTCATATATTTATATATTTTTTTCCATTAGCAGAATCTCCACAATAGAGGTATAAATGGAATGTTTTTCTACTGCTTTCTGTAATTGAGTTCTTAGGGGAAAGAATTTCCCATTATAACAGGAAGATTAATCCAGGGGTTATCAGAAGATATTTAATACGAACAAAATTGTTGACATTTTCTTTGTTTGTAACCTTATACTTTCATAGTTGTTTTATATTCTCTCTGCCAAGATTTTATGAAGATAGAATTTTTCCAGCATATGCTTTCTTTGTTTACATTTTTGGTTTTATAGAGGTCCACAGAATTACATTAACTTTTTAAAAATTGTTTTATTTATTTTTAAATTTACTTTTGACTGTGCTGGGTCTTCGTTGCTGCCTGGGCTTGTAGTGAGCGGGTCTATTCTCTAGTTGTGGTTTGCAGGCTTCTCATTGTGATGGCTTTTCTGATTGTGGAGCATGGGCTCTAGGGCATGAGGGCTGCAGAAGTTACCACACCTGAGCTCAGTAGGCACATGCAGTTCTTAGGCTCTAGATCGCAGTGTCAACAGTTGTGGCCCGTGGGCTTTGTTGCTCCGTGGCATGTGGGATCTTCCTGGACCAGGGATTGAACCCTTGTCTCCTGCATTGGCAGGTGGATTCTTTACCACTGAACCATCAGGAAAAGCCCAATGCTAATTTTAATAAGTGAAAAATAAACTTTCAGGAGATAAAATACCCTAAGCCTTTGACAAAATTTAAGTAGCAGACTTTTTCTGTTATAATATTATCACAACTCAAGAAAACTGAAGAAGCTTAGTTTACCAAGACTTGTCATATCCAAGGATATTTTTAATGTCTTTTTTTAAATGGATAGTTGATGTGATTGTCTTTCTATTTTTTTCTTATATTTTTCTCTCTTTTCCTTGATTTCCTAGTGAAAACTGTGATAAATTCAAGAACGCTTTTTTCCTTCTGTAACATCTCATTTATCTTTCATTTCTAGAAATGCAAACACTACAAGCATTGTACAGAGTTGATCATTCACTCATTTATGGATGAATTCTTTTAGCTTATCATATTAGTATAATGAGATCAGGGACTATATATATCCTTAGGCTGTGGAATAATATCTTTACTCATTCTGGAAGTCATTTTCTCCTACTAGACTCTGTAATTTTTCAATGCTCATGCTCAGTTGCTCAGTCATGTCTGACTCTTTGAAACTATATATAGTTATTCATTAAATCTGTATTTGGAGTCAGAAATTCTTATTTTTTCCTTTTTTTTTTTAAAAATTCTGCATGAAAATGAAATTTACATCACAGATTCTCATTAAGTAGGACTCATATTACATGTTCTAAGAGTAGTAAAGAATTTGCTCTCAATTCTTGTCAAATTTCACAAGAATGTTCCTAAGGCCATGAGAATAGACCCAAGCTAACTAGTCATCATCTGATTGAGTTGTATCAAAGCAAGCCCCATTCTCCAGGCTACAGTGCAACAGGCCTAGAGGCTGACTCAGATGAGCCAGCTTGGCATTAATTTGTTTTCAGCTTTTCTGGACCAAACGATCTCTGAGGTCACATTCAATTCTGAGATTCTTTTTTGGACTAGCTATCTTTTACTTGTCATTAGTAATAGTGGAAAGTATCCTTATACTACTAAAATATTATTTATAAATGCTTAATTCAGGTTATTTCTGAAAGATGATTAATAATTTGGATTTTGTTCTGGTGCTTGACTTCATATGTAATTAATGACATGAATAGAGAGTATATTGAGCTTCTAAGTGCTTTATATGCTAGGAATTGGATCAAGTATAACTAATGTAAAATTAGAATTACAGCTCTTACTGTTAAAGAGTTTACCTGGTGACAATGCCACTTGCAATAAAGAGCTAATTTGAGTACTGTTTACTGTTAGTATTGTAAAATAATGTTAAAACTAGTTAAAGATTTTTCTTCTCCCCACCTGATCTCTACTTCTCAAACCTTCTGCCACATACCTTCAAATAAAGACTCTGAGTTTTTATTACCTTGTCCTATAATATTCACTAACAGGGTATTAATTTCCAGTGATGTTTTTACTTACCTACCTGTAGGGTATAACTTTAAATTATAAATTTGAATGCTCTATCTCCAGGCAAGAACACCAGAGTGGGTTGCCATTTCCTTCTCCAATGCATGAAAGTGAAAAGTGAAAATGAAGTCGCACAGTCATGTCTAACTCCTAGCAACCCCATGAACTGCAGCCTACCAGGCTCCTCTGTCCATGGAATTTTCCAGGCAAGAGTACTGGAAGTGGGTCACAATTGCCTTCTTCATT
Source organism: Capricornis sumatraensis (assembly GCF_032405125.1). NCBI lineage: Eukaryota > Metazoa > Chordata > Mammalia > Artiodactyla > Bovidae > Capricornis > Capricornis sumatraensis. The sequence continues at coordinate 18,449,979 of NC_091081.1, read as the reverse complement.
TTGTGGGTACATATATAATTTCTAAAATTCTCTCATCTAAGGTAATTTTTATTTTAAAAGGAAAAATATTTTAATTACAGCCATAAGATTTATCAAAGTACATGTAATTGAGGCTTATCTTGTGTACTGAAAAATTTATGGGATAGAGACTATGACTATTGTCTTCATAATTGTACCTCATACATCTTGTATAGGGAATTCATTAATTAGCCTCTGAATTGACTCTGTTTGCTTACTTCTCATTTACTTTGTAGCTCAGTCCAAATGTGATTCTCTAGTTTGTAAGACTGTTAGAAGTATTCTTGCATGGCCATTTTTCAAAATCCAGTGGAAAATTTTAGTTTCTAAATTATCTTACTTTAATTTCGTTTGGTAGTCTGTTGAGGATGCTTGCCTTGAAATTTTTACTTCTTTGATTTGCATAATGATACTTTGATTTTCTTTATCTCATTTTTCAGTACTCCTCTATCTCCTTCCCCTCTTTCTCTGAACATGCTAATCATCATTATGTTCTATAGAGTTCCACTTTTAGTCCTCTTCTCATTTTGTCTCATCAAAAGTATGCCAAAGTTTTAATACCCTTCAACATGGTGATGAATCTCAAAACAGTAATCTTCAACCTAATTTTCCATAACTGTATCTATGAATTGTAATATTTAAATAATGATTCCACTACTTAGCAATTTCTTTTGGCATTGTTTTTAAACTGAAGGATAATTGCTGTACAGAATTTTGCTATTTTCTGTCAGACATCAACATGAATCAGCCATAGGTATACATATGTCCCCTCCCTCTTGAATCTCCTTCCATCTCCCTCCCCATCTCACCACTATAGCTTGATACAGAGCCCCTGTTTGAGTTCCCTGAGTCATACAGCAAATTCCCATTGGCTATATATTTTGCATATGATAATGAAAGTTTCCATGTTACTGTCTCCATACATCTCCCCCTCTTCTTCCCTCTCCCCACATTCATAAGTCGCTCTCTATGTCTGTTTCTCTGTTGCTGCCCTACATATAAATTCATTAGTACCATCTTTCTAGATTCCATATATATGTGTTAGTATACCATATTTGTATACTCTTTCTGACTTATTTTGTATAATAGTCTCTGTGTTCATCCACCTCATTAGAACTGACTCAAATGTGTTCCTTTTTATGGCTGAATAATATTACACTGTGTATATGTACCACAGCTTCTTTGGCAACTTTTGGTTTTAGGTAGATTAGACTGAAATTAATTCTCTGGAATGGATTTACATTTATATTTTTTTTTATATGTACTCCCTATATATTTCTCTTTTAGATAGTCAAAGTAGGAACATTTATTTCTGAGATGGAGCTTATTGAGCCAAGTTTTAAATGACTCTGATATTTAAAAATTTAGTATTTTATATTTAATTTACTACATCCTAGAAGGAAATGGCAACCCACTCCAGTGTTCTTGCCTGGAGAATCCCAGGGATGGGGGAGCCTGCTGGGCTACCATCTATGGGGTCGCATAGATGAGAGTTGGACACGACTGAAGTGACTTAGCAGCAGCAGCAGCAGAATAATTTGGAGATCAGATGTAAAGGAGAGCACTAGTGATTGTAGTTTCTGAAAAAGATGTAAACTTTTCTTTGTATTTTTAATTATACAGTATTTTGCTACAGGAAGCACTTTTAATTTGTAGAGTTATTCTTGAGCAATACATATCACACTAGATCTGTTAATTCCATGCAGGATGTAGTATTATTATTACATTGTCATCATGAGAAATGTTACTCAGTGTTTCAGTGAAATTTTACTCCTTAAGAAAACTGGAGGCCAATGATGAATACTGCTGTTAATCTATCTAAAGACGATGATAATAGTTTAAGAAAGCTAACGTTCATTTAGATAATATTTGAAAAGAATAAACAAAAGAAAATAAGAATATTTTTATCTAAGATACTTTTTTATTGAAGTGTTTAAATTTGATTTTTATATCAACTTACATTAGACCTTTGTTTGTGTGTTTGTTAAGTTCCAGGAGACATCACTGATTCTTTAACAAAATCTTTACATCTTAAAGTTATTTTGAAGATTATTGTTTCTGTTTTTTTTTTTTTTTAGTGTTTTACCCACAGTCTTCCCACTTTCCATCTTCTAATCTTATCTGCATTTATTTCTCCTTGAAATTAAATCTATCAGTTTCTAAGCCATATGCCTTGGATAAATCATTTTAGTGGTGTTAAAAATTGTAAATGTTAACTACAATAGAAAAAGAAATTTAACATGTGCTGGCATGTGTCCTCAAACATCAGCAGTAGAAAGAATTCCAACTAAAATTTTCTACCAGAGATGATTTGATCATAAACCTTTCAAGCAGAAAATTGGCAATCACTGTAGAAACAATTCTTCAGGAAGGTATTCAACTTTCAAATAACCTGAAGCAAAGCAACCCAATGACATTTGCTTTCCAAAGACGTAACCTCACTGGTCCTTCCTCTCAGGGTCCTCTGGAAAGCAAGCCTAGAGGAAAACAAGATAAAGTGAGAATCTTGCAAGTGTAAACCTTCTGTGATTCACAGAAGGTAAAAATGTTTCCCTTCTATCCTTAACCTTTAGGAACTAATTAGTTCCAATGTATGGGAAATGGTACGGGTTTCAGTGGTATAGATTATATAAAGATTAAAAAAATAGACACTAGGGCTCATTAATCTGTTGGTAAGCTGAAATATACCCCTAGCCTTTTGTACAACTCAATTCAACTGTACTATAAACATTCTGGAACACAAAGAAAACTAGTCTGAAACCATTCAGTACAGAAAGAAACATAAAAATAAATGCTTTGTGTTTCAGTTTTCTTTTAAAGATTATCTTTAAAACTTAAGACATTCAACGGGCATGGTATGCCCTAAGGCTCTGCCCCTTGAACATTTTATACATACAAACATTATTATACCCATGTGTGTGTACGCTTGTGTGTATGTATTCAAACTCTGTTTTTTTATTTTACTTTAATACAATTTCTAGGTTTACACATTTTGAATAAATTTACATATATATATGTATCTTTCCCATCACTAATAATTTTCAGAATAAATTTGAATTTAGAAAAGGCATTAGAGTTTACAGAAAATCTATTCTAATATTTGACTTAAAACATCATCACAAAACTTCACCTCAAGTCACCAAAATGACCACGTCAGAATTGAAAAATTAAACATAATATACAGTTTTAGTCTGCTAATATATATCCCCAAAGTAAGCAGAGAATAAAACATACATTTTATCATATAGGATATTCTTAGTCACTCACTCAAGTCTGATTTTCTTTTTTTTTAAATTTATTTATTTTTAATTGAGTTTTTCTTGTTTCTGACTTCACTCTGTATAATAGGCTCTAGGCTCATCCACCTCATTAGAACTGATCAAGTCGTATTTTCTTATATTTAGCTTATACTCAATTATAAAATGCTTACTTATCTAGTTTGCAGTTTCTAACCTACTTTAGCATACAGAGGCTTCTAGGCTACAAAGTTTTAAATGCAATCACACAAAGAAGCGATGCCAAGGTAAAATACAAACACGAAGGCTGAAAGGTACTAAAGAATTCAGTACTACAGTGTGGACTGATTGACATGTTTCCATTCACCTCCATAACTGCAGAGTGAAGAAAGGAATCTTGCTAATGAAGTGGGTAGAAGAAGCCTTGCTGTTTTTCAGTCACTAAGTCGAGTCAGACTCTTTCTGACCCCATGCACTGTAGCACTGGAGGCTCCTCTGTCTTCCACTATGTCCTGGAGTTTGCTTGGATTCATTTCCACTGAGTCAGTGACACTATCTAGCCATCTCATCTTCTGCTGCCCCCTTCTATTATGGCCGACAATCATTCCCAGCATCAGTATCTTTTCCAATGTGTCGGTTCTTAGCATCAGGTGACCAAAGTATTGGCACTTCAGCTTCAGTAACTGTCTTTCCAATTAATATTCAGGGTTGATTTCCTTTAGGAACAACTGGTTTGATCTTCTTGTAGCCTGAGTTGAAGCCCTAGGCATGCAGTCCCTTGCAAAGGTGATTCTCTTACTGAACCTCAGTTTATTCTGTTACAAAATGAAAGAGTCAAACCAGACTAGATTTTCTTTTTAAATCTCTGAAGATCTATCCTGTAAATAATTATGAGCTGTGTTTCTCTGGAAACATATAAGATACATTTACTATTTGTTTCCTAAGAAGACAGTGTCATGTGGACAGGATTCTAAAAAAAAAGAAACTCCATGAAAACACATAAGGTAAAAATAAACATTAGTGATTAAAGTAGGTTAGCTCTGATTATTTGAAAACTTTGTATAATAATTTATGTCTGAAAACAGTGAGCGGATTAGGAGTTCCTGCATTTCAACCAAAATTTAAGAGACATTACTAATTTAAGAGTGAAAGTATGCATTATTTATACTAATTCACATACTTAATATAAAATAATGTTTTATATTTCTAAAAATTAGGTTATTGAATCTAATTAGTTATGTACTCTAGCAAACCTAATTCACCCATAAATTTGAAGAAAACAGTATTAAACTGGAAGTGCTAACTCAAAATACATTTGCAGCAATAGAATATGTAAGGTGATAATAAATTTTCTAGAAAGCTGAGTGGGTTATAAAAGAACAGTTGGGCTGATTGATTAATTCAAATTTAGGTATGTTAGGTATGCAACTTTTACGCTAAAATGATAGTTCAATTTAGGAATAGCAGTGTTTGGCAATTTGAAATACATTTCTGATTGAAAATGCCTTGAATAGATGTTTAATCACTAAACAAATTCTATCATTTACAATACATTTTTGATTTTGTTCATGATTACTTGAGGCATGCATGCATGCTGGGTTGCTTCAGTCATGTCCAACTTTGCAACACCATGGACCATGGCCCACCAGTTTCCTTGTCTCCAGGCAAGAATAGTGGAGTGGGTTGCCCTTTCCTTCTCCAGAGGATCTTTCTGACCCAGGGATCAAACCTGGGTCTCCTGCATTGTTGGCAGATTCTTTACCACTGAGCCACATGGGAAGGCCTCTTACTTGAAACAGTGGTGTTAAAATACTTGTGTACTCTTTGGGTCTACCTTTAATTGGCTTGGTGGCCGCTAAGCAATTCAGTATGTTAAATTAGAGACTTTAACTAATGACAATTATCCTTTAAATATCAAAGTGGTATATGAAGAGTGTTTGAGGAAAAATGCCGAGCAGGATAGTCTGAGGTAAACTCCACAAGTAAGGGTTCCTATTCCCCTCCTATCTGAATTTTCCTCATTCCAACATGTCCACTTCTCCAGTAATGTCTGATTCTCATTTCTCTATTACAATTTCACATTTTATTCTCTCAATACCCTACCTACTCAAACATTAATAATTCTTCTTCTTGAATTCTGTGTCTTCACAATTCCTATTTCTAATTCTTTTGTCTCCTGTCTCTTTATTTATTTCCTTAGCTTTTCTGAGCACAAATACAGGAGTTGGAGTAGTACAGATATAAATGAGTAGCATGTGTATTAGCAAAGCTTTTGATTCAAATGTGATGTGTACATTTTTTACTACATAAGGAAGCTTAGACTCACAAACTGGATGATCTAATTAATGTTTCCAATTTAATAGTAATGTGTTAGCTATATACATGACAAAGTCGATCATTTAAAGATTGTGTCTGTAAATAGTACATGTGTCTGTATGTGTTTAGCTTAAAATCACATTTTATGTCTACTAACTGTTCTTTTAGAAATTATTGTTAGTTTGAATGAGTTTTATATTTGGAAAAGGTGACTTTTGTAATTTTAATATTTTTCTTTATGTCACCCACATAAATCAAAGTACTTAGGATTTGAGGGGATTCTGACCTTATATTAAGGTAACACAATATTACTAATATTCCTAATAACAATAATATAGATTGATGTAAGAAATAAATGCTCTGATGGTAAAGACATTGAGCTAATTTCCTGTATACTGTTTTTTTGAATGTAGTGTCCAATTTAACTAAAGATGGAGTGAACTTTGATGTAGGTGGTGTGATCTGAAGTAATAAAAACACCACATTTTGAAAATGCTTTCTATGCCATGAAGTTCCTATGAATTATTGTACTAAGAATTGTTCCCATACTCCAGGAGACATACAATCATGAATGACAAGTCCACTAATTTTCAGCTATCAATTTATAATTACGATGAGTTTTGAGTTTTCAACGTAAGAAGGAGTTCATATTGACAACTTATACTCTAAGAAAAGAAAAAAAATATTGAGAAGGAGTGAAGGATCAAAGAACTTCTGAGGGAACTGACCTACCTAGAATGTCATAGCAAGTTGGATTTTTCAAAGCCAGAGGACAGCAAGAAAAAAGAAGGAAAAATAAAAATGAATTAAAAAGCACAGTGAAGGCAATGTTCCTGACTTTAGAGTGCTGAAAATGAAAACTTCATAACAATTTCCATTAAAAATTTATAGATCTAAATGTCCCCTCTTAAAACTGGGTAGTGAATATTTAAAATAAAAAAAATATTAATATATAAATCAGTTGATAATTCATATTACTTAAGAAAGGGAGACTCCAAGTTGCTTTTTGAGAAAATTTCTACTTTTTCTTCCAGTAATTTCTATGTACAAGAGAAGTTGTACATTCTTTTAGGAGATTCATTAAACTTTAATTTTCATAATGCAACTACAGACTCATTCTGAGTTATAGAACATTTGAATTGTTCCTTATTTTATAGTAACCCTATGCTTCTAGTATTAAGACAGCAAAGAGTAATAAGAGCAAATTAGAACTATCTACTGTCTAGCTCCTGCCAAAGACGAGGTGTTACTTGGAGGAAAATTTATGTTTGTCGTTTGGGTTACTCAAAAATATCCTTGGATTAAAAGGTACCATACAAAATATAACTTGGTCTAAACAATTTAGTGCAACATAAAACCATTTTCAGTGAATTCCGTTTTGAAACTTACTATGTGAAACAAGGTTATGCTGAGTAGTAACTCCCTAATCTCGGCAACTTTAAACTAGATAGGTTTTTTTTTATTTCTTGTTCATGCTTTATGTTTATTTTGAGTCTCAGATGTCCTGCTCTGAATTATTCTCAGTCTGGTACACAGACTAAAGAATGGGTACCATCTTGAACATCATTGTTGTACCATGGCAGAAGGAAGAGAGTCCATGGAGAATCCACATGGGCAATTAAGTAACACATGGCACTTACACTTAAGAACCATTAACTAAATTGCTCACATAGCTGAACACCCACAGTAAGCAAAGAAGTGCAGTGTCATCTGTGTCTAGAGGAATAAGAATTGGAAATATCCAAGGATTAGAATATATAGTCACCACACATATAAATTTTGTAAAGAAAATATTAAAAATAGATTTCACAGGATCTTTTCTACATTTATTACATTACTAAGAATATTTTTTATAGAAATTAGAGTCTTCTATATAAGATCCACATGAAGACTGTCAGGAAAGTTAAGGTAAATTTGAAATTCAAACAAGAGTAATTTTTCAGAAATTGAGAATTATATTATTCTTCTTTAAGAAGCATTTCTATGTGTATTTCTAAATTAATATTTAGGTTAAATATTTAAAAGAATGAAAGAAATAGATCTGGAAAAATAGGTCATGATGATTTGGTTCCACAATGAATCCTAATTTCTTTTTTAAAACTACTATTTTTTATTTTAATGTAAAAAACCTTAATCTGACATTTACCCCTTTAACTTAGTTTTAAAGCATAATACACTATTTTATGGAAAAGGAAATGGCATTCCACTCCAGTATTCTTGCCTGGAAAATCTCATGGACAAAGAAACTTGGTGGACTACAGTAAATGGGGTCGCAAAGAGTCAGACACGACTGAGCAACTAAACACACACAGTTCAGTTCAGTTGCTCAGTCAAATCCAACTCTTTGCAACCCCGTGTACTGCAGCACACCAGGCTTCCCTGTCCATCACCAACTTCTGGAGTTTACTCAAACTCATGTCCATTGTGTCAGTGATTTCATCCAGCCATCTCATCTTCTGTCTATCTCTTTACCTCCTGCCTTCGATCTTTCCCAGCATCAGAGGCTTTTCCAATGAGTCAGTTCTTTGCATTAGGTGGCCAAAGTTTTGGAGTTTCAGCTTTAGCATCAGTCCTTCCAATGAATATTCAGGATTGATATCCTTTAGGATGGACTGCTTGGATCTCCTTGCAGTCCAAGGGACTCTCAAGAGTCTTCTCCAACACCACAGTTCAAAAGTATCAAATCTTGGGTGCTCAGCTTTCTTTATAGTCCAACTCTCACATCCGTATATGACACCTGAAAAAACTAAAGCTTTGACTGGACGGACTTTTGTTGGCATAGTAATGTCTCTGCTTTTTAATATGCTGTCTAGGTTGGTCATAACTTTTCTTCCAAGGAGCAAGATTTAAAAAAAAAAAATTATTTTAACTGGAAGCTAATTACTTTACAATATTGTAGTGGTTTTTGCCATACATTAACATAAATCAGCCATGGGTGTACATATGTTCCCCATCCTGAACCCCCCTCCAACCTCCCTTCCTATCCCATCCCTCAGGGTCATCCCAGTGCACCAGTGCACCAGCCCTGAGTGCCCTGTCTTATCCATCAAACCTGGGCTGGAGATCTATTTCACATATGGTAATATACATGTTTCAGTGCTATTCTCTCAAATCATCCCACCCTTGCCTTCTCCCACAGAGCCCCAAAGTCTGTACTTTACATCTATGTCTTGTTTGTTGTCTTGTATATAGGGTCATCATTACCATCTTTCTAAATTCCGTATATATGTGTTAATATACTGTATTGGTGTTTTTCTTTCTAATTTGCTTCACTCTGTACAATAGGCTCCAGTTTCATCCATCTCATTAAAACTGATTCTAATGCATTCTTTTTAATAGCTGAGTAATATTCCACGGTGTATATGTACCACAGCTTTCTTATTCATTCATCTGCCATTGGACATCTAGGTTGCTTCCATGTCCTAGCTATTGTAAACATTGCTGTGATGAACATTGGGGTACACATGTCTCTTTCAATTCTGGTTTCCTCGGTGTGTATGCTAGACATATGTGTCATATGGCAGTTCTATTTCAAGATTTTTAAGGAATCTTCACACTGTTCTCCATAGTGGCTGTACTAGTTTGCATTCCCACCAATAGTGTAAGAGGGTTCCCTTTTCTCTGCACCCTCTACAGCATTTATTGTTCATAGACTTTTTATAGCAGCCAGCCATTCTGACTGGCATGGGATGGTACCTCATTATGGTTTTGATTTGCATTTCTCTGACAATGAGTGGCGTTGAGCATCATTTCATGTGTGTGTATTAGCCATCTGTGTGTTATTTGTTGCTTTTCTCTTGCTGCTTTTAATAGTTGCTCTTTGTGTTTGATGTTTATTAATTTGATTACTATGTGTCTTGTGGTGTTTTGCCTTGGGTTTATCCTGTTTGGGATTCTTTGTGTTTCTTGGACTTTGGTGGCTAGTTCCTTCCCCATTTTAGGGAAGTTTTCAACTATTATCTCCTCAAGTATTTTCTCATTGTCTTTCTTTTTGTCTTTTTCTTCTGGACTCCTATTATTCGAATGTGGGGCGTTTAACATTGTCCCAGAAGTCTCTGAGCTTGTCCTCATTTCTTTTAATTTGTCTTTGTTTTTTCCTCTCTGCTTCATTTATTTCTATCATTCTATCTTCCACTTCACTTGTCCTATCTTCTGCCTCAGTTATTCTACTGTTGGTTCCCTCCAGAGTGCTTTTGATCTCAGTTATTGCATTATTCGTTATTGATTGACTCTTTTTTATTTCTTCTAGGTCCTTGTTAAACATTTCTTGCATCTTCTCAATCCTTGTCTCTAGTCTATTTATCTGTAACTCCATTTTGTTTTCAAGATTTTGGATCATTTTTACTATGATTAATCTGAATTCTCTTTCAGGTAGATTCCCTATCTCCTCCTCTTTTGTTTGGTTTGGTGGGCATTTATCATGTTCCTTTACATGCTGAATATTTCTCTGCCTTTTAATTCTATTTAGATTGCTGTTTTGGGGGTGGCCCTTTTGTATGCTGTAAGTTTGTGGTTTCTCTTTATTGTGGAGGTTGCTTCCTGTAGGTGGGGTTGTCTAGTGTTTTGTCAAGGTTTCCTGGTTAGGGAAGCTTGCGTCAGTGTTCTTGTGGGTGGAGCTGGATCTTTTCTCTCTGAAGTGCAATGAAGAGTCCAGTAGTGAGTTTTGAGATGTCTGTGGGTTTGGTATGATTTTGGGCAGCCTGTGTTTTAATGCTCAAGGCTGTGTTGCTGGAGAATTAGCATGGTATGTCTTACTCTGGAACTTGTTGGCTTTTGGGTGGAGCTTGCTTTCAGTGTAGGTATGGAAGCTTTTGGATGAGCTCTTGTATATTAATGTTTCCTAGAGTCAGGAGTATTCTGGAGTTCTCAAGTTTTGGATTTAAGCCTCCTGCCTCTGGTCTTCAATCTTATTCTTATAGTAGCCTCAAGACTTCTCCATCCATACTGCACCAATGATAAAGCATCTAGGTTAATGGTGAAAACACTCTCCACAGTGAGGGGCACACAGGTTCACAGAGTTACATGGAGAAGAGAAGAAGGAGGAGGTAGATAGAGGTGACAAGGAGGAGAAGAGGGGAAAACAAAAGGGGAGCAAGCAATCTAGCCAGTAATCAATTCCCTATGTTCTCTCCACAGTCTGGAACACTCAGAGAAGTTCACAGAGTTACAGAGAGAAGAGAAGATCGAGGAGGGAGATAGAGGTGACAGGAGGAGAAGAGGGGGGGAGTCAAAAGGGGAGAGAGTAATCTAGCCAGTAATCAGTTCCCTAACTGTTCTCCACAGCCCAGAACACCCAGAGAGATTCAGAGTTAAGTGGAGAAAAGACAGGGGAGGGAGGAGATAGAGGTGACCTGGGGGAGAACAGGGAGAGTCAAAAGGGGAGAGAGCAGTCAAGCCAGCAATCACAGCCCAAGTAAAAATGGGTACTGAAGATTAGATTTAAAGGTACAAAATTGATAACAAATATGAAAAAGCAAATCTAGAGTACAGGTGGGACTCTCAAAAATGCAATATTAAGAATCCAAAACAAAATCAATCACAAAAATTATAAGAAATACATATATGAAATTTTCTTTAAAAATAGGGTCTTTTTGGCAAGATAATAGGTTGTAAAAATTAAAGGAGTAATAAAGAACTTAAAAATTAAAAAAATTAAAAATTAAAAAATGATAATAGTAAAATATGTCTAGGAATTTCTCTGGAGCTGTTGAGGGCAATGTGGGGTCAGTTCAGTTTCAGATAGTTCCTTATTCCAGCTTATACTTCTTCTCAAGGTCGGTAGGCCCCTTCCAATGCTTAGTCAATCATAACTATGGAATTTTCATCTGTTGCATCTATCACTTCTAGAGCAGGTCCCTCTTCTTTGTTTATTTTGGCTTCCTCTGTTTGAAAGTCTTTTCAGGGTCTAATTTCTACCCTGACACAACGAGGTGAAGGTGGTCACTTCTTTAGGCTCACTTGTTCAGTTGTGTGGTGGTAGGGAGGAACATTGCAAACAAATATCACTGGTATGTGTGGGAAGTGCTCACAGTGTATGGACCACACTGGGTTTGTCCCAGCTCATGGCACATTATGTCTCACCATTCTACACTGCTCAGGCTCCAGGTTGCTCTGCAGGGGATCTGTCCAAAGTGGGCCCTGGGTTTTGTGCACTTCCCAGGTCCAAGCAGCTCAGGCAACCAGGTGATTGGTAAGTGCACTGTCCCAGGTGGACTGTGTCTTAATCACCTTCCTGGTCCCAATCACTTGGTTTCCTGGGTGCACAGCAAGAGTGCCAACTCAGGTGTGCTGTGTGTCTCCTCTGGGGAGCTGATCTCTGGCTGTGACCCTCCTGGCAGATGTCAACTGTCTAGGATCCCAGGGAGATGTGGTTAGCAACTGGGAGCCTACTCACAGTTTGGTGGAGGATGCCGTCTCTGGGGCTGAGATTTCCCCTTGCCTTCCAGCTCTGGCTGTCACCCACCTGCCTCTCTGCCTCCAGTGGGGGGATGGGCCAGCCCACAGCCAACTAGCTCTCCTCTGGTATTCACTCAGCCCTTTGTTCTGTGAGCAAGCCAGGCTGTGCTTTATGTTAGAGCTTTTCACGGGAAAGTTCTCTCTCTCTCTCTCTTTTTTCCTCTTTCTGTCTATCTGACAGTTTGGGTTGCTATCTCACATTAGCTCCCTCAGATTGTCCTCAGGGCATTCAGGCCTGGTCCTTACCCTAAGCACACAACCAGCGCCTCCCTGTTCAACCCCTGCTCCCTGGTGGCAGATGCAAGTGTCTGGGCTACTTCTCCACAAGGAGTTGCAGTTAGGTGTGTATTCTGGTGTTTTTTTTTTTTTTTTTTCTTCCCGGTTATGTTGCCCTCTGAGATTCCAAAACTCCCCACAGACCCACAGATGAGAGAGTTTCCTGGTGTTTGGAAGTTTCTCCTCCTCACAACTCCCTCCATGGGATAAGTCCCTGTCCCTAACTCTTTTGTCTCTTTTTTTGTCTTTTATATTTTGTCCTACCTCCTTTTGAAGAGAATGGGCTGCCTTTCTGGGTGCCTGTTGTCCTCCACCAGTGTTCAGAAGTTGGTTTGTGGAAATTTCTCAGCATTCAAATAATATTTTGATGAATTTGTGGGGGAGAAAGTGGTCTCCCCGTCCTATTCCTCCACCATCTTAGGACCACCCTCAAGCATATTTTAATTTTATGGCTGCAGTCAACATCTGCAGTGATTTTGGAGCCCCATAAAATAAATCTGTCACTGTTTCCCCTGTTTCTCCATCTGTTTGTCATGAAGAGATGGGACCAGATGACATGACCTTAGTTTTCTGAATGTTGTTTTAAGCCAACTTTTTCACTCTCCTCTTTCACTTTCATCAAGACGTTCTTTAGTTCTTCACTTTCTGCCATAGCGGTGGTGTCATCTGCATATCTGAGGTTATTGATATTTCTCCTGGCAATCTTGATTCCAGGTTGTGCTTCATCCAGTCCAGCATTTCTCATGATGTACTCTGTATATAAGTTAAATTAGCAGGGTAAAAACATACAGCCTTTACATACTCCTTTTCCTATTTGGAACCAGTCTGTTATTCCGTGTCCAGTCTTAACTGTTGATTCTTGACCTGCATACAGATTTCTCAGGTGGCAGGACAGGTGGTCTGATATTCCCATCTCTTGAAGAATTTTCCACGGTTTGTTGTGATCCACACAGTCAAAGGCTTTGACATAGTCAATAAAGCAGAAATAGATGTTTCTCTTGAACTCTCTTGCTTTTTGTTGATCCAACGGATGTTGGCAAACACACACACAATATTGAAAGATTCTTGCTGAACCATGCAAAAACTCTGGGATTCTTGGCCTCTGGAGGAGAAGAATTTAATCTGTGGACAGGGGCGAGGCTTGATCTCTCAGAGCTTTGTGTAATAAAGTTTTGCTAAATTAAAACACACTTAATCTTTGGAAGGAAAGTTATGACTAACCTAGATAGCATATTCAAAAGCAGAGACATTACTTTGCCAACAGAGGTCTGTCTAGTCAAGGCTATGATTTTTCCAGTAGTCATGTATGGATATGAGAGTTGGACTGTGAAGAAAGCTGAGCACCAAAGAATTGATGCTTTTGAACTGTGGTGTTGGAGAAGACTCTTGAGAATCCATTGGACTGCAAAGAGATCCAACCAGTCCACTCTAAAGGAGATCAGTCCTGGGTGTTCTTTGGAAGGAATGATGCTAAAGCTGAAACTCCAGTACTTTGGCCACCACATGCGAAGAGTTGACTCATTGGAAAAGACTGATGCTGGGAGGGATTGGGGGCAGGAGGAGAAGGGGATGACAGAGGATGATATGGCTGGATGTCATCACCAACTCAATGGATATGAGTTTGAGTGAACTCCGGGAGTTGGTGATGGACAGGGAGGCCTAGTGTGCTGTGGTTCATGGGGTCGCAAAGAGTTGGACATGACTGAGTGACTGAGCTGAACTGAACTGAAAGTATAAAGGAGATAGAGAAAGCTTCTGACATAGGCATCAGAAGGGGGTAGAAAGGGCACCCCCTTGCTAGTGTTAGCAATGAAGTTATATACTCTCCAATGAATCCAAAGAATGTCTGGAGGTTGTAAAGACTTCACCAGTAATTTACATTTTAAGATAACAGAATTAGCCAGAAGGTTTAATCCAGAAACTGTCCTCAGGCAGGATACATTGTTATATAATCCTTGTAAAGACCAGATTTACTCCTATAACTTACATTTTAAGATAACAGGATTAGCCAGAAGGTTTAATCCATTGACTGTCCTCAGGCAGGATACATTATTGTTACATAATCCTAAGGAATGTAGAGGAAAAAAGTTTGTCCTTTCTTCCTCTTTGAGAATTCCAGACCCCTCTCTCCTTGGGGACCCATAGACTAATCAACCTACCTAGGAAATGACTCTCTCATTCCCCCCTTTTCTTTTAGGAGAATTATGTTGCCAAGGGAAAGGGACATCATTTTCATTCCATACTACTTCCTGTTGTTTAGGGGCATGGTTCCTAAATTGTGTGGCAACATATTTTCCTAACCCTCATATTGAGGGTCTCTGATCCAGAGCCCCAGGTAATAGTTGGAGGAGGTTGTCCAGCCTCACAGGAGCTGGACAACCATCTGTAACTTAAAAGCTTTTCAGTTCAATTGCTCAGTCGTGTCCAACTCTTTGCGACCCCATGAATCACAGCACACCAGGCCTCTCTGTCCATCACCAACTCCCAGAGTTCACTCAGACTCACATCCATCGAGTCAGTGATGCCATCCAGCCATCTCATCCTCTGTTGTCCCTTTCTCCTCCTGCCCCCAATCCCTCCCAGCATCAGAGTCTTTTCCAATGAGTCAACTCTTCACATCAGGTGGCCAAAGTACTGGAGTTTCAGCTTTAGCATCATTCCTTCCAAAGAAATCCCAGGGCTGATCTCCTTCAGAATGGACTGCTTGGATCTCCTTGCAGTCCAAGGGACTCTCAAGAGTCTTCTCCAACACCACACTTCAAAAGCATCAATTCTTCAGTGCTCAGCCTTCTTCACAGTCCAACTCTCACATCCATACATGACCACAGGAAAAACCATAGCCTTGACTAGACGGACCTTAGTTGGCAAAGTAATGTCTCTGCTTTTGAATATGCTATCTAGGTTGGTCATAACTTTTCTTCCAAGGAGTAAGTGTCTTTTAATTTCATGGCTGCAGTCACCATCTGCAGTGATTTTGGAGCCCCAAAAAATAAAGTCTGACACTGTTTCCACTGTTTCCCCATCTATTTCCCATGAAGTGATGGGACCGGATGACATGATCTTTGTTTTCTGAATGTTGAGCTTTAAGCCAACTTTTTCACTCTCCACTTTCACTTTCATCAAGAGACTCTTCAGTTCCTCTTCACTTTCTGCCATAAGGGTGGTGTCATCTGCATACCTGAGGTTATTGATATTTCTCCTGGCAATCTTGATTCCAGCTTGTGTTTCTTCCAGTCCAGCATTTCTCATGATGTACTCTGCATATAAGTTAAATAAGCAGAAAACCGCATTATACAGTTACAGATATAAGGCAAAATAGTCATTAAACCAAGTCATTAAAGTCAAAATGAAAAGTCACATTATATCCATAGTTACATCAGTCCATCTTAAGACTGTTTGATGTCATCGGTTTAAGAAGAGTCATCACATACGATTGTTGTTGAAGGTATTTGCAGGCTTGGAGAAAGTCTTTTCCTCGAAGTGGAGATGTCTACCACAGGAAGCTTTCCTCTGATGAAGAGGGGAGCACTCCGCAGACCCAGCAGTTAGACTGATTGTGGAATTCAGTGTAGGAATGAGCCAGGACAGAAAGGCATTTTCTTGAGGATCAAACAGCAGACTCAGGGTTTTTGGAGTCAGCAGAAATAGGCTCACATAGATTATCAGACCCATCTTTTGGCTCATCCAGACAGTCCCATTACAGAAGCTGATCAGGAAGAAAGTAGACCAGGGGCTTCAGTAAGCACGGAGTAAGTTGCCCCGGTGTCTAAGAGGAAATTGATGGATTGGGCCCCCAGTTGTTAATACCCGGGGTTCCTCAGGTGTAATTAGGAAGAGAGCTTGTGTGGGGACCCCTGGGCACTTTCAGTCCTGTTTGTTTTGAGAGTCCGACCCCCGAAACCTTCGCCTCTGGGGGCAGTCTCTCTTCTAGTGTGGTCCTTTGCAGATGAGACCGGGGAGGCTTAGATGCCTGAGGGCAATTCCGCTTGAGATGCCCCTCCTTTCCACAGTAATAGCAAGCCCATCCCTTTTCACCTGGGTCCCTCTGGGCATTTTTCTCAGGCTGTTTAAGAAAGGTTCTCATAGCCATTGCGAGGGCTTCTGCCTGGTTCTTTGTCTTTTTCTGCCTTTCTTTCTTTCCCTCATATTCCCTACCATAATAGACTGTCTGAGCCAGTTGTAACAGAGTATCTAAAGATTGGTTTGGTCCATAGCCTGTTTTAATAGCTTACGGCAGATATCTGAAGCTGACTCAGTGAGAAATCTAACTTTTAAGATCACTTTTCCCTCTTCACTTTCGGGGTCAATCTCAGTGAGTCTGTGAAGGGCTTCTCTCAGTCTATCTAGGAATTTACCAGGAACTTCCTTCTCCTCCAATTCTATGTTTGCCAATTTGCCATAGTTTAAAGGCTTAGCACGCACCTGCCTGAGTCCTTCAAGAATACATCTGACAAAATGACTCTGATTCTTTCCTTTAGCTGTGTTGTAGTCCCAGTCTGGCTCTGTAGTTGGGACCGCCTGATTCTCAGTGGAGAAGGTGGTTATCTTGTCCTCCCTCTTCCCTACTGATTCATTACCAAGCCATTCATCTCCATAAGCAACCGCTTTTCCCAAAACTTGACTTTTTGAGTTGGGACTCAGCGTTTGTCACAAGATATATATCACATCCTTCCAAGTAAGGTCCTAAATCAGAGTAACACCTTTAAAAGCTCTAATATATTATTCTGGGTCCTCTAAATAGTCTCCCAGATCCTCCTTGATTCTTTGTATTTCTCGATAAGAAAAGGGCTTATTAACTCTCATAGACTGATTATTTCTCCCGGTGGGTGCTTCGTGAAGAGGCAAAAGCTTGTGTGGCTGTTCCTCAGTCTCTCTGGCTGCTCTGCACATATGATCCCAGGGGTAGATTGGAGAAACCTGCTTTTCTTTTCTCTTTGTCTCTTGTCCTCCATCTCATCTAGCAAAGTAGGAGGACTTGGAAGGAGCTGAAGGAGTCACACCCAAATCTATAAGACAGAAGTCTGGCATATTTTTCAGAGAGAAAAAGGGCAACACCTATGCTACTGCTACCCATTTCCCTTGTTTACTACAGAACCAGAATAATTGTAAAACAGTATTATACTTAAAAGAGCCTCCACTGGCCATTCTCTGTCCTCCAGTGGGTATTGCGGCCATGCAGTATCACATAGGAAGACCAGGTGTGTCTTCTTTAAGCCCTGGGGATCAAATCTATCCCAGTTTTTCAGGATACAGTTCAAAGGAGTGAGGCTGGAATTGTTAACTCCCATTTATAAGGGAGAAAAAAAGCAACCAGTGGCATCTTTCTACCTGAGGCGTCCCTCCTTGCTCCAGATGGGGGTGTGGACAGATTTTACACCAAAGCTTTTCTTTCCTGATCAGAGTTAATTTGTCCCTTACCGATGCAGGCACCGTACTCATCCCTCCCGGGTCAACCACCGAGATGGGGTGGGGATGCACCAGGGGTAGACCTGATGGCATTCCTAACTGATGTCCAGCTCTTCACCATTACTTCTGATGCCACCCAGCGTGCAATCAGAGTACCCTTCCTGAATGCCTCCCAGGCTAAACTGCTGGGGGAAACATTCATCACCTCAGTGCCTATGCATGACCAAACATTCACCACCTGAGTGCCTGTGCACGACCCTGAGTATATTCCTGACCACAATAAGACCAATACGCACATAAAACTGAAATGTTTCTTCTAAGCATCACCACACCAGTATAAGAGTCTCCTCTGGTCGACTAAGAGCCAGCATTACCAAAGGAAAAAACCCTTTGTAGTTCCAATCTGAGTAACCTTTAACCTCAGAGATGCTCTTGTAGCTAGAGCTCCATCTAACTTCTGAACTTTCAATTCCTAGTGAGGCTAGGTGATTCCTGACTACCAATCCAAGTTTGGGATCTAAGTAACAGTACACAGTAACAGCATAGATCACAAGTCCCTTGAAAGTCTATGATGTGACAGATTAGGTTAGTACTTCTAATTCCCAAGGAGTTATGAAATGGTCAAAGAGACCAAAAAGTTTGACTGAGAAAGGAGAGTTCAGTCCACACGCTTTGCCCATTTCTTATCAGTCACCAAAGGAGACATTGGGTATTTCTTGGCATTGGCAGGTCGGTATAAACCCCCAAGAGGTTTCTGCTGTAAGCTGTATGAGATCACCGTGGAACCGCAGAGCAGGGCTCCTCACTTGCTCCGCACAGGGCATTTCATTCATCCATGCAAGCACACCATAGAGTTAGTAAAGTACATCAGAAAATGTGTTTGCTAGGAGAACAAAGAGCTCCAAGCATCCTTGCTTTGTCCTGAAGAATCCCAGATGAGCCCCCAAGATGACAGGTTGTTACTAAACCATGCAAAGACGCTGGATTCTTGGCCTCTGGAGGAGACAAATTCAATCCAGGGCCAGAGACAAGACTTGATCACTCAGAACTTTTGTGTAATGAAGTTTTATTAAAGTATAAAGGAGATAGAGAAAGCTTCTGACATACAACAGAAGGGGGTAGAAAGAATACTCCCTTGCTAGTGTAAGCAATGGAATTATATACTCCAATGAATCTAAAAAGTGTCTGGAGGTTGTAAAGACCTCACCAGACCTCCTCCCATAATTCACATTTTAAGATAACAGAATTAGCCAGTAGGTTTAATCCAGAAACTGTCCTCAGGCAGGATACATTGATATATAATCCTTGTAAAGACCAGATCTACTCCCATAATGTACATTTTAAGATAACAGGATTAGCCAGAAGGTTTAATCCAGAGACTGTCCTCAGGCAGGATACATTATTGTTACATAATCCTGAGGAATGCAGAGGAAAAAAAGTTTGTCCTTTCTTCCTCCTTGAGAATTCCAGACCCCTTGGAGACCCCTAGACGTCTTATCAACATACCTAGGAAATGACTCTCTCAATATTGTTAACTGTAGGCACAGTATTTTATAGTAGTTCTCTAGAACTCACTCATCTTGTATTAATATTACTGAAGTTTTAGACCCTTAATCAGGAGCTTCCCATTCTCTCCTCTATTCTACGCCTGTAAACCACTCCTGCCCCTGCTGCTGCTGCTAAGTCACTTCAGTCGTGTCCGACTCTGTGCGACCCCATAGAGGGCAGACCACCAGGCTCCCCCGTCCCTGGGATTCTCCAGGCAAGAACACTGGTGTGGGTTGCCATTTCTTTCTCCAGTGCATGAAAGTGAAAAGTGAAAGTTAAGTCAGTCGTGTCTAACTCTTCACGACCCCATGGACCGCAGCCTACCAGGCCCCTCTGTCCATGGGGTTTTCCAGGCAAGAGTACTGGAGTGGGGTGCCATCGCCTTCCCTGACTCCTGCCCCTAGTAACTCCCTAATCTCAGAAACAGTTCTTTTGATTCTTATAAATTTTCTATTTTAGTATATTTTAGAAGTGGAGTCATGCCCTATTTATCTTTCTTTGACTGGCTTATTTCACTTAGCATTATGTCCTCAGACTTCTATCTATGTTGTCACATATTGCAGAATCCCTTTCTTTTTAAAGGCTCAAAAGTATTTCATTGGTCTGAGCCACCAACAAGTCCATCTTCCTAACCCAGGGATTTAACCTGGGTCTCTTGCATTGCAGGCAGATTTTTTACCTTCTGAGTCACCAGGGAAGCCCCACATTGTGTATATATACCACATTTTCTATATCCATTCACCCTGCAGTGAACATTCAGGTTTCTGCTTCATGACTATTTTTAATAATGCTGAAGTGCAGTGAGTGTGGAAGGGCTAATGTGTCCTCAAGATCCTGATTTCAGTGTTTTGAATATATACCCAGAAATCAGAATCCTGGATGATAACAGCATTTCTATTTTTGCATGCTTGAGGAAACTTGATAATATCTTACATGCTTTCACTATTTGCCTTTCCACAAACAGTGCATAGGCTCCAAATTTTCTACAATTTTGCCACTTTTTTTTTTTCCTTATTGGAACTATACTGATATCCTCTGAGGTGATTTCATCATGATTTTGATTTGTATTACCCTAATGAGTAGTGATGTTGAACATTTTTTCATATACCCATTGATCATTTGTAGGTCTATTAAGCTCCCCTGTTCATTTTTTAAAATCAGGTTATTTGTTTGTATGCTACTGAGTTGTGGAGATCCTTATATACTTTTGGAGCTCAACCATTTATCAGATATATAGCTTGCAAATATTTTCTCCCATTCTATAAATTGTCTCTTCATTCTATTCATTATTTCCTTTGTTGTGCATAAAGTTTTTGGTTTGATATAGTCCCACTTGTCTATGTTTACTTTTGTGGCCTTTGTTTTGGTGTCATATCTGTGAAATCATTGCCAAGACCAATGCCATGAAGATTTTCCTCTATCCCTTGGGATAGTTGTAAGACAGAATGTGAATATTATAATCTTTGACAATGTAAACATAGTAGAAGGTGTAGAAAAAAAGGGAAAGATAGATTAGAGGAGGTTGTATCTTCATCTCATAAACAGGGTATTGTAATGTCTAAGCACTTACCATAGAAAGACATTTTGCTAAATGCGTCATATCCAATAATTAATTTAAAATTCAAATTCATGACCCAAGATTTTAAATTTTAGATGAAAAGCCTGGAGCACACAGATAACAAAGGATTTGACCATGATTACACAAGTAAAAAGATCCCCTGGAGAAGGAAATGGCAACCCACTCTAGTGTTCTTGCCTGAAAAATCTCATGGACAGAGGAGCCTGTCAGGCTACAGTCCAAAGGGCTGCAAAGAGTTGGACACAACCAAGCAACTAAGTACACATATACAAAATAGCATCGAGTGAAAATGCCAAAAAGTGATTGAATGATAGAGAGCCTAAAGCATTAAAGTGTTTAAAGTACTGTTAAAATGTATAAATATAAATAAGGGATTAAAAGCATTCTAGAACTATATTTGGAGGAAGATGCAGAAATAGAAGAACAAACACATGCATGTGTGCTAAGTTGCTACAGTCATGTCCAACTCTGCGACCCTATGGACTGTAGCCCACCAGGCTCCTCTGGGATTCTCCAGTCAAGAATACTGGAGGGGGTAGCCATGCTCTCCTTCAGGGCATCTTCCCAACCCAAGCATTGAACCTGGCTCTATTACATCAGCTACATTGGCAGGTGAGTTCTTTACCAGTAGTACCACCTGGGAAGCCCAGACGAACAAGTGCAAATGCTTTAAATGTTTTAGTATTTATCAAACAGATTTATATACTACATAATGTCTGAAGTTAATAAGCAATAAAATATATTTAGATATTTATTGAGTTGGCCCAAATGTGCATTATGGAAAAACACAAATGAACTTTTTTGATCAACCCAATATTTACAGTTATGGTAGAAACGATCAGAAGATTTTAGAACAGTGACAATTAAAAGTTTTCACCTAACAAAGGAAGAATAAATATGGGAAAGGTTAAGGAAGATGTTTGTTTTGTTACTGTATGTATAAATTACTTGACTTTTTAAATGTAAACTTATTCTATATTATAAAATTTCAGCAAAGCAACTTTTTAAAAAAAGTTTAAGTGCACTGATATGTAGAATACATATTTTTATGCTATAAAAATCTATCTCATGATTGTTATAACAAAATGGTATCTTATCACAAAATTTTTCTTTTATATACTCATAGAAAGAACTTAAAGAAATAATTTATTTGGACCTATTTACATAGATTTTTTTTATCACATACAAACATAAAGAAGAAAGATAATATAAGCAAAATGAATTTTACAGTATATATTTTGCATGGTGTACCCCTTTCCCATCTAAAGTGTCACTTAAGCTCTTTGCCTTATGTCATTGTCACTTTAGTGAAACACAGCAGCCATTTTGTCATTTTGTCATGGTAAAAAGGAAAAAGACAAACAGGTAGCTTCTTGTAGATTTAGATTGCTCTTTAGAACACAATCCAAAAGATGAATTACTAATCATATTCATTTTGGTAGTCTTGTGGCTTGTTATTAATTTGATAAATAAAAGCATTAGTAGTTTAACTGACTCTTGTTTTATCCTACATGTTTCCTGAGAAATTCACCAAAACCGTGACAACTGGAAAATAAGATACAAAAAGAAAGATTTTAGAAGATGCACCTTTTAAATACATTTTAGGTTGCATATTTATCTCAATTATCTCTTGCTTGCAAATAAGATTTTTTTTTTAAGTACAAATAGCAGGAAGAAGTTTTATAAATGTGACAAATGATGATGTAAAAGCTAACGTGCCCATATATGAGTATGTGGGACTAAATACTTTGGAGTCTAATAAGCCATGTCCAAACATTTTAGTGAAACTTTTATGTAAATGAAAACTCACTTTTGAAAGTGGAGAAAATGAGTGAAAATGGCTACAATTTATCAAAAGGGCCACTTTGGAGTGCTTAGCCTTAATGATGGGTCTATTACACATATTTTAAGAGCACAAATGAGAGAAGAGTTGTCTCTGATTATTTTCTCTTCTCTCCCAACTCTTCCTTGTCTTTGGTTACATTTTTCCAAATTTCTTTCTAAAAATGTAGAACTAGTTTACTGTTCCCCCTACTCGTATAAAGTAGAACTCACTTCTGAAAGATTCATGCCTTAGAAGGCTACCATTGAGAAGAAAAAGAAAATTTTGTCCTTTGAATTAAAAAGGGCCTTCAAATTGAATTTGCATTTATTTGACTTCATTAAGTTTGATATATTTTCACATATTTTCTATTACTTTTATAGGCAAATTCAGAATTTCATTTATGGAATTTCTTTTATAATTTTTTATTCATGTATATTGGTAGCTATGTATATACAGAGAAATTTGCTTCACAGTAAGAGTAGAAAAGCATTCACACTATTTTCTTCTCATGTATAAATTTCATGTTTTTAAATATAGAAGTCCCAATTCTATCTGTAATTTTATTTTTGATAAGGTATAAATTAAGAATATTCCTTTCAAAAAATTCTCATAGCATATTATTATTCAACATCAGTTTAATGTATCCAAAATTCTCAGTGCTACTTACAACTTATACTTATTCCTTTGGAGAAACAAATAGGGGAAAATAATATCGAATTCAAGTTAATCTTTACTTATTTCCTTCACAGAACTCATCACATTGTATCAGAATTGTTTACTTGCTGTCTCATCACTAGACTTTGGCTATCATTATCATAGTGTTAATATCTTCAACTGGTATTACAGTAAGTACTGCACAGAAAATGCTCGAGAGAATTTTTTAATAAATCAATGATATATTAATATATGCACAGACATGCATAATCCCCTGAGGCCATTATAAATGATTATTTTTTAATATAAGTATATACTTGGAGTCTATTCTTTTGATATTTAATTCTTTTGCAGGTATAGTATATTTTAAACTCTAATAGTCAGATGTTTCCCAATATCTAATAAAATATATCATGACGCAGATGTTTACATTTCTCACAGACTACCTGTAGATTGCACACTGACATTTCTCTTGATGTTTTCAATTTTTGTCCATCAATGCAAATCTGTATTATAATTTCCACAACCTGTAGTTAATACATGAAGACAGTCTGTCTATATATACACCTTGAATGGAGTGTTTTAGAGCCTATTTCTCAAGGAAACAAACCAAAAATGTCTAAAGTGGTTGACTCAGTTTTGAGGCACTACCTGCATCAGAGGCAGTTAAGTTGCCTATATATTGTGACCATTTTCTAACAGAAAGCTATACAATCTTCTTTTTATAATGTTAGTATATTCTGACATATGGAAATAAAGTCTTTTGAGAAAGGATCTCTTCTTGATAATCTGTGTAAAAGCACTATAGAGGTAGTTTAGAGGGCATAGAGGGTAGTATAGAGGTCCTGCTTGCAAACATGTCACATTGTATTATATTTCTTCAAATGAAGTGAAATGCTGACTTGATATGCTTGACAATGATGTTAATATTATTATACATAATACTATAATATGTTATATATGACAATGATACTAATATTGTATTAGTATTAAAAATATTAGCTTTCTTAACATGATTTATTTATATGCTCAATGTACATGACACATGCAAGTGAAAGTTGCTCAGTTATGTCCGACTCTTTGTGACCCCATGGACTATACAGTCCTGGGAATTCTCCAGGCCAGAATGCTGGAGTGGGTAGCTTTTCCCTTCTCTAGGGGATCTTCCCAACCCAGGGATTGAACCCAGGTCACCCAATTGAGGGGGGATTCTTTACCAGGTGAGCCACAAGGGAAGTCCCCAAATACTGGAGTGAGTAGCCTATCCTTTCTCCAGCTGATCTTTCCTACCCAGGAATTGAACCGGGGTCCCTGGCATTGCAGGCAGATTCTGTACCAACTGAGCTATCAGGGAAGCCTACATAAGCATAAAGCAATTAATAAAAGCATTTTCTTGAATTGGTAACATATTACATTTATATAATGCTTAAAAGTTCGTTTTTATAATAAATCCAGTTTGAAGGCAGTTATCTCTTATATGCAATTATGTAATCTTGCCAGTTCAATCTTCAATTTAAGTCCTTACACTGTATAATAGCAAATTTGTATGATTTTATTGCAATAGCTACTTAGGAGTTGGGATTTCTTTCCTGCAAAAACAACTTTCTCATTATATGGTCAGCATTATACATATATTTTAAATTTTCTGAATCACTCTCTCTATGTAGAGTTCATAATTAATGTTCAGAAGCCAGATTTAATTAAGAGTATGCCAAAGAAGTGTATGTTGGTTCTGAGTGATTTGGGAGTAGAATTGTTTTCTACGTGCATTTCAAGTTTGTAATTAAACAAAATAGCTTTGGATGGAAAGATGATTTAGCATCCTTAACCAAACACCCACGTTTTTAAACAAACTTATAATTTGCATATTCTAGGTGATTTGCATTTTCAGCGCTTATGCTATACCACGCTATTTGAATTCAGGTGAGTGGGCAGGCAAATGGCACAATGCATCAATGCCTGTGATGAAAAGAAAAAAGAGCAGCTGAACACTGTAAAATACCCTTGAACTTTTATGGTGACTTACCAGTGGTCATGCTGGCTCCTTTAGGTGTAATTAGTATGCTCAAAGAAAAGCTATTATGTCACAGATAAGGACATAATAAGTGAAGGGAGGTAGAACCAAAGAAAATAATTTTATTTGTGTACTTCAAAGTGTATTTCATTGGAATATAAATTAATAAGTTTTCTTGAACATGTAGGACTTTATTATATATGATCAACTTTGATCACATGCACTTACTATTGAGAAATAATTTGTCATATTTTTTCCTTAGATTTTAATTAAACATGACCCTAATATAAAATTAAAACCAGGGAATAGTTTCAAGGAATTAAATCACACTTTAAAACATGATCAAAAATATGTATAAATTAATCAAACAGTGCAACTGATACAGGCCAAAAATAAAGTCACAAAAAGGGAATTTTAACAAATTTAAATAATTATCTATATTCATAAAAATGCTTCTTAATGTATATTTTCAGTTAATCTTGAAGATCTTTTTGGCTGGTAACTAACAATTTTTGTACTTTTAAAAGATTGAATGCTCTTTCATTACTAAAAATATGGTCAGTAATAATCCAATCCACATGATGTTGTCTTTGCTGAAGTATTTCTATTACAGGGCTTAAATGAGACATTAAATGGAAAGAGTTGTCTTTATTCTTTTCTCTCTGTCCACTGCACCTCAACATCAGCAACTCTCCCCGCTGGATAGCCTCTACCTCCTTTCTGCTTGTTTTCCTCTCACTGAAGCTAGTTTCATGTATATTACTTACAACCTAAGGTGATAAATAAAGTACTAGTGTATCCTTCTTTTTAACCTCTTCAAGAATGAAAAGTTCATCTTAAAAAGACTTAAATAAAGGTAATTTGGATATAATTAATCATATTGTCCCTTCAGCTTTCATTTAAAATTTAAAGCATATTCCACCCAAATTTGGGGAATCATGTTAAAAATCACCCTTAGTTGCAATAAGCTGTTTTGGGAGAAAACTGATAAAATGTCTTGATCAACATATATAATAACATTCATACTGTAAATTTTGTGGCAGAATTTACACATTCAGTTGACTCTATGCCTTGAAAATGGAATCTTAGGCAAGGAAGTTCTTTCTTGCAATCACCGTTCATTAACTAGCTTATTATCTAATAGAACAGACAGAAGTTAATTATTAATATTATCCAATTAAATATAATATTACAATTTGAAATAATAATGATGAAGTGGAAGTTTCTTCTTGAACAGGTAGATTCTGTCATTTATTTTTGAATTCACACTAAAGGGAATTCTTTTCAAATAACCTACCATTTTATTTTATTTTATGTTATTTATTTTTTTAACCTACCATTTTAAAATGTCTTATAAACTGACTTTATCTTAAGGGAAGCATGTTATTTTTCTTTAACTACCTCAGTAGAAATATTTTTTTTTAAATATATGTAGTATATTATTAGAGATTAGAACAGCTTTAACTTTTTTCATGGAAGTATTTTAAATATTATTAAAAATGTTAACATTTTTCAAGATTTGGGTATATTTATATATTTGTGAATTTTATTATATTTACATACCATTTTGAATTTTTTTTTTCTGAATGTAAGAGATATTCTGGTAACTCCTGCTAAGTATGTAACACATATATGAAGAGTGAAGAGTATAATTTCTATAACTTAATTTTTTCTTTCATTTTATGAGAGAACAAAGTGGAAGACAAGAATTTTTTTCATGTTTAAATTTAGATTTTTCCATTCAGTGTGATAGTTACAAATAGTTGATTTAAGATAGCAGTGCCACTGGAAATATTTATTAACCTCAAGGAAAAATGTAAACACTATTCACTTACTTTCTTAACTATACTTTTCTCTATATTTATTAGGATAATGGATAAAGAATTTATAGGGAAAATGAATAAATGAAGTCATTAAACAAGATTTTACTAATTATTTACATATAAGGAAATAATTATTATATCATTTTCATTCTTTTCTTATGTAAGGTTTCCAATTATTTCTATTTTTTACTCTTTTAATTTGTATTTCCAGCTATGATTTGAAATTCATCTATAAAGATGAGCAATTATAATGACATCTCATGCATTTATATAAGCAGTATGTTTAAGGGGGGAAAATGGAATTGTAAACTAAACCAGAATTATAGCTATGAATATAATTATGAGGTAGGAATGCATTGGTTTTACTTAGTAGCAGATTTTTTTCTTTTAATTAAGAACTTTTGTGCAAAGTGCTGAATAAATTAATACCAACTATCTTAAGTAAAAGGGATTGGTAACTCCAAATATAACTGTTATTTATTTTCTGCCTATTTTCTTCTTTCTTCCCACTCTATTAATCTCTCTCTCTTTATGGGAGTGGAATTTAACCTAAATATATCTTCAATAACTTTAAAAACATGTAAATTTAGCATACCAATAGGTTAACTTCTAAATAAAGTTACTTTAGTGGATGTATGGATGTGAGAGTTGGACTGTGAAGAAGGCTGAACCCTGAAGAATTGATGCTTTTGAATTGTGGTGTTGGAGAAGACTCTTGAGAGTCCCTTGGACTGCAAGGAGATCCAAGCAGTCCATTCTGAAGGAGATCAGCCCTGGGATTTCTTTGGAAGGAATGATGCTGAGGCTGAAACTCCAGTACTTTGGCCATCTCATGCGAAGAGTTGACTCATTGGAAAAGACTCTGATGCTGGGAGGGATTGGGGGCAGGAGGAGAAAGGGACGACAGAGGATGAGATGGCTGGATGGCATCACTGACTCGATAGAAGTGAGTCTGAGTGAACTCCGGGAGTTGGTGATGGACAGGGAGGCCTGGCATCCTGAGATTCATGGGGTTGCAAAGAGTCGGACACGACTGAGCAATTGAACTGATAGAAGTAATATGAATTTTAGGGTAAATTTCATGATATGTTTTAGCAAAGATAAAAATAATAAATGACTACTTTGTGTGCAATAACATCTATATTCTGACCCAAGGAATTAAACGTTTATATCACAAACTCTGGCAGTTTCTCTGACCACCAGAGTCATATATTCAACTGCTTCTTCCATCTCTCTCTGCATGTGAACAGGAGTCTCAAAATTAATATATCCAAAACTGAGTTCTCAGTGATTTTCTCAAAAAAAAAAAAAACAAAACAGTTTTTCTTCTGTGACATTTTATATCTCAGCAAATGGCCATTTTGTTCTTTCAGTTTTTTTTAGACTCATTCTCTTATGCTCTGAATCTAATTTATCAGAAAATTCTATGGATTCTATCCTCAAAAATATATCCACAACCTGTCATTTCTCACTGCTATTCCATGACCACAAATTTCCACCTTATCAGGTCTGTCATCTTCTGTCGTATTCTCCTAACCTAACTTCCTGATTCTCTCCTAGACCCCCAGCAGAGGAATCCTTTAACAACATAAGACCGATCATGCAATTCCTCTTCACAATGAGAGTGGCTCTCATTTCATTCATTTAGAGAAAAATTCTTCTAATGGCTGATGAGGTCCTACATGGTAATCCTTAACTCTTCCTTCACACAGTCTTTTCATCTAGGCTATTCCTACCACACAGGTCTGTTAATTCTTAAAACTCATCAGATATCTCCTCACGCAGAGACTTTTACAGTAGCCCTTTCCTAGGCCTGAAGCTTTCTCCCCCAGATAAGTCCCTCACTTTATTTAAGTCTGCTCAAATCTCAGTGCTTTAGTATACCTTTCCTCACTTTATTTAAATGCCACACATATTTTCTCTTGCTTTCACTTCTCTATTTTTTCTCTATTTCTCT
The DNA here is from genome assembly GCF_032405125.1 of Capricornis sumatraensis. Classification (NCBI taxonomy): domain Eukaryota; kingdom Metazoa; phylum Chordata; class Mammalia; order Artiodactyla; family Bovidae; genus Capricornis; species Capricornis sumatraensis. The sequence continues at coordinate 18,420,871 of NC_091081.1, read as the reverse complement.
CCCAATGTGAAAATTCCATGAGAGAAATAATTTTTTGTATTTTATTCATTGCTATATGTCCTATACTTAGAAAACTAAAATATGGTAGGTATTAAATAAATACGTGTTGAATAAATGAATACATTCATATTTCAAGTGGCAGAAAGGTAGCTTTAAAGAAAATAACCCAAGAGGACTAAAATGGTTAATTTGCTTTACAAAACCAGCAGTTCCACCCAATAGTGAAGCATAATCTTCAGTCCCACCTGATCAAGGAGCCTAGCCAGAGACCCTGATAGCTTCAGAGCCCATCTTCTTGGGCAGGGAGCCAAGCCTTCATCTACACTCACCATTGGATATAGCCTCCGGCGCTGCCTGACCAGGGAGACCGAACAGAGTCCCTGGGCAGCCATGGAGCTCAGGTTAAGGTTCTGTCCAGCTGCTTTTTTCCTTTTCCTTTTTTTTTTTTTTTAAGATATGACATCAGTAGCATAAACAACTAGAACAAAAATAAGTACTACATTAAGTAAAAAGCTTCTGTACAACAAAAGATCAACCAGAATAAGAGGAATCTAGAAAATGAGAGAAACTACTACTAAACCATCTATCTGGTAAAGGGCTTATCTCCAAACTGTAGGAGTAACTCATAAAACTCAAATAGGCTGGATTAGGGAAATGGGATGGTATTTTCAAAGGGTAAAAACTTCCAGTTATAAGACACATCAGTTCTGGAAATATGTACAGCACAATGACCATAGTTAGTATTGTATTGTAAATTTGTTGAGAGGGCAAATCTTAAAAGTTATCACCACACACACGCATACATACATATAACTGTGTAAGGTCATGAATACGATATGTTCAATAAACAATTATGGTAGGTATTGTCAAATAAAATCATACACCTTAAACTTATCTTATACCTTAAACTTACACAGTATTATATGTCAATTATATCTCAATAAAACAAGAGATAAAGAAATGCAGGTGCTTGACAATGATTAACTGGTTAAGTATTTAATTGAGATATTAATAAAATGTTTAAAATTAAAAGAAGGTAGTATAATTGTAAAGAACCTTACTTCTTTTCATTAGTATGGAACACTTTTTCCTAGTCCTTAAATAATTTGAATCTGTCAGTTAAGGAATATATCTTACATTCAGTTCTACAGTGATTGAGTCACTGAATTTCAACAAACCCTGACAAAAACTCAGGGAGATCAGGAATCAGCACTCTGTGCTCTGGGAAAATAGATTGAAAAGGACTTCAGATAGTTAGATATTTTGAGGAGAAAACTTTGTGAACCCCAGTTCTTGCATCTTCCAAGACTTGGAAAAGCACTAACACCAATAACCAAGACAGGGACTGGGGAACAAGATGGTGGTGGAGTAGGTGGATTTGGAGTACATCTCTCTCCATGGATACACATGTGAATACACATTCAGACACAGAAGTGCATGCAGAACAGAGTGAACAGGAATACCTGACCAGCTGAAAAGAATACATCAGTCAGTTCAGTTCAGTCGCTCAGTCGTGTCCAACTCTGCGACCCCATGAATCGCAGCACGCCAGGCCTCACTGTCCATCACCAACTCCCGGAGTTCATTCAGCCTCACATCCATCGAGTCAATGATGCCATCCAGCCATCTCATCCTCTGTCGTCCCCTTCTCCTCCTGCCCCCAATCCCTCCCAGCATCAGAGTCTTTTCCAATGAGTCAACTCTTCGCATGAGGTGGCCAAAGTACTGGAGTTTCAGCTTCAGCATCATTCCCTCCAAAGAAATCTCAGGACTGATCTTCAGAATGGACTGCTTGGATCTCCTTGCAGTCCAAGGGACTCTCAAGAGTCTTCTCCAACACCACAGTTCAAAAGCATCAATTCTTCAGGGTTCAGCCTTCTTCACAGTCCAACTCTCATATCCATAGAACCACAAAACACTTGGTAGGATTAAGGAACTAGGGAGGAAAACAGGAGTGTTTGTAGGACTGGACCTGTCCTCGGCAGGTGGGGGAACTGAAGCGGGGGTCTGATCCCCACATCGGGGCAATTGTCTGCATCAGAGGAGAAACATTTACGGCTGAAAGGGAAACAGCTGATCTGTGGCAGCCTAAATGGAATAGAGAATCAGATAGTCCTTGGTGCAGCCATACATACCCCAGACAGGAACGTTGGCCCCCTGGAAGGTGCAGCGGCAGGGAGTTGGAGTTTAGGGACTGTGGAGCAATCCCAGGGTGAGGGCTGCTGTTGACTCTAGAGAGATGGATCAAGGGGATATGAGGGAGGAGATTGTGGTGGGAAATGCCTGTCGAGGAAAGCCAGGCAGCCATGGAAACAAGATGATACTGTTGAGTCATGTGTATGGGTAGATGATTGGCAGATGAACAATAGAGAGGCTGGCCCATCAAATGACTGATGCACTGAACTACAGAGTAGGACCCCACTCAGAGTGCCCCTTTAAGTGCCTGACACCCCAATCTACAGAGTAGGACCCCAGACAGGGGGGCCCATCTATGTGCCTGACCTGTCAAACAACAGAGAAGGACCCCAGGCAAGAGAGCCCTCTAAGTGCCTGAATGGACAGAGCTATGGAGAAAGACTGGCCAAAGAGGCCTTCTGATCACCAGCTACAAGAGGCTCAGAAAAAGATTATGATAGGGCCATAACTCCTGCGGTGGAGGCAGTCTTTGATCCTGTACACTAGGCACCACCAGGGTCCCTGCAAACCAAGCAGCCGCACCACTTTCATGCTCAACTCTCACTTGGACAGAGCTGCTACAGGCCAAAAAAAAAAAGAAGTCTTGTGTCTATGTGTGCAGGGTCACTTCAGTCGTGTCTGTCTCTTCCTGACCCTGTAGACTGTGGTCTGCCAGGCTTCCCTGTCAGGGAGGTTGGTGTCTCCAGGCAAGAATATAGAGCATATTGGCCAATACTTATTGCCATACCCTTTTAGAGCGCTGTATTTCCTGCTGCCATAGGCACCAACTCCCCTGAGTACCTAATGCTGCCAGAACTCCTGCGACCCAAGCAGCTGCACCACCTCCACACCTAGCTGTCACAGGGGCAAACCCAAGTCCTCCAGGGCAGCCTCAGGAGCAAAGCCCGGTGGACAACCCACATGTAGAGGTGGAAATAAAACCACAATTGAAACTCAGGGGCAGTGTGGCTAAGGAACAAGACCCAAAACCTTCCCATCAGCTATACAAGTTGCAGATTGAATCCACATGATCTACTAGGTAGACTGTGTCTATGGAATATATAAAAGGCCAAAGAGAGCTCCCACAAAAGAAAACGCACTAATTCTGATAGTTGTGGACACTGGAGACAAGAACGCATAGGAGTAGAAGCAGATTAGAATCTGAGCTGTCCCCACAGCAGATCCAGAGATCAGCAAAGTGTTGGAGGGCTAGGGAGGTAAGGTGGACTGTGACTCCTAGCGAGGGAAAGGACTCTGACAGCAGTGACTCAAGGAAAACTTTTATTATTCTTATTTTTTTATTTGTTCTGTAGATTATTTTGGATTTTTTTTCTTTTTTTTTTTCCCCTCTCTGCTGTATTTCTCTATTTCATTGGCACTATGAAATCCAATTAAGCTTTTGAGCTTTTTTTTGTCACCTTTTTTTATTGTTGTTGTAAACCTCTGCCTCTATGTTGGGCTTTTGCAGTTCTGTGGAGTTTTCCTTTTTTTTTTTTCTTTTCACTTTTTAAAAAATTTTAGTTTCTTAAACCTATTTTTTTTGTACATTTATTCCTTTGCTTTTCCTACAGTTCTCTTCCCTTTGCAGTTAATCATTAATGTATATAAATCTTCTTTATCTACCTCTATTTAACTTTACATATCTATGCTTTCTTTCTTTTCTTTCTCTTCTGTCCTCTCAACACATTTGTTAGTTTTATTTTCATTGCTTTATTTTCTTGTTTTCCAGTTTGTGTTTTGGTTTTTTTTCTGGTAGATATAATTTTTGGTTTCCTTTGGTCACCAGATCAGGCTATTCTATTTTTGTTGGACTGTTTTGATTTTGTTTATGGGTACATATGTATGTATATGTGTGTATTCAGTCACACTTTTTATTGTTGTTATAAAATTCTGCCTCTGGGTTGCACTTTTGCAGTTCTATAGAGTTTTCCTTTAATTTTCCTTTTTCCTTTCTTCTTCTGTTTTTTTTTTCTTTTCTATTTTATATTTCTAATATTTAAGTTTTTAAAACCAATTATATTTTTTCTACATTTATTCCTTTGCTTTTCCTACTGTTCTTTTCCCCATGCAGTTAATCTTTAGTATATATAAATCTTCTTCATTTACCTCTATTTAACTTTGCATATCTATTCTTTCTTTCTTTTCTTTCTTTCCTTTCCTCTCAACATATTTGGTAATTTTGTTTTCACTGCTTTATACCACAATTGGCACCTTGCTTTAGTTTTGTTTTCATTGCTTTTTTCCCCATTTGGCACCTTGCTTTAGTTAGTTTTGCACTTAACTGGTAATTATTATTTTTTACTTCCTTTGTTTGCTGGGTCAATCTACTGTACTTAGACTTCCCTGGTGGCTCAGATGGTAAAGCATCTGTCTACAATGCGGGAAACCCTGGTTTGAGCCCTGGGTTGGGAAGATCCCCTGGAGAAGGAAATGGAAATCCACTCCAGTACTATTGCCTGGAAAATCCCATGGACAGAGGACCTGATAGGCTACAGTCTATGGGGTTGCAAAGAGTTGAACACGACTGAGTGACTTCACTTTTGTTTTCACTTTCTACTGTACTTTATCTCTGTTTGACTGTTTTTACTTTGCTCATGGGTGTATATGTATATGTGTACATTCCATTATTTTAATTATTTGCCTGATTTCGTAATTGCCATTTGCCTGGGGTTCATCTTCGGTTTCTCATTTTTTGGATATTTGTTTTAATCTCACTTAATGCCATAACAAACCACTTGTAGAATCTTCATTTCTGACTGGAGATCAAGCCCTGAGCCGTTGGAGTGGGAGCATTGACTCCAAGACCCTAGACTACCAGAGAACTAACCCTAGGGAGTATCAAGTAGTGAGACCTCAAATTTGAATACAAACCATTTGAATACAAGACTTGGAATCACCCAACTATAGCAGCTCTCTGTATAGGACACTTCATCTAAACAACAAGCAATACAAAAATACAAACCAAATCATCAGCAGACAGGATTACCACCTCACTCAGCCTTGCCCATTAGAGGGAAAACAAACAAACAAAAACTCAGCACAAATCTCACCCTATATGAAGCTTACACAAACCACTGGACCAGCCTTAGGAGGGCAGAAACCAAAAGGAAGAAAGAATTCAACCTCCTTCAAGGAAGGAATTCAACTTTCCCGAAGGCTGGGAAAAGGAGATCTCAAACACAATAAGTTAAAAAAAAATAATGAAAATGCAAAGAAATGCTACACAAATGAAGCAACAAGCTAGAAACACAGAAGTCCAAATAAATGAAGAGGAAATAGGCAAACTATCTGAAAAAGAATTTAGAATAATGATAGTAAAGATGATCAGAAACCTTGAAAATAAAATGGAGAAAATGCAAGAATCAATTAACAAAGACCTAGAAGAACTAAAGAATAAACACAAAGAGACAAACAACACAGTTACTTAAATTAAAAATACTCTAGAAGGAATCAATAGCAGAATATCTGAAGCAGGAGAATGAATCATTGAGCTGGAAGATAAAATGGTGGAAATAACTTCTGAAGAGCAGAAAAAAGTAAAAAGAATGAAAAGAACTGCGGATAGTCTCAGAGACCTCTGGGACAATATCAAACACACCAACATTAGAATTATATGGATCCCAGAAGAAGAAGAGGAAAAGAAAGGGTATGAGAAAATTTTTTAAGAGATTATAGTTGAAAATTTCCCCAACATGGAAAAGGAAATAGTCAATCAAGTTCAAAAGGCACAAAGAGTCCTAAATAGGATAAATCCAAGGAGAAACATGCCAAGACACATACTAATCAAACTAACAAAGGATAAACACAAAGAAAGAAAGAATATTAAAAACAGCAAGGGAGAAGCAACAAGTAACATATGAGGGAAACCCTGTATGCTTAACAGCTGATCTTCCAGCAGAAACTCTGCAGGTCAGAAGGGAATGGCAGGATATACATAAAGTTCTGAAAGGGAAAATCTACAACCAAGATTACCATACCTGGCAAGGATCTCATCCAAAACTGATGGAGAAATAAAAAGCTTATCAGACAAGCAAAAGTAAAGAGAAATTCAGTATCACCAAACCAACATTACAACAAAAGTTAAAGGGACTTATATAGTCAAGAATACAACAGAAGAAAAAGATCTACAAAATCAACACCAAACCATTAAGAAAATGGCAATAGGAACATATATATCAATAATTTCTTTAAATATAAATGGATTAAATGTTCTAACCAAAAGACACAGAGAGGCTAAATGGATATAAAAACAACACCCATATATATGCTATCTACAAGACACCCAATTCAGAACTAAAGACCCATTCAGACTGAAAGTGAGATGATGGAAAAATATATTCCATGCAAATGGGAAGCAAAAGAAAGCTGGAGTAGCAATCCTCATATCAGACAAAATAGACCTTGAATAAGATTACAAGAAATAAATAAAAACATTACATAATGATCAAGGGATCAAACCAAGAGGAAGACATAAAAATTGTAAACATCTATGCATCATGAGTTTGGGTAAACTCCGGGAGTTGGTGATGGACAGGGAGGCCTGGTGTGCTGCGATTTATGGGGTTACAAAGAGTCAGACATGACTGAGTGAATGAACTGAACTGAACTCATGCATTCAACATAGGAATGTCTCAATACATCAGATAAACACTAACAGACATAAAAGGAGAAATTGGCAGCAATGGAATAATAGTAGGAAACTTTAAAATCCCACTCAAACCAATGGACAGATCATCAAAACAGAAAATTGATAGGGAAACACAAATCTTAAATGATACATTAGATGAGATGGATCTCATTGATATCTTCAGGACATTCCATCCAAATGCAAAAAAATACATCTTCATCTCAAGTGCACACAGAACATTCTCCCCACGATAGACCACATCTTGGCTCACAAATCTAATTTCAGTAAATTTTAGAAAATTGAAATCATATCAAGCATCTTTTCTGACAACAATGCTATGAGACAAGATATCAATTATAAGAAAAAAATATAAGAAACACAAACACATGGAGATTAAACAATGTGTTCCTAAATAACCAAGAGGTTACTGAATATCAAATTTCAATTCAGTTCAGTCTCTCAGTAGTGTCCAGCTATTTGTAACCCCATGGACTGCAGCATGCCAGGCATCCCTGTCCATCACCAACTCCCAGAGTTTATTCAAACTCATGTTCACTGAGTTGGTGATGCCACCCAACCATCTTATCCTCTGTTGTCCCCATCTCTCCCCATGTTCAATAGTTTCCAAAAAGTCTGTTCTTCACATCAGGCGGCCAAAGTATTGAAGTTTAAGCTTCAGCCCTTCTAATGAATATTCAGGACTGATTTCCTTCTAGGATGGACTGGTTCGATCTTCTTGCAGTCCAAGGAACTCGCAAGAATCTTCTGCAACATCACAATTCAAAAGCATCAATTCTTTAGCACTCGGCTTTCTTTACAGACCAACTCTCACATCCATACATGACTACTGGAAAAAAACCATAGCTTTGACTAGATGGAGTTTGTTGGCAAAATAATGTCTCTGCTTTTGAATATGCTATCTAGGTAGGCCATAAATTTTCTTCCAAGGAATAAGCATCTTTTAATTTCATGGCTGCAGTCACCATCTGCAGTGATTTTGGAGCCCCCCAAAATAAAGTCAACCACTGTTTCCATTTTTCCCCATTGATTTGCCATGAAGTGATGGGACCAGATGCCATGATCTTTGTTTTCTGAATGTTAAGCTTTAAGCTAACTTTTCATTCTCCTCTTTCACTTTCATCAAGAGGCTCTTTAGTTCTTCTTCACTTCGTGCCATAAGGGTGGTGTCGTCTGTGTATCTGAGGTTATTGATATTTCTCCCAGCAATCTTGATTCCAGTTTGTGTTTCATCCAGCCCAACATTTCTTATAATGTACTCTGCATATACATTAAGGAGCAGGTGACAGTATACAGCCTTGACATACTACTTTTCCAATTTGGAACCAGTCTTTTGTTCAATGTACAGTTCTAATTGTTGCTTCCTGATCTACATACAGATTTCTCAAGAGGCAAGTCAGGTGGTCTGGTATTTCCATCTCTTAAATAATTTTTCACAATTTGTTGTGATCCACACAGTCAAAGGCTTTGGCATAATCAATAAAGCAGAAATATATATTTTTCTGGAACTCTCTTGCTTTTTCCAGAATCCAATGGATGTTGGCAATTTGATCTCTGGTTCTTCTGCCTTTTCTAAAACCAGCTTGAACATCTGGAAGTTTATGGTCACATACTGTTCAAGCCTGACTTGGAGAATTTTGAGCATTACTTTACTAGCATGTGAGATGAGTGCAGTTGTGGGGTAGTTTGAGCATTCTTTGGCATTGCCTTTCTTTGATATTGAAATGAAATCTTTCCAGTCCTGTGGCCACTGCTGAGTTTTCCAAATTTGCTGGCATATTGAGTGCAGCACTTTCACAGCATCATCTTTTACTATTTGAAATAGCTCAACTGGAATTGCATCACCTCCACTAGCTTTGTTCATAGTGATGCTTCCTAAGGCCCATTTGACTTCACATTCCAGGATGTCTGGCTCTAGGTGAGTGACCATATCATCACGATTTTCTGGGTCATGAAGATCTTTTTTGTACAGTTCTGTGTATTCTTGCTGCCTCTTCTTAATATCTTTTGCTTCTGTTAGGTCTATACCATTTCTGTACTTTATCAAGCCCATCTTTGCATGAAATGTTCCCTTGGTACCTCTAATTGTCTTGAAGAGATCTCTAGTCTTTTCCATTTTATTGTTTTCCTCTGTTTCTTTGCAAGATCACTGAAGTGGGCTTTCTTATTTCTCCTTGCTATTCTTTGGAGCTCTGCATTCAGATGCTTATATCTTTCCTTTCCTTTGCTTTGCAATTCTCTTCTTTTCAGAGCTATTTGTAAGGCCTCCTCACAGCCATTTTGCTTTTTTGCATTTCTTTTCCATGGGGATGGTCTTGATCCCTGTCTCCTGTACTATGTCATGAACCTCCATCCATAGTTCATCAGGCACTCTTTCACATCTAATCCCTTGCATATATTTCTCACTCCCTCTGTATAAACATATGGGATTTGATTTAGGCCATATGTGAATGGTCTAGTGGTTTTCCCTACTTTCTTCAATTTAAGTCTAATGTTGGCAATAAGGAGTTCATGACCTGAGCCACAGTCAGCTCCTGGGCTTCTTTTTGCTGACTGTATAGAGCTTCTCTATCTTTGGCTGCAAAGAATATAATCAATCTGATCTCAGTATTGACCATCTAGTGATGTCCATGTGTAGAGTCTTCTCTTGTGTTGTTGGAAGAGGGTGTTTTCTACGACCAGTGCATTCTCTTGGCAAAATTCTGTTAGCCTTTGCCCTGCTCCATTCTGTACTCCAAGGCCAAATTTGCCTGTTACTCCAGGTGTTTCTTGACTTGCTACTTTTGCATTCCAGTCCCCTATGATGAAAAGGACATCTTTTTTGGGTGTTAGTCTAGAAGGTCTTGTAGGTCTTCATAGAACCATTAACTTCACCTTCTTCAGCATTACTGATTGGGGCATAGACTTGGAATACTGTGATATTGAATGGTTTGCCTTGGAAATGAACAGAGATCATTCTGTCGTTTTTGAGATTGCATCCAACTACTGCATTTTGGACTCTTGTTGCCTTTGGTGGCTACTCTGCTTCTTCTAAGGGATTCTTCCCCACAGTAGTAGATATAATGGTCATCTGAGTTAAATTCACCCATTCTAGTCCATTTTAGTTTGCTGATTTCTAAAATGCCGATGTTTACTCTTGCCATCTCCTGTTTGACCACTTCCAAATTGTCTTGATTCATGGACTTATCATTCCAGGTTCCTAGGCAATATTGGAAGAAATCAAAAGGGAAATCAGAAAATTTCTAGAAACAAATGACACTGAAAACATGACAAATCAAAATCTATGGGATTCAGCAAAAGAAGTTCTAAGAGGGAAGTTTATAGCAGTACAATCCTACCTCAAGTAACAGGAAAAACATCAAGTAGACAACCTAACTGTACACCTAAAATAACTGGAAAACAAAGAACAAAAATCCAAAATTAGTAGAAGGAAAGAAATAATAAATATCCAAGCAGAAATGAAAGATATAATAGCAAAAAAATTAATAAAACTAAAAACTTGTCTTTGAGAAGATAAACAAAATTGACAAACCTTCAGCCAGATTCATCAAGAAAAAGAGAGAGAAGAATTAAATCAACAAAATTAGAAATGAAAAAGGAGAGGTTACAACAAACAATGCAAAAATACAAAGGAGTATAAGAGACTATTATGAACAACTATATGGCAATATAATAGATAACCAGGAAGAAATGGACAGATCCTTAGAGAATTTCAATCTTCCAGGCCTGAACCAGGAAGAAATAGAAATCATGAATAACCCAGTCACAAGCAGTGAAATTGAAGCTGTGATAAAAACTCTCCCAAGAAACAAAAGCCCAGGAGCAGATGGCTTCAAAGGAGAGTTCAATCAAACATTTAGAGAAGAGTTAAGGCCTATCCTTCTATAACTCTTTCCAAAAATTGCACAGGAAGGAGTACTTCTAAACTCATTCTATGAGGCCACCATCCCCCTGACACTCTTCAAAAATGAGCATATAATGGACCTACCTCCACGTGGTAAAGGTCATATATGACAAGCCCACAGCAAACATTATTCTTAATGGTGTAAAACTGAAAGCATCCCCCCTAAGATCAGGAAAAGACAAGGGTGTCCACTTTTGCCACTATTATTCAACATAGTTCTGGAAGTCCTAACTACAGCAATCAGAGAAGAAAAAGAAATAAAAGCAATCCAGATCAGAAAAGAAGTAAAGCTTTCACTATTTGTCAATGACATGATACTGTGCATAGAAAACCCTAAAGATAGTATCAGAAAATTACTGAAGCTAATCAGTGAATTTAGCAAAGTTGCAGAATACAAAATTAATATGCAGAATCCACTTGCATTTCTGTATACTAACAATGAAAAATCAGAAAGAGAAATTAAGGAATTAATCCCATTCACCATTGCAACAAAAAGAATTAAATATCTAGAAATAAACTTACCTAAGGAAACAAAAGAACTGTACACAGAAAATTATAAGACATTAATGAAAGAAATCAAAGATGACATAAACAGATGGAGAGATATTCCGTGTTCCTGAGCAGGAAGAATCAATATTGTGAAAATGACTATATTACCAAATGCAATCTACAGATTCAGTTTTATCTCTATCAAATTACCAATGGCATTTTTCACAGAATTAGAACAAAAATTTCATAATTCATGTGGAAACACAAAAGACCCAAATAGCCAAAGCAGTCTAGAGAAAGAATAATGAAGGTGGAAGAATCAACCTTCCTGACTTCAGATTATACTACAAACCTACAATCATCAAGACAGTATGGTACTGAGACAAAAACAGAAATATATACCAATGGAACAAGATAGAAACCCAGAGATAAACCCATGCACCTATGCATACCTTATTTTTGACAAAGGAGGCAAGAATATACAATGGGACAAAGACAGCCTCTTCAATTGATGGTCCTGGGGAAACTGGACAGCTACATGTAAAAGAATGAAATTAGAGCACTTCCTAACACCTACACAAAGATAAACTCAAAATGGATTAAAGACCTAAATGTAAAACTAGAAAATGTAAAACTCTTAAAGGAAAACATAGGAAGAACACTCGATGACATAAATCAAAATAAGATCCTCTATGATCCACCTCCTAGAGTAATAGAAATAAAAACAAAAGTAAACAAGTGGGACCTGATGAAACTTAAAAGCTTTTGCACAGCAAAGGAAACTATAAGCAAGGTGAGAAGAACCTCCAGAATAGGAGAAAATAATAGCAAATGAAACAACTGACAAAGGATTAATTTCCAAAATATACAAGCAGCTCATACAACTCAACACCAGAAAAACAAACAGCCCAATCAAAAAGTGGGAAAAAAGACCTAAACAGACATTTCTCCAGAGAAGACATACAGATGGCTAACAAATACATGAAAAGATGCTCAACATTGCTCATTATTAGAGACATGCAGACTTAAATTGAAGAAAGTAGGGAAAACCGCTAGACCATTCAGGTATGACCTCAATCAAATCTCTTATGATTATACAGTGGAAGTGAGAAATAGATTTAAGGGCCTGGATCTGATAGATAGAGTGCCTGATGAACTATGGAATGAAGTTCATGACATTGTGCAGGGGACAGGGATCAAGACCATCCCCATGGAAAAGAAATGCAAGAAAGCAAAATGGCTGTTTGGGGAGGCTTTACAAAAATAGCTGTGAAGAGAAGAGAGGCAAAAAGCAAAGGAGAAAGAGGAAAGATATAGGCATCTAAATGCAGAGTCCAAAGAATAGCAAGAAGAGATAAGAAAGCCTTCTTCAGCGATCACTGCAAAGAAATAGAGGAAAACAACAGATTGGGAAAGACTAGAGATCTCTTCAAGACAATTAGAGATACTAAGGGAACATTTCATGCAAAGATGGGCTCGATAAAGGACAGAAATGGTCTGGACCTAACAGAAGCAGAAGATATTAAGAAGAGGTGGCAAGAATACACAGAAGAACTGTACAAAAAAGATCTTCACGACCCAGATAATCATGATGATGTGGTCACTAATCTAGAACCAGACATCTTGGAATGTGAAGTCAAGTGGGCCTTAGAAAGCATCACTACAAACAAAGCTAGTGGAGGTGATGGAACTCCAGTTGCGCTGTTTCAAATCCTGAAAAATGATGCTGTGAAAGTGCTGCACTCAATATGCCAGCCAATTTGGAAAACTCAACAGTGGCCACAGGACTGGAAAAGGTCAGTTTTCATTCCAGTCCCAAAGAAAGGCAATACCAAAGAATGCTCAAACTACCACACATTTGCATTCATCTCACACGCTGGTAAATAATGCTCAAAATTCTCTGGGTCAGGCTTCAACAGTACGTGAGCCATGAACTTCCAGATATTCAAGCTGAATTTAGAAAAGGCAGAAGAACCAGAAATCAAATTGCACACATCCATTGGATCATATAAAAAAGAACAGAAATCCAAAAAAACATCTACTTCTGCTTTATTGACTATGCCAAAGCCTTTGACTGTGTGGATCACAACAAACTGTGGAAATTTCTTCAGAGATGGGAATACCAGACCACCTTACCTGTGTGCTGAAAAATATGTATGCAGGTCAAGAATCAACAATTAGAACCAGACATGGAACAATGGTCTGGTTCCAAATAGAAAAAGGAGTACATCAAGGCTGTATATTGTCACCCTGCATATTTAACTTATTTGCAGACAATCATAAAAAATGCTGGGCTGGAAGAAGCACAAGCTGGAATCCAGATTGCCAGGAGAAATATCAATAACCTCAGATATGCAGATGACACCACCTTTATGGCAGAAAGTGAAGAGGAACTGAAGAGCCTCTTGATGAAAGTGAAAGTGGAGAGTGAAAAAGTTGGCTTAAAGCTGAACAGTCAAAAAATAAGACCATGGAATCCAGACCCATCATGTCATGGCAAGTAGATAGGGAAACAATGGAAATAGTGACTGGCTTTATTTTCCTGGGCTCCAAAATCACTGCAGATGGTGACGACAGCCATGACGTTAAAAGACACTTGCTCCTTGGAAGAAAAGCTATGACCAACCTAGACAGCATACTAAAAAGTAGAGACATCACTTTGCCAACAAAGGTGCAGCTAGTTAGACCGATGGTATTTCCAGTAGTCCTTGTATGGATGTGAGGGTTGGACTCTAAAGAAAGCTGACTGCCGAAGAATTAATGCTTTTGAACTGTGGTGTTGGAGAAGACTCTTGAAAGTCCCTTGCACTGCAAGGAGATCAAACCAGTCAAACCTAAAGGAAATAAGTCCTGAATTACCATTTAAGGACTGATGCTGAAGCCGAAACTCCAACACTTTGGCCACCTGATATGAAGAACTGACTCATTTGAAAAGGCCCTGATTCTGGGAAAGATTGAAGACAGGAGTAGAAGCAGGTGACAGAGGATGAGATGATTGGATGGCATCACTGACTCGATGGACATGAGTTTGAGCAAGCTCCAGGTCTTGGTGATTGACAGGGAAGCCTGGTGTGCAGCATTTCATGTGACCGCAAATAGTCCGACACAACTGAGTGACTGAACTGAACTGAATAAAGTAGCTCTTTAGTTTCTGGATACTTTGAATGGGATCTCATCATATATATATGTATACACTATATATGTGTATGTATATATGTATGTATACTATACGTGTATATGTATATATGTAGTGTAAATATGTGTATATGTATATATAGTGTATATATAGTGTATATATGTATACATATATATGTTTGTGTATATATAAACATACACATATACATACACACACACCCAGACTTAATCTATCATAAGTAACACTTTTTATCTCTTCATCAGGTGAATCTCTCTTTAAGCATATCACTGGATAAACTCTAAAATTATTGAAAGAATTTTTAAGGTAAATTTCATGCAAAAATTAATTTAGTATGTGTCTAAGAACTTTAATTTTCTCTTTAAGAGCAAAGCAGTAAGATAGAAACACTAATTCAAGGGAGAATTCAAAGAATACATATATATACATGTAATTAGAAGGGCTGGCTGAAATAAACCTGCAATTAAATGCAAAATTAGCTTCTTCTATGGGTGGACATCAACTGCACCTTTGCTGGGAGATGCACATTTACTTATTTAAAACAGAAATATTTGCACCACCATCAGCCCTCTATAAGAATTTTTTTCTCTACAAAGTTGTGAAATAACCTAAGATGATGAAAGATTCAGATCCCTATAATATCAGGTAAACCTGGGAAGTGCCTCTAGATATAAATAATGCCTAGTATTTCACTGAATGTTGAGTTTTAAGCCAGTATTTTGACTGTCCTCTTTCAATTTCATCAAGAGGCTTGTTAGTTCCTTTTCTCTTTCTGGCATAAGGGTGGCATCACCTGCATATCTGAGGTTTTGATATTTCTCCTGGAAATCTTGATTCCAGCTTGTGCTTCATCCAGCCCAGTGCTTCTCATGATGTATCCTGCATATAAGTTAAATAAGCTGGGTGACAATATACAGCCTTGATGTACTCCTATCCCAATTTGGAACCAGTCTGTTGTTCCAGGTCCAGGTCTAACTGTTGATTCTTGACCTGCATATTGGTTTCTCAAGAGGCAGGTCAGGTGCTCTGGTTCTTCCATCTCTTGAAGAATTTTCCACAGTTTGCTGTGATCCACACAGTCAAAGACTTTAGCATAGTCAATAAAGTAGAAGTAGATGTTTTTCTTGAGTTTCTTGCTTTTTCTATGATCCAATGGAAGACAAGCCATGAGCAACATAGACAGCATATTAAAAAGCAGAGACATTACTTTTCTGACATAGGTCTGTCTAGTCAAGGCTATGGTTTTTCCAGTAGTCATGTATGGATGTGAGAGTTGGACCATAAAGAAAGCTGAGTGCTGAAGAATTAATGCTTTTGATCTGTGGTGTTGGAGAAGACTCTTGAGAGTACCTTGGACTGCAAGGAGATCAAACCAGTCAATCCTACAGAAAATCAGTCCTGAATATTCATTGGAAGGACTGAGGCTGAAGCTGAAGCTTCAGTGGTTTGGCCGCCTGATGGGAAGAACTGACTCACTGGAAAAATCCTGATTCTGAGAAAGATTGAAGGCAGGAGGAGAAGGGGATGACAGAGGTTGAGATGGTTGGATGGTATTACTGACTTGATGGACATAAGTTTGAGCAAGCTCTGGGAGTTGGTGATGGACAGGGAAGCCTGGTGTCATCCATGGAATTGCAAAGAGTCAGACATGACTGAGCAACTGAATTGACTGAACTGAACTGATTTCACTGAATGGATATCCATTTATCTTTTATTCCTTTTTAAATGTTTCACCTTTTTTCCCCTCTGACATAATGTCTTCAAAAAAGGAAGCTCTGGATCTAGTAACAACCCTGCATCTGGGAACTGGATATGCAAATATGAATTCTAATCACTCTTGTGTCCAGTAGACTCAGAATTCTTCTATTTCTATGATTCATGTAACCTTTAGTAGAATGCCCATCTATTTAATTCTTTGAGGCTCTAAGATGCATTACCTATCCTCACAGACTTCTGAAGAAAAAAAGCAACCTAGATACAACATCCCTGTAGCTTATGATGCCAGTTATTCCCAGTATGTGCCTAAGGTTTAGCAGTCTCACTCACCTCTGTCTGGGATCTCATTGCCTTTGAAATCAGGAGCCAGATAGCTCAGAAGCATGTTCTACCATTATTTCTAGCCAAGATTGGAAAGACACCGCAAAATTTTAAAAAGGAGGCTGTTGGATGCTGTCTATTATACAGATAGATTTCTCTGTTCTAATTTTTCGTGTTACATGTTTCTGCTACAAAAGCTAACTTATGGAAGACATCCAGCATCTGTTATTCTTAGTAATAAACTTCTTTTTGATTGAATCATCTTGGTATTTACTCTTCTTTGGATTATTTATGTCATTCTTTCAAACATATACATTAGCTCTTACCATCTTTCTATGTTAATTATTTTGCTTATTACTGCTTTTCAAAATTCTCTTATAGAAATAGTTCCATGCTATTGATTTTATTTTACATTCATTATTATTTTGTTATATTTGATCACTGCTCTATTTTATGATATATGGTATATATGTGCAAATTAGCATTCAAAATTATATGTTTTACTATATTTAGACTTCATTCAAAATGGTTAGAACAATCAACCAATTATTCAGATCTATATTCACAATAATTACTGCATCACCTGGAATAAAGTAAATTCTCAAGGTTAATAACATCAACAATATGCAATAATAGGCTGAATGAAATATAGAGATCAAATTAGAATTATGTATTTCTAAAGAAGTTTAATTCCTGAAAAAGTAAAAAATACTCTCACAATAACAATAGAAATACATGATGTTAAGAAATTATTATCACATATTTTCAGTTGAGTTCAGTTCAGTCGCTCAGTCATGTCCGACTCTTTGTGACCACATGATTTGCAGCATGCCAGGCCTCCCTGTCCATCACCAACTCCCAGAGTTTACTCAAACTCGTGTCCATCGAGTCCATGATGCCATCCAGCCATCTCATCCTCTGTTGTCCCCTTCTCCTCCTGTCCCCAATCCCTCCCAGCATCAGAGTCTTTCCCAATGAGTCAACTCTTCGCATGAGGTGGCCAAAGTATTGGAGTTTCAGCTTTAGCATCAGTCCTTCCAAAGAACACCCAGGACTGATCTCCTTTAGAGTGGACTGGTTGGATCTCCTTGAAGTCCCAGGGACTCTCAAGAGTCTTCTCCAACACCACAGTTCAAAAGCATCAATTCTTCAGCACTCAGGTTTCTTCACAGTCCAACTCTCACATCCATACATGACCACTGGAAAAAGCATAGCCTTGACTAGGCGGACCTTTATTGGCAAAGTAATGTCTCTGTTTTTCAATATGCTATCTAGGTTGGTCACAACTTTCCTTCCAAGGAGTAAGCGTCTTTTAATTTCATGGCTCCAGTCACCATCTGCAGTGACTTTGGAGCCCCCCAAAATAAACTCTTACACTGTTTTCCCTGTTTCCCCATCTACTTCCCATGAAGTGATGGGACCAGATGCCATGATCTTAGTTTTCTGAATGTTGAGCTTTAAGCCAACTTGTTCACTCTTTTCTTTCACTTTCATCAAGAGGCTTTTTAGCTCCTCTTCACTTTCTGCAATAAGGGTGATGTCATCTGTGTATCTGAGGTTATTGATATTTCTCCTGGCAATCTTGATTCCAGCTTGTGTTTCTTCCAGTCCAGCGTTTCTCATGATGTACTCTGCATAGAAGTTAAATTAGCAGGGTGAAATATACAGCCTTGATGTACTCCTTTTCCTATTTGGAACCAGTCTGTTGTTCCATGTCCACTTCTAACTGTTGCTTCCTGACCTGCATATAGGTTTCT
The DNA here is from genome assembly GCF_032405125.1 of Capricornis sumatraensis. Taxonomy (NCBI): domain Eukaryota; kingdom Metazoa; phylum Chordata; class Mammalia; order Artiodactyla; family Bovidae; genus Capricornis; species Capricornis sumatraensis. Next base: position 18,402,710 of record NC_091081.1, on the reverse strand, counting down.
CAAGAGGCAGTCAGGTGGTCTGGTATTCCCATCTCTTTCAGAGTTTTCCACAGTTTATTGTGATCCACACAGTCAAAGGCTTTGGCATAGTCAAAAAAGCATAAATAGATGTTTTTCTGGAACTCTCTTGGTTTTTGGATGATCCAGCGGATGTAGGCAATTTGATGTGTGGTTCCTCTGCCTTTTCTAAAACCAGCTTGAACATCAGGGAGTTCACGGTTCACATATTGCTGAAGCCTGGCTTGGAGAATTTTGAGCATTACTTTGCTAGCGTGTGAGATGAGTGCAATTGTGCGGTAGTTTGAGCACTTTTTGGCGTTGCCTTTTTTTAGTAAATTACAATTTAAAGATGAATAATTTATCCATTGATGCTACTTAAATCCATTTGTACAGAATAATTGTACACGGCCATTATTTTCATACTCAAGGATATTTTTGAATATTTCTTTCCACTTCTTACTTTCTTTCATTCAATAACATGTCATACTAAAGTGATCTTTTTGCAGAAAACCAAGAGGCTTTATAATCTTTGTCTGTAATTCCCACTATCCCTGTAATTTTTATTAAAGAATAATAACTACTTTATCACTGATACAGTCAATGAGAAATGCTACATGCTGATTATGACACAGCAGCACTGGCTGTCAGCTGCTTACATCTAAAGTCAAGGATGCAACAGCTATAAGGGATTTTTTTAACATCACACACATTAATCCTTCAGTTATAGAAATAACATGAAACTTGGGGATAACAGTGATTTGTCTTAGTCACACAGCAAAGGTCAGAGCTGGTAGCCTAGAAAATTATATTCTTTTAACTCCCAAATACATAAAGAAAGAAGAAATAGCTCAAAGTTTAAATTTTTCCTGGAAACATCCTGGAGCGTACCTACATATCTCTTTTTTATATTTGTGTTTATTGTGAACATGCAATAGATGGGAATGTATGCATGATGTGTATTTAAAAAATAATAATATTCTCATTATGCACCAAAAACACACACAAAAATAGAATTTTACTGACATCTTAAAATCTCCATGTCTCTCTCTCCTCGGTTGTGAACTCCTACATTCTCACTTCTTCTTAATTTATTATATCATCACTGAAGAGATGAAATGATGCCATAGAGAATTTGTTTAAGACAGTGTAATGTAAGCATAAAAGAAGTACTCATTTGTGTTCAAAGACTCATAAAAAAATAAAGATAGGCCATTTTGCACAAGGAAAATTGATAAATAACAATCAACAGCAAAACTCATACTCAAATTCAAGGTTAGAGAAGAAATCCAACAATAATACTAATAAAATATATAGGGAAAAAAATCAACCTGGCATGGGTGTTACTTAACAAAATTGGCTTTCTGAAATTTGAACAATGCTTACAAAGCTCAGAAGGGAATACTATGTGACATGGTAGTCTATATCTTTACTATTAAGGAAAAAATCCAGAGATGTAAATAAGTCTTATGAAACTCTAAAGTGTACAAGAATAGATCTCAAGTAAGAAAATATTTTTAATATTTTCAACAAATACAGTCACACAACTCAAAACATTGCTAAGATACATAAATAAATTTTAATCAACTTATACAAATTGAGTAAATTCTATTTGTAACTTTACAGCTTTCTTTCTTATTTATCTTATAGCATAATATCTAGGGTTGAGAGTAATTAGGTATATATGAGTGAACAGAGGTTTTTTTGTCTGAATTCATAAAACTTGTGCTTTGATTCAGATAGGAATATATTTTATTTATTTCTTAAAGATTTTTTTGATAGGGACCATTTATAGTCCCTATTGAATTTATTATAATATTGCTTCTGTTTAATGTCTTTGGTTTTTGGCCATAAGGCATGTAGAATCTTAGCTCCCCCACTAGGGATCAAACCCACAACCCCTACATTGGAAGGTAACGTTTTAACCATTGGAAGGTAACATCAGGGAGGTCCCCAGATGGAAATTTTTAAATTTTCATTTTAAACAGAATATTTTTAAAGGAATCCAAATTAATGATGTATGATTTATTTTCAATGTTATTTATGGGAGAAATTTGGAGACAAGATTTTAATGTAAATTAATTTGTTCATGGTAGTTGAGTCAAAATGCATATTTACATTAACCAGAAAATTACACCTCATTATCATAAAGTGAAGATGTTATGATTGCAAAGCTCCACTTGAGAAAACTTGGTAAAGAATTTTTCCAGTGAGCTTGTTAATATCACTAATAATGGATGAAAAAAGATGCATACTTTGTACTCTTCTTAAATCAGGTAAATGGGGTAGTTATTGGCTATCATCAACACCGATTTTATCTCCCCTCAAAAAATGGTAAAACAAAAAAGAGCTAAAATTCTTTTCCCTAGAGCCAAAGAGTTTGTATCAAACTCTAAAATTTAAGAAGTCCATATGTACATAGATAAATGTAACCCTATGCATCCTACAAAGGTCAAAATTCTGTGATAATACTGGAATGTTTTGTCTCTAATTGTTTTAATTTGAAACTAGTGAACAGTGAAGCAGCAGAATAATAGTTGTTTGCCTGTATAATAGATTCCAAGTATACTGTATTTTCCAGCTTCTTGATTAATTAAATAGTACATCAACCCTAGAAGGGAGTCTTTTCACAGTTGGCACATATCTATTGCAAGTTATATTTACAAACAAATAATACATTTGAGACAGCTGTACATAAAGAATCATGATATTTAAAAAGCACATCACTTCTTTCCCTTCAAATTCATCATGATATTAATTCAATTAGAACATTTAATTTATATAACTGATTGATGTCAATGTATATAAAAATATTAGAATACAATTTGGAAAGATTGATGATCTTCTGGAGTTTATTTGAATAATGAACTGTATATATGTTCTATATATGGTCAGTTCAGTTCATTTACTCAGTGTCTGACTCTTCATGACCCCCATGACCCATAGCACACCAGGTCTCCCTGTCCACCACCAATTCCCAGGGTCTACTCAAACTCATCTCCATTGAGTTGGTGATGCCATCCAACCACCTCATCCTCTGTTGTCCCCTTCTCCTCCTGCCCTCAATCTTTCCCGGCATTGGGGTCTTTTTATTTTTATTTTTTAAAATTAATTAATTTATTTTTCTCTGCTTAATTTTTTCCAGATTTTTATTTTATTTTACGTTACAATTTCAGTCTCTTCACATCAGGTGGACAAAGTATTGGAGTTTCAGCTTCAACATCACCCCTTCCAATAAATATTCAAGACTAATTTCCTGTAGAATTGACTGGTTGGATCTCCTTGTAGTACAAGGGACTCTCAAGAGGCTTCTCCAGCATCACAGTTCAAAAGCAACAATTCTTCAGTGCTCAGCTTTCTTTCTAGTCCAAATTTCACATCCATACATGACAACTGGGAAAACCATAGCTTTGACTAGACAGACCTTTGTCAGCATAGTGATGTCTCTGCTTCTTAATGTGCTGTCTAGGTTGGTCATAGCTTTTCTTCCAAGCAGCAAGCATCTTTTAATTTTATGACTGCAGTCACCATCTACAGTGATTTTGGAGCCCCCCAAAATAAGGTCTCTGACTGTTACCATTGTTTCCTCATCTATTTGCCATGATGTAATGGGACTGGATGCCATGATCTTAGTTTTCTTAATGTTGAGTTTTAAGCCAACTTTTTCACTCTCCTCTTTCACTTTCATCAAGGGGCTCTTTAGTTCTTTGCTTTCTGCCATAAGGGTGGTGTCGTCTGCTTATTTGAGGTTATTTATATTTCTCCTGGCAATTTTGATTCCAGCTTGTGCTTCATCCAGTCTGGCATTTCCCATAATGTACTCTGCATATAAATAGCCTTGACGTACTGTTTTCGTAATTTGGAACCAGTCTGTTGTTCCATGTCCGGTTCTAACTTTTGCTTCTTGACCTGCATACAGATTTCTCAGAAGGTAGGTAAGGTGGTCTGGTATTCCCATCTCTTTAAGAATATACTCATGTTAATAATAATCTTATACTCAACTCAGTCTTTCATGCTGAGATTCCATTTGCTTTCATGCTTTGGGGATTTCTGCCATGCAAAGATGGCAAGTCCTTCAAATCTTTGTTGTATAAGCTATCTGCTCCCAGATAAATTCTGAAACAGGAGTATAAAGGGATTTATCTAGGAAAAGCTAAAATTTATCTGGAGGCAATGAGTGTTGATGAACCATTCCAAGGAAAATAAGCATCCTCTTTTGGACAATGACACAGGTAAAGTCCTGAAGAGTTTTTGTTTCTGACTAATAAGGACCTACTACACAGCACAGAGAACTCTGCTCAATATTCTATAATGGCCTATATGAGAAAAGAATCCAAAAAAGAGTGGATATGTGTATTTGGATAGTAGGTTCACCTTGCTGTACAGCTGAAACTAACACAAAACTGTAAATCATTATACCCCAATAACAAATTTTTAAAAAGAATCAGATCAAATTTTATTCTTGTAATCTATGGTACAATTCCAGGCGCATAACAGATTCTCAATAAAAATGTACTTTATTGATTTTTTTAAAAAATATTTTTTGTTGCTGCAAAGAGTTTTCTTTCAAGTACTTATAAGTATGGGAATATAGACAAGTTTCTAGTTTCAAAAATTTTCCTGACATGTTAGAGTTCAACAGTACCAAATTTATGTGTGTTTAATTGAAGGTTCTGTTTAGTGAGAATTGTTCTAATGCATGTTTCATTACCACTGCCCTTTTTTGAATGTAAGATGCCTGGCAGAGCTGTGTGTTTATTTGGTGCTTCTAATCTACACACGTTGGATTCATGTTCTAGGCTTAACTTCATCTGTGTCTGCCCTTTACATACTTCAGATAAGGGATTACTTTAAAAATGTCAAGGAAGCTTTCTCATCTTTCTAATTTTTAGTCAGGTTTATTGAGTTTATGAATTTAAGACATTAAATCTATATTTTACTGTATTTTATACTCTCTAGGGCACTAGAAGCTTTTAGAATACTCAGTAAACTTTACAGAGTAAGTGCCCTACATGCAAAGCTTCCAGTTGCAAACGTGTGTTTGCATGTCCAATCATGTTCATGTCTGGCATACATTGTCACATGGATGTATCCTCTACAAGTGGTGGTGCACTAAGTTGTATTTTACTGTACAGTATGGTATAGAGTACAGTAGTATGGTATCATTATTTCAAGCACAGGACCTAAATATAGAATGGTCCACAAAGGTTGCAGCAGCCATTCAAACTGCAATCTAGTACAATGTCATCTATGACATGAACATAAGAGCTACTACCCAGACATCACTGGATCTTTTCAAAAGGATATCTAGAATTGAATGCAGCAAGGAACCAGAACCTGTGCCATCAGTGTCAAGCGTTAGTGAAATTGAAGCTTACCCATCATCTACTACTGCTGATGATCCTTCACCTCTGCTATCTCCCACCTTCTCACCCTCCTCCAGTCAGTAACCCTTCTTGCCTGCTGACTTGATGCCATCTCCTGTATGCCAGCTGTTGAGAGATGGTTGAACTTTGGACTTCTCAGGTGACGCTAGTAGTAAGAACCTGCCTGCCTATGCGAGAGACATAAGAGACAAGGGTTTGATCCCTGGGTTGGGAAGATCCCTGGAGGAGGGCATGGCAACCCACTCCAGTATTCTTGCCTGGAGCATTCCATGGACAGAGGAACCTTGTATGCTACAGTCCACAGAATTGCACAGTGTAGGACAGGACTGAAGCAACTTAGCATGCAGGCACTCTGTAAGATTAAAAATCTTTTATTTTTGTGCTTGCTTCTTATGTATTATTTGTGTAAAAAGTATTATAAACCTATTAGAGTACAGTACTTTACAGCCAGCTGTGCTAGTTGTGTACCCAGGGCTAACTCTGTTGGACTTACAAACAAATTGGACTTATGAGCATGTTCTCTGAACAGAACTCACTCATGTAGCAGATTTGCTGTAATTGCCATTGACTCCATATGTCTACGCGCTAAGCCCACTTTTTCTTCCAATGTTTAACTCTCCATCTCTCTTTAATCCTGTGCCACTATTGTTTATAACTAAAGCATTCATAGTACCAGTGCCTTGGATTATTACTGTTTCATGTTTTTGTCTCCAACAAAGAAGTTGTCCATAAATTAATTTAATTGATTGATGTACCAAATCCAGAATCTTATTTTTAGGGTACTTTTCTTGGACCTACTCATGGTACTAATTACTGTACCACTTCTGCTCCCAGAAGAATGACTTATTCAAAGAGAAAAATAAATAGAATCTAACAAGGAGATTATGTATAAATCTATGGGTAAAATTAAGGAAATTAATAAAGAAGGATAATATACCTAGCAACTAGGAACAATGTGAATTATTATACATAGGTCTAAGTGGAGAAGAAAAGTTGGTAAATTGAACCTGAGGAAAGCTTAAATTTGGGACAGGATGGCCAAAAAGGAGCTATGGCTACGGGTGGAAATTGACCACTAATTTAATCACAGACTGGTGGGAGACAACCAAGAAAAATAATTCCCTCCAAACTTTCTTCAACTCACAATCTCCTGCCAATACTTTGCATTATCTGAACCTAACTAGAAATCAAGAGAATAAGAATCCCAACTAGTACAATAAGATAAATTATCCTCATAGAGCACAGAGAACAACAAAGGACAGAGACTGTTTCAGAAACGATAAATACAGAACAAACTGCCCACTCTATCAGACTTCATTGGCCTAAAATAATGATGATTCTTCCACTGTTTTTTCCTTAGCTTAGAAGGATTGAAAACTGCTATATTCATTCAAATAAATCTAGGAATTTCTGTTGCATCTAAGAGTAGTAACTCTACACCTCTATTATCTTTTTCTGTAGCTTTATCTTGGTTGTGTTCATATGACTAGCCTTCTGCCTTAGTTTCTACCTGTTACGTTCCTCCGTTTAGAACCATGGCCCTTTACATCACTCTTCACCATGTTCTGTCCATAAAGTAGAATTCATCACTGTTTCTATTTCTTCTTGATTCTTGATGTAGAGATTTTTTTGTTTGAGTCCAGATCATTTATCCAAGATGGATTGAATATATTTACTTCTCTGTAACTCAAAGTGAAAGGAAAAAAGGGAGAAGGAGAGAAGGGAGGGGAAAAGAGAAGGGAAGAGTGAAGAAAGAAGGAAGGAAAGAAGAGAGGAAGAGGGAGGAAGGAAAGAAGAAAGAGAGAAAGAAAGAAGGAAATAAAAACTAAATGTATAAATTTGAATTCCTCTTATCCCATCATTCAGATCTGTTCATCTATGCATTCTCCATCTGTGGGTAAGGCACTGCTTTTGTCTTAGTTGCCAGCATTGGATATCTTTAAGTTAGCACTTTTTTCTGTTACACACTTGAACAGAAAATTTAGTGTCAATATCTTGTTCATTTAACCATCTGAATATTTCTCACTCAGTTGTTTCTCCTGAGTCACTATTGTTAGCTAAATGTCTACCTTTCTCAGTTTGAAACTGCAACACTATTACAGGTTCCTAACTCCTTCCAGAGTGCTATCTAAGTGAACTGTACAAAACACAAAACTTGGCATAGAAGGATCCTAAAAATCATCAAGTGGTTCTCCATGACTGTTATACTGGCACACAACCCCCCTGATCTGGTCTTTGTGTATGAAGCTGACTGTCCTTCATATTACTTTCCTTCCTAAGTAACTGATGATATAGTAGCATTTGTGGTTCTTTGGATATCTCTCTCAATAACAGATACTAGTCAATTATTCCTCTGAATTTATCTATCTCCAAACCTACTTAAAGTGTCTATTCACTTCAGGAATTTTCTCTTACATTTTTTTCTGACTTGTTACTCTGTGGTCCTGTAATTACTTTGCTTGCTTCTATCATACTGTACTATAAGTATCTGCTTTTTTCCACTAGAATGAGATACTTGATTGTAAGGATGAATCTTATTTATGTTTTGATATTTATAGCTCCAGTATCTACCAAAGTATCAAAAGAAATCTTGTAGATATCAAAAGAATATTTAGTGAATAATGAGTGAATGTTTTGTTGTTATTCAGTCACTCAATCCTGTCTGACTCTTTGCCACCCCATGGACTGCAGCACACCAGGCTTCCCTGTCCTTCACCGTCTCCTGGAGCTTGCTCAAACTCATGTCCATTGAGTTCGTCATGCCATCCAACCATCTCATCCTCTGTTGTCCCCTTCCCCTCCCACCTAAAATCTTTCCCAGCATCAGAGTCTTTTCCAATGAGTCAGTTCCTCACATCAGGGGGCCAAAGTATTGGAGTTTCAGCTTCAGCATCAGTCCTTCCAATGAATATTTAGGATTGATTCCCTTTGTGATTGACTAATTTGATCTCCCTGCTGTCCAAGGGACTCTCAAGACTGTTCTCCAGCGCCATATTTGAAGGCATCCATTCTTCGGTGCTCGGCCTTTTTTATGGTCCAGTTCTCACATCCATACATGACCACTGGAAAAATCAGCTTTGACTGGATAGACCTTATCAGCAAAGTAATGTCTCTGCTTTTTAATATGATGTCTTGATTTGCCATTGCTTTTCTTCCAACAAGCCGATTTCTTTTCATTGCGGCAGTCACTGTTCACAGTGATTTTGGAGCCCAAGAAAATAAAGTCTGTCACTGTTTTCATTGTTTCCCCATCTATTTGCCATGAAATAATGGGACCAGATGACATGACCTTTTTTGAATGTTGAGTTTTAAGCCAGTTTTTTCACTCTCCTCTTTCACCTTCATCAAGAGGCTTTTTAATTCCTCTTTTCTTTCTCCCATAAGGGTGGTGTCATCTGCCTATGTGAGGATATTGATATTTCTCTCAACAATCTTGATTTCAGTCTGTGCTTCATCCAGCCTGGAATTTCTCATGATGTACTCTACATACAAATTAAATAACCTGGGTGACAATATACAGCTTTGACATATTCCTTTCACCAATTTGGAACCAGTCCATTGTTCCGTGTTCACTTCTAATAGTCACTTCTTGACCTGCATACAGTTTCACAAGAGGCAGATATCATGGTCTGGTATTCCTACCTCTTGAAGAATTTTCCATAGTTTGCTGTGATCTACACAGGCAAAAGCTTTAGTATAGTCAATGAAGCAGAAGTAGATGTTTTTCTGAAATGCTTTTTCTATGATCCAATGGATATTGGTAATTTGATCTCTGATTCCTCTGCCTATTCTAAATCTTGCTTGTACATCTTGAAGTTCTCAGTTCACATACTGTTGAAGCCAAGCTTGAAAGCTTTTGAGCATTACTTTGCTAGCATGTGAAATGAGTGCAATTGTGTGGTAGTTTGAACATTCTTTGACATTGCTTTCTTTAGAATTGTAATGAAAGGTGACATTTTTCCAGTTCTGTGCCCCCGGCTGAGTTTTCCAAAAGTGCTGGTGTATTGAGTGCAGCACTTTCACAGCATCATCTTTTAGGATTTGAAATAGCTCAGATGGAATTCCATCACCTCCACTAACTTTGTTCATCGTGATGCTTCTTAAGACCCACTTGACTTCACACTCCAGGATGTCTGGCTCCTGGTGAGTGATCACACCATCGTGATTATCTGAGACATTAAGATCCTTTTTGTATAGTTCTTCTGTGTATTCTTCCACCTCTTCTTAATATAGTCTGCTTCTGTTATGTCTATGCCATTTCTGTCCTTATTGTGCCCATCTTTACATGAAATGTTCCTTTGATATCTCTGATTTTCTTGAAGAGATCTCTAGTCTTCTCCCATTCTGTTATTTTCCTCTATTTCTTCACATTGTTCACTAAAAAAGACTTTCTTATGTCTCCTTGCTATTCTTTGGAACTCTGCATTCAGATGAATATATCTTTCCTTTTTTCCTTTGCCTATCTCTTCTCTTTTCTCAGCTATTTTTAAGGCCTCCTCAGACAACCATTTTGTTATTTTGCACTTGTTTTTCTCAGGAATGGTTTTGAGCACCACCTCCTGTACCATGTTATGTACCTCTGTCCATAGCTTGTCAGACACTCTATCAGATCTGATCCCTTGAATCTATTTGTCACCTCCACTGTATAATCATAACGGATTTGATTTAGGTCTAACTTGAATTACCTAGAGGTTTTCCCTACTTTCTTCAATTTAAGTCTTAATTTTGCTGTAAGGTTTTCATGATCTGAGCCACAGTCAGCTCCTGGTCTTGTTTTTGCTGACTGAATAGAGCTTCTCCATCTTCAGCTGCAAAGAATATATTCAATTTGATTTCATTATTGAACATCTGGTGATGTCCATGTGTAGAGTTGCCCTTGTGTTGTTGGAAGAAGGTGTTTGCTATGATCAGTGTGTTCCCTTGACAAAACTCTGTTAGCCTTTACCCTGCTTCATTGTGTACTCCAAGGCCAAACTTGCCTGTTACTCCAGGTATCTCTTGACTTCCAACTCTTGCATTCCAGTGCCCTAGAGTGAAAAGGACTGTTCAGTATCACAGTAATCCAAGTCTGTGCTGCAACCACTAATGCCAAAGAAACTGAAATTGAACGGTTCTATAAAAAACCTACAGGACCTAGAACTAGCACCAAAAAGAGATGCCCTTTTCATCATAGTGGACAGGAATGCAAAAGCAGGAAATCAAAAGTGAATGTTCAATCTTTATCTAAAAGATATATTCCTGAATGGGGATCACTCATTTGAATTTTTATACCTGAAGAGTCCCCAACATATGACAACATTTGATTCTGTAGAACTAAAAAGTAATAAATCCTTGTTTCTACTAATATAATGCTGGCCCCTGACTGTGACAATACTTGACTGTGACAAACTTGGCTAGTTTCTTGTAATCAGGTAAATAACTATCTGTGTCCTGTCTTGATGCATTGACCTCCAATTAAAGTACTTTATACTTTCCTTTCTCTAACTCCTAGGTGTTTCTCAATTTATCAGTTATTACAAAGACATGAACTTTATCATTTCTCTTACATGTTCTTATTGTCCAGACATATATAGAAAATCTCTTTTGGATTTACTTTCAGAGCCAAAAATAACAACACTACATATTCTCAATGATTCCGCTTATTCCTCCTAAAAAAACTAATTGTATTCCCTTCAAAATTACTAAAAATCATTTAGAAGCAAATATGCTAAATAAAGTGAACTAGAAAATTGGATAAAACAGTTTTGACCAAGTACACAAGTTTTATAGAAAATGAAATCATTAATTTATTCATGAACATACCACACAGATGTCTACAAAGTATAGTAGAAAAATGAATAAACATGTAAGATGCTAGCATCAAAAACACAAATAATCACAAAATAGCAATTTTTTAAAGTGTATTTTTATAATTTATACTGAAATTAAATATTTTTCAGCATATTTGTATAGTCTGATTTTAAGAATGAGAAAGAATTTGGTGGAAAAATATTGAAACAAACAAAGCATCTGCACCTCCAAACTTGCACATAATTGAGCCCAGTCATCTGGTCACAATATGTTCTCATGTATTCGTTTTCTTGGCCTGCCATTATGAAATACCACAGACTGGGTAGCATAAGCAATAGAAATTTATTTTTTCCCAGTTTTGGAAGCTAGGAGTTCCAGATTGAGGTGCCAGTAGATTATGTTTCTGGTGAGGCCTCTGTTTCTGGCTTGCAGACAGTCACCTACTGCTAAATCTTTACATGGCTTCTTCTCGTCTGCATATCAGAGAGCAAGAAATCACTAGTGTCCCTTTCTATAAGGACACCACTTCTATTGAATTAGGGTCCCACCCTTGCAACTTCATTTAACTATAATTATATCTTTAAAAGCTCTTATCTCAAAATACAGTCACATTTGGGGTTAGGATTTCAGCATAAAAATTTTGTGTGAGGTGGTATGCATAAATCAGTCCATAACATTTTCTCAGCAAATATCATACTCTAAAGCCAGATCTGATAAATGTAGTATCAGAAAAGGAAGCAAATATACTTACACTTTTGAACTGTGGTATTGGAGAAGACTCTTGAGAGTCCCTTAGACTGCAAGGAGGTCAAACCAGTCAATCCTAAATGAAATCAGTCCTGAATATTCATTGGAAGGACTGATGTTGAAGCTGAAACTCCAATAATTTGTCCACCTGAGGTGAAGAACTGACTCATTTGAAAATACCCTGATGCTGGGAAAGATAGAAGGTGGGAGGAGAAGGGGGTGACAGAGGATGAGGTGGTTAGATGGCATCACTGACTCAATAGACATGAGTTTGACTAAACTCTGGGAGTTGGTGATGGACAGGGAGGCCTAGGGTGCTGCAGTCCATGGGGTTGCAAATAGTCAGACACTACTGAGCGACTGAACTGAACAGACAGGTAAGATGGAGGTGATGCCATAATGAGTCATGAGGGGGCAATGATTTCCATCTTCAAAACTTTAACTTCTACACTCTGAAGCTGAAAACACAGCACAACATATGAGATGGATTCTGAAAGGAGAAAGCAAGATATCTTTTAACTCAATCACAAGGGTCTCCTGCATTGCAGGCAGATTCTTTACCAGCTGAGCTACCAGAGAAGCCCATAAAATGCAGAACTAAAGCCCACAAAATGTGTTTTCTCTGCTAACACATATTTCTCGGCATTATAAAAGGGAATTTTTCTTGTATATTTTCAGTCATAAAACCTGTCATGATTGACCTGTGATGAATATGCTTTGCAACTTTATTATATAACTGATAGGGTTAATGTAAATATAAGCGAAACCAAGCAACTTTCAAAGATGGTGACAAGAGAAAGATCAATCTCTATCATTTTGGAAATTCTTTAGTGTAAGCGAAAAAATCTGTAGCACTTGAATATGCATGAGTATTTTGAATATGCATGACTGTTATAATGAGAGAACTTTGCTGACCTCTAGTTCTGGGGTCACAAGAAAGTCAAAAGCAAGAACATTCTATTAAGAAAAACTTTATTGGTTAAAGTAGTAATCTGAAAATTAATAACTGAAAGTCATCTTTGTCTAAAATAATCATGGCACATTTTCTAGGAATGAAATTATTCTCCAGTTTCAAATAGATATTAAATCTTTCAAGTTCTCATAGTTATTTACTGCTTATATAAATAAATGTTAAGTTTCTATCTTTCTATTATTGTACACAAGATTTGATGATAGATGGACTTTTCAGAATCTGTTTGATAAGGTCTAACCTGAACCACTCTACTGGCTTTCTTTTGAGGTTTTATTCTTTTATTGCCTGATTCAATTTTTCTGCTTGATCTCTAACTGGTGGCATGCTAGTGCTTGGTTGTAGAAAATCTATATATATTCTTCTACATATAAAATCTACATATATTCTTTCCTCAACATTTTATCTAGGTGTATTACATTAATAACCACCTATATCCTGGAGAAGGAAATGGCAACCCCTTCCAGTATTTTTGCCTGGGAAATTCCATGGACAGAAGAGCCACCTGGCTACACTCCACTGGTAACAAAAGAATCAGACACGACTTACTAACAAAGCAAAGCAATGTGTGTGTGTGTGTGTGTGTGTGTGTGTGTGTGTGTGTGTGTATGCACACATGTGCATGCTTTCTACTCCTAACTGTTCACTCTAAGAGTTGAACTTTCCCATAAATTCAAAACATGTGCATCCAGTTCCTTACTTGATATATTGTTAATTGGTAGGCAAATACAATTTAAAACATAACATGGAGAAAAGATAATTTTCCTGAGTGTTCATCCAGATCTACTTTTTACCTCACCATACTATAAAATGTGGTCTTCTGGTTACTCTCAGTCACCTCTAGATAACAAATTTATTTACTTATTATCAATCTTTCTTACTCTAGGATATAAGCTCCTTGGGAGAAGGAATTGTACTCATCAGTTCAACACGTAATTTCCAGCCTGAAATAAATAGGTGCACAATAAATATGAGTTAATAAATTAATGAAAGGAAGACATAGACAATGCATACTGTGTGTAACTTACATTAAAGAAACCAGTAGTCATAATCTAAAGATGCTAAAAATAAGGTACCATTAAAATCCCTTATAGCTAGCAAAGAAATGCAACATATAAAAAATATTGTGGATAAAGAGAAAAATGTAGTGATTTTAAAGGAGATCCAACCAGTCCATTCTGAAGGAGATCAACCCTGGGATTTCTTTGGAAGGAATGATGCTAAAGCTGAAGCTCCAGTACTTTGGCCACCTCATGCAAAGTGTTGACTCATTGGAAAAGACTCTGATGCTGGGAGGGGTTGGGGGCAGGAGGCGAAGGGGACGACCGAGGATGAGATAGCTGGATGGCATCACGGACTCAATGGATGTGAGTCTGGGTGAACTCCGGGAGGTGGTGATGGACAGGGAGGCCTGGTGTGCTGCGATTCATGGGGTCTCAGAGTCGGACATGACTGAGCGACTGAACTGAACTGAACTGAACTGAACTAATCAGACATTAAATACATAGAAGCTCTGGAGCACATGGTATATGATTTTGCTGCCTCTGATGTGAGCTAGTCTTTTCAGTGTATTCTAGTACTGAAAGCAAGAATAATGTATTTTAAAATGCTAAATGATTCTACCAGGCCATATAAAAATCCAAATAAATAACATATTTAGGAATTCTAATAAATTATACATTAATTACACATTATACTACATATATATTATATATATACATTATTATTAATTATAATTAATTATACATCTAATATATAAGAATTTTGCCAGCCAATCATGAGAATTTGAGGCTTATGTTGACCTGACATATGAACATAAGCTTCAGTTATACACCCATTTAGGAAAATAAATGTAACTGTGTTTATAGTCTGGGACTTAAAAAAGTGAAAATGAGATACTGCACTGAGAATTTTCACTTTAGAATACATGCAAACCTTTTATCAATACTTCTTGTTAGTCTCCATCTGTTCTCAATGAGGCTTTAGGTTTCTATTTCAATAAATTATAAACTAATATTGTTTGCCTACACTTTAGAATGTGGAAAAATATTCAGTTTTCTTATACAGAATAGAAAATAAAAATATCCATTTAACCAGAAAATCTTATATTAGAAAATAAAGCTCACTATATTTTTGATATAAAAAATAAACAGATCTTCTTACACATACTAAGATATATAGCAAACAATCTACTTAGTTACCAAGAATTAAATATCTTAATGTAAATAATCTGGATAAATTAAAAATTAATTAGTTGGCATTTGGAAAAAGAATATCTGTGCCTCGTTCAACCTTAGGGTTAAAGTGCTCAAAATTTTCATGATTAAGTGTGACGGGTAGTTTTTTCAAGATGTCTTTGACCAGATTGTTGCCATTGCTTTTTTTTTTTTTTTCAGTTTACTCGAGATTATGAGAGTTTTTTCCAAATCTTTTTTTTTCATGCAACTATTTAGATAGTCATATGATTTATTTATTATTCAGTTAACATGTTGAATTATATTTAATGACAAATATTTATATTTGAGTATAGTTTTATAATGGAGAAGGAAATGGCAACTCACTCCAGTGTTCTTGCCTGGAGAATCCCAGGGACGGGGGAGCCTGGTGGGCTGCCGTCTCTGGGGTCGCACAGGGTCGGACATGACTGAAGCGACTTAGCAGCATAGTTTTATAATGTTGTGTTAGTTTCAGGTGTGCAGCAAAGTGAATTAGTTATACATATACATGTATCCACTCTTTTTTGGATTATTTTCCTATATAGGCCATTACAGAATATTGAATAGAGTTCCCAGTGCTATACAGTAGATCCTTATTAATTACATATTTTATATATAGCAGTGTGTATAAGTTTTAATGAACGATTCTTTAATATTAAATTGTCTTTTAACTCAATTAAGTTGTAAAATGTTATCCCTTTTATATATTGCAGCACTCTATTTATTAATATTATGTATTTTCTGTCTATATTTATAGTTTGTGTATCATTTTTGAGTATTAGGCTCATAAAACAATTTACATAAAAAAGATTCTATATGTTTCCTGAGTTTTTTTGAATTTCTTAGTGAGGGCATATGGCTGTAATTTTCTTTGTAATAACTTTTTTCCTGATAATAATTCTCTAAGAATAATTTTTAAATTACTTACTAGACTATTTAAATTATCTACACTTTTTTTGTCTCTGTTTTTGTAAGTTGTGTTTCTCCAGAAACACATAAATTTCATCAAAATCAGAAAGTTTATTGCCAAGACGTTTTCATAATATATCTTATTTAATGTCTATGTCATTTGTAATATTTTTTTCTCCTTCCTTCCTGATGTCTATCATTCTGTTTTCTGTGATTTTTATTCTTGACTACTTTGACTGGAAGATAGTCAATTTTATTTATTTTTTTCAGAAATCTACTCATCACCAGGTTTTTCTCTATTTTTTGTGTATTTGATATCCACAGTTATTTTAATTGGCTTATTTCTTCTATATAACTAGGTTTAATGTGTTCCTTTCTAACTAGCGCTGTAAGGTGGAAACTAAAATGATTAATTTTATACTTTTATGACAGAAACTTTTAAATCTATAGATTTATCTCGAAGGAGTACTTCAATTGGACAGTTATTTTGCTGTCAAAGCAATTCTTGGATGACAATTGTAGTTCAGCACTTTAAAGATAATGTCCTAATTCTTCTGCCTTCATGTCTGATGAGAAGACAGCTGTCATTCTTAACGTTTACCCACTATATTGCAAGTGTCTTTTTTTTTTTTCTTTACTCCTTTATCCACTATATGGAATGTGTTTTTAACTTGTTTTTTATTTTCAGTAGTTCACCTCTGATGTGCTTACATGTATTTCCATTTTTGGTTCTGTTTTTTTTTTTTTTAATCCAGCTTGTTCACATTAATATTCATATATCTTTGGGTTGATGTCTATTATCAGTTTTGTAAAATTCTCAGGCATTATCCATTCAAGTATTTCTCCTGCTCCATTTTTTTCCTCTTCCCTGATAGTATTATAGACTGACATTTTTGTATGGGTCACAAGTACAAAGTCACTTTTTTTTTTACCATATTTTTCCTGATTAATTTAGAATTTGTGATCATAATTATTGGCAATGGAATCAGTTTTTAAGATCTTAAATAGAATTTGTCATCTTTGGTATCACATTTCTTTTAATTTTTAGCATTTTCAGTTGACTCATTTTTTATAATTTCCCCTCTATACTGACTGATATCACTCACTATATATTCATATTTTCCATTCTTTAAACTAACCTTTTATCATGTTTGTCATAGTCCTTAAATTTTTTTGATAATTCCTACATTTTATCCATTTTTAGTCTGCTTTTATTGAACCTTTCTTTCTTAATCATATGTCACCTTATCTTGCTTATTCACCTGCCAGATAATGCATGCTAGTAAATAGTGCAAATGGAGGTAAATAATATATTCACTCAGAGCAGGGAAGATCGCTTCTTCTCCAAGCCCACTAATCTGAATTGAGCAGAATGTATACTGTGTTGAAACCAAAGTTAATTCCAGTTTCTTCTGTGGTTCGAACTATTAAAGTGCAATCTGTATTTAATGTTTGCTGCTAAGTCACTTCAGTCGTGTCCGACTCTGTGTGACCCCATAGACGGCAGCCCACCAGGCTCCCACATCCCTGGGATTCTCCAGGCAAGAACACTGAAGTGGGTTGCCATTTCCTTTTCTTTCCATGGAATTCTTTAAGCAAGAATACTGGAGTAGGTTGCCATTCTCTTCTCCAGGGGATCTTCCCCACCCAGGAATTGAACCTGGGTCTCCTGCATTGCAGGCAGATTCTTTTACCAGCTGAGCCACCAAGGAAGCCCATTTAATGTTTAGCCTGGTTTGATATCTAAATACCAGCAACACTAACATTCAAGATACTTTTTCTCTCTAGTCTAGCAGCTAGCTTTCTGACTCATGGGAGATTTTGCTCTTCTTTACTACCTAGTTGCCAGTTTTTTGTTGGTCTAGTGAAGTTTCTATAGATTCTAATTTCAATCCCAGCACCGAACCTCTCTACCTTAATGTACTGTCTCCAACATTTGAAGGACCTCTGCTGTATACTCAGCAAAGGTTCAGAGAGCTTCCAAGTGATTTCTTTTGGGTCTCCTCTTTTGCACCCAGCCTTCAAGAACCAGAAGTAAATAATGATTGGCTTGCTCTCAGTAAAGTCTAGGAATATGTGGGCGATGTTTTTTAACTCTCTGGCCCTGCTTCCATCCTACATGAGAGTCTCTGAGTTTTCCCTTTTCAGTAAACTCTTCAGAGATTTCCTTTGGGAAAGTGCAGATGGTGGGTACACACTGTCTTATAGTGAAAGCTCCTGGTAATTTCCATCTATTACACCATCCTCACACAGATGCTAAAGTTTATTTAAAATATGACTTTTTAATTACCAATATTTGATGCAAACCCCTCCTCTTCCTACCACTTTGTCAGGAATGAAAATAAATTTAGGTATCTTTTTCCTAGGAATTTCTTGGCATTCTCCATATTTTAATGAATTTGGGTTTGTTAGAATCTTCAGCTCTCTCATGATGGAATAACATTATTGTTTGTTTGTTTTTATATTTAAAGTTGGCAATAAAATTCATGAGACTGTCTACAGCCTATTAAGCAAAATCAAGTTTTGTTTTTGTTTTTACTGAAAACATAATCACAAGTCAGACATTAGTTTTAAATGCAAATTGCTTCTTATTATTGTTTTCTGAGTAAAGGACTCTTAAGGTGTTGCTTAAATTTCTTCACTTTTTTAACAACTTGTCTTTAGTCAAATAATTATTGGGCATCCACTTTCTATTTGGTCTTCATAAATTACTGATTTTTGCTGTAAAATGAATCACATCAAATATCATGAAATAACTTAATAAATGAAATCAAGAAAATTAGAAGACTTTGGAGTTTTACCTTAAATATTAAACCAAAAGAAAAATTAGAAATCGCACTGAACATTTTTCATAAAGCCCTCTTGCACTCTTGGAAATTTTTAATGGTAACACTACATTTCTTTCTTGAGCCAACTTTTCTAACACTATTGCATTATTATACTTTAATTTGTGTCTCCATTTCTTACATGATTTCCAAAAATACTGTGATTATATATGGACCACAGACATCATCTCTGTTTCTTCAATCACATTTTCTCTAAGTTCTGGTCTGTGAAAGTTGTAACAGTGACACTTTGAATTGTTTTTGCTTGTCTTTTATTTATAATTAAAATAGCATTTCTTCCAAAACTACTAAAGCATGGAAAACAGTAGTGATGAAAGACCTTGCGGAGTACAGATAAAGAAGAAATTAATTGTCCAACTTATTTGTGGATTAAAAATAAACACCCAAACAAAGGGGATTGAATATATAATAAAATTATTTTCTAGTAAAAATTGAAAAAATGTTGCAATGAATATATAGGAAAAGCAAATTCCACTCAGTAACCTGATGATTTTTTCCTGTACATTAAGGAAATGATCAGGAATAAAATTGAATATTGTTGAAATAATTAATCTTTTAGTAGTAATGACAGTCACTCAGTTGTGTCTGAGCGACCCCATGAGTGATGTGACCCCATGGACTGCAGCCTGCCAGACTCCTCTGTCCATAGAATTCTTAATTTTAAAACTAACAGGCAAGAATACTGGAGTGGGTATTCTCCAGGGAATCTTCCCAACCGAGGGATTAAACCCAGGTCTCCTACATTAGAGGCAGATTCTTTACCATCTGAGCCTCCAGGGAAGTCCAAGACTACTGGAATGGGTAGCCATTCCTTTCTACAGGGGATCAAACTGGGATCTCCTGCATTGCAGGCAGATTCTTTACCATCTGAGCTATCAGGGAAGCCCAATTAATCTATTAATAGAAAAAGTGGGTTTAAATGCAGTTCCTAATCTATTAATATCAAATTAATCTATTGATCTAGATGATTATTATTATTAATTTAGACCCACTTTTCCTATTCTGATATATTATGACAGTTAATGCCATTATGAAAATCTGTCAAAACCAATCTGAATTTTGGACGCTTGAGAATCATGCTGATCATAAACATGTGATTTTAAAATCACATACACATGTGGTAAGACAGTATGTATTTACAGTGTTTGCTGATTGCATTTATATTATAGTGAAATGAATTAACTAGATATGGCAAACTTAAAGAGACCAAAAACAGAGGGATTACTTGATATTGTGTCATTATAATGAAAAAAATATTTCTATATTTTCCATCTAAAATTTATGACACTGTATTTCATTGAAAAAATAAAAATCAAAATCTAAAACAAATCATTATCACACATTTTTCCTAGTATGCTCTTTTCCTGAGCAAATCATGTCTTTCTAATTTTACTTGAAATAATCTTTAAAAATACTGATAGTTCCATGTGATAATGTGAGCCTGATACTTCTTAATTTTAAAACTAACAGGCAAAAACCTACGAGGCAGAAAGTCTTGTCCCAGTTTTCTAGGTTAGAAATAGGAATTAATTAAAACCTTAATAGATTTCCCCATTTGTTGTTTGTACTTTTGAGACAAGAAAAGATGAATGTAAGGTAAACTTTTGGATGCTTCTCATTCTCTAATCATTTCACATGTGATTCTTGGCAATCTGCTGCATAAAACTCAAGGGGCTTAATGAGAATGCTTTTTTTGATTAGGAAACAAAAACTTCTAATCTACAACTTTTGAAATAGCCTCTAATACACCTTTAAAAGAAAGCCTAGAGAGAATGGGAAAATCCACTAAAAATATTTAGAATAATTAGCATCTAAAAGTGGTTTTGTTGTTTACATTGGTTTGCCACTTTTCAACAAATCATTTCAGCATATAATGATTTTGAAATATACTAGTGAGATATTCTTCCCTTTTTTTTTACTTAGAAATTCTGACTAGCTACATTTCAGTTGCTCAATAACCACAAGTAAATGCTATGTTAAGACAGTGTACTTAATTCAAAGACATTTAATCAGCACATTATGTCATATACTGACTTAACTCCTAATTAATTAAATCAGTTTCCTGAATTTTAGAATTTGGTGATGAAGGAAGGTTAACAAACAGCCCATATTAAACAAATATTTTCATAGAGATTTAAAGTGTAATATGGAGATATGGGATCATACAGACACTTCCTTTTACATTGGCAAGATAGATATATATTAGTTTTTGAAAGGTTTCTCAAATTCAAAACAGAAGGTTAAAAAGTAGGGTTAAAAATACCTGAAATCATTAAACTACCTGAAAGTTATTTAAAAATTTTGGAATCTTTTAAATGATTTTAGTAGTAAATGTAGTAACCTTAAGATCATCAGCTGTATTAAAGTTCATCTGTCTTAGCTATGCTGCTGCTGCTAAGTCACTTATAGTCATGTATGACTCTGTGCAACCCCATAGACGGCAGCCCACCAGGCTCCCTCGTCCCTGGGATTCTCCAGGCAAGAACACTGGAGTGGGTTGCCATTTCCTTCTCCAATGCAGGAAAGTGAAAGTGAAGTAGCTCAGTCGTGCCTGACTCTTAGCAACCTCATGGACTGCAGCCTACCAGGCTCTTCTGTCCATGGGATTTTCCAGGCAAGAGTACTGGAGTGGGGTACTGTTGCCTTCTCTGTCTTAGCTATACTTAAAGAAAATTTAATTTAGTAGGTGTTTTTTGGGTCTGGGAAATTGTTTCTGATTATTAAAAATCCTCATTGTTGATAGTAAAATAACCCACATATTACACTTTGAGAAGCACTATTCTAGTATCTGAGTTTTTCCTTTAGTCAAGTCTTTTGTAGTTTTTGGTCTTTATTAGCTCTTTGAAGAAACAAAAATTTTGAGAAATTTCTCCAGGTTATCTACTTATTGTATTTGTTTATTTACTTATTTTTATATTTTATACATAAAGGAATTACCAACATTAGCTCCTTTTCAATATATCTCTGTGAATGTTTCTTATTTATATTATACTGTTTATATTTTCTGACTCATATCACTTGAATTTCTCTAAGCATATTAACTAGGGGCTTTTTGAGGATTATTTTGGTTCAGTTATTGGGGTTATTTATCTTTCTCTTTCATGTTGATAATTATTTTGTCCATATATGATAATCCCAGTGGTCTATTGGATATACTTTACTAAAATTATCACACATCAACATCAAGTTTGTTTCCACTGACTAACAAGTCTTCCCTTGAGAGCTACAGAATATAGTCTTTTCATTTAAGCATTTTCTGCCCTTGGATTTTTTGGCAAATATTTTAGAGTTTTATGTTGTTGATTCTGATTAATAGCACAATTTTTTTTTAAGATTCCTAAAATCACTCATACTTTTCTCAGTTTTCTAATTTTTACTTGGCACAAAGACATATTTTTTCATGACCAACTTCTGATTGCTCAAGATTTAAGTAGGAATGTGAAAGTAATTTTAAATTTAGCACAGTGGATGTTTAGTTCCATAGGGCCTTTCCTGAAGTTATACATTTAAAACCTGCCCACAAGTTACCTTATTTTTTTTTGTCGTGGAGATAGTTCAGCCTTCAGTTACCTCAGAAGATAACTGTATTCATTTCTTTTGAGAAATTATGAAGTTTTGCCTTTGGAAAGTTCATTTTATCCATGCTTCTTTTTTCTGTGCCCACAAAGTGAAATTAAGACATGCAGAAGATTTTAGAGAGATATAATTTGTAACTTTTAAGCATAGTCATTTCATATAGGATTTTTTTGTTTTGTTTTGCTTCAGTTGCTACACAAGCAAAATAGCACGGCAATATTTTTAGAGGACTGCATTATTAGAAGTATGGAGTGTCACCATCCTGAAATACTTATGTAATTATATGCAAACAACACAAAAGTACTAGATACTGAAGAATTAACTTTTTAGAGAATATATCTAAGCATATCATATCAGAACTGTTATCCATACTGGTTAATTTCTGCAAAAATAAGTTGTTGCCTGAGGAAATACATCTGCTTTCTCTATGTGGAGTAAAATCAACTATAGTGCAAATGTAATTAGAGAACAGACTATGCTGTTTAGGAGTAACTACCTGAACAAACATATGTCTCTCTTACAGCAGTCTTTTGGCACATGACTGCTTCTAGAACAATATTTACAGTCTGAATGTGCATCAAATTAAGGATGGAGGAATAAAATTGACATTTCTAGGCTTCCTGAGAGATGGTGATGGAGGCAAACATGAAGGAAATTTGTAAGGGATTCATATACATTCCTTGATGTAGCAAAGATGTATGGAAATTGCCACATAGTTTGATCACAGAAGACAACAGAATTCTCGTGTTAGAAGGAAAAGTGAACAATTGGACAATACAGATAACCTGTATGTGAGGGCCATAAGTTAGAGGTTTTCAAAAGTAAAGAATATCATGGCTAATAAAATTAATGTGTGTGATATGCTGAACAGGTACCTGACATATAGGAAAATGAACACAATTCTTTGGATAATTCACATTAATTTTAACAATTCTATTTTCAAATACTTCTAAAAATAAATTTTTTAATTAAGCAAAACTATGGACTGTCCACAAGAAATTTGCTTCAAATATAAAAAATTAGGCAGGCTAAAAGTAAAAGGATGGAAAAATATGCAGCAAACAAATATTTATCAAAAAGAACCCAGACTAACTGTATTAATATCAGATAATATTAGCAAAAAATAATTATCAGTGACAGAGATGGGCATTATATAATGATAAAAGATTAGTCCACCTAACCTTATAGGAAAGTATGGCAATCCTAAATGTATATGCCCCAAACCATTATATTTCAAAATATATGACACAAAACTGATAGAACTGAAAGGAAACATAAACAAACCCATGTTTAAGCTGGAGATTTTACTACCCCTTTCTCAAAAGTTAATTTTAAAAAAACAAGACACAAAACCAGCAAGACCTCATGCAAGCATCAATCAGAAAGTTCTAATTAACATTCATAGAAAAATCCAACCAACAGTAGAATTTGTATTTTAAGTCTTCACAGAATATACATAGGCTATATTAGGGATTTTTAAAAAATCTTTAACATATTCTCATGAATTAAACCCACATGGAGTGCTTTCTTTGACCACAGTGTAACCAAACTACAAATAAATGACAGATAAAATTAAAATCCCCAAACTCTTGGAAACTAAGTAACCCACTTGTGACTAATTCAAGGGTCAAAGAGAAGGTGCCAAGAGAAAATGGGAAAATATATTGAACTGAATGAAACTACAATAAAGTATATCAAAATTTGTGACACAGGGCTGAAGGAATACTGAAAGAGAAATTTTAGCATCAAGTGCACAATTGAAATTAAAAAGCTATTAATCATTTACTATCTCAAGAAATGAGTCAAAAAGAAGAAAATAATCCCAAACAAACAGAAGAAATAATAAAGATAAAAGTCAATGAGATTGAAAATAAAAATAATAAAATCAGTAACACAAAAAGTTCATTCTTTGAAAAGATCGAATAGATAGATAAATCTCTAGCAAGACTGACAAATGTATAAAAAAAGGCACTATAAGTGACCAATATGAAGAATGAAACAAGTGATATCATTATAGACCTTGTACATCAAATGGGTAATCGAAGAACAATAGAAACAATTTTACACACATAAATCTAGAAATTTAGATGAAATTGACTCCTCCTCAAAAGACAATTATGATGCCTCACACAATATGAAATATATAATTGAATAATTAACAATTTTATATTTTATATTAGCACAACTGAACTTATACTTTTAAAAAGTGAGTTCATGAAGTATCATGTTCTGACATGCAGAATTTAGAGTCATTTGTTTCTTCCAAAACACTGTTTTGTATCTGAGATAAACTAATTCATTTTGTCTGAGTCTTAGATCTCTTTTTTCCAGAACTCTGTAAAGTATATAGCCTAGGAACTTGTATCAATTTGTGTCAACTGTTGAGGAGCCCTCATGCTGAAGTTGAACCTTGAATACTTGGTCACCTGATGCGAAGAACTGACTCACTAGAAAAGACCCTGATGCTGGGAAAGATCGAAGGCAGGAGAAGGGGACAACAGAGGATGAGACGGTTGGATGGCATCACTGACTCAATGAACATGAATTTGAGCAAGCTCCAGGAGTTGGTGATGGCCAGGGAAGCCTGACGTGCTGCAGTCCATGAGGTCGCAAAGAGTCAGACACAACTGAGTGACTGAACTGATGACGAACCTAGAGACTTTTTGCCATGTAGCTATTTTTAAGAACCACATGTGATAATCTTTCCACAACCCATGACCTACACACTCAAGAATCATCTATCTGGGCAAAAGATACCAGAATCCTAACAACCCCCCCCCTCCCAAAAAAAACCCCTTTAACATGTTCACATGTGTGTTTGTTTACCGGTGAAGCACACTGGAAGAAATGAGAAGATGTAAAAACCAGAGTGATGATTTAGGTCATGAAAACAGTTAAGCAAGGACAGTGCCTGCTTTCCCTTTTACTTCCCAAAGCCAAAACACAGATTAAAAGGTGAGGGTGCCAGTTTGGAAATGGATATAAAGCAGAAAGATGGCATAAATGCACTCCTGCCTTCCTTCTTGTATTGCCACCTAACATAGGGACACTTTGTCCCATTTTGGGTCCCCTAGAGAGACAAGGAAAATATACTGCAAACATAAACTAGAGAGGCAATAACTCTGCAAATAAAATGAATGTGGCTGAAGATGAGACCTGAGGCTCTAGCACTGTCAGTATGCTCCTGTGACTTCCTTTATATCATTACTTCCAGCCAAAGAAATAGTATATGGACCAGGCAAGGCCAGCCCTATACAGTTGTATCATGCAAGAGAAGGAATAAACATGACAAGGGAATGAGCGGAAGATCAGGACTTTTTCAGTGTTTCTTCAGGGTCAAGTAAGCTCTGAAGTGCCTGTTATAGTTCCAAGAAAGAAGAGACTTCCAAAGTAATAATTATAAACCAATTAACAGCAATGAATGGTATATTTATGTGTACATGAGTGTGTGCAACTAACATGTATAATGAGAGATTTGTTAAAATTCACAAATTGAGGAAAATTTTATGTTTCTTACATTTCTTATAAATCATAATTTCTTGTGTCTTTTTTTTGTTTCAATTTTAAAGTAGAGGGATGTGGAAGCCAATAGAGACTAAGAAGGCCCTTTGGGAAATGAGTTTATATATCATTATTATCTTTGCCAGTTAGCATTTATTGAGCAACCAGTCACTTGATTCTTTGAGTCCCCATGGAGAACCATATTGAGATAGATTTCTATATTCTGTATGGTCATCTGTAAAGAGGACAAGATTAACATGATAACATATTATACCATGTGGAATTATACCTAGGTTTTTTTCCTAAAGAAGATAATATTTTTAAACAAATTAATCTGTGTATATCATTAAGATATTCATAATTGGAACTTTGTTTCAATAAATATGATTTTACAGAGTTGGAAGAAATTTTGTCTTATAAACTGTTGCTATGAACATTGGGGAGAGCTATGGACCAGTTCTTACTCATGTTAGCATAGATCTAACAAGGTATGTTTTCCAATCAGATATTTCCAAGAGTAAAAAGCTTGCCCATTCTAAGAGAGGAATTTTCATGTTAAATGTTATTTAACATTAAATTCACTCAGATGTTATGAGAATTTTCCTTTCTCTAGCAGTTCTAATTTAGTATCAGTTTTTATAATTATGGTAATAGAATTAACCAATAGAAAATAGTAAATATCATCTGGGCTCATTTCTATGCTAAAAATGAACGTTCACAATGTCTTTTAAAGTCTAACATGGGTGTTCTCTTGCTTAGTCATGTCTGACTCTTTGTGACCCCATGAACTTTGTGACCAGGTTCCTCTGGTCCATGGGGATTTTCCAGGCAAAAATACTGGAGTGAGTTGCCATTTCCTCCTCCAGGGGATCTTCCTGACCAAGGAATAGAATTTGTGTCTGCTGCAGTTCTTGCATTGGCAGGCAGTTCTTTACCACTGAGGCACTTGGGAAGCCCTAATATTAGCTCTCATACATGCTTCAAAAAATAAGGCCATTTTGAAGCTTTACAGGAGTGAAAAAACAGTTACTGTGCTGAGAGTTACAAATTCACTCCCTCAGCAAGTCAAATATAGAGAAGAAACACATTCTCTTTATATAATTTACTAATATTCAATAAGAGACTCTACCGGCTGGGAAGGAGAAAAAAAAATTAAAATAGCCCCTGCAGCTGATTCATAGAGTCCCTTTACATCATACTTATTTCTTTGAGATAGTCACTCTGCATTGCAGTTATTGCTGGCCTCAACATTTGCTCCTCTCTGACGTTGTCTGGATGTCTACAGGGAGAGAGACTCGTGTGATCTCTTGGCAGCATTGTTGAGAAGGCAGAGAAAGTGTGGTCAGGCAGTGAGGATGAGATTTCACTCCAGATATCCCCCTTGTAAGCACTGATACTGAGTTGGGAGCTAATAGACTGACCATGAAGTCTGTCTAGGCAGGGCTGAAATGACCCTTGAACAGGCATTGTGTGTACAATACCTAATTTAGGAGCTAGGTAAAGGCTAATGCCAAGGATAATAAATCAGTAGGTTTTAGTTTCCAAGGTATGATTATTTGAGAAAGATTACTCAGCTGGTAAAAAATCCACCTGCAATGTGGGAGACCTGGGTTCCATCCCTGGGTTGGAAAGATCTCCTGGAGAAGGGAAAGGCTACCCACTCCATTATTCTGTCCTGGAGAATTCCATGAAATAGTCCATGGGGTCACAAAGAGTCAGGCAGGACTGAGTGACTTTCACTTTCACTTTCACAAGTCTGACTATGAAGGCCAGCAGCAAGCCACAACAAGATGCCTAGGGATTGGACTAGCCACACCCAAATTTATCAAACCAACTACTCTGCAATTTGTTGAAAGAACTCAGAGAACACCTTAAGGAAATCAAGATTCATTTATTTTGCCATTATGTCAGATGATCACATATCTCCCCAAGAGGAAATAGAGGATAAAATATGAGAAAGATCGAACTGTTTTCTCCTAAAAGATTGACCGTTGCTTAAAATGACTGTATATATTTTTATTTCATAAGTAAATGATGGAAAGGACTAAATGTTTTATTTTCCGCCACTTCATAGATTCCTCTACTCATCAGACTTGGTGCCCATGTCCTCACTACAAATGCCATCTCAAGTAAATAACAAATAACTTTCTGCCTAAGATTCCTCTGAGAGGTACATCCACAAGATAATGACAAGCAAAATTATATTTCTATTATATCTTTAATCTTAAGTCTCAAGCACTCAGGAATTCTCATGAGTTGGTATAAACCTTACAAAGAGGTCTTATATTCAAACTAGCTCTGCTAAAATAATCTGTAAAATATAAGGCCAGCTCTAACTACTTCACATAATGAAAACACTAATTTCTTTAATTTTTACCATTTTTAAATTGAAGTACAGTTAATTTACAATTAACTATATAATGCTGTATTAGTTTCAGGTGTACAGCAAAGTGATTCAGAAATATATATATATATATATATATATATTCTGAAAAGTATTCTTTTCTTTTTGAGATTCTTTTTCCACTATAGGTTATTCTACTGTTTCTTAATTTGTCTTACTCTTACAATCAAATAGAGAACAAAAAATTAATTTAAAATAGTACAAAAGGAAAAAATAAACATATTAAAACATTAGTACAAGTGGAATATAAAGAACAGAAAACAAGTCAAAGGGGAAAGCAATGAACTATTGTTTAGAGTAACATTTGTCTAAGCTTGTCAGTCCATGCCTTCCAGGACAAGAATATTAATTCTGAACTTAGTTATTCTTCAGAATTCTTAGTTATTGTTCAAAGAATGGGTACAAAGAGAGATACATTATGCTTCAACTCTTCTGTTCTAGTTTACAACCACATAGATAAGAGAGAAATTACTGGGACCACATATTTTTAGTTTCTTGGTAAATGTCATCCTGATGGACTGAGGACAGGAAAGTAGTTCTGATCACTGAAAATCCCAAAGATAATGTGATCTTCCTGTAAAGAAAGTGAAAGTTGCTCAGTCCTGTCCGATTCTTTGTGACTCCATGGACTGTAGTCCATGGAATTCTCCAGGCCAGAATACTGGATTGGTTAGCCTTTCCCTTCTCCATGGGATCTTCTCAACCAAGGGATCAAACCCAGGTGTCCTGAATTACGGGCGGATTCTTTACCAGCTGAGCCACAAAGGAAGCCCTTCCTGTAAGGGATGTGGAAACAGAAGTATAGAACAGCAAAAGAGAAGTTCTAACCCTGAATGGTCAAAAGATATAAAGCAGAGAATTGATGATACTATTGTTGTTCAGTTGGTCTGTCATGTCCAACTCTTTGCGACCCCATGGACTGCAGCACACTAGGCTTCCCTGTTCTTCAGTATCTCCCAGAGTTTGCGCGAATTCATGTCCATTGAGTTGGTGATGCTATCCAACCATCCCATCCTTTGTCATCCCCTTCTCTTCTACCCTCAATCTTTCTCAGCATCAAGTTCTTTTCCAATAAGTCGACCCTTTGCATCAGGTGGCCAAAGTATTGGAGCTTCAGCAATAGTCCTCAATGAATATTCAGGGTTGATTTCCTTTAGGATTGACTGGTTTGATCTCCTTGCAATCTAAGGGATTCTCAAGAGTCTTCTCCAGCACCACAGTTTGAAAGCATCAATTCTTTGGCACTCAGCCTTCTTTATGGTCCAACTCTCACATCTGTACATGACTACTGAAAAAACGGTAGCTTTGATTATACCTGTAAGATATATTAGAAAATGAAAAGATTGGGTTCATCCTGCATCTCATCAGTTTGCCATCATATGAAAGCTGGCACAAGAGAAATATTCATTTCTTATTTTCTGTACTCTGTAACCCTGTTTTCTGTTTGTTTGTTTTAACATTTGATAAACTTATGGAAGCAAACTATGTGTAATTTTGCCTTGGCCTACATGGAAAGACCCATAGCAGTTCATTCTTTCAAATAAGCCTTGAAATAAAGATCTTGAGAACATAAATGGTAATTATATCTGACATTTCAAATTTAGGAAATATGAAACCCCTACTCTAAACTCTTTTCAATTATGCTTATATAGTATTACTTTTCTTGTATCTGATAAAATAGTAACTTAATCCATCTCCTTGCCTTCAAGTAAACTCACACATACCATTTCTAGCCATGAGATAAGGCCTTTTGTTAATAAATTTCAGAGAAAGAAATTCTATATTGAGTTTTGCTAATTCATTTTCATTTACCCTCAATGTGTCAGGAAATGTTATTTTGATTATACTTATAACTCACATAATATTGTCAGCACTTGTCTTATAAGGAGAAATGAAAGAAAATTGTGCAAATCATGAAAAATTTTCTATAGTCTCTTTTACTAAAGATTAAAACTATATTTGCCTCAGTTTCCCATATACTCTGAATTTTTATATTCTCACCTGATGTGTCTAACTCTCAAAATCTATAACTATTATTAGGCTACCTTCTGAATTTCCACTTCATTCACATTCTAATACATCTTTGCCAGTGAAGATAACAAATTTAAGGCCATTTCTGTGTAGTACCTTGTCTCTTTATCCCCTTAGCTGTATGCAGGTAAGTCACCTAAACCTTAGATTGTTACCATTAGCACTCAAAAAAAAAAAAAAAAATCTTGTACAGCGTCCAATAGATGAAAGAGTAGTTACCCTAGCATATCCTACCAGATTATATTAAAGTAAAAAAAATTGATAAAAGTCTGTAACATTTATAGATGTAAGTGTGTCAAAGTCCTAGGTTCCTATTCTTTTTACTGCTCTGCAAAAATACTAAATATATCAGGGGCAGAAAGAACTATCAAAGCCACATTTAGAAGAACCAGCAGGGCATCAAGGGACTATCTAAAGATTAAAGCTAGGTTAAAATTTTCCTAAAGAAACACAAGAAGAATAAGATAAAGCATTTTTTGTTTAATAACAAAGATTAGACAATTGCTACCAATTAGCTGAGCAATTAAAAAGTAATTTATACCTTTTCTGTATAGACTTTAGGATGTTCACAACACACAAATTGATTACTGCTCTAAAATCATTTTAAAAGTTCTTTTCCACTTCTAAATTTAAAACTCTTAATTCATTCTAATTTTAGAGCTGCATTACTAAAAGATAATTATTTCCATAGCAGAAATTTAATGCTAACAGAGTAAAAACAGAGAGTAAGCCACACTGCTGCTTTTCCAGTTGAAATATCTTCAAATTGATTATACAGGAATGACTATTCTTCTGAGTACAGAATTTGAAATAAAATGAGCGTTTATCAGTGTCTTTACCAGCACTGTGATGGTAATATGGCATATATGAGGTCTCACTAGACTATCCCAACAACAACAAAGAAGGTCTTAAAATGGAAATGCATTGAATAGGGAAATGAGTTTTATTTAAACCTGACACTGAAACAAAATCTATTATCAGAGTCCTTGCTCATTTATTGTATGACAGCTACATGTTAAAAAATATTTCTAATGAGATGGTGACTTGTTTCTCCATTTTAAAATTAATTTCTAAATTATCACATATTTTGTGATCACTTTTTGTTCTGATCTATCTTCTTATTCCAATTTGACCAAGAGTTTGAATTTTTTTCTACAGAATTTTATGTCTAGAATTGAATCTTAATATTTTCTAGTAAACAATTTATACATTCATTTTGTATCACAAAATGCCACTAAGGCAAAAAAAAAAAAGAAAAGAAAAAAAAAAAGAAAAGAAAAGCATTTGCTTTATTATTTTTTAAAAAAATTTATTTATTTATTTTAATTTGAGGCTAATTACATTACAATATTGTAGTAGTTTTTGCCACACATTAATCAGCCATGGGTGTACATGTGATCCCCATCCTGAACCCTACTCCCACCTCCCTCCCCATCCCATCCCTCATGGTCATCCCAGTGAACCCTCCCTGAGCCCCCTGTTTTATCTATTGAACCTGGGCTGGCAGTCTATTTCACATATGGTAATATGCATGTTTCAAAGCTATTTTCACAAATAATCCCACCCTCGCCTTCTCCCACAGAGTCCAAAAGTCTGTTTTCTACATCTGTGTCTAGAAACTAGCTGATTATTTCATATTATTTTCACTCATTATTTGTATGTTAAAAAATTGAGTTTCTAACTGATTTTATTTTACATTGATTTCATACAATGTCTATAAGAAAACAGACTGGGCATGACCTCAGTATTATTTTAGGGTATATCAATGATCTATGATACAGAACATGCCATGTGAACTTGAAAAGAGGGTATATTCTACTGCTGGTGGACTTTAGTAGAGATGTCTGTTTGATGTAGTTGATTTACAGTGTTACGGATGTCTTTGCTGCTGTTCAGTCACTAAGTTATGTCCAACTCTTTGTGACCCCATGGACTGCAGTATGCCTAGCTTTGTTACTGTTCAGCACCACAATTCAAAAGCATCACTTCTTCGGCTGTCAGCCTTCTTTATTGTTGATATCTTATATATACTTACTGATCTTCAGCCTACTCATTTCATCCATTACTGAAAATAAGATATCAAAGATTTCATCTATTACTGTTAAATTGTATATTTCTCTCATATCAGTTTTGGCTTGTTTTTTTACCCCTTTGAGACTTTGTTGTTAGGCACTTTTTTTTTTTAATTTTGCTATTGTTCTTAAATTTGACCTTTGTGGATAATGATCACCTGCATTTCTAAATCTCTGCATGTTTTTAGCTGTTATCTTTATAATGGATTGCTATTTTAGCATTATAAGATATCACCTCTAATAATAATTTTTGTATTAAAGCTTTTTCCCCCTGATATTAACATAGTCACTCCTGCACTGTTTTAGTTATTGTCTCTGTGGTATATCTGTTTCCATCCCAGACGTGTATCTTTGAAAAAAATAATAAAGATGAATAGCTTTGAATCTAAAATGTGTTTCTCGTAGAAAGCTACAGTGGAATCATGTTTCTGTTTTTGCTTTCTTTATCTATTCTTCTAATCTCTGCCTTTGATTGGAGTATCTTATCAATTTATTTGTTGTTGTTGCTCTTTGGCTAAGTCATGTCTGACTCTTTGAGATCCCATGGACTACAGTATGCCAGGCTTCCCTGTCCTTAACTATATATCTCCTGGAATTTGATCAAACTCATGTCCATTGAATTGGTGATGCCATCCAACCGTCTCACTCTCTGTTGCCCTCTTCTCCTGCTATCAATCTTTTCCAGCATCAGGGTCTTTTAGGATGAGCAGGTCTTCACATCAGGTAGCCAAAGGACTGGAACTTCAGCTTCAGCATCAGTCCTTCCAATGAGTATACAGGGTTGATTTCCTTTAGGATTGACTAGTTTGATCTCTTTGCTGTCCAAGAGACTCTCAAGAGTTTTCTCAGCACTGCAGTTTGAAAGCACCAATTCTCTGTCACTCAGCCTTGATGAAAGTGAAAGAAGAGAGTGAAAAGGTTGGCTTAAACATTCAAAAAACTAAGATCATGGCATCTGGTCCTATCACTTCATGGCAAATAGATGGGGAGACAGTGGAAACAATGACAGAATTCATTTTGGGGGGCTCCAAAATCACTGCAGATAGTGACTGCAGCCATGAAATTTAAAAAAGCTTGCTTCTTGGAGGAAAAGTTATGACCAACCTAGACAACATATTAAAAAGCAGAGACATTACTTTACCAACAAAGGTCTATCAAGTCAAAGCTATGGTTTTTACAGTAGTCACGTATGGATGTGAGAGTTGAACTATAAAGAAAGCTGAGTGCCAAAAAATTGATGCTTTTGAACTCTGTTGTTGGAGAAGACTCTTGAGAGTCCCTTGGACTGCAAGGAGATCCAACCTGTCCATTCTAAAGGAAATTAGTCCTGAATATTTATTGGAAGGTCTGATGCTGAAGCTGAAACTCCAATAATTTGGCCACCTGATGTGAAGAACTGATTCATTTGAAAAGACCCTGATGCTGGGAAAGATTGAAGGTGGATGGAGAAGGGGATAACAGAGGATGAGATGGTTAGATGGCATCACCAACTCAATGGACATGAGTTTGAGTAAACTCTTGGAGTTGGTGATGGACAGGGAGGCCTGGCATGCTGCAGTCCATGGGATCACAAAGAATCAGACACAACTGAGTGACTGAACTGAACTGAACTGAACTGAACAGCCTTCTTTACAGTCCAACTCTCACATCCCTACATGACTACTGGAAAAACCATAGCCTTGACTATACAGACCTTTGTTGGCAAAGTGATGTCACTTTAATACACTGCCTTTGTTTGTCATAGATTTTCTTCCAAGGAGCAAACGACTTTTAATTTTGTAGCTGCAGTTGTGGTCCATAGTGATATTCAAGCCATAGTGATTTTCAAGCCAAGAAAATATAATGTCCCACTGTTTCCATTTTTTCCCCATGTATTTGACTAGAGTGATAAGACCAGATTCCATGAACTTAGTTTTCTGAATGTTGAGTTTTAAGCCATCTTTTCAGTTTATATCTAAAGTAATCATGGTAAAGAAAGGATTTATTTCTGCTGATTTCCTCCTCTTTTCTGTACGTCTTTTTTTTCTCTATTCTTTTATTACTGTCTTTTTTGTGAAATAGGCATTTTCTAGTACAGAATTTTAATTCCCTTGTTAT
Organism: Capricornis sumatraensis; assembly: GCF_032405125.1. Lineage (NCBI taxonomy): Eukaryota > Metazoa > Chordata > Mammalia > Artiodactyla > Bovidae > Capricornis > Capricornis sumatraensis. Next base: position 18,368,167 of record NC_091081.1, on the reverse strand, counting down.
TTCTTTTAGCATTTTAACTTATTTTGATAGAGATTGTCCTAAGTATTACAGTTAACACCTTAAAACTGTCAAGATTAATACCAACTTTGTTTCAATAGTATACAAAATCTTTCCTCCAGTATAGCTTAATTTTACCCCCTACCTTTGTGCCATTCTCAATTTATATCTTTATACCTAGTAAGCACATAAACATTATTTTATAATAATTTTTTATGCAGTTGTATTTTAAATCAGGTAAGAGAAGAAAATGGCTACAAACAAGATGCATGTATTATGGCTTGCATTTACCTATGCAATTTTTTTTACAAGCAGTCCTTATATCCTTGTGTGAATTCAACTTATCACTATTAATTTATGGTTACTTTCCAGGGTCCTGAAAAAGTTGATTTTTATAATGTTTGCAAATGTTCTGATTGAATTTAGGAAGAGTTGGCTTCCTGAAGTTCTTACTGTGCCATATGGGAAATCCCTTACATAAATATTTTTAGTGTTTAAAGATATCTTACGGAAATAAGAGATGTCTTAACTCTATATCATTTATAGATTTTAAAAAGTCACCTCAAAATATAGCACTATTCTGAATATTGAACTTCTCTACTTTGTGTGGGTCCCTTTATTACAAATTACACTATCATGGGACCTGATCTTTTGAAGAGTTCAAATCTATATAAGTATAAAAATTGATATATTTTAAAGAAATATTTTACTTTAGTGCAGTATTTTCAGTTTTGGCAAGGAGGGTTGTCACAGGTACTTACATAAAATCTGGATATTTTAACATCAATCTTTCAAACATGATTTTCATAAGCTCTATCATGTAACATTCTATACTTCTATTTCCAAGGACAGACATAATATTCATTGATTGCATTTCACTTTCTCATATATTTTTCTATTCTATTTATCTTGAGGTTTGTCATTCTGTGTTCCTCAAATTTATTTTCATCATTTTTTTTAAGATAACAGAGTGAAAATGAGAGAGACTAAAGTTTGAAAAAAAAATGTGATGCTCTTTTTTTCCCCCCATGTTTAATGTTTTATTCTTTGAGAGGAAGATAAAGACAGATTGGTGTAGTATCATTGTGTTTTGAATGTATTCTTTAAGAATATGTCAGTTTATGAAAGAAACATTATTTCTACCAAGTTTAGTTAAAATCCACCATTAGCATTCTAAATAAAGTCATATTTTTCCCACCTCATTTATGTATTCATGCCAAGGCAAAGCTTTCATGATGGAAATCATTTGGAACTCTTTCTAATTTCCTACTGATCCAAAATATGTCAAATATTAAAAAGGAAAACAATTGTTGAATATCTGTATTGCAAGAAGAGAAAGAGGAAAGGGGAATTCTCCTTGAGAATTGCCCTCTAAAAAGGCCCATTAGCTTGTTGAAGGACATGCCAAGCTTGATTGTTTGGAAATCTCAATTGTATATATTTCCATTAAAATCCCATCCAGGTCCATTTAATTTATTCACAGATAAACAAAATGCCCTTTATTGCTTTGAATGCAGTTTTGACAGATGGCTCTTAGTATTCTGTCCAGGTGTAAAAAGACAAAGATAAATGAATCTGTTCCTTTTAATTCACACACTTTATGACTTTCATCTCCACTGGAAAGCACCCTTTGGCTCTCTATCTTCTTCATGTTCCAGTAAGAGACAGCTCTTTTTCTGGCTGGAGCTTGCTTTATTGTGCTTCTAAAGAGAAGCTACCTTTGCTTGAAATAATCAATTGAAAACACAGCAAGCAAACAAATTGTTCTTTCCAAAATTTCAAACTTACTTTTAAGTTTATTAGAATTGTCTTATATGTATATATATATAAACCCGTGAATTTACCTACATAATAACTAGAGTTTAGGATAGTTAGAACTGTTCAGTTCAGTTCAGTACAGTTGCTCAGTCATGTCCGACTCTTTGTGACCCCATGAATTGCAGCATGCCAGGCCTCCCTGTCCATCACCAACTCCCGGAGTTCACTCAGACTCACGTCCATCAAGTCAATGATGCCATCCAGCCATCTCATCCTCTGTCGTCCCCTTCTCCTCCTGTTCCCAATCCCTCCAAGCATCAGAGTGTTTTCCAATGTGTCAACTCTTTGCATGAGGTGGCCAAAGTACTGGAGTTTCAGCATCAGCATCATTCCCTCCAAAGAAATCCCAGGGCTGATCTCCTTCAGAATGGACTGGTTGGATCTCCTGCAGTCCAAGGGACTCTCAAGAGTTTTCTCCAACACCACAGTTCAAAAGCATCAATTCTTCGGCGCTCAGTTTTCTTCACAGCCCAACAGTTAGAACTGTTAAGATTTTCATTATTTGGCAAGTGCTTAATAAATGTTTTTCACTTGATGTGAAACAAATGTAAAATTAACTAAATAACTGAAACTATTTTTAATTTTATGCTTGTTATTTATAACATTAAATTTTGAAAAGTAAAATATTGAGCTTAAACTCAGATTACACGAAATTGTCAGAATTACTCAAAATCTTCAACATGTATTATAATGCTATTTCAAAGAATTTAACATTTATTATTACTACACTTTATTTTATGTGTAATAAAATAAACTCTCATTAATTTTCAATAAAATAAGGAGAATTATGTCAAAGAAGTATTAAATTCTTATGTATTTAAAAGCACACAGTGAACAGTAAGATACTGCCCCCTATATTTACATGGCTCAGAAATAAATTATCCCTTTAAAAATTCAAAAATGAACTTGTCCTTATAATTTAGTTTAGGAACAGGACTTTATTATAGTTTAATTTTACTGGTATAAAAAGCAATCTAATGGTTTAAAAGTAAACTGTTATTTGCTCTTTGAAAATATTTCCTCTGTATTTGCCCAACTGTTTATATAGAATCTTATATAACTGACGGAGTGCTTTCTAAATTGTAACCCACAGATTTTCAGGACTGTCTATATAGTTTGAAAATTCAAAATATTACTAGGAATTATTTCATGCTCACCATTTTTACTGTACTAACATTTGCACTAACATTTGCAAATTGGTTTCTAAATTGTAACCCACAGACTTTTCAGGACCGTCTATATATTTTGAAAATTCTTTTCAAAATATTACTAGGAATTATTTCATGTTCACCATATTTACTGTACTAACATTTGCACTGATGGTACATGAAAACCAGTGGTGAGTAAAACGGCATGTGACTGAGCAGGAATTAGGACAATAGCAATAAACTCTACTTCTACTGATTACATTCTCAACCACGTTCCTCGCATGAAGGTCATATGTATACAAATCTTCATTCTGCCCTATGAGTCGTCAGCATTTGGAAGAATTTTCATTCTTCTCTCTTGAAAAAAATAGCCTCTAATTTGATTCAAAGATACCATATATTTCTTTTTCCTTTAACTTACCAGTCAGTACTTCTCAATTGTTTTTAAACATTTCTATTATTCTTCCATACTTTTTAAACATACAGAACACACCTGATGCGTGTGTTCTAGTAAAAATACCACTGATGAAATGAAAAGTCTCATCTCAAGATTGGACTCCATATACCAACTTGCTTACACAGCATTTCCACTTCGATCTCTAATAGATAAGAAAGAAAGCACTTCTATTTTCTGAAAACAGAGAAGATAATTCTAACAAAAGAAAAATTCTCAGACATTCCTGGACCAATGAAACAGACAAGGTTGGATGGACAAAAGATAGGATAAAGGAGAATCTATATGAGGAGAAAGTTGGCAGGAATAAACAATACAATCACAGCCTTTCCTCTAACAAAGGGTGGTAAAAACATGGACCAGTTGTGGAGGTGTGTATTAAGTATGTTAATATGTAAGGCATATCAGTTTCTTATACTCTGAGCAACTGGCATTGTAATTTACATCGAGGTTAATTCAGTTCAGTTTGCTCCTTCAGTAAAGTCAAATGTTGTTAACACATGTACTTTAATGTGAAAAATCAGTTAATGTAGGGGCAGAAATCTCTATTATATTTGGGAAACCTCTACAAAATTGAGAGAAGAAAAAAATATTGACACAAATTAAATGCCATAATTTTCTATGATGTTTTTCTAACAGTTTAATTCGAATATAATTCGAACATCATAAAAATTTAGCCATTTTAAGTGTATGATTCAGTGGTATGATTCAGGCTAATAGAATTTTGCCAAAAAAATGCACTGATCATAGCAAACACACTCTTCCAATAACACAAGAGAAGACTCTACACATGGACATCACCAGATGGTCAACACCGAAATCAGACTGATTATATTCTTTGCAGCCAAAGATGGAGAAGCTCTATACAGTCAACAAAAACAAGACCAGGAGGTGACTGTGGCTCAGATCATGAACTCCTTATTACCAAATTCAGACTGAAATTTAAGAAAGTAGCAAAAACCTCTAGACTATTCAGGTATGACCTAAATCAAATCCCTTCTGATTCTACAGTTGAAGTGAGAAATGGATTTAAGGGCCTAGATCTGATAGATAGAATGCCTGATGAACCATGGAATGAGGTTCATGACATTGTCCAGGAGACAGGGATTAAGACCATCCCCATGGGAAAGAAATGCAAAAAAGCAAAATGGCTGTCTGGAGAGGACTTACAAATAGCTGCAAAAAGAAGAGAGGCAAAAAGCAAAGGAGAAAAGGAAAGATATAACCATCTGAATGCAGAGTTCCAAAGAATAGCAAGAAGAGATAAGAAAGCCTTCTTCAGCGATCAATGCAAAGAAATAGAGGAAAACAACAGAATGGGAAAGACTAGAGATCTCTTCAAGAAAGTTAGAGATACCAAGGGAACATCTCATGCAAAGATGGGCTCGATAAAGGACAGAAATGGTCTGGACCAACAGAAGCAGAAGATATTAAGAAGAGGTGGCAAGAATTCACAGAAGAACTGTACAAAAAACATCTTCATGACCCAGATAATCATGATGGTGTGATCACTAATCTAGAGCCAGACATCCTGGAATGTGAAGTGAAGGGGGCCTTGGAAAGCATCGCTACGAACAAAGCTAGTGGAGGTGATGGAATTCCAGTTGAGCTATTTCAAATCCTGAAAGATGATGCTGTGAAAGTGCTGAACTCAATATGCCAGCAAATTTGGAAAACTCAGCAGTGGCCACAGGACTGGAAAAGGTCAGTTTTCTTTCCAATTCCAAAGAAAGGCAATGCCAAAGCATTCTCAAACTACCGCACAATTGCACTTCATCTAACATGCTAGTAAAGTAATGCTCAAAATTCTCCAAGCCAGGCTTCAGCAATACGTGAACTGTGAACTTCCTGATGTTCAAGCTGGTTTTAGAAAAGGCAGAGGAACCAGAGATCAAATTGCCAACATCTGCTGGATCATGGAAAAAGCAAGAGAGTTCCAGAAAAACATCTATTTCTGCTTATTGACTATGCCAAAGCCTTTGACTGTGTGGATCACAATAAACTGTAGAAAATTCTGAAAGAGATGGGAATCCCAGACCACCTGACTTGCCTCTTGAGAAATCTGTATGCAGGTCAGGAAGCAGCAGTTAGAACTGGACATGGAACAACACACTGGTTTCAAATAGGAAAAGGAGTACATCAAGGCTGTATATTGTCACCCTGCTTATTTAACTTCTATGCAGAGCACATCATGAGAAACGCTGGACTGTAAGAAACACAAGCTGGAATCAAGATTGCTTGGAGAAATATCAATCACCTCAGATATGCAGATGACACCACCTTTATGGCAGAAAGTGAAGAGGAACTAAAAAGCCTCTTGATGAAAGTGAAAGAGGAGAGTTAAAAAGTTGGCCTAAAGCTCAACATTCAGAAAATGAAGATCATGGCATCCAGTCCCATCACTTCATGGGAAATTGATGGGGAAACAGTGGAAACAGTGTCAGACTTTATTTTTTGGGCTCCAAAATCACTGCAGATGGTGATTGCAGCCATGGAATTAAAAGACACTTACTCCTTGGAAGAAAAGTTATGAGCAACCTAGATAGTATATTCAAAGCAGAGACATTACTTTGCCGACTAAGGTCTGTCTAGTCAAGGCTATGGTTTTTCCTGTGGTCATGTATGGATGTGAGAGTTGGACTGTGAAGAAGGCTGAGTGCTGAAGAATTGATGCTTTTGAACTGTGGTGTTGGAGAAGACTCTTGAGAGTCCCTTGGACTGCAAGGGGATCCAACCAGTCCATTCTGAAGGAGATCAGCCCTGGGATTTCTTTGGAAGGAATAATGCTAAAGCTGAAACTCCAGTACTTTGGCCACCTCATGCGAAGAGTTGACTCATTGGAAAAGACCCTGATGCTGGAAGGGATTGGGGGCAGAAGGGGAAGGGGATGTCAGGGGATGAGATGGTTGGATGGCATCACTTACTCAATGGACATGAGTTTGAGTGAACTCCGGGAGCTGGTGATGGACAGGGAGGCCTGGCGTGCTTCGATTCATTGGGTCACACAGAGTAGGACATGACTGAGCGACTGAACTGAACTGAGCTGAACAGAGTTAAGAATCTGAAAATTTCCATCACCTCTTACTGCCCTTTTATTTTTATTTTTTTATTATTATTATTATTATTTTTACTTTAGAATACTGTATTGGTTTGCCATACATCAACATGAATCCGGCACAGGTGTACATAAGTTCCCACTCCTGAACCCCCCTCCCACCTTCCTCCCCATACCATCCCTCTGGGTTATACCAGTGCACCAGCCCCAAGCATCCTGGATCCTGCATCGAACCGAGACTGGCGATTCATTTCTTATATGATATTATGCATGTTTAAATGCCATTCTCCCAAATTATCCCGCCCTCTCCCTCTCCCACAGAGTCAAAAAGTCTGTTCTGTACTTCTGTGTTCTTTTGCTGTCTCGCATACAGGATTATCATTACCATCTTTCTAAATTCCATATATATGTGTTAGTATACTGTACTGATGTTTTTCTTTCTGGCTTACTTCACTCTGTATAATCGGCTCCAGTTTCATCCATCTCATCAGAACTGATTCAAGAATATTCTTTTTTAATGGCTGAGTAATACTCCATTGTGTATATGTACCATGGCTTTCTTATCCATTCATCTGCTGATGGACATCTAGGTTGTTTCCATGTCCTGGCTATTATAAACAGTGCTGCGATAAACATTGGGGTACATGTGTCTCTTTCAATTCTAGCTTCCTCGTGTGTATGCCCAGCAGTGGAACTGCTGGGTCATAAGGCAGTTCTATTTCCAGTTTTTTAAGGAATCTCCACACTGTTCTCCATAGTGGCTGTACTAGTTGCATTCCCACCAATAGTGTAAGAGGGTTCCATTTTCTCCACACCCTCTCCAGCATTTATTGCTTGTAGACTTTTGGATCACAGCCATTCTGACTGGTATGAAATGGTACCTCATTGTCTTGATTTGCATTTCTCTGATAATGAGTGATGTTGAGCATCTTTTCATGCATTTGTTAGCCATGTGTATGTCTTCTTTGGAGAAATGTCTATTTAGTTATTTGGCCCATTTTTTGATTCGGTGGTTTATTTTTCTGGAATTGAGCTGCATGGGTTGCTTGTATATTTTTGAGATTAGTTGTCAGTTGCTTCGTTTGCTATTATTTTCTCCCATTCTGAAGGCTGTCTTTTCACCTTGCTTATAGGTTCCTTTGTTGTGCAGAAGCTTTTAATTTTAATTAGGTCCCATTTGTTTATTTTTGCTTTTATTTCCAGTATTCTGGGAGGTGAGTCATAGAGGATCCTGTTGTGATTTATGTCAGAGAGTGTTTTGCCTATGTTTTCCTCTAGGAGTTTTTTTTTTTTTTTTTCTGGTCTTACGTTTAGATCTTTAATCCATTTTGAGTTTATTTTTGTGTATGGTGTTAGAAAGTGATCTAGTTTCATTCTTTTACAAGTGGTTGACCAGTTTTCCCAGCACCACTTGTTAAAGAGACTGTCTTTAATCCATTGTATATTCTTGCCTCCTTTGTCGAAGATAAGGTGTCCATATGTGTGTGGATTTATCTCTGGGCTCTCTATTTTGTTCCACTTATCTATATTTCTGTCTTTGTGCCAGTACCATACTGTCTTGATGACTGTGGCTTTGTAGTAGAGCCTGAAGTCAGGCAGGTTGATTCCTCCAGTTCCATTCTTCTTTCTCAAGATTGCTTTGGCTATTCGAGGTTTTTTGTATTTCCATACAAATTGTGAAATTATTTGTTCTAGTTTTGTGAAAAATACCACTGGTAGCTTGATAGGGATTGCATTGAATCTGTAGATTGCTTTGGGTAGTGTACTCATTTTCACTATGTTGATTCTTCCAATCCATGAACATGGTATATTTCTCCATCTATTAGTGTTCTCTTTGATTTCTTTCAGCAGTGGGACACTATAAAAGCAGTGCTAAGGGGAAAGTTCATAGCAATACAGGCGTACCTCAAGAAACAAGAAAAAAGTCAAATAAATAACCTAACTCTACACCTAAAGCAACTAGAAAAGGAAGAAATGGAGAAACCCAGGGTTAGTAGTAGGAAAGAAATCTTAAAAATTAGGGCAGAAATAAATGCAAAAGAAACAAAAGAGACCATAGCAAAAATCAACAAAGCCAAAGCTGGTTCTTTGAAAAGGTAAATAAAAGTGACAAACCATTAGCCAGACTCATCAAGAAACAAACGGAGAAAAATCAAATCAATAAAATTAGTAATGAAAATGGAGAGATCACAACAGACAACACAGAAATACAAAGGATCATAAGAGACTACTATCAGCAATTATATGCCAATAAAACGGACAACGTGGAAGAAATGGACAAATTCTTAGAAAAGCACAACTTTCCAAAACTGAACCAGGAAGAAATAGAAAACCTTAACCGACCCATCACAAGCACGGAAATTAAAACTGTAATCAGAAATCTTCTAGCAAACAAAAGCCCAGGTCCAGATGGCTTCACAGCTGAATTTTACCAAAAATTTAGAGAAGAGCTAACACCGATCCTACTCAAACTTTTTCAGAAAATTGCAGAGGAAGGTAAACTTCCAAACTCATTCTATGAGGCCACCTTCACCCTAATACCAAAACCTGACAAAGATCCCACAAAAAAAGAAAACCATGGGCCGATATCACTGATGAACATAGATACAAAAATCCTTAACAAAATTCTAGCAATCAGAATCCAACAACACATTAAAAAGATCATACACCATGACCAAGTGGGCTTTATCCCAGGGATGCAAGGATTCTTCAGTATCCACAAATCAATCAATGTAATTCACCACATTAACAAATTGAAAAATAAAAGTCATATGATTATTTCAATAGATGCAGAGAAGGCCTTTGACAAAATTCAACATCCATTTATGATAAAAACTCTCCAGAAAGCAAGAATAGAAGGAAAATACATCAACATAATAAAAGCCATATATGACAAAGCCACAGCAAACATTATCCTCAACGGTGAAAAATTGAAAGCATTTCCCCTAAAGTCAGGAACAAGACAAGGGTGCCCACTCTCACCACTACTATTCAACATAGTTCTGGAAGTTTTGGCCACAGCAGTCAGAGCAGAAAAAGAAAGAAAAGGAATCCAAATTGGAAAAGAAGAAGTAAAACTCTCACTGTTTGCAGATGACATGATCCTCTACATAGAAAACCCTAAAGACTCCACCAGAAAATGACTAGAGCTCATCAATGAATATAGTAAAGTTGCAGGATATAAAATCAACACACAGAAATCCCTTGCATTCCTACACAGTAATAATGAGGAAGTAGAAATAAAATTAAGAAGCAATTCCATTCACCATTGCAACGAAAAGAATAAAATACTTAGGAATATATCTACGTAAAGATATCTGCCCTTTTATAATCCCAGCAACACTCCTCCCATGCCCTTTCCTTCCTGTAGACCTGAATCTGATAATCATCAATCTTTTCTTCATTTCAAAAATGTTATAAGAACGAAAGAATACAGTATATAATGTTTTGGATAGTCTTTTTTTAATTTTTATTTTTACTTTATTTTACTTTACAGTACTGTATTGATTTTGCCATATATTGACATGAATCCACCTCGGGTGTACATGAGTTACCAAACATGAACCCCCATCCTATCTCCCACCCCATATCATCTCTCTGGATCATCCCCATGCACCAGCCCCAAGCATCCTGTATCCTGAATTGAACATAGACTGGCGATTCGTTTCTTACATGGTAGTATACATGTTTCAATGCCATTCTCCCAAATCATCCCACCCTCTCCTTCTCCCTCAGAGTCCAGAAGTCTGCTCTACACATCTGTGTCTCTTTTGCTGTCTTGCATACAGGGTTATCATTACCATCTTTCTAAATTTCATATGTATGTGCTAGTATACTGTATTGATGTTTTTCTTTCTGGCTTACTTCACTCTGTATAATCGGCTCCAGTTTCATCCACCTCATTAGAACTGATTCAACCACAATGTTCATCGCAGCACTGTTTATAATAGCCAGGACATGGAAACAACCTAGATGTCCATCAGCAGATGAATGGATAAGAAAGCTGTGGTACATATACACAATGAAGTATTACTCAGCCATTAAAATGGATAGTCTCTTTTAACTCAGAGTAATTCCCTGGAGCTTCTACAAAGTTATTGCATATAAAGTAGTTTTGATTCTAGAGTAGTATTTCATGGTGTGTATGTAACAGAATCTGTTTAACCATTTACCTATTCAAGGGCATCTGAGTTATTTTCAGTTTGGGTCCTTTTGTTTACTGTTATATGTATATTTAATTTAATTGGTCTTCTTCATTGATCTATGGTTTATTCAGAAGCATCTATTTTGTATTGTCATGTATTAGATATTTGTTTTTTATTGTGTTTCTGGTGATTGATTGCTAGATTGATTCTTTTATGATCATAGAACATACTTCATAATTTTAATTATTTTCAATTTGTTAATTTTTATTTGTTTTATATGGCTCACAATATAGCTTATCTTGACAAATGTTAACTGTGCACTTAGAAAAAATGTATTCTACTATTGTTGGGTAAGGTGTTGTATATATGTTCATTTAATTCTTTGGTCAATTATGTTACCCAAGTTTTCTATATAATTGATTCCTTAAGTCTAATAGATCATTCAGTTGCTGAGAAGAAACTTCTGAAATCTGTATCTATGTTGTTCATTGGAAGGACTGATGCTGAAGCTGAAACTCCAATACTTTGACCACCTCATGTGAAGAGTTGACTCATTGGAAAAGACCCTAATGCTGGGAGGGATTGAGGGCAGGAGGAAAAGGGGATGACAGAGGATGTGATGGTTGGATGGCATCACTGACTTGATGGACATTGTTAATTGTGGACATTGTGGATTTGTTCATCTCTCCTTTCAGCTCTATCAATTTTGCTTCACTGAGATTTACTGTTTGGTATATACACATTTAGGATCTTTATGTCTCACTATTTTTATCACTATGAAATATATTTGTTTAGTACTTTTCTTTGCTCTGGTATCTACTGTATCAGGTTCTTATATATCCATTCCTCCTTCTTTAAAATTAATGTTTGCATATCAAGTGTTGTCCCATCTATTTACTTTCAACCTGATTATTGTAAATCTTAATTGTATCTACAAAATTCTTTCACAGCCATATCTAGACTAATGTTTGACCAAACTGCCCATCAGAGCTTAGCCAAATGGATATAAAACTAAACATAACAGCACAATTATACCACATTTTGCTTATCTACTTATTAGCTAATGGATATTTGTGCCATTTCTATTTTTTGGCTATTATTAAGAATTATACTATAAATAGCTGTAAATAATTTTTATTATTGACATATATTTTCAGTTATCTTGGGAAGATATTCTTAAGAGAGGAATTGCTTCGTTATGTGGTAGTTTTCTGTTTAATATTTTGTGAAACTGCCAAACTGTTTTCAGAAGCACTATGCCACTTTATATCCTCATCTGCAATGAGTGCATGTGCCAACTTCTCCGTATCCTCACCAACATTAGCTTTTACTGTGTGTCTTTTTAATTATAGCTACCCTAGATTTATTAAAAAAAAAAGTCACTTGATATAATTACAATATAGTCTGGAGCCAAAAGATATTAGAGAAAAGGAGGAAATAGGGTTGGCTCAGGAATCCATCTTCCATGTATAGCTAGAGGTCTGTGTTGCAAGGCTAGGAAAGCTTTTTCAGAGACTTGTCAAAACGTGATGATTTAGAGCACTACCTTGGTTCTAATCCTAGCTATACCATTTCCAGTTTATGTAGTGTTCAGCAAGTTATTTAACTTCTCTGTCTTGTTCCCTTTATCTGGAAATAGAAATCATACTAGTAACTGTCTAATTGAAAATGAGCTGTATAATAATTTATGCTAAAATGAACTTAGGACTTTTGAGGTACTGTAAAGAAGAACTGCCTTAGATCTCATGCAAAAATAATGATGACTGATGGATTAAAATGGTTATCCTTTAGACACTTTATTGTCATGGACTCCCAGAAATATCATTGTAATATGTCTGTGTTTTTACATTATATATCAAATTAGAGAGTGAATTTTTATATGTACTATTTTACATATGGAAGATATTTTATAAATAAATGTGGAAACAGATTAACACCACTGAAGCAGCACTGGACTGGAAGTCCTGTATGATTTACTCAGTTGAAATCACTTACAGCGTGAACTTTACTTTTCTCATCTGTGAAATAAGGAGATTTGACTTGATAACCTCTGGGGTTCTTTAAATCTCCTCACTCACGGTTGGGAATACAGTTTCCATATTTAAAGTGTTTTATTTAAATCACTCCCTTCTCCTGTTTTAATGACATAGTTATGTAAAGCATATCTATTCTTTTATTATTCTAAATGCTGTCAGAATGCATGTCAGAAATCAAGGAGACAGACAAGATCTGTTATTTACTAATGAATTATTTAATTGATGGGGAGTTATATGTTCAAGCAGTGATTGAATTTTATGTTCATTGATATATCTATAGCTGAACTTACTTAATATTCTTGATCAGACAAAATATCCCCTCAAGATAGATAGTCTCAGTAAAGTTGTTTAACAATGTTCTGAACCACTGCTGCTGCTGCTGCTGCTGCTGCGTCGCTTCAGTCGTGTCCAACTCTGTGCGACCCCATAAACACAAACCCACACATTATCAGAATCTTAATGTAAAACTTTGCTATTCTTCTATATTCAGCTCTTTATAAATGGGGGGGGGCGGTATTTAGTGCACCTGTGACCATTTAGAAAAGCAATTAAATAGAAATCACAGAAAAATAAGTCAAGTTTAAATGATTAGTCCATTAATCAAGCTTATTTGTCACTTCATTTGTGAAGTCATGATGACACCTGGAAATCAAGATTAAGTCAGACCACAAAACCAAATATGTTCTTGTTTTGAGTTTAATTTCTTCCTTCTGCAAGGCTTCAAATAGCCATTTAAAATTTCTCCATTGAGTCATGACTGCAGCTATCATTGGGAAAATAAATACAACAATATTTTAGGATCATTATTGATACAAATATGTAACAAAAGATCTCTTAGTAAATAATTTATTGCTAATTCTGGCTTATACAACTTCAAAATTATTTCCATATATCAAGAACTTGCAAACCCTAAAACCATCATCTCTCCTATATTCTTATTTTGTGTGTGCTGTGTGTGCTTAGTTGCTAAGCCATGCCCAACTCTTTGTGACCCTATGAATTGCAGCCTGCGAGGCTCCTCTATACATGGGGACTCTCCAGGCAAGAATACTGGAGTGAGTTACATGTCCTTCTCCAGAAGATATTCCCAACATAGGAATCGAACCCAGGATCCCTCATTGCAGGTGGATTCTTTATTGACTGAGCCACCAGGGAAGCATACTTTGTACAGGTGCTTTCTTCTCCCATAAAGAAAACTTTTGTTCAGCTTTATCATTTTCAAGAGATATCATAAAAGCCACATTTTTGTAAATTTTTAGACTCTCTCCCTTCTACCATTTTTGACATAGGTCTGTCTTCCTCCCAGAGTTTTCTAGTGTATACACGTCTCTATTTATTCTTAAGTTTTTATGTAATTTTTTTTCCCAAATGTTAATACTATAAATAGATGATAATTGTTTAAGATAGATATTGGGTCATATGTTTCCTAATTGTGTCATTGATGCCTGGTACTCAAATTGGTAGCAACTCAGTAAATGGTCCAAATATCCTCTTAGAACAACTCTGTTCAATAAAAATGCTAGTTGATAACTGGGATTAAGATTTCTAGAGATAAACACTTTGAAAGTGATGAAATTTTTCTGTGAGAGCATAAATAGAATCAATGTGCATCCTTGCTAATGCTTGTCTGAAAGGAGCAGTCCAGGTCTTAAGGGGACAAATAAAATGAGCTATAGCATTTTCTTAACTCTGGCTTGATTTCTGAGGTTTCAGCCTGTCATTTTTATAGCTCATCAGCCTTTCATTCTGAATGTTAATCATTAGTTTTAAAGTGTGCAAATGCAGAGCAGCCTGAATTAGGGAAGCATCAAATTATTGCAGACTAAAACCTTTGCCTTGGAATTAAATTTCTGTATAACATTTTTTCCTGTCTTATCCATTCATGATTTTCTTTATCCTCCAACTTCAACCAGTTATTCAAGACCTCATTAATATAATATTTAAAATATTATTATTAATACAATATTAATATATCATCATTTAGACATTGTTATAAGTTATGAACAAGCAAAATTTTTAAATTTATCCCTGGAATAAAATTTTCAAGGTCTTTTCACTTGAAATACATACAAATATGTATGTATATAGTACATAACTGTTGCTACTAGATATGTTCACATCCAATCTTTTTCTCTTCTAAAAGAGATTTAAAACCGTATAAATTGTGTATATTATATACTGTGCACTGTATATAATACATTGTGTATCATGCTCACAAAGGAGACTTCTACAAAATTTGCAAATTATTTATCTCAGTATTTTAATTTGACAGGCTTCCTGGTAGCTCTGATGGTAAAGAATCTGTCTTCAATGCAGGAGACCCAGATTCAATCCCTGGAGAAGGAAATGACATTAAGCAGTCTCTAATTTATCTCTGTTTTGGAAGAACTGGATAACTTTTACTGACCTTCTTTTAAGTGCATTAATTTTTTATTCTGCCATCTTCTTTATATAGACAAAGATAAGAAAAGTAGTGAGGAATGATTTCCGCCAGTAGCCAAAAAGTAGGTTTCAGCTCTCATCCCCTAGAAAGGAACACCAATTTAACAAATTCTCATGTACAACAATACCTTTATTAGGAGCCCCAGAACCCAGATGGGGGATTATAGCAGTCAGGTGAGCACAGAAATGAGGAGAGATGCATCGAAGAGAGCAGGAAAGACAGTTTCAAACAACCTGCATTTTTGTTCACCAACTCTTGCTTGATTTTGTCTGCTCTTTAAGCTTGGTGAATTTTTCAGTCCCTTTATTGTATTCTTAAGCACCATAATTTCTCTTTGGCCTTTAAAAACTATTTTCTCTTATTGAAATGGGCTTCCCTTATAGCTCAGTTGATAAAAACTTTGCCTGCACTGCAGGAGACCCGGGTTTGATTCCTGGGTTGGGAAGATCCCCTGGAGAAGGAAATGGCAACCCACTCCAGTATTCTTGCCTGGAGAATCCCATGGACAGAGGAGCCTGGCAGGGTACAGTCCAGGGGTTACAAGAGTCACGACTTAGCGACTAACCCCCACCTTACTAAAATAATCACTTTGTTTATACATTATTTTTCTGATTTCGTTGAGTATTTTAAGGCAGTTTCTAAAATTCTCTGTTAGGTAATTTATGTGATTTAGTCACTAAGTCTGTCTGACTCTTTGCAACTCCTTGGACTGCAGCCTGCCAGGCTTCTCTGTCCATTGGACTTCCCAGGCAAGAATATTGGAGTCGGTTGCCATTTCCTTCTTCAACATAGATTCTCTCTCTCTCTCTTTTATTGCTACATTGTGCGGCTTACAAGATCTGAGTTCCCCAACCAGGGATTGAATCTGGGCCCTCAGCAATGAAAGTACTAGAGTCCTAACCACTGGATCACAAGGAAATTCCCCCCAAAAGGTTTACTGTGCCCAATTTATTTATTTTAATTTTTTAGCTCTGCTGGGTTTTTGTCACTGGGCAAGGGTTTTCTCCAGGTATGGCAAGCAGGGGCTACTCTCTAGTTTTACTGTATGGGCTGCTTATTACAGTGGCTTCTCTTGGCTGGTGGACCCAGAAGCTGTGGCACACAGGCCCAGTTCGCTGTGGCATGTGGGATCCTCCTGGACCAAGGATCAAACCCATGTCCCATGCACTGGCTAGCAGATTGTTCACCACTGGGCCACCAGGGAGGCCCCTATATCTCCATATCTTTAGAGTCAGTTTTTTGAGATTTCTTGTATTCCTTTGTTTTGGCTACATTTTCTTGTTTCTTCATTTTCCTTGACACTTTGTGTGGATGTTCCTGAGTTTGGGGGGGGAAAAAAAAAACCAACAACCAGACACCTTTCCCAGTTGTTCTTGACTGGCTTCCTACAAAGGAAGACCATTGCCAGTCAGCTCTGCTAGAAGTTCTGGCAGCTTCTCACAGTTTTTCTGTGGATGTGTATTTGCTAGACTATGTAAAGTAGTACTTAGAAGGATCTTCTCGTTTCTTATTCAGGATTATATCTTCTGTTACTGCCTCTCATGTCTGTTGTACAGTAGATTCTCTGCAGTAGCATCATACCACCCAACTGATTTTTTGTTGTTGTTGTTCTCAGCAGGCCGTAGACATCTAGATTGTTCATTTCCCACCAGCACTCTGAGACAGATGAAACAGAGGCTAGCCTCTTGGGAAGCCCTCTGAAAATCCTGGATGTTGGATATATGTTTCAGCATTCTCTCTCCCTGCCCAGAGATATGCCAGAGGCTGTGAGAGTTTTCCTGACCATGTCACAGGGGCTCTGATGGTGACTGCATACTACTCTGAACCACCACTTTTGTTCTCAGTGGCCCCCAGGCATTAAGAATATGTCAGGTCCCCTCAGTGCTCTAACATACGTGGTTCGGAATCTCGTCCCTTCGGCAGCTTCCTGAAAAACTGAAATGTTGGATGGGTGTTCCAAATCATTATCTTCTTAGGGAGAAGCTGGGATTTGCAGGGCTTGTATGCGAGGGTTGCCTGCTGTTTCTGCGATGAACTGGAGGGAGGGGCTATAGCCAATAAGTGTGTATTAGTCCAGACTGTCTCTGTTCTTAATAGCTCCCAGCTAAGAGGTCCTTTGCTATTAGTGTATAGATTCAGGCATGACATTAACCAGTCCCTTGAAAAAGTCAAATGTTGGATGGACTACCTAGTTCTCTTCTTCCTTGGAAGAAGCTGGGTGTTCAGTTTCCCTCTGATTATGTGATTATATGGTACTGCACTGGGAAGAGGAGTTACAGAAAAGTATGCCACAAATTTTTCTACCAGCTTCAGCGTGACTGGTTTCATGCTTGCCCAGAGCACAGAAGCCTTCCAACTGGTCTCTGGGTTTCTCACAAAAGGAGTTGGCTCCCGTGTTGTTGAGTTATTGTGTTTATGAGAAGAAGGAGAGGGCTTTCTATTTCATCATCTTGCTCATGCTTCCCAACTTCAGTTTTCTAAAGTCCTTCTTCTACATAAAAATATTCTACTTATTTATTTTACAGTTGACTTGTAGCTTAATTGCATTGCACTCAGAAAACAAATTCTGTATGACTTTAGTCATTTCAAATGTGTTAGCTTTTGCTTATGGCCAGCCAGAATAGTATAATTATTAAATATATTATTTGTGCTTGAAAAAAGAAATATGCTCAGAATATCTTGGTAAGATATCTTGGTAAGATATGCTTGGATATATCAAAATTATAGTCAATTTGATAATCATGTTCAGATTTTTTTAATCTTTGCTAATCTATTTTGCCTTTTTAAAATTTCATTAATGACTGAAGATGTGTTAGAATCTCACTCTATGGTTTACCTATTAATTTCTATCTGACTGTTTTTTGTTTTAAATGTATGGAGGATATGTTTTAGGACACATAGAAATTTGAAGGTGTTATATCTCTTGTGCTGTGCTGTGCTTTGCTTAGTCACTCAGTAGTGTCCAACTCTGTGACCCCGTGGTCTGTGGCCCAACAGGCTCCTCTATATCTCTTAAGCTTTTTATTTTTTTATGGTACTTAATTATATATTTTTTTAATTTTTATTTTTACTTTATTTTACTTTACAATACTGTATTGGTTTTGGCATACATTGACATGAATCTGCCACGGGTGTACATGAGCTCCCAAACATGAACTCCCCTCCCACCTCCCACCCCACATCATCCCTCCGGATCATCCCCGTGCACCAGCCCCAAGCATCCTGCATCGACCATAGACTGGCAATTTGTTTCTTACATGATAGTATACATGTTTCAATGCCATTCTCCTAAATCATCCCACCCTCTTCCTCTCCCTCAGAGTCCAAAAGTCTGCTCTATACATCTGTGTCTCTTTTGCTGTCTTGCATACAGGGTCATCATTGCCATCTTTCTAAATTCCATATATATGTGTTAGTATACTGTATTGGTGTTTTTCTTTCTGGCTTACTTCACTCTGTATAATCAGCTCCAGTTTCATCCATCTCATTAGAACTGATTCAAATGTATTCTTTTTAATAGCTGAGTAATACTCCATTGTGTATATGTACCACTGCTTTCTTATCCATTCATCTGCTGATGGACATCTAGGTTGTTTCCATGTCCTGGCTATTATAAACAGTGCTGCGATGAACATTGGGGTACATGTGTTTCTTTCTATTGGTTTCCTCGGTGTGTATGCCCAGCAGTGGGATTGCTGGGTCATAAGGCAGTTCTATTTCCAGTTTTTTAAGGAATCTCCACATTGTTCTCCATAGTGGCTGTACTAGTTTGCATTCCCACCAACAGTGTAAGAAGGTTCCCTTTTCTCCACACCCTCTCCAGCATTTATTGCTTGCAGATTTTTGGATTACAGTCATTCTTACTGGTGTGAAATGGTACCTCATTGTGGTCTTGATTTGCATTTCTCTAATAATGAGTGACGTTGAGCATCTTTTCATGTGTTTGTCAGCCATCCATATGTCTCCTTTGAAGAAATGTCTATTTAGTTATTTGGCCCATTTTTTGATTGGGTCATTTATTTTTCTGGAATTGAGCTGCGTAAGTTGCTTGTATATTCTGGAGATTAGTTGTTTGTCAGTTGCTTCATTTGCTATTATTTTCTCCCATCCAGAAGGCTGTCTTTTCACCTTGCTTATATTTTCCTTTGTTGTGCAGAAGCTTTTAATTTTAATTAGATCCCATTTGTTTATTTTTGCTTTTATTTCCAGTACTCTGGGAGATGGATCATAGAGGATCCTGCTGTGATTTATGTCGGAGAGTGTTTTGCCTATGTTCTCCTCTAGGAGTTTTATAGTTTCTGGTCTTACCTTTAGATCTTTAATCCATTTTGAGTTTATTTTTGTGTGCGGTGTTAGAAAGTGATCTAGTTTCATCTTTTACAAGTGGTTGACCAGTTTTCCCAGCACCACTTGTTAAAGAGATTGTCTTTACTCCATTCTATATTCTTGCCTCCTTTGTCAAAGATAAGGTGTCCATATGTGTGTGGATTTATCTTTGGGCTTTCTATTTTGTTCCATTGATCTATATTTCTGTCTTTCTACCAGTATCATACTGTCTTGATGACTGTGGCTTTGTAGTAGAGCCTAAAGTCAGGCAAGTTGATTCCTCCAGTTCCATCCTTCTTTCTCAAGATTGCTTTGGCTATTTGAGGTTTTTGTATTTCCATACAAATCTTGAAATTATTTGTTCTAGTTCTGTGAAAAATACCGCTAGTAGCTTGATAGGGATTGCATTGAATCTGTAGATTGCTTTGGGTAGTGTACTGATTTTCACTATATTGATTCTTCTGATCTATGAACATGGTATATTTCTCCATCTATTAGTGTCCTCTTTGATTTCTTTCATCAGTGTTTTATACTTTTCTATATATAGGTCTTTAGTTTCTTTAGGTAGATATATTCCTAAGTATTTTATTCTTTTCATTGCAATGGTGAATGGAATTGTTTCCTTAATTTCTTTTTCTACTTTCTCATTATTAGTGTATAGGAATGCAAGGGATTTCTGTGTGTTGATTTTATACCCTGCAACTTTACTATATTCATTGATGAGCTCTAGTCATTTTCTGGTGGAGTCTTTAGGGTTTTCTATGTAGAGGATCATGTCATCTACAAACAGTGAGAGTTTTATTTCTTTTCCAATTTGGATTCCTTTTATTTCTTTTTCTGCTCTGATTGCTGTGGCCAAAACTTCCAGAACTATGTTGAATAGTAGCAGTGAAAGTGAGCACCCTTGTCCTGTTCCTGACTTTAGGGAAAATGCTTTCAATTTTTCACCATTGAAAATAATGTTTTCTCTCTTAAGCTTTTTAAAAATTGATTTCTCAGCATTCTGTTCAATCTCAATATAAGTCTCCTATAGTCCCCTGCAGAAGGTGAGAGTTCTGGTGGTTTACTTTTGATTCATTCCTATTCTGAAGGTGGTGGTGATGTGGATAATCATAAATATGATGCTGAGCCCCACTCTCCTCTTCCAGTGCATCAAAACCACACTTCAATTTCACAGTTTGATTTAATCGACTGAAGCACCTACTTTTGCACATCTTGCTTACATCTCAGGATTTTCCCTCTCTCTTTTTCATCCAGCTAATTTGACTTTCAGATCATTAATTAATTTTTGAAAATCATATTTTCACATTTTATCCAGAATTTTGAATTAAATATGTTTTTTCCTGCCCATGAAGATGCTTCTATGTGAACTAGCCCACCATGTAGTGAAAATTAGAATTCATGTCTGCAATACTTTCTTAAGAGTTTGAAGCTGCTGTTTAAATGTGCCCACCAGTAGCTGACATCCAGAATCAGCTTCAGCTATACTATTCTGTTATATACTTTATATATACTGTTATATCTAATTTTACTCTTGACCCCCACACTGTCTTCACTCTACGCTTTTGCTTCTATCTGAAATTTTATTTTATTCCTCTGGTTGTATAAGTTCTACTCACCCTTCAACTTGAAACTCAACCATAGGGAAGCTTTATCTTACCCGCCCCTGCCCCCCACTCGCGCCCAAAAGGCTAAATTCTCTTTTGTGCACTTAGAATAGCATCTCTTCTTAATGACACTTATCACAGTTGCTCTTTATATTGATGTGTTTGTTTAGAGAGAAAGTTTCATTCAGGAAAGGTCTATGTCTGTTTTTGCTCCTTATATTGCTCACCAGATCCTATCACTATTCCAGAATATGCTAAATAATTTGTATAAAATAACTGAATGAAATAACTGAGTAGATAATACGTTGAAATTTAGAAATACTTATTCAGATGTGCAGTGTAAAATCTGCTCACTGTTAACTTCTACATAAGCCATGTTTGCTTAATTTTTTTTCTATGCATTTTTCATATTATTTGGATGGTAGAGAATGTGTCCAGATCTTATTTGCCCATTAGTTTGTTCTTTAGAATTAATCTTGTTTTTCTAGTATTAAAGGTTTAAAGGATTGCTTCTGTCATTCAGTCTTCATAGAAAGAGATACATTATTATGTATAGGCCATCACAGCCAGTGTACTTTTTTTTCTATTGGATTTCTCTATATACTGAAATCCCTTCCCTTGGGTTTTTTCATTTGTTCTGTCTTCATCTGGCTCAATAACTTAAACTCCATTTGAGTTTCTGTTTTTGTTTCTGGTTTTAAGTGACCTAGGTATTTAGTTGAGTAATTGAATTAGTGTGAAATGCCTCATTATGTGTTCTTATTTTGTGGATCAGAATTTATTTTTATGTGTTTATCTATTTATGCTTGATAGTTGCTTTACAACTATAAAATTGAGTTATAGTTCACTCTGCATCTAGTCTTGTTTTCCCACCTCTTCACCCTTCTACATGAAGGTATGGACAGAAAATATATAATTGCATAGTTTCTTTTTATCCTAGATGCTAATGCTGATTCAAAAATTGGGAATGGGGATTTACATATCCTCTTGTTTTGACATGTCCTCTAACTTTTAGGTCTTATGACAAGAGGACAATGGGCACTTTAGAAATGCATTCATTTGAATTGAGAGATTGGGATGACACATATGTGCTATTTATACCATGCATAAAGTAGATAACTAATGAGAATATTCTGTATAGCACAGGGGACTATTTAATTCACTGTGATGACCTGAATGAAAAGGAAGTCCAGAAGGATGGGGATATATCTATATGCAGGGCTTCCCAGGTGACTCAGTGGTAAAAAAAAATCTACCTGCAATGCAGGAGACAAAGGTTTGATTTCTGGATCAGGAAGATTCCCTGGAGAAAGAAATGGCAGTCTACTCTAGTATTCTTGCCTGGAAAATCCTATGGACAGAGGAGCCTGGCAGGCTACAGTCCATGTGGTCACAAGGAGACACAACTCAATGACTAAACAAAACAAGAAAAATGTGGATAAGTATAGTTGATTCATCCTGGTGTACAGTAGAAACTAACATAATGTTGTAAAGCAACTACACTTCAATAAAAATTAATTAAAAAAAGAGAAATGCATACACTTAGCTTATATCACAGCACTCCTGTGCCGTGCAATTCACATTTTATTTTTTCCTGTTTAATTTTAATTTCACTAACTTCTTCAGGCCTAATACATGATCAGTGTCACCAATTAGGATTAGGTTTGAGTATGAGTTGTGGGAAGAAAAATAACATTGGCTTAAACCTTATAGAATTTTTTGTTTTCATGTAATAGTTCAGAAATAGACTAATTGAGAATAGGCTGCTCCATTAATTCTCCAGAGATACAATCTACCTGAGGCATTCTACTCCACTGTCTCCTAATATGTCCTTTATTTTCATGAAAGATCAAGCTTCAAATCCAGTATTTACAGTCCGAAGGTAAGGATCAAGGCATACATACTAGTTTTTTCCTAAAAAATATCAAAGAAACTGCCACATGATTATTTGCCTAAAGAGGTGTATCTGAAATTCTATATCCACCTCAAATCTAGGATCCCATATAGTTCCCAGTCCTCTGTATATGTCGAGTTTAACTTTTCAATTGACACATAAACTGACAGATGATCAATTTTCTCAACAACTCCCCATGTATAATGGTTAAGTAAAAATGTTACATATACAGTAGAAATGCCCATTCAGAAAAGAGGAGAATGTGATAAACTCGGTAGTAGTTCACAGCCCTGACAAAATCCTACTGGATAAGAACTGGAAAGGTTTCATCCCACTACTAGAGTATATGTCATGATTAGTCCATCAGAGAGCCCTTAGTTCTGCTTTCTAGGAAGACTTTACTTTTTCATTGTCTCGTCAGGCCCATCCATGGGCCCAGGTTCTTCTCCTAGTGAGCTGTACAGTTTTGTAGTTTGCCTCATAAGAGATAATGTTGCTGACAATCTGACAGTACTGATTTTATTTTTAATTATTTGTGTGAGTGTAAGCTATGTGAATTGCCATAAAGATGGCTGTCATTTCAGCCAAACCAATGCTACCATTGACACTTCATTATAATGTCTGTATACTGTGTTCTTATAAACAAATAATATATTACTTACAGGTACATTAATGATAGACCAGATTGATTATTATAAACTTATAAATTTATAATTGATTGTAAACTATAATCCATAAACTAACAGTATAACTCTACCTTAGTTTCCTCTGTAGTTATGTGTCTGGTTATCCAGGAAAACTTTACATGGAGTGGAATTATGGTTGGTAGTGAGGCTTCTAGTACATTTTTAAGTTTCTCAGAAGCCCAGGGATATATTATGTGACTAGGCAGTATTCAGAGTTGGAATATCATGTCATAAACTCATTAGGTTATGAATTAGAATAATCTATTACATTTGAATTTTAGGCAATTATTATTAAATTTACTATTATATGTGTATATAGCAGATGTATATATCTGACAAAATAATTTTATTTAAGATTATGCAATCTTAAAATATAATTCCCTGGTGGCTCAAATGGTAGAGTCTGCCTGCAATGCTGGAGACCTGGGTTTGATCCCTGGGTCAGGAAGATCCCCTGGAGAAGGAAATGGAAACCTACTCCAGTATTCTTACCTGGAAAATCCTAATAGATATGAAATAAGTAAAAAAAACAAAACTAAACTAACAGCAATGAATGAAAAGAGTGACCTGATCACACAGCCAACTAAACAAAAAGACCAGCATCAAAATAAGTTAGAAATAGAAATATATTTATAAAATTTTCTTAATTTTTATGTTTTCAAAAAATGTTCTCTAACTTGAATGGCTAATTGTTAAAATACAATAATAAAAAATGTTAGCACCTATTGTACAATATTAAGGGAAGATATAGCATGACTCATGATTAGTTATTCAAATTTAACATTCTATAATTACTCAAATACCTAAATTTAAACAATTTAAAGTTTTTCTACTCCACCAACTTTTAAAACGCTGAATTTGCCTCTTCATAAAAACTTTAAGTATCTGCAGTATTTATATTTAGCATTTTAATTGTATGAATCAAAATATATTATCCACATATAGTCCATTCATCATAATAAATGAGGCTTGTTTTTCTTACCCTAACAATAACACAAATGTAATTAAGATTCATAAGAATAAAATTACTGGATTTTTTTTACTGGATTAAATTCATTTTAATGATAAAAGCATTTGAGAAAAACTTGGGGTGAAGTCACTGTGATGTAATTTTAAATGAAATTGTACATAAAATGAATTCTTAGAGCCTGCTGGACACTTCTTAAATTATATAATTTATTTTTACACACAGGAATCTCTATTAGGCTGTGGACGTGGTTAACAGTAACTTCAACTTAGAATGCCCTCAGAAGTTAAGAACTATAAAATTACCGTGAAGATGGAATAAAAATAGAAATATAAAGATACTTCAGTAAAATTCAGTCGCTCAATTGTGTCCGACTCTTTGCAACCCTATGAACTGCAGCACGCCATGCCTTCCTGTCCATCACCAACTCCCAGAGTTTACCCAAACTCATGTCCATTGAGTTGGTCATGCCATCCA
Organism: Capricornis sumatraensis; assembly: GCF_032405125.1. Lineage (NCBI taxonomy): Eukaryota > Metazoa > Chordata > Mammalia > Artiodactyla > Bovidae > Capricornis > Capricornis sumatraensis. The sequence continues at coordinate 18,343,114 of NC_091081.1, read as the reverse complement.
ACCATCTCATCCTCTGTCATCCCCTTCTCCTCATGCCCTCAATCTTTCCCAGCATCAGGGTCTTTTCATATGAGTCAGCTCTTCACATCAGGTGGCCAAATATTGGAGTTTCAGCTTCAACATCAGTCCTTCCAATGAACTCCAAGGACTGATCTACTTTAGGATGGACTGTTTGGATCTCCTTGCAGTCTAAGGGACTCTCAAGAGTATTCTCCAACACCACAGTTTAAAAGCATTATTTCTTCGGTGCTCAGCTTTCTTTATAGTACAACTCTCACATGCATACATGACCACTGGAAAAACCATAGCCTTGACTAGACGGACCTTTATTGACAAAGTAATGTCTCTCCATTTTAATATGCTATCTAGGTTGGTCATAACTTTCCTTCCAAGGAGTAAGTGTCTTTTAATTTCATGGCTGCAATCACCATCTGCAGTGATTTTGGAGCCCAGAAGAAAATCTGACACTGTTTCCACTGCTTCCCCATCTATTTCCCATAAAGTGGTGGGACCAGATGCCATGATCTTAGTTTTCTGAATGTTGAGCTTTTTCACTCTCCTCTTTCACTTTCATCAAGAGGCTTTTTGGCTCCTCTTCACTTTCTGACATAAGGGTGGTGTCATCTGCATATCTCAGGTTATTGGTATTTCTCCCAGCAATCTTGATTCCAGCTTGTGTTTCTTCCAGCCCAGCGTTTCTCATGATGTACTCTGCATATAAGTCAAATAAGCAGGGTGACAGTATACAGCCTTGACGTACTCCTTTCCCTATTTGGAACCAGTCTGTTTTTCCACGTCCAGTTCTAACTGTTGCTTCCTGACCTGTATACTGGTTTCTCAAGAGGCAGGTTAGGTGGTCTGGTATTCACATCTTTTTTCAGAATTTTCCAGTTTATTGAGATCCACACAGTCAAAGGCTTTGGCATAGTCAATAAAGCAGAAATAGATGTTTTTCTGGAACTCTCTTGCTTTTTCGATGATCCAGCGGATGTTGGCAATTTGATCTCTGGTTCCTCTGCCTTTTCTAAAAACAGCCTGAACATCTGGAAGTTCACAGTTCACATATTGCTGAAGCCTGGCTTGGAGAATTTTAAGTATCACTTTACTAGCATGTGAGATGAGTGCAATTGTGCAGTAGTATGAGCATTTTTGGCATTGCCTTTCTTTGGGATTGGAATGAAAACTGAACTTTTCCAGTCCTGTGGCCACTGCTGAGTTTTCCAAATTTGCTGGCATATTGAGTGCAACACTTTCACAGCATCATCTTTTAGGATTTGAAAGAGCTCAACTGAAATACCATCACCTCCACTAGTTTTGTTTGTAGTGATGCTTCCTAAGGACCACTTGACTTCACATTCCAGAATGTGTGGCTCTAGGTAGGTGCTAGTAGATTAGAAATTTACAGGACATGATTATAATTTTAAGGTTCTTAATTAAGTTCTTAACACAGTAGCTGATGTAATTTTTCATATAGTCTTTTAGACATGACACATCATATTTTTGTGTGTTCCAATTACACTTTTTTTTAACATTTTTATTTCGCCTTATTTATTTTATTTTAACTTACTGAAGTACTGATTTACAATGTTGTGTTACTTTCTGCTGTAGAGGAAAGTGATTGAGTCATATATATGTGTACATTTTTATATCCTTTCACATTCTGGTTTATGCAGGATAAACCAGAATGGGAAAGGCTATAATTATTAAATATAGTTCCATGTGCTAAAAAGTAGGATCTTTTTGTTTATATGTTAATATTTTATATGCAATAGTTTGCACCTGCTGATCCCAAACACCCAGTCCATCTCTCCCTTAAACCCAAACTTCTTGGCAATTACAAATCTGTTCTCTATATATGTGAGTCTGTTTCTGTTTTGTTCATGAGTTCATTTGTGCCATATTTTAGATTTCACATATAAGTGATATCATGTGGTATTTGTCCTTTTCTTTCTGACTATTTCACTAAGTATGATTCAGTTCAGTTCAGTTGCTCAGTCGTGTCCGACTCTGCGACCCCAAGAATGGCAGCATGCCAGGCCTCCCTGTCCATCACCAACACCCGGAGTTCACTCAGACTCACATCCATTGAGTCAGTGATGCCATCCCGTCATCTCATCCTCGGTCGTCCCCTTCTCCTCCTGCCCCCAAACCTTCTCAGCATCAGAGTCTTTTCCAATGAGTCAACTCTTCGCATGAGGTGGCCAAAGTACTGGAGTTTCAGCTTCAGCATCATTCCCTCCAAAGAAATCCCAGGGCTGATCTCCTTCAGAATGGACTAGATGGATCTCCTTGCAGTCCAAGGGACTCTCAAGAGTCTTCTCCAACACCACAGTTCAAAAGCATCAATTCTTCGGTGCTCAGCCTTCTTCACAGTCCAACTCTGACATCCATACATGACTACTGGAAAAACCATAGCCTTGACTAGATGGGCCTTAGTCAGCAGAGTAATATCTCTGCTTTTGAATATGCTATCTAGGTAGGTCATAGCTTTTCTTTCAAAGAGTAAGCGTCTTTTAATTTCATGGCTGCAGTCACCACCTGCAGTGATTTTGGAGCCCAAAAAATAAAGTCTGACACTGTTTCCACTGTTTCCCCATCTATTTCCCATGAAGTGATGGCACTGGATGCCATGATCTTCATTTTTAGAATGTTGAGCTTTAAGCCAACTTTTTAACTCTCCTCTTTCACTTTCATCAAGAGGCTTTTTAGCTCCTCTTCACTTTCTACCATAAGGGTGGTGTCATCTGCATAACTGAGGTTATTATTTCTCCCATCAATCTTGATTCCAGCTTGTGTTTCTTCCAGTCCAGTGTTTCTCATGATGTACTCTGCATATGAGTTAAATAAGCAGGGTGACAATATACAGCCCTGACATACTCCTTTCCCTATTTGGAACCAGTCTGTTGTTCCATGTCCACTTCTACCTGTTGCTCCCTGACCTGCATACAGATTTCTCAAGAGGCAGGTCAGGTGGTCTGGGATTCCCATCTCTTTCAGAATTTTCCACGGTTTACTGTGATCCACAAAGTCAAAGGCTTTGGCATAGTCAATAAAGCAGAAATAGATGTTTTTCTGGAACTCTCTTGCTTTTTCCATGATCCAGCAGATGTTGGCAATTTGATCTCTGGTTCCTCTGCCTTTTCTAAAACCAGCTTGAACATCTGGAAGTTCACGGTTCACATATTGCTGAAGCCTGGCTTGGAGAATTTTGAGCATTACTTTACTAGCATGTGCAATCGTGTGGTAGTTAGAGCATTCTTTGGCATTGCCTTTTTTTGGGGATTGGAATGAAAACTGACCTTTTCCAGTCCTGTGGCCACTGCTGAGTTTTCCAAATTTGCTGGCATATTGAGTGCAACACTTTCACAGCATCATCTTTTAGGATTTGTAACTGCTCAACTGGAATTTCATCACCTCCACTAGCTTTGTTCGTAATGATGCTTTCTAAGGCCCACTTGACTTCACATTCCAAGATGTCTGGCTCTAGATGAGTGATCACAGCATCGTGGTTATCCAGGTTGTGAAGATCTTTTTTGTACAGTTCTTCTGTGTATTCTTGCCACCTCTTCTTAATATCTTCTTCTGTTAGGTCCATACCATTTCTGTCCTTGATCTAGTCCATCTTTGCATAAAATATTCCCTTGGTATCTCTAATTTTCTTGAAGAGATCTCTAGTCTTTCCCATTCTGTTGTTTTCCTCTATTTCTTTGCATTGATCACTGAAGAAGGCTTTCTTATCTCTTCTTGCTATTCTCTGGAACTCTGCATTCAGATGCTTACGTCTTTCCTTTTCTCCTTTGCTTTTCATTTCTCTTCTTTTCACAGCTATTTGTAAGGCCTCTCCAGACAGCCATTTTGCTTTTTTGCATTTCTTTTCCATGGGGATGATCTTGATCCCTGTCTCCTGTACGATGTCACAAACCTCAGTCCATAGTTCATCAGACACTCTATCTATCAGATCTAGGCCCTTAATCTATTTCTCACTTCCACTGTATAATCATAAGGTATTTGATTTAGGTCATACCTGAATGGTCTAGCGGTTTTCCCTACTTTCTTCAATTTCAGTCTGAATTTGTTAATAAGGAGTGCATGATCTGAGCTGCAGTCAGCTCCTGGTCTTGTTTTTGTTGACTGTATAGAGCTTCTCTATCTTTGGCTGCAAAGAATATAATCAGTCTGAGTTCAGTGTTGACCATCTGGTGATGTCCATGAGTAGAGTCTTCTCTTGTGTTATTGGAAGAGGGTGTTTGTTATGACCAGTGCATTTTCCTGGCAAAACTCTATTTAGTCTTTGCCCCGCTTCATTCCACATTCCAAGGCCAAATTTGCCTGTTACTCCAGGTGTTTCTTGACTTCCACCTTTTGCATTCCAGTCCCCTATAATGAAAAGGACATCATTTTGGGTGTTAGTTCTAAAAGGTCTTGTACGTCTTCATAGAACCATTCAGCTTCTTCAATGTTACTGGTTGGGGCATAGACTTGGATTACTGTGATATTGAATGGTTTGCCTTGGAAATAAACAGAGATCATTCTGTCGTTTATGAGATTGCATCCATGTACTGCATTTCGGACTCTTTTGTTGACCATGATGGCTACTCCATTTCCTCTGAGGGATTCCTGACTGCAGTAGCAGATATATTGGTCATCTGAGTTAAATTCACCCATTCCAGTTCATTTTAGTTCACTGATTCCTAGAATGTTGATGTTCATTCTTGCCATCTCTTGTTTGACCACTTCCAATTTGCCTTGATTCATGGACCTGACATTCCAGGTTCCTGTGCAATATTGCTCTTTACAGCATCGGACCTTGCTTCTATCACCAGTAATCTCTAGTTAAAACATATATCATATTTTTAAAAATAATTTGAAAGATAGGATTTTGTGAGGGAAAAATAAAAGAAATTCTTTCTTAGTTTGTAGATGATTTGCTTTGAATCAGAAAATTTGTTGTTTCATTTTGTACTAGTCTTTTTTACTGAAAACTTTTTGTATTTAAGTTGAATAGAAAGATAACTGGGTTGTATGTTTTATTTTGTTGAGATAAATTTTAGGATAAACTGTAATAGTATTAGGAAGATTCTTCACTTATTTCTCTACTGGAGTACACATGCTTAAAATAGCATATTTAGGAGTTTAAAAAACACATCTATATCCATTTATTCTTTCTGTTTTGCCTACTACATTGATTAGATTAATATTTTCTTGATATGTTTCAGATTATTTGTAAATCAAAATAAAGATAACATTTATTCTAAAATAGCATTTCAGGTACCTGAAACTTTATGAAAGCTTTAGTTCTTTTTAGTCAGCTACTTTTAAAATTGAAAGCTTCTATATGGCAAGATGAAATAAGAGTTCATATGTATATTGAAATGTATGCTCTGAGGTCAAACATTAAAAGATAAAAATTTATGAAATCTCTTGTGTGTAAAAAAAATAAAATAAAATAGCATTTCAATCCACTGTTATATCTAATATTTAGTTACACTGAACATTTGATCAAAACTTAGTTTGCCTACTGTGCTATTTTTGAGCATTAATAAAACATTTTAAAATCCCTTTTGATGCCAAAGATATCAGTGAACTTTAACTCTTATATACTGAAGCAACTTGCATTCTTGTTGCCAAGTGTTGCTTAAATGGAGAGTGCACTCCACTAACCTTTGAGACAATATTAAATCATTTGGCAGAAATTAAGCAACTATAGTGTTCAAAACTATATGTTATTTTATTATTGTTAGTATATTGTTTTCAGGATTAAATTGACTAAATTATTAGATTTTGATATGTATTTTGTACATTGTGTCCCCAAAATATTGAAGCAAACATGCTAACTCAGCCTAATTTAAGGTAAAGTTAAAGACTCATTTTTCAATAGTTCAAGCATATTGGCAGGGTTTTTAAAAATCTGCTGTTATATAGACATGATTAAACTACATAATACAGAATAAGCAAAATAAAAATCACAAGCTATATTTATATTTCACTATTATCAAAACAAATTCATTTATTTATCAGACATGATGTTTTTATTTATTCATTAGCTGGTGCTGTATAGAGGCCTGGGGGCAGGGAGAATGATAATATGTAAAGAACACCTTAAAGCATACCATGGACACCCCAGTCACACTGTGGACATATTCAATTTGTATGTAAAATGTTTAAGGTAAACATAATTTATGAATTTAGAAAATAGCAAATATTCGTACTTCTGTGGTAGAGACACGTCTAATTCAGTTTTATTTTATAGCCTATGTGTTACAAAAAAGAAATTAAGAAAAAATTAATATATTTAGTTAGCATTTACTTGGCTTTCTTCATTGCCTATTGTTATCAGGCAGAGAAAATAAATCCTGTTTTAATTCTCTGCTATTCATTGCTACCCTATTCTTCTCTACACACTCAATTTTCATCCTCTTTCCTGCATCTTCCTTCTCCTGCTCCAGAACACCCATATACCTCTACACAGTGGTAGCCACAAAACTTTGGGGAAAACAAAATTTACTCTTGGTAATGGAGTTCCACTTAGTAAAAGTCACTGGGGACTCCTCAAGAACTCAGTACTCATGAGCCTGCTGCTGCTGCTGCCTACTACAATCAAAGATACCAGAGAAGCAGTAGGGAAATCTCTAAACAGATAAGAAATCAAGGTCTCAGCTAGTCATTTTAAACCTTGCCACAACTGAGTTATTGACTTGCAATTGTGGGTTAATGAGTAGATAGGAATTAAAAAAAAAAAATCAGTGATCAAAATAGAGAATCAAAATCATGTAACTCTCATTAATATTCACAATGAGTGTAAGCTTTTCCTGAAGAATTATGATCAACACTTGAATCACCAAGCAAAGCTAAAATAATTGAAAGCACATGCTTAAAGACTTGTAGAAAGGAAATGATAAGCATTGGTGAGAAACAGAAAATAAACCTATAGAGAGAGGATGTGGATTAAAAGAATGGCTACAGTTAAAATAATAGTAGAAAGACCACAAGAAGTCAAAGTGTGTTGGAAACTTTATTTAAGAAACAACATACCTGAAAAAGCACAAAATTCATTCTTTTCCCACCACCTGTGTGATAAATATTTTTATCTCTTGAAGTTGCCCACTGTCAGAACAAAAAAAAATTAGCACTATATATAACCAAACATGGGCTTCCCTGGTGGCTTAGATGGTAATGAATAGGCCTGCAAGGCAGGAGAGCTGGGTTTGATCCCTGGGTCCAGAAGATCTCCTGGGGAAAGGAATGGCTGGCTACCCACTTCAATTTTCTTGCCAGGAGAATTCCATGGACAGAGGAGCCTGGCAGACTGCAGTTCATGGGGTTGCAAAGAGTCAGACATGACTGAGTAACTTTCACTTTCATAACCTACAAAACTGGAGATGACCTAATAATGTCAAAAGAATTTTTCCATTACATTAGTTTATAATTCTATTTTTTTTTTGCTATTGATGATTTACCAAATGGATGCATTACATAGAAAATATAATTCTAATCTCCAAACTTCACATAACATTTGGTGCTCTCTTAGATACTGAAATGTTTAAATTTGAAAAAAAAAAATCAAGAAAATAAAGCTAATTAAATAATCTCTTAGATACTTGACTAAACTACTGGAAGAATTACCTGATTTTATGAAAACACTTATAGCAATGAAGAAAAGCTGTAGCTAGATCCCTTCAGAAAATGTATTAGTGCTCAGCCAATAGATAAAGAAGGTGTTTGTGTAAGTCAAAGTTTTAGATGTCATCGAAAGTGTGCTCTTATAAATTACCTTTCTTATTTTGTTAGTCTCACAAGTTTTAATGTAATATTTTGTGGTACTTAGTCTCAAATAAAAAGTTACTATTAGGAAATAGTTTCTTGTTAATTTCCAAAAGTCATCTAATCATCCAACCAATCTCAAAACAGTAGATACTAAACCTTTTTTCCTAGATTGTCAGGAGAAATGAAAATGCCTCTGACTCATACATTAAAGGCTTTATATTTAATTAATGACCATGGAAGTGATCTTAAACAAATTTATACAAAGTGATTTATATTGAATTGAGAAGAAAGGATTAAGGAACTTCTAGAAGGAAATGATGTAAAAAATATAGTTCTAAAATAGGAGACTTGATTAAGCTTTACAAGTTTTAAGGCACAAATCCATGATTAATATCCAAATTAAATTATGCCTTTTTAACTTTGCTTTGGAAATTCCAAATTGCAGAATGAATAGCTTACAGCAGAACATATTATCAATTGTCACTTGTATTTTAAATATACTTACTGAATATAGTATGATTTTCTATGTGTTATTACAGTCCTGAATATCTAAAATTTACTTTTAAAATATTAGTCCATCAATCTATACTTGAGTTTGTTTTTGTCCATTCTATTATATTAATAATTTATTTCACAAATAGTGTATTTTGACCTAATAGAGGAAACAATAAGCTATCTAGATAGATAATTTTTTCTGTCATTTTTGGAAAAATTTGGAATACATAAATCTGTCATAAGTTGCCTTAGCAATGCTCTATCAATGTTTGCCTAATCACTACTAAATGTCTATTTAACAGAGAAATATGAAAAATGGATTATTTTTGTTTGTTTGTTTGTTTACTTGTTGCCTATGAGGTATATGGATTCTATGCCACATAGAAAACAAACAAGTTTCTTCAAATAATGGGGGTGAGTCATGTGGAAGCAAGTAAATGGTGCAATTAAAATTCCCTTTGTGGTGTTGGCCCTCCTATTATTCAAAGGTACTACTTTGAATCTACATAGTTGACAACCATTGGCCTAGAAAAGTGTTTAAGGAGGAAAAAGAATGAGATCTCTCCTACCTCCTTCAAACTTCCAAAGAGCAATGATTTATTTTTACTTTACCCCAAGACTTTTTCTTACATGCTCTACCCAAAAGCAAATACTGAGGATAAAGCAGAACAGACTAATTCATTTCACTTACAAAACTGTCAGACACTTATTGGCTCTCTATATAAAGCTATGTTTTGACTCCATCCTGAAAGGTTAAAATGAAGAAAACCATCTTTTGTGAGTGGAAATATCTACATTCTGCTACACTCTGTGTAAACCTTTAAAAAAAATGATGATGGGCTATTAACTTTTTTCTTTCAAGTAATGACAACCAAGGACAGCCATGAAAATAGAATTTTTGGAAAGCAAGTAGAAAAAGTTGAACATCACACAGTTTTCCATTCTCAATGCAGTCATGAATATTCATACTAACATATTCATTTTAACTGTCTGGCACTAGGGTAAGGATTTCTGAATTAGCATGCCTGATAGGGTATAGTACATTACTGGAAGTTGAAATGAATGCTGGACTTCTTTAACCTTTATAAAATCTGTTTTTGAGTTCTTGCCTATTCATTTTGCATCTCATCACAGCAGCCAAACCCATAAACTCAATGAAAAGACTGAGAAAATTAAGTCAGCAAATACAGAGAATCACCAGAATGATTGCCAGGAAGAGTAATGAGAATTTTCCAAAACTCTATTGAACTGTATTCTCAGGATACCAAATAGAGAAAAGCAAGCATTATATGTAATTGCCTTCTATAAAATGAAACTTGAAACATATTTTTTTCCTTCAACTGGTATGAAGAATTTTAAAAATCTGACTGGTAGGTAAATTATTGAAGACTTCCGAAAAATATAAATTTAAATATGAATGTAAAGAATGGAAAAAATGAAGGGTAGAAAAAAGAGAAGACAATTTGATTTACTTTTTAAAAGATGTAGTTCAATTAACTTCAACCAATAGTTATTGAGTATAAATTAGAACAACATAATATTATGTAACGAGGTAGTAAGGACAAATAATAGCAAATAGCCATTCAGTACATACTGGGGGGAAAAAAAATCCATTTTAAAAAATGAAAAACTAATCGTGCTTCTTAAGTTTCTATATATTTAGCATTTGCCAAGGTGGTTCAAGGTCAGGTTTCATTCCGTCCCAAAGAAAGGCAATGCCAAAGGTTGTTCAAACTACCGCACAATTGCACTCATCTCACACGCTAGCAAAGTAATGCTCAAAATTCTCCAAGCGAGGCTCCAACAATATGTGAACCAAGAACTTTCAGATATTCAAGCTGGATTTAGAAAAGATAGAGGAACCAGAGATCAAATTACCAATGTCCATTGGATCAAAGAAAAAGCATGAGAATTCCAGAATAACATCTACTTCTGCTTTATTGACTATGCCAAAGCCTTTGACTTTTTGGATCAAAATAAACTGGGAAATTCTGAAAGATATGGGAATACCAGACAACCTTACCTGGCCCCTGAGAAATCTGTGTGCAGGTCAAGAAGCAAAATTTAGAACTGGACATGGAACAATGAAGCACTTCCAGATTGGAAAGGAGAACATCATGGCTGTATATTGTGACCCTTCTTATTTAACTTATATGCAGAGTACATCATGAGAAACGCTGGGCTGGATGAAGCACAAGCTGGAATCAAATTGCTGGGAGAAACATCAATAACCTCAGACATGCAGATGACGCCACCCTTATAGAAGAAAGTGAAGAAGAACTAAGGAGCCTCTTGATGAAAGTGAAAGAAGAGAGCGAAAAAGCTGGCTTAAAATTCAACATTCAAAAAACTAAGATCATGGTATCTGGTCCCATTACTTCATGGCAAATAGATGGGGGAACAATGGAAACAGTGACAGACTTTATTTTTTTGGATTCCACAATCACTGCAGGTGGTGACTGCAGCCGTGAAATTAAAAGACACTTATTTCTTGAAAGAAAATCTATGACCAACCTCGGCAGCATATTAAAAAGCAGAGACATTACTTTCCCGACAAAGGTCCATCTAGTCAAAGCTAAGATTTTTCCAGTAGTCATATATGGATGTGAGAGTTGGATACCACAAAGAAAAGCTGAGTGGCAAGGAATTGATGCTTTTGAACTGTGTTGTTGGAGAAGACTCTTGAGAATCCCTTGAAGTGCAAGGAGATCCAACCAGTCAATCCTAAAGGGAATCAGTCGTGAATATTCATTGGAAGGACTAGTGCTGAAGCTGAAACTCCAATAGTTTGGCTACTTGTTGCAAAGAACTGACTTATTTGAAAAGACCCTGATGTTGGGAAAGATTTAAGGCAGGAGGAGAAGGGGACAAGAGACTGAGATGGTTGGATGACATCACTGACTCGATGGACATGAGTTTGAGTAAACTCCAGGAGTTGGTGATGGACAATGAAGCCTGACGTGCTGCAGCCCATGGGGTCACAAAGAGTCGGATACGCTGAGTGGCTGAAATGAACTGAAGGGACTTCTTAATCCACTATAAAAGTAGAAGCTATTCAGCACTTTTTTCTTTGTCTTATTAAAGACATGACATTTTTTGTTATATTTTAAATAACCAGGAAAATAAGATATAATATAAACACGAAGAAAGACTGTTGAAAAGTGCTCATCATTATTCCTCTCAAGATTTTTAAATTTTTACTTATTTTTCAAGAAGTATATATACACAATCTCTTCATATATCCGAGAAAATAAATGGTAGCAAGGGATGGATAATTTGAGCAACTTTATTCAGAAGAAAGATAGGTAATCCCACACTTTGATTAAGCAAATTTAATTGGCAGGCAATTATTCTTGGATACTAGAAAAACAGTCACAGAGAATCCTGAAAGACATATAAAAGATAGATCAGTTGAATTTAAGGTAAATTTGAACAATAGCAGATTGTGTGTGTGTGTGTGTGTGTGTGTGAAAACTAGGCATATCTAAAAGAAAAAACATCTTTAAATCTACCAGGCTTGTCATTAGTCTTATTTGAAGAAAAATAGAACTATTTTCTTCTATTTGAAGAAAAATAGAACTATCAGAAAAGTTATTGTGCCAATAAAATGAAGTTAATGCAATTTCAATAATATGTTTTAATGCAAACTCACTACTTGAATGGTTCCTAGAAGTAAGAAAAAGAGATTGCTCATGTTGATAGAAGTTGAAATGTTATAATTGTTGTGCCAAATGCTGGAGGTAGGAATTATATGGCTTAGAGCAGTGAGCAGCTTGAAATCGGAAAGTCTCCAGATGGGTCTGTTCTATGGTAGATCGCACAGTATATACCATTTACCAAAATATAAAGAATGGATGGTGAGGGAGCCCCAGCATCACTAAAAATTTGATGATGGCATTCCTCTGCAGGTCCTAGTTAATGGTAGAAGAGGCTATTACATAAGTTAGTTCATTAACTGCAAAGGGCTGATAAGGCACTAAAACAATAGAGGACAAGTGGCAGAATCTAGCTGCCAGAAGCTAGGTGTGACAATAAGTATAACTAGAGAGGTCACAGTTTCAGTAAAGGGGATCAGAACTGCAGAGAGTTATGCAAAGGATCCTAGAACATAGTAATCCCATGAGAAAAAGACACATGGATAGACAAAAGCTGAATGTTACTTTCTGCAAGAAGAATAAATTCAGAATGCAAAACAAGGAATCTGAAGGCAAATGTCTCAAAAAAAGTTCATGGATCTCGTGTCCATTTCTAAACGTGAGCTAAAGTTTAGACCTGCAATCTACTTAACAGAAGAGCTGCTCTGGAAAACTCTGATTATATATGGTAATGTTTACCCCAATTCTTCCCCCAAAGAGTTCTATGACCATTTAATTAGGCTACAGTGTACTGAGAAAAGGGGAACACCTAGACTTTTTGAGGACTTTTGAAAAAAAAAAAATTCCAAGTGGACATTGTTACCTAGAAACCAGGGTACTTCTGTTGGAATATAAACATATCAGGCTAAGCGGTGAATGGAGTCCTGGTCAAAGTTGACCATACAGTGGTCTACTGGGTCTGCAGACCAATCAGGTGATCATTTTCTGGTCTATATTCATAATTTGGATTTAGGTGCTTACCACTTGATGCAGCCTCCTCATAGGATCCTTGATCTGTGAGGTAAGAGCTTTCATACAGAGGAAGACTGAGTGCAAGTCTCTGAAACTATCCCACCATTTGCTAATAACAATATTAGTAAATTAAATAATACTGCATCCTGTGCACATGCTGGGGAGAGGTTAAGGGGGTGCTGGTGGTGATGACAAAAATGAGTGAAATTATCAAAAATATAAAACATGCCAGGTTGGTGATTCTCATTATAGTTCTATTTAATTTACCAGTCTGGTCCCTGTAGAAACCAAACAGTTCCTGAAACATGGTTGTCAGTAGACTACTGAACCCTCAAACAACCAGTATTTTCAGTCACAGCTGCTGTGCCACATATGTTGGCTTAACTAGAGGAGATCTATGTGGATTTGGGTGCATGATATATAGACATGAGTCTTGCTGCCCACTTGTAGGAAATGCAATTGGCAGTCAGAAGCTCTTCAGTATTCGTTTTAGCTGCAGAGAACTGCATTGCCTGAAGTCAGCCTTTCCAAGACAGACTGATCCTGTTACTGAGCAAAGTGTGGTGTACAGTGCAGACGGTACTGTTGAGATGCAGGACAATTCTAATGGGCTGTAGCCACTCTGGGTATATTTACCAAGTAGGTTGTGGATTTTCAGATATTTTATTCAGTACTGTTCCTCCCCATTTCTTTCACACATATTGATCCTTAGAAATCTCTATGTTGATGATGATTTCTTTCTCTGTGCAGAATATTTTAAGTTTTGTGTAATCCTATTTCTTCATTTTTGCTTTTGTTTCCCTTGCCTTTGGAATCAAATTGACAAAAACATTGCTAAAAGACTGACATCAGTGAGATTACTGCCTGTGTTTTCTTCCAGCAAATTTATGATTTCAGGTCTTATATTCAAGTCTTTAATAAGTTAATTTTTGTGTATGGTAGAAAACAATGGTCTAGTTTTATTCTTTTGTGTGTGTTTGGCTACCAAGTTTTCCCAACACTATTTATTAAAGAAACTATTCTTCCTCCATTGTATATTATTTGCTCCTTTGTTGAAAATGAATTTTCCATGTATTCATGGGTTTATTTCTGGGCACTCATTTCTGTTCCATTAATATGTATCTGTTTCCTGAACATAGCATACTGTTTTGATTACTGAAGCCTTGTATTATAGTTTGAGATCAGGGAGCATGGTATAACCAGCTTTGTTCTTTTTTCTCAAGGTTGTTTTGGCTATTCAGCATCATTCATTCCAAACAATGTGTCAGTATCAGCTTCAAGTCTTTGACTTCTTGTTGCTACAAATGAATCAAACAGCAAATAACTCTAAGTTCCCTTTTGGCTTTTGTCATGTTTACATTAAAGAGGTTAATAAAAATATGTATTCTCTGAATTTTCTGTGCATTTTTGCATCATTTTTAGGTGAGTCTTATTAGTTATAAGATTGGTTTTAATTCCAGTTCTGTAGTGGAACAAGGATAAAAGTCATAAAGTCTAAACATCTATTTTTTTCTTCTATTTAATCTTCTCAAAAAGTGCTGATGGTACAGTGCTGCCACTAGTTCAGTCTATGTATATAATCATATTTAATGAACAGATGAGATGGATATATATTCCATGGGTCTTTAATTAATGTAGATTACTCTCACCTCTTTTTGAAATTCAATACTGCTGCTGCTGCTGCTGCTGCTGCTGCTGCTGCTGCTGCTGCTGCTGCTGCTGCTGTCGCTTGAGTCGTGTCCGACTCTGTGCTACCCTATAGACAGCACCCCACCAGGCTCCACCGTCCCTGGGATTCTCCAGGCAAGAACAGTGGAGTGGGTTGCCATTTCCTTCTCCAATGCATGAAAGTGAAAAGTGAAAGTGAAGTCGCTCAGTCGTGTCCGACTCTTCACCATCCCATGGACTGCAGCCTACCAGGCTCCTCCATCCATGGGATTTTCCAGGCAAGAGTACTGGAGTGGGGTGCCATTGCCTTCTCTGTTGAAATTCAATAAATAGTATTATTTATTATATATTTTTAAGATCAAATTTATTTAATTCAACTTTCTGTTTATCAAGTTCATACATTTTAGTGTTTCTTCCAGAATATTATTTATTTTAATTGCTGTATAGTATATGTATTTATACCATAATTCCCTTATCTCTTCTACTGATGAAGGGCATATGGATTTTTTATATTATATTTTCATTATAATATATTTTATATTATAAATAAATTTTTTAGATTATTTTCCATTGTAGGTTATTACAAGTTATTGAATATAATTCACTATGCTATATGGTAAATCCTTATTGCTTATCTATTATTGTTTTATATATATATATATAATAGTATATATCTGTTAATCTCATATTCCTAATTTATCCTTGCCTTCACTCCCTTTCTCTTTTGAAAACTGTAAGTGTGTTTTCTATGTGAGCGTTCTTTCTCTTTTTATAAACTAATTCATTTGTATTATTTTTAAATTTCAAATATAAGTGATGTCATATAATATTTGTCTTTATCTGACTTATTTCACTTAGTATGATATTTTCTAGGTCCATTTATGTTGCTATAAATGGCAATATTACATTCTTTTTTATGGCTGAGTAATATTCCAGTGCATATATACACCATGTCTTCTGAGGTCAATTATCTATTATGGAGGGGCACTTGGATTGTCCCATGTTTTAGCTATTGTAAATAGTACTGCTATTTAACATTGAATATTGCATTCAATGTAATATCAATATCACATTAAATATCACAGTAATCCAAGTCTATGCCCCAACCAGTAATGCTGAAGAAACTGAAGTTGAACAGCTCTGTGAAGACCTACAAGACCTTCTAGAACTAACAACCAAAAAAGATGTCCTTTTCATTATAGGGAACTGGAATGCAAAAGTAGGAGGTCAAGAAATATCTGGAGTAACAGGCAGAATTGGCCTTGGAGTACAGAATGAAGCAGGGCACAGGCTAATAGAGTTTTCCAAGAGAACACACTGGTCATAACAAACACCCTCTTCCAACAACACAAGAGAAGACTCTACACATGGACATCACCAGATGGTCAACACTGAAATCAGATTGATTATATTCTTTGCAGCCAAAGATGGAGAAGCTCTATACAGTCAACAAAAACAAGACCAGGAGCTGACTGTGGCTCAGATCATGAACTCCTTATTACCAAATTCAGAGTGAAATTGAAGAAAGTAGGGAATACCACTAGACCGTTCAGGTATGACCTAAATCAAATCCCTTCTGATTATACAGTGGAAGTGAGAAATAGATTTAAGGGCCTAGAGCTGATAGATAAGAGTGCCTGATGAACTGTGGAATGAGGTTTGTGACATTGTCCAGGAGACAGGGATCAAGACCATTCCCCATGGAAAAGAAATGCAAAAAAGCAAAATGGCTGTCTGGGGAGGCCTTACAAATAGCTGTGAAAAGAAGAGAGGTGAAAAGCAAAGGAGAAAAGGAAAACATCTGAATGCAGAGTTCCAAAGAATAGCAAGAAGTGATAAGAAAGCCTTCCTCAGCGATCAATGCAAAGAAATAGAGGAAAACGGTAGAATAGTAAAGACTAGAGATATTTTTAAGAAAATTAGAGATACAAAGGGAACATTTCATGCAAAGATGGGCACAATAAAGGACAGAAATGGTATGGAACTAACAGAAAAAGAAGATTTTAAGAAAAGGGGCAAGAATACACAGAAGAACTATACAAAGAAGATCTTCATGACCCAGACAATCATGATGGTATAATTACTCACCTAGAGCCAGTCATCCTGGAATGTGAATTCAAGTGGGCCTTAGGAAGCATCACTATGAACAAAGCTAGTGGAGGTGATGGAATTCCAGTTGAGTTATTTCAAATCCTGAAAGATGATGCTGTGCAAGTGCTGCACTCAATATGTTAGCAAATTTGGAAAACTCAGCAGTGGTCACCGGAGTGGGAAACTTCAGTTTTCATTCCAATCCCAAAGAAAAGCAATGCCAAACAATGCTCAAACTATCACACAATTGCACTCATCTCACATGCTAGCAAAGTAATGCTCAAAATTCTCCAAGCCAGGCTTCAACAATACGTGAATCATGAACTTCCAGATGTTCAAGCTGGATTTAGAAAATTCAGAGGAACCAGAGATCAAATTGCCAACATCTGTTGGATCAGCAAAAAAGCAAGAGATTTCTAGAAAAACTTCTGCTTTATTGGCTATACCAAAGCCTTTAACTGTGTGGACCACAACAAACTTTGGAAAATTCTTAAAGAGATGGGAATACCAGACCTGACCTGCCTCTTGAGAAATCTGTATACAGGTCAGGAAGCAAAAATTAGAGCTGGACATGGAACAACAGACTAGTTCCAAATAGGGAAAGGAGAACATCAAAGCTGTATATTGTCACCCTGCTTATTTAACTTACATGCAGAGTTCATCATGAGAAACCTTGGGCTGGATGAAGCACAAGATGGAATCAAGATTTCTGGGAGAAATATCAATCACCTCAGATATGCAGATGACACCACCCTTATGGCAGAAAGTGAAGAAGAACTAAAGAGCCTCTTGATGAAAGTGAAAGAGCAGAGTAAAAAAGTTGGCTTAAAACTCAACAGTAAGAAAACTAAGATCATGTCATCTGGTCCTATCACTTCATGGCAAATAGATGGGGAAACAGTGACAGACTTTAATTT
Organism: Capricornis sumatraensis; assembly: GCF_032405125.1. NCBI lineage: Eukaryota > Metazoa > Chordata > Mammalia > Artiodactyla > Bovidae > Capricornis > Capricornis sumatraensis. The sequence goes on along the minus strand of NC_091081.1, from coordinate 18,325,572 downwards.
GGGGGCGGGGGGCTCCAAAATCATGGCATATGGTGACTGCAGTCATGAAATTAAAAGATACTTGCTCCTTGGAAGAAAAGTTATGACCAACCTAGATGGCATATTAAAAAGCAGAGACATTACTTTGCTAACAAAAGTCCATCTAGTCAAGGCTATGCTTTTTCCAGTAATCCTGTATGGATATGAGAGTTGAACTATAAAGAAAGCTGAGCACCGAAGAATTGGTGCTATTGAACTGTGGTGTTGAAGAGGATTCTTGGGAGTCCATTTGACTGCAAGTAGATCCAACCAGTGCATACCAAAGGAAGTCAGTTGAATATTCATTGGAAGACCTGATGCTGAAGGTGAAATGCCATAAATTGACACTTGATGCAAAGAACTGACTTATTAGAAAAGATTCTGATGCTGGGAAAGATTGAAGGCAAGAGGAGAAGGGACAGCAGAGGATGAAATGGTTGGATGGCATCACCGACTCAGTGGACATGAGTTTGTGTAAGCTCCAGGAGTTGCTGATGGACAGGGAAGCCTGGTGTACTGCTGTCCATGGGGTCACAGTCGAACACGATTGAGCCACTGAACTAAGCTGATAAACACTGAGGCACATTTATTTTCTTGAATTATAGTTTTCATCTTTTTTGGTCATATGCCAAGGAGTGGGTTTGCTGCATCATTGTGTGGTGAAAGCATGCTCAGTTGTGTCTGACTCTTTTGCAAACCCATGGACTGGAGGCCTCCAGATTCTTCTGTCCATGGGATTACCCAGGCAAGAATACTGGGGTGGGTTGTCATTTCCTTCTCCAGGGGTTGCTGGATCATATGGTAGCTTTTAGTTATTTTAAGGAAACTCCATACTATTCTCCGTAGTGCTGTACCAATTTACATTCCTGCCAACAGTCTACAAAGGCTCCCTTTTCTTCACACCCATTCCAGAATTTATCTGTAGACATTTTAGTGATAGCCATTCTGAGTAGAGTGAGATAATACTTCATTATGGTTTTGATTTACATTTCTCTATCAATTACGGATGTTAAGTATCTTTTTATATGTCCATTGGTCATCTATATGTCTTCTTTGGAGAAACATCTATTTAGGTCTTCTGCCTAATTTTTATTGGGTTGTGGGTTTTTTTTTATATTGAGTTATATGAGCTATTTATATATTTTGGAAATTGACCCTTTGTTTGTTGCACTGTTTTCAGCTCTTACTCTTCTATTAAAATTTTTATCTGTTGCATAACTATAGTGTGCTTGTGAAAATTTTAATAAATAAAATGTATGGTTTATTATGTAATTCTACATTTCTTTATAAAATTGCTCTGCTAATTGAATTTTGTTTAGCATTGCATGTATTGGTTTCCTTGGACCAAGTATTTGCACATTTCTTGTATAGGTAATATGTTGAAGACTGTTCCCAACTAGCTGGTTTTAAAACTCAGGTTCTCTTATTTATTGCTAAGCCAGTTTTCTTATTTCATTTAGCTTTGTCAGTGTGAATCTTTGTGTAATCATGTCCCCTTTACTTCTCTGAAACATAGATTTATTTCAACTGTTGCAAGCATGGGGTTGGATTTGTCACTTCAAACTGTGCTTCTAAAAATGACTTCAGTCAATGTATTTTGTTGTTGTTGTTGTTGTTGCATGCTGGGACCTACTGCCACTGGGTCCTTATCATATATGATACAAAGGACTTGTATCAATAATATATAAGGAATTTTTAGAACTCAATAATAGAAAGACAAACACTCCAATGAAACTATGGTCAAAGAATTTGCATAGGCAATTCTCCAAAAAAGAAATTAAAATTGGAAAAGCATGTGAAAGGATGCCTGCCATAATTAGATAAATAAAACTCAAAATCACACTCACTAGAATAATTTCAATAATAAAAAAGCCAGGATGAACATAATAAGAAAAAAAAGAATTAACAAAATACAAGAAATTAGAATGACTATAATATAAAAGGTAGAATATAAGGAATTGGTAAGGATGTGCTTTGTAGGTGGTAATAGTGGTAGAGAACTCGCCTACCAATGCAGGAAATGTAAGAGACATAGATTAGATTCCTGAGTTGGAAAGATCCCCTGGAGAAGAAAATAGCAACCCAATCCAGTATTCTTGCCTGGAGAATCCCGTGGACAGAGGAGCCTGGCATGTTACAGTCCATAGGGCTACAAAGAGTCAGACACAACTGAAGTGACTTAGTATGTAGAAACTGGAATTCTCATATACTGGCACTCAGAATGTTTGATGGTGTAAATACTTTGGAAAATAATTTGACAGTTCCATAAAATGTTAATACAGAGTTGTCAGTTTACTCCTTAGTTCCACTGTTAAAGAAATAAAGAGCATCAAAGAAAATAAAGCAAATGTACAAATACACACATAAATATTTCTATATGAATGCTCATGTCAACATTATTCATAATAGCCAAAAGTAGAAGCACCTCAAATGTCCTTCAGCTAATAAACTGATTATACATTGTAGTATATTCATTCAATTAAATAGTATTTGGCAATAAAATGGAACAAATTACTGATGTATTTGGGTGAACCTCTAACATATACTGTGCAAATCATTTCATGATTCCATTTATATGAAATGTACAGATTAAGCAGATCTATATAAATAGAAAGTAGATTAGGCGTTCCCAATGGCTTGGGTGGGTGGGGGAAATGAGAGTTAGTGCTAAGGGGTACAAGGTTCTTTTTGGAGTGATGGAGATAATTCTAAGATTAGATTATGATGCTGAATACACAGATCAGCATCACTGATATTAGACTTTAAAAAGGTAAACTTTTGTCTATAAATTATATAGCAATGTACTGTCAATATTAATTATTAGTATATGCTAGGTGCTCTTCTAGCCATTATGCAAGAAACTTAGGAGCATTGCCTTCAATTATAGCCATCTTCCCAGTTTCCTTGTCCTCAAGAAATGATTAAAAAACAAAACAAAAACAAAAAAATCAGAAGTTTTATGAGTCCTTTGAGACCCATAGAAGAAGAGATTGGAAGACAAGTCTCCCTGTCTTCAAATCAGTTTGCATTACTAGACATTGCTTCATCAGGATAGTAATAATCTTTGAGCTAATGCATGTGGAAAAGGCTTTCTATACCACAAATCCCCCAGGCATATGTAAAGTATTATTTTTAATCATCCTCATTGAGAAGGCAGAATTTTTCCTTAAGTCTTATTAAAAGTTTCTTATGTACCTAGCACAAATCATACTTCCCTTAGTCAGTAACAGTAATGTGATAACACAAATCTGTACACACACACATCTATACAATGTAGAAGAACCATACAGTGAACACAGAAAGGCATAAGCATATGACAAGCAAGAAGCAAAACCCTCTTTTCCTCCAGAATTTTATATTTTACAGAATGCACAGTTAATCTTTTATCAGATAAAATTTTAGTATTTGCATGCAATTAAAATAAATCAATTTATATTTAAAAAATACTTTAGAAACAAAAGAGTCTTTTTCAGAGGAGTTTTTAAAAGAAAGTGTTTCTATGTGGTAAACCATCTCCCTTTTTGGAAAGAGAGTGAAGTGGTTTTTTTTTAGGCTTGATGAAGTAAAAGTCAGGCACAATCTTTTCATATCATAAATCTCTTCTAGCTGTCACACAGAAGTAGCCTCTTGTTAGGAAGTATTTCCTTAAGTGGTGCTTAGATGCTAATTAACTTCATCCAAATTCTAAAATACCTTTCAAACACATTTTCATAAGTGTTTCTGGCATAAGTGAATAGATTTCCATTTTAGCAACATACATTGATACCCTATTAACTAAATCTTAGTACCTATTACTTAGTTGTTTTAATAACAGTGGACTTAAGTGAACTTCATATTGATGAACTCATTAGATCTACCTACTTTGTACAACATGAATGGTACTTTTGAAAACTGATCATTTCAGATTCATAAGCCAAGAACTAAGATTTGCTTTGTTTAAACAACCAATTACTTTACCTCAAGCCCTTCAGAGGTGGAGACTTTATACATTTTTGTTTTGCACAAACGTTAAAAAGAGATGCTGCAGACATGGATATGTCGAGAGAATCCTCTCAGTTTGTTTGGTAAAGATCCAACCTCCTTTCCACAGAGCAGAAATATGCTCTTTTGTTTTTGGAAATAATTTTAGAAAAATCAAGCCATGTCTATCATGGTAAGATTTCCCAGGGACAGCTGGGGAAAAATAATAGTTTGATGGATAGGGACCTGTAGGGCTTCCAAGTTTAGCAGGAACAGCCTCAGTTACACAACTGTAACTTCCTCTGTTTAGAGATGGAACTTTCTAATCTGTAGGAAAACATTTAGAGCAACAAGAGATGAGACTATTTACCTCCTCAACCTGCTCTAGTAATGGCATTCCCAGTCTCCTTCTCAGAGAATTGCAGAGAAGCAGCCTGTCGGTAAAGCAGCCCCAAAGAAAGGAGTTGTTCTGTCCAGAGTCTGGATGACCTAGAACAGCAGGTCATAGGGGTGATAGAAGAGAAGCAGTGTTTGTGATCATGGCGGTGGTGAACACAGTGTGCAAACACAGTGTGCAACCACAGAAGCAAAAGGGGTCAAGGGCCAAGCACCAGGCATTTATAAAAGTTGTCAGAGACCTAGGAAATGCTTTTAGTCTCGTAATGAAGTGCAGAGATTACAAATCCAAATGCACACAGAGGCCAGGAAAGTAATATAAATGAGGCAGTGAATGCTGAAGAGAAATCAGTTGACAAATATAATCAACACACCATTAAGTAATGAAATTTTTCAAAGACATAGACAATAATATAGTAATATTAATCAATACCTTTTCACACACCAGCTAGCTTTTATAAATGTTGCCATGTTTGATTTAGCTATTTTGTTCTTTAAAACAAAACATTACAGATAAAGTTATAATTCCCTCTATTCCTTTTTTAATTTTATATTTTTTCCTTCTACAAGAGATAAGCACAGCATGTCTTATACACTAGATTGATTTCTGAGTAATAATAATAAAGGGTACACTTCATCTCACAACCTACTTTTATTGCTTCTATTAGGTTTTTGAGATGTATTCATGCTGATACATATGACATGCTTATTTATTTTCAGTGAAATGTATATTACTATTTTATCATATCAGTAAACCACCCTTTAATGAATCAATTTTCTTCTGTAAACAGGCCATGTTTACATATTACCTTCTCCAAAAAATCACTGCAATATATAGTTCCTTGGAGAAATGTATGAAAATTTATTTAAAAGAATATATAAAATGATTGAGGCATAAGATATATGCATCATCAATCTTATTAGTTGTCTTCATATATCATCCCAAATTGTTGCCGTATACAATCTGTACTCCTTTCCCAAGGAAGTAGAGGTTCAGCTGTCCCACAACTACCATTTTGTGTCAGGGACTTGAGCACCCTCAGATTTTGGTATTGGAGCATGGGAGGATTCCCAGAACCAGTCCTCCATGGATATCAAAAGATGACTATAAATCAAAAATTTTCACTATGTCAAGTACCCAGGTTAAGAAGCAGAGTTTTATTAGGATCTTAGGAACTCCTTTGGGTTCCATGCTTGCATATTTCCATACTTTCCCAGAAATAATTACCATCCTGACTTTTGTGATAATAATTTCTTTGTTTTTGCTTTTTTTACTTTATATTTTATAACTATCATGCAATAAAATTGATGTTTTTCTCCTGGTACACAGTTCTAGGCATTTAGGTATATGTATACATTTGTGTAGTCACCTCCACCAAGAAGACCCAAAGCTGCTCCATAACTCGAAGAATTCCTTATGCTCTCACTTCTTGGTGATCCCATCATCCCCACCCATACTCCTGCTAACCACTGGTCTGTCTTCCAGGACTATGGCTTGTCTTTTTTTAAGACTGTTGAATAAATGAAATCAAGCAGTAGGTAATCTTAGACATAAAATCATTCAGCATAATGTCTCTGAAATTCATCTAAGACGTGTGGTTTTATTGACAGTTTCCCTCTTTATTTCTGAGTAGTATTCATTGTATGGCTGTGCCATAATCTGTTTATCCATTAACTTGTTGAAGGACATTTCAACTTATTCTGTCTTTTGGCCATCACAAAGAAAGCTGCTCTGAACTTTCATGTGCGTGCTTTACTGTTACACATAAACTTCCATTTTGTAGGGTAAATACCAGGGAGGGGGCTTGCTCAGTCTTATGGTAAATGTGTACTTAATTTTGTAAGAAACTGCCAGACTGGATCTGTCCTCAAGTCCACTGCTTCTGCCCTTTCATCTTCACTCTACTAAGTCCATTCAACAGATTTTTAAAATTCCACTTGTTATATTTTGCTGCTCTATAATTTTCATTTTGTCCCTTTTAAAGGATAATTTCCACTTCTCTGCTAAGATGCTTTTAAGTTTTTCATTTATCTCAGAGAATTTGTAATCAATTGTTAAACTGTTTCGTGGCAGCTGCATTAAAATTCCCGTGGTGGATTCATGTCAATGTATGGCAAAACCAATACAGTATTGTAAAGTAAAATAAAGTAAAAATAAAAATTAAAAAAAATAAAAATTTTTTGTCACATAATTCTTACATCTGATTCAGCTTGGTGTTGGTGTCTGTTGATTGTCTTTCCTCATTAAAGTTGTACTTGTCTTGATTTTAGTATGGCAAGTGATTTTTAATTCTTAATATTTTGTCTTTTTTGTTAGAAGGCTCTGGGTTGACATTATCTCTTTTATTCCAGTGAAAAATTATGCTAGTTAGGTTCAGCACGTGGTCCTAGATGTCTTTTGTGGATCGTGGTTCCAATTCCAATTTCGTTTTCAGACATCTGAAGTATTATTTTGGCCTGCTGATTTATTGATACAGCACTATTGTGGCTCCCAGTGGTCTCTGCTGGCATTTTCTGGGGTACAGGAGAGGGGATGGAGACTTGAATTCAGAGTAATGAAGAGGCTGCTGGTTGTCTGTACCACCAGCCTGCCTTGGTGTCTTCCATTAGGGGAGGAGAGCCTCAGGTCTGTGTAGACAAAAAGGCTTCCCTGACTAGAGAGGGAAGATCCTCCGACCAGTGATTCCCAGCCTCCCTTGTGTCTCTGGCAGGAAGGGAAGTCTCTGTCACACTAAAGTTACAGGGAGCTTACCAGGTTTTGATGTTTCTTTGTTTAATACTTACACTTGATTTGTAGTTTTTAAGTGTGTGTTGGCTTCTAGTCATGCTAAGGTTGTGGTGGTGAGTTGTAGTGTTTTAATGGTGCTCATAGTTTTATACTGTTTTGGAGGATATATGGCAGCTAGGCAGCTACTGTTATCCTCAGCCACAACTGTCCCCAATGACTTAGAAAATGATCCTCTCTGCCACTCTCCTTACCTTCAAGAATGAGTAGGCATGATTTGATTTGTCTGTGAAAAATTGAAACTATACAAACTGACACATTTTCCTAGTCACTTATTTCCCAAAAAGTATATCATCCAATTCACTAACACTTGTAATAGCCATGGATCTTATGTCATAAATGGTGCTGCATTTATTTTCTCAGACTTTTTCTGTTTTCACCAGAATTTTCTTAAACGGCATTGGTCCAGATTTATTGAATATCCTGGAAATTGATGAAGAAAATATTTTATAAAAATATATGTATTAAAGCCTAAATGTACTATCTTAATGCATTGTGTATTAAAACAGACAGAAAAGACTTTAATGTAGTTAATATTAATATTGAAAATAAATTCATGATTGCTTAGAATTTGTGTAATAAACTTAGATTCATTGCTTTACATTACTCAGAAAAGTCTAGTGGGAACAAAATAGTAGGTTTTTTTTTTCATGATCATGGAACATTATCTACGGTGAAGAATATAGAATGGTTTTCTACCTATTAGCAAAGTAAAATAACTGGACTCATATAATTTTTAAAATTTGAGAGTACTATATATCTTTTATTTTTTACAACTCCCATCCTTTTCTTTTCTGGAATTTTTACTACAGCATTCAGAGTAGTAATTATAAAGACATTGCTTGAATATTGACAGTGGGAGAAGCAAAGAGGCATTGACATAGTTGCTGTTATATTTCTAGTTTCAGATACAGACCTCAAAATATTATTTTTATATTAACATATATACTTTGAGGCTACATTAGAAAGTAACATTTGATGTGAAATTTTGAATGCCCTTTGCTTTGGTTTTCCATTATTATAAAAATCAACACAAATGTGTCTAACTACTTCAATCTGAAGGTCACTGGTTATATGGAGAAGTGATATTTAGTTACAGAGATGATACTATCTACAACTCTACATCTGGTTTTTGAGTCATGCACTAATCTGAGTATTGGGAATTCCTGGCATTTCTGGGAAAAAATACACTCAGTATGAAAAGTATATAAGCTGCATAATGTAGATGTATGGAAGAAAAAACTGGATCATAATTTTAATATTATAAAATCTTTGAATTCTACTCTAAAGTTATGGATATAAAAGGAGATTAAATGACATAATGCTATATAAATGTAAAGTACAATCATTATTATTATTCATCACTCCTTTGGTCTTCACCAAAGTGTAATTTGACCTCTCAGCAATGTCCAATTTATGTGCCAGTTCGAATTAAAGATAGATCTTCCAGATGCTTGAAACAGGGCTAGAAGGTATCTAAAGTTTCTTATAGACTCAGTTGTCTATAAAATGTTGTTATTACATTTTTTATAATCCTGACATGCAGTTTTGTAGTACGTACTTTTAAAATGTCTGTGAGATTTCTATGACTTATTTCTCCTGAAAAGCTCAACTTGTATCTATCTGTTCAGTGGCAATTAACTTTAATACTATTTTCATAATTCCTTAAAATGATACATACATGTGGGTTTTTGCCTTTTAACACCTTTAATTTAATAATTGAATAATGAGGTGAACTGGAAACCTATTTCCCTCATTTAATTCAGCAACTAGAATTTATTTAGCACTAATTCTACCTAACTCTGTTCTGGGTACACAAAATGAATGGATATCACTATCATCAAAGATTTTATACTGGTAAGGCTAAATGTGAAGTCACATCAGTCATGTCTGACTCTTTGTGACCCTACGGACCTTAGCCCATCAGGTTCCTCTCTCCATGGGATTCTCCAGGCAAGAATACTGTAGTGGGTTGCCATTTCCTTCTCCAGGGGATCTCCCTGACCTGAGGCTGGAAACCACGTCCTTTAAGTCTTCTGCCTTGGCAGGTGGGTTCTTTATTACCAGTGCCACCTGGGAAGCCCCTCATAAGGCTAAAGACATTATAAAAATTTATAATGTTAAATAACATAAACTCTCACATCTGATATAAAAAAATTTCTCAAAGATGTGGTCTGTAACTTAAAGGATGTTTTCTTAGTAAGAAAATTTTAAATATAATTTATTTAAAAATTAATTATTGTTCTTTCCAACTACTTTGCTTGTTAAAGTCTAAAGGTATAAATATTGCAATCTGTGAATGATTAGTTCAATATACACTAAGCATAAGCACCGATAATTAAGCCAACATATTAATATATACATCAGTTTTTTAATGGAATCCATGGATTAGAGCAAGTTTGGAAAACTCAGCAGTGGCCACAGGACTGGAAAAGGTCAGTTTTCATCCCAATTCCAAAGAAAGGCAATGCCAAAGAATGCTCAAAAAACTGCACAATTGCACTCATCTCATATGCTAGTAAAGTAATGCTCAAAATTTTCCAAGCCAGACTTCAGCAATATGTGAACCGTGAACTCCCTGATGTTCAAGCTGGTTTTAGAAAACGCAGAGGAACCAGAGATCAAATTGCCAATATCCGCTGGATCACGGAAAAAGCAAGAGAGTTCCAGAAAAATATCTACTTCTGCTTCATTGACTATGCCAAAGCCTTTGACTGTATGGATCACAATAAACTGAGGAAAATTCTGAAAGAGATGGGAATATCAGACTACCTGACCTGCCTCTTGAGAAATCTGTATGCAGGTCAGGAAGCAACAGTTAGAAGTGGACATGGAATAACAGACTGGTTCCAAATAGGGAAAGGAGTACGTCAGGGCTGTATATTGTCACCCTGCTTATTTAACTTATATGCAGAGTACATCATGAGAAACGCTGGACTGGAAGAAACACAAGCTGGAATCAAGACTGCCGGGAGAAATATCAGTCACCTCAGATATGCAGATGACATCACCCTTATGGCAGAAAGTGAAGAGGAGCTAAAAAGCCTCTTGATGAAAGTGAAAGAGGAGAGTTAAAAAGTTGGCCTAAAGCTCAACATTCAGAAAACGAAGATCATGGCATCCAGTCCCATCACTCCATGGGAAATAGATGGGGAAACAGTAGAAACAGTGTCAGACTTTATTTTTTTGGGCTCCAAAGTCACTGCAGATGGTGACTGGAGCCATGAAATTAAAAGATGCTTACTCCTTGGAAGAAAAGTTATGAGCAACCTAGATAGTATATTCAAAAGCAGAGACATTACTTTGCCGACTAAGGTCCGTCTAGTCAAGGCTATGGTTTTTCCTGTGGTCATGTATGGATGTGAGAGTTGGACTGTGAAGAAGGCTGAGCGCTGAAGAATTGATGCTTTTGAACTGTGGTGTTGGAGAAGACTATTGAGGGTCCCTTGGACTGCAAGGAGATCCAACCAGTCCATTGTGAAGGAGATCAACCCTGGGATTTCTTTGCAAGGAATGATGCTAAAGCTGAAATTCCAGTACTTTGGCCACCTCATGTGAAGAGTTGACTCATTGGAAAACACTCTGATGCTGGGAGAGATTGGGGGCAGGAGGAGAAAGGGACAACCCAGGATGAGATGGCTGGATGGCATCACGGACTCGATGGATGTGAGTCTGAGTGAACTCTGGGAGATGGTGATCGACAGGGAGGCCTGGCGTGCTGCGATTCATGGGGTTGCAAAGTGTCGGACACGACTGAGCGACTGAACTGAACTGATGGGTTAGAGAGAAATAATAATTTTTCTCCCTCCACCCTCTTTTATGGACTTTATCTGAAAGTTATTTCAGAAAGATAACTAGAGCCACATTATCTGGTATACCACCTTAGTTTAGGGTTTCCCTTGTGGCTCAGCTGGTAAAGAATCCACCCGCAATGCGGGAGACCTGGGTTTGATCCCTGGGTTGGGAAGATCCCCTGCAGAAGGTAATATCTACCCACTCCAGTATTCTAGCCTGAAGAATTCCACGGACTCTACAGTCCAAGGGTCTTTGTTCCTGTTCAGTTGCTTGGTCATGTCTGACTCTTTGCCACTCATGAAGTGCAGTGCACCAGTCTTCTCTGTCCTTCACCATCTCCCAGAGTTTTCTCAAACTCATGTTCATTGAGTCAGTGACGCCATCCAACTGTCTCATCTCTGTCATCCCCTTCTCTTCCCACCTTCAATCATTGCCAGCATCAGGTCTTTCCTCATGAGTCGGCTCTTCACATCAGGTGGCCAAAGTATTGGGGCTTTAGCTTCATCATCAGTCCTTCCAATGAGTATTCAAGGTTGATATCCTTTAGGATTGACTGGTTTGATCTCCTCATTGTCCAAGAGACTCTCAAGAGTCTTCTCCAACACCACAGTTCAAAAACATCAATTCTTTGGTGCTCTGCCTTCCTACGGTCCAACTCTCACATCCACACATGACTACTGGAAAAACCATAGTTTTGACTAGATGGACTTTTGTCGGCAAAGTAATGTCTCTGCTTGTTGATACACTGTCCAGGTTGGTCATAGCTTTTCTTCCAAGGAACAAATGTCTTTTAATTTCACAGTGCAGTCACTGCCCACAGGTATTTTGGAGCCCAAGAAAATAAAGAGTCTGTCACGGTTTCCATTGTTTCTCCATCGATTTGCCATGAAGTGATGGGACTGGATGCCATGATCTTCATTTTTTGAATATCTTAAGCCAGCCTTTTCACTGTCTTCTTTCACTTTCATCAAGAGACTCTTTAGTTCCTCTTCGCTTTCTACCATAAGGGTGGTGTCATCTGCATATCTGAGGTTGTTGATATTTCTCCTGGAAATCTTGATTCCAGCTTGTATGTAATGCAGCCCAGCATTTTGCATGATGTTCTCTGCATATAAGTTAAATAAGCAGGGTGACAATATACTGCCTTGATAGACTTCTTACCCAACTTTGAACCAGTCTGTTGTCCCATGCCCTGTATTAATTGTTGCTTCTTGACCTGCATATGGGTTTCGTAGGAGGCAGGTAAGGTGGTCTGGTATTCCCATCTCTTTCAGAATTTTCCACAGTTTGTTTTGATCCACACAGTCAAAGGCTTTAGTGTAGCCAATGAAGCAGAAGTAGATGCTTCTCTGGAATCCTCTTGTTTTTTCTATAATCCAATGGATGTTGGCAATGTGGTCTCTGGGTCCTCTGCCTTTTCTAAATCCACCTTTTACATCTGGAATTTCTTGGTGCACAAACTGTTGAAGAATAGTTTGAAGGGATTTGAGCATTACCTTGCTAGCATGTGAAATGAGTAAAATTTTGTGGTAGTTTGAACATCTTTGGCAAGGCCTTCTTTGGAATTGGAATTAAAACTGGCTTTTTAAAATATATAAGTGAGAATAAGCAAACGAGAAACACTTCTCAACAAAAACAATGTCATTGTTATTTTTCAGTTGCTAAGTCATGTCTGACTCTTTGGGACCCCATGGACTAAAGCATGCCAGACTCCCCTGTCCTTCACTATTTTCCAGAATTTGTTCAGATTCACATCCATTGAGTCAGTGATGCTTTTTAATTTTCTGCAACTCCCATCTCCTTGTGCCTTCAGTCTTTCCCAGCATCAGGGTCTTTTCCAATGAGTTGTCTCTTCACCTCAGGTGGCAAATATATTGGTACTTCAGTCTCAGCATTGGTCCTTCAAGTGAATGTATGTGCTGGGTTTAGTCGCTCAATCATGTCTGACTCTTTGTGATCCCCTGGATTGTAACCCACCATGCTCCTCTGTCCATAGGGATTCTCTAGGCAAGAATACTAAAGTGGGTTTCCATGCCCTCCTTCAAGAGATCTTCCCAAGCCAGGGATCAAAACCAGGTCTCCCACATTGCAGGTGGATTCTTTGCCATCTGAGACACCAGGGAAGCCCTTTCAACAAATATTCAAGGTTGATTTTCTTTGGGATTGACTGATTTGATCTCCTTGCATCCAGGAGGCTCTCAAAAGTCTTCTCTAGCACCACAAAAGTTCAAAAGCATCCATTCTTTGTTGCTCAGCCTTCTTTATGGTCCAAATCTCACATCCATACATGACTACTGGAAAAACCATAGCTTTGACTAGACAGAACTTTGTTGGCAAATAATGTCTCTGCTTTTTAATATACTTTCCAGGTTTGTCATAGCTTTACTTCAAAGGAACAAGCATCTTTAATTTCATGGCTGCAGTCACCATCTGCAGTGATTTTGGAGTCCAAGAAAATAGTCTCTCACTGTTTCCATTGTTTCCCCATCCATTTGCCATGAAGTGATGGGGCCAAATGCCATGAACTTCATTTTTTGAATATTAAATTTTAAGCCAGTTTTTTCACTCTCTTCTTTCACTTTCATCAAGAGGCTCTTCACTTTCTGCCATAAAGTGTTATCAGATTAAAATTTCTTAACTTTTATGCATGTGTGTATATACATTGTATTAAAAGAGCATGAAAGAAGCTTATCTGTAGTTTTTTTTTCCTCTTTTCAAGACATGACCTGTCTACAGAAAGCAATTCTGGGACATTGATAACAGTCCAGGTAACATTTTCAGATTATCCTTTAAGGGAGGAGGAAAGCATTATCTGGTTTAAGAGCTTTGACAAGAGCTGTCTGAGTGCCAGCAGAAAAGGACATTAGTAACCAAGATATATCATTTACAATGTGCCCTTTTTATGACTCCTGTCAAGTTACAGCATAATCTGAGGAAAATCAACATCATTTAAGGTTGCAATGACCTTCTAAGGGCTTGTTTTTAAGAGCAGAGGTTAAAAGGCACAACAGTGTGAGTCACCGAACATGATTGTACTGGAGCAAGTTTTATAGATTGTCATTTTCTTTTTAACTCTGCTTGTAAGCTCAGTGTCTATTATACAATTTAAAAATATTTTTTGAGAATTAGTGGTCTGTGTTAGGAGGTCTGGATTTTATTTTATTTTTTTTTCCAATTTGATTTTCTATATAAACTTAACAAAACATATGGATATAATGTCCATTAAAATGTGAGCCTCTTAAAAAATGGCTGAGACAAAAAAAAAAAAAGAGTGAGCTTTAACATGATCAGGATATAATGAATAACAATATAATCATCTTTTTATAATAAATCAGAACAAAGAAATAGCTCATCAATATATGAAAGAGACTAATGTAGTAGATATTTGGTGACAGATCAGAAGACAAGACAGTAATTTATAGTGACTTGACCAACCAGATGACTTTTATGGCGTTTGAAATGATCGATTAGGAATAGTAGCACTCTGGAGCAAAGTTACAACTTATTTAAACACCAACAAGTGTTTCAAGTCAAAACAGTAAAAACAAAGCACAGTAATCTTTTCTTCTTAGAAAGCTTGAAAATGAAGAGCAAATTAAAAAAAAAAAAATCAATGTAGGGAAAAATAGACTACTAAAAACTCCTGAAGAGAAAATGAATTACTAGAATTTAGAAATGAAGATATGCCTCAGAGAACATCTGAGAGAAAGAAAGAGACGACAAGCATTACAAGTTGAAAGATGAAGAACAGGCTGAGAAACTTTAATTTTATTAAAAAAAAAATTCAGGAGGAATAAATATAGAAAACTGAGGAAAGGAAATATTCAAAGTATGAAAGAAATATTTCAACCATTAATGAAAAATCTGAGTATTGATATTAAAAAATTCACCAAGACTGAACTCACTGAACCCCACCAAAAAATCACATTTAGACAGATAATAGTCAATGAAAATCCTTTAATGTTTCATAGAAATATAACTGAACTCATTTTCTTCCTATATGTCCCCTGTCATTTTCTATATAAACTTTAATAATTTCTGTCTATATATTTAACATGATGCAGTTTTTGTAATATTACTAGAAGCTTTACTTCCTCTTTTAGAAATTCTAAGCTTCCACTGTTTCCTGCTATGATCACTGGTGGCTCCTTCTTTGTGTATATATTTTAATTATTTTCTTAATTTGTTAACCTAGTATACAAAGAAACAAGTCTTACATTTTCAACCTCTGTATTTTTCCAGTGTTCTGTGTATAGTAGGCCCTCAGTAAACATTTTTTACGTAAAGCAATGAATGAACAAACCCAGATAAAGGTCTCCAATTATTTGCAGTCATCAAATAAGCTTTTATACAAATATTTGGTTTATTGGAAAACTTAGCAGTTTGATACTTTGAAATAAAAACATCATTGGCTCTTATGAGTTATAGTAAAATTTTCTTAGTTATAATAAATAAAAATCATCATCCATAAAGATGCTTGCATTTACTAAATTTGAGATGAATAAGGATTAATAAAGTTTTCTTTACTCTCAGCAAGTTAAACATAGGCTGATTTTTCAATTATCTATTATGACATTAATAACGTGATTGTTAATCTCAAAAACAAGAGAATATTATAATTCATGTGAATTAGGTTAATAATAATGTATTTTCTTATAATAGAGATTGATAAACATCAGAAACAAAAATTTTAAACAAGGTTTCCTATCAATAAAAACATAGAAAAGACTTCACAATCACCTGACCCGAATTGTGCTAGTAGGGTGTTTTAAGATCTTGACTTTTTCTGAGCTACAAACAACCCATGATTTCTTTCTGAGCCATGATCTCTCTCTGTTTTGTTCATTCTGTTCTTTTCTCATTTCCCTATTATCATTTAACATCATGTTTGACCATGCGTGTGTGCTGAGTCGTGTTCAACTCTTTGCAACCCCACGGACTACAGCCCGCCAGGCTCCTCTGTCCATGGGATTTCCCAGGCAAGAATACTGGAGTGGGTTGCCATTTCCTTCTCCAGGGAATCTTCCTGACCCAGGGATGGAACCCTCCTGACCCAGGGATGGAACCCATGTTTCCTGCATCTCCTATATTGGCAGGCAGATTCTTTACCACTGCGCCACCTGGGAAGCCCCACGTTTGACCACTCCACCGTAAATCAGTTTTCATTTATTCCATATATTGCCTTTCCTGCCTTGATATCAGGGAATAATTTTTAAAGATAATTTTGAAAGAAGTAGGCTAACAATTGTGGAGAAAAGGAAGCTTATGTATAGAGCTTCCCAGGTAGCTCATTTGGTAAAGAATATGCCTGTAATGCAGGAAACCTGAGTTTGATCCCTGGGTCAGGAAGATCCCTGGAGAAGGAAATGGCAACCTACTCCAGTATGTGGGCATTCATGTATATACTGAATGAAGAAGGGCTAGCCAATATGAAGAATTTTAAGAGATGAGTATTCTAGGTATCAGACTCTTCCTCCACAAACATTATAGGACAGAAAAATACTTGTTTTTAAATTAATGGTATTTTAATAAATATTTTTAATTAATGTGATATTGTGCACCACAATGAGGATTAGAAAAGCACAGTATTTGGCTGATGAAAAATTGTTTTTTAACCATCAATTTTTATTAAAAATGAGAATTTCTAATATATATTCTTTGTAAAACAATATATAAACCCAAAATAGCTCTTCAGAAAGAATAATAATAGATATTTTGCATCAAAAAAGCAAATATTTTAATTTGGACTTTCTAAAATAATAGATTTAAAAAGTGGGCCATTTTCAGCTCAGAACTAGTGAACACAGAGAAAATTGTTATAGTGTCTGGCTGTCTGAGTGATCACATTCTAATTAGGTAATGCCTCTCCTATATTGACAGCTTTGACTCATTCAGGTAAATATCTCAAAAGGAAAAGATGGTGAATAATATGATTAACAGAAAACTTAATTTACTTAAATCTCAGGCTTTTCTGGTAACCCATGAAATATTCTGGTAATACTACAAGCATATTGAATAATCTTAGATAATGACTGCATAATGTAGGGAGTACGCTCTGTTTCCATTCCTGCTGTCAAGCAATTGTGGTTACACTTGGCATTTTTGAGTATAAATGCTGCTTCTATAATACCAGTTTCCCTGAAAAGTTGGGCAATAAGTGAGATTAATGACTGAGAACTATGAAACTATCTTGGAATCACTGGCCTTTCTGAAACATTCAGAGCATCCATCTTTGTCCTCTCATTTTGAGTATCACAGAATTGGAAATCAGGTGATCTAGCCTACGGTTCAGACTGTGCCTCAAACTGGTTGTATGACCAGGGACATCTCTCATAAATCTCTTGGATTTACTTATTTTATGGCAAAATGGAGGGGTTAAATTAGATTGCTAAAGTTCCTTGTAGGCCTGCCCTAAAATTGTGTGAATTTAAAAACATCTGTTAATATATAAAAGACACATACTTTGAATTTAAGTAAACTATTGCTATTACTTGGCAAAGAAGTTTTTGAATTTAACCCACAAATCATAGATCAGCTACATGTTCACCCATTGATATCCATCATGAACACATTTCTAACTTTAAATTTTTTATATCTAATAACTAAAAAGCTAATTATTTTGCACACATAATTTTTTTAAGAAAGACCCAAAGGTGAAATACTTTGCAGATAATCAGAATGGCCAAAATCTCTTTTTTCCCCCTAAAGTGTTAACATTTTTATCTCTAATGTGCTGTTTCAAAGAGATACATGGAAAATCTAGTGCAAATAAGCATCCAATTAAATGTTGCTACACAAAATAACTGGCCCATAGTTTAGATCCCACAGACATGCTAGGTAGAACAGTATGAAGAATTTAACATGAGTATAAGATTAGTAGAATAAACATGACTGTGACTATTGCAAAATGATTTATTTCTTATTAAAAATAAATTACCATTACAGAAGGAGGGAAAATAGAAAATATAGGGTTTCCCTTTACCATGTATCCGATGGGCTGGTGACCATTGGCTAAGTGAAAGTGTTATCTCTGGAGATAATAAGAAAACTGAATACAAACAATTATTCCTTGAGGAGCTGTTGTTGACTTGAGCTTAGGTATCTAAAGCATTATGCAGTTTCTGGTGACCAATATTCATGTCTTTATTTCCTCTCACATGCAGTACAGGATCATCTATTATGGACTTATTTTTGGCAGTAAATGAAAGACTCATGTTATCATTAATTGTGATAGCATAAGTTAATCATTACTTGAATATTTACTTTGTGTGAGTCTCTGATGTATAAAACTTTAATAATTACCATATTTTAACCTTCAAAACACTAAATATGAGTATTATCATTATCTCCATTTGTTTAGATGAGACAGTTAAAATTTAAGGATGATAATTAACTTGTCCAAGTTTATATATCCAGGAAGTGATTTTATTGATTCTTAAATTCATGTCTAGGTTAGTCTAAAGCCAATTCTTTTAATCAACATAGGATATTATTTAAAAATTACATTGAAACAGTGTCAGAATGACCCAAGGAAACAAGGCTTCTAGGATCACAGGATGTGCTGTTGGCTGCATTGTATTCACTGATTCATTGTGTTCGCGTGTTTTAAGTCTCCAGAATTATGAAACACTTCACTTGCCGTTTATCCCACAAATGGGCTAGCACAGTTGTGGAGTAACATGCTTTTGTCTGTTCCATTGGTAAATTTTATTTTCTAATATTTGAAATCTAAATCTCCCCAAATATTTTCAAAACATAGTTGGGTGAGGATCCAAATGAAGTGGATGACCACGCAGATTGTACAAAGAGCAATTTCCAACATAAATATTCCTTCAGCATTGAAGAGGATGGAGAGTGAAATTTTTTCCTCCTGTTTTTGTTCCTAAGTGACCTTTGTTCAAAATTCAAGTACCGAATATTAAAATAATTAAACAAGGGGACTATTAGACCAAGAAGGCTCTAATACTTTGGTAGTTCCAAGCAAGCCAAAAGTTGGAGCCGGAGTCCATGAAGCAGATGTAAGATAATGAAACTTAAGAACAACCAACTTGGCTTTCCCGAATAAGGCAACTGATTAAAGTGAAGTGAAGTAAGTGAAGTGGCTCAGTCGTGTCCGACTCTTTGCAACCCCGTGGACTGTAGCCCACCAGGCTCCTCTGTCCATGGGATTCTCCAGCAAGAATACTGGAGTGAGTTGCCATTTCCTTCTCCAAGGGATCTTCCCACCCAGGGATCGAACCCAGGTCTCCTACATTGTAGGCAGATGCTTTAACCTCTGAGCCACTTGAAGAGGCAACTGATTAAGCTATAACTAAAGAACTGGCCTGCTTTGTTTCACTGTCTTCTATACAAAAACAGCCCATAAAAAAAAAAAAAAAAGGAAAAAAAAACAGCCCTGACTCCTTTCCAGGAACACTCCTTCACATAATTCACAAAATAAAATACTTTCATTAAGAGTGTACAATTTAATAAATTTTTGATGTGACACTAAAAATATGTACATCAATCACCACTATTGTTTTGATGCTGCCAGATCAAATCTATGAAAGTTCCAGTAAACTGCTGAAAATTCTGATGTGCCTCCTTTTACCTTTAACGTAATTTTCTGCCCCTTCTTCCCTACAGTGACTTTGTACAAAAAAAAAAAAAAAAAAAAAATTAGATCAGAGGAAGACAAAGGGCACAAATGGAAATAATGTTTTCCACTTACTATTAACAAAGAGAATAAAACTAAAGCCTTCCTAAAACAGGGCTTGGGAAGATATTTCATCTCTCTCAGATTTTAATTTAAAAATTGTTTATAAATAATTTCCTTTTCATTGTATGATTATCTAAATGTATGTGCATTTCCACTAATAAGAGATGCTCAATACTTACATTTCTATAACTTAGTTCAAGTTGACCTTCTCATCTCTCTAATTCCACTAATTCTAGCTTCATCAACTTTACTCTTGTTACCATATGTTTGTCTTTAAAAAAGTAAAAAGTAGAATATATTTGATTGCGTATAAAAGCAAATGTCACCAAAGAATTTAAGGAAATGGCTTTGCTAACAACACATAAAGCTCTTGCTTCTAAATGACAACAGGGCTGTAGGAAAATTGGAGAGGTATTATTTGCGCAACAAACACAGTAATTGTTTTTTCTGTGAGACTGGAAAGCCTGATAAATATCATGTTTATTTGCAAACCACCAACCATTTTCCTTGAATATTATTATATTATTTGAATGAATATGCTGTCTAGAATTTTACCTGTTTAATAATTTGAATTATCTGTGTACATAAAAACCAATAGCTGAGCAGATTCCTTCAAAAGGTGTGATATATGAATTTATATAAGCTGTATATTATGAGGAAATTTATTTTTTCAACAATATTTTTTAAACTCTGCATAAATATTTTGCTTTGAAATAAGTGTTTAAGTAGCCAGATGAATGCTGACATATTTCTAATTATTCATTTCTAATGATAAAATATAAACATTTGTGAGTTATAGTTCTTCTGGGAGGGGAAATCTACATTTTCACTTCATTATGGAAAAATTATCTGTTCTATAATTTACATAGAACTAATATTTTAAAATTGAACAACACATATTGTATTAAAAGTTACTTAAAACCAATAGATAATAGATTTCAAAAGACAGTGACATATTTTATTAGTGATAAGTTTCTTGGCTCCAGAAACTGTATCCCCATCTTAGATGCATCATATCCAATCTTTATTTATAAAATATGATTTGACAAATCTTATGAATATCTGGCTACTTTTCTAAAGATTCTTTTTCATCTGCCTTAATTCCTAAATCAGCAGTAATGAGCATACATCAGGTGGCTAATATATACTTTTTGATGGACTGTTAAATCATTATAGTCCAAAAATTTTATTGCATTTTATGAACTAGTCTTTTGATAATAAACCATTTACCTATTATATTTTCTTAGTCATTTGTCATTCTACACTTTAATTTTTATTTCAACAATGTAATAGAAACAAGAAATCACTAGCAATTTACAGAGATGTGTAAATTATATAATAAATAAAAATTATATATAATTAAAAGTATTTGTCATCTTTCAACTTTGATGAAAATTTTAGAATTATTAAATTTATTGCTTAGCCTGTTTTGTTCTCATTTTTTGGTGTACTCATGTCAGAAACCTGAAGTATATTTAGATTTTACTTTTTAAAACAAGCAATCCTCAAATTTACATGCCTTAAAGTAATACAATTTTGACTTTTGTTCAATTATATTTCCTTACAAATTCAGAAAGATAGTTACTCACTAATTACTAAGAAATACAGACAGATGGGCTATCTACTATCTTGGATGTTTCCCTCTCTGTGTCAGAGGGTCTAGTGCACGCAATTGAATATCAGTCCTGAAAATGATACACAGAACTTATTTACCGGAAGGACATGAAAGTACCAAACAATTACAAAGGAGCATGAAAAAGCAATGCTACCACGTTTTGAGGAAGATATAGAGCTGTAATTACTTTTAGAGCAGCAAAATGGCTACTACAGTTTTCATTATGGTTTTTGTTGCAATAATTTTATTATGCCTCTTATAGTGGAGCAGCAGTGACTAAAAATGTATATTCTAGACCAGGAATGCTTAGTTTTAAATCCTGACTCTACCACTTAACTTGGAGAAGGAAATGGCAACCCACTCCAGTACTCTTGCCTGGAAAATTCCATGGATGCAGGAGCCTCATAGGCTACAGTCCATGGGGTCGCAAAGTACTGGACACGACTGAGTGACTTCACTTTCTTTCTTTCTATAGATTCTTTAGAAGGAACTGGCCACCCACTCCAGTGTTATTGCCTGGAGAGAACTGGGGCCTGGTGGGCTACAGTCTATGGGGTTGCAAAGAGCTGGACACGACTAAGTAATTAACACACACACACGCGCGCACACACACACACACACACACCACTTAATTAACTATAAGTTGAGCAAGTTAGATTCTTTGTTCTTTTATTTTCTCATCTGAGTATATTCCTATCATCTATGCAGTGTCATTCTGAATGTTAAATGTGGTAATATGTGTAAAATGCTTAGAACCGTGACTGGCATAGAAACTCTTATAATGTTGCCATGTGAGCTCAGTATAATGCTGTAAAGTCACTGCTCAATGTCATTGTAGACTAGATTTATATTTTTCATGTCATTGTATGTAAGTACTTCATGATTACTTGAAAGTGAAAGTGAAAGTTTCTCAGTTGTGTGCGACTCTTTGCGACCCCCTGGACTTTAGTCCATGGAATTCTCTAGGCCAGAATACTGGAGTGGTTAGCCTTTCCCTTCTCCAGGGGCTCTTCCCGACCCAGGGATTGAACCTGTGTCTCTTGCATTGCAGGAAGACGCTTTACCACCTGATCCACCAGGGAAGCCCAAGACTGACAGAGGCAAGTGCAAATAAGGATGAAGATGGGTAAGTCCTGGCCTGTTCTGATAGCAAGATTGCTCCCACAGGTCCCGGAAGGAGACACCAATGAGTGAGAAGTGAGGATGCTCTTTCCATAGCAAAGTGGTGAGTAGGCTCTGATTCTGTCTTCCATGGCTTAATTCTCAGAGCAGTGATAGGAGATTCCAGTTGGGAATAAGGAGGAATTAGCTCTTACTACATTTTGATGGTTCATAAGAATAGTCACAAAATTACTATGGAAATACTGGTATTGGTCTAACTTTGAAATTTTAGTCTGTAAGATCATTTAGGTATATTCTTTATAAGGACAAATTCTTTGCCTTGTAGGAAATTTGATTTTTCATCAAAATTAATGACTGAATCACAACATGGATCATTAAACGTGATAATACCACTACAAAAGTAAGCATAACTATGAAGTAATGGTACTAGAATTCTGTAGTTCATAAAATAATATTGTTGGCATGTCTTTTAAAAAGTTTTTTTCTTAAAGTATATATAAGCAGAATTCCAAACTTGATCTCTTTAAAAGTTAGCATTTGCTTGAAAATATGGATATGATGATATTATGATAATATCATTAAGGTAAAATTTGCATTTATAATTATATTAGATTTGTTCATCAGTTGTACATTTATTAACTAAATTGTGATTTACTGAATAGTACTAAAGGGACTAAATGTCTTGGTTTGGATTTATTAAGCCCCATACAAGTCTAAGTCATTATATATACTGTGTATATATGTTCTGTAATCACATAGGCTTTATTTGGGGGAAAATCATATAGTAGAAAGAGAAGCACATGGTTATTAGGTACTTAGTATCTTTGACTAGGCCATCTGGAAAGTTCTTGTTCATTTTGTAACTAGGTCCCTAGGCCACCTATGAGCACATGTTGGCACTGACATGGATCTTTTACTGTTGGTTCTCCCTAGATCTCTAAATAGGACAGTGATAAGGAAAAACAGCACAAGGAAGTAAAAAATATATATATATGATCAGTAGTCCATTGTGATGCTCAATGAGGACCCCTGTGAACACTCTAGGCAAGACAAAAGTATCCAGCTGTTCTCATTCCTAGTTCCAGGGACTAAACAGGGCCAGGTCTATGCTGCTAAAACTGGACTTGCTTGAAGCTTAGAACCCTAGTGAGAGGGACTCTTACTTCCTCCCATTCTATTTTCTTATAATATGTGTTCAGTTCAGTTCAGTTCAGTAGCTCAGTCATGTCCAACTCTTTGCGACCCCATGAATCGCAGCACGCCAGGCCTCCCTGTCCATCACCAACTCCCGGAGTTCACTCAAACTCACGTCCATCAAGGCGGTGATGCCATCCAGCCATCTCATCCTCTGTCATCCCCTTTTCCTCCTGCCCCTAATCCCTCCCAGCATGAGAGTCTTTTCCAATAACTCAACTCTTTGCATGAGGTGGCCAAAGTACTAGAGTTTCAACTCTAGCATCATTCCTTCCAAAGTACACCCAGGGCTGATCTCCTTTAGAATGGACTGGTTGGATCTCCTTGCAGTCCAAGGGACTCTCAAGAGTCTTCTCCAACCACACAGTTCAAAAGCATCAATTCTTAGCTTTCTTCACAGTCCAACTCTCACATCCATACATGACCACTAGAAAAACCATAGCCTTGACTATGTGTTAGAATATGTAATATGTGTTAGAATATGTAATATGTGTTAGAAATGTAATATGTGTTAGAAATACCTAATAAGTGTGATTTAAACAGAGCAAGGTGTAGATACCAGGTATGTGTACAGTATGAGTATGAAGGCTAAGTGGGCATGAAGATGTAGGGGCTTGGATGAAGTTGAGTTTAGATATGATGACCTTCGGTGAAGTTGCAATCAGGTTTGTAAGCAAAGAGAACTTTCCCACTTGGCACACACTACTCCGTCTCCTGATAAGTTGATCTTCTGTAGATTCTTCCCCTGGACCTTTAGAGAAATAAAAACAACAAATCTCCAGTCAACCTATCGGAGTCTCTTATGATCAGCCTGTTGATCTAGATACATAAATTTCAAGCCATGTCTATATAATCCAAAAATATCAGGTCTGATTTTTAAATAGTCAATCATAATAATCCCAGAAATCCAAAGCAATGGTCAGGCTTCTGGGTTCATTTAAATGGGTATTTACTTGCAAATCAGTGAGCAAAATAAAAGCTGTTATGTGGTACATAGTTTTAATATATGAATATTCAACTGGTCAAACTAATACCCATACATCAGTTGAGGTCACATTTACCACAGATTTTTTAAAAAGTTGGTCTTAGAGCTTTTGGATTTAAAAATTTAATTAAATTGCAGTTAATATTTGTGGATCAGACTTATTTTAGATTTATTTTAGGAACAAGGACTAAGGAAGCTTAAGATCTACTTAAAGTGCAGACAAAATTCCCACAATAGCATCATAATGGATATCTTGTATGTACATTTTAAATGACTGCCAATTTAATTAACCCTGATCTATAGTAGTGAATTTTGTGATATTTGGAAGGTACCAAATTTTAATATTTTTTAACAATCCAAGCCTATGCTTGAATTTGTTAATGTTTGAAAGATTTTTTTCATTTTCATATGAATATCTAGTACAATCAAAAATTTGTAAATGTATGCATAAAGAAATAATTATGAGGCATACTTATTAGAAACATATATATATATAGGTGTATGTCTATATGTATTTAGAATGACATTGAGATCACTTGAACTAATGAGATGAAATCAGAAAAAGATAATTTCAAATTCTATTAAAAGCATTAGAATATAAATGAAGAGGAAATAAAATCATTCAAAGGAATTCTCCTTCCTCTTAATTTATTAATGTATATACCCATCCATTTATTCTTTAAGTCAAGCAATATTTGATGAGATCTGGGTTGCAAAAATCAACATAATATTAAGACTGGCTTTGAGTTGCTTATAATATTCATCAAGCCCTGGGTTGCTGCTGCTAAGTCACTTCAGTCGTGTCTGACTCTGTGTGACCCCATAGACGTCAGCCCACCAGGCCCTGGGTTAGTGGTGAATATACTTTAATGAAATGAGGAATGTCTAAATTTGGAGAATAACTTCTTGATAGCGGATAAGAACTTTGGATTTTGAGCCAATCATGACCCTGGTCACAGAATTCAAGCAGTGTAACTGTGGCTTAACTTGCTTTTTCTCAGCAATGACTTTCCATTTATCCAGTGTATAAGAGAGGGAGTTCCTGTTATGGTACTCACACAGTAATGACTCTTTGCAACCCAGTGGACTGTACAGTGATTGTAATTCTCCAGGACAGAATACTGGAGTGGGTAGCCACTCCCTTCTCCAGGGGATTGTCCCAACCCAGGAATTGAACCCAGGTCTCCCTCGTTGCAGGTGATTCTTTACCCTCTGAGCCACCAGGGAATCCCACACAGTGAAACACACACATTTGAATACAAAGCTTTTGAGAACCCTTGGGAAAACCTAGTAAGTGTTTAATTTTACCCTTATATTTTTCTCTATCACTTGACTACTGCATAGATTTGGGTGATTTTTATATTTCATGCTTATTTTGGAGAAGGAAATGGCAACCCACTCCAGTGTTCTTGCCTGGAGAATCCCAGGGACAGTGGAGACTGGTGGGCGGCCGTCTATGGGGTCACACAGAGTCAGACACGACTGAAACGACTTAGCAGCAGCATGCTTATTTTAATAGAGAAGTTTAGGTTACTGATTTAAGATTATTTCTTTTCTAAATTAAGTATTTAAAAAGTTACAAATTTCTCTCTATGCATGCCTTCATCTATGTGTTATTTTGAAATGTTACCAGATTCTAAAGATTTCAAACATAAATTCTGTCATGGCAGTTTGAGCATGGATTGGAAAAGAATTTCCAGACACAGAGTGTTTCAGAAAGCAGTGAGGTTATTAAGAACAAAAAGCAGAGAAAATGTGGGTGTTGCAAGCACAGTATGCTGACCTCCTGACAGAGCAGAGAGAGTCGACGCTTTTGTAAGCTAATAGTCAATTTTTGTAGCATTAAGACAAAGAAAATTCCTTCTGGAAGGGTAGCATTAGGTGATTGGTTAGGTCAATATAGGGTGAGTACCAGGGTGACCATTTTTACCTGACATGGAGTTAGGAGCCTGGCAGTAAGGATCAGGGGGCTTTTGGCAAGAGTTATAATGAGGTCAGTCATTTCTGGAGATGACATTGGTATGGGCCTCTGCACCTGTGACCTTGATATGGGACTCCACAGATTATATTAGTAAACCTGTTTTATACAAACATAATTCAATAATCTCTGTTTACTGTTAAAAATAAAAATTAAGACTAGACAAGCTAAAGAACTAGTACTCAGAGCATGGTTGAGAGGCACTCCAGGCCCATGCATACACACATTTTCTAGCAACCTCTGGAGAGTCCTCTTTCACCTTGAGGCACAGAGTAATGTATGATTCTCACTTCTGCTGCATCTAGCAGCCTGAAGAGGGCTTCACAAACACTCTAAAACTTTTTCTTCCTCCTCTTTTCCTCCTTTATATTTTGTTCAGCCTCTTGAACTTTACAACTCTCAAGAGCCAATCTTTTTTTGGCAGGAAGCTGCATGAGTGATAATCCAACAGAGCAGTGTCATCCACCTGAAGGATGGCACTGGAAATTGCATGATTTGTAAGGAAGGAAATTGTCACTTTCTGAATGGTGTTTCATCATGAGTCTAGGCCCGAGGTCAGTTTCACACATACGGTTCCTCTCACACACACCACAAATGATCCTGCTTCACAAACTTGAAGCTGTGTATGCTCATATAGCTATAGTGCAAAGGGTGATTTATATTTAATTAACATTCTCAAAAAGTCTTAAAGGTGAAAAACACTGTAAATTGTTGGAGATAATTTGTTGGGGTTCAATGTTAACATTATTTATTTATTAACAAATTGCAGCCAGTGTCTAGTATTTGCTTAGATCTAAATATAAATAATTTCACTCTAATTCATAAAATATGAACTTTATAAATGAAGTACATTGGAGTTTTATTACTTTCAATATAAAATTTTTCAGTTATTTGAAAGTAGATTTTTAGTAGTGAAGGTGTCTTCAGATGATTAACTATTTGGCAAAAAGCCTAAGGCAAGCAGAATTTTAAATACTGAAATATTAATTTCACAACACTATTCAAATATTTCAAAAATAAGTTAGATATATACTTTTAAGGGATCTGTCTATTGTGAAATAAGAGGTACTTTTTTTTTTGAAAAAGCAGTGGAATGGGACAAATTGATTTTAGACAAATTATGGATGTCCTGATAGTCTCTGACAGATCTTATTTACAAATGAAGATCTTATTGCTAAATTCTCTTCAGGTCATACAATTAGAATCTTATTTTTTAAATAGAAATTTCGATATTATTAATTCATAAGAATATTGAATATTAGAGTTATTCATTTAAATCCTATTTAAATGTGATATAAACTTTGAAGAAATGAGTAATTTCTTTTATATTATCTATGTTTCCCTGGTGGCTCAGATGGTAAAGTGTCTGCCCACAATGTGGGAGACCAGGGTTCAATCCCTAGGTCAGGAAGATCCCCTGGAGAAGGAAATGGCAAACTACTCCAATACTCCTGCCTGGAAAATTCCATGGACAGAAGAGCCTGGTAGGCTACAGTCCATGGGGTCGCAAAGAGACAGACACAACTAAGCAACTTCACTTTCTTTGTTTATATTATACTTGAATTTTTAATTTAAATTGTCTTCATATAACTCAATTTTATATTACTATTTTTATATTTTCAAAGTCTTAGAAGAGCAATCATGTTCCGTGATCTCTCCCACAAGTAGGTATATATATATATACACACACACAGAGATATATAGAGCTTCTCCATCTTTGGCTGTAAAGAATATAATCAATCTGATTTCGGTGTTGACCATCTGGTGATGTCCATGTGTAGAGTCTTCTCTTGTGTTGTTGGAAGAGGGTGTTTGCTATGACCAGTGCATTTTCTTGGCAAAACTCCATTAGTCTTTGCCCTGCTTCATTCCGTATTCCAAGGCCAAATTTGCCTGTTACTCCAGGTGTTTCTTGACTTCCTGTAATGAAAAGTCCAGTCCCCTGTAACGAAAAGGACGTCTTTTTTGGGTGTTAGTTCTACAAGGTCTTGTAGGTCTTCACAGAACCTTTGAACTTCAGCTTCTTCAGTGTTACTGGTTGGGGCATAGACTTGGATTACTGTGATATTGAATGGTTTGCCTTGGAGACGAATAGAGATCATTCTGTCGTTTTTGAGACTGCATCCAAGTACTGCATTTTGGACTCTTGTTGACCATGATGGCTACTCCATTTCTTCTGAGGGATTCCTGCCCACAGTAGTAGATATAATAATTTTTGATATATAGTAAATGATTCAATCATATTTTTTTCAGATTTTCCATTATAACTTATTAGAAAATATTGAATGATATTGAATATAGTTTCCTGTGCTATACACCAGGACCTTGTTCATCTATTTTATATATAGTAGTGTATATCCAAAACTACTAGTATATCTTATCAGTTTGCCTTTTCCTACTGTTTATGGGGTTCTCAAGGCACGAATACTGAAGTGGCTTGCCATTCCCTTCTCCAGTGGACCACATTCTGTCAGTATTTAATTTCAGTAAATATAAAGGCATTGTAGCCATTCATAAAATGTAAGTTTCTCCTTCCCACCTTAAAAAGTATAATCTTGGGTATTTCTGTTCTTTCTCCTGTTTCATCTTTTGCCACCTTAGCTACCATAGCAAAAAAGAAACCAAGGGATCCATTGAGCCAACTTTCCTGGGATTAGACTTATCACTTTTCAATTTCATTGGTAGCTCTTACTTCTTGTAACAGATCACAGTCCAACTTCTGTTTCACATGAGCAATTCCAAAGACATCCAGGCATCAGGGCTTCAGCAACCCTATCTCTTCTTGTTTCTTTTCCCCAAACAACACTTTAGTCATGTTTCTGTGAATGGAGGTCATTTTAACAAATTCCATCATTGCTACTTTGCTGGAAGAACTCAAGGAACCTGAAGGCTATTATACTCACAGCTGTGAAATATTATAGAGAATGAATATACAACAGGATTGTTGCTGTTGTTTAGTCACTAAGTTGTGTCTGACTCCTTGTGACCACTTAGACTATAGCATGCCAGGCTCCTTTTCCTGTGGGATATCCCAGGCAAGAACACAAGTGGGTTGCCATTCCTTCACAAGGGATCTTCCTGACCCACGATTGAACATGCATCTCCTGCACTGTAGGAGGATTTTAGTGACTGCAATTATAGAGTTAGGATCCCAAAGAAAACAAGGATAAGCAAGGAGAAAAAAGCTCTTTGGCAGAGTCTGGGTGAATCCCACCACAGATTTTTTATGTGCTCTTCAAAGGGGCGACAGGGAATACTCCTTCCTCCACCAGTGAAATGTACACTTCTGCACAGGAAAGTCTATTTGAGACTCAGAGTCCAAGATTTTATTAGGGGCTTGTCACATAGACACTCTGCCTATCCACAGCTACCAAAATTCAAGATTCCCAGAAGGAATGCAAAGTACCATAAATCACATTGCCTGTACACACAGTTTATACAGAGCAGTACAGAGATTTGACCATTTTACAGAATGTTTCAAAGCCAAATTTCCTGAAACCAGCCAAGGGCCAGCTCTGCAAACAAGACCTTCTAAGGATCAGCCTTGCTGTGTTAACTCTGTCCTGAACATCTCTTATGCTGTCACTCAGTTCCCATTTGATGCTGTCTTTAATGCATGCTGTCCCATTACATTCTCCCAACAGTCTACTCTGATGGGTATTACTATTCTTCTTCTACTTTTCCAATGAGAAAACTGAGAATCAGAGAGAAAACTGATTTCAAAAGGTCATATAACTAGGAAGAGGTAGCAAGGTTTGAGGAGAAGGCAATGGCACCCCACTCCAGTACTCTTGCCTGGGAAATCCCATGGACAGAGGAGCCTGGTAGGCTACAGTCCATTGGGTCACAAAGAGTCGGACACGACTGAGCAACTTCACTTTCACTTTTCACTTTCATGCATTAGAGAAGGAAATGGCAACCCACTCCAGTGTTCTTGCCTGGAGAATCCCAGGGACAGGGGAGCTTGGTGGGCTGCCATCTATGGAGTCGCACAGAGTCAGACACGACTGAAGCGACTTAGCAGCAGCAGCAGCAGCAGCAGCAGCAGCAGCAAGGTTTGACTTCAAAGTCAAGATTTTAATCATTAAATATACCCATATGGCATATCTTCAAAAAATATTTACTGAATGAGTGGATGCCAAGTGAATTGGGACTGGAGGATACCATATTATTTAATATAATTGTATATGTATAGAATCCTGAATTCTTATTTGAATTACGTAAGGCTAAACATTTCTTCTATTAGGCAGAAGAAGAAAATCAAGAGCTGAAGTATATAGAAATATATTAGCTGCCCATTATTATGTAGAATTTAAATAAACTTTCTAACCCATTCCTCACTAGCTTTCTACACCAGTAAATATGTGTCTCTCATTACAACTATGGTTTTTAAATGCTCTAATTAATATCTCCAAGCACTGTCAGAGACAGATTGCTTGCAATTGCTCTCAATTTTGGAAACAGATAAATCTCATTGTATAAAATATGTTATAATCCCTTTTAAAATACAGGTCAGTTGAGTTGGACAGCTTCTCTAGACTTCTTCAGGGGTGGATATTAATTCAGCACACAGCAAATCTGCTCACGCATCAAATCAAGGCAGAACCACAACTAACTAATGGCAAGCTAAAACTTCAGAGGTCTCACAGAAACAAATTCATTCAGATAATACTTGTTCTTCTTTATTTTTCTACTGTAATACTAAGTGGTAGCATCTGTACAGATAACTGTACAGAAAAAGAAATATATTGGATATTAATCCAACAATTAATGTAATTTGGCAAGAGCAAATATGGTGTACAAAATAATTTTCTTTACAATCCTTAAAATAATCCAAATATTTGTCCCTAAAAGATAAGAACTAGAAATTCAGACATTGTCATGGTGGTACCTAAAACATTTCTTTTAGTCCGTTGAGAGTGTACAACAAGGAGTGTACTTTTAGAGTAAACAGGTTCAGAAAATGTTGCTATAAATTTTTGCTGATGTCTTTCTCTCTCCCCCAATGTTAGCAGATTTTAATAGTATAGTTTTTATTATTTGTTAATCTGTTAGACTAATCAGAGAAATGTTAATCAACACAATTAACATATGCTGAGTGTCTACTATCAAATAAAAAGCTTTTTAGGTAGTTTAAGGTGGTGGAATTAGGGCTTAGAACTATTGAATTAAAGGATGCCCATTTTGTTGTTTACAAAACCTTTTTGAGTTAACAATTCTGATACGTTTCCATGTCAACGATACCAACTGTGCATTTTGTCACATAGATGAGTTTGTTCTGATAAACTGCTTGTAAGTAGCTCCTCTGATTCTGGTAATTTACCTTACATTCTCTTTGTTAAAATTCTGCTAGTTAGATCATTATGCAGATAGTACCAGGGGTAATCTTTGCTTTTTATTACTTTTAATTTTTCTTTCATCATTATCTATAGTTAGATAGTAGTCCATATAAAATTAAATATAATTCTGAAGAATACAAGACATACTTTTGTAGCAATGTTTTTAAATATCAACTTAAATTCCAACATGACATTTCACACAGAGAATTTTGAAGACTGAAGCTTTCAGTTTCATATACGTAGTAATAAAAATGTTCTTGTTGGCAAATATTTTTCAACTTTAATGGTAAGTGTATCTCATAGTTCTCAGGAAAAAAAAAACCCTAAGCTTGTGAAATCAGCTTAGAGATCGGTTTGTTCAAAGGCAATATCTTTGTCTTTGTAAATGTTACTATATTGATTAAAATTTTAATCTAAGTTTTATGGTTTGGCTTACAATGCCCTTTACAAACTAACCCCTCATGCATTTTGACTCAGTGTTTTAAAGAGTTGCCATGCGCTTTCATGATTCTATAACTTCTAATTATTTTATTTTCTGGAAATCTCCTTCTTCTATTCCTACACATCTTGAGACTCAATTCAAATTGGGATCCTAACACTTCACAGTTTTTCCTTCATACCTTCTAATCTGGATTTAAGGTTGCATTTCAACATACTGAAAAGTATATTTTAAGTTGTGTAATCTCTGTGATTATAAATCTATCTAATTTGATAGTTTGTGATCTCTAAGCAAATGGGGCCTGTATTATTCATGTTTACATCATGTAAACCAAGGCTAGTAATTCTTCAATTATAGAAGTTGCTTGGGTAATTACATACATACTCACTCTTCTGTAAAGAGATTGAATTCAGAGTTTATATACAGTTTCACATATGGTTACCCTTGGAAATATTGCTTAGCTGAGTGATTCCATAAACTAAGCAGCACACCAGAATCACTCCTTTGCTCTAAGCCCCTGTGCCTAGAATGTCTGAATCAGTAAATGATCCATGGGCCTAAGAATCTGTATTTCAACACAGATATCTGGTAATTCTTATGCAATGGCTTTTAGGAACAATGACTGAGAATAATGCTAATATGAAAACCATGAATTGATTCATGCTGACTTTCATTTACTGATTCAATATATACTTATCAAGGCTAGAACTTGCAAGGTGTTGGGGATTTAATCAGTGAACAAAAGGGCCCTTGTGCTTATCCTTGGGTCCACAGTCTTGTGGCAGTAACAGACTCCAACTGATCATATCAATACAAATATAATTTTAAATGGAGTGATAAGTACTATGAAAGAAAATGAGACTCCTAACCAACGTTTTCAAAGACCAAGGAAAGCTTTGTTGAAAAATGTCATTAAATAAAAGACCATGTAAAAATAAATAGAAGCTAATTAAGTAAAGAAGGCACAGGAATAAATTAGGTGACAAAAAAGCCTTTCAAGTAGAAGGGAACTCTTCTACACTCTGAGGCAGCAAGTTGGAGCTTGCTACTTTGAAAATTCAGAGTCTGGCTCAATGGGAATTTATGGAGTGTAAGTTGAGCATGTATATGGGTAGAGATGAGGAATCGTTCAGTCTTACAAAGACAGGTTAAGGATTTTGATCATTATTCCAGAAATAATAGGAAGGGTTTTAAAGGTTTAAGTAAAACAGTCACATGATTAAACTTAAATTTTAGAAAGAATGCCAGCTACTGTGTGAAATCTTAGTGGGCCTGAGGTGGAGGATGGCTGGGATGGGAACAAAAGTGAGAGCAGATAGGTCAGAAATTTATACAGAAAGACAGGTGAAGAGTGATGTTCCGTTAGACCACAGTGAGAGTCAGAGAGAGACAAGTGGACATTGTCAAGACATATTAAGAATTAAGGCTTGCTCTCTGGTCCCCCCAAAATAAATATGTAAATAGTGCTACAGTGAATATTGGGGAACATGTGCCTTTTGAATTATGATTTTCTCAGGGTATACACCCAGGAGTAGTATTATTGGGTCATTTGGTAGTTTTAGTTTTTTTTTTTTTTTTTTTTAATTTCCTCCACTGTTCCTAGTGTCTGTACCAATTTATATCCCTACAAGAGGGTTCCCTTTCTCTGCATCCTCTCTAGAATGTATTGTTTGCAAATTTTTTGATGATACCCATTCCAACCAGTATGAGGTGATACCTCTTTGTCATTTTGATATGCATTTCTCTAATAATTAGTAATGTTGAGCATCTTTTCATGTACCTCTTGGCCACCTGTATGTCCTCCTTTGAAGAAATGCCTTTTTCAAAACCTATTTGCAGGGCAGGAATAGAGACGCAGACAGAGACAATAGTCACAGATGTGTGGACATGGCGGGGAGAGAGAAGGGGGATTGGGATGAATTGGGAGATTAGGATTGACATGTATACACTACCATGTGTAAAACATACAGTCAATGGACACCTGCTGTATAGAAGAGGGAGGTCAGCTCTGTTCTCTGTGGTGACCTAAAGGGTGGGATGGCAGGGAGGGAGAGAGGTCCAAGAGCAAGGAGAAAGGTATATACATCTAGTTGATTCATTTTGTTGTACAGCAGAAACAGAGACAACATTGTAAAGCAACTCTACCCCAATTAAGAAAGAGTCTGTTTCTCAATTTCTTTTGAATGGGGTAACTGGTTTTTGTCACGTAATAGAGGATTCAGGATGTGAGATTACCAAGTATTATTAGAATATGTACAGGGCATTGGACTCTTAGAATAGGAAATAACTTGAAATGGAAAACATGAATGCTTTGGAATTCAAAGAACTCTTGCCCTGACTCTGAGTTTCTCATTGACATGTCACTTAAGTAAATCTCTCAAGCTCTTTGTTCCTCAATTCCTCATAAGAAAAATTGGGACAGTCTTGAGTAAATCCTAGTTGTGACATGGTTTCACTGTGTGAGACTATTTCTTATCTTTACTGGAAGGGCTTGGTGAATTTTTAGTATATGTGAATATAATTTAGAAAAC
Source organism: Capricornis sumatraensis (assembly GCF_032405125.1). Classification (NCBI taxonomy): domain Eukaryota; kingdom Metazoa; phylum Chordata; class Mammalia; order Artiodactyla; family Bovidae; genus Capricornis; species Capricornis sumatraensis. The sequence goes on along the minus strand of NC_091081.1, from coordinate 18,290,717 downwards.
TGACTTTAAAAGTTAATATTCAAATAAAATTTCTAGAAATTCTACTTGATATCCTACCATAAAATATGAATAATATCTTCATTTTGAGTTTTCAAGCAACAGCTTTGCCACATTTTGTGATTGATTTCCTTGAAGTATTTTAGAGTGAAACTTGTTATACACCCCCATACACACACACACACCAAATTCTTCCTCTTAAAATTAGGCTTCATGCTGAATGATAGCAATATAATTACTTCTATTTTTAATTAAAATATAGCTGATAAGAAGTAATTATTAAAATGATAATTTAATTTAATGGAAATATACATTTTACTTCAAGGGCTACATAGTCCTTAACTTCTTAGAAATGATTGGTATGAATAAGCCTCAATACACAAATGTATTTTCCATGGATGGAACCCATGTCTCCTTTAAAAGTTTCTTTTAGAATTAATCAATTATCCATTTTTTAGCAATATATTTATTCATTTGATTCATATTTATTGAGCACCTATAATATGCCATATATAAGTATGGTGCCCTAGAGGACATTATCTGGGGGATGCTACCAGGGAATATTTACCAGAGGATGTAGTGTTCAGGGTGAGATTGGAATGTATTAGTTCCCTAGTCTGCTGTTAACAAAGTACCAAAAATAAGAGATGACTTAAGATAACAGAAATGTATTGCTCACAGTCTGGAGGCTAGAAGTCTAGGTGTCAGCAGGACCATGAGAATCCTTCCTTGCCTCTTCTATCTTCTGGTGTTTGCAGGCAATCCTCGCATTCCTTGGCTTGTGAATGGATCACTTCAGTCACGTGACCATTGTCTCCCTGTGGTTCTTCCTGCTGTCTTCCCTCTGTGAATGCGTGGGTCCAAATACTCTTCCCCTTTAAAAAATACTTATTTATTTGGTTGTGCTGGGTCCTCAATGCTGTGAGCAGGCTTTCTCTAGTTCCAGGGAGCTGGGGTTACTCTTTATTGTGGTGCACAGGCTTCTCACTGAGGTGGCTTCTCTTGCTGTGGAGCATGGGCTCTAGGTGTGCAGGCTTCATGTGGTTGCAGCTTGTGGGCTCTTGAGCGCAGGGTCAGTAGTTGTGACACACAGGCTTAGTTGCTCTACGGCATGTGGAATCTTCCCCAACCAGGGATGGAACCCATGTCTCCTGCAGTGGCAGGCAGATTCTTACCACTGTACCACCAGGGAAGTCTAAAATTTCCCCTTTCATAGAAACACTGGTCATACTGAATTAGGCTTGCCTTAAAGGTCTTATTTTTCCTTGATTACTTCTGTGAAGACCCTATTTAGCAATTAGATCATATTCTGAAGTACTTGAGGCTAGGTTGTCAGCATAACTTTTTGCAGCAAACACAATCCAACAATTGTTGTTTAGTTGCTAAGTCATGTCAAACTCTCCATGACCCCATGTACTGAACCCTGCGAGGTTCCACTGTTCATGGGGCTTTCCAGGAAAGAATACTGGAGGTGGTGACCATTTCTTTCCCTAGGGGATATTCTCCACCCAGGGATTGAACTCAAGTCTCCCACATTGGCAGGTGGATTATTTATCACTGAGCCACCAGGGAGGTCCAGTGCAATCACAGCAAGGAGTAAAAGTGAAGGAGCAAGAGAATTCCATAGTTAAATGAGTTGTGTACCATTACTGACTTGAAATTCACTTGGAAAATAAAAAAGTAAAGTGTGACTCGTCAAACAGGATCCTTTTGTATTCTTTTTTTTTTTTTTTTAAATCTTTAATTCTTACAAGTGTTCCCAAACATGAACCCCCCTCCCACTTCCCTTCCCATAACATCTCTGTGGGTCATCCCCATGCACCAGCCCCAAGCATGCTGTATCCTGTGTCAGACATAGACTGGCGATTCAATTCTTACATGATAGTATACATGATAGAATGCCATTCTCCCAAATCATCCCACCCTCTCCCTCTCCCTCTGAGTCCAAAAGTCCGTTATACACAGCTGTGTCTTTTTTCCTGTCTTGCATACAGGGTCATCATTGCCATCTTTCTAGATTCCATATATATGTGTTAGTATACTGTATTGGTGTTTTTCTTTCTGGCTTACTTCACTCTGTGTGATCGGCTCCAGTTTCATCCATCTCAACAGAACTGATTCAAATGAATTCTTTTTAACAGCTGAGTAATACTCCATTGTGTATATGTACCACTGCTTTCTTATCCATTCATCTGCTGATGGACATCTAGGTTGTTTCCATGTCCTGGCTATTATAAACAGTGCTGCGATGAACATTGGGGTACATGTGTCTCTTTCAATTCTGGTTTCCTCGGTGTGTATGCCCAGCAGTGGGATTGCTGGGTCATAAGGTAGTTCTATTTGCAATTTTTTAAGGAATCTCCACATTGTTCTCCATAGTGGCTGGACTAGTTTGCATTCCCACCAACAGTGTAGGAGGGTTCCCTTTTCTCCACACCCTCTCCAGCATTTATTGCTTGCAGATTTTTGGATCGCAGCCATTCTGACTGGTGTGAAGTGGTACCTCATTATGGTTTTGATTTGCATTTCTCTGATAATGAGTAATGTTAGAATAGCATCCCTAACTGCTTTGATTACTCTTACAGGATGGAAGAGGGTTTTAGCTAATGGTATATAATGTGAAGCTCAGGAATATTTCTAGCACCCATAGTTGGAGAGTTCCTTCTCTTCCTTCTTTCCTCCCCTTTCTTGCTCTCAGCTGCCTCTCTAAGTCACTATACCATCATTGATTATAGCAGGGGTAAATGGAATGTTTTAGTCTAAGAGCTCATCCTCTAGGCAGGGGTCCCAAGGCTTGCAGTGAGATCCCCAGGACAGCAGGTGACCATGTCTGACACATGACTGGACATTCTTCACTAACTTCAACTCTAGCCCTTCCTATTTATCTCAAGAGTAAATCAGAGTGTGTGGGAGTGAAAGAGAGCTTATTAAAAACATATCCTTGATGTACAACATGACACATACTTATTTTTAAAGTAAATTCTTGAAATGGCAATACTTGGACAGCCATTATTTTTCCATGCCTTGATAGACATCGGAATCTTTGGAAACACCAGACTTACTCTCCAGTCTTGAAACAATGCCAGTTCATTTATTTCAATTCATTCATTATTTTTCTATCCATCAATTCAACTCACATTTAATTGGTGCTTGACAGATGCCCAGCATTATGCTAGTTATGAAGCCATGGACCTTGCCCTTAAGTAGTTTGCAGTCTAGAAATAAGCCCACTGGAGAGCATGAGATAACCATCTGTCTGTCTTGATAATGCTGACCACACCCCTAAGCAGAAACATCTGAAAAATAGAAGGCAGTGTCAAAAATGGCCATGTAAAATTTATATCATCCATAAACATCCATAAAGCATTTTCCTAATAACTAGTCTAGCAAACCTCCACAAATAAACCCATTTATATTTTTGGTAAATTTTAATTAAAAATGTTCCTCTGGATTTTGTTTATTCAGGTCTTTGGAGGATAAGAATTTGACTCTAGGAACAGGAGTTTATATGCCTGTATTGGGCCTCACATTTTGTATTAACATGAATGACTGTATTGATTTGAAGAAATGTCATTATATATAGAGTGAGCCTAGAGAGAATTTGCTGTTAAAAAAAATTAGTCTGTGGGTTTTTACGTTCAAGGATTAGAAAGTTGTGAAGGGGCAATACATGGGCAATAAAAGGAAATTTAGGAATCAAAGATGGGAAAAAATGGTGGTTTTCAAAGATATTCTGATTAATGAATGGTAGGAAGAGATGGAATATTTTAAAGCAGGGGGAATATGAGCTGATACAAATGTCCGCAACCTAACATATGCTGTCCCAGACACTCAGGATGAGTAGAACACTGTGATCCATTTTAAATGTAAGTGGCAGAATTAATGTCTTCCCAGTTCAGTGCTTGTGGGGTGCCCAGCAAGGTTACTGTCAATGGTATTATCAGCTCTGCATTTAGAAAAGCAAAAATTCCTTCAAAACAATATTTTCCATGAGAAATGGGGTCAAAAATTATATAACCATTATTTGGGGCAAAATTGTAAAACAGTGTTACAGAAAATGTATGAGGACTATACACAGTGTAATATGATTCTTATCTTTAGCCCACTAAAATTGTCTGCTGCTCTTTTTTGAGGATGGGGTAGAAAGTCAGGAGATTAAACATGCTCTGTCTTATGTTAAATTAAAACCTATGAGCACATCTTCTGATCTCTATACCCACTGAAAATATTTCATGTACCTGTCCTTGACTTGGGCAGGTAAACTCTATGAGAAAATTCATGAACATTGTTAAAAAGATTCAAGTATCAGCTCATTTGTTAATGATTCTGGATAATAAAATATCTTCAAAGTGTGAGGGTTGGAATAGATGAAAAATGAAAGTGTAAGTTCAGGGGGGAAAATCCAGTTTTGAAACTAGTACATCGTATTGAAAGGTTAATTGCTTCCCAATAGCTCTCATAAGATGTACTTGAGAGATTTCTACACATTTACTAAGGTAACCTTACCTGTTATGGAAAAGAGCAAGAGAACCCTTAGAGTCTTTGGTACATCAAAACTATATTTTACTAACTTAGCCCTGAAAGTTACCTTTTCCCAAATTTTGGCTTCCCTGCTGGCTCAGATGGTAAAGAATCTGCCTGCAATGCAGGAGACCCAGGTTAAATCCCTGGGTCGGGAAGATTCCCCTGGAGGAGGACATGGCAACCCGCTCCAGTGTTCTTGCCTGGAAATCCCGTGGACAGAGTAGCCTGGTGAGCTACAGTCCCTGGCATCACAAAGAGCTGGACACAACTAAGCAACTAACACTTTCACTTTTCACTTAGGTTTCAGAATCAAAGGTAGCCATGGCACATAAATATTAGTGATTTATTTTCAACTAAACACAAAACCCTGGTGGCTCAGTTGGTAAAGAATCCACCTGCCATGCAGCAGACCTGGGTTTGATCCCTGGGTTGGGAAGATCCCCTGGAGGAGGGCATGACAACCCACTCCAATATTCTTGCCTGGAGAATTCCACTGAAAGTGGAGTCTGTTGGGCTACAGTTCACGGGGTCGCAAAGAATCGGACATGACTGAGCGACTCACAGCACACACATAAAACAAGTATTTGTACTACAATCTAAGTAAAATAAAATTGTGTAAGTAAAATTATTAATATTTTTTTAGTAGTCTAGGAAAAGAGACTAGCTGTTATGAAGTGAATGGCTATTAAAAAATCTGTTCAGAGATATGCATGGCATTAAAAACAGTTACATATCTCCCTGTAAAAGCCATTTGAACTATGTAAACTGGAAGGGAAAATTTTCATGGTTGACATTTCATTCATTTCCCTGAATGAATATATAGAAACTTACCCTGTAGCTCTTTCACTCTGCCCCTATTCAAGATATTAATGAGTTTCCCTGAACCCAATGGCCAGAGGATAAAACTTAAAGTACATGATGATTAGTCCTAATCCAAATGTAGGCATGGGGTTCAGTGTTGGTGCTAAAATTCTCTGTTTATACATAACTCCTCAGTGAGAAAAGTCCCTCAGCCTAGATGGGGTGAAAATTTTCACCAAATTTTAGAAAACATTAGATTTATATGGAACTCCCCCAAAATTATGCTTTGAACTATAACAGATTGTTAACCTGGCATGGCCTAATAGTCTCTTGTAACTGTGTCTGAAATACCTATTACAATAAAGGCTCACTAATGTATTTCTATGTGAAAGAATTGATTATTAGCTGGTTTAGCAGTTTTCAATCAATTGGTCTTTCCCTAGACAGTAATACATAAGTTTTTAATGAATTTAGCAATTTACTCTATGGTTTTCTTCCCATAAAGCAGTGAGTTATGATATAACACAGGCAAGCAAGATAAATCTCCCACTGATGATGGCTGATTTATAACAAGGCTTTGTAGATTGAATATTCATGTTACAAAAAGTTCTTTTAAACATAAATGATATATAATGACATCGATAACTCATTTTTCTTCTTTTCCTTCTCTTCGCTGCAACACTGGTATATTTCTTTCTTCTGCTTTCACTTTTATATTCCTAATTTACAGTTTCTTGAAAAGGAAAATATATTTTAATATGCAGTGAGGTATGTGCATGCTATGTGTATATGTATATGATTATATCATTGTAATCAGAGTAGCTGATTAAATATTGACTGGAGCATAGCAAGATTAACATTTGAGTTTAGGAATAAAACATTTCAATTACCACAGATCCTCAAAGAGTAAACAACTGATATAAAAGCTTACATGACCACCATGTAAATCTTTGATGATAAGGAGGAAGGTTTTTTCTTTTCTATATTTCAGGATCTAAAATGTCTTCTTGGTGTTTTCCATTGTATTTAATTTTTAACCCTTTAACAGACAATCAAATTGATTTGGGTATGGATGTGAGAGTTGGACTGTGAAGAAAGCGGAGTGCCAAAGAGTTGATGCTTTTGAACTGTGGTGCTGGGGAAGACTCTTGAGAGTCCCTTGGACTGCAAGGAGATCCAACCAGTCCATTCTAAAGATCAGTCCTGGGTGTTCATTGGAAGGACTGATGCTAAAGCTGAAACTCCAATACTTTGGCCACCTCATGCGAAGAGTTGACTCATTGGAAAAGACTCTGATGCTGGGAGGGATTGGGGGCAGGAGGAGAAGGGGACAACGGAGGATGAGATGGCTGGATGGCATCACTGATTCAATGCACATGAGTTTGAGTAAACTCCAGGAGTTGGTGATGGACAGGAAGGCCTGGCGTGCTGCGATTCATGGAGTTGCAAAGAGTCGGACATGACTGAGTGACTGAACTGACAGACTAAGAACACTGGAAGATATTCAGTATTTTTTTCTTTCAGTTTTTTGATTAATATCTGTCCCAGACAGCATTTGTAAATTTTAAATAATCTGAGTTTCTAGATTTTTTTGGAAATCAGAAGGTTGCAACATTAAGCCTATTCTTCATAATAATAATAAAAGAAAACTAAATCATTCTCATAAAGCATCTTTCAGCAAGAAGTGAACATCCCTCCCTAACTTTAAATGGTTAATTTAACAATTTCAAATGGTTTTAAAAGCCAGAGAGGCAAAGTACATAAGCGAGGTCAGTCAAACCCAACATATTATGGTGCTCCAAGCTGCAGCAAATGCATGTCCTTTCTTCCAGAAATAGGAGGCTATTTGCACTGTTTAAGTGTCTATTACAAGGGAATACTGTCTCAAGGTTGCCACATCTGAGTTTTCAAGAAAAATTTGGAAATTCTGGTTATACTGTGGGTTTTTGCAGTTTTCAAGCACTTTGTGGGTCAAATGTTGGTTGACTGGATCAAGCATGTGACCAACAGTTTGCTACCCCTAAGGTAGAAGATTGTTTTTAACAAATGTTTATTCAGGGGGATTTCAGACATATTAAAGTGGACAGAATGGTATATGATACTTTCTTGTGCCCAACAAACATATCTGGCTAGTCATGCCAGATATCCCATGAATGCCATCCACTACTCCCAAACTATATTGTTTAGAGGCAGATCGCCAACATCGTATCATATCATTTGTGTGTATTTCAGACTACATTAGAGGTTTGGGGGGTGAATGAAATGGTAATATGTTTTTCTCCAAGGTCATTTGAACAAAACTGACCACGAATGGTTTATCTGATAAATCATCTAAGTTGAGAAAACTTGCTGTGCATTCTAGTTTTGAGCAAAATTACTCAAAAATTCAGTACAGTTTCTAAAACTCAGGAAACAATATGGTTGACCTTTTGGATTCCTGTCTCTTTCTGTTGTCTTATATCAGTGAGACTAAAATAAGATTTATCTTGATAGATGTATGTTGATTTTGGTACCACGTTCGGTAGAACTTGTGAGAAAACTTTCCATTGTGATTCCAAATTCTGGTTCATTTATAATCGTTGTTAGAGACTCATAATGAAAATTCTAGTATCTTGTTGACACCTATATGAGCAGGAACAGAATTCATGATAGGGAAGCATCTGCTTGTGTTTTACAGACAAAATCATAATGATTAAGGTCCTCACTCAGCTGATAACTAGAGCATGTGAAGTGTTTATCCTTTCTGTGATTTCCTTGTTCTTAAAATTAGCACTGTGTAAATCCAGCATAAGGGTTCTGAATGTGATGGATAGTTTTAATGAACACCCGTCTGAATTCTACTGCTTATAGATATCTATAAAGAGGTGGTGAAACTTGAGTATAGGCTCCTCGTATTTCCAATTCATAACACTAACACTATGTACATGAATTTTCTGATTTTTAAAAAATCATGGTTATATTAAGTGCAAATTTGTTTTTACCACAAATGTAAGAAAGTAGATATCTCCAGAAACCCCATTAGAAATTTATATTAATAAATGTAGCAGAATAAAATTATTTGCTATTCTGAATAATGTTTTTAGAATATGCATTGTATTATGCAAGGCATTTTACATTCAAGACTGCTTTGTCCCTAGACAGTAGGCACTAAATAAAAGTATATTAAAATGTTTTAAAAGGAAGAAATTTCATAAAATTAGTATGTGTTTATTCACAGAATGTGGATATTATAATAATTTTTCCTGGTTCTATGCCACAGTTTAAAAATGAAACTATAATAATCATTCTTTTTTCCTTCATTTTTGGATTGAACTGAAGTGTTGAACTTCATTAACCTTGTTGGAAACTTAGAAATATAATAAAACTGCTTTTGAATGCCCTCTCTAACCTATAATTTAGATGAAACTGAATTTCAAAGCAAAATGGAATTGAATCCAGACAACACATACATTTGTGGAATTAAGAACATAGTGTAATTTCATGCCGTGGTGACTTTATCAGACTTGCAACAGCATAGGGGTAGTACTCTTCGAGAGAATAGCAAGTATTTAATATAATCACAAACCTTCCATTTAATTACATTTATATAAACCAAACTTTATACCATTTTTGGAGTCTAAACCAAGATATTCAGCATATCCATCTAGCAGGAATCAGACATGTCAGTGGCCTGCTCAGAGCATCCCTTGGGTGATAAGAGAAAATGGGGAGGACAGAAGAACTGGTTCTGTTTAGGTGGCTGCCTTCTCTGTTACCACTATTCTCACCAAAACTCCATCATGTACCTGCCAATCATTCTAATGAGATGTACCTGGTCAATTAATTGAGCGATGCTAGAATGTTCAGACCTACCTACATTGTCAATAATGCCCTGGATTTCAGGCAGGGAAGTATCATAACTAGATGCTGGCATATAGCAAAAGGAGGCTGAATGGCAGATAAGACACTAATAACAGGAACTGCTTTATACAAGCACAAAGAAACAGCCTTTCCAGACTCTTCTCGCTGCTCATTTGCTTTAACTTTGCTGAGAACGATAGTTTCTGCTTTAAATAGAAATGAGAGAGAGACCTGCTGGGAGAAGAAGCTTGTTTCTCTCTTAAAATCAGTTTTGATTTGAATTAGGGAAGAATATGTGAATATCACTGGAAGCTATACCACTGATGTTTGAGAGTGAGAATGTGATATTAAACATGCCTAACAAAAAATGTAATACAATTGATTAATATATTACATTTTTAGAGAAATGATTCATATTTGATATGGTCTTCATGTAACTTATTTTAGTTACATCAAATATTTATGAAAATATATAAAATATTTACTATGTGGCTACTTTATCTTATTTTTATTTCCTCAAGATATAGTGAATACATAGTTTCAGCTACATCATTCTAGAAAATAGATCAATATATCTATAATAATTATGCAAATTTATGAAAAAATTCTCATATGAAAGTATTTTACTTTGTAGCATATGGGCATAGTAATACTTTTCCCACTGCTGAATTGCAGTATCTCTGGACTGAACAACTTGAGAACCTATAAGAGCAGTACATGAAAGAAAAGAAATTACTTCTCCAAGCTGGAATTAGAGAGTGATTTTAGGTATGCCAAATTTAATTATCCTCAAAAGAATTGGGCCAGGAGGCAAACTTTTATTCTCATGAGAAGCCCAATACTGTTTTTTAAATGATCACAATTAAGGGAATGTGGATTTTCCACATCATCTCCATACAATTTCTTCCCTAGAACAGCATTCTCTGTTCCAAGAGCATTCAAATACACACAGTGATTTTGTGTAATGAGTGTGTTATTTTTCTTGACTGTTTTCTGCCCGACTGACCAGGACTTGTTTAATGAGTTTAACAGCATAGTATGTATATCACACCTTGTTGTGCATTTATAAATCAGCACTTTTCTGTCACATGGACATTTTAGAGACTGCCATACCCAAAAAGTACACATCACCAATCTTATTTGCCACTGTCTTTAAAAAATATGCAGCTTTGGACAGGATAAAGGGAAGTTTTTATTCTGTTCATTTGAGGAATCTATATTTATTCTCTTTGTGTGTTCCTAGACTCTGGACTGGAGAAGGCAATGGCACCCCACTCCAGTACTCTTGCCTGGAAAATCCCATGGATGGAGGAGCCTGGTAGGCTGCAGTCCATGGGGTCGCTGAGTCAGACACGACTGAGCGACTTCACTTTCACTCTCACTTTCATGCATTGGAGAAGGAAATGACAACCTACTCCAGTGTTCTTGCCTGGAGAATCCCAGGGACGGGGGAGCCTGATGGGCTGCCATCTGTGGGGGTCGCACAGAGTCGGACACGACTGGAGTGACTTAGCAGCAGCAGCAGCAGCAGCAGCAGCAGACTCTGGACTATTTTTTTAAGGAAAAGAGTTTAAACTGTTTGTGACTTTAAGTGAAACAGGAGGTATAAATGCTGAGGCATGAATGTCTGAGGGCTATAGCGAGAATGAAAGTCGCTTAGTTCTGTCTGACCCTTTGCAACCCCATGGACTATACAGTCCCCAGAATTCTCCAGGCCAGAGTACGGGAGTAGGTAGCTTTTCCCTTCTCCAGGGGATCTTCCCAACCCAGGGACTGAAGCCTGGTCTCCTGCATTGCAGGAGGATTCTTTACCAGCTGAGCCACAAGGGAAGCCCCTGAGGGCTGAAGGAGACTCACATTCTCTGATCTCTCACTAAGGTGTTCCTGTGAATTGTTGCTTAAAACTGATCATTCATTCTTTCCAATGAAGAACCCAAAGTTTGTTTGTTCTACTTCATTGTGTTTAGAGATTAAGGGTGTCTTCAAAACAGCTCAAGGATTTTTGCTTTTTATCACCTCTAATGCACGTTTTTGTCAAAGGTTTACAGTTTTTGTTTTGTTTATATTACCTTTTAGAAGAATTCACACAGGTAGATAGTAAAATTTCAGCACTCTTGAGGTACTTTAAAAACTGCTTTTTACTGCTCTCTTCTTTAAGTGTAGGTTATTATCAAACAGCTCTTAGGAAAATTGACTGAGACTTCTTTTACAAAACAAAAGATATATAGCAATATCAATAATGTCTATGAAGCACATGTAAATTGTCTATATAATAGCATGTATCCTAGTTTTCAACTACAATAATTATAAAAGTTATTTTCTTCCAACATTTGCAATTTGTCATTTCTTATTTTAATTATGTGACATTTTGTGAGGTACATATCGGTTTTCTTTACCCCATCCTTATTTTACATCACTTAGTTTCTTCCATCATTTACACCTCATATCCTTAAACTCAAGATCAGCAGACATCATAAGATTGTTTCAGTAAGCATAAATTAACATCAGAGTTTGAAAAGCAAAGAAATATCTATTCAAGTTTTCAAAATTATTTTATCGCAAACTATGATAATCTATGCATTTTATGCTTTTATATGCCTCATGCATTTCTGAATGATATTTATCATATACAACTACTGTTGGAAGATGGAATGAGAATATTTCAGCAATAGTCCTCTGATCTGATGAGACCTTGAAAAGCATCAGTCTACTCCATAATGTGGTAAAATCAGAGCTAAAGAACCCAGGATAAAAAGTGATTTTTTTGTGTGTGCGATGATTTCTATAAAGATTTCAAGCCTCTCATTGTAAATACTTTAGCTGCGTGATATGCCTCACCATCTTTCGTCATATATGAATTGTCATGTATGAATTTAACTTGCAATTAAAGCCCATTTTCATATTTCAGAAAATATGGTGAACAGCTATTCCCTTATCTTCTTATAATCACCATACATTTTCTAGCATTTCATTATTGTCACCTACTTTGTTTAGCTTACTTTCTGGCACTGAATTTTTTCTTTCTTTCTTTCTTTATTTTTTGAAGCAAAATGAGGCACAAGTACTCATACCTCTTTTCTAATACCTATAAAAACTCCATTCCCAACGTAGCCTTCTGTAGTACTTTTATCCCTTTTTCATCTTTCATATTATATATCCTATCAGGCCAAGGCCAATAAGTGTTCATCCATTTTTACATTTAGTGATACTTTGAAGTGACTCCTCTGTACCAGTCACTGTCCTTAGCACAGAAATATGGCATTGATCAAAACAGACAAAGTCCCTGTCCTTATGGAGTTTACAGTCTAGTAGGAAAGGTAGATATTTAAACCAATAAACTATAGTTCACGTGGTGATAAACTTAATCACTAGAGTTAATGCAGCAGACCCCTCTGCTATCTTCAGGAAGGCTTGCTTGTGTGGATGACCCTTGGCTGGCTCTGAGAACTCAGCCTTTGGAAAATTCCCTGTGCTACTGATTGGTAAAGTTGTTTTCAATGCCTGTGGCACCGAAATACTGTCCCAGTTTGTCTGTGCAAACAATATGATATATGGTGGACACCTGTTTTCCTCTGGGTCTGGAAGTTCAGTAATCATGGCTGGCTGCTTGCACAACTGCTATATGCCTATGCGAGCAGCCCTCTCTATAAAACCTGGATTCTGAGGCTCAAGCTGGCTACCCAGGACAGAAACACCTATGCAGACTTTAGAAACCTGCATCTGATTTCCTCCAGATTCATCATTTTTTTTCTAATGTAAATCTGCTCTTTTCAGTGTAATAAAATTTACAGTAAAACTTCACATAAATGTTTTAATATAATAAAGCATAACTTTGAGAATAACTGTTTCCAGTCCTGTGAGTCCTTTCAGCAAATTACTGAACTAATGGTTGGTCAAAAGACTCTCCTCAAAACAATGCCTATTTAAAAATGTATCAATGTGGACTTCTCTGGTGGTCCAGTGGTTAAGAATCCTCTTGCCAATGCAGAAGACACAGATTCAGTCCCTGCCAGGGGAAGATTCCACACGCCACTAAGCCCGTGTGCCCTGACTACTGTAGCCTGCACGCCCCAGAGTCTGCACGCAGCAACAAGGGAAGGCACTGCTGTGCGAAGTCCGCACGCAACTAAGAGTCGCCCTGACACCACAACTGGAGAAAGCCCGCACACAGCAACGAAGACCCAGGGCAGCCAGGAAAAATAAATACAATTTTAAAACGTTTAAAAAATGAAAAAAATAAAATAAAAATTAAAAAGTAGCAAAGGACAAGTTTAAGGAATGATAGAAATATATCTCAGAGAGGATTGTCAGGAAGGCTGTAAGAAGGGAGCATTCCAGCAGAGGCCTGAATGAAATGAGGGACCAAGAAGGCTAATATGTGAGGGAAGAATGTTCTAGCTGGAGGCAAGAGAAAGTGCAAAGCTCACGGGATAGCTTGGTGTTTCCGGTGTGGCTAAAGCTAAATGTGTGAGGTGGAGAGATGTCTGATACAGCTTAGAGAGAGAGTCTGGCACAGACAAATCAAAGGAAAACTTGTGAAATCTTACTTCTCAAGAGTTAAGAAATGAAAGAATATATTTTAATGATTTCTACTGAGAAAGATAGGTCATATATTGGAAATGCAACTTCTCTCACTGAAAGAATTTAAAAATGTACCTCAATAAGGGGCACCATGGTGAAATTCCATGAATAAGAGAATTAAACATTTTCTCTTGGTGTAAAATGAATAAAATTCATATAAGTAAGATTAATGGTCAGTAGACAAAACCCCAAAATTACCTAAATCTGTGACTACAGACTTCAAAAAGAAGAAAAACTCAAGTCAGATTTGTTTAAAGGATATTAAACAAACACACTATTTGAGAACTCACAGAACACTTTATTCACCGAAATGAAGCACCAGAGCACCATAGCAAACCATCCGGACCAAGGAGAGCACGTTTGTTTTACAGCAAATAGAGAGTACATCTATGACCTTGGGATCCAATGGTCCTATTAAATACTACACACTCCAGAAGCTGCCAGGCTATGTGAGTAATGAAACAGACTTCTGAAGGTGCCTGTAAAGTATCAGTTTGAAGATGCCAGCACGGGAAGCCATTCTTTAGGGTGTGATGTCCACCTGGTGCAAGGCAGCTGGTCCTTATTAAGTCTATGCTTTATCTCCAAGGATGCCTGACCATGGCACTGACTGATGACCAAAATAAGGATGAAGTGTAGCAGCTGGTGATTTATAATAATCTGTTTGAAATCTGAAGTCCCCAAGGTACCCCATACCACCTTATTTACACTGTATATAACATTTTACTGAAGGGTAGTTTGCACATGATTTAACTTGCTACATAGACCAGTGCAGTACAAGCACCCCCTGGTAAACTAATACTTTGACTTTTCTGAGAGCAAAATAATTTGCATGTATCTTGGTAGTTCAAATTCTCAAGATGAAGTGCATTCTGTGCAAAGGACCCAGGGAGCTGGGCTTGGAAATTTTCAATCTTTCTATGTTTGCCTGCACTTTCTTGCTCATGCTATATCACATCTTTTACCATTAGTGAAGCCTATGTGAGTATACCTTGTCAATTTTCAGCAATTATCTGATCCTGTGTAATTTCTGAACATTGTAAATTAACAACCATTTTATGATGCTCTGTTCAAAAAGTGTAGTGAGTGGTCTGAGAACCAAAAGGTGAAACTGAGTGGTCAGCTTACTCATAAACAATGCTCTCATAAAGAATAACTATTTCTTTATTAAGTAATTTAATAAACATTCATTGATGACATTAATAACAGACATTGTCACACAATGTCAAGTGATAAGGATACTGTGGTGAAAAAGGGCACACAGTTCTGCACTCATAAAACTTGTAATCTAATCAGAGAGTAGATGTTAAACAACTTATAGTATTTGAGAACTGTTAAAATAAGTTCCATAAACATATTATTTTTTATGTTCACTTGTGGGCTTCCCAGGTGGTGCTAGTGGTAAAGAACCCACCTACCAAAGCAGGAGACAAAAGAGGTGCAGGTTCAATCACTGGGTCTGGAAGATCCCCTGGAGGAGGGCATGGCAACCCACTCCAGGATTCTTGCCTGGAGAATCCCATGGACAGAGGGATCCTGGCGGGCTACTGTCCATAGGGTCACAGAGATGGACACAACTGAAGTTACTTAGCACTCACACATGCTCATTTGCCCAACCAATAATCATTGAAAATGAATTTCTAATCTTTTCTAGGCCTCACATGATATGTATATGACATATTCATATTTAATATATCCTATTATTAAATTTGAAATGCATGATATTTAGGCTTCAGAAGTTTTTCTATAAATGATTAAAAGCTCTAAGCATGTTTTGAGGAGCTATTAGTGAAAAAGTGATACTTATTTTTGAGTTTACTAGCCTTTTCAAAGTCATCTTCAGAAGGAGAAAACACCACAGGTAATAATGAAAAATGTGAATTTAATCAAGAAATGAAATATTTATATATTAAGCAAGGCATTGCATATGTTCAAACAAGAAGCCTCAGCATAACTTTAATCTCTTTCTAAGGGAAGTTTATGACCATAATACAAATCAACTTTATTTTTATATGGGCAATTTAAAAGAGAATGAAAGAAATTATTCTGACCTTTGGAACAATATGCTTTCTACTCTTTACTTAGGCATCTCTGATTTTATTTCTTGCTAAGTGACCTGGTGATACAAAGACAACAGAGCAATTTATTATTTTTATTATACAATATTTCATATTACATAGTGATACTGTCATTGAAAAAATTGGCTTGTACCTCAAGATGCAATAACAAAATGACAACTTTTATGATGAACTTCTTACTCACCATGATCCTATGTCTGTTTTAATCCTTGAGTTACTGGAAACTGAAAATTACACAATTATATTCATAAGTCCTTGTTTATTAGATATTTCCTTTTCTGACTTTATTGTAATCTGTTTATCAGTCATAATTTCCAACAATTTATTGAGACAAATGATAGCCTGTCACATTATTTGAAACCATATAATAAGATAGCTGTAGCATTAGTTCAAAAGATCCAATTCAAATGGCTCAGTTATATGACTTAAATTACAGTGAAAGTTCAAACTGCTTATGGCCACTAGAAGTTCCTCTCATTTAACATTCAATCTGCCATTTGCATTATTTTAACTTAAAAAAAAAAAAAAAGATAGTCCCATGACATGACATTTGCTGAAACTGTGTATAAAGCTATTTGGAAATTATATGATAGGTTCAGGTACTTTTAATGTGAAATCCTTAGCTTAACTGAAACATAAATTATCTACCCCTCATTACTGCATTTTAGACGTGGACACATTGTTTTATGACAGTGCTGTAAAAGTGAAGGAACTACAATATGTTTTAAACCTGCAACAATTGAGAGAGCAGAGGTAATTAGAAAGCCTACTAGGGATTTAAAATTGACTGTTCTAATGGCCTTTCAGCCATCCCCAAAGTAATTAATGACAAAGAAAAAATCTTTGAAGTTGACTTACTGTCAATGAGTGAGCAGTCCCTGATTTAAAAGGCTATAAATACTTCCATGCTTCCACAATGTGAAATTTTTTCAAAAAATAAATTATCTTAGGATGCTTAAATGTTATACACTTCCAAGAGGCTGCTACACATCCACCTAATTCTAGTTATTCAAATTCTTATAGCAGTTGTTTACAAAAAAACAGTATTTGATTGAATTCCAAAAGCACTTGCATGCATAGTTCAATTCCTTCTAAATAATTGTTTTCATTTAAGAGGTTTGTCTTTCCCTTGTTCCATTTTCTAAAGTTCAGTGACTGTTGTTGAATGACATATGCGTGCTTCCTATTTTTACCTGCCATTTCCAGAGGAATTGTATTTCTCTCCAGAAAATAATTCTCCGAATTAACTAATACTTAAACATCAACACTTTTCTCGTTAAAAGTGAAGATATGACCATCTGGACCAGGAAATCTGGATAGATTTACATGAGAAAACATTTAAGCATCCTTAGGCTTTAATATCGGAGAAGGCAATGGCACCCCACTCTAGTACTCTTGCCTGGAAAATCCCATGGATGGAGGAGCCTGCTGCAGTCCATGGGGTCACTAAGAGTCAGACATGACTGAGTGACTTCACTTTCACTTTTCACTTTCATGCATTGGAGAAGGAAATGGCAACCCACTCCAGTGTTCTTGCCTGGAGAATCCCAGGGACGGGGGAGCCTGGTGGGCTGCCGTCTATGGGGTCACACAGAGTCAGATAAGACTGAAGCAACTTAGCAGCAGCAGCAGCAGGCTTTAATATGAACTCATACTTAGCAGAAACAAAATGGAAACATTTTTTACCTCATGTGGTTGCTAAGATTGAGAAAAGGAAATATAAAATGTCTAGAACTTTAGTAACTGCTAGGAAAATTATAAAACATATGCAAGAAATATTTCAAGAAGCATATGGTACACTCTCATAGGTAGACATTAAATTGCCTCATACTCAAAAGTATGGTGGTGGTAGTGTAGTTGCTCCCATGTCCAACGCATGTGACCCTATGGACTGTAGCCCACTAGGCTCCTCTGTCCATGGGATTTCCCAGGAAGAATACTGGAGTGGGTTGCCATTTCCAGGGGACCTTCTTGACACAAGGATTGATCCCATATCTCCTGCTTTGCAGGTGGATTCTTTACTGCTGAGCCACGAGGGAAACCGTACTCAAAATCATGCCTTCTCTATTAAATAATACAGATGAAAGAAAAGTTTTGGGAAGGACAAGATATGAATGTTGAATACTATCAAAATTTGTGTGAGTTACGCATAGAGAACAGACTTGTGGTTGCCAAGGGGAATGGAAATAGGGGCGGGAAGGATTGGGAGCTTGGGATTAGCAGATGCAAAGTATTATGGGTAGAATGGATAAACAATATCCTAATAACACAGGGAATTATAGTCAATATCCTGTGATAAACTAATGGAAAAGAATATTAAAAAATAATCTATTTATCTATTATCTATCTATACCTGAATCACTTTGCTGTACACTAGAAATTAACACAATATTATAGATCAGCTATATTTCAATAAAATAATTTTTTTAAAGATAGGAAAAAAATAATTTTGTGACTCGGAAGTACTTGAAGAATTCTGATTTTTTTTGGAAATTGCAAATTATAGAACTAATACTAAAAATTCCATTATAAGTACAAAATAAGTATAAGTACTTTTTTGTTATTTTTCATTTTTTTTAATTTTTAAAAATTCTAATTGGGGGCTAATTACTTTACAATACTGTGGTGGTTTTTGCCATACATTCACATGAATCAGCCATGGGTGTACATGCGTTCCCCATCTTGAACCCCTCATCCCACCTCCCTCCCCATTCCATCCCTCAGGGTCATCCCAGTGCACCACCCTGAGCACCCTGTATCATACATTGAAAATGGACGGGTGATCTTTTTCACATATGATAATATACATGTTTCAATGCTATTCTCTCAAATCATCCCACCCTCGCCTTCTCCCACAGAGTCCAACAATCTGATCTTTATATCTGTGTCTCTTTTGCTTTCTCGCATATAGGGTCATCCATTTTTAATTTGCTTTTATGTCCTCACTTCTCTATTATTGGTCAAACAACTAAAATTTTGAATGTGGTAAATTAAGGTAGTAAAATTTAACATACTTAAAGTCAAAATTTTATCAAGTAGTAACACTGACTTACAGTAGAAACGCATTAATACATAAATGTTCTTATAGGTAAAACTCACTAATTAAATCATTGATTTTTTCCAGTTTTTTCATTTGGGCTACATGCAGGAAGAATTAACATAGTAGGCTTGAGATGGCTATCTTTAGAAAGGTTTCTTGAAGATTTGCCCCTGGTTGGCACCTGGGAACTTGGATTTCAGAAAGCAGTGAAAAGATCAAAGGATAGTGCACTGAGGTCAAATGTTCTCAAACTTTAATGTGCATAAGAATCAACTGGAGATCCAATTAGAATGCAGATTCTGATTCAGTAAGTCTGAGGTAGGGCTTGATACTCTGCATCTCTCCCAGGTAATGCAGGCATTATTTACTCAATAACCTCATTTCCAGTAGTAAGAACTTAAGACGATCAATTCCACTTTTGGAATAGCGGGAGAGGTAGAGTAGATGGAATGAGGCTGGCAGTGTATTGCTGAATTTTAAAATTCACAACCTATTCTCCTAACACACTGCCAAATTTATTATAGCATAGCTGTACGAATAAAACAATATTGTAATAAAAGCAAATCATGTACATAGAAGGAAAATTGGATAAGTTGACTTAGATCTTTGCTGTAGTAGTGCTTACTGCTTAAAGAAATGATGTTAGGAAATTATTACCTAAGACTTTTATTTCTGATACAAAGAGAGAAAACTGTCTCTTCATGATATATAATGGTAACTATAGCTGATACCCATGTATTGTATAATTGAAATTTGCTGAGAGTAAAATTTAAATGTTCTCACTGAAAATTTTTAAAAAGCAAAATACATGAAGTGGTAAATGTATTAATTAACTTGATGGAGGAATCCTTCTATAATATATATATATATGTGTGTGTGTATATATACACACACACACATTCATAGTGTATATCAAATCATCATATGTATACTTTAAATATCTTACACTTTTATTTGTCAATTAAACCTCAGTAATTGAAAAGTATATATATATTTGTACAAAATTTTTATATAAATAATATTTATATAAAACATAATTTTATAATATATTTAAGTATAGAACATCTTTTAAAGTTTTTATTGAGATGTAGTTGATTTACAATGTTGTATTAGTTTCATGGGTTTCCCCTGTGGCTCAGCTGGTAAAGAATCTGCCTGCAATGTGGAAGACCTGGGTTTGATCCCTGGGTTGGGAAGATCCCCTGGAGAAGGGAATGGCTAACCCACTCCGATATTCTGGCCTGGAGAACTCCATGGACTATATATTCCATGGGGTCGCAAAGAGTCAGTTATATATATCTATATATATTTATACATGTATATCTATTTTTTTTAGATTCTTGTATTTATATAGAATATAACTTCTACAATATACTTAAATATACTTAAAATATAAAATAACTTTTAAATTCATATAAAGAAAATTTTACATAAAAAATCTAGTGTTGGCCCAATTCTAGATTTTCTAATTCAATAGGTTAGAGTGGAGGTCAGATAATTTGATTTAAAACAAATCCCTAGATAAAGCTGATGCTGTTGGCTCAGGTACCACAATTTTCCATCTGGTATTATTAGACCATTATGAAGTGTTAAATAGTCAGAATTGTGGAATATGTCTGCCATAGATTAAAATTTGTCACTTAAAAACCTTTGGCAAATTAGTTAACCTATTTTCTCCTGTATACTTATGCTGGTAGATAATGTTAATAACTTTATGTAGGGTTGGTTGAGAAGTTAAGAAAGATAGTAAATATTAAACAGATCAGAATTGTGTGCATAATATTTACTCAGATAAAATTTATTTATTTTAAATAATATGCACTGAATGCTTCCTAGAATGATATTCTTAAATGTTGTTGAAGGTTGTTTGGGAGGTATCAAGATTTAAATTTTGTCATCATTTTTAAACTTTCTTCTTTGCTCTCTTTAGTTTAATTTTACAGCTTTATGGATGTGCTATGTAATAAATTAGACATAATTAAATTATTTATATTGATAAACATATATACATCACTGAAATCAGCCCCACATCACACCCCCCCCCCAAATTTCCTTTTATCATTTTATAAGGGCTTATTACTGCCCTCTAGCTTCCCAACACTTATCCGCACTGGTCGCATTTTCCAAAATTGTGCATAAGCTGAATTATGCATATGCATTCTTTCTTTTGTCATGTGTGTTATTTTTTTATCTGCCTTCTTTCACTCAGTATAATTATTACGAAATTCATTCATGCTATTGCAGATATTTCTTTTCACTGTTGAGTAATATTCCATTATATAAATTTATAATTTGTTTATCAATTCTCTGACTTTTGAGCATTTGTGTTGTTTCCAGGTTTTCATTGTTACAACTGCTGCTGCTGTTGCTTCAGTCATGTCAAACTCTGTGTGACCTCATAGACGGCAGCCCACTCTGTCCCTGAGATTCTCCAGGCAAGAACACTGGAGTGGGTTGCATTTCCTTCTCCAATGCATGAAAGTGAAAAGTGAAAGTGAAGTCACTCAGTCGTGTCCGACTCTTGTCCGACTCCTCGTGACCCCATGGACTGTAGCCTACCAGGCTCCTCCGTCCATGCGATTTTCCAGGCAAGAGTACTGGAATGGGGTGCCATTACCTTTTCCTCATTATTACAACTAAGTATCTGTAAATATTCATGTATGAGTCTTTATGGAGACACATGTTTGTATTTCTTTGAGGTAAATTACAGAGAGGGATGGCAGGATGATAAAGTAAGTACACATTTAACATTTTAGCAATTTCCAGGCTGTTTTCCAAGGTGGTATTTTATATTCTCACCAGTAAGGCATGATCTTTTTTATACCTGGTCGGGTCAGTGTTTTTATTTTAGCCATTTTGATATGCATACTTATCTTTTGCAGTGTTAATTTTTGTTTCCCTAATGACAATTATGTTAAACGTCCCAATGTGCTTATTTTTCCCTCTCTTATTCTGCTTGGGCTGCCATAGCATGGTAATCATAGACTCTGGGGCTTAAACAGCAGAAATTTATTTTTCATAATTTTAGAGGCTGGGAAATCCAAGACCAAGGTGCCAACTGATTTTGTATCCAGTGAGAGCTGTCTTCTTGGCTTACAGGAAATCGCCTCTATGCTATGTCCTCACATGGCAGGGAGAGACAGAGTGAGCTCTCTGATTTCTTCTTATTAAAAATGAGCACTAATTCTAATAGAGCAGAGTTTCATTTTATGATCTAATTTAACCTTAGTTATTTCTTTATTCCAAATACAGCCACACTGGGAGTTAGGGCTTCAAAATTTGTGGGTGACATAATTCAAACCATAGCAACTTTCATATAATTTGCTTTTGAAATACCTGTTTAAATTCTTGGCCTATTTATTTCTCTTGAGCTTGTTTTCTAATTACTCAGTTATAAGACCTCTTCATGTATTCTTGATACAAATCCTATGTCATATCTAAGTTTGCAGATAGTTTGAGTTATGGCTTATCTTCTTATTTTCTTAGTGGTCTCTTTTAAAGAGCAAGAACAATTCATTTTGTTTTTAACAGTCTTGAATTTTTCTTTTATAAATTCTGCATTTTTGGTATATGTTTAAGAGATCTCTTCTAAACTTGAGGTTTCTAAGATTTGTTCTTGTATTTTGAATTAGACATTTTATAGTTTTTAATCTTATATAGAAGGTCTATGATTCATTATGAGTCAGTTTCTGTATTTGTCTGAATGAGGTAATTGTGGAAGTTTTTTATTTGCACAGATCTTCTAAAAGTTCCAACATCATTTGATTGGATTATCTTTCCCATTGAATCAATTTCACATCTTTGTCAAAATCAACTGGCATTTATATATAGGTCTATTTTGTTCCATTGATGTTTCATTTAATATGTGACCCATAAAATTTTTATTACTATATATTTGCAACTGATGAATTAGGTAGCTTTTTTAAAGTGCTCCAAGTTTTTTCATTTCTTTCAAAGTACTATTAGCTACTTATGACTGTTGCATTTCAAAGCAAAATGTAAAATCAGTTTGTCAATTTATTTTTCAAAAATGTCCACCCTAATTTGATTAGAACTGCACTGAATCCTAATTGTGGGATTAGAAAGGCCAATTGTGGAAGAATTAACATATTATAATACTCAGGTGTTCAACCTGAGGACTCATCTCTCGCTTATTTGTTGTTGTTGCTCGGTTGCTAAGTCATGTAGGACTCTTTGCAGCCCCATGGACTATGGGACACCAGGCCTCCCATCTCCCAGAGTTCATCCATTGAATCTGTGATGCCATCCAACCAACTCATCTCTGCTGCCCTCTTCTCTTTTTTGCCTCCAATCTTCCCCTTTATTTAGGTCTTATTTAATTTCTTTCTGTGATGCCTGTACTTTTTGGTGAGCAAGCCTTGCACAACTTTTGTCAAATTTATTCCCATATATTTCATATTTTCTTGCACTTATAAGTATTTTTTACATTTAATTTCTTTTTTGTTTGTCTTTGTTTTATTTTTTTAATTTATTTACTTTAATTGGAGGCTAATTCCTTTAAAATATTGTATTAGTTTTGCCATACATTGACATGAATCCGCCATGGGTCTACATGTGTTCCTCATCCTGAACATCCTGAACACCCCTCCCACTTCCTTCCCTATCCCATTTCTCTGGGTCATCCCAGTGTACCAGCCCTGAGCACCATATCTCATGCATCAAACCTGGACTGGCAATCTGTTTCACATATGATAATATATATGTTTCAATGCTATTCTATCAAATCATCCCACCCTCGCCTTCTCCCACAGAGTCCAAAAGACTGTTATTTACATCTGTGTCTCTTTTGCTGTCTCTCATATAGGGTTACCATTACAATTTTTCTAAATTCCATATATATGCGTTAGTATACTGTATTGGTGTTTTTCTTACTGGCTTACTTCACCCTGTATAATAGGCTCCAGTTTCATCCACCTCATTAGAACTGATTCAAATGCATTCTTTTTAATGGCTGAGTAATATTCCATTGTGTATATGTACCACAGCTTTCTTATCCATTTGTCTGCTTATGGACATCTAGATTGCTGCCATGTCCTGGCTATTATAAACAGTGCTGCGATGAACATTGGGGTACACATGTCTCTTTCAACTTTGGTTTCCTTGGTGTGTATGCCCAGAAGTGGGATTTCTGGGTCATATGCTAGTTCTATTTCCAATTTTTTTAAGAAATCTCCTCAGTGTTCTCCATAGTGGCTGTACTAGTTTGCATTCCCACCAACAGTGTAAGAGTGTTCCCTTTTCTCCACACCCTCTCCAGCATTTATTGTTTGTAGACATTTGGATAGCAGCCATTCTGACTGGTGTGAGATGGTACCTCATTGTGGTTTTGATTTGCATTTCTCTGATAATGAGTGATGTTGAGCATCTTTTCATGTGTTTGTTAGCCATCTGTATGTCTTCTTTGGAGAAATGTCTGTTTAAGTCTTTGGCCCATTTCTTGATTGGGTCATTTATTTTTCTGGAATTGAGCTGCATAAGTTGCTTGTATATTTTTGAGATTAGTTGTTTGTCAGTTGCTTCATTTGCTATTATTTTCTCCCATTCTGAAGGCTGTCTTTTCACCTTGCTTATAGTTTCCTTCATTGTGGAAAAGCTTTTAAGTTTAATTAGGTCCCATTTGTTTATTTTTGCTTTTATTTCTAATATTCTGGGAGGTGGGTCATAGAGGATCCTGCTATGGTTTATGTTGGAGAGTGTTTTGCCTATGTTTTCCTCTAGGAGTCTTATCGTTTCTGGTCTTACATTTAGATCTTTAATCCATTTTGAGTTTATTTTTGTGTATGGTGTTAGAAACTGTTCTAGTTTCATTCTTTTACAAGTGGTTGACCAGTTTTCCCAGCACCACTTGTTAAAGAGATTTTCTTTTCTCCATTGTATATTCTTGCCTCCTTTGTCAAAGATAAGGTGTCCATGCTGCTGCTGCTGCTGCTAAGTCGCTTCAGTCATGTCGGACTCTGTGCGACCCCATAGATAGCAACCCACCAGGCTCCTCTGTCCCTGGGATTCTCCAGGCAAGAATACTGGAGTGGGTTGCCATTTCCTTCCCCAATCCATGAAAGTGAAAAGTGAAAGAGAAGTCGCTCATTCGTGCCTGACTCTTAGCAACCCTATGGACTGCAGCCTACCAGGCTTCTTTGTCCATGGGATTTTCCAGGCAAGAGTACTAGAGCGGGGTGCCATTGCCTTCTCCATAGGTGCATGGATTTATCTCTGGGCTTTCTATTTTGTTCCATTGATCTATATTTCTGTGTTTGTGCCAGTAACATACTGTCTTGATGACTGTAGCTTTGTAGTATAGTCTGAAGTCAGGCAGGTTGATTTCTCCAGTTCCATTCTTCTTTCTCAAGATTGCTTTGGCTGTTTGAGGTTTTTTGTATTTCCATACAAATTGTGAAATTATTTGTTCTAGTTCTGTGAAAAATACCATTGGTAGGGATTGCACTGAATCTAGGGATTGCATTGAAAATAGGGATTGCTGTGGGTAGTATACTCATTTTCACTATATTGATTCTTATATTTCTCCATTTATTTGTGTCCTCTTTGATTTCTTTCATCAATGTTTTATAGTTTTCTATATATAGGTCTTTTGTTTCTTTAGGTACATATATTCCTAAGTATTTTATTCTTTTCATTGTAATGGTGAATGGAATTGTTTCCTTAATTTTTCTGTTTTCTCACTGTTAGTGTATAGGAATGCAAGGGATTTCTTTGTGCTAATTTTATATCCTGCAACTTTACTATATTCATTGATTAGCTCTAGTAATTCTCTGGTGGAGTCTTTAGGGTTTTCAATGTAGAGGATCATGGTCATCTGCAAACAGTGAGAGTTTTACTTCTTCTTTTCCAATTTGGATTCCTTTTCTTTCTTTTTCTGCTCTGATTGCCGTGGCCAAAACTTCCAAAACTATATTGAATAGTAGTGGTGAGAGTGGGCACCCTTGTCTTGTTCCTGACTTTAGGGGAAATGCTTTAAATTTTTCACCATTGAGGAAAATGTTTGCTGTGGGTTTATCATATATAGCTTTTATTATGTTGAGGTATGTTCCTTCTATTCCTGCTTTCTGGAGGGTTTTTAATCATAAATGGATGTTGAATTTTGTCAAAGGCTTTCTCTGAATCTATTGAAATAATCATATGGATTTTATCTTTCAATTTGTTAATGTGGTATTACATTGATTGATTTGCAGATATTGAAGAATCCTTCCATCCTTGGGATAAAGCCAACTTGGTCATGATGTATGATCTTTTTACTATGTTGTTGGATTCTGTTTGCTAGATTTTTGTTAAGGATTTTTGCATCTGTGTTTGTCATACATTTAATTTCTGATTGCTCATCACTATAATGTAGAAATACAATTGACTTTTGTAAGTTGATCTTCTAAGCTGCAGCCTTACCAAACTCAGTTAATTCTAGGATCTAATACTGTGTCCTGCTAGCTTATTTCATTTTGGTCCCTCAGATTTAGGTCTGGAATCTGCCAGGTTCTGTTTCCTGGGCCACAAACTGTAAAGTGTCTCTGAAAATAAGCTGTAGGGGTTCTCTGGCAGTCCAGTGGTTAAAACTACATGCTTCCACTGCAGGGGGTGAGGGTTCAATCTCTGGTTGAGGAACTTAAGATCCTTCATGCTGTGCAGTGCAGCAAAAAGAGAAACAAAATCATAAACAATAAGCTGAATGAATCATAGGACTCACTTCTTTGTTTCTTGCCCTTGTTTAATATTGAGTGTCTAACAATCCATTGTTTCATAAATTTTGATCATTTTTTGTTCCAGGCAGGAAAATAAGCATGATCTCTGTAGCTCCATTTTGGTTGAAAGCATGAGTCCACATTTATATTTAATAGTATTATTTATTTTTAATTTCAGTTTACTGTCTTGTTTTCTATTTGAATAATCTGCTCTTTCCTTTTAATATTTTTTCTTTTTAGATTAAATAAGTGAATTATTTAAAATGCACTTAGCTATTTATCTCCTCTGTTGATTTATAAGTTTTAACTTTTGTTATTGTGTTGTTGTTGTTGTTATAGTGGTTGATGGGGTGTTTATAGCTGTGATTGCAAACTTTTTCTGTAAAGGACCAAATAGTATGTAAATCCTCATTTTCCAGTCCTGCAGACTCTTTCATAAATACTTAGCTCTGCTGCTATAGCATGAACAAATTCATAGATAGTGAGTAAAGAATGAGTATAACCGTAAGTTGACAAAAATGTATTTGTAAAATCAGATAATTGACTGGATATTCCAACATCTGGGTTATAGCATACATCTTAAACTCAAGAACAGTCTACCTTAAAGTGATCCTATATCACTTTATATGTAGTATAAGAATCTCAAAAAGTATACTTTGCTTTCTCTCCTCCCAGGAATTTTGCTTTTTTTTTTGCCATACATTGTATTGCTGTATATCTATATATAATATAGATATTTATTAGATAGTCCAGCTTTTATATATCCGTAAAAATATTTATGAGCAGAGTTTATGATAAATTTCTGTTATAAAGTTCAGGATTGATCAGTTTTATCTTTCTTTTAGTAATTTAAATTTTCTGCTTACTGTCTTTTCCTTGTATTTCTAGCTTTTGACAAGAACTCTGCCATCACCCTTATCTTTGTTACTCTGTACATACAGTATCTTTACTTTTTTAAAAAAAAATAATTTGTGATTTGCCTTATTGTAGTTTTATAAGTTATTTCTTGTGCTTGGTTGAAGTTAGCTGAGATTCTCACATTTGTGGATATAGAGTCATTGACGCATTTCAAAACAGTCTATCCATTTTTTTTTTCTCACAACTCATTGGTACTCTGTTCATTTTTTCAATATTTTTTATGTCTATAATTCATTCTGGATACTTCTTATCACTATGTCTTAAACATAACTAAATTTCTTTTGTATTGCCTAGTCTGTCATTAATATACTCAAACTATTTTTCATCTTAGACTTTGCATTTTTCTTCTCTTGAAGTTTAGATTTGGTCTTTTTAATATCTTCCTTCACAATACCTAAACATCTGAACCTATACGTTACAATTATAATAACTATTTTAATGTCATTCTCAGCTACTGTGTCTGTTCTGAGTTGGCTTTGATAAATTGATTTCTTTCCTTTTTGGGTCACATTTCCCTGCTCCTTTATGTCTGGTGAGTTTAGTTTGTGTGGTAGGCAGCTCTTAGGATGACTCCCAAAGAGCCCTGCCTCCTTTACTCATATCCCCCCATAATCTCCTACTGTTGAGTGTGTGCTGGCCATATAAATAGCTTCTGGACACACTGAGCATGTAAGGATTGCAGCATCACGCTTGCTAGCTGAACTCTATTGCCTTTTTAGCTTGTATCTTTGAAGCAGCAAACTTCAATGTTGTAGAAGCCCATGTGGCAAGAAATCGAGGGAATCTTCTGACCAACAGACAGTGAGGAACTAAGGGGACGAGCTCAACACTTGCCTGCAAGGTACTGTGCTGAATCCTGCCAATAACTATGTGAAGCTGGAAATCGGTTGTTGCTTAGTTGAGCCTTGATATAAGCAGAGCTTGGCAGATAACTTCTTAGCCTGTGAAAGACCCTGAAATATATTCCTAGCCAATCCAGGCCTAGAATATTGAGATGCAGAAACCATTTTTAGCCACTGAATTTGTCGCATAGTTCATCATGAAGTAATAGTTAAATTTTCATAGCAGACAATGTGAAATTGGTCTTATTTGATATGGTATTCCTGTGAAAGTTCTTATGCTTTGTTCCTGAGATGTTAAATTTCTTAGAAAAAGCTTGATCCTTTTGGGTCTTGTTTTTTGATTTGTTGGGTGGGACCAAGGCAGTATTCACTCTAGGGCTATATATGTTTCTATATATTCCCTGGTACTGAGTTAAGACTGTCCTTAGTATTCTGTGAATGGCCTGTGAATCATGGAGTTTTTCTGTTGGGCTGGTGGTAAAAGGCATTAGTCCCTACACTCTGTGATCACCTCTAGGTTATATTTGCTCCACCTTAGATGTTCTCCTTACATGTGTGATACCCCAGTAAATTATACTTCAGGTGCATAGACTCTGAGTCATGTGTTGTGGAGTATCCCAAGGTCTCCAGAGGGACTGAGCCATAATTACCACAGGATTTACTTGTTTATTAACATACTGCTATTAGCTTTGTAGTCTTCTCTTTCTCAGTTCCTTGTTCAACTACTAACATCCCCTGAAATTGCCTCCCAAACAATTTACACTCAAATAGTGGCCAGCATCTTTTTATGAATGAATCTAACCTATGGTAAACCTTTTTGTCAGTGTTACATTGATGCTATTTTACCAGAAATGATCATTGTTTTACTCAACCATTGTTGTGTTTAAGCTTGTCACTGGAATATTATTTTATTTGCTCACCATTCCTTTTCATATCTAAGGCCTTTCTTTTAGGATCTCTTTCTCTTCCCACTTTCCCATGCAGTATGTTCCTTAGATATGTCCTTTTTTCTTCTAGGTTTATTGAAATGTAATTGACAGACAGCACTGTAAGTTTGTGTGCAGCATAATAATTTCACTTACATACATCATGAAATTATTAATACAATAATTAATAAATTTAGTGAGCATCTCTCATCTCATATAGATACAAAAGAAATAGAAAAAATATTTTTCCTTGTGATAAGACTTCTTAGGATTTGCTCTCTTGAATGTTCACATATAACATACAGCAGTTCTTATTGTATTAATCATGTTGTACATTACATTCCTGGTACTTATTTACCTTACAATTAGAAGTTTGTACCTTTTGACCATTTTCATCCAATTCCCTGCCCCCCACGTTCCCTGCCTCTGATAACCACATATCTGATATCATTTTTTTCTATGAGTTTGTTTTTGAAGTATAATTGACCTACAATATTATATTAGTTCATGGTACATAACATAGTGATTCAATATCACTATATGTTACAAAATGATCATCATGATGTCTAGTTACTGTCACCATACAAAGGTATTGCATTATTATTGATTATATCCCTTACACTGTACATTGCATACCCTAAAAGTTCACACCTTGGGCTTCCTGAATCTAAGAATAGATGGTTGGTGTCAATTCAGGAACATTCTTACAGTTACCAGTTCAAATATTGCCACTTCTTATGCTGCTTCTATTTTTCTGTAACTCCAATTATAAATGTCAATGTATGGCAAAACCAATACAGTATTGTAAAGCAAAATAAAGTAAAAATAAAAATTAAAAAAAAGACACACACACAAAAACAAACAAACAAACAAACAAACAAAAAAGAATATAAATCTCATGCTGTTTTCATATTGGAGCCCCACATCTCTAAAGATTTATAAGAGAAAATTCTTTTAGACTAGTTTTAGAATATGCTTGTCTAAAGAGTCTTCCTGTTTGCTTCTGCTGGATGTCTAGAGCACCATCAACCTGGAACCACTTTCATTCATGTACTCAGCTTGGAGGTTTGGGGATTCCTTTGGTAGCATGATTTCAGTCCCAAAGCTATATGAGAGGTGACTTGTGGTTATGAATTCAAAAGAAGATAACTCTATATACACAATTAAAATTAAGTCAGGCAAGTTACCTTAGAGTATTTTTTGGCACCTCTTTGTTCTGATTCATTACTTCACTGAAAGTGTGGTCCTTAACCATTTTGGCTTTCTGCAGATTTATGTTTATAAACCTCTCACATCCATACCTCCTGCCTTCCATGATCAGTTGAAAGTAAATATATGGCTTGTTGGTCATCAAAGCTTACTTTTTGCATAGCCCCTAAAAGAAACTTGATAAGTTATAGATCTCTGATCTAAAATTTTTCAAGCTAAATTTTAAATGATTGTGAAATACATAACCTCTTGTGTTTTAATATTGAAATTTTAGAATACAACTGTTACTTCACTCTTTTAAACATTTTCAATAGAACCTAAGTGAGTTAATACCTATTATCCACATCAAATTACACTGTAATGTTATATTTTAACATTTAGAAACCTTACATTGTTTCCTATGC
The DNA here is from genome assembly GCF_032405125.1 of Capricornis sumatraensis. Taxonomy (NCBI): domain Eukaryota; kingdom Metazoa; phylum Chordata; class Mammalia; order Artiodactyla; family Bovidae; genus Capricornis; species Capricornis sumatraensis. The sequence goes on along the minus strand of NC_091081.1, from coordinate 18,259,848 downwards.
TAACATGATCCTATGTGTAGCCCCACATGTTACACAAAGATTCTACAGTCTATGGTTTAGGTTAGCAACAGATTTTATTTGGAGGAAGCCAACAAGACTGCCAGCAACAGAGAAGGCATGAGGCCCTAAGCCCCCATTGTCCCATGAGACAGCAAGGTGCACTGCTGGACAGGCTTTATCAATTGTATTATAGTGAATGAACATTCTCCTACATTTTTCTCCTGAAAGCTATGGAAAATATGAGAGATGTCTTATGAGTGAAGAGTCACGTGAATATCCTGCACACCTACAAGTCTGAATTTGAATCAGCATTTTACAAGAACTATTTGGAATACCTGGTGTTCATTAACTGTAAGTCTTGAGGCCAACAGGAAATTGTAGACCACTGCAGTGGTAAAAAGCCACTGGTCCCATTGGAAACTGGTTTTGAATATAACCACTCCTTCTGAGAAGGAAAGAATCCAATTTAGCTCATGAACCAAGCAATCTGGCCTAAGTATGTTGGATTATTTTCAGTCAACCAAGTGCCTTTCTTCATCAACTCATATTTGCATGACATTTCCTATACAAGGAATTTATTCTATAATGCTATATTTTATGCATGAGCTTTTTTCTTGTGGCTCTCTCTATGGTATTTCTCAAGTAAATCATATTTATAAATTGAAATTGATTTTTCAATTCCTATAAAGCTCTAAATGTTAACAAGGTTTCTTTGTATTAAATTACTATATAATTATTAATAGTACACAATTGATTAAAACATGAAAAATAAAATTTTACTGGAAATGTATTACTTAATGAGATGGATAGGTCTCTTAAAAATTAATTCATATACTCACAGAATGAATGTGACTTATTGCTAGCATAAAATAAGCTTCAATGGAAATTAACAGCAAATGAAGAGAGAGTAGATGGTCTACCAATAAATTTAGGGCTTACAAAACAAGCATTAATAATTGTTAAGGACATTGTTTACAACAGAATTCTCAACATATTCCAAGTAGATTAACATAAAACAAATAAGTACATGAAGTGCATAAATAAGTAGGCATATAATTAGTTGCCTAGTGATAGCTGTTAAGCATCCAAGTAAAAATAATGCATAAGAATTTTTCAGTGTCTAATAATTATTGCCAAAATTTAATGCAAATGGTCTCCTTATAAGCTGCAATAATTGTTTAACCTAAACTTATCTGTGATATACATTTTTGTAATCAAAGATATAACTTTGACGTGACAAAAGATGACTTCTATTTGAAAGCATGCAAAATAACCAGCTGAGGAAGTTCTTTGATTATAGACACTATAAAGAAAACATTATTTTGAATTAGTCTTTTAAAATATTTGTTTTTTGAAATCTTATTTCCTTTTTACTTTCACTTTTCCATCTCTTTATGTTCATTTTTTAAACACTTCAGATTTTTTCACCAGGGCTTCCCTGGTAGCTCAGACAGTAAAGACTCTGCCTGCAATGCAAGAGACCTAGGTTTGATCCCTGGGTCAGGGAGATCCCCTGGAGAAGGGAATGGTGACCCACTCCAGTATTCTTGTCTGGAGAATTTCATGGACAGGGTAGCCTGGCAGGCTAGAATCCATGGGGTCACAAAGAGGAGGACACAACTGAGCGACTAACACTTAATATTAGATATTTTTATACATAAATAATGTAATTCAATACAATTTAGATGGCTAAAATTTTGATTTTCAACTTTTTTAGAGGGTGTAGGGGGTGAGACGGAGAAGGCAATGGCAACCCACTCCAGTACTCTTGCCTGGAAAATCCCATGGACAGAGGAGCCTGGTGGGCTGCCATCTATGGGGTCACACAGAGTCGGACACAACTGAAGTGACTTAGCAGCAGCAGCAAGGGGTGAGAAAATAGTATTAGGAAGGGTAAGAGGGGAAACTAGAAATAGGAATGCTGCTGCCAACTTTGACCACAGGCATATGCTCAGACAGATGAATTTTAGGGAAAAATACAGATGGAAGCTAATGTGAAATTTAATATAAAGCTTCTGTGCCACATCGACAGGAAAGTCCTGGTGTGATCTGGAAGCATCCACTGCAGTGTGAACACCTCTGATTCAGGATCACATGTACAAAGGCTAGAGTGGACTTCAAACTTAATTTAGTTCTTTGCAGTTGTACTTTCTTGTCTATTTTTGGTCTCTAAGGATTTCCCTTACTTTCTTGGCACATAGTTAGTTAGGCAAGTTAGTGTCCATTAAGAAAGTTAGCTAAAAATGTAAGAATATACCTTTTTTTTTTTTAATTTGGATTTTTCTTTTTTTAAACTGGAAGTGTTACGCTTTGTCTTTTTTTAAAGAAGAGGATAGCTAATATGCCAATATACATAAAACAGAATGTATTTCCTGTTATTTAAAAAGAAGTTAAATGAATTATTTTTACTTGGGTTTTTAAAATTATTTAGGTTTTCTCATAATTCTTAGATTAATGAATAGTTCAGATATATTTTAAATTCATGAGAAAAAGAACATGGTTACTTTAGTCAATGAATTATTAAGTAGGCTATTGCTATATGCCCAGCAGTTGTTTAATTGATAAAATTAAGGTCATAAACAAGAGGCAGAATAGTGTCAAATTTGTGCTATGCAATAAGGATCCTTAGGCAAATATGTTTTCAAGATAACAGAAATTTATTTTCAAGGTCACCTGGCTGTTGAATCTTCTTTGTTTTGCCTTTCTGATGATAATATGAGTCTGTTTGTATACTTCCCCTAAAATGGCAGTTGATGTAACTTGTGTATATAAAATAGCAGTAACACATAAGAATTAGCTTTTGACTGTGTGACCTTATCTGAGATTCTAGGGGCCAAGAAGCATTTTTAAGATCCTGTGCATATGTTCTTGACTTGTGTAGCCACCACACTTTTGACAAGATTTTCCATACCATGCTAATCAGATGAGATGCTAAAAATCAAGGGTATGAGTAAGTTTGCTGTTACTTCTTAATCTATAAGTACATGGCATGCTTCAGGTGGTATCAGAAATGGGTTTGGCAACACAACCATGGCTCCTATGGTTTGGGTTTAAGGAAGTCAGAAAGCTATAGGAGAGAATCTTGAGCTAACAATACGTCTAAGAGACAAGCTGATGAGGAACTTTATGACCCTGCGTTATTGAGGAAGGCTTTGGGAGGGAGTTATAATTAGTGAGATTTTGGCATCATTCACTTCTTTCTGACTGATTGGATTAGTAGATAGTTAACCCTATTGGTTGGGACTCCCTAAGCATTTAGACAATCAAGGCCCTCCAAAGACAACTGAAGATACAATGGTGTAGGTGGTCCTTCACAAGGCAGAAATTAAATTGATGGAAGTTGTACTTGTAAGAGTGGATGAGTACAACTGAGAAAATTGTGCCCCTCTTACTAAGTAATTTTCCCTGTGTGATTTTGCACCAAGGAAGAGCCTGGTTCCAGGTATTCATTTTATTTTTAATTTATCTTAGAACAACACTGTTTTAAAAAGTATGTGCTAGATTTTTACCCTCATATAACTCTCTACTTGGGAATCTTCAATATAGAGAGATTGGGTTAAAATTAGTGTTCGGTGGGATCAGAGCTTATTTTTAATAGAGGATCATGCCTCTGTGCATATTCAGTTGTTCAGTCATGTCTGACTCTTTGGGACCCCATGAACTGTAGCCCACCAGGTTCCTCTGTCCATGCGATTTCCCAGGCAAGAATACTGGAGTGGGTTGCCATTTCCTTCTCCAGGTATATAGGGCAGTAACATGACAAAAAAAGTATTTCTTTTTCAAGCTCTGTTTCTGCCCACCAGACAAAGACTATCAGAACCAAACCTATAGTCAAATTAAGCTGGATTTATGACTTCTTGCAATGAGGATGACTGCATATACATGGAACCTGAGGCATGTAAACAAGAGGGTTTCGTTTGGGTTTGGTTTTGAGAAGGGACTTGTAATGAGGGTTAGACTTATGTTAGGTGTTTCAGGGGAAGTTTGTGGTAGGTATTTTGGTGAAATATGGTTTTCTTGTGGATTCGGTAGTGCTAGAAAGAGGGTGAAGTCTTATGGTTGGGCTTTTTCTTTCTTTCATTTGCATTTGTCTGGGCTGGTCTTCATTGCTATGGGGCTTTCCTCTAGCTGCACTGAGCAGGGGCTACTCTCTAGATGTGTGAGCAGGCTTTTCATTGCGGTGGCTTCTCTTGTTGTGGAGCACAGGGTCAATAGTTGTTGGGCTTAGTTTTTCTGCAGCATGTGGGATCTTCCTAGACCACGGATCGAACCCGTGTCTACTGCATTGGCAGGCAGATTCTTCACCAGTGACCCACCAGGGAAGCCCTCTTTCTTTCTCTTTATTGTTATTATTTTTAATCTAGGAGGTGGAGGAAATAGAGAGAGGCTTAAAAAAAAAGACATCTAATGAGAGAATTCTCTTATGTGAGCCAATAAAATCTGATTGGCTATTTTTGTGGTTTCAAGCATATCCTTAGTTTGATCTGAGTTTAAACATCCTTATGGAATGCTTTTATTTTTAATTGCTTCCTCATGGTCAGAAAGTGATCCATGATGATGGTATACTGAAATTATTTATGTCCTATAGAAGAACTATCATATGATGGTGGCAAGGATGCATAATATACAAGGTGTTAGAAAATTCATTAATACGAGCCTCCAGGATTAGTGCTCAGTTAAAAAGAATACAGCTGTGTTATAAAATAGACGTCATTCTCATTCTCATTTTATAGATAGAGGACATGAGGTCGAGGGCTGTGAGGTGTTTCCAAGGTCCCGCAGATATTAAGTGGTGGAACAGTGTCACTCAAGAGTGCATTTAACAAACAGACCATGCTGCCCCATTTTCCCCAGGATCTATGATACCTAGATATATGACCTACCAAGTTTCAATGGAATAGACATTGTGGAAATGGATTTATTGGGATCAGACTCAGTATGAGAACCATTAAGATTTAAGGGTGTTAATAGCAGAGTTGAGGAATGGTCAAGAGGAAAATACAATTTCCAGAAAGAAAGAAGACTGAAGCCAGATATATTATTCAGTGAATCTGGGAAAATCCCATGGATTTGACATTGCTAGAACTTACTTTCATTTAGGGAGTATAAGAGCCCTTAAATGATTTAAGCTTCATGTCATCACAGGATAACTGAAATTTCCAGGGCTGATAAGGCCCTATATTGGATGAATAATGTCACCAAAATTGAGTCTTGAAGTTGTAGGGGTATATGTTGAATCTGTCCTTGGCTAGCTAGTGGAACCTCTCTAATACTGATAAAATGACATATCCTTATGTTAATAAATCAATAAAGGAAACTAATGTTTTACTAATTGTGCATTGGCAGGGAACTAGAACGTGGCATGTTCCTTCTTCCCAATCATAATCCATCTGATAAGAGTCGGGGGCCAAGAGTTATTCCTGAAAAAAAATAAAAAGTGTGTTATAAAAATGGTGTCATGGAAATAGTGATGCGGAAATAAGTTGCAGACTGCATTAAATAACCAGGAAGATAAAGTTAAGAAAAGAAATGGCATTTGCTATCATGGGGCATGTAATTGACTAAGAGTAGGCATTGGCAGGGCTACCCTTTTGGCTCAGCTGGTAAAGAAAAGAATCCTCCTGCAATGTGGGAGATCTGGATTTGATCCTTGGATTGGGAATATCTCTTGGAGAAGGGAATGGACACCCACTTCAGTATCCTGGCCTGGAGAATTCCATGGACTATCTAATTCACGGGGTCACAAAGAGTTGGACACAACTGAATGAATTTCATTTTCACTAAGGCATTGGGAAAGGAAAGGATACTGAAAATAAAATGCAGTAGAATTAATCATGAATTAACATTGGCCAAAAAAAAAATTAGAAATAAAATCCTGAAAGTTCACACAATTAGGTGTAATAGAAAATCGATAGTAAAGATAGAGCTAAAGAAAGAGCTAGCAAAAGAGATGGGGAAAACCACAATTCAACTAATCACTCATTAATAAATTCAACATTTAGTGAGTTCCTACTTCATATCAGGCATACCTCTAGGTATGGTGTGGAGGCTGAAGTAGTAATTTAAAAAGTATAAAGACAAATTTCCTACCTTTGTGGTACTTACATCATGGTTGAAGAAACAGATAATAGATAATCATAGATAAGTTCAGTTCAATTCAGTTGCTCAGTCATGTCTGACTCTTTGCAATCCCATGGACTACAGCATGCCAGGATCCCTGTCTATCACCAACTTCCAGAGCTTGCTCAAACTAATGTCCATCCTGTCAGTATCACTGACTGGATAGATAAGTTAGATGGTGAAAAAGGCCATGAAGTTGGAGAGGTAGTGGTTTTTAAAAAGCATAAGTGTCTCAGAAACTAAGAGATTTCCTGAAATCTGTTTTAGTTTAAAATAATTTCCTTTAAAACTTTGAAAGAAATTAAAATTGTTTTAAAACTAAGAAATATCAATGGCAATTAAAATTATAATTTTTTAAAGAACAAATTAGCATGGAAAGTGAACCTACTAACAAACTTACTACTTTGGGCTGTGGATATCCCCTTCCATTATATCAGATGGGCCACTAATCCCAATACTTCATCTTGGAAATTTGTGTTCTCTCTCTCTGGCATGTTATATAGCACCCTCGCCTTTTAGCTTGGTTTCTCAAAGGGTTTTTTTAATGATAATTTGCTTATTTTAATTGAAGTATGGTTGAGTTACAATATTAGTTTCAGGTATATAGAATAGTGATTCAGTATTTTCACAGATTACACCCCGTCAGTTATTACCCCTAATTTGTCTCTATATCTTCCTTCTCCCCTTTGGTAACCAGTAGTTTGCCCTTTTTGTCTCTATTTTGCACATATGTTCATGCATATTTTTTTTCTACATTCCACAGATAAGTGACATCACCCAGTATCTATCTCACTCTGTCTGACCTACTTCATCAAGCACAATATTTTCCAGGTCCATCCACATTGCGACAAGAGGCAAAACTTCACACCCCTTAAGGGCTGAGTAATATTTACACAACATCTTATTATTTATTTATTTTTACTGAAGCATAGTTGATTTACAGTGTGTTAGTTTCAGGTGTGTTTCCCTGGTGGTTCAGCATCAAAGAATCTGCCTGCAATGCAGGAAACCAGGGTTAGACCCCTGGGTTGGGACGATCCCCTGAGGAGGGCATGGCAACCCACTTTAGTACACTTGCCTAAAGAATCCCATGGATGGAGGAGCCTGGCAGTCTGTAGTCCCCAGTGCTGCACAGAGTTGGACATGACTGAAGCAACTAAGCAGCAGTAGCAGCAATTTCAGGCGTACAGCAAAGTGATTCAGCTGTGGTTGTTGTTCAGCTAATATGTCCTCTCTGACTTTGTGATCCCTTGGACTGCAGCAATCCAGGCTCCCTTGTCCTTCTCTATTTCCTGGAGTTTGCTCGAATTCATGTCCATTTAGTCAGTGATGCTATCTAAGCAGCTCATCCTCTGATACCCTCTTCTCCTTTTGCCTTCAATCTTTCCCAGCATCAGGGTCTCTTCCCATGAGTTGGCTCTTCATATCAAGTGGCAAAAGTTCTAGAGCTTCAGCTTCAGCATCAGTCTTCCTAATGAATATTCAGTGTTGATTTCCTTTAGGTGTGATTGGCTTAATCTTATTATCCAAGGGACTCTCAAGAGTCTTCTCCAACACTACAATTCGAAAGTATCCATTATTCAGCTCTCAGCCTTCTTTATAGTCCAACTCTCAGAACTGTACATGACTACTGGAAAAACCATAACTTTGACTATATGGACCTTTGTCAGCAAAGTGATGTCTCTGCTTTTTAATATGCTGTCTAGGTATGCCATAGCTTTTCTTCCAAGCAGCAAGTATCTTTTAATTTTGTGGCTGCAGTCACCATCGGCGGTGATTTTGGAACCCAAGAATATAAAATTGGTCACTATTTCCACTTTTCCCCCTTCTATTTGCCCTGGACCAAATGTCATGATCTTAGTTTTTTGAATGTTGAGTTTTAAGCCAGTTTTTTCACTCTCTTCTTTTATCCTCATCAAGAAGCTCCAGTTCTTCTTTACTTTCTGCCATTACAGTGGTATCATCTGCATATCTGAGGTTGTTGATATTTCTCCCTGCAATCTTGATTCCAGCCTGTGATTCACCCAGCCCTGAATTCTGCATGATGTACTTTGCATGTGAGTTAAATAAGCAGGGTGACAATATAGAGCCTTGTTATACTCCTTTCTTAATTTTTAACCAGTCAGTTGTTCGACGTTCGGTTCTAACTGTTGCTTCTTTACCCATATATAGGTTTCTCAGGAGAGAGGTAAGGTGGTCTGTTATTCCCATCTCTTTAAGAATTTCCCACAGTTTGTTGTGATCCACACAGTCAAAGGCTTTCATATGGTCAATTAAGCAGAGGTAAATGTTTTTCTAGAATTCCCTTGCTTTCTCTAAGGTACAATGAATGTTGCCAATTTGATCTCTGGTTCCTCTGTCTTTTCTTAACTTAACTTGAACATCTGGAAGCTCTTGGTTCATGTACTGCTGAAACCTAGCTTGAAGGATTTTGAGCACAACCTTACTAGCATGTAAAATGAAAGAAACTGTCCAGTGGTTAGAACATTTTCTGGCCCTACTCTTCTTTGTGATTGGAATGAAAACTGACCTTTTCCAGTCCTGTGACCACTGCTGAGTTTTCCAAATTTGCTGGCCTATTGAGTGCAGCACTTTAACAGCATTATGTTTTAGGATGTGAAATAGCTCAACTGGAATTTCATCACCTCTACTAGCTTTATTCATAGTGATGCTTCCTAAGGCTCACTTGACTTCACACTCCAGGATGTCTGGCTCTAGGTGAGTGACCACATCATCATGGTTATCTGAATCATTAAGACTGTTTTGGTATAGTTCTTCTGTATATTCTTTCCAGCTCTTCTTAATTTCTTCTGCTTCTGTTAGGTACTTACTGTTTCTGTCCTTTATCATGGCCATCCTTTCATGAAATGTTCCCTTGATATCTTCAATTTTCTTGAAGAGATTTCTAAGTCTTTCCCATTCTATTGTTTTTCTCTATTTCTTTGCATCATTCTTTTAAGAAGGTCTTATATCTCCTTGTTCATCTCTGCATTCAGTTGGGTATATGTTTCCCTTTTTCTCTTGCTTTTTGCTTCTCTACTTTCCTCAGCTGTTTATAAAGCCTCCTCACACAACCACGTTGCCATCTTGCATTTCCTTTTGTTTGGGATGGTTTGGGTCACTACCTACTATATAGAGTATAATTCCATCCATAGTTTTTCAGGCACTCTGTCTATGAAATCTAATCCTTTGAATCTATTCGTCACCTCCAGTATAATCATAAGGGATTTGAATTAGGTCATACCTGAATGGCCTCATGGTTTTCCCTACTTTCTTCAATTTAAGTCTGAATTTTGCAATAAGTATCTGATGATCTGAGCCACAGTCAGCTCCATGTCTTGTTTTCACTGACTGAATAGAGCTTCTCCATCTTCAGCTGCAAAGAATATAATCAATCTGAATTCAGTGTTGACCATCTAGTGATGTCCATGTGTAGAGTCATCTCTTGTATTGTTGGAGGAGGGTGTTTGCTATGACCAGTGTATTCTCTCATACACTGTTCATCTCTGCCCTGCTTCATTTTATGTTCCAAGTCCAAACCTGCCTGTTCCTACAGGTATCTCTTGACTTCCTAATTTTGCATTCCAGTCCCCTATGATAAAAGGAATGTTTGTGGGGTTTTTTGGTGTTAGCTCTAGAAGTTCTTATGGGTCTTCATAGAACTGGTTAACTTCAGTTTCTTCGGCATCAGTGGTTGGGGCATAGATTTGGATTGCTGTGATGTTGAATGGTTTGCCTTAGAAACAAACTGAGATCATTTTATCATTTTGCGATTGCACCTAAGTACTGCATTTCAGACTCTCCTGTTGACTATGAGGGTTACTACATTTCGTCTAACAGATTCTTTCCCACAATAGTAGATATAATGGTCATCTGAATTAAACTCACCCATTCCCGTCCATTTTAATCCATTGATTCCAAAGTATTGGAGCTTCATCATCAGTCCTTCCAATGAATATTCAGGGTTGATTTCCTTTAGGATCGACTAGTTTGAGTTTCTTGCTGTCCAAGGGACTCTCAAAACTCTTCTCCAGCACAATTCAAAAGCATTAGTTCTTCAACATTCAGCCCTTCTTTATGATCCAACTCTCACATCCATACATGACTGCTGGAAAAACCATAGCTTTGACTGCATGGACCTTTGTTGGCAAAGTGATGTCTCTGCTTTTTAATATGCACATACACACACACACACACATTTATTTATTCTTTTCAGAAGCTTTTCCCTCATAAGTTGTTATAAAATACTGAGTAGTGTTCCCTGTGCTATACAGTAAGTCTTTACTGGCTATATATTTTATACATAGTAGTTTGTTTGACCCCAAACTCCTAATTTACCGCGCCACCTCCGCCCCCTGCTGCACTTTTTATATCCAACAAGTTCTTTATCCATCTGTCTGCCAATTGGCATTTGGGCTGCTCTACATCCTGACCATTGAAAATGGTGCTCCATGAACACTGAAGTGCATGTATCCTTTTGAACTAGTGTCATTTTTCCTGAATATGTCCTGAGGAGTAGAAATGCTGGACCATATGGTAAACCCTTTAAGAAACCCTCATACTGTCATCCAGAGTGACTGCACCAATCCATATTCCCACCAACAGTATAGGAGCCCCTCCTCCATGCTCTCGAACACCTTTACCTGTAGATTCCTTGATGATAGCCACTCTGCTAAGTGCAAGACAACACATCACTGCTGCTTTGGCCTGCACTTCTCTAATAATGAGTGATGCCAAGCATCTTCTTGTGTGCCCATTAGCCAGGTCAGCATCCTTGATTTACACTGAATACAAGTCAGTGATTCTGACAGTCTTCATTTCTTTTTATATCTCATCTACTGTGCATTTTCCAAATCTGCACAAAAGTTGGGAGATATGTCTTGCCCAGTTTTGCTACTTACATCCTTGTAACCTTGAACAAATCATGTAAACACTGTGAATCTATTTTATTATCTGTATAAAGAGGATAATAACATCTAACAACAACTATTAAAAGTCAAATGAGAATATATGTAGAAAAGTGTTTTGTAAACTGCAAAATTCAAAGCAAATATAATTGATTATTATTTTTTTACTATGCTACCCTGCAGTGGCTTGCCAGCACTTTTTAACAGTAATGCAATTTAGTGAGATTCATTTCACTTTTCTCCAGTGCATCCACAGACTCCTGATTTTAAAAAATTCTTTAGCACTGCAGATTAGAGATAGAGTGATATAAAAAGTGCCATAGCCTATATTAACACTTCCCTATAATAACTTCTTTTTAAAAAATTCTAATGGATTGCAACAGAAATTTTGGAGTTCCTAATCCCTATCAAACTAATTCTGCCTCATGGAAATCCAGGACTGTATTTACAGCTGTAGGCCACTCTCATTGCATATACGATATCCAAACACTGCTCAGCTGAAAGTGGCTGATTTTGCAGTCTTATTATTGGTGCCAGTTTTCAGAATCTCTTCCACATTTTTTCTACCACAGCATATGGCTTTGCATGGTCTATTCAGTAAATATTCATAATTATTCCACTGAGCTTTGGTGACGATGAATGTGTGTGCTATTGGAGATAAATTGTGCAATCTGCAAGGAAAACAAAGATGAGTTTTTGCTTGGATATTTTTACTCATTTGGTGGTGGAGGCAGATGCTCCACTCCATAGAGAAGCAGGGCATTGCTCTGGGGAGAAGGATGCTGAGTCAGTCACATGCCCTGCGTCTTCCTTGTTTGTGCTTCATGACCGATTAGCATGCCTTCCACGAACACTTCTGATATATGTGAGTTACTACTTTCCATACAAGGTTATGAGAATAAGGTAATGCATGCAAAGGATATTTCTTTCCATAAACAAAAAGTGAACTAGGAATGTAAACATTGCATGATATAAAACCCAAATATTTTAATATCTCTTCATTAAATATTAGAGGTTGCTTTCTTATGTTACAACACAATGAACACTTAGACAAAGGCAGTAGCCAAAGTTGCATCAGGAACTGATAAAGGGTTCTTTGTTTTTTACTTTTATTCTGCTAACTGTTATCCTCAAACCTAATAGATAAAATCATGAAATATCTCCTAAGTTTTACAGTGGAATAAAATAGTTACAAATAGTTCCCAGGAAGCTAGAATTACTACTGTCAAAGAAAATAGCATGCCCAATTACCAGTATTTCATATTTCTGAACACAAGTAAATATGAAGTATGACCCAAATTCATTTGTGCATTAGGCTAGAAATACACTGGGATTTTCTTTTCTGTGAGAAAATGATTCTTTATAAGAAAAAGGATGAAACGGCTTTAATGTGGATTTACTACTGCCATTGCTGTCTGGGCAAATCTTCACATTTTACCTTTGTACCCCAAAGAAATCATCAGGGCACAGAATTAGTGAGAGATCCCTTTTGTACAAGCTTCAGGTCTGATTTGGTAGAAATGTATCCACAAATTCTATGAACAAGGACATGAAGGTCTGAGTACACCAGGTCTACAGGTTCATAAGAAGCTAATAAAGCAAAAGGCAAAGAAAGAAGCATGCCTTCTCTTTGAAAAATATTCTTTAGATTCTAGTCATTACAAAACACAGAGTACATTCAGACACAGTGTGATAATGCCCAATCTTCACAACTCGCTTTAGTTTATAAAAGTGACTACAACCCCATTTTGTTCTTGGAACTTCTAGAAAACAGTAAAACTTCTACCCTATTTTAATACTCAGCAGTCACCCAGCTAAATGATTTCAGTTAACAGCAGTTATAATATGCAGAATATTAGTATTTTGAGGGAGGTAGAGAAGAGAATGTAGAACTAAATACTTTGTATAATTATATTTTTATAAAGGCCTCTAAATAAGACAACAAACAATTTTCCTCAGCAAGGCCATTTACATAGCCTTTTATCTTTGGGAATATTTTTTGCTAGGTCAAATGAAAGGAAATTGGGTATCTCTGAGACTGTATGAAGGGAATACAAAGGAAGGAAATGATGTGGAGGAAAAAGTGGCCTTATTCACATTTACTGGGTTCTTGGCCAGTAGCTTTGGCTCAACATTCTGCTGGAGGCACTCTGCTGACTTCTAATGGACTGTAGAGGAGAGGTCCTGCTCAAGTAAAGTAACAATGATTGTGGACCACAGGTAAGTTGTTGCCATTTCCCCCTTTGTGTTTTCACCTTTTGTTTTTGAGCTTAGAAAGAAGAATCCTTGGCTAATATCTGCACTGACAAGTGAAGCTGGAAGGGCTCCGCAGCACCCACGGGGGCAGTATTGGTTCACTCATTAAGCAACGATGAGCTCGCTTTTAAATTAGGGATTTTTATTCTTCTAAAAAGAACTCACAAACAATTTAAATTTTTCTGTGTGTTTGTTTGCATCCATGCAGGAAAAGAAAACTTCCTTCAATTCTAAAGTATTAAGAGATGTTTCCTTGGTTCTCTGGGACTGAATTTAGAGACATTTTATATGGGAGAAGAAGAGCCAAGGCATCAATGTTCCATTTAAAAAGACCACAACAAATACATTATGTGTGAGCAGAAATATTCCAGGACATATGAGGAAATGTTTATTCTTTTCCATTTTTCACTTATTTATAATTGCCCCAACTTCTTTCAAAGTTGGTTCAGGTCAGTTTATAAAAAGACCCAAATGGAATGGCACATGTCTCAATTTAGGCTCCTCAGAAGCAGATTCTGAGATGAATATTCATATTAAAGTGAAATATTATTAAGGGAAAAATAAAGCAGAAAGAGGAGAATTTACACTTGGAAAAGAATGAGGTTGAATAAAAGTCTATAAGTATGTGTAGTTCTCCATTCCATATGAATTCAAGCTACTTCTGATTTTCTTTCCTAAATAGTATATGTATTAAAGAGACCATACATTTGTAGATCAGTTTGCGTACCAAGTGCCCAAGGGCCTGTTGGTGTGTTCTGGCAGGGACACTACATCTAAAAGAGCAGTGTAGGACCTTCTTAAAAAAGATGGCGGAGGAATAGGATGGGAAGACCACTTTCTCCCTCACAAATTCCTCAAAAGAACATTTCAACGCTGAGCAAACTCCACAAAACAACTTCTGTAGGCTGGCAGAGGACATCAGGCAACCAGAAAAGCAGACCATTGTCTTCAAAAACAGGTAGGAAAAAATATAAAAGACGAAAAAGGAGACAAAGGAGGTGGGGAGGGAGCTCCGTCCCGGGAAGGGAAGCCCGTCCCGGGAAGGGAATTTTAAGAAGAGAGGTTTCCAAACACCAGGAAACACTCTCCCTGCCGAGTCTGTGGCGAGTCTTGGAAACACAGAGGGCAACATAACAGGAAGGAAAAATAAAGAAATAATTAAAACCAAGAGATTACAAGCCCAACAGTAACTCCCCCAGTGGAAAAGCAGCACAGACGCCTGCATCCGCCATTGGGAAGTGGGGGCAGGGCAGGGACGCGCGGGAGGCGTGGGCTGCAATGCTTTGTAAGAATCGGGCAGGAACGCCCCACGCGCAACCAGAACGATCTGACTTGGGCTAGCAAACCAGACTGTGGGATAGCTACCGCACGAAAAGCTCGAACATAAGACACTGCCAGGACCGAGCACAGAACAAAGGACGGAACAGAAAAAGCCGGCTGCAGACCATCCCCCGCCGGGGACAGGCAGCCAGAGCCGTAAGTACTGGAAAGGGGCAATTGCAGACCCGGAGAGACTTTACTTACCTAACTGCAAGCAGGCTCCTTTACTAAGACTTCTGGGGGTGCTGGACAGTCACAATCTGCCTCACGGGGGACGCCAGCGGTCCACCCAGAAAGCTGAGCAGCAGCAGCAGAAAAGGTGACAAGCTGCGGCGATCGCACTCGCCAAACTCCTGAGCTACTCGGACCTGGGAAGGGCACAAATCACAGTCCCAGCCGAATCTGTGCCTCTGAGGGCTGCCTGAGCGCCGAACCTGAGCGGCTTGGACCGGGGAAGTGCACGCAGCCTAGGGCCGGCCCCAGACGGTTCCCGGCTGAGCATCGTAGAGCCGGAGGGGTTTGTGCGCCGCGAGAAGGGACAGGTCAAGTGGGGCTGAGACGCTGTGTGCACACGACAGTGCTATTTGTTTGCAGCATCCCCCCTCCCCACAGCGCGACTGAACTAGTGAGCCTAAAAAACCAGCAAACGGAAGAAGTTAAACAGAGGGAACCACCTTGGAAGTGATCCCACACGGCCCAAAACATCAGAGAAGGGCCAGAAATATTTTTACTATTTTTAAAATCATTCCTTTTTTTTCTAACTTTTTTTAAATTGTTAAGTCTTCTATTTCTTCTCTAATTTTTATTACTATAACCTATTATTACTATTTTTAAAAAAAAGACTTTTTTTTTTTTTTTAAGGCAAACACCATATATAGCCTTTGGATGGTTGTTGTTGGTTTTTTGTTGTTGTTGTTTGTTTGTTTGTTTTTTGTTTTGTTTTTTTTGTTTGTTTCTTTTTTAATAATTCTTGTGTTTTTTTTTCTTTCTTTCTTTCCTCCTTTTTCCTTCTGCTTCTTTTCTTTAATATTGTATTTTTGAAAATCCAACCTCTACTCTAGAATTTTAATCTTTGCTGTTAGGTTTTTGTTGTCAATTTTGTACATTTAAAAACCCAAACTTCACTACCCAAGTTTACCTGAGAGGGAGATTACTGGCTTGACCACTCTCTTCTCCTATGGACTCTCCTTTTTCTCCACCAGGTGGCCTCTGTCTCTTTTCTCCCCCATCTCTTCTCTATCCAACTCTGTGAATCTCTCTGTGTTCCAGATGGTGGAGAACACCTAAGGAACTGGTTACTGGCAGGATTTGTCTCTCTCCTTCTCATTCCTCTCTCTTATCCTCCGGGTCACCTCTGTCTACTTCCTCCCTCTCCTCTTCCCTGTATAACTCCGTAAATACCTCTGAGTGGTCCAGACTATAGAGCGCACATAAGGAAGTTACTACTGGCTAACTTGTTCTCTCCTCTTTTGATCTCACCGCATCTCATTCCAGTTACCTCTAACTACCCCCTTCATCTTCTCTTCTCCTTGTAACTCAGTGAACCTCTCTGAGTGTCCCTCAATGTGGAGAAACTTTTCATCTTTAACCTAGATGTTTTATCATCGGTGCTGTATAGATGGAGAAGTCTAGAGGCTACTGTAAAAATAAAACTGAAGACCAGAAGCAGGAGGCTTAAATCCAAAGCCTAAAAACTTTAGAGAACTCTTGAATTCAGGGAACATTAAGCAATAGGAGCTCATCAAATGCCTTCATACCTACACTGAAACCAAGCTCCACCCAAGGGCCAACAAGTTCCAAAACAAGACATACCACTCAAATTCTCCAGCAACACAGGAACACTCCCCTGAGCTTCAATATACAGGCAGCTCAAAATTATTCCAAAACCTTTGATGTCTCATAACCTATTACTGGTCACTCCACTGCACTCCAGGGAGAAGAAACCCAGCTCCACCCACCAGAACTCCAACACAAGCCTCCCTAACCAGGAAACCTTGACAAGCCACTGATAGAACCCCACCCACAGTGAGGAAGCTCCATAATAAAGAGAACTCCACAAATTACCAGAATATAAAAAGACCACCCCAAACGCAGCAATATAACCAAGATAGATGACGAGACAGAGGAATACTCAGCAGGTAAAGGAACAGGAGAGTTGCCCAGCAAACCAAACAAAAGAGGAAGAAGTAGGGAATCTACCTGAGAAGAAATTCCAAATATTGATAGTGAAAATGATCCAAAATCTTGAAATCTAAATGGAATCACAGATAAATAGCCTAGAGACAAGGATTGAGAAGATGCAAGAAAGGTTTAAAAAGGACCTAGAAGAAATAAAAAAGAGTCAAAATATAATGAATAACGCAATAAATGAGATCAGAAATACTCTGGAGGCAACAAATAGTAGAATAATGGAGGCAGAAGATAGGATTAGTGAAATAGAAGATAGAATGGTAGAAATAAATGAATCAGAGAGGAAACAAGAAAAACGAATTAAAAGAAATGAGGACAATCTCAGAGACCTCCAGGACAATATGAAATGCTCCAACATTCGAATTATAGGAGTCCCAGAAAAAGAAGACAGAAAGAAAGATCATGAGAAAATCCTTGAGGAGATAATAGTTGAAAACTTCCCTAAAATGGGGAAGGAAATAATCACCCAAGTCCAAGAAACCCAGAGAGTTCCAAATAGGATAAACCCAAGGCGAAACACCCCAAGACACATATTAATTAAATTAACAAAGATCAAACACAAAGAACAAATATTAAAAGCAGCAAGGGAAAAACAACAAATAACACACAAGGGGATTCCCATAAGGATAACAGCTGATCTTTCGATAGAAACTCTTCAGGCCAGGAGGGAATGGCAAGACATACTTAAAGTGATGAAAGACAATAACCTACAGCCCAGATTACTGTACCCAGCAAGGATCTCATTCAAATATGAAGGAGAAATCAAAAGCTTTACAGACAAGCAATAGCTGAGAGAATTCAGCACCACCAAACCAGCTCTCCAACAAATTCTAAAGGATATTCTCTAGACAGGAAACACGAAATGGGTGTATAAACCCGAACCCAAAACAATAAAGTAAATGGCAACTGGATCATACTTATCAATAATTACCTTAAACGTAAATGGGTTGAACGCCCCAACCAAAAGGCAAAGACTGGCCGAATGGATACAAAAACAAGACCCCTCTATATGCTGCTTACAAGAGACCACCTCAAAACAAGGGACACATACAGACTGAAAGTGAAGGGCTGCAAAAAGATATACCACGCAAATAGAGACCAAAAGAAAGCAGGAGTGGCAATACTCATATCCAGTAAAATAGACTTTAAAACAAAGGCTGTGAAAAGAGACAAAGAAGGCCACTACATAATGATCAAAGGATCAATCCAAGAAGAAGATATAACAATTATAAATATATATGCACCCAATATAGGAGCACCGCAAAATGTAAGACAAATGCTAACAAGTATGAAAGGGGAAATCAACAATAACACAATAATAGTGGGAGACTTTAATACCCCACTCACATCTATGGACAGATCAACTAAACAGAAAATTAACAAAGAAACACAAACTTTAAATGATACATTAGATCAATTAGAACTAATTGATATCTATAGGACATTTCACCCCAAAACAGTGAATTTCACCTTTTTTTCAAGTGCTCATGGAACCTTCTCCAGGATAGATCACATCCTGGGCCATAAATCTAAACTTGATAAATTCAAAAAAAAATCGAAATCATTCCAAGCATCTTTTCTGACCATAATGCATTAAGATTAGATCTCAATTACAGGAGAAAAACTACTAAAAATTCCAGCATATGGAGGTTGAACAACACACTTCTGAATAACCAACAAATCACAGAAGAAATCAAAAAAGAAATCAAAATATGCATAGAAACTAATGAAAATGAAAACACAACAACCCAAAACCTGTGGGACACTATAAAATCAGTGCTAAGAGGAAAGTTCATAGCAATACAGGCATACCTCAAGAAATAAGAAAAAAGTCAAATAAATAACCTAACTCTACACCTAAAGCAACTAGAAAAGGAAGAACTGGAGAACCCCAGAGTTAGTAGAAGGAAAGAAATCTTAAAAATTAGGGCAGAAATAAATGCTAAAGAAACAAAAGAGACCATAGCAAAAATCAACAAGGCCAAAAGCTGGTTCTTTGAAAGGATAAATAAAATTGACAAACCACTAGCCAGACTCATCAAGAAGCAAAGAGAGAAAAATCAAATCAATAAAATTAGAAATGAAAATGGAGAGATCACAACAGACAACACAGAAATACAAAGGATCATAAGAGACTACTATCAGCAGTTGTATGCCAATAAAATGGACAACGTGGAAGAAATGGACAAATTCTTAGAAAAGTACAGCTTTCCAAAACTGAACCAGGAAGAAATAGAAAATCTTAACAGACCCATCACAAGCACGGAAATGGAAACTGTAATCAGAAATCTTCCAGAAAACAAAAGCCCAGGTCCAGACGGCTTCACAGCTGAATTCTACCAAAAATTTCGAGAAGAGCTAACACCTATCCTACTCAAACTCTTCCAGAAAATTGCAGAGGAAGGTAAACTTCCAAACTCATTCTATGAGGCCACCATCACCCTAATACCAAAACCTGACAAAGATGTCACAAAAAAAGAAAACTACAGGCCAATATCACTGATGAACATAGATGCAAAAATCCTCAACAAAATTCTAGCAATCAGAATCCAACAATACATTAAAAAAATCATACACCATGACCAAGTGGGCTTTATCCCAGGGATGCAAGGATTCTTCAATATCCACAAATCAATCAATGTAATTCACCACATTAACAAATTGAAAAATAAAAACCATATGATTATCTCAATAGATGCAGAGAAGGCCTTTGACAAAATTCAACATCCATTTATGATAAAAACTCTCCAGAAAGCAGGAATAGAAGGAACATACCTCAACATAATAAAAGCTATATATGACAAACCCACAGCAAACATTCTCCTCAATGGTGAAAAATTGAAAGCATTTCCCCTAAAGTCAGGAACAAGACAAGGGTGTCCACTTTCACCGCTATTATTCAACATAGTTCTGGAAGTTTTGGCCACAGCAATCAGAGCAGAAAAACAAAGAAAAGGAATCCAAACTGGAAAAGAAGAAGTAAAACTCTCACTGTTTGCAGATGACATGATCCTCTACATGGAAAACCCTAAAGACTCCACCAGAAAATTACTAGAGCTCATCAATGAATATAGTAAAATTGCAGGATATAAAATCAACACACAGAAATCCCTTGCATTCCTATACACTAATAATGAGAAAGTAGAAAAAGAAATTAAGGAAACAATGCCATTCACCATTGCAACGAAAAGAATAAAATACTTAGGGATATATCTACCCAAAGAAACTAAAGACCTATATATAGAAAACTATAAAACACTGATGAAAGAGGACACTAATAGATGGAGAAATATACCATGTTCATGGATCAGAAGAATCAACATAGTGAAAATGAGTATACTGCCCAAAGCAATTTACAAATTCAATGCTATCCCTATCAAGCTATTAGCCATATTTTTCACAGAACTAGAACAAATAATTTCAAGATTTGTATGGAAATACAAAAAACCTCGAATTGCCAAAGCAATTTTGAGAAAGAAGAATGGAACTGGAGGAATCAACTTGCCTGACTTCAGGCTCTACTACAAAGCCACAGTCATCAAAACAGTATGGTACTGGCACAAAGACAGACATATAGATCAATGGAACAAAATAGAAAGCCCAGAGATAAATCCACACACATATGGACACTTTATCTTTGACAAAGGAGGCAAGAATATACAATGGAGTAAAGACAATCTCTTTAACAAGTGGTGCTGGGAAAACTGGTCAACCACTTGTAAAAGAATGAACCTAGATCACTTTCTAACACCGCACACAAAAATAAACTCAAAATGGATTAAAGATCTAAATGTAAGACCAGAAACTATAAAACTCCTAGAGGAGAACATAGGCAAAACACTCTCAGACATAAATCACAGCAGGATCCTCTATGATCCACCTCCCAGAATTCTGGAAATAAAAGCAAAAATAAACAAATGGGATCTAATTAAAATTAAAAGCTTCTGCACAACAAAGGAAACTATAAGCAAGGTGAAAAGACAGCCTTCTGAATGGGAGAAAATAATAGCAAATGAAGCAACTGACAAACAACTAATCTCAAAAATATACAAGCAACTTATGCAGCTCAATTCCAGAAAAATAAACGACCCAATCAAAAAATGGGCCAAAGAACTAAATAGACATTTCTCCAAAGAAGACATACGGATGGCTAACAAACACATGAAAAGATGCTCAACATCACTCATTATCAGAGAAATGCAAATCAAAACCACAGTGAGGTACCACTTCACACCAGTCAGAATGGCTGCAATCCAAAAATCTGCAAGCAATAAATGCTGGAGAGGGTGTGGAGAAAAGGGAACCCTCCTACACTGTTGGTGGGAATGCAAACTAGTACAGCCACTATAGAGAACAGTGTAGAGATTCCTTAAAAAATTGCAAATAGAACTACCTTATGACCCAGCAATCCCACTGCTGGGCATACACACCGAGGAAACCAGAATTGAAAGAGACACATGTACCCCAATGTTCATTGCAGCACTGTTTATAATAGCCAGGACATGGAAACAACCTAGATGTCCATCAGCAGAGGAATGGATAAGAAAGCAGTGGTACATATACACAATGGAGTATTACTCAGCCGTTAAAAAGAATTCTTTTGAATCAGTTCTGATGAGATGGATGAAACTGGAGCCGATTATACAGAGTGAAGTAAGCCAGAAAGAAAAACACCAATACAGTATAGTAACACATATATATGGAATTTAGAAAGATGGCAATGACGACCCTGTATGCAAGACAGGAAAAAAGACACAGCTGTGTATAATGGACTTTTGGACTCAGAGGGAGAGGGAGAGGGTGGGATGATTTGGGAGAATGGCATTCTATCATGTATACTATCATGTAAGAATTGAATCGCCAGTCTATGTCTGACGCAGGATACAGCATGCTTGGGGCTGGTGCATGGGGATGACCCACAGAGATGTTATGGGGAGGGAGGTGGGAGGGGGGTTCATGTTTGGGAACACATGTAAGAATTAAAGATTTTAAAATTAAAACAAACAAACAAACAAAATTTAAAAAATAAAGTAAAATAAAATAAAAAATAAATAAAAAATAAAAGAGCAGTGTAGGTAAATGGCCATAGAATCCTTTGGGGGAAAGACTGGCGGGGTCACTACTGTACACACATTGCAGTATGGGGGCCTTTCCAATCCTTATGCACATTGTCTCTCACTGTATGGGCTCTGTTTCTGCAACTTCATAGAGGTTACTGTCTTATGTTTGTATTATAGCCGTTCAGTGTCCCCTTTTCCTAAAAGTTTAATGCTTAGTCTCTGCTAGTCTTGAATCTTATTATACTCATTATCATTAGAGAGTCCATTTTCATAAATGCAAGCTCTATCATTAACTTTTCTGGGTAGAGGACACCTCACACTGAGCTTCTTTACAATGCCAGTGTCCCCTCCCCCATCAAAGTGATCTTTATAGCCTTAGTGAAGGTAGTGTCTTCTGAGATTAGAAGAAAAAAGAACCAAGGGAAGAGGTTGAGGTTAGTGGGTTTTTCTTAACTGACCCAGTTAGGATAGCCACCTCTATTAGGTCACTTTTATATTCCTTCCCAAACACTCTGCTAGGGCATTTCTGGCAATACTGCTTAATTATTATTATTTTTTCTTCCACTTCTACTGAGCTATAACTGACATACAGGATTGTATATGTTTATGATGCACAGCACAATAATTCAACTTCTGTACATCATGAAATGGTTACCACAATAAGTTTAGTGAACATACATCATCTCATGTAGACACAAATTTTTAAAAAAGGAAAACAAAATTCATTGTGATAAGAACTCTTAGAATTTCCTGCCTCAACAACTTCACATATAACATATAACAGTATTAATTCTATTAATTATGTTGAACATTACATCCCTAATACTTATTTATCACAACTGGAAGCTTGCACTTTTTGACTACCTTCATCCAATTCCCCCACCTCCCCCACCTCACCTCACTTCTGATAACCACAAATCTGATCTACTTTTCTATGAGTTTGTTTCTTTGTAAAGTGTAATTGACCTATAATACTATGTTAATTCCTGGTCCAAAATATTCTGGTTCAGTATTTATATAATTACAAAATGATCCTGATAAGTCTGGTTACCGTCTGTCACCATACAAAGGTATTACATTATTATTAACTATTCCCTACACTGTACATTTCATACTTGTGTCTCATTTATGTTATAATCTATATTTCTCATTTATTTCCCTCACCTAACATTGTGTGCATGCTAAGTCACTTCAGCCGTGTCTAACTCTTTGCAACCTTTTGGACCACAGCCTGCCAGGTTCCTCTGTCCATGGGATTCTCCAGGCAAGAATATTGAAGTGAGTTGCCATGACCCCTCCAGGGGATCTTCCCGACCCAGAGACTAAACCAGCATCCCTTATGTCTCATCTCCTGCATTGACAGGTGGGTTCTTTACCACTAGCACCACCTGGGAAGTCCCCCCTAGCACTGCCTCACTCTTACTATGAGCCATTACTGTTTCTAAGCCTTAAAGCGTCATTCTTTCTTTCTCTTTCTCTCTTTGGCTGCACTGCAGTTGTGGCCTGCAGGATCTTTGTTGCATCTTTTTTTGCAGCACACAGACTCTAGGTGTGGTGTGTGGGCTCAGTAGTTGCAGCATGTGGGCTCTCTAGTTGTGGCACTTGGGCCTAGTTGCTCCCAAGCAACTAAGGCCTGTGGAATCCTAGTTACCCAACCAGGGATAGAACCTACATCTCCTGCATTGCAAGGCAGAGTCTCAACCACTGGACCACCAGCAAAGTCCCTGAAGACTCATTCTAATTATAGTCAACTACTGTAACTGGATCTATAATGTCAAGCATAGGCTTTGTGGTCAGAGAAACAAAACTACACAAAGGGCCAAATTTGGAACCTTAGCAAAGTCTCCAATGCTGGAGTCACGGGCCAGATAGGGAAAGAGTATAACTCTGAGATTTGGGCTAGGCATATCAGAGAAGATTCAGTAAACAACACTGAACCCAAGAACCTTCTTGATCTGCTAAAATAAACTGCTATAGGATAGCAAGGATAGAGTATGTCTGAGAACCATACAAAGGATTCAACTGTAGTGAATGCCTTGCAAACTGATACTTTGACTCCTCAAGATCTACCATCCACCTCCTCTGGCTATTAAACTAAATAAGTAGGTCAAGCTGCAGCAAGACCAGTTGGGAAAGATAGCCTTGCTATAAAGGAATAAAGGGATTACTAACTGAAAAAGTTATAGGACCTGATATGTGACAAAAAATAATTGTTGAGAATGCCTTAGAATGCATTCTGAGGGTGTATTTCTAACAGAGGAATAGGGAAGAGGGACCAGGAAGGGAGGAGGCTGACAAGATTGCAGTATCAAGCAAAGTCCTGCTCAACTTAACTCTGGCTTAGTTTGAGATGACTTGTGGAAACAGTGCAGACCTTATCTCCAAACTGCTCAGAGGGGGAAGGTATGGATTATTTATACCCCTATGCCCCTCAGGCATTGGTTAAAAGCTGCCCCTTTTAATAAAAAAGAATATTTAAATTTCCAGACAAATTTAGCTCTCTGTGGGCAAAGGTAAAGCTGGTTCTAGAAGCCTGACCAAAAAAGACGAATGTTGGCTTTTAAAACAGAAGCCTTATTGTGCGTTGTGCATAAAAAACGTTCTAGGGATTCAAGGGTATGTGTACAGAACACTGACAGTATCAGCCACAAGACCCTTTTTATTATGCTCCATGGTTCATGTAGAAAATTACTCCTGCATTTAGAGTGAGGTAAATTTCCATTACAAGTTGCAAGGGATGATCATAGGAATGACAAATACACTGTCAGTTGGTTCTGTAGCCAACAGTTTTAATCTATTTTAAATGGAATATGTGCTTCTGCACTTGTTTTGATGGGTTTGTGTTCAAATTAATCCATTCATGATTTGCAAGCAAAAGTGTGGGTGATTAGCGCAAAAAGCTGGGGTCTTGGTATGCAAAGTGCAGCTGTGGAATAGATTTTTTTGTTCTTCAATGTGAAAGTTTAATACAATTATGGCCTCATTAATTCCATGCACTATCCTATTTAGTAAAAGGCTTTCTGAGAAAACTAGATGAGGAATGAGGGTAGGCAAAGCCAGGGGTAATTTTCTTCAGGAAAAAAAAAGATGAAGTAATCAAATTGGAAGATATGAGTGTTTAGAGAATAGGCATCATTCCTTGTTAAATACTGAACAAAAGACACAGTTAGTAGAAAATTAAAATATCCTTTCAACATGATATTAAAGCTTTTGTAGATTTCCAAAAAATTTACGCTCTAGTCTTCTAGTAGACAACATGATAGGCATGCATTTTCTAAAATTACATCATAGATCTATTTGTTTTAGCTATAAAATTAACTTAAATTATATAATAGGGGAAAGAGAAAAAATAAAATTGAAATAAGAATGGCCACAGGTTGACTATGGACCTCTGTTGTCTGACCCAAGTTCCTATGCCTAACACACAGTGAGGTCAGACAAACTGTAACATCGAAGTTTTATTGCAAAGACTGGGCAAGGGAGATGAGAATGGATGGCTTAGTCTGAACTTCCTGATGGTTTGAGGAGAGGTCTGCATGGTATGCGACCTTCCTCTGACTGGCTGGAGGTAAGGTAAGAGGAATCTCAGTCATCAGCCTTCTAGTTCCAACCAGTCTGGGGTCCACTTGCTTGTACTCAGTCTGAAATCACTATGCTCCACCTGTGCAGGGGCCTTAGTTCCTATAGAAGAACTCAGAGATATATATTAGATTGCTACACATATCCCATGAGCAGGAACCAGGACCTTGCCCCATCCCTGAACTAGTGTTCCTTGACAGTCTTTCTTCATTTCTGCATCCCCTACTCCTCTAACTGAGTGTTCCCTGGTGGTTCAGATAGTAAAGAATCTGCCTGTAATGCAGGAGACCCAGGTTTGATCCCTAGATTGAGACGATTCCCTAGAGAAGGGCATGGCAACCCACTCCAGTATTCTTGCCTGGAGGACAGAGGAGCCTAGTGGGCTACAGTCCATGGGGTCACAAAGAGTGGGACACTATTGAGCAATTAACACTAACACTCCTTTACATAGTAACTGTTTGAGTCTGCTCTTTTGAACTCGGGGAAGGTCTAGGAGGCTGAAACTTTTTTCCTACAAATAATAAATGGGGGGCACAGAAGAAAGGCTTTGTGTCCAATGGGCCTCATACTGCTCAGTTTCACCTCATCCTTTCTGGTCTAAAACAAATGAAGAGATATATGGAACAGATGAGTATCTCCCCAAAAGCCCAGCTGAGCCCCCTGATGAAGCAGATTTGCCCCAACTCACCCACAGAGACACATATAATAAATAAAAGGTTGCTGTGGCAAGCCACTAAGACTTGGGATGGTTTGCTATTCCAATAGCATGTGTGTGCATGCTCAATCTCTAAGTTGTGTCTGACTCTGTGACCCACCAGGCTCTTCTCTTCATGGGATTTCCTAGGCAAGAATACTGGAGTGGGTTGCCATTTTCTTCACCAGGGGATCTTCACAAAGCTGGTGTCAAACTCATATCTGCTCTGTCTTCTGTGATTCCAATGGCAGACTAATACAATAAATCAGTCCCTTAAATCTGAATACTCTACCTTTTTTATACACATTATATATTCTGATACTATAAAATTATATCAAGTCTTTCCATAAAAAAGCTTTATGGCTCTCAAGGTCAGATCTATTAGGGACAGAAACAAAAAAAAGTGGAAATAAACCATTGTTTTTGAGTTATGCTTTTTGAGAATATGAATCATCAATGACCTTGAACATCGTTCCACCTCTCTGGAACTCAAATACTGGAGAAGATGACCTGCATAACTCCTTTAATTTCAATATTCTATGATTACTTGCATTGATATAACATGGAGTCCAAGTCCCAGGCAAGATGCTTACTGTAGGAAACACAGTCCCCTTACCACCTATTCTATTCCCTCAATTTCACTTTAGTAAAACAGGTGTGTGTGTGTGTGTGTGTGTGTGTGTGTATAATGGGTCAACATCTTTGAGTAGTTTATATATATAAACTACTATATATAACTACTCAGAGATGTTGAGCCTTTGCAGAAATCATGGCTAGAATTTTGCAGAATAACACAGAAAATTTGGTTACAAAGAACAAGCTGCCATTCTGTATAAACATGCAGAAATATACAGGCGAGTTATGAAAACTGATTGTGCTGACATCTGCAAAACCACATCAAGGATGGGTGGTGCTAAATACAGCAGTATACTTACAGAATTCGATAGTCTTCCTTTTCTCTAAGCTGTAGAGCCTGATCAACCCAAGATGTGGAGTAACTCACATGTAAGGAAAAAGTGCAAAGATGAATTGTAATTGATTCTGTGGGGCTGTTCTATGCCCTGAAGTGAATACCCTTTTTCCTATCTCTGCCACCATCAGAATTAAATTATTCTGTCTTTTTCTTCAACTAGGGTATGATGTAAGGATGTAAAAAAGCCTCTTTCTAAAACTCTCTTTCACACTAGCTAATAAAAATAGTTTAAATATTGCCATTTCTATATATTTTCTGTAAATCATTTCCAGAATGATGACATATTACATCATTTTGTAGCTATTGATATATTAGCAGAGATAAGTGTTCTTATTCCTAAAATAACATATTAGTGAAGGTTTCTTTCTTTATGTCCTCCAAAACATAACTCAGCCTCAGTGACTAAATGAACTGAAAGCCTTTTAGCTTCCCTTGATCCAGATATAATGCCCTTTTCCAGTTTATATTCAACCACCTTCCATGTCCAACCATCTTCCTGTATGTATGAATTCTAGATTCAAGTCAAACATAGTTCTGAGATAATAGTTTATATTCTAAAATATACATTTTCTTATATGTACATATAATTTTCAAATAGTTTATATTTATTTTAGCATGTTAAATGATATTAATTACTATCAAGGAAAATAATTCCAGGAAGGAGAAAAGAAAGTAAAACATGGCAATTGTAATTAGAGTGATAAGGGAAACATGTTGGAGGAAATGGCATTTGAGTAAAAATCTGAGAGTGTAAGAAAGTGGCCCATATGTTTGTTTAGGAGGAGAACATGCCAGGAAGAATTAGTGCAAACTGGAAAGGCTCTGAGGCAAGCACCAGCCTTCTGTGTTCATGATTTGAAATGGAATGAGTATAGGGGAGACTGTTAGGAGATGAGGTCTGAGAGATAACAGACAGATAATGTGAACCTTGGAGGACATTGTAAAGAATTTGCTTTTACTCCAAATGAGATAGAAAGCCTTGGAGGGTTTTGATCAGAAGAATGGTGTAATCTGTTTCAAGTTCCAACAAGGTCATTCTGGCCATCGCCTTGGCCATTGATCTTGTAAGGGCAAGGGCAGATGGCAGGAAAGTTAGGAGTCTACTGCAGTGATCCAAGTGAGAGAGAACAATGGCTGGATAACAGAGCTGTTGAGAGTTGGTCCACTTCTGCATAGACGCTGAATCTAAAATCAGTAAGTTTTTAGTCATATTGGATATGACTTGTGAATAAAGAGAAGCATGAAAAAAAAAAAGGGATTTGGGGCTTACAACTGGAAGGACAGAGTTCCTACCTATTAAGGTTAGAAGATAGTAAATAGAACAGACATGAAAGGAGATATCTGAAAGTTAGTTCTGAATATGTTACATATGAGACACATCTAACAGACCTTCAGATGACAGTAGGATAACAAGTTAAAATGCAAATCTGTAATTCAGTGTAAAAATCCAGGCTAGAAATGTGAATTTGGGAGATGTGCCTACATAAATTACATTTAAAGCCTTCAACTGGATGAGATCACCAAAAGAATAAGTGTAGATGAAGAAGAAAAAAGCACTGATTGAAGGCAAAAGCTACTGAAACATCAACAAGATGAGGAATGATTAACAACTGCAGGATTTAGTAACATGGATCTCAGTATCCTTCCTTTTTAGTAGGTGGAAAACACAATTGCAGGACTGAATCTTCAAGACCAGACAAAAATTTTAGGAACTTTGCTGTACATAAAGAAGTGAAATAGGAGATTTGGAATGAGGAGAGGTGTTTTGTTTTATTTCTCTATGTTTATTTGTTTTAATGATGGGAGAAATATGTTTGCATATTAAATTAAGATGATTCATCACAGAGGTAAAAACTGATGATATGGAAAAGAGAGGGTTGAATTAAAGGAACTATATCTTGAAAGGGGAGAAGAAATGGGGTATTGTAAATAAGTGAAGTATTTGGCCATGGCTAGGGCCACAAATGCTTAACTCATATTAATTAAGTTATACTAATGAAAGAAAGCAAAATGTACAACCTAAGATATAAGTAGAGAGGTCGTTTTGATAGCTCCTACAGCATGTGGAAATTCTCTACTATATTTTCTGAATTTAAGGGCAACTATATTTATATGGAGGAGGGCATGGCAACCTACTCCAATATTCCTGCCTGGAGAAGCCTATGGACACAGGAGCCTGGTGGACTACAGTCCATGGGGTCACAAAGAGTCAAACACGATGGAGCAACTAACACTGTCACTTAACTCTATATTTATATGGAGAACAGAATATGACATGTGAAGAGAGATCAAGGTATATGCAATCAGGGGAGAGGGAAAATGAACCAGCCAGGGAAATGCAGTCTAATACTGTCTTATTAATACACATTTGAGATGAACAGTCACAGATTCAGAGTGAGATCAGGCTATATCACTATGTGTTCTTCCCCCAGAATGAGCTGCTATGTACTTAATTTAGTCTTTCAGTATGGAATCAGAGGAACATTTGATTTCAATACCATTTTTGTTTTGCCTAGCAAGTACAAGGAAATGAGAGCAGTGCAAGGAAACGAGAGAGAAGGGTGTGATTACAATGACAGACCATGGAATTTAAGCTGGCATAGCAGAATAAGGAAGAATTAAATACAGGAGAGAGATGACGATACTGACAGGAATAATGGCAGGCAGGGTCTAGTGAAGAGGGGCTGCTGCAATGGGAGTACAAGAAAGCAGGAGAGAAAAAGTTTAGAAGGGGCAGAAGTGTTGGAAGCTGGAAGACTGAAATTTTGAAGAGCTTGCTGCTACTGGAAATGACAACATTTTAGGGATGACCATGAAATAAGTAGTTGAGTGAGGGTCAAGGGCATGCTCACTGAAGAGAAAAGTGGAAGGAGTGCAGGCCCGGAATACGGGAACTATCACCCTGTGGGTATTAATAGTATTTTGATGGCATCTTTCTTCCGCAGTGGTTGTCTATGCTAAGAGAGGACTCTTCTTATTTCACTTATGAAACCCCCATGTCATTTGACCAAGCACCCTGTTAATTCTAAGAGATGCCTATTTTTAATGTGATTAGGTACAGTGGAATACTAGCAGAGAAGAGGATCACACACATTTTGATTTAGAAAAGGCAGAGAAAAATTTGCAAAGTATTGAAAAAGCAAATTAATGGAAAACCAGAGATGATCTTATTGGGACTTTAAGAAAGCAAGAGACATGATAAAACCCATGTATTCCTAAGGAATAGAGATTAGAGCTGAATCAAAGAAAGAGAGAATAGGCTAAATTATGAGATAAAAATTTCACAAAAGCCACTTAAATTTCACCAAAGTGTTGTCTTGTTCTTCAGAGATATCACCCTGCCTGTAACTGCTAGACCTATAAAGTCAAGATATCTAGACAATGCTTGGCAACTGAGTACCACTGAATATTAGCCCTTTTGCCCTTCATTTTGTAAATCATAAAAGTGTGAAAACTAGATGTAATTTGTATGAACAGTGAAGAAAAGGGGGAATATGCTGAAATTTCCTTTACCTTTTTTGTAATCTCTTTAATTTTAATATACTTAAAGAACATCTCCCAATCGAGTAACAGTTAGCTATAGTCAGATTTTAATCAATAAAAAGATGGTGGAAACTAGTCAGCATCCAAGATCAATAAGATTACATCATAAAGACTCTTTCTACCTATAGCATATGAAGATGGATGTCTTATTTAGTGACATGAAAATTGTAACTATGTTGCTTAAAGAAAGAAACAAAAGAGACTGAAGTTTAATTATACTGTTTTATTTCCCTTGCAGCTGTGTCCCATTAGCCACTGAGCAATGGGAAAGTTC
This sequence comes from Capricornis sumatraensis, assembly GCF_032405125.1. Lineage (NCBI taxonomy): Eukaryota > Metazoa > Chordata > Mammalia > Artiodactyla > Bovidae > Capricornis > Capricornis sumatraensis. The sequence goes on along the minus strand of NC_091081.1, from coordinate 18,228,932 downwards.
TTTGTAATCTTTGACCCTCCTACCAATACAGTCCTATGCAAACTGGTAATTACAATCAATTATAGGCCACAGAGTGGTGAAAGAGACATTTTTTTTTTCCCTCTTGCAGAGGCCTATGAATTAACTTTACAGTCAAACTATAACTCTTCAATTTCTGGGCCTGAATCTACTAATAAGTTCAAGATATACGGTTGTCTTTACTATTGTAATAAGCTGCTAAGAATTGTGATGTTTCCCATTCTAATTCTCATCAGAGGTTGAGTTTTTTATGGGTAGACATATTTTGTCTTGTTCTTGGGTATCAAGAGCATGCAAAGCTCCTATGTGAAATTGCCATAATAAGGAGAATAATAAGAGCAGATAAAACATAACCACATTTTTGAATGCAGTCAATGGATTAATATATTCATTCTCTTTGATATCTGCAGAGAAGAAGCATAGACACTCGGTTTGAATATTTCCTTAAAGTTACACAAGAAGTACTGAGTTGAGGAATTGTACTCAAGTCATTTAGCTTAGAGATTATCTTATTTTATGTACTATATGGTCTCATTGCCTGTTGCGATCTTTACGGATCTATATAAAACTTCATGGGAAAAGGGCTATAGTAAAAAGGAGAATAAACAAGTAGAGATAGCACTTACCACGCTACCAAGGGAACATTTCATGCAAAGATGGGCTTGATAAAGGACAGAAATGGCTGGACCTAACAGAAGCAGAAGACTTTAAGAAGAGGTGGCAAGAATACACAGAAGAACTGTACAAAAAAGATCTTCATGACCCAGATAATCATGATGGTGTGATCACTAATCTAGAGCCAGACATCCTGGAATGTGAAGTCAACTGGGCCTTGGAAAGCATCGCTACGAACAAAGCTAGTGGAGGTGATGGAATTCCAGTTGAGCTGTTTCAAATCCTGAAAGATGATGCTGTGAAAGTGCTGCACTCAATATGCCAGCAAATTTGGAAAACTCAGCTGTGGCCACAGGACTGGAAAAGGTCAGTTTTTATTCCAATCCCAAAGAAAGGCAATGCCAAAGAATGCTCAAACGACTGCACAATTGCACTCATCTCACATGCTAGTAAAGTAATGCTCAAAATTCAAGCCAGGCTTCAGCAATACGGGAACTGAGAACTTGCTGATGTTCAAGTTGGTTTTAGAAAAGGCAGAGGAACCAGAGATCAAATTGCCAACATCTGCTGGATCATGGAAAAAGCAAGAAAGTTCCAGAAAAAAACATCTATTTCTGCTTTATTGACTATGCCAAAGCCTTTGACTGTGTGGATCACCACAAACTGTGGAAAATTCTGAAAGAGATGGGAATACCAGACCACCTGACCTGCCTTTTGAGAAAGCTGTATGCAGGTCAGGAAGCAACAGTTAGAACTGGACATGGAACAACAGACTGGTTCCAAATAGGAAAAGGAGTACGTCAAGTCTGTATATTGTCACCCTGCTTATTTAACTTATATGCAGAGTACATCATGAGAAAGGCTGGGCTGGAAGAAACACAAGCTGGAATCAAGATTGCTTGGAGAAATATCAATAAGCTCATATATGCAGATGACACCACCCTTATGGCAGAAAGTGAAGAGGAGCTAAAAAGCCTCTTGATGAAAGTGAAAGAGGAGAGTGAAAAAGTTGGCCTAAAGCTCAACATTCAGAAAACAAAGATCATGGCATCCAGTCACATCACTTCATGGGAAATAGATGGGTAAACAGTGGAAACAGTGTCAGACTATTTTTGGGGGCTCCAAAATCACTGCAGATGGTGATTGCAGCCATGAAATTAAAAGGCACTTACTCCTTGGAAGAAAAGTTATGACCAACCTAGAGAGCATATTCAAAAGCAGAGACATTACTTTGCTGACTAAGATCTATCTAGTCACGGCTATGGTTTTTCCTGTGGTCATTTATGGATGGGAGAGTTGGACTGTGAAGAAGGCTGAGTGCCGAAGAATTGATGCTTTTGAACTGTGGTGTTGGAGAAGACTCTTTAGAGTCACTTGGACTGCAAGGAGATCCAACCAGTCCATTCTGAAGGAGATCAGCCCTGGGATTTCTTTGGAGGGAATGATGCTAAAGCTGAAACTCCAGTACTTTGGCCACCTCATGTGAAGTGTTGACTCACTGGAAAAGACTCTGATGCTGAGAGGGATTGGGGGCAGAAGGAGAAGGGGATGACAGAGGATGAGATGGCTGGATAACATCACGGACTCGATGGACGTGAGTCTGAGTGAACTCTGGGAGTTGGTGAGGAACAGGGAGGCCTGGCGTGCTGCGATTCATGGGGTTGCAAAGAGTCGGACACGACTGAGCGACTGAACTGAACTGACGCTACTGAACAGCCTTTGAGGATCAAGAATTTCTTATTGACTGCATCTTCTCTCGTTTAGCTTTAAAAGGAATGTGATTTTCCATTGCAGATGTGATTTATCACATTCTCATCACATGCTCACTGCAATGTGATAAAGAAAAGGCAAATGGCAAAGGTCTTACAATTCAGTTGAAAATGCCTAAAGCTTATAACTTCTGATGTATCCCTGACCAATGCAGAACTAAGTATGTGCTGGAGCTTTGAGTGAAGTATGGAGGAAGAGACATAAATAAGTGATTAAGGTGATAGTCTTTCAATTTCCTGGTGTTCAGAGCAGCATGTATTTTGAGAGGAGGAAGGAAAGGTTTCTTAAACTGTTAGAGATGCTTAAGATATGATAAATTACCCAAAGTTTACAACCCCTTCCCTCACAGAAACTGCCTCACAATTTGTAGAGCCAAGTGCAAAATAAAAACTCAGAGCCTTTTGTTCAGAGATTTAAGCATTTCAAGACAGAGTGAGTAGAACAGTAAATCAAGCATGGGATCTTCTGAGCACGGGCTTTGTATGACTGCACAGGTCACACACCCATGAACCTGGCCTGACTCCCTCCCATTTCTAGTGTTGATTCTTACTCATTGAGAATGGCAGACCAGTCTTTCTCAAACACTTTTCCTGATCTCCTGTGTGTTCCTCCATTCTAATAGCACAGTACACATCTTTCTCCAGTGAAAGTGAAAGAAAGTCACTCAGTTGTGTCTGACGCTTGTGACCCCATGGACTATAGACCTAGCCTACCAGGCTCTTCTATCCATAGAATTCTCCAGGCAAGAATTCTGGAGTGGGTTGCCACGCCATCTCCAGGGAATTTTCCCAACCCAGGGAGCAAACCCAGGTCTCCTGCATTGCAGGCAGATTCTTTACTGTCTGAGCTACCAGTGGAACTCGTTATTTCCCAGACTCACAATCAGAGAAATGCTTTCCAATCCATTCAGGTCTCCTTCACGCTGAGCTAGATGTTGATTTTTCTATCAGGTATACATGGATGAGACAGGCCAGCAGCCCCTTCCTTCCTAGTCTCAGGCCTGACCAGTCCTGGGTGTACTGAGAGAGAGAAAAATCAGCCCTCCTACTCTTCTCCATGGCTTCATAAATATTTGTTTTCCAAATATGGTATAGAAAAACTTTCCTCATTATTTCCCCCTTCACAAAAGACTGCAGGATTAAAATAGCTCTATCAGTGATCTTTCATTCTTCTGTTTTTGCCAAAAACTAGAAATAAACTTTGTAAAGGTCAGTTCTAGGAAATGCATTTTAAAAAGCAGAAAATTGAATGATAGTTAAATGTATCTTCATTCTAATCTTTCTGTATTGCTGTAAAAAGAGCTTGTCCAAGTTTTCTTTCTTGGGGCTATTTCTTCGTCACTTTTTTTTTTTTTTTTTTTTTGACAGTACTTTTGTTGAAAGTTTATCTTTTATTAGCTTTTAGGCCTCCAGTCATCATGCACTGAAAAATCCTTTGGGGCATGTTGAACTTTTATTCTAGTGTTGTCTCTCTCTCTCAAAGCCTTATCGCTATCATTTCTTTGAAAGGCTGTCCCCAGCTTAATATGTGAAGGTTAGTCTCTGACAGAACCTTTTAATCAAACTCAGCACAGGATTCAACCAGTAGTATTACTATTTCAGTCTCGTATTTATGAGTTTAATTAGCCTGATTAGATATATAGCAGAGAAACTTTGACCATTAAAGAAAATTTGTTGATAATTATTTAAATTTTTCTTGCCTTCTTTTAAAAGATATCCTTGAATATGCTTAGAGTTAATAATTATACTTATGCCAATAGAATAAATCACACATCTTGAATATTTGTACATTTATAAGAATATAAATTTATATTGCTATATTATGTATTTCTCTGCAAAGTTACACCTGATTTTTACTGACCAGCTGAGCATCAATAATGTTACATATTTTCCTTATGTAACATTTTCCAATGTTACATATTGCCACTTAGATAAGAAAATATGTGCAAAATCACATTAAGGTCACCCTCTGAAGAATATTATTGTATGCTTCATGCAGAATTTAAATGTTATTTAAATTAAGCAGTTTAATTAATAACATAAATTAAATATTTATGTTATTACCCAGAGGGTAGTGGTTAGTCTTTGAGGCTCATTAGCAGGAGAACACACAAAACTGGAAAGATATAAAGGAAGGTTTATTTTCTTTGTTGAGCTGCAACTAATTGCATTAAAATAAACCACGTACTTTTGCCAGCTTTAATTCTCATAGAAGAGTAAGCGATCCAAACTCCAGTCTTTTGATGTGGTCATATATCTATTGCCAAGTTTCTTTTTAAAGTCCCCCAGATAAACATGTATGCCAATTAAGCAATATAAAATAGAGAGGAACTTGTTGTGCCTGCGTGCCATTTTCTCATTAATTCTACGAAATGACTCTGGGACTTATTCCCACTATTATCCAGTAGATTAAACGACATCTTCCCCCAATTGACTGCGGTAAAAGTGCCAGGTTTGCTTTCATCTTGGACTCTACACTCTTTGAAAGAAGACCAGACCAAACAGTGCCCTTTTGCGGCTGAAGATGCCTTTCTTCATAATGTCATCCATTGGAGAAAGGTTTGAGGAAAGGTCAGCTTTATCCCAGTGTAAAAGAAAATGCCAGCAATTCAAGTAAAGCCAGTTACTGCTACTTAGAAGTATCTTCATTTCAAGTTCTGTTGCAATAATTTACCCATTAAATAGATTCAAAACACCAAATAATAGCATATACAACACACCTATATATGTATCATACTTCAAAATAAAATACATTTCACTTAAGATAACGTAGTTTTAAAGTATGAAGAAAGAAATCATTAAACAGGGTAGAGATGACACTCTATTCCATTCGAACTTCGGGCATAAAAACATTTGAAATGTTAATTGAGTGGATGTAAAGAAAGAACTATTTACCATGGTGTAGCCAAGGACAGAATAATCAATAAATAATATGAAGAACAGTGACAAAAAGGAATGGGAAACCATGATCATCTCTAGCTTTGTATGAATCAGAACACAAAGTAATATAACTAGAACTAGGAAAAAGTTGTTGCTGTAGGAGCTCTGACTGCAAGTAAAGGAACACACCTCTACCAAACCATGGTCAGTGAATGGGTGGGAAATGGGCATAAGTAAGGACCAAATGTTCTTCCCTTTCTCCCTATGATCTCCTAATGGTATATCCCATTGACTCAACCAAATGAGAAGCAAGAGTGAAAGGTGGCATTAAAATTAGAATTTCTGACTTCAAATGAGGGCAGAAAAGAACAGAAAAATGTCCTTGGGAATATGAAGCAAAACCAGTACCCATATATTTTGGTTTATCTTATTTGAAACTGAACCCTGCATTTCAACACATACTTTTTGTCAAGACCCTTGACACTTTTGGAATAGACGTCTGGAAACAGAGGTCTGCCAAGATGAGAAGAGTTTGAAGGAAAAAAAAAATAGTTTTAGGGAAAAAGACATTAAACATTTATGCTATTTTTGCTATTTAAATGAAATCATTATATTAACATTATGTTAATAATTATATTATTTCCTCTTCACATTATTGATACTAAGATGTCTTCTGGTAATCATAAACAGAGACTGCCATTTTGATTTTAGCCCCTTGGCACATTAACTATATATTCTGACTTCTTAGAGTTCTTGGAATAACACAAATTGGCTTCACATCAAAGAACCAGATTGGAACATTTATTCACTTCATAATTCTTTACTATGATACTCATAAAAACAAGCAATTCAAGTGCTATTTTATTTGTCTTTTATCCTTAAGTGTTATTGCAATGAAAATAGGAAACAACCACACAGATCCCTGTGCTGGAAATTCCCACATTATATTGATCCTAGCATAATAAACATACTGAATTCCCCTCCCATATTTCAGAAAAGTATTTCACCTTTACTTACTTTCAATAAGTTTTTTAATGTCTACGTGGCATATAATTGTGTTGTTAGAAATGTTTACATAATTCCTGTTCTCAAAATAATTAAAATTAAGATAAGGATCAAGACTTAGACAAATAAAAAGTTTCACATTAATACAATTGAGTAATATAATACAAAATTAAATGAACTCTATCATAGGAATAAACCTCACATTTGCCATTCCTATATGTCCCAATGAGCTCTTTAAATGCTGCTGATTCACACATACCTTTGAGAAAAGTTCATATGAATATGCTCCATGGCCTTGATAAGGAGCAGTCCCAGGCTATAAAGAGGTAGAATCAAATTGTGAAACCTACTGATAATGTATCTATATCTCAGCTTCAGGTTTATAAGTCAGGATATGAAGAAGAAAGACAAAGAAAGAAAATAGTATAGAATCTTCTTTCTCTAGGATTGATGAAATATTCATATTACTCTTCAAATATTAATTTGAGATTTATATGCGATAATTTCAACCATGATCTCATATGTATTTGCCTATGTGAAACAGAAAATAAGCTTCTTTTGTATCTTAAGTCCTGATATATCTAGAGTAGTCTAAAATTTATTCAAGAATGTGTTTTCAGTATACTATACCTTGCAGGCACTGGTTTTCTTTTAATTTTATATGTTAGTATTCATATAGTAAAGTTCATTCTTTTTTTGGTGTAACTCTAAAATTAGGACACCAAATGGCTTCATAATGCCAAAAGCTAGTTTTCATTATCCATTTATTGTCACACACACACACCCCTCCTCCCTTGACACACACACAGTTATCTCACTGATAGATTCTCTGTTTATCTATAGATTCTCTATCTATAAAATACTTGATCTATTCACTAATGACATGTAAATCAAATCAAATTGTATTCATATATCACAGAAACACTTGAAATTTATTTCTTCCAATCAGCATGCCTTATATTCACTCAAGTTTTTTTCTGTATTGATAGTTGAGTTTTTGTTGTTTTTAGTTGTTGAGTTTGATAATTATGGGTAGAGCTTCTATAGACATTTATGTACTTTTAAAAGTGATCATAAGTTATTATTTCTCTAGATTAAATAGTAGTGATGCTGCTGAGTTATTTAGTAAATGTACATTTAAGCAACTGCCATATTGCTTTCTGTAGCGGTATCATTTTGCATTCTCTTCAGTTATGGGTGATAAGCTGATTTGCACAGTACCCATCCTGATATTTGGTATGGTTAGTGTTTTTTTTTTACTTTATCTACACTAAAAGATACACAGTATATCTCATCATGGCCTTAATTGTAACCCTCTAGCAATTAATGATGTTGTGTAGAAATAGTGTCTTCTTAAATAATTGGTTGATTTTGCCAGGGAAATCATCTGAGTTGGTGATTTCTTTTTAGGAATATTTTGCAAATTACATTTCTATAATAGCTATAGAATTTCCCTTGATAAGAAAAGATCTATTTGATCTGAGTTGCCCAATGTATGTGCCTAAAGTTGTACACATTCCCTTGTTATCCTTTAAATATTTTCACAATCTAGTGTAACACTCCTTTCATTGCTGACATTGGTGATTTGTCTCTTTCTTTGTTAATCTTTGCTATAGGTTTATTACTTGTATTATCTTTACAAAGAAGCAGAGTTTGGTTCATTGTTTTTTCATTAGTGTAAATCTATTTTCAATTTCAGCGATCTCTTATCTTTGTTATTTCCTCTCTCTTGCTAATCTGTATTCATTTTGTTCTTTTTCACCTTTATTCTAAATAGAAGCTCACATTATTGACTTGAAATCTTCTCTTCTAAACAATTACTATTATAAAGTTCTCTTTATGCATTGCTTTAATTGCATCCCACAAATTTTGATATGTTGCATTTTCATTTTTTGTTTAATTCAAAATACTTCCTTATTTTTGCTTGAGATTTTCTCTTTAACCCCAGGGGTTATGCAGAATTGTGTTGATGAATTTCCAAAGTATTGAATATTTTCTTATCATTTTTCTGTTATTGCTTTCTAGTTTAACTCTATATTGGTCACAGACACACATGTTAATTTCTATTCTTTTAAAATTATTATTTTTTTTATGATACTGGATATGGTCTATCTTGCTGTCTCATGCACTTGAAAAGAATGGATATTTTGTGGTTGTCGGATATTATCATTTTTTAAATGTCAACTTAGTTCAGGGTGGTTCATGATGTTTCTCCTTTCTTCCATAACCTTATTTTTTGTCTATTCGTTCTATACATAATGGAGAAAGGAGTGTTGATTTTTCCATCTGTAATTGAAGATTTCTCCTCTCAATTCTGGTGGTTTTTTTGCTCTCTATATATTTGAAGCCAATATATACACTCAGATTTAGAACTGTTAATAGCTTAGGTTTATTGATTAGGATCGGATCCATTCAGGTTCCATCCAGGAGTTTGTTATGGCATTCATTGCCAACCTCCTCCCTTTTAATGCTCTCCTTGGTGTTTTATGTTTCTCTGGGGATCTCTTTTACTTCCCTTCAGAAATAGAGCTGGAGTTCTGTTTGCCCACTCTGTCACACAGGTCTATGGCTGCACCATGTCTGAAGCAAGCCATTAGAAGACAGGGTGAGGGGAAAATGCCAGGTAAGTCTGTTTCTGAGCCCCAATCAAAGAAGAAAGTTCCCCTTCCTCTGCATTTTGCCTCCTGTGATTTTCCACTGACCATTCTCCTACCATACTCAGCAAATTGCTTGGGGATTAGAGCATGAGAAAGTGGAGAAAATAATTAAATTAAGGTTAAGGTGGATTTCTCACCTTTTTCAGTGTTAAGAGCTCCTTTTCTCACATCCTGAACCAAAATAAGAGTGCTTTTCCAAGAGCTCTTCGTCTGTACCTGAGTGCCACTTCTGGGTTTCCTAGTGTAGTGTGTTCAGGCTGGAGACTACTCAAGGGGGGAAAAAATGGTGAACTTGCTGCTGATTTGATGTTACTTTGAACTCTGATTTTCCCAGCGTGCCTGCTGCTATTTACCTTTCAGTGTTCTCAGATAGCTACTACATGCATCCAATCCAGGTTTTATAATTGCGTTTCGTGGGAGAGAAAAGATAGAATGTGTTTATTTCATCTTATCACATACTCAAACACACAAAAAATTAAATATGACTTAAGTTTTTGCAAAGGTCCATCTAGTCAAAACTATGGTTTTTCCAGTAGTCATGTACAGATGTGAGAGTTGAACTATAAAGAAAGCTGAGTGCCGAAGAATTGATGCTTTTGAACTGTAGCGTTGGAGAAAACTCTTGAGAATCCCTTGGACAGCAAGGAGATCCAACCAGTCCATCCTAAAGGAAATCAGTCCTGAATATTCTTTGGAAGGACTGATGCTAAAGCTGAAACTCCAATACGTTAGCCACCTGATGTGAAGAATTGATTCATTTGAAAAGACCCTGATGCTGGGAAAGATTGAAGGCAGGAGGAAAAGGGGACAACAGAGGATTAGATGGTTGGATGGCATCATTGACTCAATGGACATGAGTTTGAGCAAGCTCTGGGAGTTGGTGATGGACAGGGAAGCCTGGCATGCTGCAGTCCATGGGGTCTCAAAGAGTCAGACACGACTGAGAGAATGAACTGAAGTTTTTACAAAATATATCTGCTAATGAAATTAAGAAAATACAGTGAAAACCAAGAAAAGTCTCTCTTGGAAGATTTTATCATGTTTCAGCTATATTCTATTGCTGATAATTACTTCTATTTATATTATTTGTGTATCACCTTTCAGTTAACAAAGTCTTATCTAATAATTCTCTAGCTTTACATGAGTCAATTAAAATATATATAACATTTGAAATAGTTTGGTGGGGCTTTGTGACACAGAGTAACACATTTTCTACCACAGATTTTCAAGGATCATATAATGAAAATAAATCCATGTTATAAGTTTGGATGAGCAACTACTTCTTTGCTCCCTTGTTTTCATAGATGAAATTATGTAATTCATAAGTGTATTTCAGTCAACCATTCTTTTTGTTACATAGCTATATAATGGAAAGGTGACAGTTGCTCATTATGTTGTAGTCAGTCTTCTGGTAGCGGTTCATCTGGGCTAGTTCTTCCAGGATTTTCTTGCTAACACTCTTGCAGTATGCTATGTGTGTGTGCTCAGTTGTGTCCAGCTCTTTGTAACCCCATGGACTGTAGCCTGCCAGGCTCCTCTGTCCATGGAATTTTCCCAAAAAGAATACTGGAGTGAGTTGCCATTTCCTCCTCCAGGGCCTATTCCTGACTCAGGGATCAAAGCCGTAACTCTTGCATCTCCTGCACTGGCAAGCAGATTCTTTTACCACTGTGCCACCTGTGAAGCTGTTCTGAGCAAATATAAAGATAATTTATTTAATGATATTTTAATTTAAAAATTTAAACAAGATATTTTCAAAGTTTGAAATGGTATTTGTTTTTAAGATTCCTATTTAAAAGACAAGGGAACCTCAGATGGTTTCCCAATATAACTCCTTCATTCCTTGTTAATGAGAATTTACATTTAAAAAGCAAGAAATTTTCATATGTGTGTGTGTATGTGTGAGTGCTAGTTTTATTTTAAAGTTGAACCAGACCAAAAGCAGGAGCAGAACTTTAAAGCAATTTGTATGTCATAATTTTTCTTTTCTGAATATATTTGTTTAGATTTTTTCAATTTGCAATAAAAGCAAGATAAAATGTAAATTAAATCTAATGAAAAATGCTTCTAAGGGAACTTAAGTAAATTTAACCTTAGAGATTTAGGTGATCAGATTTATTGCCTATCACTAAAGCAAAACTGGACTATTGATATTTAGACATATCCGTAAGGTTTAAAATTGAATTTGAAAAGTTATGCAAATAATTTTTTAAAAGTTCTTAAAGATGTAAGCATACAACTTTTTACATTTTATTAGAATGGTTTCCAGATTTCTAAACATAAAATGTTTCTAAGTTGGCAAGCTATAGTTTGTTCAAGATTTGCTCAGATGTATTTTGAGGACTTTTTAAATTGCCTTTCTTTTCACTACTTTTCTCTTCCACTAAGAAGTAAACCCTTACTAAATCTATATATTTAGTAAAATAAAAAGAAAATACCATATCATTCTTTTTTTAATTTACATTTACTTATTTTAATTTGAGGCTAATTACTTTAAAATATTGTATTGGTTTTACCATACATCAACATGAATCCGCCACGGGTGTACACGTGTTCCAAATCCTTAACCCCCCTCTCACCTCCCTCCCCATACCATCCCTCTGGGTCATCCCAGTGCACCAGCCCCAAGCATCCCATATCCTGCATTGAACCTAGACTGGTGATTCGTTTCATATATGATACTGTACATGTTTCAATGCCATTCTCCCAAATCATCCCACCCTCTTCCTCTCCCACAGAGTCCAAAAGACTATTCTATACATCTGTGTCTCTTTTGCTGTCTCGCATACAGGGTTATCATTACCATCTTTCTAAATTCTATATATATGTGTTAGTATACTGTATTGGTGTTTTTTGTTTTGGCTTACTTCACTCTGTATAATCGGCTCAAGTTTCATCCACCTCATTAGAACTGATTCAAATGTATTCTTTTTAATGGCTGAGTAATACTCCATTGTGTATATGTACCATGGCTTTCTTATCCATTCATCTGCTGATGGACATCTAGGTTGCTTCCATGTCCTGGCTATTATAAACAGTGCTGCGATGAACATTGGGGTACATGCGTCTCTTTCAATTCTGGTTTTCTCAGTGTGTATGCCCAGCAGTGGGATTGCTGGGTCATATGGCAGTTCTATCTCCAGTTTTTTAAGGAATCTCCACATTGTTCTCCATAGTGGCTGTACTAGTTTGCATTCCCACCAACAGTGTAAGAGGGTTCCCTTTTCTCCACACCCTCTCCAGCATTTATTGCTTGTAGACCTTTGGGTCGCAGCCATTCTGACTGGTGTGAAATGGTACCTCATTGTGGTTTTGATTTGCATTTCTCTGATAATGAGTGATGTTGAGCATCTTTTCATGTGTTTGTTAGCCATCCGTATGTCTTCTTTGGAGAAATGTCTAGGTAGTTCTTTGGCTCACTTTTTGATTGGGTCATTTATTTTTCTGGAATTGAGCTGCAGGAGTGGCTTATATATTTTTGAGATTAGTTGTTTGTCAGTTGCTTCATTTGCTATTATTTTCTCCCATTCAGAAGGTTGTCTTTTCACCTTGCTTATAGTTTCCTTTGTTGTGCAGAAGCTTTTAAGTTTAATTAGATCCCATTTGTTTATTTTTGCTTTAATTTCCAATATTCTGGGAGGTGGGTCATAGAGGAGCCTGCTGTCATGTATGTCAGAGTGTGTTTTGCCTATGTTTCCCTCTAAAAGTTTTATAGTTTCTGGTCTTACGTTTAGATCTTTAATCCATTTTGAGTTTATTTTTAGAAAGTGTTAGAAACACTTTAGAAAGTGTTCTAGTTTTATTATTTTACAAGTGGTTGACCAGTTGTCCCAGCACCACTTGTTAAAGAGATTGTCTTTTCTCCATTGTATATTCTTGCCTCCTTTGTCAAAGATAAGGTGTTCATAGGTGTGTGGATTTTTCTCTGGGCTTTCTGTTTTATTCCATTGACCTATATTTCTGTCTTTGTGCCAGTATCATACTGTCTTGATGACTGTGGCTTCGTAGTAGAGCCTGAAGTCAGGCAGGTTGATTCCTCCAGTTCCATTCTTCTTTCTCAAGATTGCTTTGGCTATTTGAGGTGTTTCGTATTTCTATACAAATTGTGAAATTATTTGTTCTAGCTCTGTGAAAAATACTGTTGGTAGCTTGATAGGGATTGTACTGAATCTATAGATTGCTTTGGGTAGTATACTCATTTTCACTATATTGATTTTTCTGATCCATGAACATGGTATATTTCTCCATCTATTAGTGTCCTCTTTGATTTCTTTCACCAGTGTTTTATAGTTTTCTATATATAGGTGTTTAGTTTCTTTAGGTAGATATATTCCTAAGTATTTTATTCTTTTCATTGCAATGGTGAATGGAATTGTTTCCTTAATTTCTCTTTCTATTTTCTCATTATTAGTATATAGGAATGCAAGAGATTTCTGTGTGTTGATATTATATCCTGCAACTTTACTATATTCATTGATAAGCACTTGTAGTTTTCTGGTGGAGTCTTTAGGGTTTTCTAAAAGTTTCTATTGATCTCTTCATGAATTTTTTCTAGATGTCTAGCTAGTAATATCCTCTTAGTGGGTATAATACTGGATCAGCTTAATATCTGTGATGGAGTTAGAAGAGATAAAATTTTAGCTCTGCTGATAGAACTTTTGAAGTTTGTGAACCTACTTTATTTCTTCTCTTAGCATAATTGTAAACTGTTATGCAAAAATAATTGATCACCTGGTTGCGTGTGAAAATAAGTAAATTAGCAAAGCAGTCTTTCATTTTGTACTGCTCTATAATGCAAGACTGAATAATGTTCAGTTAAATGTATATACACTTTAAGAAAAAATAATTTAACATTTTTAGGTTTTTAACAGTTGTCAGTTATAGTCAATCTAAATGCTAGCACAATCTACTAGATCTAAAGAACAGATGAGCCTCCATTATAGATAACACATTTTGGGACTTCCAGATAAAGCAGGAAGTCATAGGAGATCTTACATGTATGTGAGAAAATAAGGGACACAAATGTACCATGGGTAACTCCTGATTTTCTGCCTGTTTTTACTTACCTTTAATGAATAGAAAGTGCTCAAGATTTATATTTTTGGTTTTATAGTTTTAAGGAACTAATCAGAGAGAAAATTTCAAATGACATTATATTTCTGACACTGTGATTATTGAAATGAGCTTGGCCTCCATAATGCACATAGAAGTGTATTTCATACCAAGTCTATTTGTTGTTTGTGAAGTTGGATAAATCTAAGTCTCAGGTTTTTCAGCCAAAAACTAGTATAATAGTATTTACTTCCTGTCATCATTATGCTGGTTTAAAAAGTGATTGAGTGATTGAAAACACTAGAACAGTCTAAAATGGAGCAAATAAAATTTTAGAAAGCAACAGGTTAATTCATAACATCTGTGTTTTGTTTAATAGTAGTCAACAAAATTGTCGTTAAGTGCAATGAATGCTATAATGCCTGGAAGATCCCCTGGAGAGGGGAATGGCTACTCACTTCAGTATTCTTTGGGCTTCCCTGGTGCCTCAGACAGTAAAAAATCTGCTCGCAATGTGGGAGAACTGGATTCAATACCTGGATCAGGAAGATCCCCTGGAGAAGGGTGTTGCTACCCACTCCAGTATTCTTGCCTGGAGAATTCCAGGCTCCAGGGGAGCCTGGCAGGCTACAGTCCATGGGGTTGCAAAGACTCAGACACAACTGAATGACTAACGCTTCACTTCTTCCAAAGCGAACTTGGCACTGTCCACTATTTGACTGAACATAATAGCTTAGAGACAATGGGTATGTAAAGCATTAGGAAGTTCTTAAACTTTTATTTTTTCTATTACAACACACATACCAAATATTTATACAGATGAATGAAAAAGCCCAATGAATTCACCAGATTACAAAGTATTAAACAGGTAGAAAGGACCCCGGGCCATATCAGTTTCTTTCTTATTCTCTATGTCTTCCCTCTTCCATCAGAGAATGTTCAGAGAAGTGTGCATGAGAACAAGAGTTTATGATATGGGCCACTTTAGAAGTACTCTTTTAAAAAATTAAAACCAATTATGTAGTTCAATGACTATTAAAATATTGTTTGATCAAACCCACAATGGAGTGTAATGACAGAGTTAAGTGCAACTACTTAGAGTATAAAGGCATATTAAGTGTCATATAATTTTAAAATCTTATTCTTTGCATTATTTCATTTTATCATTATTTTTTATTGCAGTATATAAATAGCTGCATTTTTATAGTTTATGGAATTATCACTCTCATTTTATTACATCTCATTTACCTGAAGCCATTCAGACTGGTGAGCCATGTACTATCTAGTGAAAAGAATGGCATCTAGTGACAACTCCTTTGAATTGCATACTCAATTAGATCCTGAGGGGCATGTATTCTCACTCAGTCTGTATTGGAATTTTTTTTAAGTTTGCATCTAGCTCTCCTCCTCAGGACCAATATTGAATTCCTGGACAAATTAAATTAGAATGTGAACTTCCTACCCCATATTATTGCAATGTGTTTGTGAACAATGTGGTGTCCTGCCACCTGGAGTATATGAGCTTTTGGTGGACTTAGATAATCTTGCTTTCTATAGTGATTACCTCTCAACTGAAAAATCTCCAAGTAAAGGTCAAGGAGAACAGCTTCACTCGGTCTCTTTTATCCCTATCATCAACACCACTGCAGTGTACTGAATCAGTTTCAGTTTGGTCTCCTTTTAAAAGTCACTGACATAGCAAAGAAACTGATGTTTTGACAACCACAGCCCACCAAAGCTATCAAACAGGGGAAAGACACAACTAACACCATTTCTATAGAATGAAGAAATCTTAAAAGAATTTTGACTCATTGCCCAAGAGGAATCTGTCAATCATTTGCTTAACCAATGCCATATGCAAATATAAAGTCCCTACTTTTCAAGCTAATCAGTACTCAGACATTCAATATTCACTCAACAAATACTTAGTAATGCCTGCTATGGGTCAAACATTCTGCTGGACATCATTTCCCTCTTTGAGCTGAAGATAATTTCTCAAGTCAAGGATGTCTAGGTGGTTAGGGAAAAAAAATTCAGATTTGAATACAGGAAGTGAAGAAATGAACTGAAGAAATGCACCTGAAAACTTCACTCTATTACCTTCAATCAAATATTTTTTCATGTGATTTTTGCATATGTACTCTTCTTTAGGCAAAGACTTAAACCTCACATCCACAGATTAATGACCAGGCAAACTGACATTTGCCAGCTTCGGTGTGACAGAGGAAAAGACATCACGATACTTCTTTAGCACTTTAACATTTTGCTGTTTTCTTCTTCAGCATATATATGTTCCAGGAAAAGTTCTTAATAAGTTGTCTGCCTTTTGATTTGCTTGCTTTTTAGAAGGGAAGTGATAGCATAGAACACGTCAGGTGTTTTGCTTCAGGGATGTGATGGCTGGGTAACAGCTGTTCTTAGAGCTTGCTTCTACTCATACCCTGTGTATTGCAGGCAGAGAGCTGGACCAAGCATAATTCTACTGCAGCAATTTTTAGCAAATTGTTCTGCTAAATAGAAATATATTACTTGAAGGCTAGAAAAGTGATGATAAACCTGACCCTTCAGCTCTACTTTTAAAGGTCATTTTGGTTCAATGTAAGCAAATTGTGGTACAAAGTACCTTTTACTTGCTGTTTCTCACTTATATCTCCCCCTCATACCTCATTATGCTAATGTAATGACTTATTTGACAGAGTAGTTTCATCCATAATCTTGGAAATGTATAATGGATTTAATTTCCAAGGTTATATTTTCAGAAAACTATTAATGTCCCTTTCAAAGTCATTGAGACTGAATTATGTTTCAGCAAAATATTAAGTACATTAAAGGTCCCTTTTAGATTTGAGTAAAGCCAATTGGCAATCCAGTTGCAATTATTTAACAGCTTTGAGCCTTGAATTGTTAAACTTATTATGAATTATCCATGCGAACCATTATTCTGAAAAATTAAACTTCTGCCACATTCAGACTTCATCAGAGACTATCACCAAAGTAACTATAGTTTTTTTTTTTAAACTGTCAGCTTTTCATTTTTCAATGTTCATTAGTACATTTCCTTAAGTATTCAGGAAATTGCCTTACCTGAATTGAACAAGATTGTTTCTTATTAAAAGATGACTTTTCTTTTCCAATAGAACACAAGCAATTGTATATACCATCTCCTCTATCTATATGCATGTAACCAGAACCACTTAAATTGTGTACATAATATTGAAAACTCACCAGTACCAGATTATCATAACAATGATTGATCCTTATAATTAAGTGCTAAAATCTTTTTAGTCTGGGGTTAGTTCTGATTAATAATCTAGCCAAAAACACAGGATAAAACACATGTCATCTATGGAAAGATGTGCTAATGGTCCTAAGAAGACAATCTCAGTGATTCTTATCAGGTAAGGAACCTATTAGAATCAATGGGTC
Organism: Capricornis sumatraensis; assembly: GCF_032405125.1. Lineage (NCBI taxonomy): Eukaryota > Metazoa > Chordata > Mammalia > Artiodactyla > Bovidae > Capricornis > Capricornis sumatraensis. The sequence continues at coordinate 18,211,510 of NC_091081.1, read as the reverse complement.
CAGTAGGTTATCCTTGCACAGAAATTTAGATTTCTTTTGTTACAGTCATCCTAGGAAATGAATTACATGGGATTTCAAGATATGTAATTGGTCCAAGTGAAAATAAATATCAGGCATACATGTAAGTTTGTCATAACTCTTCAAGTTCTTATGTTTGATACCTTATAAATTGTAGACCTCTTCCATTTAGAGCTTTATTATTCAAAAGTTATCGCAAGAGTGGTACATATATACAATGGACTACTACTTGGCCATTAAAAAGAATGCAATAATGCCATTTGCAGAAAAATGAATGGACCTAGAGTCTCATATTGAGTGAAGTCAGACAGAGAAGGAGAAATATCATATGGCATCCCTTATATGTGAAATTTGAAAAGAAATTATATAAATGAACTCACAAAACCAAAAGACTAACAGACTTAGAAAATGAACTTATGGTTGTGGGGGGTGGGAGGAGAAAGGGATAGTTAGGGAGTTTGGGAAGGTCACGTACACACTGTTATATTTAAAATGGGTAACTAACAAGGACCTATTATATAGCACATGGAACTCTACCAAATGTTATGTGCCAGCCTGGATGGGAGAAGGGTATGGGGGAAAATGGACACACATATATATGTATGGTTAAGTCCCTTCACTGTTCACCTGAAATTACCAGTACATTGTTAATCAGCTATACCCTAATACAAAACAAAAAGTTTAAAGTCTGAAACAAAATGAGAAAGTATATTTTAATTTCAAGAAGATGGCATTAATGTGTAGAGGAGGGTTAAAAGTCTTTACCAGAATGGTGGTTAAGTAAATGTTGGTGAGGTTCTGCATTATTAATCATATTCCCTTCTAACTCAAGGACATTATTCTATCACTTCACAAGTGGAGTAGCAATGGGGACTCTGTTCTGCTAAGTCAACAAGGCCCAGGAACACTGGACTTATTACTTCACTATACCTAGTATGTTGAGCTCACACACATTTCCAAAATTAGTCTTTATTGTACATGTATTTCAGACAGTGGAAAATGGGGATGAGCTGGAGCAAGGGAAGCCTTTATCCCCATTATGAGAAGGGACTAGAATCTGTATTCAACACTTCCACTCACGTCTTACTGGCCACACTTTAGAGACACATGACCACTCTTAGCTGTAATAAAATCTAAGAAATCTGGTCTTTATTATTAATATCAGTGTAGCTGGCTGAAACATTGTTTCTGCAACTAAGAGAGAGAATGAAAAACCAACTAAATAAAGACAGATATACGGTATCTGAAACAGCAATTAAAAGAGAAAGGGACAGAAAGAGGTTGCCAGCCTGTCCATAAGTAGGAAGAAGGGGATCATTTTAGGTTATCTACACATCTTAGGAACAGAATAATTGGATTACTAGTCATAGTTTGATTGGAAAACAATTAAAACCAACATGGTTATCCAAATGGAAAGGGATTTATTGGAAAGCATTTGGTAGTTCACAGAAGCAACAAAAGGCTGAGAGTGGCCAGGATTCCAGAGAGCCTGCACTGCTTAGTATATATCAGACTATTGACCAGGACCAGTGTAGCTAAAAAGCCACCACTACCAGTACCTTCACCACAAGACACAGACTGCTAGACTGGCAGACTCACCTGTTGCCACTACTAAGTCAAAAACCTCTATATACCTCTGAGTAAGAGCATACAGTTGACTGAACATCTGAATATATCAAAGCATCTGATTGTACTTTACATGTCAGAGCACTGAGAATTATCAGTCTCCATTCAGCTTCTTCATTATTTACAACACATACACATAGTCACATATTCCCCCTGCTTTGGCTATCAGTATCAAAAATATCATTTCCTGTGTAATATTTTACTTTCTTAGTGCATAGGAACCTGGAATATTAGATCCATAAATCAAGATAAATTGGATGTGGTCAAGCAAGAGATGGCAAGTGTGATCATCAACATCTTAGGAATCAGTGAACTAAATTGGATGGGAATGGGCAAATATAATTCAGATGACCATTATATCTACTACATTGGGCAAGAATCCCTTAGAAGAAATGGAGTAGCCTTCATAGTCAACTGAAGTCTGAAATGTAGTACTTGGATGCAATCTTAAAAAAATGAAAGAATGATCTAGTTCATTTCCAAGGCAAACCATTCAACATCACAGTAATCCAAGTCAATGTCCCAATCACTAATGCTCAAGAAGCTGAAGTTGACTGGTTCTATGAAGGCCTACAAGACCCTTTAGAACTAATGCCCCCAAAAGATGTTCTTTCCATCATAGGGTGAAAGTGAAAGTGAAGTTGCTCAGTCGTGTCCAACTCTTTGCAACCCCATGGACTGTAGCCCACCAGGCTCCTCCATCCATGGGATTCTCCAGGCAAGACTACTGGAGTGGATTGCCATGCTGTGCTCCAAGGGATCCTCCCAACCCAGGGACTGAACCCAGGTCTCCCACATTTCAGGCAGACACTTGAACCTCTGAGCATCATAGGGTACTGGAATGCAAAAGTAGGAAGTCAAGAGATACCTGGAGTGACAGGCAACATTGGCTTTGGAGTACAAAATGAAGCAGGGCAAAGATTAGCAAAGTTTTGCGAAGAGAATGCACTGATTATACGAAACACCCTCTTTCAACAATGTGAGAGATGACTACATATAAACATCCCCAGATGGTCAACACCAAAATCAGATTGATTATATTCTTTGCAGTCAAAGATGGAGAAGCTCTATACAGTCAGAAAAACAAAACTTGGAGTTGACTGTGGCTCAGATCATCAATTCCTTATTGTAAAAATCAGACTTAAATGGAAGAAAGTAAGGAAAACTACTAGGCCATTCAGGTATGACCTAAATCAAATCCTTTCTGATTATACAGTGGAAGTGACAAATAGATTCAAGGGATTAGAAATTGCAGACAGAGTACCTGAAGAACTATGGATAGAGGTTCACAACACTGTATGAGAGGCAGTGACCAAAACCATATCGAAGAAAAAGAAATGCATGAGGCAAAGTGGTTGTCTGAAGAGGCTTTACAAATACCTGAGAAGATAAGAGAAGTGAAAAGCAAAGGAGAAAGGGGAATATACACCCAACTGAATGTAGAATTCTAGAGAATAGCAATGAGATATAAGAATACCTTCTTAAATGAACAATACAAGGAAGTAGAGAAAAACAATAGAATGAGAAACACTAGATATCTCTTCAAGAAAATTGGAGATAACAAGGGAACATTTCAAGCAAGGATCGGCATGATGAAGGACAGAAATGGTAAGGACCTACTAGAAGCAGAAGAGATTAAGAAGAGATGGTAAGAATACACAAACTATTTTAAAATATCTTAATGACCTGGATAACAATGATGGGTCACTCACCTACATCACTCACTCTAGGTCACTCACGCAGAGCCAGCCATCCTGGAGTGTGAAGTCAAGTGGGCCTTAGGAAACGTTACTACTAACAAAGATAGTGGAGGTGATGGAATTCCAGATGAGTGGTTTAAAATCCTAAAAGATGATTCTGATAAGTGTTGCACTCAATATGCTAGCAAATTTGGAAAACCCAGCAGTGGCCACAGGACTGGAAAAGGCCAGTTTTTATTCCAGTCCCAAAGAAAGGGAATGCCAAAGAATGTTCATTCTAGCATATAATTACACTCATGTCACATGATAGTAAAGTTATGCTCAAAATCTTTCAAGCTAGGCTTCAGCAGTATGTGAATGGAGAATTTCCAGATGTACAACCTGGGTTTAGAAAAGGCTGAGGAACCAGAGATCAGATTCCCAACATTTGTTGGATGATAGAGAAAGCAAGGGAATCCCAGAAAAACATCTACTTTTGTTTCATTGGCTATGCTAAAGACTATATGTGGATCACAAAAAACTGTGGAAAATTCTTAAAGAGATAGGAATACCAAAATACCTTACCCATCTCCTGAGAAACCTGTATGCAGGACAAGAAGCAAATTAGAACTGGACGGGGAACAACAGACTGGTTCAAAATTGGAAAAGGAACATGACAAGGCTGTACACTATCACCCCGCTTATTTAATTTCTATGCAGAGTACATCATGCAAAATACTGGGCTGGATGAAGCACAAGCTGGAATCAAGACAGCTGAGAGAAATATCAACAACCTCAAGATATGCAGATGATACCACTCTAATGGCAGAAATGAAGAAGAACTAAAGAGCCTCTTGATGAGGGTGAAAAAGGAAAGTGAAAAAGCTGGTTGAAATTCATTAAACACACACAAACACACACAACACTAAGATTATGGCATTTAGTCCCATCACTTCATGGTAAGTAAAAGGGAAAAAGTGGAAAACTGACAGATTTAATTTGTTGGGCACAAAATCAATGTTGACCCTGACTGCAGCCATGAAGTTCAAAGATGTGTGCGCTTTGGAAGGAAAGCTATGACAAGCCCAGACAGCACACTGAAAAGCAGACATCACTTTGCTGACAAAGTTCCATATAGTCAAAGCTGTTTTTTCTAGTAGTCATGTATGGATGTGTGTGTATACATGTTCAGTCTTGTCCTACTTTTTTTGACCCCATCAACTGTAACCTGCCAGGCTCCTCTGTCCATGTAATTTTTCAGGCAAAAAATACTGGAGTGGGTTGCCACTTCCTTATCCAGGGGGATCTTCCCAACCCAGGGATTGAACCCACATATCTTGTCTCTCACATTAGCAGGTAGATTCTTTACCACTTGCACCACCTGGAGAGCCCAGTTTCTTTTCAATAACTCCCAAAATAATTTTCCTTAACACAGTATATCAGATGAGGATTTTAAATTTATTAGCAAATTTAGCAAATAAATTTAGCAGATAATATCTATTTTTTCCAAAATACAATTAGAACAAGTTAAAAATATATATAACCCCTAAAAATAGTAATAAAAATCATCTAAATATTAATTTAAAACTTTTGAGGTGCATAATGAAACAGACAGAAATAATGGCTTAGGCAAATGCTTACTTCTAGAATTTGTCTGTCAAATCCCCTACAGGGAATGATGACTTAAGCCAGAATGAAGGGAAAATCAGTGAAGGAGAAAAATAGAGTTAAGCCATTCTGTTGGCTGACAGCATTATGATTAAATTTGACATACAGTAATCTAGAAATCAACACTGCAAACTAGTTAGCACCAAAACGAATCTTATAACTTTAGAATTAGCAACCATGAAGACAAGTAAAGTCAAATGTTGATAAATTGAATATATATACTAAAAGAATAAAAGGTGTTTCAACTTAAAGGGGAAAATGATTTCTTTCACTAAGAGTTAAGATGCTGGACAAAACTATAACATAACCTGCATGTATGTTACTCTGCTTATGTGTATTTGCTATAGTGAGTGAAAGAAAGTGAAGAAGAAAATTTAAAACAATGAGCTCTATGAAATTTAAAAATATGTACATTTGAAATTAAACAAAAAAATCACAGGACATAAAAGAACAAGAGCTTATTTTGAGTTCAAAATGAAAAAAAAAGGTTAAAATTGTAAATAGTTAATGATTAACAACTGAAATATACAAAACCTATCTTGCAGTGAAGTTAAATTCATTCTCTTCAAGAACAGAGGGTCAATAAAGAAAGAAATTAAGCCATTCTAAGTTGGAGTGGGAAATTAAGTTACTGAGGGCAGCAAATGAAAGTAGGTGATAGATTACGAATTTCAGTACCTTTGGGAAAAGGGATATTAAAGACATATTGTTAATGGAGTTTTGTACTTTTGGTGACAAAGATCACTCACAAGAATGTCTAATGAGGTAAAAGTATATTTTCCAAAGTATGTTATGTCATATATGAACAGGCTATCACAGCACATGAAATATTTTTCTAAAACATCAAGCTGTCCAACAATTAAGTGGGAAAAATATGGAAAAGAATGAAAAGGAATTGTTTGTGAAGAAGTTAAAATTTGTAAATATTTTAATTTCAGCAAGCATAATACAGAATTTAAAATGTTAAAAATCCAATAACCATCTTATCTCAAGATTTTATTGTAACAATCGATATAGAAAGCCTCAGAGATAAACCTATGCACCTATTGGCACCTTATCTTTGACAAAGGAGGCAAAATATACAATGGGGAAAAGACAGTCTCTTCAATAAATGGTGGTGGGAAAACTGGACAGCTATATGTAAAACAATGAAATTAGAACACTTCCTAATACCATGCACAAAGGAAAACTCAAAATGGATTAAAGGATAAATGTAAGACCAGAAACTATAAAACTCATTGAGGAAAACATAGGCAGAACATTCTGACATAAATCACACCAAGATTCTCTATGACCCACCTCTTAAATAAACACAAAAAAGAATAAGAGAGACCTTAAACTTAAAAGCTTTGGCACAGCATTCTATCATCTGATGGGGCTTAGTATTTAATCTGCTGCACAAAATATAGCCCACCATACCTGGTATAAGTATATTAGGTACTCACATACTCATGATGTTATGGCCTTGCTGCCAAACTGTGAAGAATGCTACCTATGGGGTAGATTCGTTTGGTTATCACTAGAAAATTGAATTTGGCCCTGACAATTACATTTACGAACTCCTTAACCCTCAGTGCTGGAACCAAACTTAGTTTTCTTTTTTTTCAAATCAGGATGCTGCATACTACCAATAATCCCTTTTTAATCACAATTCTGATAGATGATGAATACGTATCAAAGTTGGCTAACCAAATGAGGTGCTAGGATTTTTAAACAATTATGAAATAATGTACTTAGAGCCCCAAAAAGTGTACTTTCCAAATATTACAGCAAATATAAACAAGAATGAGACCAAGTTAAAGCTTCACCAGAATTTACTCTCTGAGTTTATAAAACCAAGGAACCGAATAACAAGAATCATAGAATCACTTCTTGAATAGTAATGACTAGTGCTAACGAATTTCATGTAGCTCCTTAAGGACACCATCCTGTCTCGTGACTCTTCGTGTTTCTATATACTCTTTCTTCTGCCTGGAATGCATTCTCTCACCAGTTCACCAGCCAAATCACTCTATCCTCTCTCAATTCTTAGTTAAAGCTCTACCTACAATTCTAAACCTTTTTTACTCTTCTAACAAATACCAGTGCTCTATTGACCAGACTGGCATATGCAAATTCACTGTTAATTAAACTGATTATTTATCCCCTAGCTATACCTCATGTTGCTGAAATCAGGAAACTAGCTATTTAATCTTTCTATATCTCTGCAACCACCAAAATGGCTAGCTCCAATTAGATGTTTAAGAAAGAAATGTTAGCTGTTTAGGATGCTCTATGCCAATATTTTTATCTCCAGATCCAAAGGAGAGACTATAACATTCATGCAAAGAGATCATTTACCTGTATATAGTTCCACCTAACAACCAACAATTGAGATAAATATTAGAATTAAAAGATGTGTTTAAATTGTATATTTACTATTTTATATCATTTTGTTGGAACAGACAGTCAACCTTGAGCAGAGAAGGGAGGCAAAGGTCATGTGACAGGAAACCACACATCTTACAAGGGTCCTAGGGCAAATAAAGAAAGGCAGGGAACCTCCAGCTTCTGAATGTAACCTTTTTGCTCATACTCATCACGATACAATTAGCATTACAACCAGAGGAGTACCCATCATGCACCTGTTCAGTTCAGTCACTCAGTCGTGTCTGACTCTTTGTGACCCCATGAATCGCAGCACGCCAGGCCTCCCTGTCCATCACCAACTCCCAGAGTTCACTCAGCCTCACGTCCATCGAGTCAGTGATGCCATCCAGCCATCTCATCCTCTGTCGTCCCCTTCTCCTCCTGCCCCCAATCCCTCCCAGCATCAGAGTCTTTTCCAATGAGTCAACACTTCGCAGGAGGTGGCCAAAGTACTGGAGTTTCAGCTTCAGCATCATTCCTTCCAAAGAAATCCCAGGGCTGATATCCTTCAGAATGGATTGGTTGGATCTCCTTGCAGTCCAAGGGACTCTCAAGAGTCTTCTGCAACACCACAGTTCAAACGCATCAGTTCTTCGGTGATCAGTCTTATTCACAGTCCAACTCTCACATCCATACATGACCACTGGAAAAACCATAGCCTCGACTAGACGGACCTTAGTCGGCAAAGTAATATCTCTACTTTTGAATATGCTCTCTAGGTTAGTCATAACTTTTCTTCCAAGGAGTAAGCATCTTTTAATTTCATGGCTGCAGTCACCATCTGCAGTGATTTTGGAGCCCTCAAAAATAAAGTCTGACACTGTTTCCACTGTTTCCCCATCTATTTGCCATGAAGTGATGGGACCGGATGCCATGATCTTTGTTTTCTGAATGTTGAGCTTTAAGCCAACTTTTTCACTCTCCTCTTTCACTTTCATCAAGAGGCTTTTTAGTTCCTCTTCACTTTCTGCCATAAGGGTGGTGTCATCTGCATATCAGGTTATTGATATTTCTCCCGTCAATCTTGATTCCAGCTTGTGTTTCTTCCAGTCCAGCATTTCTCATGATGTACTCTGCACAGAAGTTATATAAGCAGGGTGACAATATACAGCCTTGACGTACTCCTTTTCCTATTTGGAACCAGTCTGTTTTTCCATGTCCAGTTCTAAGTGTAGCTTCCTGACCTGGATACAGATTTCTCAAGAGGCAGGTCAGACACCATAACAAATCCTAGCTTGACCAGGTAAGGACAAAAATCTCCCCTTCCCTCAGGGAGGTGGAACTGAAATGAAAACCAGGAAATTACCCCCTCAACCCCTCCTTCATCTATGAATATTCTGCCCAATCATTTTCACACCCCATACAACCAGCCAGCTTGTCAAATGGAACTGGGGCATCTGCTCATCTGAGACTGACTGCTCCATCTCCTGACAGAGTACTGTCACTCAATAAATCCTGTTATTTGCTCTCCTTTCCTCCTCTCTGAATTCTTACTGTGATGAAACAAAACCTACTCTCCAGGAACAATTTTAAAGGAGCTTGATTATTGATCCTTTGGCATTTTTAAAAGTCATGCAAATAGAAATATGTGTATTTTGATGCAGAACTTCCCTAAATTGGTAATAAAAGCCAATTAAATATACATTTTAAAGATCAATCAGCCAGTAGGAATTGAGTACCTACTTCGTCTATGGTAGATAAAAATTACATAGTATCAATATACACACAACTTAAAACTTCTATGGATATTTAAAGCATAAACATTTGAAATATTAGAGGCAGTAGTAACAATAATATTAATATAGCTTAAAATTCAATGAGAAGAATTGATAAGCAAAGAAGACTGCAAAACTTTAAAAATAAGAGCCTACAGCTCTTCCTAGGGAAACAAAAGGAGATATAATTTGGTGCTTTTATTATTTTTGTAGGTACCTATAACTTAAGCCATATAGAAAATATTATCTTTTCCAATAAATCAAGATTACCTAGCTCAATGGGAAGTGTAGATCACCGAGTTAAAAGAGAACATATTCCCAGGGCTTTCCACGTGGTCCAGTGGCTAAGACTCCATCCTCCCAATGCAGGGGCCCTGGGTTCAATCCCTGATCAAGGAACTAGATCCTGCATGCTGCAACTAAGGCCCAGTGCAGTCAAGTAAATAAAAAGAAAGAACATATTCCTTTTGCTAGATGGATTTGTATTATACAAGTATCCCAAAAGCAATGCATGTTTGGGGACTGAACATTTTAACAGAACAACCAGCTAAAGAAGTACATCCTGATGTTACTAACAATAATGAAGTTAGATAAGATGTCACAGCTGCTTTTGACCCAAGAACCAGTCACTGAGATCTGGATGCCATATCTGCTTCCCTGGTACTACTCATCACAACCCCCTCAGATAATTTCTAAAAGTAATCCTTTCAGACTGAATGAATCACAATTGAAAGAATCACAATGTATCAGAGGTCAAATGGGTTCAGCACACAAGCCCCTCCTTCTCAGTAAGGTTGAGTTTGGTTGATAGTTGTATTGTTTTTCCATTGGGTTACTAAGAGAAAATATTTTTCAGGAGAGGAACTGATGAAGAAAGGAGGAGTCCACAACAAGGAAAATAGGAAATTAAGGGCTGACATATAAAGAAACCTGAGCATCGAAGAATTGATACTTTTGAACTATGGTGTTGGAGAAGACTCTTGAGAGTCCCTTGGACTGCAAGGAGTTCAAACCAGTAAATCCTAAAGGAAATCAGTCCTGAATATTCATTGGAAGGACTGCTGTTGAAGTTGAAACTCCAATACTTTGGCCATCTGACATGAAAAACTGACTTATTGGAAAAGACCCTGATGCTGGGAAAGATTGAAGGCAGTAAGAGAAGGGGACGACAGAGGATGAGATGGTTGGGTGGCATGACAAACTCAATGGACATGAGTTTGAGCAAGGTCCGGGAGTTAGTGATGGACAGGGAAGGCTGGTGTGCTGCAGTCCATGGGGTTGCAAAGAGTTGGACACTACTGAGCGACTGAACTGAACTATCTCATCAAGGGCAATGATGCCTGCAAGAGAAATTTATCCATTTGGATTAATCTTTAGTTGTCCTCTCTGTAAACTGGAAATGCAGTGTGAATGAACCTGAGGCACAGAGGTAAAATTACTTACTCAAGATTGAGTGTGGTTTCAACTCAAGCATTTTTAGACCCTACTTTCCTAATTACTCTGTACTCAGTTTTTCCTTTTCAAATTATAAATGACCTTTTTAAATTATAAAATTCCTCTGAACTTGTCATGCTTGTTATCATAGGAGAACTTCATTTGCTGATGCAGTTGCCTGAAAAAAGGGTAGTAGTGAAAGGACACCTTAACCAGATTTCCTTCTCACAAGTTCCAGTGCAGGGATGGCAACAGTTTAGAGTGCCCTTTACTCAGTGGCCATCAGGGGGCAGCAGAGTAGGAGGGCAGCCCATTGAGACAGGTAAAAGGCGATGCCCTTGGTGCTAAGGAAACACAGCCAGGTGCATGAACCTGAGATGGATCAAATGCTTAATCCCACAAAGTGAGAACCATTTGTTAAAAGAGAAAGGCCAAAAAAAAAAAAAAAAGTACATTAGCACTCCTTAAGTGCAAAACCAACCATTTTCAGGTCAAACCTCTAATTCCAGAAGAGAACTTGTTTTGTTTTGTTTAAGAAATGGTTTAAAGACATAGCCATGTCAAGGGGGCTGGTGAGTCAGGCCTGAAGTGCGTGCATTGATATATCTATCTGTTCCAGATCTGACTAGTATCCTACAAGGTAGTGTGCAATTGTTTGTATAACTACTCAGAAAATTTGAAAATATCTAGTTAGGACTGAAACACAAGATTCTGGCTTAGATGAAAAGTCATGCACAGCCACACAGATTTAAAACCTGAGTATATACACATCAATGGCACTGATGTGTAGTTGCTTAGTTGTTTAGTTGCTAAGTCATGTCCAACTCTTTTGTAACCCCATAGACTGTAGCCCACTAGGCTCCTCCGTCCATGGAATTCTCTAGGCAAGAATACTGGAGTGGGTTGCCATTTCCTTCTTCAATATATACACTACCATGTGTAAAACAGAGAGCTCATAGGAAGCACAGGGAATTCAGCTTGGTGCTCTAGGATGACCTAGAGGGGTAAAATGGGAGGAATTTGGGAGGGAAGTCCACAAGGGAGGGAATATATGTATATATATGGCTGATATACTTCTCTGTACAGCAGCAACTAATATAAAACTGTAAAGCAATTATATTGCAATTAAAAAATAAAGTAAAAGAGATGCCCAGCATCAGTAGATGGATAAAGTGTGGGATATTCACATGATGGACAGCAGTTGCATCGTGAGTAGTTGCAATGACAGTGAACCAGCTACATACAGGAAAGAGGATGACTCTAACAAACATAATATTGAGGGAAAGAACCCAGACACCAACAAGGATGTACTGCATGGCTGCATTTATGTAACTACAAATGAGTCGAAACTAACCTATGATGTTTAGGCAGAACAGTGCTTATCCATTCGGTAGTGGGGTCAATCTGTCTGAAAGGAGACGGGAGCAGAGTTTGGGGAGTAATGTTCTATGTTTGATCTAGGTTGTGGTTACATGTGCACTCAGTCTGAAAAAACTGACAATTGTATGTGTGTATGTTATGCTTCAGTAAAACAAGTTTTAAAATTTTTCTATAAAATCTTAACTCAGACAAGCCCAGCTAAATGTACACCTATCATTTCAAGCAGCTCCACCAATAAATTGTTTCCTACTTGGCAAACTTGAAATTGATAATGGAGGGAGAAAAATAGAAAAAGAGAGAGAGGTACTATGACAATTAAAATCTAATCAGCTCTGTGCTTTAACAAAACTGGATGCAATTATCTTTGCCTTCAGACACAAAACATTATTCTTTTTTCAGATAGCTGACAGTTCACAATGCTAAAATTATATGGGATAAACATAGCTATTTCAAAATTCCATTTTTCCTTATTCATTAACATAGACTCTTAGAAAGGGATTTCAGACTCCTCTGAAAAATTTCATTCTGTGTTCTATCTAACATTGAACAAAGTTGGCAATACTACTCACGCATCTACTAGACTGAAACTGGGAAGAAATACATAAAACTAATCTCTAGTGAACAACATTTGAAATAATACATTTAATGTTTCTTTTATCTTAAATCTGAAAGTTTCTTTTATGAGAACCTCTCTACCTTCTGTAACATGCTTTGCCCAGAGAATGTCTCCGAGCAAAATATGTACTTGGAGATTGCTAATCAGGTATACATGCTGTTGTGGTTTGTATAACCAATTTGATTGACCCGCTTAAGCAAATGCAAGGGTATTTGTGCACTTGAACATGCTTTCCTCCTCTTTAAACACCCTGTGGTTGATAACTTTTTCAAGATTCACTTTGTATTGGTTAAAACAGTTCCCTCCTAAAATTAACTCAAGAAAAGGGTGGCAAGGATTTTAAGAAAACCTGTAGACTGAAATTGTGATAGGAAAATCAGGCAGCTTGGAGAACAAATGATTTTCTTTGTCCTTGGCTCCATAAGATTTATCGTAGTATTTCTACTTGCGTGCACAAACTCTCTATTCTCTTCTACATACAGGTAGATTTTCTTTCTGTTCTTTATCTCTCTTTTTTTTTTTTTTTTGTATTTATAGTCTTTGTTCCCTTCAAGCAGTGATTTTTTTAATTAAGATTCTTGATTTCATATAAAAAGAGCCAACCAATTTTAATTAATTTCTCTCCTTAATTTTAAGGAGAGAAGAGATATTAAAATATCCACAGCTATGACCTCGAGGGTACCATCTTTCTTTTCAGGAAGGGAACCAGGAATGTTTTACCTTGAACACTCATCTCTGCTCATTACAAGTTTAATGTAAGGTGAAGTCGCTCAGTCGTGTCCGACTCTTTGCGACCCCGTGGACTGTAACCTACTAGGCTTCTCCGTCCGTGGGATTCTCCAGGCAATAATACTCGAGTGTATTGCCATTTCCTTCTCCAGGGGATCTTCCCGACCCAGGGATCGAACCCGGGTCTCCCGCATTGGAGGCGGACGCTTTAACCTCTGAGCCACCAGGGAAGCCCTTACATTACAAATTTGCTTTAATTCTTTTTCCTTCTCTATAGACCACTGTTCTCTGTTTCCTAGTTTGTATGATGAAACGTGTCCACAAAGAATTCCTAAGCCAATATTCAGAGTTCAATAGTATGGAAGAAGAATTTGCCTTTCATTTAGTTCTAAATCTGCTTTGAGGGGAAGTATTCAATTGCAAATATGATCACAAAGCAGGGCTTTCCAGTGAAATGGTTGCTAGAAACTCCTCATGAAGGAGGGGTAGGCAACTTCAGGGGAGAGGGACTGAGCAGAAAAGCCAGTGGTTACAGCCATCAACATACAATGACTCCAAGGGTAGCAACTCTTTCCCCAGGCATCCTCATCTTTGAACCTCTTAGCCTGCAAAAATTAGGTTGGTAACTTTCCAGTTCAAATTTCAGAGAGAGCTGGACTTCTCTGAAAACCTAATGGTTAGGATTCTGGGCTTTCCCTGTGGTGGCCTGGGTTCAACCCCTAGTTGGAGAAGATTCTGCAAGCAGTGGGAAACAGCCTTTCCCCCTCCGCCCCCCCAGAGGCAGTAGATACCATTTCAAAACATTTGTTTCTGATAGGTGGCCAGGCTATGCATCACCAGTCCCCCTATGATTTGACAACTCTTCTGTCAGAGCCCTGAGGCACAGCACAATATTGCTTAGGTATCAGAGGACTGATCAGAGTCAGATGTTTCCAGAAAGCAAGGCAGACATTCTAAGATTTGGTCTGTCCAGTACCATTACATGGCTTTCTGAGTTACATCAAAGAGAAATATCATAAATATATTCTTCATATAGTGATGCTAGCTGCAATCATTCCAAGGATCATTATCCATTTGGAGATGTTTGTTGAAGGGGAAAATAAAAGTCCATGGACAATTATGTTAGGGATAAGCAACAAGACTAATTCCCTTTTTTGAGATTTATAAAATACATTATCCTCAGAGGAGAACATTTATACCTTTATTTAACTTATTTCCTCACCCTTATTAGCTGATATAGCACAGTTAGATCTCTTATTTTGAAAATTATAGGAACCAATTCTACAAATTATACTCTGTGGGGGAAAAATGCAAATCAATTACATACACACATAAATTAGGAATCACATCATTAGAGCTCTTAAAAATTTAGGGACTGTCAAGCTTTCCTGGTGGTCCAGAGGTTAAGACTCTGCTTCCAATGCAGGGGGCAAGGATTGGATCCCTGCTCAGGGAACTAAGATTCTGCATGCCACACAGTCAAAATGAAACAGAAAAACCATACACACACACACACACACACACACTGCAGAGACTGTTTCCTCTTGCTTTTCCTATCTCTTCTGCCTGAATAACTACTTCAGTCTTCTCTCCCAACAAGCCTGGCTCTGTGTTCAATTGGTATACAAGGTAAAAAATGTACTCCATTTAGTACTTTTTTAAACTTCCCTTCTAAAATGTTATTTCAGATTTATATGAGAGTCTTTTATTTCTGCCTACATATTTCAAGGAAAGAGACTTGGGGGTAGTGATAGAGGTAGGGATGAAATTGTGTATATGTCCAATTATTTACATCACACTTGGGGGGTCAGTACCTATAAATTAAAGGAAAAAGAGGGACAAAAAGAAGGGCTGGTAATTCCCTGTCTAGGGAATTGGAATAAAGTGTGTTCTATATTATGGAAAATTTACTGTAGAACCAGTGTCAGTTAACATTAATAGACCATGTATTATGAAACAAGCCTAGACGTTCTATGTATCTGATTTAACTGCATCCACATAGTAAGTCTTTGATGTAGTATAAATGTGATTTCTACTTCGTAGATTAGGAAACTGAGACACAGAAAGCTTCAGGTAAATGGCTTAAAAACACACAACCTGTGATTTGTAGAGTCAATTTGAACGTACCTGAACATATGGTATTATGAATGCCAACAGACTTTTGTGTTTTTATATTTAAAGTTGAAAAGTAAAAGAAGTAAAATTGTATTATTCAGCTCTGAACTTAATAAATCTATTAGAATGTTTAGCATGAGTCAGCATTTAATTTTATACAAAGAATTTGTATATAGTAATATCCCAAGGCATCTTATTTATAATTATTTTTTCTTCTAACTATAGACAAACCCCAGACAAATCTGCCTTACCAAATCATCTTTAGTTTAATTCAGACTTCTTCACAAGAAGACATACCCTAAGATTTGAGTATCTCAATTATTTGAAAGATTCATGGAAGGTATACTTGTGTTTATTGTCACGTGGGTATAAAGGCTTTATAGTTCATCACATATCTAATTGTGTGTCAATGACAGTGTCACGTGTTAAATAGCAGGTTCCCTTTGTTGTTGAATGAGGCTCTGTGCTTGGTGAGCTTTAATTAATCAAAAGCCTAATAAAATAAAATTTATCTCATGTTATTTGCCAAGTATATGAAATCACTTTTGTAAAAGCAGATTAATTATGTCTCAGGTGTTAGCTCCATTTTCACTTCCAAATTACCTTTCTAAAGAAACCATGTACTATTAAGTTTAGCAGGGATTAAGAAAAGTAATTTCCTGAGGGAAGGAATGAGACCCCACTGAGTACAGAAAGGAGTTGACTGTTTACAGCACTTTGAGTCTGATTCCTAGAGGGCTGGGCTAAACCTAAGTAGGGGGGTTATGCATTTTATACTCTCTAACAGCCAAATATGCTTGATAATAAATCTGTTTTAGCAAAGTTCACAGAACTGTTCCATCCTATTTTAAATCCATGGAACAGGTTAAAGACTCTTCTTAATTGCATACTTCTTGGCATATTAAAAATCTTAGAGTGTTTCCTGTAATTCAAAGCTTTATAATAAAGTAGTAACTTGAGAAACTGCTGAAAAATGCTCTCTCTCTCTTTTTTTTTTTTAATTTTTGCAATAATGAGAACAGAAGAATGCCCTTGTCTTAATATAAAGTTAATATAGTCACATCTCTGGCATTGTTAAAAAAGAATTCCTAACCATGGAATAATTATTGGCAGATATTTAAATATACATTACTTTAATATAAATTCTGGATGGATGCTACAACAGACAAAAGAGTTATCTGTCAAAAATCCAGGTTCCCCGTAAGTGCAGACTTCTTTCTGGAGGTGAATCCCCAGAAGGAGACTACGTTTCTCAGATCCCATTGCAGTTAGATGTAGGCATGTGATTGAGCCTCAAGCAATAGAAAGAGAAAATTTCTGCACACCACTTCTAGGCTTGACGCATGAAAACTGTCTAACTTTTGTTCTTCCAATATCTTTCCTCTTCCACTAGCCACCAGTTAATTCCCGTAGAAACGTTAGAAACACTGCACTGGAAATGGCAGTATCTACCACTCTGGGTCACTACAAATCTGCATGTAGAAGTCCTTCTGCATTCCCATTCTGGGCAACACTGTATTGGGATGTAATGGGGAAAAAGAAAATAATCGTGTCAGACCTCTGAAATTTGGGAGTCTGTCTTAGCAGCTAATACTGTGCTAACAAATCCAAAAACAGTAGTTGGAAAATTGTTCAAGAATCTGTTATTCTTTTTTTGTGAAATGTTATTAAAGTTCTTTTCTTGTCTAAATATTCTATTACTTTTTTAATTTTCTTTTTTTTAATTTATTTATTTTAATTGGAGACTAATTACTTTACAATATTGTGGTGGTTTTGCCATACATCGACATGAATCAGCCATGGGTGTACATGTGTTCCCCATCCTCAACCCCCGTCCCGCCTCCCTCCCCATCCCATTCCTCTGGGTCATCCCAGTGCACCACCCTTGAGCACCCTGTCTCATGCATTGAACCTGGACTGGCGATCTATTTCACATATGATAATGTACATGTTTCAATGCTATTCTCTCAAATCATCCCACTCTCACCTTCTCCCACAGAGTCCAAAAGTCTGTTCTTTACATCTGTGTCTCTTTTGCTGTCTTGCATATAGGGTCATCGTTACCATCTTTCTAAATTCCATATATATATATATATACATATATGCATTAATATACTGTACTGGTGTTTTCCTTTCTGACTTACTTCACTCTGTATTATAGACTCCAGTTTCATCTACCTCATTATTACTTTTTCTAAAAATTATATATTTATAAAATAAAACTGAAAAGCACATTAAGAAACAATTTCATATAATATGTATCCATTAAGGAAAGTACTATTTATAAGGTCAAAAGTCCCAACACTGGAGGATTTAAAAAATATTACCTATAATCCCTGTCTTCTAGGAAATTACTCTGCTTGAGGAGAAAATAAAGCTACATAATTAAGCAGTATACAGTAAGTGATAATAAATTAAATCTATTGGCAATAAAGTATTTTGGAAAAGACAGGGAACAGCTCACATATAAATAAATAGTGGGGAAAATTTGATACAAGAGGTGAAAAGTCAGCTGACTCAAAAGGGAAACTGAAATGAAAGAAATAGGAAGATATTCTTTACATGGAATTGAATCAGATGGTGATGATTCACATCTATTGGGAAAAATGGAGCAAGTACTCAGAGGTGATAGAAAGTACCCTGGGGAAGAACAAGTGGACTGATTTCATTAATTACATCAGAAAAAATCTGGATTACTTATATTCGGAAGAGATTGAGTAACTATATCAGCATGGATCAACAAAAGAGGAGAGAAGGGAATCCTATCAGGACAAGGAACTAAATTTACATTAAGAGAAAGGAGTTACTGTAGCCTTTTGAGTAGGATAGGATATTATCAAAATGTTTTTAGAAAGGTGAATCTGTTGGCAGGGTATAAAGTGGAGATACTCCACAGTCAGGAAGAAGGCTGAGAAGTTATGAGGAATGTCTGGATATAAGGTCACTAGAGTTGAAAGAAGAGTTGTTGCAGGAAAAACGCAAAAGAAGACAATTTTTAAAATACAAATTATTTTGAAAACGGAACAGAACTTCAAGATAGGGTTGGATATAAAATTGGTAATCAATCATATTTGTTTTTCAATTACTCTAAATCTTTCAAACCATCAATATAATTACAAATCTATAGTCAGATTTTGGTGTCAACTACTATCTGGCTTGCAAATATTTCTATGATTCCAGCATGTAATTAATGATTACATAGGTCAAAATATCAAGTCATGTAATTAATGATCTCATAGGTCATGTAATTAATGATCTCATAGGTCAAAATATCAAGTAAATGCATGTGGGAATGCTTCCATAATAATTTGACTTTCAGAGTGTTTTATTTGGTGACATTATTATTCATTTATTTACAAAATATAAATACCATCAATTAAACACAATTATTTAAGCAGTGACTGCCCCCAAACCCCCAAATTCCATTCTGTTAGAACAGATGCTCTAATTTTGATACAAATGTCTGTCCAATGAGAGAAACACACTGCTGGCCAAGCAAGTTAAGTAAATGAAGAAACATTTCTCAAACTCCGCTTAATGTTAACCACATGCCAGGTCACTTTAGTCATGTCCGACTTTGCAACCCTATAGACCATAGCCCACCAGGCTCCTCTGTCCATGGGATTCTCCAGGCAAGAATACTGGAGTGGGTTACCATTTTCTTATCCAGAAACCACAGATATATATTCTAGCCCACTCTCATAACATTTTATTTTTTTCCTCATAATATATTAGATAAAAAATTCTAAAAATATTATGTATTAATATCAATAGAAATACATAACATTCTTAGATATTTTTTCCTCTAAAATTTTAAGAGAGTGAGCTAGAATATATGCCTTCGTTTACACAAAGGGGATCATAAGAAATGTTCCTTCACTTAATTTGTTTAGTCAACAACGTATTTAATCCATTAGACAAACATTTGTATCAAAATTAGAGCATCTGTCCACACAGAATCCAAACTGAGCACTAAAAATTTCATGAAGATGTATAAAAAGCCAAATGTGGAGGCACTAAAAAGAAAAAGTGTTCAATAAAAATTAAAGGCATTATGGCAAAATCTGTGTAGAGTTTCCATTAATTACACTGTTGATAAGATGCAAAGAGAATCATATCTGGATTATGTACTATACACTGTCCTGAATCAGAACAAGGCAAGTAATGCTTAAAAATGAAAAAAAAAAAAGTTGACTTTAACTCACCCTGTGTCTTGACCCATGTCTAGAAAACCAGCATTCCTTTCTTTAACTCTCAGAAAAGGAATTACTGTATTCTCTAGTCTCATTTAGCAAGGATGAGAGCCCTGTTTGATCACTCCTCTCCCTAAACATACCTCCATTCAATGCATAACTACTTAGGTTGCCACCTTGCTTAAGGAAATGTGTTCAAATCAGGATAGATACAGAAAAAGCATTACTTTGTCTTCATAGAGAGATATAAAACTGTATCTCTAGCAACTCTAAAGTTAAGCTAGAAAATAACTGACCATAATGTGTGTGTGTGTGTGTGTGTGTGTGTGTGTGTGTGTGTGTATATATATATATAATGTATAAATAACTATTCAGTTCAGTTCAGTCGCTCAGTCGTGTCCGACTCTTTGCGACCCCATGAATCGCAGCATGCCAGGCCTCTCTGTCCATCACCAACTCCCGGAGTTCACTCAGACTCACGTCCATCGAGTCAGTGATGCCATCTAGCCATCTCATCCTCTGTCGTCCCCTTCTCCTCCTGCCCTCAATCCCTCCCAGCATCAGAGTGTTTTCCAATGAGTCAACCCTTAGCATGAGGTGGCCAAAGTACTGGAGTTTCAGCTTTAGCATCATTCCCTCCAAAGAAATCCCAGGGCTGATCTCCTTCAGAATGGACTGGTTGGATCTCCTTGCAATCCAAGGAACTCTCAAGAGTCTTCTCCAACACCACAGTTCAAAAGCATCAATTCTTCAGCGCTCAGCTTTCTTCACAGTCCAACTCTCCCATCCATACATGACCACAGGAAAAACCATAGCCTTGACTAGATGGACCTTTGTTGGCAAAGTAATGTCTCTGCTTTTGAATATGCTATCTAGGTTGCTAGACATCTTAAATTAAAAGCCATACAATTTTAATAGATCTCTCTCCATTCAAGCTGGCTAAACAAACTGGCTCCCCCCAAAAACCAAAAAACCAAGCCTAAACAAAAAATTGTAAGCCTCCAAAAAAGTGTGCAGCATAAAGAAAATATAATGATAGAGTGGTACATTAAAAAATGTTTATGCAATTTACTTTTCTGCAAAGTACAGATGAAAATTTCAGTCTACCCTTATTTGAGTCCACCAAAAGCTTAGATAAAATTTCCTAAAACAGGACTAGGAAGTCATATAAAGTATAAGTGTATAGGCTGAAATGCAGAAAGTAAAAAAAAAAAAGTGTATGGAATATACTTTTTGAAATCAAATTTCACCTCATCTTACTCTATTAAAAATACTGGCAACAAAATAATCCAGAATTTAAAAGTGGGAAAACAAAAAGCAATATCCTACAAATATAACTAATGCATTAATTGAGCAAGCAAACTATGGTGTCAATATACAAAAGACAAAGGAAAAAGCACCCAAGACTAAATAAGGGCAGTTTATACCAATGAAAGTGAAAAGCCTATGAGTGCAGGCTCTGTAAAGGCAGCAATCTATGCTGGCTTCGTTCACTGACTAACCACGTACCTAAAAGTGTTTCTGACACAAAAGTGGCCCTGCATTGAGTGTTGTGGTGTGTCACCCGATCCCAGAGCCTAACCCCAGACTAGGTCCTCATCTCCTGGCTGCTGGGAGTACTGGTGAAAGTGAAGTCGCTCAGTCATGTCCAACTCTTTGTGACACTATGGATTGTAGCTTACCAGGCTTCTCCATCCATGGGATTTTCCAGGCTGAAGTACCAGAGTGGGTTGCCATTTCCTTCTCCAGGGATCTTCCCGACCCAGGGATCTTCCCGACCCAGGGATCAAACCTGGGTCTCCCACATTGCAGGCAGACGCTTTACCCTCTTAGCCATCAGGGAAGGCCTGGGAGTACTGGCAGCACAGCTGGCTTCCTCTCCAGCACTAGCCTTCAGCCCAAGAGAATCACTTTATCCAAGGTCCCGCTTCCTACTCTGGGGCATTCCAGACCGATAACCAGGTGAGCTGAGAATTCAGGGCTCTATTACTTCATCTCAGTGCAGGACAACACTGAAAGGCTGCCACCGTAAGGAACCATCACAGGATCAATGAGGTTGCAGCTGCAAATGCATGCCAAAGTTCCTTCTTTGTCCAATTTCATGGCCTTCATCCCTCAATAGGTACTGCACCTGAGATGAGTCCTCAGTAACTTTCTGCACAGAAATCTCCATCTCAGAGCATTTTCCAGGAATCCAAACCCAAAAGAGATCTAAAAAATTGCTAGAATAAATGATGAAAAATAACAATGATGATTGCTCATGAACTTTATACTAGCCTCAGAACTATGATCAAATAAATTTTATAAAGCTAGATGTATATATTATAAACAGATTGGATATCTACTTACTCCTAACCGTATATGGCAGATCAGGAATATTAAAAATAATAATATAAAACAAAAGTGAAACAATACAATTCTATTGACTTTTAATTTTCTTATACTTTTTCAAATTATTGCCCCTATGCTTTCAGCCCTTAATTGTGTATTTTTATTTCCTCTTTGAAGATACCTTATGTAAAGTATTTATGTAAGGTAAAATTTTATATACATTTTTAAAAATAATTGTATAGAGACTATGTCTTATTAATTTTTAAGTTTTTAAATTTTTTTAAGTTTCTTTGTGGCCTAAGATACTATCCAGTTTCCTAAAATGAAGCAATATTTATTATGTAAGAAAGTGACCGAAAGGCATTTTCAGAGATGTGAACTTCAGAAATACACATCACCTAAACATTGGCATTAGCAGCATCTCTACATTTTAATACTACAGAAATTGGCATGAGCTCTGAATCTTTAGAATAACCCATGGCCCTCCACAAACACTGTATTATTAACATGACTATACCTTCTTTTGGAGAAGGCAATGGCATCCCACTCCAGTACTCTTGCCTGGAAAATCCCATGGATGGAGGAGGCTGGTAGGCTGCAGTCCATGGGATTGCTAAGAATCGAACATGACTGAGCGATTCACTTTCACTTTTCCCTTTCATGCATTGGAGAAGAAAATGGCAACCCACTCCAGTGTTCTTGCCTGGAGAATCCCAGGGACAGGGGAGCCTCATGGGCTGCCGTCTAAGGGGTCACACAGAATCGGACATGACTGAAGTGACTTAGCAGCAGCAGCAGCATACCTTCTTTTAGGTGTTTGAACAGACATATAATCTTTTGTTTCTAGTTCTAATTACCATGCAGTAAATAAATAACACAAATAATACCATAATGATATGAGCTGAATCAATATGAAATACAGAAAATCTTGAAATTAAAAACAAGAGTCTTTTTCCTCTGCATAGCCTTTTGTGCTCTGCGCCCAGAGCCACCAGGGTGCACATTGCCAGAGGACATGATTCACAGTGCATTCAGCTTATATTCTTTTCACTTTATTTTCCTTTCATAATGCAAACATTTCTCACATCTCTACCTTCATTTTATGTGCTTTATGCAACAAGTTGCACACAGTTGATTTTATGAAAACCAAATGCTATACATTAGAATTATCTATACATGTATAACAAAGTGAAGAAAAATTGTATTACCTTCATGTGCTATACTAATAGTATAGTTTCTTTGCTTTAGGCTGTATCTACCCACATACCTACCACCCTATACATTGATGGAGTATATGTTCCACATTATAAGACAAATTTTTCTGGTTATCTTTCCTATGTCTCTTCTCACTTGTTCAAGAGCTCCATTTTAGTGACAATCTACTTTCCTGTGTGTCTCTGGAACAGATGCCACAGGTTGTCTTCTCTCTTATCTGTCGCTCCTCTAAAGGGTATACAATCTTTAAAAACACCTGATTTCTGGGACTTTCCTAGTGGTCCCAGTGGTTAAGACTACACGCTCCCAATGCAGGGGGCCCAGGTTCGATCCCTCCTCAGGGAACTAAATCCCACATGTTGCAAGTGAAGACCCCTCATCCCAAATGCATAACAAAGGCAGTAGGATCTGGCTCAGCCAAAAAAATAAAAATAAAAAGCTTGATTTCCTAGCCTCCCGTTAGATATGGTTGATCACGAGATACAGTTCTGCCCAATCAGATATAGATTTCCAAAGTGCCACCTGGAAGGTATGTGTGAGGCCTGGAATACAGTAGGCACTTGACTATGAGGTCACATGCAAGAGCAAAAAGGAAACACATCAAGGGCTGTGAAGCAGACAGCTAGAGACAACAAACCCCTCATGACAAGGCTGAGCTTCTACAATCCTTACCTCTGGCCATATTATGTGAGGAAAAGAAACATTTCTTTTTGAAACTTTTAGTTGTATTTCCTGTCATTTGCAACCAAAACAATTCCTGCATGCTGTTTCCTCTCCCTTACTTTCCACACCTCAAATCTTATAAGTTTTACCACCTCTCGAATTCAATATTGCTCTTTATCTTCATGCTAATACTTCAGTTCAAGCTACTACTATTATTTGTTTTAATTTCTTACAGAGCTTCTTGGTTTCCCTGCAGGTAATCTCACACACCACCCAATCCACATTCGCATCACCAATGCTATTTGGTGACTATTTTCAGTAGGAAACCCAAGGCTCTTTATGATGACACATGAAGACCATTAAATCTTCCTTTGCCTGTATTTTCAGATTCATACTCATTAAAACGCTCCTCTACCCTATACTTCAGTGTCACCTATTTCAGTGTGCTACTATGGCCTCACATGCCTTATGCATGTTGCTAGTTCAACCTAGAATGCCCTGGTTTTCACTCTCCTATACTTCATCCTTATTTATTGCTCAGACTAGATCCTATATTTTTCAAGTCAGAGAAGTCTTCCATAATGGGGTTCTTTGGTTAGACATTATACCACATGCTCTACCAGCACCCCAAGCTTAATATTACTACTACCATAATTGCTGTATTGACAATATCTGTTTGCTATCTTTAGCAGTTGGTTATTTGGATAAATAAATTATTTAGTTTTATTCACATATATATAGTGCAATGGTCAGAAAATAGCAGATTCTCAATAATGGTTGAAAAATACACTAAATGAAAAAATGAACTTAGATTGATTTAGTGATAATATATTATTAGTTAATTATATCAACATTCTATGTGTAAGTTCTCTTATTAATTTCCCAAAGCAAATTTACACCTATTTCATTTTGATAATACCACATCTTCATGCAAAATTATAAAAGCCCAAGTGTTATTTTTCTCTGTGTGGCAGAGCAGACTAAGATACAAAGAAGGCACATGGCTTCCATATTATAAGATGTGGAGACTGTAAACCAGGCTTCCAGTTTTATTTCTGCATATTTTTGCTATATAAATTCATTGGAGAAACATTCCCGAGTTTGATTTTCTTTTCTCATTGGTAGAAGTGAGACATGTAAAGATGTCATCCAATTACATCTCTTACTGTGACCAAAAAAAAAAAAAAAAAAGTAGAGCTTGCAAATATCTTTTCTGTTGGAAATATTAGTAACAAAGGAAACATTCTCAGAATGGCAATGGTATCAGAATCTTCTTAAGAGGTTTCTTTTGCCAGGAACATTGTAATAACTTCTTCTTGGACCTCCCCAGTCCCCAACAATTCACCTTAAAGAGCAGCCAGAGTGGTCCTGCTCAAATGCATATCCAATCATATCACTATTTATGGATTTTTTTCAATAGATACAAAATATATCTGTAAAATGTCCTGTGAAAGATATTAAGATGGATAGCCTATCCTTACATAGGCATAAGATGAATGATATTAAAATTAATAATGTGTTAGTCTCCTTAGTGTAGTATAATCTTACTTTCAATGAATTACATGATTGTACAATATGCCTCTCTGTCTCATCACTGGAGAAATTGTTTCAGCCTGTCATCACAGGCTGTGTTTAAAAAAGAAAGTTTCCAATGCTATATTATGAATGTTCATATGCTACTGAATCCCATAAAATGTTATAATGATTGATTCACTGGTGTACAGAAGAGGCTACCATGAAACAATCCTATTGATTACACTAGGTTACCATAAAGCAATCATATTGCTATTTCTTCATTATCAATGCATGAGTTTTTATACCTTTTGATGTCTAGTGTTGGGCTTCCCTGGTGGCTCAGGTGGTGAGGAACCCGCATGCAATGTGGGAGACCTGAGTTCAAGCCCTGTGCTGGGAAGATCCCCTGGAGGAGGACATGGCAATCCACTCCAGTATTATTGCCTGGAGAATCCCTGTGGACAGAGGAACCTGGTGAGCTATGGTCCATGGAGTCACAAAGAATTGGACACAACTGAGTGACTAAGCACAGCACCCACCATAAAGCAATCATATTGCTATTTCTTCATTATCAATGAATGAATTGTTATAGCTTTTGATGTCTAGTGTTAGTACACACAACTACATTTTGTATCATATAAGGCAATATAAATATAGGTACTGATAGACTATTCTTCTCAAAAACAGATGACATAAACATGGTATTGATAAATACAGTACAGACTGTAAATGTATTCTTTCTTATGATTTTCTTAACTCCTTCTAGCTCACTTTATTGTAAAAATGCAGCATAAGAAAAGAAAAGAAAGTTAAAGTTGCTCAGTCATGTCCGACTCTTTGCAAGCCCATGAACTATACAGTCCATGGAATTCTCCAGGCTGGAATACGGGAGTGGATAGTCTATCCTTTCTTCCCGATCTTCCCGACTCAGGGATCAAACCAACGTCTCCTGCATTACAGGTGGCTTCTATACCCACTGAGCTATCAGGGAAGCCCCACAGCATATAAAACATATAACACAAAAAGGATATATACCCTCAGTAATAGCAAGAATACCTTCAGGGAATCTACTGTACAACATGGAGACTATAATTAACAAAATAGTGTTGTATACTTGGAATTTGATAAGAGATTAAATCTTCGGTCTCTGTCTTCCTCTCTATTTCTCTGTCACTGTCTTTATCTCTTACATAAAGGAAAATCCCATATGTCAATGTAATCAAATGCATAACATTAAATTAGCATGCTGGTTTTGAAAGAACCAGTAATAATATACATTTTCATTCAAAAAGCTAATGAACTGTGAGGATATTGGTATCCTTTTGTTGTTGTTTTCATCATTTTTTGAAAAATTTAAATGGTTGCTCCACTAATGTTCCTAGCAAATGTTTTCTACACCCTGACTACTCAAACTGTGGTCCATGGACTAGCAGCAGCAACAACAATAAGCTTGTTTGAGATACAACCCCTTGTGCCCACCCAGTCCAACTAAATCAGAAACTGAGTATTGAAACAACATATACTGATATGCACTTTAAAATCTGAAAAACACAGACCTCTGTTCAAAGTTCAAAAGTTGAAAAGTGAGAGTAACCTTAATAACTCAATCCTTTTTCAGTGGTTTAGCCAGGCTTTCTCAAGAGTGGACTAGGGCAGTAGGAGTAGTCTATTCTGGGTGTTGGCAACTGCTTAGAACTTAGACTACTGTCACCAACAAAACTCTGGAAGAACAAGAATTTTATCAATGATATTGCTTAGCATTGTTTATGAAGGCTAATGGTATTAAAATATAGCTTTTATTGATTTTATTATTGTTTTAAAATTCTCTACATTTAATCCATCCCCTTACTGCTTATGCTTCTGGTGGACCGGCCTCATGATCTCACTGTTAATATGTCACTATTGTTTATAGAACATTTGTTGTTGTTGTTGATTTTAATTTATAATATTATTTGTCCATACAGTTAATATGTGATATTTATTGTAGATAAAAAATAGTCATTATGGTACAGAATATCTTCTAAAAAATGATTCATCATCATATAAAAAATGGTCAGCAAGACTATAAAATGCAGGCCATATATCCAGATCACCCAACTTTTACCTAAATGTCCATAAAAGAGGTTCCATAAAGTGTAAATATCTGGATCCATCGTAGGGAACTGAGGAGTGGTAAACAAGATATTAGAGAAGTTTGTCTATATGTGCTATTTGCAACTTAGACTTTTCTGTCAAGTCTCTAACAGCTCCCCCAGAAAACACAGATGTGCACGTACCACAGTGAGGAAGCAGGGAGAGATGATAAAGTCTCACCTGGTTTGCCTCTGTCGCATCAGGCCTCCATGATTAAGTCTTTTCTTTTTTTAAACAAAGAAGACGGAAACAGCTGTTTCGAAATATTTAAAAACTGCATCCACCCTTGACAAATGAAACAGATTTCCAAGGCTTTTTTTGAAAAAAAAAAAAAAAAAGCCAAGTAAAAGATATTTTGAAATCAGAGAAGACAAGTTACTCTTACTCGAGTTTTTGTGTGTATGTGTGCTTGTGCATTTTTAGCCACTCACATTTTCTTGAAAAATCAAGTCAAGGGAATTCATCTCTTGTGGAGTAAAACGAATAGCACTTTCAAGAGCATGAAGAAAGCAGCCAGCGTGAATGCTTTCCAACCCAGCGTGATCAGTGCTTTCCTCTGGCTGCAAAGAGAAGGTGCTGTGTTTCAGAGGAAAGTCTCCTCACAGGAGTGCCACTCGACACCAGGGGGTGTTATCACAGACAATGGGCCACTGCTTTCACTGCCTCCTCTACCATTTTTCTGTCCTGAAATGAAGTCTCTCCATCACGGCACTGCATTGTAGCGGGAGATATGTTTGAGATGGAGACACGGATGTGGGCTATTAATATTTGCTTTCAATCCATTAGATCCTTTGAATCTATTATGGAGGATGTATGTGTTGCATTTGTTTTATTACAAGAAAGCTCCATCAGGCTTCCTTTATCTCACTCAGCATTTTAGAGCTGAGGAAAATGGATCTCTACACTGTCTACACAGTGCTTTAGATAGGAGGGTGAATGAAACTGTATTGCCAAGGGGTAACATCTCTTCAGTTGTTCCAACAAAGCCAGTTGAAAGAGCGCTATGGAAATCATTATTAATAACCAATTTGTGTTGTAGTAAGCAATGAAGAATGCTATCTAAGATGTGAAGAAATGTACTGATGATCAGTCTTTATAATTATTAGAGGTTCTACACTTGGATTAGAATAAGGTGCCAAAGGAAATTTGGTGCCACAGGGTATTTATTTGAGGCTAGCTGGCTCAGACGGTAAAGAATCTGTCTGCAGTACAGGAGACCTGGGTTCAATCTTTGGGTCAGGAAGATCCCCTGGAAAAGGAAATGGCAACCTACTCCAGTATTCTTGCCCAGAAAATCCCTGGTGGGCTACAGTCCCTAGGGTCTCAAAGAGTCAGACAAAACTGAGTGACTTCACATTGAACTTTAAGCTCAGAATAGGCCTTGTTTTCCTGGAAAAGATTAGTGGAAAAGCTAACTATTCTGTGACACTGCCGAACTGTCTTCCAATTATGTCTACTTTAAATAATGATATAACTAAAAATCATTTTAAACAAATAATTGATCAGCAAAATTTGTTTACAACCAACTAGGAAAAGATTGAACAATGTGGGATTAAATGAGGATTATATGTAATTGTTAAGAATGGTAACTAAACTAACTATAGTTTTGCTATAAATATTTCCTTCAGAAACAGTAATATACAGACTTTTCCAGAACTAAGATATGTTGTAAGCCCTAGGCTGTGTTCATACACTCTCCTGCCCACTCATTTATGCCAGAAGTACAACCAGAAAGCAAGTGGGAGCAGCACGTGAGGGAGAGTATCACTGCATTTGTTGGTGTTTAGAGCATCTGGGATGGAGATTTTAGCCACGCATTTTCCCCACCTGGAGTTTATAATATAGTGAAGTAAATAAGACATATGCTAAAAATGTAACAAAAAAGTACAATAGCTGTATTTGGGAATTATGAACTATAAATGCTATGGCATTTAGAACTGGAAAGGTCCTTTTTTGTTGTTGTTTGCTTTATTTTTATTTAAAGGCTATCAAAGCTCCAGGTCTTATCATGTCCAACTCTTTGCAACTCTATGGACTGTAATCTGCCAGGCTCCTCTGACCATGGGAATCTTCAGGCAAGAATACTGGAGTGGGTTACTGTACCATCTTCCAGGGGATGCTTTCCTCCAGGGGATGTTCCAGACATAGGAATTGAACCCTCATCTCTTATGTCTCTTGCATTTGCAGGCAAGTTCTTTACCACTAACATCACCCTAGGTCAAATACATATATTTAAAAAGCACTGCTTTTCTTCGGATGGCCATACACACACTACTATATATAAGAGAGATAACCGATAGTGACCCACTGTATAGCACAGGGAATTCTACTCAATATTCTGGAATAACTTAAATGAAAAAGGGATCTGAAAAAAAAAATGAATACATGTGTGTGTGTGTGTGTGTGTGTGTGTGTGTGTAAATAAAACAATCACTTTGCTATACAGTTCAACTCAACATTCAGAAAACTAAGATCATGGCATCTGGTCCCATCACTCCATGGCAAATAGACGGGGAAACAGTGGCTGACTTTATTTTTGGGGGCTCCAAAATCACTGCAGATCATGACTGTAGCGGTGAAATTAAAAGACACTTGCTCCTTGGAAGAAGAGTTATGAGCAACCTAGGCAGCATATTAAAAAGCAGAGACATTACTTTGTCAGCAAAGGTCCATCTAGTCAAAGCTATGATTTTTCCAGTAGTCATGTATGGATGTGAGAGTTGGACTATAAAGAAACCTGAGCACCGAAGAACTGATGCTTTTGAACTGTGGTGTTGGAGAAGACTCTTGAGAGTCCTTTAGATTGCAAAGAGATCCAACCAGTCCATCCTAAAGGAAATCAGTCCTGAATTGGAAGGATTAATGCTGAAGCTGAAACTCCAATACTTTAGCTACCTGATGTGAAGAACAGACTCATTTGAAAAGACCCTGACACTGGGGAAGATTGAAGGTGGAAAGAGAAGGGGATGACAAAGGATGAGATGGTTGGATGGCATCACGACTCAATGGATATGGGTTTGAGTAGACTCTGGGAGCTGGTGACGGACAGGGAGGTCTGGCGTTCTGCAGTCTATAGGTTTGCAAAGAGTTGGACATGACTGAGCAACTGAACTGAACTGATACACTTGAAACTAACACAACTCAAATCAAATGAAAATTTTAAAAGCACTGCTTTGGATCTCAGACTGCTTGTACCTTCAAGGGCTTTGGACCCAAAGTCTGAGACCAATGTGTCATTGGACGATCAGCAAGGACCAGAGGGTGATATTAAGACCCAAGATCTTCCCCCATATCTAATTTCTTTCAAGTTAATGCTACTTCTAGTATGATACCTGGTTAATACAAGGGAGGTATGTGACTTACTGTCCTTCAGATGTTTCCTCAAAGAATTTTATTAATGTGTCACCTCCTCTGAAATTACCATTAAATCAGGTTTTTTTTCAGTAATTTTTTTAAAAGCCTATTTTTCATAGACCATGATATGATGCACGTGTTTGGTTTTATAGGAAAGTTTTCCTGAGCTTCCCAGCCGAATATGTATCTCTTGGAGGAGTCTTGTCACACAGTTCATGAATCAATGACGGCAGATACTAAAGTATCCATGAAACAGGGATGAATGCAAGGAGGCACTATAACACCAGCTGATAAAGGCAGTGGCACCCTCCATACACTCTGTGTGTGATATAATGTGTGTTCACTGTCTTAATATCATGCATGTTTATTCAGCATTCAGTGAGAAAATATTACTGAAGGCATACTACATGCCAGGCTCTGTTCTACACTATGGATGTAAGAGGGACAACAAAGAGGCAACACCCTAGTTCATAGGGCTTACATTCCATTTCAAAAGGTGGAAAATAAGTCAAAAATAAATATGCCACATATCACATGATAATCAGCTGAAGGTATATAATTACAGCCAGAGAAGGGGAAAAGAGACAGGCATGAGTAGGATTTAATGAGGGAATCTACTAGGAACTTGGAATTAACAGATACACACTACTACATGTAAAACAGATAAACAACAAAGATTTACTGTATGAAACAGGAAGATTCCCTGCAGAAGGGAATGGCTACCCACTCCAGCATTCTTGCCTGGAGAATCCCATGGACAGTGAGGTCTGGAGGGCTATAGTCTATGCGGTCACAGAAAGTCAGATATGATTGAACAACTAAGCACACACACGCAACTATATTCAATATCTTATAATAATATATAAAGGGAAAGAATCTGAAAATCAGAATCATTTTGCTGTATAACCAAAACATTGTAAGTAAAGTATACTTCAATTATAAAATTAAAAAAGAAAATATGCCCTCCCTCCACAAATAAGAAAAAGATATTTAGGCAAAGAGGAAAGCTAGTTCAGTTGTCTTAACTGTAAAGCATTGCAATATGTTTTTTCCTAGGTATACGCTCAAGTTGCTAGGGCACACTTAGAAGAATGTGTTTCATTTTCATGGTGCAATCATGGAAGGCTAATTGGAGCACATAACCCATCAGCTGAGCTTTGGAGGCAAATCATAGTTCATCAAGTAACCAGTATGATGAAAATATTCCAGGATGCCTGGATGGTTTATTTAAATATACAAATCCATAGAAAGCATTGCAATTTGAATTGAGTGGTGTAGTGGAAAACTAAAAAGCACTGGAGACATACAAGGCTTTAATATTATCTCTGAAACAGAGAACATTGCTTAATCTCCTCCTAGAAAGGAATTAATAATCATGCCAATCTTGTATGATCATTGCGATGAGTAATGATAATAAATGGCAATATGACTGGCTTATATTGCATGGACAGTAAATTCTAGTTATTTTTCAGATAGAATACTCTAGTATTGACAATAGATATAGCGATGTGTCCTTATTTCATTCTCAGACTTTGTTCTAATCTGAAATAACATAGGCATTCCATGAATATTTGATATATATGTATATGAATGAACTGGCTCAGTTTTAGTTTCCGTTTAACTGCAGTAATGCAGGTGATAGAGAATAAAAAACTGTACCCCCACCCCCAAATAAAACTGCACCAAGACAATGGTGATGAACACAGGAAAAAGGAGAGATGATTTAGAGATACTTGAGAGATAAAAGATACAGACTTTGTCACTAATTGAATCTGAAGGAGGAGAAGTCAGAATAACTTCCAGGCTGACAACTGAATAACTGGATGAATGTTGGTGACATTCACTAAAATAGATTAACTGGGAGGAATAGGAGCCAGTTTAAGCCATGCAGGCAGGGGAAAAAATGAGGTCAAGCTGACTTCATAATTTTAAGATACAAACTAGCCACAGAGGTGAAAAAGCCTAGAGGTGATCAGAAATGAACTCTATTATTCAGAAGAGGGTTCAAGAAGATAGATACATTGGCAGAAATTGAAGGCTCTTTTGTAGATGAAGTTGGTAGAGAGATTATTATAGAAGAGAAGAAAAGAGAGCAATAATATATTAATTTTACATTTAAAGAGTTAGCATAAAAAGGAAAGTCCTTTGAAAGGATCTCATGACTTCACAGATGAGTTAAAAGGATCATGAGAGAGAGAGAGATCACTTCATAATTTACATTTCTGTGTGTTTGCATAAAAACAGTACAAAGCATAGTTTGTTATAGCCTGAGTATTCTCTTACTAAAGAATTCCCTAAGTTAAATGACCTTAATGGCACAAATTCTTAAGTGCTCATACTGGTGTGTGAGAAACAATCAATGATAGTAAGACTCATAATTTAGAAGACAAAGTTCTATCTGGTTTATGTGATTTAAGCATTAAGAGATCATTATTTCTCATTTTCTCATTGGGCATTCAACTTCATATTATTTCATAGATAATGAGCAGACAACTCAGATAGTGATGTTGTTGATGGAAAATTCTCCTTGGTAAGTATTATTTATGTCATCTGCTTATTTTTCAACCTTTATTCAGAAAATATTTAAGGTATTTTATTGTGTTCTCATGATGCTTAAATATACTGTTTAATACTGATCCAGAGAAAGCAGTCACTAACTTTTTTTAAAAAGTATTTGGAAGACCTGTGCCCTGAGATAAATGCCAACTTTGTCATACCATTCATTCAGTAACTGTGTCTAAAGATTTCCTCAGTTGTTTAAAAACTATTTTTATTTTCAAAATGGTATATTTCTATATTATTTTAGTTGATTATAATTTGGTGTTTCTGAGAACTGGGACTAAAATTCATTAAACAGTATTGTTTTGCTGTAAAGAATATCTATGTGAGAGTATAAGCACGCATTTCACATTCAACTGAAAAGTTCAATGCTGACATAATTATCATAATGTGATCCCAGTATCTCTAAATACGGTTTTACAAAAGCATGGTCTGGAAATGTTCAGATATCAATGAAAGGACATCAGCATTCTGATGCAAAGGTCTCTGTCACCGATATAGCATTTTTTCTGACATCAGATTTTAAGACATGAGCACAACATATTAAAATGTCATGAACTGCTCCTAACTCAAATAAACCTACATGCCAAATGGACACAGGGCCTTTTAATTATTTTTTTCTATGAAAAAAGAAAATTTCCCAGTTGTCAAAATTTCTCCTGTCTCTAAGCAGAACCTATCTTATGCATGTTAACTAACAATGAGGCTATACCAGGAAAAGTAGTTATTGAGTGGCTAGAAATGGAGGAAAATAATAAAAGCAGAGGATATTTAAGAGAAGAATGGGAAAGTAGATAAATAAGCCAGAGAGGAGTTGTACACTGTAACTTAGGGAAAATATTTGAAACTGAAACTTCATGAACAGGAGTTGGAAAAAGAAAATTATGTACTGAATAGTTAAATATTTCATAATGATTTCCTCCAGGCTGAATATTTCAAAGGAAATGCTACGAAGTTGTTATTAATCATTGTCAGAGAAACAAGATTGGCTGTGTCTCACATTCTAAAGGGAAGGACTGTGTTCAGTTTAGTATTATTTTCCCTGAGAAGAACAAGACATTTAAGCCAAATATACATAATCATTGAGCTGGTTAAAATAATAAATGAGATTTTACCACAGAATCAAACTATGTTCCTCTCTAGAGGAGGATAATGAAAAGAGGGGAAATAGATACAATTATGTCTAAGACAGGTTGGCAGGTCTACTGAGAAACTGGAGGCGCTGAGTAAGGCAGAGGAACAGAATTTGTTACATTCATAAGAGATTATACTCATATAAACAACGGAAGATTATTTAGCCATAAAAAGAAGAAAATCCTGCCCATTCTGAAAACATGGAAAGACCTTGCAGGCACCTTGAAGTAAGTTGTCAGAAAGACAAATATTCTCACTTATATGTGGAATCTAAAAAAAACAAACCAAACTCATAAAAATAGAGAATAGATTAGTGTTTACCAGTGCTGAGGTATGGGAGAAATGGGAAGATGTTGGTCAAAGTGTATAAATTTCTAGTTATAAGATGAATAAATTTGTGGACCTAATATATGGTATTCCCTCAGATCTCCAGACTCAGGAGCCACCCACCACAGTAGCTAACGACACGTCACCAACTTTGGTTCTGGCACTCCGACTCACCACAAATAATTCTTCCCTGAACAGCCTTGAACATAAATCAAGTGAACATAAGTCAGGTATCTACCTGAATACTTGAGAGGTTACTGCAAAGTATGCTTTCAATGCACATTTCCAGGACAAGGCGTGAGCGTACCCACTTGCCTACAGTGAGATTCCACATGTAAACCATGAGTCCCTGGTGGCTCTGAAAGAAAAGAAAATGCCGACAACTGGGGAGACCCAGATGACAGAGTAGAAGGACGGGTGCTCATCTTCTCCGGTAAGAACACCAAACTCACAACTAGCTGCTGAACAACCCTCAACGGGAGAATGTTGGATCCCACCAAAAAAAGATACCCCAAATCCAAGGGCAAAGGAGAAGCCCCAACAAGACAGTAGGAGGGCCAAATCACATTTAAAATCAAATCTCAGACCAGCCAGAGATGCTCAGAGGGTGCAAACAAAACCTTGTGTGCACCAGGAGAGAGGGAAAGAAGCAGTGACCTTAACAAGAGACTGGGCCAGACTTGCCTTTGAGTGTTTGAATGTCTCCTGTGGAGGCACAGGTCAGCAGTGGCCAGAGGAAGGGGCAAGGGCTCTCGCTACAGCAGACCTGGGAGGCACAGAGTATGGCATAAGCCCTCTTGGAGGAGTTGCCATCAGCCCCACTATACAGCCACCAAGCAGACGACCCACAAACTGAAGAACAATTATACCAAAGAAGTTCTTGCACTGTTGCACAAGTTCTAGTGCCCACAACAAATTTCCCAACCTGAGGATGTGGCAAAAGGACTGAGAATTCCATGGAATTTGACTTGAAGGCCAGAGGGATTTGATTACAGAACTTCCACAGGACTGGGGAAACAGACTCTTGGAGGGCACAACAAAACTTTGTGTGCACCAGGACCCAGGAGAAAGGAGCAGACCCCACAAAAGACTGAGCCAGACTTGCCTGTGAGTGTCCAGGAGTCTCCAGTGGAGGCATGGGTCAACAGTGACCTGCCTTGGGGTCAGGACACTGACTACAACACTCCTGGGAGCCTCAGCAAGCTGGCATAAGTCCTGTTGAAGGAGAGCCAAACTACAGGGAGGGAACACAGCCCCACCCATCAGAAGAAAATTGGATTTAAGATTTACTGAGCATAGCCTTGCCCACCAGAGCAAGACCCAGTTTTCCCCACAGCAAGTCCTTCCCAACAAGAAGCATTCCACAAGCCTCTTATCCTCATCCATCAGAGGGCAGACAGAATTAAAACCACAACCACAGAAAACAAAACCACATGGATAACAGCCTTGTCTATAACTATGTGCCTTGCCCTGTAGGGCCACCCAATACAGATGGGTCATGGTGGAGAGTTTTTACAAAATGTGGTCCCCTGGAGGATGGAATGGTAAACCATTTCAGTATCCTTGCCTTGAGACCCCCATGAACAGTATGAAAAGGCAAAAAGATATGACACTGAAAGATGAACTCCCCCGGTCAGTAGGTGCCCAATATACTCCTGGAGGAGAGCAGACAAATAGCCACAGAAGGAATGAAGAGGTTGAGCCAAAGCAGAAACAACACCCAGCTGTGGATGTATTCAGTTGTGAAAGTCCAATGCTGTAAAGAACAATATTTCATAGGAACCTGGACTGTTAGGTCCATGAAGCAAGGTCAATTGGAAGTGGTCAAACAGGAGATGGCAAGAGTAGACGTCAACATTTTAGCAAACACCCTCTACCAACAACACAAGAGATGACTCTATACATTACTAGATGGTCAGTGCTAAAATCAGATTGATTATATCAAAAGACAGAGAAGCTTTTATACAGTCAGCAAAAACAAGACCAGGAACTGGCTGTGGCCCAGATCATGAACTCCTAATTGCAAAATTGAGACCTAAATTGAAGAAAGTAGGGAAAACTGACCATTCATGTATGACCTAATCAAGTCTCTTACTGTTATACCGTGGAAGTGACAAATAGATTCAAAGGATTAGATATGACAGTTAGAGTACCTGAAGAACTATGGATGGAGGTTTGTAACATTGTACAGGAGGCAGTGATCAAAATCATCCCCAAGAAGAAAACATGCAAAAAGGCAAAAGGATTGACTAAGGAGGCCTTATAAATAGCTGAGAAAATAAGAAGTGAAAGGCAAAGGAGAAAAGGAAAGATATATCCATCTGAATGCATAGTTCTAAAGAATAGCAAGGAGATTTAAGAAAGCTTTGCTAAGTGAACAATGAAAAGAAGTAGAGGAAAAAAATAGAATGAGAATGACCAGAGATCTCTTGAAGAAAATTAGAGATACCAAGGAAAATTTTCATGCAAAGATGGGCACAATAAAGGAGAGAAACAGTATGGGCCTAACAGAAGCAGAAGATATTAAGAAGAGGTGGCAAGAATACACAGAAGAACTATATAAAAAAAGATCTTAATAACCCAGATAACCACGATGGAGTGATTACTCACCTAGAGCCAGACATCCTGCAGTATGAAGTCAAGTGGGTCTCAGGAAGCATCACTATGAACAAAGCTAGTGGAGGGGATGGAATTCCAGTTGAGCTATTTCAAATCCTAAAAGATGATGCTGTGAAAGTGCTGCACTCAATATGCCAGCAAATTTGGAAAATTCTGCAGATCTGGAAAAGATCAGTTTTCATTCCAATCCCAAAGAAAGGCAATGCCCAAGAATGTTCAAACAACCACACAATTGCACTCATCTCACATGCTAGCAAAGTAATGCTCAAAATTCTCCAAGTGAGGTTTCAACAATATGTGTACTGAGAACTTCCACATGTACAAACTGGATTTAAAAAAGTTATAGAAACCAGAGATCAAATTGCCAACATTCATTGGATTAGAGAAAAAGGAAGAGAAATCCAGAAGAACATCGACTTTTGCTTCATTGACTATGCTAAAGCCTTTGACTGTGGATCCCACACCC
This sequence comes from Capricornis sumatraensis, assembly GCF_032405125.1. Lineage (NCBI taxonomy): Eukaryota > Metazoa > Chordata > Mammalia > Artiodactyla > Bovidae > Capricornis > Capricornis sumatraensis. The sequence continues at coordinate 18,173,612 of NC_091081.1, read as the reverse complement.
CCCCACCCCCGCCCCCGGAAAGAAAGGTGGAAAATTCTTAAAAGGATGGGAATACCAGACCACCTTACCTGTCTCCTGAGGAACAGTATGCAGGTCAAGAAGGAACAGTGAGACGAGGTCATGGAACAACAAATTGGGAAAGGAGTACATCAAAGCTGTGTATTGTCACCCTGCTTATTTAATTTCTATGCAGAGTACATCATGAGGAATGCCAGGCTGGATGAAGTTCCAGCTTGAATCAAGCTTGGTGGGAGAAATATCAATGATCTCAGAGATGTGGCTGACAACACCCTTATAGCAGAAAGTTAAGAAGAACTGAAGAGCCTCTTGATGAAGTTAAAAGAGGAGAGAAAAAGCTGGCTTAAAATTCAACATTCAAAGCACAAAGATCAGGGCATCCTGTCCCATCACTTCATGGTATGTAGATGCGGAAACAGTGACAGACTTTATTTTCTTGGGCTCCAAAATCACTGTGGATGGTGACTTCAGCCATGAAGTTGAAAGATGCTTGTTCCTTGGAAGAAAAGCTATGACAAACCTAGACAGCATGTTAAAAAACAGAGACATTTCTTTGCTAACAAAGGTCTGTATAGTCATGCCCCTTCTTGCCTTCCCTTTTTGATCAATTCTCTCAGAATTTCTCTCTCAGATTCAAAGGAAGAGTCATTGTTTAATGAAATGGAATGCAGTATATTCACTAATTATATTCTAGTGTTGAGTGATTTCCTTAAAAAGGAGATTTTCAGGTTCTGGGTACTCAGCAATGAACAAGACAAAGTCCCATCTGGAAATGACTTGAAAAAAAAATTAATAAGCTATTAAATTTGTGAGAACAGTACAGATTCTAATAAGTTTTATAAAGAAAATAAAGAGTACCTCATTCCAGGGAATCTACTCCAGTTAGAATAGATCAGGGAGGATCTCTCTGAGGAAGTGATATTTGAGCTGATACTCAATGTTAAGAAGGTTCTAGAGAAAGAACATTTCAGGCAGAGAGGAAAAAAAATTAAAGACCTTAAAAAGGCTGCCATATGACCCAGTAATCCCAGTTCTGGGCATACAGGCACAGTAAACCACAATTCAAAAAAATACATGCATCCCAATGTCCATTGCAGCACTATTTATAATAGCTAGGACATGGAAGCAATATAGACGTCTATTACCATAGAAACAGATAAAGAAAATGTGGTATAGACACTTTCCCAGTGGCCCAGTGACTGAGAATCCACCTTGCAGTGAAGGGGACACAGTTTGATCCCTGGTCCAGAAGATCCCACATGTTGGGGACCAGCTAAGCCTGTGAAGCTGGTGCACTTAGAGCCCATAACACCACAAAGACAAGCCTGTTTAACACAGTGAAGAGTAGCCTCCACTTGCCACAACTAGAGAAAGCATGAGCACAGCACTTAAACCTGGAGCAGCCAAAGATAAATTTTAAAAAATAAAAAAAAGCAAAAAAAGAAGATATGGTACATATATATCACATACGTGGAACATTCAGTTCAGTTCAGTTCAGTTGCTCAGTCATGTCCGACTGTTTGCGACCCCATGAATGGCAGCACACCAGGTCTCCCTTTCCATCACCAACTCCCGGAGTTCACTCAAACTCATGTCCATCGAGTCAGTGATGCCATCCAGCCATCTCATCCTCTGTCATCCCCTTCTCCTCCTGCCCCCAATCCCTCCCAGCATCAGAGTCTTTTCTAATGAGTCAACTCTTCACATCAGGTGGCCAAAGTATTGGCCATCAGTCCTTCCAATGAACACCCAGGACTGGTCTCCTTTAGGATGGACTGGTTGGATCTCCTTGCAGTCCAAGGGACTCTCAAGAGTCTTCTCCAACACCACAGTTCAAAAGCATCAATTCTTCGGCACTCAGCTTTCTTCACAGTCCAACTCTCTCATCCATACATGACCACTGGAAAAACCATAGCCTTGTCTAGATGCACCTTTGTTGGCAAAGTAATGTCTCTGCTTTTGAATATTCTGTCTGGGTTGGTCATAACTTTCATCCCAAGGAGTAAGAGTCTTTTAATTTTATGGCTGCAATCACCACCTGCACTGATTTTGGAGCCCCCCAAAATAAAGTCTGACACTGTTTCCACTGTTTCCCTATCTACTTCCCATGAAGTGATGGGACCAGATGCCATGATCTTCATTTTCTGAATGTTGAGCTTTAAGCCAACTTTTTCACTCTCCTCTTTCACTTTCATCAAGAGGCTTTTTAGTTCCTCTTCACTTTTTGCCATAAGGGTTACTCAGCCATAAAAAAAGAACAAATTAATACCATTTTCCACAACATGGATGGACCTACAAACTGTCATCTTGAGTGAAGTAAGCTAGATACAGAAAGACAAATACCATATGATAACACTTATTTTTGGAATCTAAAAATAAAAGCGGGGTGTATACAAACAAACTTATTGTCAAAACAGAAATAGTAACAGATGTAGAAAACAAACTTATGGTTACCAGAAGATAAGGGGAGGTATAAATTGGGAGACTGGTATTGACATATACATACTACTATACATAAAATCACAAACTCAATGGACGTGAATCTGAGCAAACTCTGGAAAATAGTGAAGGACAGGGAACCCTGGAGTGCAGCAATACATAGAGTTGCAAAGAGTCAGACACGAAATAGTGACTAAAACACATATGTAAAATAGGTACCTAACAAGAACCTACACAAGGTTCCAACGAAAACAAGGGAAAACTCTACACATAGACATCACCAGATGGTCAATACCAAAATCAGATTGATCATATCCTTTGCCTATAAGATGAAGATGCTCTATACACTGAGTAAAAATAAGACCTGGAGCTGACTGTGGCTCAGATAATGAGCTCCTTATTGCAAAATTCAGGCTTAAATTGAAGAAAGTACGGAAAACCAGTAGGCCATTCAGGTATGACCTAATCAAACCCCTATGATTACACAGTGGAAGTGACAAATCAAGAGATTAGACCTGACAGAGTGCCTGAAGAACTATGGACAGAGGTTCATAACATTGTACAGGAGGCAGTGACCAAAACCAACTCCAAGAAAAAGAACTGCAACTAGGAAAATGTTTTCTGAGGAAGACTTACAGCTGAGAAAAGAAAAGCAAAAGACAAAGAAAAAAGGGAAAGATAAACCCAACTGAATGCAGAGTTCCAAAAAAATAGCAGGGAGAGATAAGAAAGCCTTCTTAAGTGAAAAGTTCACAGAAATAGAGGAAAGCAATAAAAAGGGAAAGACCAGAGATCTCTTCAAGAAAATTAGAGATACCATAGAAATATTTCATGCAAAGATGGGAACAAAAGGCCAGAGATGGTAAGGATCTAACAGAAGCAAAAGAGTTTAAGAAAGAGGTGGCAAGAATACATAGAACTTAACAAAAGAAAGTCTTAATGACTCAGATAACAATGATAGTATGGTCACTCACCTAGAGCAAAACATCCTGGACTGTGAATCAAGTGGGCCTTAGGAAGCATCACTACAAAATAAAGCTAGTAGAGGTGATAGAATTCAAGCTGAGCTATTTCAAATCCTAAAAGATGAAGCTGTTAAAGTCTGCACTCAATATGTCAGCAAATTTGGAAAACTCAGCAGTGGCCACAGGACTGGAAAAAGTCAGGTTCATTCTAATCCCAAAGAAAGGCTTTCATTCTAATCTCAAAAAATGTTCAAACTACCATTTAAATGCTAGCTAGATAATGCTCAAAATCCTTCAACTAGGTTTCAAAAGTACATGAACCAGTAACTTTCAGATGTACCAGCTGGATTTTGAAAAGGCAGATCAGAGATCAAATTGCCAACATATGCTGAATCATAGAAAAAGAAAGGGAATTCCAGAAGAACATCTACTTTTGGTTCATTGACTATGCTAAAGCCTTTGACTGTGTGGATCACAACAGACTCTGGAAATTCTTAAAGAGACGGGAAAACCAGGCCACCTTACCTGCCTCCTGAGAAACCTGTATGTAGGTCAAGAAGCAACACTTAAAACTGGACATGGAATGACAGACTGGTTCCAAATTGGGAAAGGAGTATATCAAGGATGTATATAGTCACCCTGCTTATTTATCTTCTATGCATGTGAAATGCTGGGCTGGGTGAATCACAAGCTGGAATCAAAATTGCTGGGAGAAATATCCATAACCTCAAATATGCATATAATACCACCCTAATGGCAGAAAGTGAAGGGGAACTAAAGAGCCCCTTGAAAGTGAAAGACCAGAGTGAAAAAGCTGAATTAAAACTTAAGATAATGGCATCCGGTCCTATCACTTCATGTCAAATATAGGGGTAAAAAATGGAAACAGTGACAGACTTTATTTTCTTAGGCTCCAAAGTCACTGCAGATGGTGACTACAGCCACAACATTAAAAGACTATTGCTCCTTGGGAGGAAAGCTATGACAAACCTAGAGAGTGTATTAAAAAGGAGAGACATCACTTTGCCTACAAAGGTCCATATATATGTATGGATGTGAAAGTTGGACCATAAAGAAGGCTGTGCACCAAGAATTGATGCTTTCAAATTCTGGTGCTGGAGAAGACTCTTGAGAGCTCACTGGACAGCAACGAGATCAAACCAGTCAAGCCTATAGGAAATCAACACTGAATATTCATTGGCATGACTGATGCTGAAGCTGAAGCTCAAATCCTTTGTTTTTTTCTAGTGAACAAACTCTCTGGAGAAGACCATGATGCTGGGAAAAACTGAAGGCAAGAGGAGAAGGGTGTAACAGAAGATGAGATGTTTGGATGGCATCATCAACTCAATGGACATGAGTTTGAGCAAACTCTGGGGGATAGTGAAGGACAGGAAGCCTGGCGTGGTCTAGTCTATGGGGTTGCAGAGAGTGAGATATAACATAGTGACTGAATAGCATCATGAGATACTTTTACTTAAAAAAAATTTTAAGATAACATGTTGATTTGTATATATCCAGTAAAGCAGTGAATGATTTGTCAAGACAATGCATAAACACTAAGGTAACTGGCTTTCATATATATCTCTATAAAGGGATGGATATTGAGGAGACCACCCCAGCATAAAACTTGGCATGCTTCTGTACTGTTAATTGGATATGGTGAACTAGAAAAAATAGCCGAGTAGAGATGACATCAGTGGACAGTGGCTGTGGTCATCGATGTGATACCACTGTGACCAGGGGAGAAAACATGCTTTCAAATGGCGAGAAAAACATCCCTAACACCTAGAATTTGAGGCATAAACACAGAAAAAGAAGTGAAAAACACTGAATGGGTTCAATTAACAGGTGTGCAAAGATATCTGATGAGTTCAGTTCAGTTCAGTCACTCAGTCATGTCTGACTCTTTGCGACCCCATGAATCACAGCACGCCAGGCCTCCCTGTCCATCACCAACTCCCGGAGTTCACTCAGACTCACTTCCATCGAGTCAGTGATGCCATCCAGCCATCTCATCCTCTGTCATCCCCTTCTCCTCCTGCCCCCAATCCCTCCCAGCATCAGAGTCTTTTCCAATGAGTCAACTCTTTGCATGAGGTGGCCAAAGTCCTGGAGTTTCAGCTTCAGCATCATTCCCTCCAAAGAAACCCCAGGGCTGATCTCCTTCAGAATGGACTGGTTGGATCTCCTTGCAGTCCAAGGGACTCTCAAGAGTCTTCTCCAACAACACAGTTAAAAGGCATCAATTCTTCAGCGCTCAGCCTTCTTCACAGTCCAACTCTCACATCCATAGATGACTACTGGGAAAACCATAGCCTTGACTAGACTGACCTTAGTCGGCAAAGTAACGTCTCTGCTTTTGAATATGCTATCTAGGTTGGTCATAACTTTTCTTCCAAGGAGTAAGCGTCTTTTAATTTCATGGCTGCAGTCACCATCTGCAGTGATTTTGGAGCCCCAAAAAATAAAGTCTGACACTGTTTCCCCATCTATTTCCCATGAAGTGATGGGACCGGATGCCATGGTCTTCGTTTTCTGAATGTTGAGCTTTAAGCCAGCTTCTTCACTCTCCACTTTCACTTTCATCAAGAAGCTTTTTAGCTCCTCTTCACTTTCTGCCATAAGGGTGGTGTCATCTGCATATCTGAGGTGATTGATATTTCTCCCGTCAATCTTGATTCCAGCTTGTGTTTCTTCCAGTCCAGCATTTCTCATGATGTATTCTGCATATAAGTTAAATAAGCAGGGTGACAACATACAGCCTTGATGTACTCCTTTTCCTATTTGGAACCAGTCTGTTGTTCCATGTCCAGTTCTAACTGTTGCTTCCTGATCTGCATACAGATTTCTCAAGAGGCAGGTTAGGTGGTCTGGTATTCCCATCTCTTTCAGAATTTTCCACAGTTTGTGGTGATCCACATAGTCAAAGGCTTTGGCATAGTCAATAAAGCAGAAATAGATGTTTTTTCTGGAACTCTCTTGCTTTTTCCATGATCCAGCAGATGTTGGCAATTTGATCTCTGGTTCCTCTGCCTTTTCTAAAACCAGCTTGAACATCAGGAAGTTCTCAGTTCCCGTATTGCTGAAGCCTGGCTTGGAGAATTTTGAGCATTACTTTACTAGCATGTGAGATGAGTGCAATTGTGTGGTTTTTTGAGCATTCTTTGGCATTGCCTTTCTTTGGAATTGGAATGAAAACTGACGTTTTCCAGTCCTGTGGTCACTGCTGAGTTTTCCAAATTTGCTGGCATATTGCTTGCAGCACTTTTACAGCATCATCTTTCAGGATTTGAAACAGCTATGAAAATTTTAGATAAAATATAGTGTTGCACTTAACCTTTTCTGAGCATTAAAATTAGAGAAATATTTTCCAAAAACTGAGTTGTAGAGCTGCTGACTTCTTCAGGCAATATCTCCCTTTTACTTTTCAAAATTTTTTATCTTTATTATATTAATTTATATTTGTTATTTATAATCTATATATTTGCCTATCTATCTATATATTCTCTATCATCAAATGTTTTAAGTACATTAAGAATAGTGTGCTTCATTGTGCAGCATTTCCTGAATTTCAACATTTGATTAGTTTATCACTTTAAGTTACATGTGTGACAATGCATGACAAAAAACATTCTAAGTCAGAGATTTTCACCTTTGAAACAGGTATGCAGGTGTTTACCCTGAAGTGAAAATGATGATAACTTTCAAACTGGAGCCTAAGTTATATCAATGATACTGTATGTTGTCACTTAGTGGGAAACATCCCAGGTATATGAAATATCCCTTGATAACTTGCATTCAGTAATGTCTACAGAAATTAGACAGTCAAATTTTCTGGGTACTTTTAGAGACATTAGTGCTAAAACCCATTTAGAAAACATTATGACATCTTTTAGAATAACACATAATGTTTTTATAAATATCTTACAATCTTGTTTGACAGGTATTTGTTTTTGTATTTCAATGTTCTTAATTAGATATGCATTAATTGCTAAAGCTGTGAGGATATTTTTGTGTGTACATGTAGGCATAATAGAATACTGTCCTGTTTCCTTGTTTAGTCTCAGGAAAGTATCTAGAGAATTCCATCCTGTATTTGCCTCCATTGACAAGAATGAGTGAAACACAATTTCAGGCCTGCTGTCCCCAAACTTTTTGAGGGAAAAAAAAAAAAAATCTGCAATTTACTCATGTATCTTGTTTTTCAAATTCAATTTTTTTAAATTTCTTTAGCATATATTTAAAAGAAAAAAGTTATTTAAGTCTCAAGAAGTATTTTTCTTCTGAAATTTACTTTGAGATTCCAGTGTTATCACAAGAGCTGAAATGGCTTATGGGAGCTGTATGGAACTCTGTCTAACTTCTTTTGCTGACTTCTTTTATTTTGCCTTCTTTATCTGCTATTCGCTTATCCATTTCACTGTCCTTGATTTTGCATTCTCTTGACCTCTGCTCATGATAACAAACATTATCAGTTTTCTCAAAGCCCACTTAATTCTGAAACCTTTGTCCTTGGAGGAGTAAACTTTAAAAAGTGTACATTTTCTTTATCTGTGATCCTAACTTTCTACTTTGAAGAATATAGAGACATTTCAGACACAGGGAGATGTACAGGCTGACTCAACACAATTGTGGGAAATGCCTGATGAAAGCCCCGCATGCGCTTAGCCTCTCTCAGCAATAAATGTCTCACAGCAATGGATGTGCCAATGGGGATTGTGGTTATAGAAGAGAATTGGCCCATATAGTAATCATGGGCCAATTACTAAGTATAAGCTTAATAATCAGTTCTGCCTAAGTTAGCTCACTAGCTAGATTATCTATAAAACACTAAAACATAAAAGATACTATCTGAAGCTTTTAGATTTTCTTGTTTTATTTGTTGTTATTTAGCACAATGTATCTGCAAGCGTAGATTGCATAATGAAAGATAGCCACATTTCTTACTTCCTGAATCATAGTTTCTTACATTTAAGCATACATAAGTGTACATAAACATCTAATTTCTCATTTAAAGATGAATCTCAATATTTAAGATAAAAGAATTTTATTTTAATCTGACAAATAAGAACTTTTTCCATTCCAAATAAGTGGCATTCTGAAATAAATAAGTGGATTGACATGCAACCAATTCATAAGACTAATGCCTGAATGTGAAATATACAAAAAGCATAAAATCTATGTTGTTGGTTGATACACTGGCAGAGTCAGCAGATAAGTGAATATTCAGATTATTCAATATTTCCTTAGATTAATTAAGGTTAACTTAGTTGTCTTTCTGTCAGTTTCAGCACCTTTACAACTGCTGAGTCTATTGGTGATAGTAACATAGCAAACATGACCAATCCTTCCTAAAATTAGTTTCCTTCTAAGTTTAGAGTTAACCACCTACAGAGTAGAGAATAATGATATTACACTTTTCAGTAGCCATGGAAACAGGTGCTTAGCACATTATAAACAAATACAATTTTAAGAATAAGTCCCCAAATGTGTAGCTCAGTGATTGCAACAGCCAAATAAGTTTAGAGAATTTTTTCCTTCAATATTTGAGGGGAAAAAAGATATAATCAAAACTTAGGGAGCTTGCAAAGTAGATTTTGGATGTGAGAAACCATGGGGAATACCTTTCAATCCATTCTTAACTTATGTGTGACCTTCACCTCATTTCTTAACTTTCCAGTTCTTTATTTCTCCCATCTGGAAAACATTATTTGCTTCCCTTGCTGGAATCTTGTGAAGCTTAATTAATGTTTGTGAACCACTTTGACTTCCACAGCTGGAGGATGTTGAAGAAATGCAAATTATTGTTGTTATTTATTATTTATTGTTCTCTCTCTAGACTTGGTTCCAGTCTCTGCAGGCTTACCCCCTAAGCCATGAAGACAAATTAATAATAAATGCAGTGCTAGTCTTTCAGTAAATACCAGGATGGCTCAACGGGAAGCAGTTTTTTAAAAAGTCTACAAAAATATTATGCTTACTCATCTATTATAAAAGCCATGAGAGTCAAAAGTTTTTAAAATTTTATTCTTTTTGACTGATTCCCCTTTACTGTGACTTACTGAAGATTTTCGTTGTGTGCCATATTTTTACTCAGTTGAAATATTGCCATTTTGGCCTAGCAACCTGTCTGCCTAATTTTTTATTATTGGGAAAACTATACCACTGATAGTTTTAGTCTTTTTCAAAAATAAAATCTACTTTTAACCTTGTTTAATTGACAAAAATCAAATTTGTAATGGCTGTTCTATTTTGCTGGACCTCTTGGGTTTTTTTTCCTAAGCAGTTGTTCATCTTCTCTTAAAATAGGTCAGTTTCCCTTTTATAAAGTTTATAATTACTATATAACATGAATACTGTTTTGTAAATATTGATTAAAATTATAGATATTTTTGTTGTGAATATTACTGAGACTCTTATTAAAATTCAATTACTTTTTTATAGAACATGATCCAAAAAATGGCTGCTTTTAAAATAGAAATAATATTCACATCTTTCCCAAAGATCACTTTTCCTTCATTACTGATAGACGCCTCATTTTACATTTAGATAAGCCTGCAGATCTTGCCTAATGTCTGGGGAAACAGGGTCCTCCTGCTCAGGGGAAGGTTATAATTTGTGAAAGCGAAGCATGGCATCCTCTTTACCACATATTCACTGTCACACACTCCTTTGATCCTAGGATGTCATGTGCATGGCCAAATCAGAAGAACTTCTCTGATAATCCTCTGGAAAGATTCATTCCTCTGTCTTTACTCAATAAATAAGTCAGTCATGACTTTCCTTTTTTTCATAGAGGGATTAGGGTATAGGACATTATGAATGCATTTTCCAGCCATTTTGCCACCAGAAGAGAAACATAACTTTTAATATTTTTATAAAAAGCCACACTGTTTAACAACCCCTTGCTTATCTAAATAGACTTTTCCTTATGACGAATGTTTTTATTATTTAAGCTGTCCAGTTTGTCAGTTTTGTACAAGACACTGAAGAAAACAATCTTAGCTAATAGACATTACCCGAGTACACCAACCTTCATTAATCATCTCCTCCATACTTCCATAGCATTTGGAGTAACTATACATAACTTAGTATTAAATTATATGGCAACTTGTATTGCCTGGCATTAGTTTTTATATATCTCCTGGACTAAATTGCCATCTGTTTGAGCGTGGAAGCACTATTTTATCCTCCCTGTGCTTTCCTCTATGCCTTGTACAATGCTGGCTCAGGGGAAGCTCATTATATTAGAAAAAAAATATATATATATGTGGGCGTGTGGGTTTATGTTGCCTTTTCTTGCCTTAAACTCAAAACTCAATCACAATTTTTCTATAACATGGTCCTTTCCCATGTTTTATTTTTCCTTAGAGGAGAAGGAAATGGCAACCTACTCCAGTATTCTTGCCTGAAAAATTCCAGAGAGAGGAGCCTGGCGGGCTAAAGTCCATGGGGTTGCAAAGAGTCGGACATGACTTGAGTGACTGAACACATTCTTCCTTAGACTAATTCTTCTGTATTACTTCCTGCTCCTTCTATTTCTATGGCCTCTTTGTAGGTGTTCAGAAAGCTTTGTCTTTGGTTTTATGTGCCTTTGCTACTCTGTTCTCTTCCCTGAAGATCAACACTATGACTCATTTATTTATGCAAAAATGACCATTATATTGTAACTCCCAGTCTGATTTCTACCCTGCATATCTATCAGACATGCCCAACTACTTTGCAACTGGTGCTCAGTCTCTCATTGATGTCCGACTCTTTCCAACCCTGCCAGGCTCCTCTGTCCATGGGATTTTCCATGCAAGAATACTGGAGTGGGTTGCCACTTGCTTCTCCAACCTTACAACTGATACTTCTCACCAAATACACAACTAAAATTTGATTCTGCTTTCAGTCACTAAAAGTTGAAGTATTCTCTCCTTCCTCTGAATTTCTATAGTTAAACCACAATCTACGACTGCTTGCCCTGATGATTTATCTCTGCTTAAATTCCTTGAGATCAAGGACTATTGTCTTGTTTCTCTTTAATTACTCTTCACTTATATAAGTCTTATATGTAATATGAAATGAATAAGTGTCTGAATGGATATATGACCACTTTATTCCAACATGGAAGCATGCCTTGTTGAAAAATTTAGTTATATGTTCTCTTTCTGTCTTTATATATCTTTTAGGATAATTTGGTATTTTATATAAATATATATATAAAGAAGATATATTTTCATTGACATCCTTATGTAGAAATTCTGATTATGTTTTCAAACTTCCATATTAATATAGTTCAGTTAAGATCAACTTGTGGTTTTAGATTTTTTTTGCAAATAATTATATTTTATTAAGATTATGTATTTTCTTAAATGTGTCAGAAAAGCAGGTGTCATATTATTATAACTTCTTATTCCAATGGTAAAAATTCCATCAATCTATTCTAAGAGAAAAACACACATCTACAGAAAAATCTGTATATGAATGCTTGTAGTAGTATTCCTAGCCAGTATAGTTTCCAAAAAAATGGAAACAACTCAAATTCCCAAAAACTTATGAATGGATAAACCAAATATGGTACACACACACACACACACACACACACACACACACACACACATACAATGGAATATCTTTTAGCCATAAAAAGAATTAATTACTGACACATGCCATAGCACAAGTGAACCTTGAAAGCACTGTGCTACTTGAAAGAAGCCACATACAAAGACAATGCATGGTGTGACTCTGTTCCAATCCCAAAAGAGGCCAATGCCCCAAATTCTATCAATCTACTGTACAGTTGCACATCTACTGAACAGTTGCACTCATTTCACATGCTAGCAAGGTTATATTCAAAATCCTTCAAGGAAGCCTTCAATGGTATGCGAAGTGAGAATTTATAGATACATAAACTGGGTCTTGAAGAGTCAAAAACATTCACTGGATCATAGAGAAAGCCAGGGAATTCAAGAGAAATATCTGCTTCATTGACTACACTGAAGCCTTTGTATGGATCAAAACAAACTGGAAAAATTTTAAAGAGATCAGAGTACCAGAGCACTTACCTGTCTTCTGAGAGACTTGTATGCAGGTCAAGAAGCAACAGTTAGGACCTTATATGGAAGAACTGACTGGTTTGAATTTGGGAAAGGAGTATTTCAAGGCTGTATATTGCCACTCTACTTAACTTCTATGCAGAGGATATCATGTGAGATGCTGGGCTGGATGAATCACAAACTGAAATCAAGATTGCCAGGAGAAATATCAACAAACACAGATATGCAGATGAACCACTCTAATGGCAGAAAGTGAAGAGGAACTGAAGAGCCTCTTGAAGAGGGTGAAAGAGGAAAGTGAAAAAGCTGTCTTGAAACTCAACATTAAAAGAATGAAGATCATGGCATCTGGACCCAACATTTCATGGCAAATAGAAGAGGAAAAAGTGAGAACAATGATAGATTTTATTTTCATGTCTCCAAAATCACTGCAGACATTAACTGCAGCCATGAAACTGAACGATACTTGCTCCTTGGAAGGAAAGCTATGACAAACCTAGACAGCATATTAAAAGGAAGAAACAGGCATCACTTTGCTGACAGAGGTCTGTTTAGTCAAAGCTGTTTTCTCCAGTAGTCATGTATGGATGTGAGAGTTGGACCGTAAGAAGTTCTGGAGACAACTCTTCAGAGTCCCTTGGACTGCAAAAAAATAAAACCAGTCATCCTGAAGGAAATCAACCCTGAATATACATTGGAAGGACTGTTGCTGAAGCTGAAACTCCAATACTTTGATTACCTGATATGAAGAGCTGACTCACTGGAAAAGCCCCTGATACTGGGAAAGACTGAAAGCAAAAGGATAAGGGGGTGACAGAGTCTGGGGTGGTTAGATAGCATCACCAATTCAATGGACATGAGTATGAGCAAATTCCTGGAGATGGCAGAGGACAGAGGAGCCTGACGGGCTACAGTCCATCGGGTTGCAAAGAGTCGGGCATGACTTAGTGACTGAACAACGATATATAAATAAATAGATGTATGTGTGTTTATAAATATCTCTTTCATGGATCACAGCCTTGTCATGGGAAGGGTCTTGCATAATTCAATGAAGATATGAGTCATTCTGCGCAGGGCCACTCGGGATGGATGGGTCATAGTGGACGGTTCTGACAAAACATGGTCTGGTAGAGAAGGGAATGGAAACAACAACAGAACAAAAAATCCACAGAGATAGAAATTAGTAGTGGCTAGAGTCTGAGTAACAAGGGAAGTGCAGGGTAGTTGTTAATGAGTACAGGATTTCTTTTTTGATGATTAAATATTCTGGAATTATATAGTGGTAAAGATTGTCCAACTTTTGGAATACACTAAAAACCACTGAATTGTCATTTTGAAAGGGTGAACTTTATAGTGCATAAATTATATCTCAAAGCTTTTTTAAAGAAAATCCATGAAAACCCAGGATTCTTAGTTTTCAGGATATTTACACCCAGGATATATCAGGATGTAGAGATCAAGCACAGATTTTAACAAAGATGTGTTAGGTTATTTCCAAGTATAAGAGATTTACCAAACAATGGCAATCTATACTTTGTAAATAATATAATATTCTCCTGTTATTCGCTATTACTTCATTTATGGACTATCTACTACTCTCCAGGGAAGGCTGAATTATAAGCGAATGATGTATAATAATAGTTATTAGTCAGCTAGTTTAATTGGCTTGAAAATGCTTTGGGGGAATTGAAAAGGATACTCTTCGTTTTTCCAGGGTTCAAAGTATCAGATGGTGTTTGCTCTTGTTTTTAGAGGATGAATAAAAGTTTACCAGATGGAATAACTTACTTCATGTGACGGAAATAGAAATAGAAAGGAAATCTATGATTAGACAATGATGTGCCATCTCAGGGGCAGATTTTAGAATGAATGAACCCCAGTGTAGGAATAAGTAGTTACTGCTTCCCTTCTTATGGCAGCCTATGGTTTTCCTGTCTTCTGGCTGCGTTAGGAAGGAAACTTCCTTTTTTAAAGTAAGTCATTTGTAAAGGCCAAGAAATGGTTGAATTTTAATGCATCTATACAAAAATCATAGACTGGCCTTAATGACAGTTGTACCACTAAATAAATAGAAAGTGTTGATTTAATTAGTAAAATTCCTACTAGAGTTACCCAAAATATATATGAAAATTATTTTGTGCTTTCTTCATGTAGATCATTATGCTAAGAAATAAGGGGAGATAGAAGACAGAGTCTGGTTTACATGGTATTACATTTCAAGTCTTTGAATATAGGTCATTTATAAAGACCCAGAAGAAATAACCCTGGAGGTGGGGGGAAATGTCCTCTGCATCTTGTTAGCGATAAATGGTCAGATTTACATAAAAGGATCTATGAGGGGAAGGGAAGGGAAGGAAAAAAAGGCAGAAAAGAGAGGCATAGGAGAAGAAAACTAATGGAGCAGGCATTTTAAATAGCACTTTCCAGCTACTGTCCTCAATCAAGCCACAAGCTTTAAAATATTCAACTACATCCTGTTCTCCTAGGAATTAAGCCGGGAACACACTACCTGAGGACACTGCAGACCCCTCGGGTTATTCAGGATAGACTGAGAATAATTGGTGCTTGCCGAAAGATGGTATACAGAGAGATATTGCTTCAAATATTATTGACGAAATTTGAGCATTCTGCTATATGTCTCTGATAACATTGCTTCTCCCATGCTAAAAATGCCCAAAGTAACTGACAAACTGTCAAAGATCTCTTTAGGGTATAGTATTTTACTAATTACTCAATTTATCAATGTATTAAAAGTATAACCTACAGTTCTACAATGGCAAAATTTTGAATGCAGAGTCTGAAAAACAAGCAAAATCTCATTTTGGTTCATTTGTTGTTTGTGACATCAGGTTTTCAAATGCCAAGATAATGGGTGTGATGTTATGGAAAATTCAGTCAAAAATCGCTGTTTTTAGTCAATATCTATATCTATCAATATAGATATGATATATTTTCTCTGAAAATATCAAATAATCATGTTCATTATTTTATTTGTATTATATGCTAAAATATTCTCATATGGCCCTGTTCCTTTTTAACTTATTAACTATTATTACTCTTTTAAGAATAAGAAAAAATGGCAACCCAGCCTGGAAAATCCTATGGATGAAGAAGCCTAGCGAACAACATTCCATGGGGTCACAGAGTCAGACATGACTGAGCAACTAACACACACATACACAATTCCCTAGATTTTTTAAAGCTATAAATAAATCATGTCATATAATGGAAAGAACATGGATTTTGAAGCCAATGTAGGGGCTTGATTCCTTACTCCACTACTTATATCTGGTTTTTTTAGCTTTATTTTTCTGGTCAATAAAATAGAATTTAAATATTTAATTCAAAATAGTGAACTGAGATTACATGTTTAACTAGACATACTTCTCTCTGAGATTCCCACTCACAAGAATATTCACTAAAATTATAATAAATTATAAAAGAAATAATATGAATCAAAACACTGAAGTAGAGAAGAAGACAACTATTACATACAGGAATTGCAAGAAATATATTAGATATAAGACAGATTGAAGATACTATAAACTGTTCTTCTAAAAGAAACCCCACTAATAACCCAAAGTTTGAAGCTCTAGGTCAAAATTCAACTTATTTAAAATACTTCACCTGCATAAAATTTTAAATTTTTATATTTACAAAAGAAAAAATCCTATATACATAGTTTATATTATTATATTATTACCACTACAGAAATATCATATATCTGGCAAACTCAGATTAGTATTGTGTGAATTCACACAAAAATCATAGATTTTACTCATTAAGCTTTCCTCAATGATTTTAAGGATGTGTACATTAAGTCACTTCAGTTGTGTCCAACTCTTGTGACCCTATCGATCATAGCATTCCAGGCTCCTCTGTCCATGGAGATTCTCTAGGCAAGAATACTGGAGTGGGTTGTCATACCCTCTGCCAGGAGATTCTTCCTGACCCAGGGATTGAACTCACATCTCTTACATCTCCTGCTTTGCAGATGGGTTCTTTACCTTCTGAGCTACCAGGGAAACTCCCTGCATTAGCAGGCGGGTTCTTTACCACTAGTGCCAGATGGGAAGCCTGATTTTATGGACACAAGTATTCAAATGGCTCAGAAGTAGAGAGTCATCTGGACATTGCAAGCTTCTCCTTGATCCTTTCTGCAGGAGCTGGCACCTATGACCCAGAACAAATGAAATCTCTCAGTGAGGTTTGTAAGGCTCCTCATGCAGTAGAGAGCATTTAACTTATGTAACATCTCTGTTTTATACTCCCCAGAGAACTGTGTAGTCTACATGACATTCTCCAGGGAGCTATGCCTCGTAGTCTTTGTGTTCTATTTACTCTGGGTAATCCTATCCAGAGACTTCTGCCACGGGCATTTCAAAGATGAGTCCTCTTCTGTCTAGCAAAGATCATTAGTCTATTTACCCACAGGTCCTGTAGAGAAGAAAATTAGACCAAGTTACCTGTCTTCTTTTGTTTTCTCCTGGGCATCCCTATAGTAAAGTGAGTAAATTCATTTCTGTCCAGCTGCTTTAACTATTTCCCTCCTTAAATAAACTTTATTTTTTAGACTGCCTTCACATGTTATAGAATGATTGCAATCAGCTCTATAAAGTAACAGAGTGAATGTTATTATCTTTGTTTTAAAATAAAGATACTGAGATTCAAAGAGATTGGAGCTGAGCATATCTAATTGCCAGAACTAGCAGTGCTCTTTGGTTTCTCTACTTAAAGCCCTTCTCTCAGTCAACTATAAGCCAATAGCATGGTCTTGTGGTGATTACTTCAAGGCTTCTGCTCTCCAAACAAGACCTTGTAGTCTATGTTTGGTGATTTCAGTAGTTTAAAAGTAGTCAAATGACCTAGAGAAGTTGCTGATTTTTCTGGAAAGACATCAAGGAAAGAAACTATTTATTTGCCTATAATGATATACATATATATTATATATATATATTATACACACACACACACACACACATACTGGGCTTCCCTTGTAGCTCAGTCCATAAAAAATCTGCCTGCAGTGCAGGAGATCCAGGTTGGGAAGATCCCCTGGAGAAGGGAATGGCAACCCACTCCAGTATCCTTGCCCAGAAAATCTCATGGACTGAGGAGCCTGGTGGGCTGCAGTCCATGGGGTCACAAAGGGTCAGGCACGATTGAGCAACTAACACTACCCACTTCTATATGTATACATAATATGGTTTCAGAGCGTCTGAGTTTCATTAGCCTTCAAACAGAGCCAGGGCACCTTGATCAAGTAAACACAGTGTTCCTGAATCCCAAGGAAAAAGTTGTTACCAATCATGTATACCTTGGCTCAAAAGTTGACTCTTTTATGATAGTGTGATTTAAGACACTGCATCTAACTACATAAGAAAAGACTTCTTTGATTTTTAAGGGATTTGCAAGGGGGAAAAAGAAGGTTGAAATGGAAGTTTTGGGCATTGGTACTCAAAGGCTCCATTGTCAGAAAGATTTCATCACCACTGGTCTGCCCAAGTGCATCAGGACATGGAGTTGCACCAATGTGGGAGCCCTCAGGGAAAACCTAGGGAGGGTACTTGAGGAATAAACTGACAGAAGGAGCTGTCTTTTTAGAAAAATAAGCAAAAATAAACTAACCTTGTGAAAGCGAAAGTGTTAAGTCATTCAGTCGTGTCCCACTCGATGTGACCCTATGGACTGTAGCCCACCAGGCTCCTCTGTATATGGGATACTTCAGGCAAGAATCCTGGAGTGAGTTGCCATTTCCTTCTCCAGGGGATCTTCCTAACCCAGAGATTGAGCCCAAGTCTCTCACATTGCAGACAGACTCTTTACCAAACGAGCTTGCTTCCTCTAAGTTAAACTTGCTTCCTCTAAGTTAAACTTGCTTCCTCTAAATAGCTTAAGCAAAGGAGATGCAAAAGTGAAAAATATATATTCATTTGTCTCTCATGCTTACCTCAAAGTACCCTCAGGCTGAGAACACACTGCTCATCATGAGCGTTATCAAGCCATATTGCCCTAGGGTCAGAATGAAATTTTTCATTTGATTTACAAATAAACTCATGTCTGAGTCCCTTCTTTATGCATATTGCCAGTAATAGACTCGAGTACACATTGTCAGTGTACTCAAGCTCTTGCTCACAGAACATTTTCTCCCACGAGAAAAGACTGAAAATTATGAACACTCACTAAAGCAGCACTGTTCCACACGGTGACCTGATGTATTCACAGCTTTATCTGACAAGTTGTTCATAAACTTTCTGCTGTTCCCTGAAGAGAGACGAGCTAACAGCATGATGATTGAAATTAAAGTTTTAAGAACGGAGAGAGCATTTTTTAATCATGGAAAAATTATCATCTCAATATTCTTAAAAGATGTTCAATATTTAAATAAGATCATTTCAAGATCTAATGAAGCATATGCAATATTTAATTGACTCATAATTTTTCTTTAGAAAACAGGGAGTCTCTCACACATACATTTTCATTAATTATGTAGTAGTTCTAAAGTTAAGATTTACCTTAACAAAACAAATTAATTTAAAAAAAAAACAACAAACAGAGGTCTTTAACATGCAAAGTCAGAGAGGAACAGAGCACTAAGCTATGTATGGCAATGCACAGTCAGAACCAGTAGGTGAGTAAGGGAATTGTGTCTCAATATATGACATGTATAGGCAATGTATATTAGTGCAACTTAAAAAGACCCTTAGCTTCTTGTAAGTTGTTTTTCCCATAGCTAGAGACAGACAGCTTTCAAAATTCACATTCTGGAATGTGGGTTAAGCACTTCTAGTCATTTTCAATTCCATATACTACACATAAATAGCCAATATTACTAATACGTACTTAAAATACTTTGGTTAGAACACATGCACATTCTTTAACTGAATGCCTAACATGTTACACATAAAAATATTACCTCATCAAGTGAAAGTAATATTATCTATATTTAACACATGTGCCATTGTTTTGAAAAAAATCTTTATCTTATAGTTTCAAGATAAATTACTCAATGAAAACTTCAATTTTGATCATTCTTTTCTCAACTCACTTTATGAATTGAATTTTCTGTTGCTTCAGTTGAAAAGATGTCACTAATAAATGTTTTCTGTTCCAAGGAGAATTGCTACAGTAAGTAGACCTGACCAATCAGGAAGGATCAGGTGGCTGAAACACCCTATTGAAAAAGAACTGAACTCTTTTGTCATGATGACTACCCAAGCAGTCTTTGCTCTTAATTTCTGACAGCCACTCATGTACTTTGCAATGCCATTTTCTCAGCTACAGGGGATTAATTTCCATTAAATTTGGGAAAATGATTCAAACAGATGGTTATTCTTTGCTTGTGGCTAGAACTTTAACATGTAGTTTGGGGAGCTGTAAGACAGCTATATTGTACTATGAAGACCCACAGAGATGTTATGGGGAGGGAGGTGGGAGGGGGGTTCATGTTTGGGAACACATGTAAGAATTAAAGATTTTAAAATTTAAAAAAAAAATTGACAACTTTTACTGGAGAATTAAATGCCTGCATAAATGATGAATCTCATAGATTAGCACAATTTTCCTTTTTATTTCTTCATAGCTCATTGTATGGTTAAAAGCATCTATTTGTGAATTATGAATACCTTCTTTGTAATATGATTTTTTAAATAAATTGTGACATTCAAATAAAAAAAAAAAGAAAGAAAAGCAGGGGAGAAAGCCAGTATGTTGAAAGAGAAAATATGGAAAAGAAGTAGAAATATTTTGGCTACTCCTTGTTCCTCCTAATCATTTCCCGGATCCTGTCACCATTCCATCCTGGGCCCTGGGAATGTTCCTCTTCTGGATTCTGGGATCCCAAGGCATAATCAGATAGCATTATAGCAATACCCCTCTTCTCTATCCCCTTTGAGCCAACTTGATTTGCTTATTTAAACCTACTGAGAGTTAAATAAGATTGAGGTTCAATAATTAAGACTTTTCAGAACAAATGGGCATGGGAAATGAAGTAAAAATTTTCATATGCATTTTAATAATATTTTAATACCCACTAAATGTTTTATAAAGAAAATTAGCAAGCTGACCCACTCCAGTACTCTTGCCTGGAGAATCACATGGATGGAGGAGCCTGGTAGGCTGCAGTCCATGAGGTCGTGAAGAGTCGGACACAACTGAGCAACTTCCCTTTCACTTTTCACTTTCATGCATTGGAGAAGGAAATGGCAACCCACTCCAGTGTTCTTGCCTGGAGAATCCCAGGGATAGGGGGGCCTGGTGGGTGGCCGTCTATGGGGTCACACAGAGTTGGACACGACTGAAGTGACTTAGCAGCAGCAACAGCAGCAAGCTGAAGTTAATATCAACTTCATTTTGTTTGAATTATTGACTCCTGCTTCTCTATATTTTCTGGGGCCTTCTTACAGGATAGCCTCTCCATTACAGCTTCTGCCACATCTTCAGATATTAAAATAGCTTAGATGTTAGAAGCATGGGGTATCACATCTTTCCATCTTTGCTATGCCCTAAATGTTTATGTCTCCCTAAGGTTTAGTAAATGGTCTTAAGTTCTTAACAGCAAATGCATTTCTCTAAAGAGACCAAAATGGTGACTTATCAGTTTTTCTTATGCCCCCTAAAAAATGGCTCTGCTTCAGCAGATACTTGCCAGTTTTTAATTTATCCATGACTTCTCACCCTACCCTACTCCCAGATACCTCCTAACATCAGCTGTCTTGTTTCATCACTTCTCCGGGGTTCAGTGTGCAGTGAGCAATTTTTGTGTCAGAAATCCCTTGTCATAACAAATAGGTTTAACAAACTCAACTTACGTAAAGCTACCTGTGTTCTCTTCATATATTTGTAAAAATATGTCCCTAATTGATTATGTAGTGTAAGAATAGTTGAAGATAGACCAGAAAGACTATCTGTGAATTAATTATTCTGCCTATGTAGAAGAACAGTGATCACTGAAGAAAACTAATTAGTTGTACTAGCCAGTTTAACTTATTCAAAGCCTCTGTTATTTTATTGCATACTAAACTAGTGAATTAGTTGGAGAAGGCAATGGCACCCCACTCCAGTACTCTTGCCTGGAAAATCCCATGGACAGAGGAGCCTGGTAGGCTGCAGTTCATGGGGTCGCGAAGAGTCAGACACGACTGAACGACTTCACTTTGACTTTTCACTTTCATGCATTGGAGAAGGAAATGGCAACCCACTCCAGTGTTCTTGCCTGGAGAATCCCAGGGATGGGGGAGCCTGGTGGGCTGCCGTCTATGGGGTTGCACAGAGTCGGACACGACTGAAGCGACTTAGCAGCAGCAGCAGTAAGGTTTCTATATTGAAACACAGTAAGTGGGATTTTCAGAGGTGGAACCCTCATGAATGGAATTAACACCTTTAAAAGAGATTCTAAAGAGATCCTTCCTCCTCCTACCATGTGAAGATAAAATGAAAAGTCTGCACTCTGAAAGAGGGTCCTTACCTGACTATGCTGGAACCATGATAGATTTCCAGGCTGCAGATTTTTTTTTTTTTCTTTAAGAAATAAAAGTCTGTTGTATTACAGCAGCCCAAGCAGACCAAGACAGTCTTCCTTGTCAGCACTCAAAATATGGAGACTTTAGATGATCCCTGGTGAGTAATTTCATCCTAGAATGCCTGCTAGGAGCCCCATTCCCAAATAGCTCCTTTAGACCCCTAGGAGATACTTCTAACCCCTAGGTTTATTTTCTTTATCACTTCTTCCTCAAAACTCCAATGGGACATTCACAATATTTTCCTTTTTTGTTCTCAACACACAAATTCTCTAAATAATTTCAAGAGGAACAACTCACAGTTTGCTCTTACTTGAGCCAATATTCTCATGCCTATAAATATTGTATATTTATCATAAGCTTAGAACTCTCAAGGAGAACTTGCTTTAGGAAGACATTAATGTATTTTTAAGCAATTATTTCATTTTTCAGCAGTGTTTTAGTCAATAAATAAGTACAGATTATATGTAATCTCTATGGTATAACAGCACTCATGTTATCAGCAATAATAAATATGTAATTATATTTAAATGCTCTCTAGCTTTTTAAGGCTTCCTAGTAACCCCAATTTGTTCAGTTCATTTAACAAATACATCTTCAAAAATTATTAGCAGTGGTATAGAAAAATATAATCTTATAATCAAACATCTGTTTGAATCCTGGATCCACCACTAATGCCTATTTATAGTCAGGAATCTTTAAGCTGCAAATGACAAGAACCCTTTTCAAGCCATCTTAACCAACCTACCCTACTCTCAGTCAGAATTTATGGACTACCATTTATTCATTCCACAATTTTTTTACTGAGCACTCGCTATGTTTCAGGCAATGTACCAGATGCTGAGGGTTTATCAGAGAAAAAATATCTGTGCCCTCTTAAAGCTTGCATTACACTAGATGGTGGTGAGGAAGGGATAAATAGGTATGTTAAGAATTGATGCTTTTGAACTGTGGTGCTGGAGAAGACTCTTGAGAGTCCCTTGGATTGCAAGGAGATCCAACCAGTCCATTCTGAAGAAGATCAGCCCTGGGATTTCTTTGGAGGGAATGATGCTAAAGCTGAAACTCCGGTACTTTGGCCACCTCATGTGAAGAGTTGACTCATTGGAAAGGACTCTGATACTGAGAGGGATTGGGGGCAGGAGGAGAAGGGGATGACAGAGGATGAGATGACTTGATGGACATGAATCTGAGTGAACTCTGGGAGTTGGTGATGGACAGGGAGGCCTGGCGTGCTGCGATTCATGGGGTAGCAAAGAGTTGGACACGACTGAGCGACTGAACTGAACTGAACTGAAGACATGATGATAAGTGTTATGAGGAAAAATAAAACAGAAAAGGGGTTAACAGTAAAGGCTAGAGAGAATTAAGGATAGTCGTTGGGGAAAGCCAACAGAGAAGATGATATCTAAACATGAGGATGGCAAAAGAGTGATCCATGAGATTTCCTGCAAAAGACTATCTCAAGCAGAGTGAATAGGTAGTGCAAAATCCCTGTGTCAAGAGTAGGCCCAGTACAGTGGAGGCACAGTAGAATCAGTATGATAGGGTAAGTGAGGAGGGTCAGAGCTGAGTTTATAGTCAAACACACTGTGTGAGGTGAAGTAAACCACTGCCATACTTAGGCATTTACTCTCATGTGACTATAAAATAATACTTTGGCTGAGCTATAATAAGATATTGTTAGGATTTTTGCTTTTATTCACATTTGACTCTGATGTCTCAGGTTGGAAATGGGCTGTATGCCAAGGATTAAAATGCTATTTTCTTATCCATTAAAATGGATTTTCTTTTTCTCCTGTTCTTGGCTCTACTTTCTCAGTTGGCTATTTCTCTCCTCAAGTCATATATATGAGAGAGAGATCCCAGTAACCTCAGAGCCCACATATTTCTGAGCATGAGCAACTTTGGAAGGAAAGAGACTTTCCTCTCCTAGTATGTATGCATGCATGTTCTCCTCAAAAGGCTCCAGTAGTCCAATGGTCCAGGTAGGGTCTTGTGCACAGCTCCACAGTGGGAGCCTTGGATCATTGCAATGACAATTTCATCCAAACCACATGAAACAGTAGGATAGTATCCCTTAAAAGAAAGGAGTACAGGGTTTCCAAAAGATACAGGCCTACCAATACTGTGTGGCCATAAATAAGTTATTGTATATCATCTCTCCAGGCCTCAGTGTCCTGACCAGGGAACTGGAAAATATCATGCCCACTTTATTTGATTATTGAAACAAATTAGAAAATGTTAGCAAAATGCTTTCCATTAATGTCCATTAAATGATACTTATTCCTATTATAAATTAGTGACAGGTCTTTGGAAAGTCTAATACATACAAAAAAGCATTAATAAGAGAATTACAACTGTCCAATTATACTGTAGATTTTTTATTGTATATTGACCAAAAAAAAGGGATCTAAAACATGGAAAGTTTCAGGAGAAAGAATCAATTATTGATAGGTTCAAAACTGGGAAAGGAGTATGTCAGGGCTGTATATTGTCACCCTGCTTACTTAACTTATACATAGAGTACATCATGAGAAATGCCGGGTTAGATGAAGCACAAGCTAGAATCAAGATTGCCAAGAAAAATATCAACAAGCTCAGATATGCAGATGACACCACCCTTATAGCAGAAAGTGAAGAGCAACTAAAGAGCTTCTTGATGAAAGTTAAAGAGGAGAGTGAAAAAGCTGATTAAAAAAAACGTGCTAAAAAAGAATGATAACCAGCTTAAAGCTCAACATTCAAAAACTGAAGATCATGGCATCCAGTCCCATCACTTCATGGCCAATAGATGGAGAAACAATGGAAAGAGTGGGAGACTTTATTCCTTGGGCTCCAAAATCACTGCTGATGGTGACTGCAGCCGTAAAATTTAAAGATACTTGCTCTTTGGAAGAAAAACTATGACCAACCTAGACAGCATGTTTAAAAGCAGAAACATTACTTTGCCAACAAAGGTCTATCTAGTCAAAGCTATGGTTTTTCCAGTAGTCATGTATGGATGTGAGAGCTGGACCATAAAGAAGGCTGAGTGCCGAAGAATTGATGCTTTTGAACTGTGGTGTTGGAGAAAATTCTTGAAAGGCCCTTGGAATGCAAGGAGATCAAACCAGTCCATCCTAAAGGAAATCAGCCCTGAATATTCATTAGAAGGACTGATGCTGAAGCTGAAGCTCCAGTACCTTGACCACCTGATTCAAAGAGCCAACGCATTCGAAAAGACCCTGATGCTGGGAAAGATTGAAGGCAGGAGAAGGGGACAACAGAGGTTGAGATGGTTGCAGGGCATTACCAACTCAATGGACATGAGTTTGAGCAAACTCCAGGAGTTGGTGAAGGACAGGGAAGCCTAGCGTGCTGCAGTCCATGGGGTTGCAAAGAGTCAGACAAAACTGAGTGACTGAAAAAGGACAAATTGTTGATAAGGTGAAATTATTTAAATCAATATCATCTGGCCACAGTTATTCAAGAGTAAAATGACTTGTTTTCAAACTACAAATCACAACCTTAATGATAACCGGGACATCTAATCCAGTGATTGTTTTTCTCCCCTAATAATATTATCTGAATAGGTATGGCCACAGAATTAAAGGCAATGGCAGAAGATTAATAAAAGAACCTCTGATATCAGGGATGTTAATTAACTTTTCCATGCCTCATTTTTTCTTATCTATCACATGACTGTTTGGGAAAAAAAATTCCCAGAAATCTTTTAGGGGTATGATCCTTCAAATAAAAACTTTCCAGTATTACACTATATTTCTACAGCAGCCCAAAAAGTTCTGGAGAGTCACCTTTTAGTGTTAATACATTCTTTTTTCCTGATTTTTAATAGTAAGTTATCATGGGAACACTTTAATTCTACATACTGTGAAGAGAGTCAGGTGTTAGCCTGGGCATTAAAAGCAGAAAAATAAAATTCCAACTTTTAGAAGCCAAGTATACACCTAAAGTATTTCACGTTAATCCTTCATGGCTGGCTTCTGATTGCTTCCAGCTCAGATGACAGAAAGCAATTTTCAGCTAAGTGCTTAACTCCAGTAGTTTGCTTTCACATCTGGACCTCCAGGGCCCTACTTATACATCCCATCATGTAAAGTGTCTCCACAATTCTCTGCCTTTTTGGAAGAACACATCCTTGGAGGTTTTACATGGCTTTCCATTTCAATCACTACATTAAGCTCAAAGCACTGAACTTTTTCTTGCTTTTTCTATTTTATGAACTACTGCATTTCTTATGATGAACTTAGAAAAGAAAAAAAAATACATTTCTCATAATTTAATTTCTGTCACACTAGATGTGTTTATGTTTAATCAAAAACAACAGAATTCTAAGATGCATATTGCTGATCAGTTTACAACTGCAAAATGGAATTCAGAGTCAGGCAAAATGACTATGACAAATTCTATATGTCACATGTAGATAGAAACTAAAAATCTATGGGTGGTTCTGCAAAGATGATCCATAATCTCAGTGGGATAAAGATGAGGGTAAAAGAAGGAATTAGCCATAAATAGTACATCTTTAAATTTATTCGTTGGAACCTAGAGCATCCTCGGAGAAGGCAATGGCACCTCACTCCAGTACTCTTGCCTTGAGAATGCCATGGGCGGAGGAGCCTGGTAGGCTGCAGTCCATGCGGTTGCTAAGAGTTGGACACGACTGAGTGACTTCACTTTCACCTTTCACTTTCATGCGCTGGAGAAGAAAATGGCAACCCACTCCAGTGTTCCTGCTTGGAGAATCCCAGGGACAGGGGAGCCTGGTGGGCTGCTGTCTCTGGGGTCGCACAGAGTCAGACACGACTGAAGTGACTTAGCAGCAGCAGAGCATCCTCATGAGACAACACTGTTGCTCATATAAAGAGTCACATAGAAACATGATGGTCAGTGGTCACTTTTGATTTCCTACAATAGGTGTAAAAAGTTTTCCACAGAAATTATGAAAAAAATTCAGAGCATTAATATGCAGTTTTGATAAAGAAATCTGAGGATTTCAGTGAAAAGCTTGGACCAAATTTACAAACAAGGAAAGATACATTGAAGAATTTTAGTAGAATGATGTGGCCAATGTGAGAGCAAAACAATGTTAGGAACACTGAAACAGAATCTTCATATTTAATCTTCATTTAAAAATGTTCAATTAACTTATAAACTGTTTAACAATTAATTTCAAACTTGGGAGAAAATTTTGTGGTTTTTCCATACTGGAAAAAAAATGAAAAAGTGGAATTGCAACATAAAAGTAAAGGTATTTTTATGTCTCTGATTATGAAAACTGAAAAAGATATAATCTGAATTTGAAAGAAGAAGATGGAAGGGTACATCTATAAAGGAAGAAAGGTAATTGACTCAGATAAGTGAATACTTTGAGGTAAATGGAAGGATCTCCTAGATACAGCACATATTTATAGAAAGAAATTCTCATTACTATAGTACATATGTATACTTAGTTTTACATTAAGGAGAAGGCAATGGCACCCCACGCCAGTACTCTTGCCTGGAAAATCCCATGGATGGAGGAGACTGGTGGGCTTCAGTCCATGGGGTCGCAAAGAGTCAGGCACAACTGAGCGACTTCACTTTGACTTTTCACTTTCATGCATTGGAGAAGGAAATGGCAACGCACTCCAGTGTTCTTGCCTGGAGAATCCCAGGGACGGGGGAGCCTGGCAGGCTGCCGTCTATGGGGTCGCACAGAGTCAGACACGACTGAAGCGACTTAGCAGCAGCAGCAGTTTTACTGTGCAAGAGTACTGGAGTGGTTTGCCAATGCCTTCTCCAACAATGACGTAAACTGGTGCCTTAAGAAAACAAAAAGACCCGAATGCTCAAGTTCTAATACTGGCAGTTAGCAGGCAGAGGAACTGACTCATTTTAGCAAGAGAGGAACAACTTATATAACAGCAAATATAAACCTGAGAAAATGACAGGTTTAAGTTATAGAGAGATTTATTTAAAACACTCTATTCATTTTGACATTGCATATTGTGGTCAAGATTTCAGGTAAATGTATAAGTTTAAAGGCCTCCTGCTGCTGAAATTGCACTCACAAAACGTATCAACAGGTAAATATGAAATAGTCTGCAATTTTTAGATTGTTCCTAATGAAAGGTGCTTCATTGATTTAGAAAACAGCCTTTAGTTCTAACAATTGCTTATTTATTGATGATGATCTCTCTAGAGAGCATTTCCTTCCAAATGACAAAATTCAGAACTCAACTTAAGATTAATGTGGCTATAAACCATTAACATAACCCAGTATATGGGATAGAGCCTTCTCGTTTATGCATTGCCCCAAAGGCACACCTCAGTCTTTTTTTAAAAGATGCTTTAAACATGCTTATGTGGGTTTTTTTTTTTTTTTTTTTTTGGCCATACCACACAGTATGTGGGATCTTAGATCCCCCCAGGGATTGAACCTATGCCCCCTGCCTTGGAAGCAGAAACTTAACCATGGGACTACCAAGAAAATCCCTAACACCTCAGTCTTAGAATAAACACAGCTTACTATGAAAAGAACATATACTTTAAAGAGTAAATTTATAAAGCCCACCATTTGTTTTATTATACATATGGGAAATCTTGAGAAATTGGTGATAAGAAAAAATGTTGAACTTAGAATGACTTTGTTGAAAACAACTGCTCTTCTATACTACTCTACTCTTTCCAATATTTAGTTCAAAACTCTGTAGACATTCTCAGTAAACCTCAGAGAATCTGAATATTTGCCTACATAAATTATACAGCTTATTTTGCAATCAGGAAGTGTGTTGCCTCCAACTTTGTTATTCCTAATCTCAAATTTTATTACAAAGCTATAGTAATTAAAACAGCATAGTATTTGCATAAAAATAGACATGTAAACCAATGAACACAATAGAGAACCCAGAAAAAAACCCACGTATATATCGCTAACTGATCTTCCACAAGGTGCCAAAAATATACAATAGAAAAAGGACAATCTCTACAACAAAAGGTGCTGGAAAAACTGGACATTCACATGAAAAAGAATGAAATTCAATCCATATTGTAAACCGTACATTAAAAATTAATTCAAAATAGGTTAAAGATTAAACTCAAGACTTGAAACTGTAAGACTCACCGACGAGAACACGAGATGAAAGCTTCATGACATTGATCTTGGCAATGATGTTTTGGCTATGACAAAAAAAGGACTGGCAATAAAAGCAAATATGGGCAGGTAGGACTACATCAAACCAAAAATCTTCTGCACAAAAAGGAAATAATCAACATAATTAAAAGAATGGGAGAAAATATTTGTGCACCATATATCTAATCAGGGTTTCCTATGCAAAACATGGGCTTCCCAGGTAGGTCAGAGGTAAAGAATCTGCCTGTAATGCAGGAGACTGCCCACAATGCACAAGATGTGGGTTTGACCCCTGGGCCAGGAAGATTCCCAGAGAAGGAAAGTTCACTTCACTTCAGTTCAGTCACTCAGTCATGTTCGACTCTTTGCAACCCCATGAATCGCAGCACGCCAGGCCTCCCTGTCCATTACCAACTCCCAGAGTTCACTCAGACTCTGGTCCATCGAGTCAGTGATGCCTGGCTTGGAGAATTTTGAGCATTACTTTACTAGCATGTAAGATAGGTGCATTGTGCAGTAGTTTGAGCATTCTTTGGCATTGCCTTTCTTTGGGATTGGAATGAAAACTGACCTTTTCCAGCCCTGTGGCCACTGTTGAGTTTTTCTGAATTTGCTGGCATATTGAGTGCAGCACTTACACAGCATCATCTTTCAGGATTTGAAACAGCTCAACTGGAATTCCATCACCTCCACAAGCTTTGTTCGTAGCGATGCTTTCCAATGCCCACTTGACTTCACATTCCAGGATGTCTGGCTCTAGATTAGTGATCACACCATCATGATTATCTGGGTCGTGAAGATCTTTTTTGTACAATTCTTCTGTGTATTCTTGCCACCTCTTCTTAATATCTTCTGCTTCTGTTAGGTCCAGACCATTTCTGTCCTTGATCGAGCCCATCTTTGCATGAAATGTTCCCTTGGTATCTCTAATTTTCTTGAAGAGATCTCGAGTCTTTCCCATTCTGTTGTTTTCCTCTATTTCTTTGCATTGATCGCTGAAGAAGGCTTTCTTATCTCTTCTTGCTATTCTTTGGAACTCTGCATTCAGATGCTTATATCTTTCCTTTTCTCCTTGGCTTTTTGCCTCTCTTCTTTTCACAGCTATTTGTAAGGCCTCCCCAGACAGCCATTTTGCTTTTTTGCATTTCTTTTGCATGGGGATGATCTTGATCCCTGTCTCCTGTACAATGTCATGAACCTCATTCCTTAGTTCATCAGGCACTCTATCTATCAGATCTAGGCCCTTAAATCTATTTCTCACTTCCACTGTATAATCATAGGGATTTGATTTAGGTCATACCTGAATGGTCTAGTGGTTTTTCCTACTTTCTTCAATTTGAGCCTGAATTTGGTTCATGACCTGAGCCACAGTCAGTTCCTGGTCTTGTTTTGTTGACTGTATAGAGCTTCTCCAACTTTGGCTGCAAAGAATATAATCAATCTGATTCCGGTGTTGACCGTCTGGTGATGTCCATGTATAGAGTCTTCTCTTGTGTTGTTGGAAGAGGGTGTTTCCTATGACCAGTGCATTCTCTTGGAAAAACTCTATTAGTCTTTGCCCTGCTTCATTCCATATTCCAAGGTCAAATTTGCCTGTTACTCCAGGTGTTTCTTAACTTCCTACTTTTGCATTCCAGTCCCCTATATTGAAAAGGACATCTTTTTTGGCTGTTAGTTCTAAAAGGTCTTGTAGGTCTTCATAAAACCATTCAACTTCAGCTTCTTCAGTGTTACTGGTTGGGGCATAGACTTGGATAACTGTGATATTGAATGGTTTGCCTTGGAGACGAACAGAGATCATTCTGTCATTTTTGAGACTACATCCAAGTACTGCATTTCGGACTCTTTTGTTGACCATGATGGCTACTCCATTTCTTCTGAGGGATTCCTGCCCGCAGTAGTAGATGTAATGGTCATCTGAGTTAAATTCACCCATCCAGTCCATTTTAGTTTGCTGATTCCTAGAATGTCGACGTTCACCCTTGCCATCTCTTGTTTGATCACTTCCAATTTGCCTTGATTCATGGACCTGACATTCCAGGTTCCTATGCAATATTGCTCTTTACAGCATCGGACCTTGCTTCTATCACCAGTCACATCCACAACTGGGTATTGTTTTTGCTTTGGCTCCATCCCTTCATTCTTTCTGGAGTTATTTCTCCACTGATCTCCAGCAGCATATTGGGCACCTACTGATCTGGGGAGTTCCTCTTTCAGTATCGTATCATTTTGCCTTTTTCATACTGTTCATGGGGTTCTCAAGGCAAGAATACTGAAGTGGCTTGCCATTCCCTTCTCCAGTGGGCCATATTCTGTCAGACCTCTCCACCATGACCCGCCCATCTTGGGTTGCCCTGGGGGCATGGCTTGGTTTCATTGAGTTACACAAGGCTGTGGTCCTAGTGTGATTAGATTGACTAGCTTTCTGTGAGTATGGTTTCAGTGTGTTTGCCCTCTGATGCCCTCTTGCAACACCTATCATCTTACTTGGGTTTCTCTTACCTTGGGTGTGGGGTATCTCTTCACGGCTGCTCCAGCAAAGCACAGCCGCTGCTCCTTACTTTGGACGAGGGGTATCTCCTCACCAGCGCCCTTCTTGACCTTCAACGTAGGATAGCTCCTCTAGGCCCTCCTGCGCCCACTCAGCCACTGCTCCTTCGGGTTGCTCCTCCTGGCCGCCGCCCCTGGCCTCGGACGCGGGGTGTCTCCTCCCGGCCGCCACTAACCTCAGATGCGGCATAGCTCCTCTCGGCTGCTGCCCCTGTCCTCGGCCGCCGCCCCTGACCGGTGCACTGAGTGCGGGCGGCTGCGACCCGGCACACTAAGCGCAGCCGAGAGGAGTTACCCCGCGTCCGAGGTCAGGGGCGGTGGCCGAGAGTGCCAGGCTGCAACGGCGCAGGAACGGCCGAGAGGAGCTACCAAAGTTCGAGGTCACGGACGGCAGCCTGGAGGAGCTACCCTACGTCCGAAGTCAGTGGTGGCCGGGAGGAGACACCCTGCATCCAATGTCAGAGAAGGAAAAGGCAACCCAATCCAGTATTCTTGCCTGGGAAATCCCATGGACAGAGGAGCCTGGCAGGTACAGTCCATGGGGTGCAAGAGTCAGATATGACTTAGTGACTAAACCACCACCACCATGCAGAATATATAAGGAACTCCAAAAACTCAATAATAAAAAGATATTTAAAAACTAATTTAATCATGGGCGAAAGCGTTAAGCAGATATTTCTCCAAAGACACACAAATAGCCAAGAGGTGTATGAAAGATGCTACTCATCAAAGAAATGAATACCAAAGCTACTATGATATATCATCTCATACCTGACAGAATGTCTCTTATTGAAAAATCTAAGCATAGCAAATACTGAAAAGGATGTGGAGAAAAGGAAACCCTTGTACATTTTTGGTGGAAATATAAAATGATCAAGCTGCTATAGAAAACAGTATAGAAGTTACTCAACAACAAGAAACAGAACTACCATACCATCCTGGAATATTACTTCTGGGTATATATACAAAGGAGTCAAAATCAGGATCTCAAAGAGATATCTGCAAACCCGTATTAATTACAGCATTATTCACAAGAGCCATGATTTGGAAGTTACCTAAATGTCCTTGGATGGATGAATGGATTAATTCAGTTCAGTTAAGTTCAGTCGCTCAGTCATGTCCGACTCTTTGTGACCCCATGAATTGCAGCACACCAGGCCTCCCTGTCCATCACCAACTCCCGGAGTTCACTCAGACTCACGTCCATTGACTCAGTGATGCCATCCAGCCATCTCATCCTCGGTCATCCCCTTCTGCTCCTGCCCCCAATCCCTCCCAGCATCAGAGTCTTTTCTAGTGAGTCAACTCTTCGCATGAGGTGGCCAAATTATTGCAGTTTCAGCTTTAGTATCAGTCCTTCGAAAGAATACCCAGGGCTGATCTCCTTTAGAATGGACTGGTTGGATCTCTTTGCAGTCCAAGGGACCCTCAAGAGTCTTCTCCAACACCACAGTTCCAAAGCATCAATTCTTCGGCACTCAGCTTTTTTCACGGTCCAACTCTCACATCCATACATGACTACTGGAAAAACCATAGCCTGGACTAGACGGACCTTTGTTGGCAAAGTAATGTCTCTGCTTTTCAATATGCTATCTAGGTTGGTCATAACTTTCCTTCCAAGGAGTAAGCATCTTTTAATTTCATGGCTGCAGTCACCATCTGCAGTGATTTTGGAACCCCAAAAAATAAAGTCTGACCCTGTTTCCACTGTTTCCCCATCTATTTCCCATGAAGTGATGGGACCGGATGCCATGATCTTCGTTTTCTGAATGTTGAGCTTTAAGCCAACTTTTTCACTCTCCTCTTTCACTTTCATCAAGAGGCTCTTTAGTTTCTCTTCATCTTCTGCCATAAGGGTGGTGTCATCTGCATATCTGAGGTGATTGATATTTCTCCCGGCAATTCCAACTTGGGTTTCTTCCAGCCCAGCGTTTCTCATGATGTACTCTGCATAGAAGTTAAATAAGCAGGGTGACAATATCACAGCCTTGACGTACTCCTTTTCCTATTTGGAACCAGTCTGTTGTTCCATTTCCAGTTCTAACTGTTGCTTCCTGACCTGCATATAGGTTTTTCTAGAGGCAGGTCAGGTGGTCTGGTATTCCCATCTCTTTCAGACTTTTCCACAGTTTATTGTGATTTACACAGTCAAAGGCTTTGGCATATTCAATAAAGCAGAAATAGATGTTTTTCTGGAACTCTCTTGCTTTTTCCATGATCCAGCAGCTGTTGGCAATTTGATCTCTGGATCCTCTGACTTTCTAAAACCAGCTTGAACATCTGGAAGTTCACGGTTCACATATTGCTGAAGCCTGGCTTGGAGAATTTTGAGCATTACTTTACTAGCGTGTAAGATGAGTGGAATTGTGCGATAGATTGAACATTCTTTGGCATTGCCTTTCTTTGGGATTAGGACTTCCCTGGTGGCTCAGACAGTTAAGCGTCTGTCTACAATGTGGGAGACCCAGGTTTGATCCCTGGGTTAGGAAGATCCCCTGGGGAAGGAAATGGCAATCCATTCCAGTACTATTGCCTGGAAAATACCATGGACAGAGGAGCCTGTAGGCTACAGTCTATGGGGTTGCAAAGAGTCGGACATGACTGAGCGACTTCACTTTTTCTTTGGGATTAGAATGAAAACTGACTTTTTCCAGTCCTGTGGCCACTGCTGAGTTTTCCAAATTTGCTGGCATATTGAGTGCAGCACTTTCACAGCATCATCTTTCAGGATTTGAAATAGCTCTACTGGAATTCCATCACCTCCAGTATAAAAAATGATATATTTATATACAGAATGGAATATTACTCAGCCTTTAAAAAAGGAGATACTGTCATTTGGAACAACATGGATTAACCTGGAAGTATACTAATGAAGTAAGTCAATCACATCATAACGAATACATCATTGTTCTACTTAGGTGAGGTATCTTAAATAGTCAAACTCATAGAAACAGAGTATAATATTCCTCTACAGGGGCAAGTGGGAAAAGGAAATATGGAGTTGATCTAAAGGTATAAAGCTTCAGTTATGCAACACAAATAAACTCTAGAAATCTGCTGTACCACATTGTATCTATATTTAACAATTGTGTATTATGCATTTAAAATTTTGGTGAGAGTAGCTCTCATGTTAAATGTCCTTTTCACAATAAAAAACAAAATTGTAAAAACTAAAATACAGTGAAACTCACCATGAAGTAGCAGAATTTAGGAACAAAAATCTCAAGAAAGAGCATTCTACTTACCTTTTCCCTTATATTTATGTGAGACACTATAAATTTTATGGAAAGAAATTCTGTTATGAAATAGTTAGTGGTAAAAGCTCTAATTATAACTTATTATAAAATTTATGGTAGGTTTCCACAAATATTTCCTTCTTTATAAGTCTTTCTTCAGTACTGGTAGGTACAAGGGAAAAAGATGAGCAATGATATTAAAATTCTGTATTTAGAATACTCACTATTATAAATGGACAGGATAGTTTCCTTTCTATTACCATTGGTTATCTAAGATCTCCAAAGTCAAACATGGAACTAGGATTTGATAACAGTTTGACATTTCTTAGTTCCACTTTCTTATAGCAATTTCTTGTTGACCTCAAATAATAAAAAACAAGGGCATTAAATCTGCAGGCTTGCCTTGTAAGAGAATGTTTAGAATACAGCAACTTTTTTCAAGGGACCAAATACATTCTTCATTTTCATGACAAGGCTTCTTGAAAATAAATCAGCATTATAAGACAAGGCAAAACAACAAAATGAAACTAAGATGAATGCTTTGCTGCAAAACCACTGACCTTAGATCTGGACAAGAAAGTCTCCTTCTGTGTCTTTCACTTCAGAATACCCACATATCACAAAGACAAGGTACCTAGAGACATTTTTATTCAATCTCACAGGTGGATTTTTGTTTTGTTTGTTTGTTTAGGGATGGTGTGTCTGGTTAAGTAACTGGCTAGTAGATTGAGAGGGTTACTCCAAGAGTGAGACCCAAAGCCAGAGAATGCAAGTGCGAGTGCCTAGACGCTAGGGTGGGATGTGTGGGGAGAAAGAACACAACGTTCTACCCTGGAAAACTGGAAAACATATATAAAGTTGGTTCTGAAAATCATCAAATGATGGATCTCAGACTGTGTTCTGCCAACAATCAGATGATAGTGGTACTCCACTTCCTCTTCATCTCTGATGGTCTAGTTTAGGGAGGACAATCCAGAAATCGAGAGCTAGAAAAAGAGAAGTGAGTGGATGTAAATACACTGACCTGGGCTTCTTGGGAAGTTTGTCTGCTCTGTCTTGCAGGTGGATTCAGATCTGGGACTGCGTAGAGCTTCGCTTTTCCTGTTCCGCCAGATCCAGTTCACTCAGGGCAGGAAAGAGCTCCTTCCAGCTCCTGCTTATAAGGACCATCACTAGGCAGTGGACTGGGACTCCTGGGTGGGAACATGAATATAGGGGCATGGACATAAATTGATGTAAACATTTAAAGATATAGGAGTCTGACACAGTGCTCAGGACTGTGTACTTTTACTCTGTACATGGATGAGCATATTCTGTATTCTACAGGCAGATTCAGGCAGATTCTGCGGTTTGTCCAATTGTTGTACTTTTCCTCCATTCTGATTGCCCATAGTCTTTTTTCCTCGCAGATTTATGAATAATCTATTTTTTATTCTAATAACTTAACTCAGCTTACTCTAAAATTTTCCCCACAAAAAAAAGAAAAATATGTATTTATATATATATATGTCTTACGTCTTTCCACTGTGCCCTTGGCAGTGTCCTCTTCCATGCAAAAGGTACTTTTGGAAATGTCTTTAAATTGTTAGAACTGCTAAGGAAGGCTCAATGGGACCTGCCTAAGCTGCTTAGACTCCACTCCTCTGTGGGTATTAAACACACATTGGAGAGTCTTAGGCTATTTGTGAGTAGAAGGGTAAGAGCTGGCAGCCTCGATGCCTGGGATCTTTACTATGCACTTCAACCACAGCCTCTCCCTCCATTTCAGAGGAAATCTCATAGCCACTTACATAGTTACTTCAACATAAAAGACATTGCTGACTCAGAGTTTGCATTTGCCTGATAGCATGTTACCATTTTATCCTTTTTTCATTATCATATCCTTTTAGATATTTATTGCATTTCTATTTATTTCATTTTCAGTAAAAAGGCAGGCAGGAAGCAACATTAAAAGCACTGTAAATTATGGAGATATGTCAGTGAACAGGAGCTCAGCAGAGAGATTAAACTTGAATTTTCTAAGACAGAATTCTTGTCAAATCTTGACTGACAAAATAAATAGTTAACGTTTGTTCAACAGGCATAGACAGGTATGTACATAACATTCTTCCATCAAATTAGAACAGGAACATGGCCTGCCTGGAGCTTATCAGCTTAATTTCTACAGAAACTCTTCAAGTGGCTGTTTTTTGTTTATTTTTATTGAAGTTTCAGTATAATACAATATTATATTACTTTCTTTTTTATTTTATTTTATTTTACTTTACAATACTGTATTGGTTTTGCCATACATCAACATGAATCCGCCACGGGTGTACATGTGTTCCCAATCCTGAATCCCCCTTGCACCTCCCTCCCCATACCAATATTATATTATTTTCAAGAGTACAACATATTTGTTCAATAATTTACAGATTATGCACCAAGGTTATTATAACATTACTGACTATATTCCCTGTCACATCCCTGTGACTTATTTATTATTAATATGTCACTTGTAGTTTGTACCTCTGAACCTCCTTTACACATTTTGTCCATCCCCACTACTCTCTGGCAACCATTAGTTTGTTCTCTGTATATGTAAATCTGTCTCTGTTTTGTTATATTTTTAAGTTATTTTCCATTTATTTCTTATGCTACTCATGATAAA
The DNA here is from genome assembly GCF_032405125.1 of Capricornis sumatraensis. Classification (NCBI taxonomy): domain Eukaryota; kingdom Metazoa; phylum Chordata; class Mammalia; order Artiodactyla; family Bovidae; genus Capricornis; species Capricornis sumatraensis. Next base: position 18,136,075 of record NC_091081.1, on the reverse strand, counting down.
CCTGTCAGGTAGACATTTTCGTAGATAAAGAAACTCAAATTCAGAGAGTTGAAATGACTTGTCTTAGCTCACTCAGTAATAGCAGGTAATGAAATCTCTTAACATCCTGTTTCTCTAGATTTCACATAATATCAATATTAAATCAAAAACAGAAGACACAGTTTTAGAATAAAATTTACCATGTTACACAAGTCAACAAAAATATCTGAGAGGTCAAGTTCTCTCAGTTTATTTTTGCAAGTTTTTATTTTGTAGCCTAATGGAATCCAATTCAATGACTGTATAAAGTTTTTACTTCTTATTTAATTAGTCCAACTAGAGAAATAAAATTATTAAAATACATTATGTGTATCTTGAATCTAGATGACGAAAATAATTATCAAGCACTTTCCACTTTGTATGGTTTTAGAAAGCAACAAACTTTAGGCTTTGCCTGGTGGCTCAGTGGTAAAGAATCTGCCTGCCAATGCAGAAGATATGGGTTGGATCTCTGGTCTGGGAAGATCCCATGTGCTGCAGAGCAACTATGCTTTCATACCACAGCTGTTAAGCTTGTGCTCTAGAGCCCAGGAACTGCAACTACTGAAACCATGTCCTGCAACTACAGAAGCTCAAGAATGCTGAACCATGTTCTGCAACAAGAGGAGCCACTGCAAAGAGAAGCCCATGCACCATTAGCTAGAGTGTAGCTCTAACTAGTTTCCACAACTAGAGGAAAGCCCGCTCAGCAATGAAGACCCAGCACAGCCACAAACAAACAATAAAATAAATACTTGTTAAAAAAAAATTTCAAAAGCAACAAACATTAAATTTTACTGTGTTGTAAAGAAAAGGGACTAATGACTTGCATATTATTTTGTATGAAAGTGAGTGTTAGCTGCTCAGTCATGTCCGACTACAGCCCACCAGGCTCCTCTGTCCATAGGATTCTCCAGATAAGAATACTGGAGTGGGTAGCCATTCCCTTCACCAGTAAACCATATATAGTTATGTGTGGTAAATAAAAGGAATTATGTTCTGTGATCATGGAATAGCTTCTAAATATTTGGTTCAGTAAAGGCAACCAAAACATGATTATTTCCTCTCATCAAGGAGTGAATATTTCTGAATTTGGGTAAACCCCCAAGCAGTTACAGATGGCTGAATCTTGTGGAGACAAGCGAAAATCTTTTCTGCACTAGGGAAGAAACTGACTTTTTTCCCTTCAGAATTTCCTAATCCAAAACAGTCAGTGTATTTATGCTCCCATAAGTTCAATTCAGTTCTGTTGCTCAGTCGTGTTAGACTCTTTGCAACCCCATGAATCACAGCACACCAGGCCTCCCTGTCCATCACCAATTCCCAGAGTTTACTCAAACTCATGTCCATTGAGTCAGTGATGCCATCCAGCCATCTCATCCTCTGTTGTCCCCTTCTCCTCCTGCCCCCAATCCCTCCCAGCATCACAGTCTTTTCCAGTGAATCAACTCTTCGCATGAGGTGGCCAAAGGACTGGAGTTTCAGCTTTAGCATCATTCCTTCCAAAGAAATCCCAGGGCTGATCTCCTTCAGAATGGACTGGTTGGATCTCCTTGCAGTCCAAGGGACTCTCAAGAGTCTTCTCCAACACCACCATTCAAAAGCATCAATTCTTTGGTGCTCAGCCTTCTTCACACTCCAACTCTCACATCCATACATGACCACAGGAAAAACCATAGCCTTGACTAGACGGACCTTTGTTGGGAAAGTAATGCCTCTGCTTTTGAATATGCTATCTAGGTAGGTCATAACTTTCCTTCCAAGGAGTAAGCATCTTTTAATTTCATGGCTGCAATCACCATCTGCAGTAATTCTGGAGCTCCCCCCAAAAAATAAAGTCTGTCACTGTTTCCACTGTTTCCCCATTTCCCATGAAGTGATGGGACCAGATGCCATGATCTTTGTTTTCTGAATGTTGAGCTTTAAGCCAACGCTTTCACTCTCCTCTTTCACTTTCATCAAGAGGCTTAGTTCCTCTTCACTTTCTGCCATAAGGGTGGTGTCATCTGCATATCTGAGGTGATTGACATTTCTCCTGGCAATCTTGATTCCAGCTTGTGGTTCTTCCAGCCCAGTGTTTCTCATGATGTACTCTGCATAGAAGTTAAATAAGCAGGGTGACAATATACAGCCATGACGTACTCCTTTTCCTATTTGGATCCAGTCTGTTGTTCCATTTCCAGTTCTAACTGTTGCTTCCTGACCTGCATACAGGTTTCTTAAGAGGCAGGTCAGGTGGTCTGGTATTCCCATCTCTTTCAGAATTTTCCACAGTTTATTGTGATCCACACAGCTCCCATACTACATATTAAACAAGATAAAAGAGGGCTTATCTTCTTGTGTCATCTTGTTATAAAACATATTTATAGTCTAGTAAATATTAATATATTGATTTATATAATTATGTATATATAATTATACAAATGTAATTATATTTGTGGAACTTTTGATAACAACTAAAACTTTCACAAAGCTTTTTAAAAGTCTTATGCATCTGGTTACCCTTTACACCCTATACTTTTCTTTCCTTCTTTAAAAAATTTTTCCATCCAGGGCCAGTCTATGTTCGATACAGGATACAGGATGCTTGGGGCTGGTGCATGGGGATGATCCAGAGAGATGATATGGGGTGGGAGGTGGGAGGGGGATTCAGGATTGGGAGCCTGTATACACCCGTGGTGGATTCATGTCAATGTATGGCAAAACCAATACAGTATTGTAAAGTAAAATAAAGTAAAAAAAAAAAATTTCCATATATGTTTTAAATTTGCTAATATTTGACTTCATGGCCATTCAAATACCAGTTAGTCAAATCTTTTCATGAAACTCAAATATTTTTCAAACTCATTAGCTATATGTGTTTTGGGCTTGGAGTGCTATAATAGATATAAAATTCTAAAACCCATTTATTTATATACAGGCTTTCAACTTGTGAAAAAGCATGGCAGCTCACTCCAGTATTCTTGCCTGAAGAGTCATATGGATAGAGGAGCCTGGCAGGCTCAGTCCACAGGGTTACAAAGAGTTGGACATCACTGAAGAGACAGTGTGACTCACGCAACATGAGCATCACTACTGACCAAATAGTGTTTGTTTAAAAAAAAAAAAGTGTCACTACATATTTAATTTAGAAACTGGAATCTAAGTATCTCTAAGAGAGAAGGTGGAAAAATCTAATGCTATTAAAATCCAACACTTGTTTCTGCTATGTGTCATTCACTTCCCTAACTATACAGATTGATATCAGTTGCGAGGGGAGGCCTTAGGCAAAGAGAAGTAGATGTTTGGGGGTCACTGCCCTCCCACAGGCCTCACATCTACTTCAGCTAGTCTCTGTCTGCTTTTATGTGCTCCTTGTGCCAAGCTTATACATCCTACAGCACACATTCAGGGTCTAAGAAATCAGCTGGTAAATTAGCTTAATTCATTCAGTTCAGTTCAGTTCAGTTGCTCAGTCGTGTCCGACTCTTTGCGACCCCATGAATCACAGCATGCCAGGCCTCCCTGTACATCACCAACTCCCGGAGTTCACTCAGACTTGTGTCCATCAAGTCAGTGATGCCATCCAGCCATCTCATCCTCTGTCATCCCCTTCTCCTCCTGCCCCCAGTCCCTCCCAGCATCAAAGTCTTTTCCAATGAGTCAACTCTTCTCATGAAGTGGCCAAAGTACTGGAGTTTCAGCTTCAGCATCATTCCCTCCAAAGAAATCCCAGGGTTGATCTCATTCAGAATGGACTGGTTGGATCTCCTTGCAGTCCAAGGGAATCTCAAGAGTCTTGTCCAACACCACAGTTCAAAAGCATCAATTCTTCGGTGCTCAGCTTTCTTCACAGTCCAACTCTCACATCCATACATGACCACTGGAAAAACCATAGCCTTGACTAGACGCAGAATCAAGATTGCCGGGAGAAATTTCAATAACCTCATATATGCAGATGACACCACCCTTATGGCAGAAAGTGAAGAAGAACTAAAAAGCCTCTTGATGAAAGTGAAAGTGGAGAGGCTAGGTAAAGATGGCGGAGGAATAGGACAGGAAGACCACTTTCTCCCTCACAAATTCCTCAAAAGAACATTTCAACGCTGAGCAAACTCCACAAAACAACTTCTGTAGGCTGGCAGAGGACATCAGGCAACCAGAAAAGCAGACCATTGTCTTCAAAAACAGGTAGGAAAAAATATAAAGGACGAAAAAGGAGACAAAGGAGGTGGGGAGGGAGCTCCGTCCCGGGAAGGGAAGCCCGTCCCGGGAAGGGAATTTTAAGAAGAGAGGTTTCCAAACACCAGGAAACACTCTCCCTGCTGAGTCTGTGGTGAGCCTTGGAAACACAGAGGGCAACATAACAGGAAGGAAAAAATAAAGAAATAATTAAAACCAACAGATTACAAGCCCAACAGTAACTCCCCCAGCGGAAAAGCAGCACAGCCTGCATCCGCCATTGGGAAGTGGGGGCAGGGCAGGGACGCGCGGGAGGCGTGGGCTGCAGTGCTTTGTAAGAATCGGGCAGGAACGCCCCACGCACAACCAGAACGATCTGACTTGGGCTAGCAAACCAGACTGTGGGATAGCTACCGCACGAAAAGCTCGAACATAAGACACCGCCAGGACCCAGCACAGAACAAAGGACGGAACAGAATAAGCGGGCTGCAGACCATCCCCCGCCGGGGACAGGCAGCCAGAGCCGTAAGGACTGGAAAGGGGCAATTGCAGACCCAGAGAGACTTTACTTACCTAACTGCAAGCAGGCTCCTTTGCTAAGACTTCTGGGGGTGCTGGACAGTCACCATCTGCCTCACGGAGGGCACCAGCGGTCCACCCAGAAAGCTGAGCAGCAGCAGCTGAAAAAGTGACGTCGCGGCGATCGCACTTGCCAAACTCCTGAGCTACTCGGACCTGGGAAGGGCACAAAGTGCAGTCCCAGCTGAATCTGTGCTTCTGAGGGATACCTGAGCGCTGAACCTGAGTGGCTTAGACCAGGGAAGTGCACGCAGCCTAGGGCCGGCCCCAGACAGTTCCCGGCTGAACATCGTAGAGCCGGAGCGGTTTGTGCGCACGAGAAGGGACAGGTCAAGCGGGGCTGAGACACTGTGTGCACACGACAGTGCTATTTGTTTGCAGCATCCCCCCTCCCCACAGCGCGACTGAACTAGTGAGCCTAAAAAACCAGCAAACAGAAGAAGTTAAACAGAGGGAACCACCTTGGAAGTGATCCCACACGGCCCACATCAGAGAAGGGCCAGATATATTTTTACTATTTTTAAAATCATTCCTTTTTTTTTTTGCTTTTTTTTATAACTTTTTTTAATTGTTAAGTCTTCTATTTCTCCTCTAATTTTTATTTCTATAACCTACTATTACTGTTTTTTTTTAAAAAAAAAAAAAGACTTTTTTTTTTTTTTTTTAAGGCAAACACCATATATAGTCTTTGGATGGTTGATGGTGGTTTTTTTTTTTTTAAATAATTCTTGTTTTTTTTTTTTCTTTCTTTCTCTCTCTCTCTTTTTTTTTTCTTTCTTCCTTTTTCCTTCTGCTTCTTTTCTTTAATATTGTATTTCTGAAAATCCTACCTCTACTCTAGATTTTTAATCTTTGCTCTTAGGTTTTTGTTGTCAATTTTGTACATTTAAAAACCCAAACTTCACTACCCAAGTTTACCTGAGAGCGAGATTACTGGCTTGACCACTCTCTCCTCCTTTGGACTCTCCTTTTTCTCCACCAGGTGGCCTCTGTCTCTTTTCTCTCCCATCTCTTCTCTATCCAACTCTGTGAATCTCTGTGTGTTCCAGACGGTGGAGAACACCTAAGGAACTGGTTACTGGCAGGATTTGTCTCTCCTTCTCATTCCTCTCTCTTATCCTCCTGGCCACCTCTGTCAACTTCCTCCCTCTCCTCTTCCCCGTATAACTCCGTAAATACCTCTGAGCGGGCCAGACTATAGAGTGCACATAAGGAAGTGACTACTGGCTAGCTTGCTCTCTCCTCTTTTGATTTCACTGCATCTCATTCCAGTTACCTCTAACTACCCCCTCCATCTTCTCTTCTCCTTGTAACTCAGTGAACCTCTCTGAGTGTCCCTCAATGTGGAGAAACTTTTCATCTTTTACCTAGAAGTTTTATCATCGGTGCTGTATAGATGGAGAAGTCTAGAGGCTACTGTAAAAATAAAACTGAAAACCAGAAGCAGGAGGCTTAAATCCAAAGCCTGAAAACATTAGAGAACTCTTGAATTCAAGGAACATTAAGCAATAGGAGCTCATCAAATGCCTTCATGCCTACACTGAAACCAAGCTCCACCCAACGGCCAACAAGTTCCAAAACAAGACATACCACGCAAATTCTCCAGCAACACAGGAACACTACCCTGAGCTTCAATATACAGGCAGCTCAAAATTATTCCAAAACCTTTGATGTCTCATAACCCATTACTGGTTACTCCATTGCACTCCAGAGAGAAGAAACCCAGCTCCACCCACCAGAACTCCAACACAAGCCTCCCTAACCAGGAAACCTTGACAAGCCACTGATAGAACCCCACCCACAGTGAGGAAGCTCCATAATAAAGAGAACCCCACAAATTACCAGAATATAAAAAGGCCACCCCAAACGCAGCAATATAACCAAGATGAAGAGACAGAGGAATACTCAGCAGGTAAAGGAACAGGAGAGTTGCCCACCAAACCAAACAAAAGAGGAAGAAGTAGGGAATCTACCTGAGAAGGAATTCCGAATATTGATAGTGAAAATGATCCAAAATCTTGAAATCAAAATGGAATCACAGATAAATAGCCTAGAGACAAGGATTGAGAAGATGCAAGAAAGGTTTAACAAGGACCTAGAAGAAATAAAAAGGAGTCAAAATATAATGAATAACGCAATAAATGAGATCAGAAACACTCTGGAGGCAACAAATAGTAGAATAACAGAGGCAGAAGATAGGATTAGTGAAATAGAAGATAGAATGGTAGAAATAAATGAATCAGAGAGGAAACAAGAAAAACGAATTAAAAGAAATGAGGACAATCTCAGAGACCTCCAGGACAATATGAAACGCTCCAACATTCGAATTATAGGAGTCCCAGAAGAAGAAGACAGAAAGAAAGATCATGCGAAAATCCTTGAGGAGATAATAGTTGAGAACTTCCCTAAAATGGGGAAGGAAATAATCACCCAAGTCCAAGAAACACAGAGAGTTCCAAATAGGATAAACCCAAGGCGAAACACCCCAAGACACATATTAATCAAATTAACAAATATCAAACACAAGGAACAAATATTAAAAGCAGCAAGGGAAAAACAACAAATAACACACAAGGGGAATCCCATAAGGATAACAGCTGATCTTTCAATAGAAACTCTTCAGGCCAGGAGGGAATGGCAAGACATACTTAAAGTGATGAAAGACAATAACCTACAGCCCAGATTACTGTACCCAGCAAGGATCTCATTCAAATACGAAGGAGAAATCAAAAGCTTTACAGACAAGCAAAAGCTGAGAGAATTCAGCACCACCAAACCAGCTCTCCAACAAATTCTAAAGGATATTCTCTAGACAGGAAACACAAAAAGGGTGTATAAACCTGAACCCAAAACAATAAAGAAAATGGTAATGGGATCATACTTATCAATAATTACCTTAAACGTAAATGGGTTGAACGCCCCAACCAAAAGGCAAAGACTGGCTGAATGGATACAAAAACAAGACCCCTCTATATGCTGCTTACAAGAGACCCACCTCAAAACCAGGGACACATACAGACTGAAAGTAAAGGGCTGGAAAAAGATATTCCACGCAAATAGAGACCAAAAGAAAGCAGGAGTGGCAATACTCATATCCGATAAAATAGACTTTAAAACAAAGGCTGTGAAAAGAGACAAAGAAGGCCACTACATTATGATCAAAGGATCAATCCAAGAAGAAGATATAACAATTATAAATATATATGCACCCAATATAGGAGCACCACAATATGTAAGACAAATGCTAACAAGTATGAAAGGGGAAATCACCAATAACACAGTAATAGTGGGAGACTTTAATACCCCACTCACACCTATGGACAGATCAACTAAACAGAAAATTAACAAAGAAACACAAACTTTAAATGATACATTAGATCAGTTAGACCTAATTGATATCTATAGGACATTTCACCCCAAAAAATGAATTTCACCTTTTTTTCAAGTGCTCATGGAACCTTCTCCAAGATAGATCACATCCTGGGCCATAAATCTAAACTTGATAAATTAAAAAAAATCGAAATCATTCCAAGCATCTTTTCTGACCATAATGCATTAAGATTAGATCTCAATTACAGGAGAAAAACTATTAAAAATTCCAACATATGGAGGTTGATCAACACACTTCTGAGTAACCAACAAATCACAGAAGAAATCAAAAAGGAAATCAAAATATGCATAGAAACTAATGAAAATGAAAACACAACAACCCAAAACCTGTGGGACACTATAAAATCAGTGCTAAGAGGAAAGTTCATAGCACTATAGGCATACCTCAAGAAACAAGAAAAAAAACAAATAAATAACCTAACTCTACAATTAAAGCAACTAGAAAAGGAAGAATTGGAGAACCCCAGAGTTAGTAGAAGGAAAGAAATCTTAAAAATTAGGGCAGAAATAAATGCAAAAGAAACAAAAGAGACCATAGCAAAAATCAACAAAGCCAAACGCTGGTTCTTTGAAAGGATAAATAAAATTGACAAACCATTAGCCAGACTCATCAAGAAGCAAAGAGAGAAAAATCAAATCAATAAAATTAGAAATGAAAATGGAGAGATCACAACAGACAACACAGAAATACAAAGGATCATAAGAGACTACTATCAGCAGCTGTATGTTAACAAAAAGGACAATGTGGAAGAAATGGACAAATTCTTAGAAAAGTACAATTTTCCAAAACTGAACCAGGAAGAAATAGAAAATCTTAACAGACCCATCACAAGCACGGAAATTGAAACTGTAATCAGAAATCTTCCAGCAAACAAAAGCCCAGGTCCAGACGGCTTCACAGCTGAATTCTACCAAAAATTTTGAGAAGAGCTAACACCTATCCTACTCAAACTCTTCCAGAAAATTGCAGAGGAAGGTAAACTTCCAAACTCATTCTATGAGGCCACCATCACCCTAATACCAAAACCTGACAAAGATGTCACAAAAAAAGAAAACTACAGGCCAATATCACTGATGAACATAGATGCAAAAATCCTCAACAAAATTCTAGCAATCAGAATCCAACAACACATTAAAAAAATCATACACCATGACCAAGTGGGCTTTATCCCAGGGATGCAAGGATTCTTCAATATCCGCAAATCAATCAATGTGTAATTCACCACATTAACAAATTGAAAAATAAAAACCATATGATTATCTCAATAGATGCAGAGAAGGCCTTTGACAAAATTCAACATCCATTTATGATAAAAACTCTCCAGAAAGCAGGAATAGAAGGAACATACCTCAACATAATAAAAGCTATATATGACAAACCCACAGCAAACATTATCCTCAATGGTGAAAAATTGAAAGCATTTCCCCTAAAGTCAGGAACAAGACAAGGGTGCCCACTTTCACCGCTACTAGTCAACATAGTTCTGGAAGTTTTGGCCACAGCAATCAGAGCAGAAAAAGAAATAAAAGGAATCCAAATTGGAAAAGAAGAAGTAAAACTTTCACTGTTTGCAGATGACATGATCCTCTACATAGAAAACACTAAAGACTCCACCAGAAAATTACTAGAGCTAATCAATGAATATAGTAAAGTTGCAGGATATAAAATCAACACACAGAAATCCCTTGCATTCCTATACACTAATAATGAGAAAGTAGAAAAAGAAATTAAGGAAACAATTCCATTCACCATTGCAATGAAAAGAATAAAATACTTAGGAATATATCTACCTAAAGAAACTAAAGACCTATATATAGAAAACTATAAAACACTGATGAGAGAAATCAAAGAGGACACTAATAGATGGAGGAATATACCATGTTCATGGATTAGAAGAATCAATATAGTGAAAATGAGTATACTACCCAAAGCAATGTACAAATTCAATGCAATCCCTATCAAGCTACCAGCCATATTTTTCACATAACTAGAATGAATAATTTCAAGATTTGTATGGAAATACAAAAAACCTCGAATTGCCAAAGCAATTTTGAGAAAGAAGAATGGAACTGGAGGAATCAACTTGCCTGACTTCAGGCTCTACTACAAAGCCACAGTCATCAAAACAGTATGGTACTGGCACAAAGACAGACATATAGATCAATGGAACAAAATAGAAAGCCCAGAGATAAATCCACACACATATGGACACCTTATCTTTGACAAAGGAGGCAAGAATATACAATGGAGTAAAGACAATCTCTTTAACAAGTGGTGCTGGGAAAACTGGTCAACCACTTGTAAAAGAATGAAACTAGATCACTTTCTAACACCGCACACAAAAATAAACTCAAAATGGATTAAAGATCTAAATGTAAGACCAGAAACTATAAAACTCCTAGAGGAGAACATAGGCAAAACACTCTCCGACATAAATCACAGCAGGATCCTCTATGATCCACCTCCCAGAATTCTGGAAATAAAAGCAAAAATAAACAAATGGGATCTAATTAAAATTAAAAGCTTCTGCACAACAAAGGAAACTATAAGCAAGGTGAAAAGACAGCCTTCTGAATGGGAGAAAATAATAGCAAATGAAGCAACTGACAAACAACTAATCTCAAAAATATACAAGCAGCTTATGCAGCTCAATTCCAGAAAAATAAACGACCCAATCAAAAAATGGGCAAAATAACTAAATAGACATTTCTCCAAAGAAGACACACGGATGGCTAACAAACACATGAAAAGATGCTCAACATCACTCATTATTAGAGAAATGCAAATCAAAACCACAATGAGGTATCACTTCACACCAGTCAGAATGGCTGCGATCCAAAAATCTGCAAGCAATAAATGCTGGAGAGGGTGTGGAGAAAAGGGAACCCTCCTACACTGTTGGTGGGAATGCAAACTAGTACAGCCACTTTGGAGAACAGTGTGAAGATTCCTTAAAAAAAATTGCAAATAGAACTACCTTATGACCCAGCAATCCCACTGCTGGGCATACACACCGAGGAAACCAGAATTGAAAGAGACACATGCACCCCAATGTTCATCGCAGCACTGTTTATAATAGCCAGGACATGGAAACAACCTAGATGTCCATCAGCAGATGAATGGATAAGAAAGTGGTGGTACATATACACAATGGAGTGTTACTCAGCCGTTAAAAAGAATTCATTTGAATCAGTTCTGATGAGATGGATGAAACTGAGCCGATTATACAGAGTGAAGTAAGCCTAAAAGAAAAACACCAATACAGTATACTAACACATATATATGGAATTTAGAAAGATGGCAATGACGACCCTGTATGCAAGACAGCAAAAAAGACACAGATGTGTATAACGGACTTTTGGACTCAGAGGGAGAGGGAGAGGGTGGGATGATTTGGGAGAATGGCATTCTAACATGTATACTATCATGTAAGAATCGAATCGCCAGTCTATGTCTGACGCAGGATACAGCATGCTTGGGGCTGGTGCATGGGGTGACCCAGAGAGATGTTATGGGGAGGGAGGTGGGAGGGGGATTCATGTTTGGGAACGCATGTAAGAATTAAAGATTTTAAAATTTTAAAAAATAAAAAATAAAAAAAAATTAAAAAGAAAGTGAAAGTGGAGAGTGAAAAAGTTGGCTTAAAACTCAACATTCAGAAAACAAAGATCATGACATCTGCTCCCATTACTTCATGGGAAATAGATGGGGAAACAGTGGAAACATATTTTTGGGCTCTAAAATCACTGGAGATGGTGACTGCAGCCATGAAATTAAAAGACCCTTACTCCTTGGAAGAAAAGTTATGACCAACCTAGATAGCATATTGAAAAGCAGAGACATTACTTTGCCAACAAAGGTCCATCTAGCTAATTTATTAGATTTTACTAAAGGTCATTTGGAGAACTACTCTCATGAATTATACATACATAAGCAATATACTTGCATTTTAACTTGGTCTCCTACAGATATTGTCCACATATGTAATATTTATTGATGACTAAAGATTTCAGCAACCTTAAAGAAACTCTATTTCTGGGTCTTGCAGTGGGAAGTCAACTTTGTTATTTTGTACATTTCCTCCCAGTCTTTCCTCCCAAAAACCGCTCACAGAGGCTGCAGATTATAAAGTGGGGTTTATTTGCATTTGTACAGGCTACCCTTTATGTATCTAAACATAATAAAAGTCAACAAAGTGAGCTGCAACTTGGTTACTTCCTGAAGGTATAGACCATCTAGTTTATCTCTGTAACCTCACTACCTAGTGTTAACACCTGAGGTACAATGGAGGCTTGATATATTTTTGTTGAATGTACAAATAAATAAATGTATGAATGAGTAAGTGAATACATAATAGGTATTATAATCCATGGGAGTAGAAACTAGGTATTGTGCTCTCAAATATATTCAAAGTTTACATTATTAGGGATTATAATTCATCTACAGCTGAATTTAATTTGTCTTTAATAAAAGGCCTTGGTCATATATTTTTTTTGGATGGAGAAATTTTCCCTCAAGTCTCATACACTTTTAAAGAGGTCACCAGAAAACATTATGTTCAATCACCCTTGATGAGATCTGATAAAGACTCTACCCATTACCTACCCTCACTACAGTGTTTAAACAACACCAAGAAATAAATTGGGGCTTCTTAGCTCAATGGTAAAGAACCTGCCTGCCAAAGCAGGAGACACAGAAGACAAGGGTTCAATCCTTGTGTCAGGAAGATACCTGGAGGCGGAAATGGCAACTCACTCCAGTATTCTCGCCTGGGAAATCCCAAAGACAGAGGAGCCTGGCTGGCTACAGTACATGGGGCCCCAAAGAGTAGGACATGATTGAGCAACTGAATATATACAAGAAATACATTATTTTTGTATAAATGCATATGCATGAAATCTTTGTACATACATATGTACATTAAAGATATGTATTAATTAATGCATATATTATAATTACTCTGTTACTAGTTAGGAAAAATGAAATGGAATATTAATATCTCTCAAACTTTAAAAAGATTATATATATAACAACAGGAAACTAAAGCTTAATTCCTCTTTCTCCAGATAAGGAAACAAGAATTTAAATGAGAAAAGTGATTTCCTCAGAGCTACACAGCTAAGCAGAGCTCAATATATTCCCAATTATTCTAAGTCCCAAATCAATGTCCTCTTAATTAAAAGATGAAATTATCCCTATAGTAGTATTACAAAAAAATAATTTTATTTATTTAACAGAGAGCATTTTGGGAGTGAAATTCGCAAGATCTCAACATCCTGCAATAATGATAGAGCCTAAGTGCAGCAATATTAATTTGATTTAAAACTGTGCCATTTCAGATATTCGATAATTCAATCATTTTAGTAAACATTTATTGACCCTACTTTGAGTTAGGCATTTGATAAGGAAATGAACATTAGTGAGATGGACATGTGCGTGTATCAACAGATAAATCATAGAACAATGTTCTAAGATATGAGCAGAATAGGGGGAACAAATGATAAAATCTTGTATCTTTAAATTTCAGAGATGCTCTATTGTTACAGAATTTACCTGTACTTTGCCGAATTGAGAGTTAAGGAAACATTGATTGCAGGAAAAAGATATAAATTAGAATCAGACATTGGAAGAGATTCATAGGCTAGAATCTGGGAGGAATCCAAACACGAAGCTTCTGTCAAGAAACCACATGTGTACGTGATAATACTTATGAATTATTACTAACTCAAGAAGTTCTTCCCTGGTGGCTTAGATGGTAAAGCGTCTGTCTACAATGCAGGAGACCTAGGTTCGATCCCTGGATCGGGAAGATCCCCTGGAGAAGGAAATGGCAATCCACTCCAGTACTATTGCCTGGAAAATCCCACAGACAGAGGAGCCTGGTAGGCTACAGTCCATGGGGGTCGCAAAGAGTTGGACACGACTGAGTGACTTCACTTTCACTTTCAAGAAGTTCTAGATATCCATGCTTATGCCTGGAACCTGTATTGAGTGACCTATTCATGAGACTGGACTCAATCTCTAGAACCACACCTTCAACTCCACCAGAAGACCTAGGCTAACTTTACATGGCACAAATCCCCAAACCTCCAATCACACAATGGGTGATTTTGGAATAGCCAGCTCCCTAAGATTATTGGTTGTGCATGGCCCCACTCTGAGTCATCTTTTAGATAAGTGTGGTCCCATGATGAACAACAGGAATAACAAAGATACTCCTATCATTTGGGTTATTTCCCACGAGCTAAAAACAGGTTACCTTCTAGGAGCTGTAAACAAAGGCAAGTCTCTCTTTCAGCAAGATTAAATTATAACCCAGAATTTTATGTAATTTATAGATAATCTGATTTTTCATTCTATAACCTGTCAAATCTAATCTCTAATAAAACATTTTATTTGTGCATGTAACTAAAATTATTTTCATGGTGTGAAAGAAAATCAAAATAGAGTTTATATTGCTAAGAGAGTCCTCTAAAATGCAGCCAGGAGGCTGTTGAGGCAGTGTGACTCCACATCAGCCTGGATGGAATCTGACCTTTGACCATTTTTTGTCTTAACACAGGCATCCAGAACATCTGTCTGTCCAATCTTTCAGAAACTCCAGATATTTATTGGACCTTTACCCTAAATAATTCCTGACAATCCATCCCTTAAAGATAAATATTTTCTTTCTTGTGTCAGAGTCAATCATAATTCTTGTCAGACAGATTTAACAAGCTTATGATTTTTGCCTTTCTAAGTCCCTTACTCTTTCTCTTCCCCAAAATATTCTTTTGGTTTTACCTGAATCTGTCTCCTGAATTGCAATTCCTAAGACTCCAAATAAACTTTTCTTTGTAGTCTTCTATATTTTCACTGACTTAATGGACATGAGCTTGAGAAAAAACTTCAGGAGACAGTAGAGGACAGGGGAGCCTCCTGTGCTACAGTCCATGGGGTTGCAAAGAGTCAGACACAACTTAGTGACTAAACAGCAACATGTTTTCTTGCTCAACAATGGGATTCTTCTCATTTCTTTCAACATATTTTCAAACGAAGATATTTCCAAATAGAGAAAGGTGCAAAAACAGAACTGTCATATGGAGGAAAAGGATTTCCTGAAGACTAAATATTCAACATCTGAATGATTACATGTAACAATAAATTCAGTTATTGACTATCTCCTAGGGTCAAGGCATTGAGCTAAATCCTGGAGAGAGATTCACACAAATGACATTCTCTACCCTCAAATGATGCCCATTCTATTATACTAATGGAAACAAGCATAAGCAACCATGATATAGAAAAAGCACATTAAAGCACTCTGGTACAAGTGCAAAGGACTCTGAGACAAAAATATGGAAGAAAGGATTGCACTGAGGTAATAGCATAAAGGCAGTTAAATTTGAGTGAGGTTCTGAAGGATAAGGATTTCTATAGGAGACTGCGGGGATATGTTCATTTCTGTGAAAGGTACAGTGAGAAAGCTATAGTATACTCCAGAGGACTAGAAATGTGTATGGGAAGAAGGGAACACGGGATAATAGATGGAATATGTGGATGTAGAACATAACTTGGGAAAGAAGTCTAAGGTTAGACTGTGTGGGACTTTGAATTTCATGACAGTGGCTGTTGAACCTTTCTTATAAGCAGTCAGATGTTTTACTTATTGCAATGGTTAATTTAAATAGAGTGCTGGTAGAGTAATGTTGGGTTGGCCAAAAAGTTCGTTCTGATTTTTCCATAGGATATTAAAGAAAAACTCAGATACACTTTCTGGCCAACCCAATATTTTTTCCCTTGGGGAAAAAAAAGATACAGTGAGTAATATGCTCATATACTAACTTATTAAAGTAAGGTTTATCCAAGTAATAAGATACTGAAGGCAATATGCTACCTCATAGAACATGAACACATGAAGTATGCTTCCTTCACTATTTTTATTATTTATTCTCATCAATTTTCCATAATTATAGAATTACTGAAGTGCAGATATACAGAAGAAATTTTAGGATATTTGCTCAAATCATTTACAGAGTCAGTCAATCAAACCATGTAATATTAGAAGAGTTTGTTCATGGATTTATTTGAGATAGCATTTTCCATGTTACTCTTTCTTATAAAATGTTCTTGTAGGAAAGGAGATAGTTTACTTTCTATTTGTATGGACTATATAAATGTTAGAAGATGAGCCATATACGCATAAAAGGAAAGTGAAGCAAATCTGCGGCACTCGTTGAGAGCCCAAATCATTTTCTTTCACAAGCTGTTAACCTCTGCATCTGGAAATATTTGTGTCTCAATAAAATTTCTCTTATCTATTCTTATGCATGTGTATGTGTTTTTCCTATAGTATTGGTGTTTAGTACAGTTCTAATAATAAAAAAATTACCTTTTCAATTCATATAGTTGATAAGTACTTTTGAAATGAAGCAAGTCCCTGCATTTACCTGGGATTAACACATTGCCATTTACAAAATGTTTCCTTTTTTCTCCTAAAGCCACCTTTCACTTTCACAGTGTTTTTCTCAAAATTTTGAATTACATGATTAAATAGTACTCTTTCATTTTACTATTTCTTGTATTTTCTATTATCGGTACCTTGCCAAATTTACATATTATTTGATTTTCAAATGTATATTCTGCCCTATGATTGCAGTGTGAGAGACTTGCATTCAGTCCCTGGGTCAGTAAGATCCCCTGGAGAAGAAAATGGCAAGCCACTCCAGTATTCTTGCCTGGAGAATTCCATGGACAGAGGAGCCTAACAGGTTACATACAATCCATGAGGTTGCAAAGAGTTGGACACAATTGAGCTCAAAAACTACTATACATTGATCTATTTGAAAGGCATGTCATCTTCAGATTGGCTATCTCTATCTTGAACTTAATCCAAAATTAAGAGTTTAATTTAGTGTCTATGATTAGGTTGACTAGCCTGTATTCCACACTGTAAGAAAGAACTAAATCACAAATTCAAATTTTTTTTAGAAAACATAGAAAGTAAATTACAAATGGAAAAAGATGGGAGCTGCAATTCTATTTTAAGAAGAGGTCTGGGTTCGTGTTAAGATTTATGGTAACATTTTTTATTCACCTGTAAAATATTCAGTTCAGTTCAGTTCAGTTCAGTCGCCCAGTTGTGTCCAACTCTTTGTGACCCCATGAATCACAGCATGCCAGGCCTCCCTGTACATCACCAACTCCTGGAGTTCACTCAGACTCACATCCATTGAGTCAGTGATGCCATCCAGCCATCTCATCCTCTGTCATCCCCTTCTCCTCCTGCCCTCAATCCCTCCCAGCATCAGAGTCTTTTCCAATGAGTCAACTCTTCGCATGAGGTGGCCAAAGTACTGGAGTTTCAGCTTTAGCATCATTCCCTCCAAAGAAATCCCAGGGCTGATCTCCTTCAGAATGGATTGGTTGGATCTCCTTGCAGTCCAAGGGACTCTCAAGAGTCTTCTCCAACACCACAGTTCAAAAGCATCAGTTCTTCGGCGCTCAGCCTTCTTCACAGTCCAACTCTCACATCCATACGTGACCACAGGAAAAACCATAGCCTTGACTAGACGGACCTTAGTCGGCAAAGTAATGTCTCTGCTTTTGAATATGCTATCTAGGTTAGTCATAACTTTTCTTCCAAGGAGTAAGAGTCTTTTAATTTCATGGCTGCAGTCACCATCTGCAGTGATTTTGGAGCCCCCCAAAATAAAGTCTGATCCTGTTTCCACTGTTTCCCTATCTATTTCCCATGAGGTGATGGGACTGGAAGCCATGATCTTCGTTTTCTGAATGTTGAGCTTTAAGCCAACTTTTTCACTCTCCTTTTCACTTTCATCAGGAAGCTTTTTAGTTCCTCTTCATTTTCTGCCATAAGGGTGTGTCATCTGCCTATCTGAGGGTACTGATATTTCTCCCGGCAATCTTGACTCCAGCTTTTGTTTCTTCCAGTCCAGCATTTCTTATGATGTACTCTGCATAGAAGTTAAATAAGCAGGGTGACAATATATAGCCTTGACATACTCTTTTTCCTATTTGAAACCAGTCTGTTGTTCCATGTCCAGTTCTAACTGTTGCTTCCTGACCTGCATACAGATTTCTCAAGAGGCAGGTCAGGTGGTCTGGTATTCCCATCTCTTTCAGAATTTTCCACAGTTTATTGTGATCCACACAGTCAAAGGCTTTGGCATAGTCAATAAAACAGAGATAGATGTTTTTCTGGAACTCTCTTGCTTTACATTCTAATATAATATGAACCCTTTTATAAGTCACAAATTAAATAGCTTAGGCACACTAGCAGTCTTTCTTTTTCCCTCTCCTCATTCTTTCTTCTGTACTACTCAGGAGGGGCAGTCAGGCCACACATACCTGTCAAGAAGATGTGGCTATCTATTCAAGAGACCATATTATCAATGGTTATTTATATTTAAACTTTAGATATCTAGTCATTTTTTTTATTTACCTTTTGTTGTTTATTAACTATGAATGAAAACGTCACAAACAAAACTTAAGAATTACAAATAAAGAAATCTCTCCAAGAAAAGATACCTAAAAGGAAATATCAAAACAAAAATGGCTAAGTGAACAAGTACATCCTGCATATTCTGAGGTCATATGGAAATGTAAAGGAGTCAGGATAACCTGTACTAAAGAAATAACATTAATTTCAGTTTCCCATTAACTGATAAATCATGATGTCAACGTCACATACTATTTGATGATGCTATTACTGTGTCGTATGGAACATATTACATGAGTATAGCTACAGTCTCACATTATTACAGATATCACCTGAATTTTGTAAGGACATAAGTTTCAAAGTAGGTATATGAATTAAAATGACATGCTCATAAATTTGCAAAGAGCTACCAGGGAAGCCCTACATTATAGTGTATTACCTACTGAACAATTATAGGTCCCTGAAGTAGAAAGGGAAAAATTATTACTCCTTCAATAGAAAGAAATCTCAAAACTTCAAGTGATTTTATAATAAATAAATTATAAATCAATGACAAACACCCAGTGTTCCACTGTCCAGGTACCATGACCTTTCCTCTCCTCCAGCCCAAATTTCCCAGAAACAACTAAGGCAATAGACTATGTGACCATATTTTAGGTCCAAACTCTAGACCCTGTGAGGGAAGCTCAGTCTCATAAGTGGCCATTATAGACAACATTAAAAAATGGAAATAGCATTCTCCCTGGCACTAAATTTGCCTTGAACTCCAGCACAGCCCTTTAGTAGATAGGTATTGTTCAGCAAATTATTTAATCTCTCTGAGCCTCTGTTTGGCAAAATAGGCTTATTAAGGCCTGCCTTCACAGGATTTTGGTAAGGATTTGAGAAGGCATACTTATTTTTATATATTTGTTTTGAATGAGACTGCTATTATTATTCGGAGAAGGCAATGGCAACCCACTCCAGTACTCTTGCCTGGAAAATCCCATGGATGGAGGAGCCTGGTAGTCTGCGGTCCATGGGGTTGCTAAGAGTCACACGACTGACTTCACTTTCACTTTTCACTTTCATACACTGGAGAAGGCAATGGCAACCCACTCCAGCGCTCTTGCCTGGAGAATCCCAGGGACGGCAGAGCCTGGTGGGCTGCTGTCTATGGGTTCGCACAGAATCGGACATGACTGAAGCGACTTAACAGCAGCAGCAGCAGCAGCAGCTATTATTATTAATTTAAAGTGATCATTTAATTAGTCCTCTAATGACAAAAGGAATCAAATGAGATTCTCTTAATCAGATGATATTTTCATATATTCTCCTGATATAGACACTAAAGACTAGATATGCCAAGTAACTTGTTCAATATAACACTACTGGGAGAAGGACAAAGTCAGCATGCAACCCTCATAAGCATAACTTCAAATCTCTTATTATTTTTGACTTTAACATGGAAATGTAGTCCTGACGAGGGAAAGATGAAGGTCAAAAATAAACAAAAAGCAAAATGAGACGAACCTGTTAATTTTAGCCTTCTTTGTTGACTCGAAATAACATTGTTAAAGGTTAAACCAATAAAGGAAGCACTGATGGGAAATGACATTTTTCCTTAGTGCTGAGGTCTTATCTCTTTACTGCTTAATGTTTAAAAGAGGAAACTATAACTTTACATTGGAGGAACAGGGCTGATAACCACTGAACTTTGAGCTCTGTCTCAATGGATCACTAGACATCAGACAACCAGACTTTATGAGGTCCTACTGATCACATGTCACAAAGAAAGAAGCATTCTTGTCAAAAATGTATAATCTGTTGTAGTACCCAGTAAGCACCTCCTCCTAGTTAACAACAAAAACAAAAACTCAGCAAGCTTTTCTGTAGAAATTGCCAGGCTGCTTCTAAAATTTATCTGGAAATTCAAAAGTCCTAGAAGAGCCAAAACATCTTAAAAAAAAAAAAAGGTTGAATGGCTCACAGTGGCTGATTTCAAGGCTATTTACAAGGTTACTTATTTGAAGGAATGAAGTATCTGTAAAGATTGAGAAATAGATCAAACAGGATAGAGAGTCCAGAAAGAGAAATGCACATATATGGACAAGTAAATTTCTTAAAAGATGCAGAAGCAATTCTCTAGAGAAAGCATTGTCTTTTCAATAAATGACAATGGAATTACTGGATATTCATATGTAAAAATATAACATAGATCCATACCTCACACTGTTTGTAACTGTTAATGGATTGTAGCTGTAAATGTAAAACCTAAAACTATAATAGAAAAAACATAGAAGCAAAGCTTTATAATTTTAGGTTAGGTTTCACAGACAACACCAAATCACAATTCATAAAAGAAAAACAAAAAAAGATAAATGAGACTTCCTCAGAATTAAAACTTCTGACAGAGTGAAGTAAGCCAGAAAGAAAAACACCAATACAGTATACTAACACATATATATGGAATTTAGAAAGATGGCAATGACGACCCTGTATGCAAGACAGCAAAAAAGTCACAGATGTATATAACGGACTTTTGGACTCAGAGGGAGAGGGAGAGGGTGGGATGATTTGGGAGAATGGCATTGTAACATGTATACTATCATGTAAGAATCGAATCGCCAGTCTATGTCCGACGCAGGATACAGCATGCTTGGGGCTGGTGCACGGTGATGACCCAGAGAGATGTTATGGGGAGGGAGGTGGGAGGGGGGTTCATGTTTGGGAACGCATGTACACCCGTGGTGGATTCATGTCAATGTATGGCAAAACCAATACAGTATTGTAAAGTAAAATAAAAATTAAAAAAAAAAGTTATGAGGTCATAAAAAAATTTAAAAAAAAAAGACATCACTAATGAAATTTAAAAAAAAATGGAGTGAAAGATAAAAACACAGACGAGGAAAGAAAATTGAAAACTATATCTTATAGAATTTGTATCTAGAATACACAAAGAACCCAATGAGTAAGATTCATATATAAACCTCAAATCAGGACTCAGATAACCTATATCTGGCATTGTCTGTGTACATATTGTATGGTGTGTATTTTTCAAAGGTCATCTTTTAAAAAAAAAAAGGTCACTCCAGGCAAGGATGTATTTTTCCCTGGCCCTACTCTCAGGAATAACACCCAGCTTCCATTTCTCACCTCAGTAAATATGTCCTTCTTTTCAGGTACATTGGCTCAAAAATAATCCTTATTTTATTTTCTTCCCTCTTTCCTTCACTGCTAGATTTTCTAAGCCACCAAATTCTTCCAGCTATATCATCAAAATCTTATTATTTATTGCCACATATTTCTACTACTGTAGCAGAGTTTTAGAATATGTCTGATAAACCATAGCTTTGTCTTCTCATCTATGGTTTCTCCCTTCTACAATTCCTTTGGCAAACTATTATAATATTAGTGTTCTAAAAGAGATACGTGATCACATCATTAATCTCTGCCTCTGAAAATTTCAGGTTATCTTCAATGTAAAGGAATGCATGGCATTTAAAGCCTTTCATAAATTCATATTTATCCTTCCAACTTAGTTTCCTATAACACCTTGCTTATTAGATGTATTCGTTAGTCACATCTCTTATGCATGGATTGCCTGAATATCTCTTATGCATGGAATCTTCACCCAAATTGTATTCTCCAGCTAAGCTATTCATACCTCCAATCTATTATTCCCTAAATTTCCAGCTCAGAGTTCAGCTGTTATTCTTGAATAAATTTGTGCACATTTCCTGTGCTGAAATAAGTGTTTCCTTCACATATATTATGTAAGGGGCATTATTATAATGTTAAAATTAATTTTTTAAAATGTGTATCTCTCTCATTGAATTATAATTCCTAGAGTTTAAAAGTCTTGTCTTTTGAACCTCCATATACCCACATACCCAATATTATACTTAGTTAAGTATTAAACACTATATTTGTGGTAAATGCAATTACAAAGAAAACTAGGCTAGAGTCAGCAGTATCCTATTTCTGCTCATCCACTGTTCTCAGAATAAGATAAACACGTTTTTAATAAGAGGCCTTGAAAATGGATAGAATAATTTAGAAACAATTTAACCACAACAAATACATTCAGTTTTGAAACTTCCAGAGCATGCAACTGTCAATATTAGTAAAGGAATTTATATATGTGCATGTCTTTAGAATGCTATATATGTGCATGTTTTTAGAATGTTCATTGAATCTTAACATAATTAAAAATATTTTTTAAAAATTGTATTTCTTAGTTTTGACTGTAAAGATACTGCATTAAAATAAAACCTCATTTTCCCAAATCACATTTACTCCTAAGTAATTTTCCAATTATGTGAATTTTTACTTGAAAATCCACAATCTTAAATGGTACATTGCATTATTAATTGATCAGCACCATACCAACAACATGAGAAAAAAATCAAGAGTAGTAGTTAGTCACCACATTGTGGTTTCACCTGTGTTTAGATCACAAGTTGATCTACCAGAACATGGGCTGCATGATGGCTGAACAAAGAGAGAAATTTCCAGTATAGGCACCTAATGAACTGTGAAATGTTTTCAAATTTATTTTCCTCTGAAATCCCGTCACCCCAAAACATCTACAGAGAGCATTTTCAGTGCAGTTGTTGACATAGAAAACTGAATAAATGAAGCTACCATTATCACAGGAAAGAAGTCGCTCTTAACCTGTCTTCACTCTAGGTGGTGTATCTGGATTTTTTTTTTCCCAGCTTACTCAATTTATTTGTTTATTTATTTTAATATAAACATTTATTTTAATTGGAGGTTAATTACTTTACAATATTGTATTGGTTTTGCCATACAACAACATGAATCTGCCACAGGTATACGCGTGTTCCCCATCCTGAACCCCCCTGCCTCTTCACCCTAACTGTACAAGCCGCAGTTTAATGACTATGGATTATCTTTCTGGAAAAATAAAAGAGACACTTTTTCATTTATTTTCCAATTGGAATGCTCAAACTGTCTCCCTCTGGATCATTTTTTTTTAAATCAGATACTTTCAATACTTAAGGACCACAATGCAATAGAATCCATGATTATTGTATTCTAGTGTGACTAAATATTTCTCTAGAGGCAAGTAGGAGATATTGGGGAGGAAATAATAGAACAATATGTCCTTCCCATGATGTGATAATTGATGTATCATTTTTAAACTGTATACAAATGGCACTATAAAGTTATAAATACTGAAGTGACATTATCATTATTCTTGTGATGGAGACAATCATCCAGTGAAACACCAGTAAAGAACATTAGATTTAGAAGTAATTTGCACTGTTTTAATGTAATAGATTTTTCATACACAAGGTAGTAAAGAAATTCAATTTGTAAGTAAATATTTTTACCAGTAGAAGGATTTCTTTATGGTCCACTGATAGACTGCCATAACTGTGTCCCCATAATGCAGACTATAGTATTAAAGTGGTAATTCTGTCAGCATAATAGGAAGGGAAAATACTAAGATGACAGTGTAAATGGAGGAAATCTTCATAACTAATAGATCTTCCTTATCTTTCAAAAGCTATGTTTATTAGAAAGGTAAAAGTCTTAAAGAGATAAGAGTACCAGACCACCTTACCTATGTCCTAAGAAGCCTGTATGCAGGTCAAGATGCAACAGCTAGAACTGGACATGGAACACTGGACTGGTTCAAATTGGGAAAGGAGTACATCAAGGCTGTATATTGTCACCCTGATTATTCAACTTCTATGCAGAGTACATCATGCAAACTGCTGGGCTGGATGAAGCACAAGCTGGAATCAAGATTGCCAGGAGAAATATCAACAACCTCATATATGTAGAAGATACCACTCTAATGGCAGAAAGTGAAGAGGAATTAAAGAGCCTCTGGATGAGGATGAAAGAGAAGAGTGAAAAAGTTGGCTTAAAACTCAACATTCAAAAAACTAAGATTATGGCATCTGGCCCAATCACATCATGGCAAATACATGGGGAAAAGTGGAAGCACTGACAGATTTTATTTTATTGGTCTCTAAAATCACTCCAGAGTATGACTGCAGTCATGAAATTAAAAGATGCTTGCTCTTTGGAAGAAAAGCTATGAAAAACCTAGACAGCATATTAAAAAGCAGAGATATCACATTGCTGACAAAGTTGTGTGTAGTCAAAGCTATGGTTTTTTCAGTAGCCATGTAAGCATGGGAGAGTTGGACCATAAAAAAGGTTGAGTACTGAAAAACTGATGCTTTCGAATTGTGGTGCTGGAGAAGACTCCTGAGAGTCCCTTGCACAGCAATGAGATCAAACTAGTCAATCCATAGGAAATCAACATTGAATAAGCATTGGAAAGACTGTTGCTGAAGATGAAGCCCCAGTACTTTGGCCACTTGATGCAAAGAGCCAACTCACTGGAAAAGATCCTGGGATGCTGGGAAAGATTGAAGGCTAAAGGGAGAAGGGGATGGCAGAGGATGAGATGGTTAGATAGCATCACTAACTCAGTGCACATGAATTTGAGCAAACTCCAGGAGATAGTGGAGGACAGAAAAGCCTGGTGTGATACAGTCCTGTGGCTACTGCTGCTGCTAAGTTGCTTCAGTTGTATAAGGTTACAAAGAGTCGGACACAACTTAAAGATTGAACGACAACAATAAAGTCATTAAAAACACCCTGTAAAACTCTCTACACTGTTGTCAACTTCACATCAATAATAATTTCTTCATAAAAATTTCACAGAAACTACAGTGTTTAAAAATGGTGTTGAGTATCTAACGACAAAAGTGTTTCTAATTCAGTTAGCACTTTCTCTTTTTATTATCGAAATATGAAATGCACAATTATGCTAGAACTGGAATGTTTGCATGAATGAAACAGGTTACTTATAAATCATAAAGTAACTTTATACAATCCTTAATATTGGCAAATGCAAATCACCAGATATAACTGGATAGTTTTTCTTTACCTCTATCTCTTTGGGTAACAACTGTGTGTGTCTATAATGGTCTAAGAGAAATTACTAGAGACCTGAACTATGTGGAACTGAACCACCTGATTTCTGAGTCTGAAGATCCTGCCTTCAGTCCTTTTGGCATCTGCACAGAGAATAACATAAACAAATATTCAAGAGACACAAACCTCACATTGGAGGCATTATAAACCATTTTGGAAAAATAAAAAGAAATATGTCATCCAGGAAGCTGGGATTTTTAGTATGAACAATCTGGCTGTTACATGTTTTGATAAATCATATAGTATTCAGGCAGAGTTCCCTGTAGCTTCACTGAATGTTTCAGAGTCTAAAAGCTCTGGTGTACATCTGATCAATTTCATTTTGTCACCAGGAGAAAAGCTGTCAAACTGCCATTAAACTGAGTACTCACTAAAGTACAAAAAAAAAAAAAAACTTGAAAAATTTAAAAACCAGGCAAAATAAGTTTCTAGAGATACCAAGGAAACATTTCATGCAAAGATGGCCTCGATAAAGGACAGAAATGGTATTGACCTAACAGAAGCAGAAGATATTAAGAACAGGTGGCAAGAACACAGAAGAACTGTACAAAGATCTTCATGACCCAGATAATCACAAAGGTGTGAACATTCACACTCACCTAGAGCCGGACATCCTGAAATGTGAAGTCAGATGGGCCTTAGGAAGTGTCACTATGAACAAAGCTAGTGGAGGTAATAGAATTCCAGTTGAGCTATTTCAAATCCTAAAAGATGATGCTCTGAAAGTGCTGCACTCAATAAGCCAGCAAGTCTGGAAAACTCTGCAGTGGCCACAGGACTGGAAAATGTCAGTTTTCATTCCAATCCCAAAGAAAGGCAATGCCAAAGAATGCTCAAACTACCACACAATTGCACTCATCTCACAAGCTAGTAAAGTAATGTTCAAAATTCTCCAAGCTAGGCTTTAGCAATACGTGAACCGTGAACATCCAGATGTTCAAGCTAGTTTTAGAAAAGGCAGAGGAACCAGAGATCAAATTGCCAACATCCGCTGGATCATCGAAAAAGCAAGAGAGTTCCAGAAAAACATCTATTTCTGCTTTATTGACTATGCCAAAGCCTTTAACTGTGTGGATCACAATAAACTGTGGAAAATTCTTCAAGAGATGGGAATACCAGACCACCTGACCTGCCTCTTGAGAAACCTATGTGCAGGTCAGGAAGCAACAGTTAGAACTGGACATGGAACAACAGACTGGTTCCAAATAGGAAAAGGAGTATGTCAAGGCTGTATATTGTTACCCTGCTTATTTAACTTCTATGCAGAGCACATCATGAGAAATGCTGGGCTGGAAGAAACACAAGCTGGAATCAAGATTGCCGGGAGAAATATCAATCACCTCAGATATGCAGATGACACCAGCCTTATGGCAGAAAGTCAAGAGGAATTAAAGAGCCTCTTGATGAAAGTGAAAGAGGAAAGTGGAAAGTTGGCTTAAAGCTCGTTAGAAAACAAAGATCATGGCATCTGGTCCCATCACTTCATGGGAAGTAGATGGGGAAACATTGGAAACAGTGTCAGACTTTATTTTGGGGGGGCACAGAATAATGAACAGAGTCTTGGTAGCTCATTAAAAATATCAATTATTTTTAACTTGAACATTAGAGCTCAAGGGGTTGATAAAAGAGAAAGTAAGGCAGAAAAATATTTAAAAGAACAAAAGCAAGATAGTTTCCCAAAACTTGGTGAAAGAAAATTAAAGTACCATTAACATGCAAGTACCAAGAATGGATAAATAGAAAGAAAGCCATACTGAGTGACATCATACTGAAAAACAAATGTAAAGTGAAAAGTTTGAAAGCGGTCCAGAAGAAAATGATGTTAGATCAAGTGAAAAAAATGATACAAAGAACTTCAGACTGCTATGGAATAATTACTTAAAAGTGCTGAATTTAAAACAAAAACAAACTGGCAATATTGAATTCTATATTCAGTGAAGGCATCCTCAAAATGAGGCTACAAAGGGACTTCTCTGGTGGTCCAGGGGTTAAGACTCCAAGCTTCCACTGAAAGGGACGTAGGTTTGATCTGTGGTTGGGCTACTAAGATACTCCATTCTACCCAGCATGGCCAAAAAGTTAAAAAAATAAAAATGAGGGAATACAAAGTCCAGTAGAATTTGTTGTCAGCAGAGCTGTGTCATAAGAAATTCAAAAGTAAATTTTTAGGACAAAATGAAATAAGACCAAATGAAAACTCAGATTCTTAGGAAGGAATGGAGAGCACCAGAAATGATAAATGTATAAAGAAATAGAAACAATTACTATCTTGATTTCTTTAAAAAAAAATCTATGAATTTAAGAAAAATGTATAATCTTATAGTATGAGGTTTATAGTAATAATACTTCAGCCTAAAAGATGTTTTTAAGGACAACATATAAAGTCATAATATTCTTAAATTTTATATGTAGTAGTACAAAATTAAATCTAACACAACTCTGGAAAGATATGAAAGCATATTTTGATTACTAGAGCAGCCAGTACAAGTAATACAAATAAATATATGTTAAAAAGCTGATAGGGAAATTAAATGCTAAAAAGTTTTCAATTAACTCCCCAAAATAATAAAAATGAAAACAGAAAAACAAAAATATGGGATGATTAAAAAAAAAAAAACAGAAAAAAATGACACAATTAAGTAGAATCTACTCAATAACTGAATATCAGGAAACAGACTCTGTCTCCAAATTTGCATCAACTGAACAAGAGACTTCATGTTGAGATATCTTCAGTCAACAAACCTGTCATGTTGCTAGGGCCTTGTACTCAAATGTGACAGACAACTAAAAATGACTTGACTGTAGGGAAACTTTTAATTTTAAAGACAGTAATCAAAAACAAGCATTACATGTGTAATATAAAAATAAGTGATATAAGGGAATTTATTTACAAAACAGAAACAGACTCACAGACTTCGAGAACGAACTTAAAGTTGCCAAGTGGGGAAGTGTGGGGGAAGTGGATACATAGGGAGTTTGCAATAGAAAGGTATGCATTGCTATATTTAAAAAGGATTACTGACAATGTCTTACTGTATAGCACAAGGAACTTTGCTTAATGGTATGTGGCAGCCTGGATTGGAAGGGAATTTGGGAGAGAACAGATACATGCATATATATAGTTGGGCCAGCAATTTTGGAAAACTCAGCAGGGGCCACAGGACTGAAAAAGATCAGTTTTCATTTCAATCCCAAAGAAAGGCAATGACAAAGAATAGTCGAACAACTGCACAAATGCACTCATTTCACATGTTAGCAAAGAAATGCTCAAAATTCTCTAGGTTAGGCTTCAAAATATGTGAGCTGAGAACTTCCAGATGTTCAAGCTGGATTTAGAAAAGGAAGAGGAAGCAGAGATCAAATTGCCAGCATCCGTTAGATCATAGAAAAAGCAAGAGAATTCCAGAAAAACATCTACTTCTTCTTCATTCACTACGTTAAAGCCTTTGACTGTGTGGATCACAATAAACTGTCTATAAACTGGAAAATTCTTGAAGAAATGGGAATACCAGACCACCTGACCTGCCTCCTGAGAAATCTGTATGCAGGTCAAGAAGAAACAGTCAGAATCAGCCATGGAACAAGAGACTGACTCCAAATTGGGAAAGGAGTACATCAAGGCTGTATATTGTCACCCTGCTTATTTAACTTATATGCAGAGTACATCATGTGAAATGCCAGGTTGGATGAAGCACTAGCTAGAGTCAAGATTGCTGGGAGAAATATTAGTAACCACAGATATGCAGATGACATAACCCTAATGCAGAAAGTGTGGAGGAACTAAAAAACCTCTTGATGAAGATGAAAGAAGAGAGTGAAAAAGCTGGCTTAAAACGCAATATTCAAAACACTAAGATCATAGCATCTGGTCCCATTACTTCATGGCAAATGGATGGGGAACAATGGAAACATGGACAGATTTCATTTTCTTAGGCTCCAGAATCACTGCAGATGGTAACTGCAGCCATGAAATCAAAAGACATTTGCTCCTTGGAAGAAAAGCTATGACCACCAACCTAGACAGCATATTAAAAAGCAGAGACATTACTTTGCCAGCAAAGGTCCATCTAGTCAAAGCTATGGTTTTTCCAGTAGTTATGTTTGGATGTGAGAGTTGGGCCATAAAGAAAGTTGAGCACTGAAAAATCGATGCTTTTGATCTGTGGAGTTGGAGAAGATTCTTGAGAGTTCCTTGGACTGGAAGGAGATCAAACCAGTCAATCCAAAAGGAAATCAAACCTGAATATTCATTGGAAGGACTAATGCTGAAGCTGAAGCTCCAATATTTTGACCTCCTGATGCGAAGAGCCGATGCATTAGAAAAGACCCTGAAGCTGGGAAAGACTGAAAGCAGGAGGAGAAGGGGACAACAGAGGACAAGATGGTTGGATGGCATCACCAAGTCGATGAACATGAATATAAGCAAGCTCTGGGCGATGGTGAAGGACAGGAAAGCAGGGCATGCTGCAGTCCTTGGGGTCACAAATAGATACGATTCAGCAACAGTGATTGAGTAGATTTCCTGTGTACCTGAATCTATCACAACATTGTTAATTGGCTATACTCCAAAGTAAAATAAAAAGTTAAAAAAATCAAAATGGTTACAACAATGAAAGGAAGAAATTTAGAGGAAATTCAGAAACTGTAAGAAAAATAAAATAAAAAATAATAGAAAATGCATTCAGGGTTATCGTTGCCATCTTTCTAAATTCCATATATATGCATTTGTATACTGTATTGGTGTTTTTCTTTCTGGCTTACTTCACTCTGGAAGGGGGTTCAGGATTGGGAACACGTGTACACCTGTGGCAGATTCATGTTGATGTATGGCAAAACCAATATAATATTGTAAAGTAATTAGCCTCCAATTAAATAAATTTAAATTTAAAAAAAAGAAAATGCATCCAGGGCAGAAAAAGGAAAATTCAAGAGGCTAAAATAAAAATTATATTCAAAGATTTGAAAGATAAAGTTGAAAACTCTCATGAAAAGCATTCTCTCATTTCATGGAGACATTGTGAAAATTAAGGGAGGAAATTGTTCGAAAACAATGCAATGCCCATAATTTTTAAATTGTAGGAATTAAGGGAACAAGTAACCACATTATAAGGAATTACTGTGGCTTAGCCCAATATATGTGAAAAGACTCACAACTCAAGATAATTAGTAAGTAAGTAAGTAAGTGAAGTCGCTCAGTCATGTCCAACTCTTTGTGACCCCATGGACTGTAGCCTACCAGGCTCTTCTGTCCATGCGATTTTCCAGGCAAGAATACTGCATGGGGTTGCCATTTCCTTCTCCAGGAGATCTTCCCAACCCAGGGATTGAACCCAGGTCTCCCACATTGTAAGCAGACGCTTAACCATCTGAGCCACCAGGGAAGTCCCAAAAAGATTCACAACTCAAGATAAGAACATGAAATTTCAAAAAAAAAGAAAACAAATTTCAGGTGAAATAAGCATCCAAAAATCTGCCAGAGAAAAAGTGGAGAGAAAAAAGGTCACATGCAAAGTATTAGTATTCAGAATGGTATCTGATTTCACCACAGCAACACCAAAATCTATTTTTTAAAATGAAGCAGTATGTTGACAAGATAAACTGTCAATTACATCTAAGGGTCAATCAAACTGTCAACCAAATCTATATCTTTATATATATGAAAGGACTCAAACTAGTTTTTCCCCTGCACCATTTCTCTGGAAGCAACTAGAGGACTTTTTTTCCCAATTGAAGAAAAAGACAAAGGAAATCCACGGAATGCTAAGTCCCACATCTTTAGTTGTGACACAGCCTCAAGAGATCATCCACTGAAGAACAAAAGAGGGTGGGAAGCTGCTGAAAGAAAAACCTCCAAGAAGGAAAGAAAAAGGAGGACACAATGAAGAAAAAGGAGGAGGTGAGCAAACTAAGATGACACATTTGATCATATTGGGAACCTTTAAGGTTCGATGGGAAAATTAGCATTGCAGTCATTAAAGTAATTATAGGGGAAAAAGTTGACGACAGAAAATGTCAATATAGTATACAATATATGTTACTAAAAGCAATATGCTATTGTATTAACAGAATAAACATTAAATATTGATTTAAGAAGTTGTATACATATATATGTATATATGAGTACATGTGGACTGGCAGAAAGCCAGTGAGAAAGCCAGATACTTATTCTCTACAAGAAACAAAAAAGTAATGCCCAAATTGCAATGTCAATACAGATCAACACAGAGAAGTATAAGATAATATAGCAATGGAGAAGAAAATAATAAAATAAAAAGAGGGAAGGTCTTTTTATAGCTTAGGAACTGTGAGTTCAGATAGAGAGTATGAGGGCAATGAATTACTGGTTTTCATTACAAACCCTAAAATACTGTCTTAATATACTTTTAGAATGTTTTTTTTAAAATAAGCACACATAGTATTTACTTAGAAATATAAATTTTGACATTATATTTGACTCAGCGTTTCTACTTCTAGAAATTTATTCTAAATAGATCTTTTCAAATGAGAATAAATGTTAGGACTTCCCTGGTGGCTCAGGTGGTAGAGTCTGCCTAAAGTGAGGGAGACCAAGTTTCGATCCCTGGGTCAGGAAGATCCCCTGAAGAAGGAAATGACAACCCACTCCAGTATTCTTGCCTTGCAAATACAGAAGAGAATAAAGGTAGAGATGTTCAACTGTCTATAACAAGAGAATCTAGAGGGCAACTTACATCACTAATAAAGTTACAATTAAAAGAATTTTATGCAGCCCTTAAAACTAATGTTAGCAGATAATATTTAATCACATGGAAAATATAAATTATCATCATTTAGAATTTTACATATATATGTATCATTCAAAATGATGTATAATTATATATATACACACATATATGTATATACACTCTTACTAACCATCATTTTTAATGTTTCAGATCTGTTCCACTAACTTCAAAAGTCAGATTTCTCCCTTTGTCACTTTTTTTTACAGACAAATTTGACTTTTATTCCACAAAGACAGTCAAAAATGTAAAACAAGCTATACCACCACATTTCCCACCAAGCTGACAAGTCATCTTTAATCCTACCCAGCCTCCTTTCCTATTACAATGAACAGAACGCCCTCCTCCAATAGATTAATTACTCTAGTGTGAATGATCTGAATCCTGTACCTTGTCATTTTTCTGAATTTCTACGCCCTACTGGATGTTTCTTCTCTTTCTCCAACTTCTTTCTAATCTTTACTGTTGTCATTCAGACAAGCATCCATACATGCTCTAATCTTTTCCATCTTAAACAAACAACACACACACACACACACACACACACACATATACACATACATCTTTTTGGTGCAAACTGAGGTATCTGAAAGATGTTTGAGGTGCATGTGTGTACATTTTGTGCACTCATATGAAGCTTGGCTCATCTGAGCTAAGGTTTCTGCATTCATCCAGTGTTTTTTTTCCTGAATGAAATGGCATATAAACAAGTCAAAATTCAGCGATGCTTAAATTGATTTATAATATATCAAGTCTGAAGGAACAAATTCACATGTTCAAGACAATCATGAAATGACTGTACTTTGTAATTTTTCTTTTATAGAATATCATTCTAAGTTTTAATTTCAAATAAAACATTAGATCTTAAATGGCAGTTAATCTTAAAATTCAAAAATAATATTGAGTTTAATCAAACTAGAGTGATAGAGATATATTCCAGATTTGCATGAACTGGTTGGATAAAATGTGCTTAAAAGGAGCAAAAAAAAAAAAAAAAAAATCAAACGACCAAACAGCAAATAAAAAACAACAAAAGATATCTTCTGACAAACATAATCCTAAATTATATATAGAGAAATAATGCTGAAGACTTCTGTGCTAAAGTGAATGGTTTTCAATCAAATGGAACCACTAAAAATGAAATGTACAGAGAAATCCCAGATTATCTATCTTACCCTTCAATGCTAAAAAAAAACACTTATTTTGCATAGACAAATTTTACAGCAACATAAATTTAAATTGCCTGGAATCTGTGCAATTGAGAAAATAGGTGGGGTACAGCATGAGGCTTCCTTGATGATCAACATCTTTGGAAATGAAGTTCCTCCAAGCCTGTTGTAAATACTTGTTTTGTGAACTGCTTCCTTGCTATACAGTGAAAATGTCGATGTTGATACACAACAATATTATGGTGTGTATTTACTGCCTCGTAAAGTTAAACTAACTATGTATTAGCCATAGCAATGAAGGAAATGTATCTTAATGCAGTTTATAGCAGTGCTAATTCTGCTGGGGTCCCATGCCACGGCAGGATGAGGTAGTAATGCAGTCATTAATTAAAAGAAACAGACTTTTCACAGGTGGCTCAGAGCCCAACTTTAATTACCTTTGGCTTCAAGGCCTCTGGTAGTGTTATTTCTGCAAGTAGTTCCTTCGGTTGCTGACAGAGTCTTCTATACTTGACAGATACTGATAAGGTGATGGCAATGGTTTTGCCACTTGTATTAGTAAATTTCACATTAAGATTATGAGGAGTACTTAGCTGGCTGGTTGGAAATGATTTAATCTTTCGCTGGCAATCTTATATAAGATACTGTCACTTATTTATAGACTTATATGTAAAATCAATTCTGTGCTGTTATATTTTCTTCTGTAGCTGTGCTATTGGTAGCCATCCATATCTATAGTATGAAAGGCTGATTTCAGAACAGTAACTTTCAAGCCTCATTACCCATAAATTCTCCACTAATAAAATCCAATCTACAAATAATATTATTAGTAAGTATAATAATATGAATGGACATTTACTGAGAACTCACTATGTGCCAAGCAGTATTCCACATGTTTTAAAGTAGTACGTCATTTATATCTCTGTCAACACCTGTTGGGGTAAGTTTTATTATTATCTGTATTTTAGAGATGTCCAGAGGCCTAAAGAGGTTCAATAGCTTTGCCAAGTTCTCATACCAATGGAGTAACAGTTCTTGTGGGCTAGAATTAGTCTGTATCCTTTCTTTTTCTGCATCTTTGGATCAGTTTTAAAATATCCATAGAGAACTATATTCGTTTATTCAACATCCTGTGATAAACCTTAATGGAAAATAATAGAAAAAAAGAATGCATAAATATGTATAACTGAATCACTCCGCTGTATACCAGAAATCAACAAAACATTGTAAATCAACTTACTTCAATGAAGAAAAAAAAGAATAAAAAAAAGTCAAAGAACTTGAAAGAATAGCACAAAACACTTTTGTACTCATAATATTTGCCTTATCTATATATCTAACCTCTTTGTTGTTTAGTAGCCATCCAAAAGTTGTGCAAAATATAATACGTCAGTGTGCAACACATAAAAATAAGGACATTCTCTCACTTGATATATTGTCATTTTCACACTTAAGAAAATTAACATTCATTCAATAATATCTACTATGTAGCTCATATTTAAATTTCTCGTTATCTCTTTTGTAAATATCTTTTCCGTAGATCCATGATGGATGAAAGTTCATTCATTGAATTTCAGTTCAGTTCAGTTCAGTCACTCAGTCGCGTCCAACTCTTTGCGACCCCATGAATTGCAGCACGTCAGGCCTCCCTCTCCATCACCAACTCCCAGAGCTTACTCAAATTCACGTCCATCTAGTCAGTGATGCCATCCAGCCATCTCATCCTCTGTCGTCCCCTTCTCCTCCTGCCCCCAATCCCTCCCAGCATCAGAGTCTTTTCCAATGAGTCAACTCTTCTCATGAGGTGGCCAAAGTACTGGAGTTTCAGCTTTAGTCCTTCCAATGAACACCCAGGACCGATCTCCTTTTGGAAGGACTGGTTGGATCTCCTTGCAGTCCAAGGGACTCTCAAGATTCTTCTTCAACACCACAGTTCAAAAGCATCAATTCTTCAGCGCTCAGCCTTCTTCACAGTCCAACTCTCATATCCATACATGATCACTGGAAAAACCATAGCCTTGACTAGACAGAGGACCTTTATTGGCAAAGCAATGTCTCTGCTTTTGAATATGCTCTCTAGGTTGGTCATACATGAAAAGAAGCCGCTGCTGCTGCTGCTGCTGCTGCTGCTGTTGCTGCTGCTGCTGCTGCTAAGTCGCTTCAATCGTGTCCGACTCTGTGCAGCCCCATAGACGGCAGCCCACGAGGCTCCCCCATCCCTGGGATTTTCCAGGCAAGAACACTGGAGTGGGTTGTCATTTCTTTCTCCAATGCATGAAAGTGAAAATTCAAACTGAAGTCACTCAGTCGTGCTAGACTCCTAGCGACCCCATGGACTGCAGCCTCCCAGGCTCCTCCGTCCATGGGATTTTCCAGGCAAGAGTACTGAAGTGGGTTGCCATTGCCTTCTTCAACATGAAAAGAAGCTAACCATCACTAATCACCAGGGCATCCCTGATGGCTAAGACAGTAAAAAATCCAACTGCAATGCAATCAAAACCAAAATGAGATATTAACCCACACCCATTAGGGTGGCTGTTATCAAAGAGAGAAAGAACGAACGAATGAACAAGTATTGACAAGGATGCTGAGAAACTGGAACTCTTGTGCTGCTCCTGATAGGAATGTAAAATGGAACAGCCACTGTGGAAAATGGAATGGTGGTTCATTAAAAATTAAAAAGAGGATTATGATATGTTGCAGCCATTCCACTTCTGGAAAATACTCAAATAAACAGAAAGTAGAGACTCAAACACCATGTTCAAAGCAGCATTATTCACAATAGCCAAAATGTGGAAGCAACCCAAGTATCAATCAATTAATGAATAGATTTTTTAAAGTTATATATTGAGTTGAACAAAAAGTTCATTCAAGTTTTTCCACATGATGTTACAGAAAAACTTGAGTGAACATTTTTGCCAACTCAATATATTTATATATTGGGCTACATTTCCTAGGTTCTAACAGAGTCAAACAAAACTGATGCAACTTAGTATGCATATATATATATATATATACATGCATATATATATATATACACACACATATATATGTATGTGAATATTATTATATTATATATTATACATGTGTGTATGATATTATACATATGCACATGTGTGTATATACATATATGTATGCAAATATTATTATATTATCTATATGTATATGTATAATATAATTATTATATATATTATAATTATATTATATATAGTAGTCATGTATGGATGTGAGAGTTGGACTGTTAAGAAAGCTGAGCGCTGAAGAATTGATGTTTTTGAACTGTGGTTTTGGAGAAGACTCTTGAGAGTCCCTTGGAGTGCAAGGAGATCCAACCAGTCCATTCTAGAGGAGATCAGTCCTGGGTGTTCTTTGGAAGGACTGATGCTGAAGCTGAAACTCTAGTACTTTGGCCACCTCATGCGAAGAGTTGACTCATTGGAAAAGACTGTGATGCTGGGAGGGATTGGGGGCAGGAGGAGAAGGGGATGACAGAGGATGAGATGGCTGGATGGCATCACCAACTCAATGGACATGAGTTTGAGCAAACTCCGGGTGTTGGTGATGGACAGGGAGGCCTGGCGTGCTGCGATTCATGGAGTTGCAAAGAGTCGAACACGACTGAGCGACTGAACTGAACCAATTATATATACATATATATGTGTGTATATATACATATATATGTATGTGAATAGTATATTATAATTATATATATATCATATTGTATATATATGTTTATATATATGTATGTGAATATTATTCGGCCTACACACATATATGATATTATATATGTATGTGACTATTATATATTATACATATACATATGTATGTATTATATATCATATATTATATGTTATATATGTATGCAGAAATATTATATATTATACATATATGTATATGTATAATATTCTACAATATGTTGATGAACCTTGAAGTCATTATGCTAAATAAAACAAGCTGGTCACAAAAGTACAGATGCTGTATGATTTCACTTATATGAGGTACCTAGAGTCAGTTAAATTCATAGAGATATATAGTATAATAATGTTGCCAGTATATGGTGATAGTGTAGAATGAAGAGTAGTTATTCAATGAGTATGGAGTTTCATCTCATCCTCTGCCATTCTCTTCTCCTCTCGCCCTCAATCTTTCCCTACATCAGGGTCTTTTCCAACGACTTGGCTCTTTGATGGCTAGATAGCATTACTGACTAAATGGATATGAGTTTAAGCAAACTCCAGGAGAAATAAAGGACAAGGGAAGCCTGGCACACTGCTGTTCACAGGGTCACAAAGAGTCAGCCATGACCTAGTGACTGAACAACAATGGAGTTTTAGTTTGGGAAGATGAAAAAGTTCCTGAGATGGATGATTGTGATGGCTGCACAACAACGAGAATGTACTTGATGCACTGAACTTTACACTAAAAAGTGGTTAAATATCAATAATTTTACACACTGCTGCATCCTATGATACCAAAATGTGTTTTGAAATTGTATCTGTAGTACAAATAAAAACTAACCTACTAAGTTAAGCTCATTACCTTTATACATTTTTGTTCTATAAAATGGTGTATCCAATCAAAATACCAGGTTGAAGAGATATTTGAATTAGTTCATATTTATTTCTTCTTGCAAATAATTATATCTTATTCAATTTTACTTCTAACTATTTAAAATATCATTATAACATAGAGCAAAAAAATGTATGGAAACTTGTGCAGAGAAGTCTCACTGTCATCTCAATGTCCTCCACCCCATTCCCATCTATCCTGCATAGTGGTAACTTTTAATTAGTTCCTGGTTTATCTATTATTTCCTTTTACTAAAAATAAGAAAATGCACATATTTATTTGTAAACAGTTTGGGATATAAATTGGCAAGTATAACTCACATACAACAAACAACATGCTTAAATTTGGTAAGTTGGCTTAACATAAATTTGTTGTATTTGTCACCCTGACTTATGAAATCATCACCATGATCAAGATAACACATATGTTCATTGCCTCTAAAAGTTTCCTCATGTGACTTCAGAATGCCTCCCTTTTGACCTTTCCCATTTACTAACCATCATAAGGCAACAACTGATTTACTTTCTTTTTCAGTATACATGTGATGGGCAGGATAGTAAAATGACACTTACTGAGAATTAATGTGTTGTTTTAAGCTACTAAGTTTGTGGTAATTTATTATGTATGAACAAAAAATAGATTATATTTTGTAGAACTTTATGTAAATAGAATTATATAAACCAATTTTAGTCTGACTTCTTTACTTCAGTATAATGTTTCATTTTTCCTTGAGTAGAAAATGAGAAGTGAAATGGCTAGATGATATGGTGGTTGCATATCTGTTAAAGTGGTTGTACTAGTCTACATTACCACCAACAGTGTGTGAGTGTGTCAGCTCCTCTACAACACCATCAACACTTGGTATGGTCAATCTTTTATTAGTCATTCTAATGGTGTATATGGGTATCTCACTGTTGTTTTAATGTGTTTCCCCCCTGACTTTGATGTTTAATTTTGTTTGAATTTCTAGTTCATGCTCCCATTAGTCTGTGCTATTCAGTGACTCCACAGCTTCTCTCATACAGCATTTTGTATAGACGTGCTTATACTAATAATTTTAGGGGTTTCACAATTACTTTAGCTGTTTTTAACCTCTTCAATTCCTTTCTATACTGATAGTTTCCTTAATGACGAAAATTATTTCCACTTAAATAGCACCAACATACAATATGAGATAAGCAAATTATATAGTTGGCTATTATTCATTTTTAAATTTTACTTTCTGAACGTAATTGTTATTCAAGAAAATAAGATTTTTACGCTGTTTGTAACTCCTAGCACAATTCTTGAGTGAAAATTGAAGTGATAGCTTTCAAAGGCTAAATGAATCTTTAACAAAATTCAAAAAATTAATAGAATCAATCATTAGATTTTCCTATTCCTTAAAAAATAAGTTGTAAGTAGTACTATTAGTAGTACTACTTAATCACTATACAAGTACTATTTAATCACTATACAAGTTAAAAAAAAATCCCTCCCTATAGCTGAATAAAATCCTTACCAGATTTGATTAAAAATATAAAGTGAAATAACATGCATTGTGTTTATACTGGATCAGTGAAAATCATTGAGGATCTCTCCTTTGGTCCTCAATGATTCTTTAAACTAGTATGTCTGTCTGTTATAAAAGAAGATAAAAATATAAATGTTTTGCACTGTTGGCTCATAATTCTGGGCACATTTGTTGTGTTGCTAAATATGGTGGCCTAGTTTACAGAAAAACAGAAGTTGTTTATAAGTTGTCAAATTAACAGATCTAAATTAAGCATTCCAAAGACACTAATAACAGCTGTGCTTTTAAATATTTCTTTGAGCCATTGCACTCTCTGCATAGAAACATGTGGCGCAGTAGCTACTGCAATGAGTTCTGTATGGAATGACTTTAGAAAGAGAAGAAGGAAAAAGAAATGGGGGGGGAGGTTATGTTTTTAGCTTGAAACTAAGTATATAGGAATGTGTTATATGAGATGGGGTGCTGAGATATACTTAAGAAGTATCATGACCCTTACATTTCATAAGTAAGAGATGTATTTATATCAGTTTTATTTTTGTATTATAACAATTTGTATAGCAGATTATGGATAAATGTGGCACAACCCACTGAAAACATTCAAGAGGAAATTTTCAATCTGAATTTCTGCATTGCCTGTAGTAAAGTAATCCAAAATAAATAAATGTCTGTGGAAATTATTTAAATCATCACATAATTTACTTATTTATAATGCTTTCTGAAAGTAACACAGACTCTCTTCCAGTTGACCATTCATAAAGGGAGGCTTAATAAAGCTGAAAGCAGTGACTCCTATTAGGAAAGCAAGAGCTGAAATCAACTAAAGACACTGCTCAATTTATCTTAAAAGTATGTTTGACTGAAGTGTCTTAACTGATTATATTAATTTTATATAGACAATGCCATTGTCACTGTAATAAGCCTATGTATAATTTCACTTTTCCTGTAGACATATGTTTTCATCATTTGCATTTGACAATTATAATAACACAGGTAACATATGTGCCCATATTTATGATATTTGTAAAAGATTAATCATAACTGTTTTTCATTTTGGAAATTTTTTCTTTTTTCTTGGTGTATTATATAAAAATATAAATAATTGTTTTTTATAAAAAGGGCCTAAAATATAAAAACCTGTGCATTATGTTTTCTAGTTATTTTGTATTTTTATAATTTCTTAATTTTCCTCTGTCTTGAGAATAAGACATGTTAAATGTAACAATTGTCAGTAGGTTTAAATTATTTATAAGTAAAATGTACTAAATATAATAATAACTATGATTCACTTATGCCATTTTTACAGGTTGTGAAATGTAATACAATTTAACTTAATTTCATCTAAATTTTATTTCTGTGAGATTTATTAATGTGAAGTTTTTTCAGCTTCACTTCTTCTGGGACATCTTCATACTTTTCAAAACAATTTATGTCAATAAGTTCACCTTCACTAATATATGGCCTTATATCTAGAGTCTGTTGAGTGGAGGTAATGCCAACATACCTAGAGTCAGCTTTTTCTTCTATCATTCTATTTATTCTCTATTCAAATTATATTTCGAGCATTTTCAGTTTTTCTTTTTTGCTGCACCTCATCTTTGTTGGCTAGTTTCTTATTTTAATCATCCATTTTCGTAAAATGTCACATGGGTTTCATTGAGAGAAAAGGAGGCAACTACAGCTACATGCTTTGCTGTCTGTTTATGATTTGAATAATACATATCAGTAACCAATCACTGACAGATTTTGAAAGAAATGATGTGAATGGTTAGTAATCATGTTCATCTGTTATCTAGATAGTGATTTGTGGACTCAAGAAATAGCAAGTGGTTTCCTGATAGTTTCCTTTCCTGCTGTCCCAGTGGTAGGGAGACCAAGGAACAGACGTGAGAAATAGTACATTTGTAATTACTAGAGTAATGTTAATAATATTCTAATTTGTAATCTTGACCAACCATGAAGGAGAATACAGTGGAATAAGCAGAAGAGGAGGCAAGCAGAGATTAATTGTTGTTTTTTTTTTTGCATAAAATGAGAGAATAACACACTTTCATGTTTATGTAGGGACACAGAGAGAACAGAGAGAAGGTGAATTATGCAGAAACAAAGTTTTACAAAAGGTGAGAGGGATTCAGACTCAGAGAGCAAGTATATAGGCTGGTCTTTGAAAGGGACAGGAACATCCACTCATAAAAAGAGGACAAACAAAGGACTAAAGGTGCAGATATTGCTGGATTGATTCGTTTTGTACTCAAAAATAAGGGAGCTCAAGATCTTCAGCTAGGGGTGAGAGAGACAAAATAATGTGAGCTGAAGTTAAAAAAAAAAAGTATGAAATAGCCTAAAATAAAAGGGCAAATTTCTTATTTATATGCCCTATGTGTTTGTGGCCCCAAAACCTATCAAATTAATTGAAGGTCCCAGGAAGCTACAATCTGGGAGAAACAACCAAAAATACAACTTTGGGAGTAACAAAACCACTTGAAATTCCCTGCAGCATGAGGCCGTTGACACAAATCATCAACATTTAGACAAGCTATCATTCTAACTTAATCTCAATCACAGCTATATAGATGAGTACAGTTGTAAACTCTAAGGAAATTTTGCCAATGGGAATATTTATAATTTCTCTTTCTGAACTGTAATTGCCCATTGTCACTGCAAAATAAGGCATTATATATTTTTCAATGACAAAAGAAAATAAAAGTTTTAATAATCATTAAATTTTAGAACTCTAGTTATTAAATTCCAGAAAAAATTAAACCCTCTAACACGGTTATTTGCAGGTTTTGCTCTGTAATTAGTATTACTTAAAAGGAACTGAGAAGAGCTTGGTGGTTTACAGTCCACAGAGTCACAAAGACTCAGACATGACTGAGCAACTAAGCACACAGCACAGCAGCACAGCGAAAGGAACTAACAACTGACACTCACAGTAGTGACTGGAAGGGAAGAGTATCGGGGTGGGTTTCACAATGGAAATGAGGTATTTACAACTGCTGTGCTTAAGTGTTCTTCCTCAAAAATTCTGAGGAGAGATAAATACTTATGTCAAACATTTATATTGCATGAACAAGCACATGCATATGGTTGATTTTATGGGTTTTTAAAAAATTGTCTTTGTACTAGATTTCCAAGTCATGAAGAAAATCAAAGTCTTTATAGACTTTAAGATGGGTCCTATAAACTCAGAAAACCAAAATATGTGTTAACTAGTATACCTCTCAGCTACTAGAATGCATGTTGTTATTATGCTCTTTCTATCAAAAACCAGTCTTACTGATCTCTTTAGGTCAGCAAATGTGTAACTTTTAAGTGTTCTGCCTCAAGAGACTGTCTCACTCTAACTTGTCCTTTTAAAGGGTCTTATGCCAGGGCATTCTCTCTCCTAGTTGAACCATCCTGCGTCAGATTTCTACCGCTCTTAATGCTCCCCCACCCTCACATAGGCCTCCCAAGTGCACCCACAAGCCTGTGTATGGCACCCACAAGCCTGCCACAATATAGTTACACCTTGATGTCAAATAAATGTGGCATTATTCAACTACATTAAGTATTTGTTCACTGCTTTCCACTTTATGTTTATTCAATAATTATGGTCTATCTTAGAGATAAATTCAACACTATTGAGATTATTAGTATTTCAAATAGCTTCAGCTTCTGTAAACAGCTCAAAAGCAGCATCATGATATTTTTAATGCCCTTAAAAGATGCTCTGTAGATTGCAATACTAATTTCACATTTGTGTTTATAAAAATATAGATGTATTCTGTAGTTTAGTGATATTTGTTGATTTTTTCCTACTTTATTTTTTTCACAATTTTTTTTTTAATTTTTATTTTTATTATATTTTACTTTACATTACTGTATTGGTTTTGCCATATCGACATGAATCCACCACGGGTGTACATGAGTCCCCAATCCTGAACCCCCTTCCCACCTCCCACCCCTATCATCTCTCTGGATCATCCCCGTGCACCAGCCCCAAGAATCCAGTATCCTGTATCGAACATAGACTGGCAATTCGTTTCTTACATGATAGTATACACGTTTCAATGCCATTCTCCCCAATCATCCCACCCTCTCCCTCTCCCTCAGAGTCTAAAATTCCATTCTATACATCTGTGTCTCTTTTGCTGTCTCACATACAGGGTTATCCTTACCACCTTTCTAAAT
Source organism: Capricornis sumatraensis (assembly GCF_032405125.1). NCBI lineage: Eukaryota > Metazoa > Chordata > Mammalia > Artiodactyla > Bovidae > Capricornis > Capricornis sumatraensis. The sequence continues at coordinate 18,092,337 of NC_091081.1, read as the reverse complement.
TCCATATATATATGTTAATATACTGTATTGGTATTTTTCTTTCTGGCTTACTTCACTCTGTATAATCAGCTCCAGTTTCATCCACCTCATTAGAACTGATTCAAATGTATTCTTTTTAATGGCTAATACTCCATTTTAATGGTTAATACTCCATTGTGTATATGTACCACTGCTTTCTTATCCATTCATCTGCTGATGGACATCTAGGTTGCTTCCATGTCCTGGCTATTATAAACAGTGCTGCAATGAACATTGGGGTACATGTGTCTCTTTCAATTCTGGTTTCCTTGGTGTGTATGCCCAGCAGTGGGATTGCTGGGTCATAAGGTAGTTCTATTTGCAATTTTTTAAGGAATCTCCACACTGTTCTCCACAGTGGCTGTACTGGTTTGCATTCCCACCAACAGTGTAAGAGGGTTCCTTTTCTCCACACCCTCTCCAGCATTTATTGCTTGCAGATTTTTGGATCGCAGCCGTTCTGACTGGTGTGAAATGGTACCTCATTGTGGTCTTGATTTGCATTTCTCTGATAATGAGTGATGTTGAGCATCTTTTCATGTTTGTTAGCCATCCGTATGTCTACTTTGGAGAAATGTCTATTTAGATCTTTGGCCCATTTTTTGATTGGGTCGTTTATTTTTCTGGAATTGAGCTGCATAAGTCGCTTGTATATTTTTGAGATTAGTTGTTTGTCAGTTGCCTCATTTGCTATTATTTCCTCCCATTCTGAAGGCTGTCTTTTCACCTTGCTTATATTTTCCTTTGTTGTGCAGAAGCTTTTAATTTTAATTAGATCCAATTTGTTTATTTTTTATTTTATTTCCAGTATTCTGGGATGTGGATCATAGAGTGTCCTGCTGTGATTTATCTCGGAGAGTGTTTGCCTATGTTCTCCTCTAGGAGTTTTATAGTTTCTGGTCTTACATTTAGATCTTTAATCCATTTTGAGTTTATTTTTGTGTGTGGTGTTAGAAAGTGATCTAGTTTCATTCTTTTACAAGTGGCTGACCACTTTTCCCAGCACCACTTGTTGAAGAGATTGTCTTTACTCCATTGTATATTCTTGCCTCCCTTGTCGAAGATAAGGTGTCCATAGGTGTGTAGATTTATCTCTGGGCTTTCTATTTTGTTCCATTGATCTATATTTCTGTCTTTGTCCCAGTACCATACTGTCTTGATGACTGTGGCTTTGCAGTAGAGCCTGAAGTCAGGCAAGCTGATTCCTCCAGTTCCATTCTTCTTTCTCAAGATTGCTTTGGCTATTCCAGGTTTTTTGTATTTCCACACAAATCTTGAAATTATTTGTTCTAGTTCTGTGAAAAATACCGCTGGTAGCTTGATAGGGATTTCATTGAAATTGTAGATTGCTTTGGGTAGTATATTCATTTTCACTATATTGATTCTTCCAATCCATGAACATGGTATATTTCTCCATCTATTAGTGTCCTCTGATTTCTTTCACTAGTGTTTTATAGTTTTCTATATATATAGGTCTTTAGTTTCTTTAGGTAGATATATTCCTAAGTATTTTATTCTTTTCGTTGCAATGGTGAATGGAATTATTTCCTTAATTTCTTTTTCTACTTTCTCATTATTAGTGTATAGGAATGCAAGGGATTTCTGTGTGTTTATTTTATACCCTGAAACTTTACTATATTAATTTTTCAGTTTTGGTTGTTTGTTTTTTCTGGAAATGTATTCCCATGATTGTTTCCCACCCCCCATTGTTATACCATAGCCATAACATATTACATAGTGCCAGGCACTGTGAACATTGTTAAAAGTGCTATTTGATTTTTAATATTTAAATTATTGAGACTAGAAAATTGCTTAGCAATGTCTAAACATTTAAAAATCTTCTTGAATATTAGTTTAAAATAGGTGAATATAATACATTCTTAAATTGTTTATAATGTTATCACCCCGTAATACTCTGGTCAAAAAGAAAGGATCTGTTAGTGAAATGACTGTAAGGGGAAAAAAAAGACTATATCACTTACAGTTCATAGTAGAAGAAAACTAAGCATACTAAAAAGCAAAGAGCAAAACTAGAATGCTTTCTTAACCTGGCTCTTCAATGGCCTATGAAATTTTAAGGGATGGTTCATACACAAAAGACAACAGCACAGGAAAGACCAGAGGGGCTGCCACTCTCAAAATTATCTACAATTGACACCAGCTTACATTTTACGAAGCAAAAGTTACATTTTTTTTTCTTACTGAACTTGTCCCTAACAGAGGAAATATCATTGGCCACATTTCAGGACATTAACTGCATTAAACCTGGAGTGCAAAGTGACGATGCAGTAAGAAATAAAATGAAGAAGTATGCCTTTAAGATGTAGAAAAAGCTTTATATCGTAAGATTGTAGACGACTGAATATTGGTAGATTTCCCCCATTCCATTCCTGCTAACAAATGTGCACATGTAAAAATGCATTAAGCCTAAATGTAACTCTCTCTTAATCCAAGAGATTCCTCACTCGAAGGCCACTGCAGCAGCCAGTACAAGTAATAGAATGACTAAAGTGGCTTAAACAGTAGGGGTTAATTATTCGATCTTAACTACCAGGCTTTCTGGAGTAGAGGGCACCAATGATTTACTCAGTGGATCAGTGTGTTAGGACTCTGCAGTTCTCATTCATATTCATTCTTAATCTCTCTGTCTCCTCCTCTTTCCTTCCCTCCCCCCACCACCACCACCTCCGTTTGTCCCTCTCTTTTTTACAATCACAAAATGGCTGCCAAAACTCCGTGCAACATGATGCCCTGCAATAATGCCCTGCAATAATGCCCAAGGAGGGAAGCAGGATTAAGCAAAGAAAGAAGTCCAGCTATAATGTAAATACAGTGACAGCGTTGATTGATTGCATAGGGAGCTGATATTACCTCAGAGATGGCTGATATGAATAGGCCTTTATAGTCCCACACTGATCACTTATTAGATATATACCTCCTCTGCAAAGGATATCATAACCTTTGGGGCAAGACAACTCTCTGCAGTTGGAGTAATCCCCCTACCTGATGGGGCCGGCAGCTAAATAAATAAATGGAGAGAGATGTCATGTTTGTAAATTGAAAGACTCGATATTAAGTATGTTTTGCATGCATGCTAAGTCACTTCACTTGTATCGGACTCTTTGCAACCGTATGGACTGTAGCCTGCCAGGCTCCTCTATTCATGAGGATTCTCCAGGTAAGAATACTAGAGTGGGTTGCCATTTCCTACTCCAGGGAATCATCCTGACCCAGGGATCAAACTTGAGTCTCTTATGTCTCCTGCATTGATAGGTGAGTTCTTTACCACTAGCCACCTGGGAAGCCCATTAAGTATGTTAATTATCTCAATTTTTAAAATACAATTGTGCTGTTTCCAAAGATTAATTTGGACACAATTAATTATCTCCAAATCAATCTTTGGAAACAGCACAATTGTATTTTAAAATCCCAGCAAGTTAATTTAGTGAAAATTTCACATAGTTTATGTGAAAATATGAAAGGTTAAGAAGATAATAGATGAGGTAATCTTAAGAAAGAAAAAACTGGATGACTTACAGCATCAAATATCTAGATATACTGTAAAACTACAGTAATTATACCAATGTGGAGTCATTACAAGGACAAACAAAAAGGCCAATGGCACAGAATATGAAATTCAAAAACAACTTAAGGATTTAGGACATGTGTATGTTGCAATGAAGTGGGGAATTGATGATATCTTCAATAAATAGTTATTGGTTCAATTAGATATATATGCAGAGAAACTGAATCCTAAAACTCCTACCACATGCCATTTGCACATTTAAATCCAAAGAGATAGAAAGGAATATATGAAAGGTAAAAAAAATAAAAATAAAATTTTGGAAAAAAACATAAGTGACTATCATAAGAGCAAATAAGGCAAAGGTTTCTAAGACAGGACACAAAAACTATTATCATGGATACAGTTAACTATATTAAGAACTTCTGTTCATCAAAACATATCACCAAGAAGGTAAAAAGACAGTTCATAGGGTAAAATAAAACTTTGCAAGAAAGGAGTTGTTCCCAGAATACATTAAAAATAAACTCATATTCAATATAAAAAAGTTAAAAATACAATCTAAAAATGAGAATTGAACAATGATTAATAAATTTACCAGAAACAAAACAAAGCAGAACCCAGTTTCATTAGTCATCAAAAAAATGCAAATTAACTCCATAATGGGTTACCACTACCAATAGAATGACTAAAATTTCAAAGATTAATGAATGAATACTGACTGACAGTACCAGTATTATTGCTGAAGATATGGAGCAACTAGAACTATCATTATCTATTAAATCGGAATATATTCATCACTACGAGCTGATAATTTTCTTTTATATATATATATATATATATATATGTGAAAAGATATATATACATATATAAACATATAAGATCAGCTTCCTGGTGACTCAGATGGTAAAGAACCCACCTGCAATGCAGGAGACCCAGGTTTCATCTCTGAGGTGGGAAGATCCCCTGGAGAAGGGTATGACAACCCAGAATTCTTGTCTGGAGAATTCCAAACAAGAATTTTTGTCTCCAGAATTCTTGTCTGGAGAATTCCATGGACAGAGGAGCCTGGCAGGCTACAGTCCATGGGGCCACGAAGAGTCAGAAACAAGTGAGTGATTTACACTTCACATCGTTTCCTATATATATGCCCCCTAACAAAATATCTAGAATGTTCAAAATAGTACTATTTAGACAATATAAATTATTCAGATAACATAAGCAAATTTCAAAATATTAAGAATCAGAAGAAAAACACAAAAGAGAATGGTATTATTCCATTTACATAAAGTTCAAATAGAACTAAATCATGATGTGAGAGGCTGGAGAGTGGTTAGCTTGGGAACGGGGAGTAACTAAAAAGGGGCAAAAGGAGTCATTCTAGAATATCGGTAGTGTCTTATTTTTTTAGCAGAGCCCTTATTACAAAGGTTTGTTCAATTTGTGAAACTCCATCAAGCTTTACACTCATGATTTATGTACTCTTCTGAACATGGAATATACTTAATAAAAAAATTAAAGCAATAAAATCCATTCTTCATATCTCAGAGTCATAATACCTCTTATACTGCTGCTGCTTTTTTTTCTTTTACATGATCATAAAGTGCTTTATGGAGAAGGCAATGGCACCCCATTCCAGTACTCTTGCCTGGAAACTCCCATGGACAGAGGAGCCTGGTAGGCTGCAGTCGATGAGGTTGCTAAGAGTCGGACATGACTGAGCAACTTCACTTTCACTTTTCACTTTCATGCATTGGAGAAGGAAATGGCAACCCACTCCAGTGTTCTTGCCTGGAGAATCCCAGGGAAGGGGGAGCCTGGTAGGAAGCTGTCTATGGGGTCGCACAGTCAGAAACGACTGAAGCAGCTTAGCAGCAGCAGCAGCAAAGTGCTTTATGTGAATGAGTGAATGACTTTTACCTAGGCTGTCTAGGATTTCCTCAAAGTTATTTTTGCCTTCATCTCCTGATTTCTCTCCCTGCCTTCTTTGACAGGTTCTGTACTTCACATTTCATTCTTGTATTTTACAGTCTTGTGATTCTGATGGGAATGATCACTTTTTCCTGGCCTTTTCATTTTTTGATTTTCCTAGAAGTTCTCTTCTCTCTATCCTCTGTTTTGTGGATCTCAGAGGAACCTGTCCTTAAGGTAGGGCTTCTTTATTTCTTTAATTAGCAAGGCCTATCAGTACTGATAAATTCTTTTCTGACACTCAACTTTTGTACACAAATCTAAACCATAGATTTATATTTGAATTTGTTCTTCATCCTGATATTCATTTTTCTGAATAATAAAGTCAAAAACTTTGCTTTCTAAATTACAGAAGTAGTAACCTGAAGTAATTTTATTTTTAAATATTAATTTTAATTCCTTAAACTGTATTTTATTTACCTATAAATATTTGGCCAAAAAAACCATTATCATGTAAACATGTTAGATTCTTTTCTCTTATATAAGTTGTGAACATATTTCAATAAAAGAGTTATGAGTATTTAATTTCACTGAAACAGCCATACAACTTCTGGTATCTTTGATTTAATAAACATAGGATTTTCAGGTACTATTTTGATCACCAGAGGTAGCTTATATAGTATTACTGAAATTACAGTGTGAAACAATATAATTTTCCATTAAAAGAAAAACAGGGATTTTAAATTGTAAAAGAAGTTAAATCTCATGTGTACTTCAGAGTCCATGGTGAGTAGAGGTTTATATTAAATCTCTAGTTTATAGAAAGACCATTGATTTAAATAAGAAGCTAAAATCTCATATATTTCATATGATATGACTTCATAAAGTTAGATATAAAAAATATTAACTGATCTTTATTGTTTAGCATAGGAAATATAGAGATCATTGATTATTATATCAAATAACACTTGGTTTGAGTTCCCAAGTATAGAGCAATGTGTAGAAAAAATACAGCAAGGTAACATGAAATGTAACATCATTTAAAGAAGAAAGAAGTGGAAATTATACACAAAATGAAGACTACATGGTAGAGATGTGATGATCACTCCAGACTGTCTTCTGAATCAGCAGGACTGATAAGAAAGGAAATGTACTGCATGGATTAGAGAAACAGCATGGTAATTCTCTAACCATACTATTCATCTAAATCTCAGCACAGATGCTGCATTTTGAAAAGGATTAGAAAATAGAACATTTAGGAAATGATAAACAAGTTCAGGTGATACAGCCTGATGAAAAGAACAGCAGATTGTTAACGCAGGTGTGCCCCTGAGGTTACAGCAAGGTAACTGGTTCACAGAGGCCACCGCCAAGTCATTTCTTGTCCTTTAGCCTTGGTGTCCTCATTTGTCAAACGAAAATATTTAGAAAATAATCTCATAGTTCTCATGCAGGTCTCAGATTTTAGTGATATTAATTAGGAATACAGGGGTAACTGAGAGACTACTCATATAATGGGTTTTAAATATGCATAAGGGTATTCTATAAAAGTTGATAAATCATTAATATTTACAACATCCACTGATGACAGAAGTGGAAAAAATGGACTTAATCAGGAGGAAGAACATAGTTTAGGCCAATGATTCTCAATCCTCACTGCCTAACATTCCACTGGGAAAATCAGACACTAATCTTTGCCCCCAAGATTCTGTTTCAAATGGCTTGGGGTGAATTTAGGCATTGGTGCATTTTAATAGTCCCTTAAATGTTTCTCATTTTCATTTAGGTTTGGAAATCTTTGGATCAGACATAATAAAATACTGCCTGCCAACGAAAGATTACTGATAATCTCTTTCTCTGGAACCTATAAATATATAAAATCCATTTATCAACTGCAAAATGAATACTATAATCACAATAATAATTAATATCTACTTATACCACATTTACTAGACAATTTTCCAGGTAACTTGAATACATGAATTAATTTTCTCGCCAATGTTTTATGTATTTACTCATCTTTTCCTGTTTTTAAAGATGAGAAACATAATAATAGGGAGTTCATAAATTGAGGAGTTCTCTACCCACATTATGCTAGATCCTATATGATTTTACCTTCAGCTACAGAGTTTCATTTGCCTTTAGGTCATTTACCATCCTGTTGTAGTTATGAATAAAAATAAATAATGTCAGTTCTTTTACTATGCCCTATCTTCTCTTGAAAACATTACATTAATATAAAATGCCTATTTAGTGAATTCAATATACAACATAGCTTAGTTTTCCCACAAAATCCATATTTCCAAATTAAACTCTTTCAAAAGTATATTTTCTTCAAGAAAATCTTATTTATATTTTAATTGTGGCTGCATTACCTAAGATTTCCCATTGAATTTGGTGTTCTAGTAACTAGGACATAAAATTGTTATGTTCTTCTTTCAAACTTTCTATTGGAGTCAATATTATGACTTTCACTATATCAGAAATTCTCACCTCTGTATTGTTTCAGGAGGTCTCTGTGCTGTAGGCATTTTATGGCTCTTTGAGGTTAAGATATTTCAAACCTCAGTGACTATATGTTCCCTCTGGGATATTGGAAAGAGACTTTACAGTCTCCATACACAATGCAATTTTTAAAATAAAATTCCATAAATTAAGGCTCTCATAAACCTTTGGAAATGCTGCTGCTGTGAGCAGCTGTTTTGTTGCATTTGATTGCCACACAAAGGTAGAGTTCACAGAGATACAGTATTTAAACTTGGACTGCCCTTAATTAGCATGAAGGTCTTGTGTAAAGATTATATCTTGGCAAAGAGCTTATGCCTATTAAAAAATTTCAGACAGAAGATCAATATGTAATAACCACCTGAAATATACTAAGCAGAATACACTACCTTGAAGAAATTATCACCTATATCTGTCCACTATATAACACAGCTAAAGGCCTGGCAGTAGAGGAAAGCTAAAACTGGGTTAGAGTCAATGAAGAAATTCAAGCTTCAGCTTTCATCCTACAGAACAAAATATACAATATAAAAAAATATCTTGTCATTGGACACACATTGTCAGCATTGGAATTGCTTAATCCAAGGGACTTTAATATTATACATTTCACATCTGAGCCATGATACCTAGCTGAATAGGAACAGACATTTACTGATTTGTTTTGATTTCATATCTTTCAGCAAGAAATAGGACAAGAGGAGACCTCCTAGGAATCAGGAGATTGACAAGGACAGTGACAATTAAGGGATGATTCTGAAAATTTTGCTATTCTTACTGTTTTATCTGTTTCTCTATGGGAATCAGGAATGATAGTTTCAAATGACTCTTAGGGAAAAGCCAAATTTTTTATGGCATTATTGTGTCCCATCAAAATGCATCATCAAAACCTTCAAGATGATAATATTAGGAGGCAACACCTTTGAAAGATGCTTAAGTTATGAGAGAAGATCCTCCATAAATGGGACTGCTGCCTTATAAAAGAGACCCTAGAAAGCTAGCTTCGCCCTTTCACTAAGTGAGTATATGGTGGGAAGTCAGCAATCTGCAACCTGAAAGAGGCCCTTTACCAGAATCCCATTATACCGGCACACTGATCTTGGACTTCAGCCTACAGAACTGTGAGAAATGAATTTCTGTTGTTTCTAAGCCAACCAATCTGTCATATTTTGTTATAGCAGCCCAGACAGACTGAGACAAGCATGCTACAAAGCTTTCAAACAAGTGTGCTCCTTCATGTCACTTACCACTCTGACCTTGCTCCTAAAACGTCTTCCCCTCACTCTGCCCCAATCACACAGACTGGCCACACCATGAAAACTCCCTCTGCAAGATTTTTGCACTCACTGTTTCCTCTGCCTGGATTGTCCTTGTCCCCTCTTCCCTTTCAAGTTTTAATTCAAAGTCTTCTTCTCAATGAGCTGTTCCAGATCTCCCTCTCTAAATTGCAAAAACAAAACAAAACAAAACAAAACAAAAAAACCAATAACCCACTAACTACCTACAAACTTCATGGATCCCACCCACTTATTCTTTAACTCACATTATATATTTTAAATATTTATCCTGTTAATTCTCTGTACTGTTCCTTCCTTGCATGTAATTTTGATTAGGATAAGAATTTTTGTTTATTTTTACTTCTGTAATAACACTCAAATCTAGAACAGTGTTAGTCATATAGAAGATACTCAATATCTGATTAAATGAATGGAAGAAATTTTGAATTATGCTTTTTACTTTCTTTGGTAGGTTTAAACAACCAAGAAAGTCAAAGTTAGGTAGAATTTGGCAACTCTAACTAGACATGAGGTCTTGAGGGTAGATCCTCATAAATGGGATTGCTCTAAGAAAAAAGAGGTAGACAGCAGTATTGAAAAGGAAAAGAAGTGAAGTTAGCCTGAGTCCTGTAGTCTTCAGTAAGCTAAATTTCCCCTATGAGTTTCAACCTACACCAAGATAAATAGACTTAATTCTTCCTCTCTCCTACATACTTCTCCATGGAGGGTTAAACACTCAACCTTGTCTCAAGCAGTTTATTTTTCCTGACCCTTTGTCTCCATATCTGGACTTCTGTTGCATTACAAAAGCTGTGGACATCAGTTGCTATTCTTCTAATACCAGCTTCTGGAACTTGTTGCTTCCAACTCATCTAAATGATAACCACATCTGATACAGCACAGTTTCTAGTCCCTCCCCAGAGCCCTAGGTCACAAGATGTTCATTTTGTGCTAGTTGTGATCATGAGTTAGAAAGTCAAAAAATAAAATGGAAATTCTCTCTTTCTATTTAGTGGTAATGATTCTGTATCCTTCTCTCTGGCTCTGATGGTTCTGTCTTATGGAAAGAAGAGACACCAGTCTACGATAAGATTAGGAAACAGAGGCTGCAAACCTAGGGCAAAGACTCTTGCTTGTGTATACCACTATCTTGTTTATACATAGAATGTGTTCTCTTCTTCAGCTTTTCTGGAAATAAAACTAACGTTTCCTAAAGCAAGAAAAATATGATTAAGTGAGCTTCAAATTTTAACAGCAGGGATAGTATTTCAGAAAACTTTGAGATTTGGGTTTGAAAATACTTGTCAGATCGCTTTTTATATGAGATACAATCAGTCTGGAGTTTCCCAGAATGGGACTAGAAAGCCGTTTGGGGCTATGCACCATGACACATACTTTGCTAAGGAGAAGTATTTACTCAGTACCCTGATAATCTCAAAAGGGAAGCATATATAATTATTTTATCCATAAAAGAAATAAAACTTATCTATGTTCTTGCCTGGAGAATCCCAGGGATGGGGGAGCCTGGTGGGCTGCCGTCTGTGGGGTCGCACAGAGTCATACACGACTGAACAACTTAGTAGTAGTAGTAGTAGTATGTCTTATTTATCTTCCTATTATCAATATATAGCGTTGAGCCTCAGCTAACATTTAGTATCAATCTTTACTAAAGCAATAGGCAATTTGTCAAATGTATATTACTCCACTTAATCCTCAAAAAAGGTCTGTACTATAGCTTCTACTATTAGTCTATGTAGACATAGAAAACTTATGGTAAACATCGTTACCAAAGGAGAAAGGCAGAGGGGAGGGATATATTAATAGTTTTGGATATACACTACTATATATAAAATAGATAAACAACAAGGTCCTGGTGTATAGCACAGGAAACTATATTCAATATCATTCAATATCTTCTAATAACTTACAATGGAAAATCTGAAAAAAATATGATTGAATCATTTACTATATGCCAAAAATTATTATATCTACTACTGTGGGCAGGAATCCCTCAGAAAAATGGTAGAGCCATCATGGTAAACAAGACTCCGAAATGCAGTACTTGGATGCAATCTCAAAAACGACAGAATGATTTCTGTTCATCTCCAAGGCAAATCATTCAATATCATGGTAATCCAAGTCTATGCCCCAACCAGTAATACTGAAGAAGCTGAACGGTTCTATGAAGACCTACAAGACATTTAGAACTAACACCCAGAAAAGATGTCCTTTTCATTATAGGGGACTAGAATGCAAAAGGTGGAAGTCAAGAAACACCTGGAGTAACAGGCAAATTTGGCCTTGGAATGTGGAATGAAGCAGGGCAAAGGCTAATAGAGTTTTTCCAAGAGAATGCACTGGTCATAGCAAACACCCTCTTCCAACAACACAAGAGAAGACTCTACACATGGACATCACCAGACGGTCAAACACCGCAATCAGATTGGTTATATTCTTTGCAGCCAGAGATGGAGAAGCTCTATACAGTCAACAAAAAAAAGACCAGGAACTGACTGTGGCTCAGATCATGAACTCCTTATTACCAAATTCAGACTCAAATTGAAGAAAGTAGGGAAAACCGCTATACCATTCAGGTATGACCTAAATCAAATCCCTTACGATTATACAGTGGAAGCGAGAAATAGATTTAAGGGACTAGATCTGATAGACAGAGTGCCTGATGAACTATGGAATGAGGTTTGTGACATTGTACAGGAACAGGGATCAAAACGATCCCCATGGAAAAGAAATGCAAAAAAGCAAAATGGCTGTCTGGGGAGGCCTTACAAATAGCTGTGAAAAGAAGAGAGGTGAAAAGGAAAGATATAAGCATCTGAATGCAGAGTTCCAAAGAATAGCAAGAAGAGATAAGAAAGCCTTCTTCAGCGATCAATGCAAAGAAATAGAGGAAAAGAACAGAATGGGAAAGACTAGAGATCTCTTCAAGAAAATTAGAGATACCAAGGGAACATTTCATGCAAAGATGGGCTCGATAAAGGACAGAAATGGTCTGGACCTAACAGAAGCAGGAGATATTAAGAACAGGTGGCAAGAATACATGGAAGAACTATACAAAAAAGGTCTTCAAGACCCAGGTAATCATAATGATGTGATCACTAATCTAGAGCCAGACATCTTGGAATGTGAAGTCAAGTGGGCCTTAGAAAGCATCACTATGAACAAAGCTAGTGGAGGTGATGGAATTCCAGTTGAGCTGTTTCAAATCCTGAAAGATGATGCCGTGAAAGTGCTGCACTCAACATGCCAGCAAATTTGGAAAACTCAGCAGTGGCCACAGGACTGGAAAAGGTCAGTTTTCATTCCAATCCCAAAGAAAGGCAAGGCCAAAGAATGCTCAAACTACCACACAATTGCACTCATCTCACATACTAGTAAATTAATGCTCAAAATTCTCCAAGCCACACTTCAGCAATATATGAACTGTGAATTTCCTAATGTTCAAGCTCAAGGAACCTGAGATCAAATTGTCAACATCTGCTGGATCATGGAAAAAGCAAGAGAGTTCCAGAAAAACATCTATTTCTACTTTATTGACTATGCCAAGCCTTTGACTGTGTGGGTCACAATCAACTGTGGAAAATTCTTCAAGAGATGGGAATACCAGACCATCTGACCTGCCTCTTGAAAAATCTGTATGCAGGTCAGGAAGCAACAGTTAGAACTGGACATGGAACAATAGACTGGTTCCAAATAGGAAAAGGAGTATGTCAAGGCTATATATTGTCACCCTGCTTATTTAACTTCTATGCAGAGTACCTCATGAGAAACGCTGGACTGGAAGAAACACAAGCTGGAGTCAAGATTGCCGGGAGAAATATCAATAATCTCAGATATACAAATGACACCACCCTTATGGCAGAAAGTGAAGAGGAACTAAAAGTCTCTTGATGATAGTGAAAGAGGAGAGTGAAAAAGTTGGCCTAAAGCTCAACACTCAGAAAACGAAGATCATGGCATCTGGTCCCATCATTCATGGGAAACAGGTGGGGAAACAGCGGAAACAGTGTCAGACTTTATTTTGGGGGGGCTCCAAAATCACTGCAGATGGTGACTGCAGCCATGAATTTAAAAGACGTTTACTCCTTGGAAGAAAAGTTATGACAAACCTAGATAGCATATTCAAAAGAAGAGACCTTACTTTGCCAACTAAGGTCCGTCTAGTCAAAGCTATGGTTTTTCCTGTGGTCATATATGGATGTGAGAGTTGGACTGTGAAGAAAGCTGAGCACCAAAGAATTGATGCTTTTGAACTGTGGTGTTGGAGAAGACTCTTGAGAGTGCCTTGGACTGCAAGGAGATCCAACCAATCCATTCTAAAGGAGTTCAGCCCTGGGATTTCTTTGGAAGGAATGATGCTGAAGCTGAAACTCCAGTACTTTGGCCACCTCGTGCGAAGCGTTGACTCATTGGAAAAGACTCTGATGCTGGGAGGGATTGGGGGCAGGAGGAGAAGAGGACGACAGAGGATGAGATGGCTGGATGGCATCACTGACTTGATGGACGTGAGTCTGAGTGAACTCTGGGAGTTGGTGACGGACAGGGAGGCCTGGCGTGCTACTATTCATGGGGTCGCAAAGAGTCAGATATGTCTGAGCAACTGAACTGAACTGAAAAACTATCACAACACTGTAAAACAACTATGCTGCTGCTGCTACTGCCAAGTCACTTCAGTCGTATCTGACTCTGTGCGACCCCATAGAAGGCAGTCCATCAGGTTCCCCTGTCCCTGGGATTCTCCAGGCAAGAACACTGGAGTGGGTTGCCACTTCCTTCTCCAAAGCATGAAAGGGAAAAGTGAAAGTGAAGTCACTCAGCTGTGTCTGACTCTTAGCAACCCCATGGACTGCTGCCTACCTAGCTCCTCCATCCATGGAATTTTCCAGGCAAAAGTACTGGAGCGGAGTGCCATTGCCTTCTCCGAATCAACTATATTCCTATACAAACCAAATGAAATGCATGTACTGTTCTTCTCTAAGTTACTTTCTATATCAACACTTTTTCTTATAATTATAATTCATGATATTTTTCCTTGTTTACCCTTTTTTTTTTTACTTCTTATAATATCAATTTCATTAGAATAGTGATTTCCCCATCTTTTAATCTCTGGTCCACTGATAGTTCATCATCCATCCAGTATCCAGATTGGAACCTACAGAAGCCCAGTAATTTTATTTAAGTATATTATTTTGTTCCCCAAGTTAAGATGAAAATGGCTTCCAATTTTAGTTCAGATTGAACTTCAAATTACTTAGCCCAACATTTAAGGTTTAGTCAAGTCTTTGTTTGGTTCTTTTTTCTCCTAAATCTATTCTAATCATTCTATAAACCAACACATCAAATTAATCCAATGTTTTCTTATCTGGATGTCTTTACTCTCAACATTCTTTTTCTTGAATGTCTTCTACTTTTTCAAATAGTGCAAATTTCAGCATAGGAAGTCTATCTTCCTTCCCCATTATTCTCTGTCCCCTATTAAGGAAAATTAGTTAACTATAATCTGAATTTCCTTTGGACTTTGAAATATTCTGTATATAGAGGAGTGCTTTAAGTACTGAAGCTAGGGAAACCTAGTTGCCCCCACCTTACTCCATTTGCTATCTGGAAATCTTTGTTTCCTCACTTATAAAGTTAAAATAAAATTGATGTCTACGATAGCATTTTTAAGTTAAAAATCCCCAGGTACTGTGATTACTATCATATGCAAAGAACTCAATAAGTGTTCATTACTCCAAACACTGCAGAATTTACATTTATTTAGTATTACATTTATTTGTATATATGCCTTTGAACTACAAAAGGACTAAAAATTCTCTAAAGTCTATGAAAATATATTATTCTGATCATGTTCCACAATCTCTTATATAAAGAAGGTATTCGATTAATATCTGTTGACTTGACTGATTGCATTGATCAAAGTACACTTTTTCCAAAATGAAGCTTTGTCTGCAAGTGTATTTCTTTCCAAAACAGGAAAACTGTAATTAGCTCTTATTGTGAAGAAAATTCATAAACCTGAATTGCTATGCAGTTCTTTTTCTTCTACAAGTATACACTGTATACGATGCTTTAAAATAATTAGAAACCCTTTGGAGGTAATCAGCTTTCCTTCATACTCTGTGTAGACTATTTTAAATAGCATTTGACTGAGTCTTGTGGTTAGAATTTTATATGATGTCAGTCCTCACTGGAAACACATATCTGCTGGTTTTTCATTTAGAACGGTGGCTCCCACATGCCACAGACTGCCTAAATTGGAATCACCTGTGGTGATTATTAGCATCACAGCTTGCTGGCCTCCATGTTCAACTCGTTCCAGATTCTCGGGGGTGAGGCCCTGGAAATTATACTATATACAAACACCCTAGGAGATTCTGATGTGTGGCCAGGTGTAAGAAGCTCTCCTCTAAAAAAATCAGCATAATGGTATCATCACATGAAAATACAGGGTTGTAGACTTTCATACTAGCTATCATGTCTATATGATCTGAAATAAGAGAAGTTTCAAGTTTTGGACTTTACTTTCCCACAGAAGCCTAAATGAACCTCCAGTACATTCTTTCTTATTGAAAAATTAGTGATAAATTTAAACTTATAGTTTTCCATTTTTAAAGTGATAAAGTCTATCTGGATGTGGCTATAAAATATGTGTACTCGATAGAACTAAAAGGGTGTCATTACAGGATAAATATCAATAAAATAAATAAATAATGCATGATTTTAGGATCATGGTCTTTTAAGAGACTACTTTTAGGATCTGATTGTGGCAGCAGATTTTAAACCACATATTCATTTTACTGCTGAGTAGTATTTCATTTTATGAATATACCACATTTGTTTCTCTACTCGCCATTGATGGGTATTTGTTTTCTACTTTTGATTATTATGAAAAATGCTGCTTAAACATGTCTTTGTATGGATGTTTGTTTATATTCCTCTAGAGTAGTTACACAGGAGTGAAATTGCTGATTTATATGATAATTTCATGTTTTTAAGATTTTAAGAAAGTGTCAAAATGTGTTTTTCAAAGAGGCTTTACCAGTTACATTCCCACTAGAAACATATGAAGGTACCAGTTTCTCTGCATATTCATCAAAACTTACTATCACATCCTATAATGTTTATGAATCTCAAAAATATTATTTCATATGAATTCTCAGGTGCAAAATCCACATATTGTATGATTCCATTCAGAAAATATTTGGAAAATATTCAGAAAAGACAAATCTATAGAGACAGAAAGTAAATCAGTGATTGCCTGAGAATGGAAATAGAGGTTTGCTGCAAACTGTTATGAGGTATATGGAATAATAAAGGTATTTTTAAAAATGGAACATAAAATTGGTTTCATAACTATGCAAATTTACTAAAAACTTTATGAGTCCAATGATATATTAATATTCAACTAAAGATATCTATAAAATGTATATATTGATGTAAAAGCCTGTGCAAGTATCTGTGCATGTATATATAAATATATAGATGATGTCTGAATATATGTATTCAGTCCTATTTTTTCAAAATCCATCTTATTCAAACTACCAAGAGACAGATTTCTCTACTATATTGAATATAGTAAATGAACATGAGAGCTCATGTAATTATCAATCAAGTTGGTGGTTATATCAGTTATAGATTTTTCTATTATTTTTTTTAAATTTGAGTATACTTGTCTTACAATGTTGTGCCAGCCTCAGGTGCACAGCAAAGTGAATCAACCATACATACACATATATTCACCCCCTTCCAGATTCCCCTCCCACATAGGCTCTCACAGAGCACCATGTAGATTTCTTTGTGCCATATAGCATGTCTTTATTAGTTATCCATTTCACATACAGTAGTGTGTATATGTCAGTTCCACTCTTCCAATTTATCCCTACTGTCCCTTACTCACTGGTAATCATGTTTGTTTTTTACATGTGTAACTCTATTTCTGTTTTGTAGATAAGTTCATCTATACTCTTTGTATAGATTCCACATATAAGGGAAATCGTATGATATTTGTCCTCCTATGTCTGACTTACGTCACTTAGTGTGACAATCTCTAGGTCCATTTGTGTTTCTATAAATGGCATTATTTCATTTTTATGGCTGAGTAATATTTCATTTTTATGGCTGAGTAATATTCCATTGTACACACATGCATACACACCACATCTTCTTTATCCATTCTTCTGTTGATGGACATTTAGGTTGTTTCCATGGTTACCATCATTCTAGCCAACAGTCCTGGTTATTGTAAATAGTACTGCAATGAACACTGAGGTGTATGTATCTTTTCAAATTATGATTTTCTTTGGCTATATGGCCAGAAGTGGGATTGTTGGATCATGTGGTAGCTCTATTTTTAGTTTTATAAGGAATCTCCACCCTGTTTTCCATAGTAGTTGCACCATTTTACATTTCCACCAACAGTGTAGGAGGGTCCCCTTCTCTCCACACACTCTCCAGCATTTACTCTTTGTAGATTTTTTTTATGATGGCCATTATGATTGATGTGAGGTGGTACCTCATTGCAATTTTGATTGCATTTCTCTAATAATGAGTGATGCTGAGCATCTTTTTGTGTGTTATTGGTCATCTGAATGTCTTCTTGGAAAATTGTCTGCTTAGGTCCTCCATCCACTTTTTTGATTGGGCTGTTTAGTTTTCTGATATTGAGCTTCATGAGCTCCTTGCATATTTTAGAGATTAATTCTTTGTCAGTTGCTTCACTAACAATTATTTTCTCTCATTCTGAGGGTTGTCTTTTCATTTGTTAATAGTTTTCTTTGCTGTGAAAAATCTTTTAAGCTTAATTAGATCCCATTTGTTTATTTTTGTTTTTATTTCCATTACTCTAGGAGGTGGGTCAAAGAAGAGCTTGCTCCAATTTATGTCAAAGAGTATTCTGCCCATGTTTTCCTCTAAGAGTTTTATAGTATCAAGTGGTACATTTAGGTCTTTAATCCATTTGAGTTTATTTTTGTGTATGGTGTTAGGGAGTGTTCTAATTTCATTTGTTTATATTTAGTTGTCCAGTTTTCCCAGCACCACTTATTGAAGAGACTGTCTTTTCCCCACTGTATATTCTTTCCAGCTTTGTCATAGGTTCAGTTCAGTCGCTCAGTCGTGTCCGACTCTTTGTGACTCCATGAATCGCAGCATGCCAGGCCTCCCTGTCCATCACCGACTCCCAGAGTTCACTCAAACTCACGTCCATCGAATCAGTGATGCCATCCAGCCATCTCATCCTCTGTCATCCCCTTCTCCACCTGCCCCCAATTCCTCCCAGCATCAGAGTCTTTTCCAATGAGTCAACTCTTCGCATGAGGTGGACAAAGTACTGGAGTTTCAGCTTTAGCACCATGTCTTCCAAAGAGCACCCAGGGCTGATCTCCTTCACAATGGATTGGTTGGATCTCCTTGCAGTCCAAGGCACTCTCAAGAGTCTTCTCCAACACCACAGTTCAAAAGCATCAATTCTTCAGCACTCAGCCTTCTTCACAGTCCAACTCTCACATTCATACATGACCACTGGAAAAACTATAGCCTTGACTAGACAGACCTTAGTCGGCAAAGTAATGTCTCTGCTTTTGAGTATGCTCTCCAGGTTGATCATAACTTTTCTTCCAAGGAGAAAGCGTCTTTTAATTTCATGGCTGCAGTCACCATCTGCAGTGATTTTGGAGCCCAAAAAATAAAGTCTGACACTGTTTCCACTGTTTCCCCACCTGTTTCCCATGAAGTGATGGGATTGGATGCCATGATCTTCGTTTTCTGAATGTTGAGCTTTAAGCCAACTTTTTCACCCTCCTCTTTCACTTTCATCAAGAGGCTTTTTAGTTCCTCTTCACTTTCTGCCATAAGGGTAGTGTCATTTGCATAGCTGAGGTGATTGATATTTCTCCTGGCAATCTTGATTCCAGCTGTGTTTCTTCCAGTCCAGTGTTTCTCATGATGTACTCTGCATAGAAGTTAAATAAGCAGGGTGACAATATACAGCCTTGACGTACTCCTTTTCCTATTTGGAACCAGTCTGTTGTTCCATGTCCAGTTCTTACTGCTGCTTCCTGACCTGCATACAGATTTTTCAAAAGGCAGGTCAGATGGTCTGGTATTCCCATCTCTTTCAGAATTTTCCACAGTTGATTGTGATCCACACAGTCAAAGGCTTTGGCATAGTCAATAAAGCAGAAATAGATATTTCTCTGGAACTCTCTTGCTTTTTCAATGATCCAGAGTATGTTGGCAATTTGAGCTCTGGTTCCTCTGCCTTTTCTAAAACCAGCTTGAACATCAGGAAGCTCACGGTTCATGTATTGGTGAAGCCTGGTTTGGAGAATTTTGAGCATTACTTTACTAGCATGTGAGATGAGTGCAATTGTGTGGTAGTTTGAGCATTCTTTGGCCTTGGCTTTCTTTGGGATTGGAATGAAAACTGACCTTTCCCAGTCCTGTAGCCACTGCTGAGTTTTCCAAATTTGGGACGTTGAAAAATGAAGTTGCAACAGTCAAATATAGTACCATGTTATCAAGATCTTTGCAAGCTAAGTCAAAGTACAGGAATGCAGTACATACGAAAGAGTCATATATGTTCTAGCAGGATTAGCAGGATGAAAATGCTATTGTTAGCAGATTAACTGGAAATATCATTGATAGCGAAAAAGATGTGACATAGGCTGCAAAGAAATAATAGCAATTTAAATTAATAAGAAAGAAGTCTTAGCCATTGTTAAGGCTGTAAAATGGAAAGTAATGCATGATAGTAAAGACTGTTCAAAGAAAATAACCAAGCTATTTAGTAACTGAAAGGAAAAAGTATGAATGACGGTAAATAGTCTTATTTAATGGAATATAATTTTTAAAAAATCTCTAGAATGGCTACAATAAAATCTTCATTTTGAGCTAATTAAATAAATTACCCAATCCGGGTAGAGAGACATAAACTAAAAATCATACAGGCAAGGAAATTTGACTCATATTACACCTGCTCATTTTTTATAAAGAAAGTGATTGTTGAGAGAGCTATTTTGAGAAATTTAACTTGTTAATCTGAATTTGGGCATATTCTATAGTGATATCTTTTGTTTTTCTTACTAGATGTGCTTCATTTTTTTTTTACTGCTTATTGTCAACCCTCAGGGGTTTATCTCAACACCTGTTATATTCTTTGAAAGTTATTTTCCTGATTAGCATTTCCTATTTTAATACATGAACATCTGGTAAAGGTTTACCGTAGAAATCCCCTACTCAGAGTTCATCTGCTTCTAATATTTGACTTCCTAACTTTATATTATCCTCCTGAGTTACAGGGTAGTGATATTTTAGCATCAGAAAACAATTATTTTTGATGAATCTTTAATATTCAAGATGACAGTCAACAGGATTCATTGAGTACCAATTTCTTGCTCAACACTCTGATGAGCCCAGAGGAGGAGAATGATAAATAGTTTCATTCTTGTTCTGAAGGAGTTTAAAACCTGGTTGGGACAAACCACTAAAATTCAAACAGTGAACTATACACAGTGCATGCTTGCATGCTAAGTCATTTCAGTCATATTCAACTCTTTGCCACCCCATGGACTGTAGCCCACCAGGTTCCTCTGTATATGGGATTTTCCAGGCAAGAACACTGGAGTGGGGTGCCATTTCCTTCTCCAAATATACACAGCAGTGCATCATTAGCATTTTTATTTTGTGGCTTTACAGTGAGAGATGAAGGCTGAAGAAAAGAGAAAAAGTTTCATACAGGAGATGTTATTATAGGAAAGAATAGACTTTGGAGATATAAAAGTTAAGTTATACATTATTATGGCAAGGGAAACATCAGTTAGTTTATCATAACACAGCATGACTTATTTTTATTATTTTGTTGCATTCCCCCCATATTATTTCTAGTTTACTTTTTAAAATATAATCTTTATCAAATTCCTTTAAACTATAGACTTAAAATACCTGTGATCTTTCCAGTCTTGATTAATAAGGACTTGATTTCTTAAGCATGCTGGATGACAGTTTGCTTGTGTATTTTCTAGATAAAAGTTAGGGCTATTGAGAAATCTGCTGCTGCTGTGAAAATGTCATAACTATTTTTACTAATTTAATTTTATTGGCTTGATTTGAAGCAATTAGAAAGAAAATATTTGGGCCACTAAACCTAAGCTACAATTTCTCTTTGAAACCCTGCTAATAAAAATTTAGTTCATAAAGTGTTCATCATTTTAATACAAAATAACAATATCCCATTTGTTGAGTACTTTTCCATAAAGAAAATAAATAGATGGACTTTACAAATAAAGGATACAAACCTATTTTTATATTGATAAATCAATTTGTCCTTGTTTCATACAAATTCTACTATAAACACAGATTAAACAGTTGAGTATTTGTCTAAGTAAGGTAATTCTATGGCAATTTCTTCACCTAGCCAATAATTTACCATTTATATCTATCATAGTTCAAATTTAATTTGAGTTTAAATTACGTTAACACATAGGTGGTCTCAGTTTTAAAAGGATAATAATTCTCTCATTCACCTGAAGATTCTGTTTTAAAATACATTGAAAAAATAACAGCTTTTTCTTGGTCCACAAAAATAATATTGTTACTGATCATTGGATAGTCACAGAAAAATATGGCATACTCCATATTCCAGTGTTCCATGTAAATTCTGGGCTTCCCTTGTGGCTCAGCTGGTAAAGAATCAGCCTACAACGCAGGAGACCTTGGTTTGATCCTTGGATGGAGAATATGGCATATCCCCATATTCCAGTATTCCATGTATATTCTATGATTTCTGGCACTCAGAGTGCTAAGACATAAACTCAAGATTCAGAAATTGCCGAAGAAAATTAAAGAATAGAGACGGTCAATTTTGTTCTATAGCCTCTGTCTCCCTAATAATTTTAGGAAGATATCATTTTAGAGCAATCCTAGAACCTGATGCTTTAATAGGGACATTCATCTATTCAATCTAGAATGATATGCTCATTGCCTATTCTCTGGGACCTATTTCATCATTATTTCAGAATGGCAGATTTATAAATATGTGGGACAAATATCTACTAGATCATTCACTTCTAAAACATGGAATATGTAAGTCGTGGAGGCATCTTCAGCATTCACACTGAAGCAATAATTCAATTCTATTGCTGTTGCATTCTAAATACCTCAAAATTATTCTTTTCGAAACCATAGTTCCATTATGGTCTTGGTTCAGCACTAAATCACCTTTTACCACAAACTTGGTGCATAAGCAAACTGTCATAAAATTGAGCATGCTGGCATGCTATTCTGGCAACAGAGGGAACTGACAGCCGAAAAAGTCTCCAGACGTAGGCATAAGTATCATCTCTCTCTGTATACACACTTATGCACAAACACACACACATGCATGTGTGTGTGTATAGGAAAATCCAAATATATGTATATGTCAATATTTCCTAAATAGAATTTATCATTTGCCAAATTTCAGTCATGGTGAAGGCTCAAGAATAATCAAGATTTTTGTGCTGGCTCCATACTCCCTCTAAGCCTTCTTGCCCATTTCTTCTTTCTATGTTGGACCACACTGCCCTACAGCAATATCAAAAATGATATGCTAATTGTAAAAACTTTTGCAAACTGCTTCATATCTACTCTTTAAAATATAAAGACTTTATATCTTGAATAGCATTTTATCAACTGTATTTTATGGCTTTAGCTGTTCTTTTCCTATTTTGCTAGTTCACCTGCAGCAAGGCAAAAATCTCAAGATATGCAAAACCCACCTTAGATTCAAATGTGCTCTGAAAAATCCTTTCAGTCTTTGAATAACTTTTTCAAATACCTTTTGTTCTGCAGATGAAATGGAAGGAATATTAAAGACTTTCTTGAATTTAGAGGGAGAAATTATCTTCCAGGCTGAGTACTGCCTGGATAAATCCTGCCAACAATCAATCCTAAGAAGTATTTTTTTTTTTTCTCGTCTTTCTTTTTTTTTTTTTCCTTCCCCACCATTAAGCTCAGTGTTTCAGTTCCCTGTCCTCAAAACTCACATTTCCTACCTTGAAGTAAGTAGTGGTAAATGTTTCAAAGATTCTTTAACACCCTTACATTCCACAATTACAAAGTTAAGAGAAAGTCTTTGCACTGGAGTTAAAGGTTTAACTTATTGCTTAAGCCTGATTAATATAAATTGCATTGGGCACTAACCTGAGGAATCAGTCTAATTTTTTCATTTTTCTTTTAATTGAAAATACTGGTTTTTGTGTATTTGTAACTTAGATTTTTCCCATATTATAGTCGTTTACACATGATAAACCAGTAAATATATCTGCTCTTGCAAAGCACCAAGCAAACTACTATCCCTGAGAGTCCCAAAACCCAGGTATAGTCAGGACTCACATTTACATGACCATTCGTTCAGGTCCTTTTCTCAGCACATCAGATTTCTCACCAGTGAATGTGACCAAACTGGAGTAACTATGGCCTCACTGTATTTACTTTTATTAGATGTTTCAGCCATGTAGGTGTTTTCTATGAATTTTTTAATTAATTCCTTTTCATCTCTTTTCATCTATTTATTAAGAGAGGAGCATTCAGATATCTGGACATTTTAGACAGCAAAGTAAAAAACAGAGCGCATTGAAGAGGCTAATACAATCTCCAGCTGACTTAATGGGAGTTTAGGCTTTTATTTGATTCCATAGATATTTGCTGAACAAAAGTGTTAGTCACATTGAAATGTTAAAATGGACCTTGGCCTCAAAGGTCCACTTTTTGCTTCAATATTAAAAATGAAATGCAGTCATAGGAAAGAGGAAATAATTTTCCCCTAGAATTGCATGTTTCCGCATTTGTCTGAAATTCAATTTATTGGGGTGTAGAGGGTCGACAGGGAGAAAGAACCAAGTATATATAAATGCAAATTACTGAAACAGGAATCAGTACTTATGAATGAAAAAGTTCTGGCTACTATTTGTCAAATCATCACATCATTATACAATAGAAGAAAAGGACTTTAAATGAAAATGAATTATATGATATATATACAAAATGTGTAAGACCTGTCAAGTTATATTTTTAATATGCAGAAAATGTTCCCACGATCCTAAGTCCTGTGTTGCCTGGAAAACTAGGAAAGCTTAAGAACTGGGATACAGTAAGAGCGGCAGAGGCAAAAGCACACATCAGAAGAATTATAGGTAGTTAACTGTATATAATAGTAAATAGGATGGTAAGAAATAAAATGGGAGGGTAAGTGGGAGCCAGAATCCCAGTGCCCCCAAAATATGAACTTCATCCTGAGAACAATGGAAAATCCCTTGGAGAATTTAAAATCATCTGACAGGAATGCATTTGTGTTTTGAAAGGTCCTCTATCTTCAGGGAAAAGAATGGATTTCAGGACATAAGCCTAGAGAAAGGTCTTGTCATCATCCAGCAGAGAGGGGATAGTGCCCTGAACCTTGACAGTGAGAATGAAATCCTGTGTAGACAGCTCAGCCATGAAATGAATCAACAAACTTTTCAGTGGAATCTTAGCCTAAGCGGCAGAAATTCTTCCATCTTGTGTTGGAAACAACAGCTATCATACTGAATAGAAAAATAGGCTTCTGTGGAATGAGTCAGCTACAGACTAAACTGACAGGATCTTTTCTCTGAATTTCCTAAGTTTTCTACTTATTGAAGCTGATATCCTTATAAAGGATATCAGACCACATGAGAAGATTGAGACATAGAGGGGTGGCATGGTGTGCATGCTCAGTTGTGTCTGACTCTCTGCAACCCATATGGACTGTACCCCGCCAGGCTTCTCTGTCCATGGAATTTTCCAGGCAAGAATACTGGCATGGGTTGCAATTTCCTACTCCAGGGGATCTTCCCAACCCAAGGAATTGAACCTGTCTCTTGTGTCTCTTGCATTGGTAGGCAGATTCTGGACCACCTCACCACCTGGGGACCATGTTGTTTCAGTGTTGAGTCTTTGAGAAACTTAACCTCTCTATGCCTCAATCTTCTTATTTGCAAACTAAAAATAGCAACAGTATCTATCCAGTGGTATGTTGGCAAATGTTTAACAACTGGCCATT
Organism: Capricornis sumatraensis; assembly: GCF_032405125.1. Taxonomy (NCBI): domain Eukaryota; kingdom Metazoa; phylum Chordata; class Mammalia; order Artiodactyla; family Bovidae; genus Capricornis; species Capricornis sumatraensis. Next base: position 18,067,031 of record NC_091081.1, on the reverse strand, counting down.
GGGGTAGAGGATTGGAAGGGTAATCACACTTTGCAGTGCTTCTGATTTCCATGGTATAAATTATTCCACTAAGACCACTTTCAAACTATTACAACTTTATATCAAATAGCTAACAAAATTCCTGGAAATTTAACTACTAGCTCTCATAAGCCAATACAAATATGCTCTGTCATATCTCTATATTTACCTTGTGGCTCAGCTGATAAAAGAATTCACCTGCAATGTGGGAGACTTGGGTTCAATCCCTGGATTGGGAAGAACCCCTGTAGAAGGGAAGGACTACCCACTCCAGTATTCTGGCCTGGAGAATTCCATGGACTGTATAGTCCATGGGGTCACAGAGAGTCAGACATGACTAAGCGACTTTCACTTTCACACTCTTTGCGACCCCATGGACTATACAGTCCATGGGATTCTCCAGGCCAGAATACTGGAGTGAGTAGCCTTTCCCTTCTCCAGGGGAATCTTTCCAAACCAGAATCAAACCTAGGTTTCCTACATTGAAGGCAGATTCTTTTACCAACTAAGCCACAAGGGAAGCCCAATAATACTGAAGTAGGTAGCCTATCCCTTCTCCACCGAATATTCCCAACCCAGGAATCAAACTGGGGTCAAAATTGAATGTTCAAATATATGCAAAGTACTTACTGTACTGTCTATACAGTACTGTCATATTGAGAGCTCAATTATGTTTATTATTATTATATTGGTTCTCATTATTTGCATCCCCAATTCTAGTTAGAATTATGTAAAAGGTTGCTCCATTTTAAAAATTAGTTTTTAGAAAGTTCTCATACTTTACAAGTTTCTAAATAAGCAATATTCATAAAATATCTCATTTTTAATGGTCTCCCAAAGTTGCGTAGTTTTATTTCAATGAACTCTGGAGAGTTATTTCTGATTATCTGTGAAAATTGTTTCATTCTTCTCATCAGCTTTATTGAATTTAAATCAAGCTACCAGAGAATATCCACAATGAATTCGTTTGAGGCCTTTTTTTGAACATGTCTTTATACTGCAGATAATGTTTGTTATCTTTCAGATAAAGTGTTATATTCATAGAAATTAATCTTGAAAATAATAAGTATTACTAGTATACACTTAATTAATTCCTAAGGTACAGATTCTTCCTACCAAGAATGAGGTACAAGTCATTATCCTTCATCAAATCATTATAATATATCTTTATGTTTTTTACTTTGTTTTTAAAATCATTTTTATATAAAAGTAATATCACTGAGAAATCCATAAACTTATAAATTAGTATACACTAAAAGATATAATGGAATTCAGAAACAGTTTCAGTTACTCCTTTTTAATGACTAGTGCCTTATATGAATAATCATTTCCAGGGTAGGATTTGTGAAACTAGCTATCAGGTGGGAATTTGACAGAGAACATCTTATACTAAAATAATATAATTGCCAAAATATCTAGCTAAAAAATCTTGCTAGAAAGCAGTTTTACCTGAAAAATTATTTGAAATAACAGAAATGAGTAAATTCATGGGGACATCATAATAGAAGTCTTGAAATCACATGTCTTGAGCCATCAAAGATTTATGGTACTAGGATAAAATTTTTTTATGGGTTCAAAAATATGTATTGAATTCAGATTTTAAAAATAGTGAAATACTAAAGAACTGGTCCAGAATACAGATGTACTATAGTACTAATTTAGACACATACATCTTTTCAAACCTTAGGTTTTAAATTGAGTCATTTGTTGCCATATTAGCTGAAAAATACATCCTAAACACCAGTTTTTCACTTAGGTCATTTATCTTGAGATAGCTTAAAAATATCATTAAGCTCACATACACACACACAAATATGGACCGATAAAGTTTGTCTAATGCTCCCTCTTTTTCTTTCACAAATTTAACTATTTCCCCACTGCAGTACTTTATGGTTGTTGGCACTGTAATCCCCCACCACCACCTCACTTGTTCTTAGTTTATTTCAGGAGTGATGAGAACAATTATACATATATATTGAAGGTGCCATTTCCATGCTCAATGACCAATAAAGCCTCTAGGGAAGAGAACCCACTCACCAGACTACAATTGATTAGTGTTGTTTCAACACATTTTTAGGACAAAATGACAAATCACCAGAGACAAGGTGTGAAGAAATATATTCAGTTTGACTGAACAATCACGACTCACCAGGCTATAAACATGGAACAGTTTCATTTTCCAATAAATCCATTGCTCACCTCTCTTCTACTGAATGGGAGTCATCTTTAATGATAGTTCAGTCTGATTCTATACATTTTTTCTGTCACCTTTGGTTATTAAAAATGTCATTCCTGTCCTTAAGACTCAGTTCTCTTCCTTTTAAAACCAAGTATTACCATGATTGTTTAACCTCAAATTGTTTAACCTTAACCTTTTGCATTGTTTTCCAGAAGCACAGAAGATTCATATATCTTCACCATGCTGTCTCTGCACCCCTTGTTTACCTTTATCAGCTATTCCCAGTCCTTCTATGTCTTGACAGAGTCCAGCACATTTGCTCAGTAATGGGAGACAACCACCCACCAGTTCTTGAATTAAAATAGGAGGGCTGAGCAGTCCCAATTTTGTAAGAATGGTCTGTCTCTTCTGAAAACAAGGAGACTGTTTTTTAAGAAAAATATAAATAAATGCAAAAACAAAACCCTGTTTTTAAAAAACCTTACCAAATTAATTTAGTTTCTCTGGTTCTAGGATCTCTCAGGAGTCAAACCAACAGAAAGCCTATTAAGAAAATTTCTCAGAAGTCTCTATTTTTGACACAGTCAATAATATCATTTCTGTAATTTCTGCAGGATTCTTATCCTCATTTAAAGAAAAATATTTTTGCAACCCAATGATAATAATATATTGCTGCTGCAGATGTTTAGTTGCTAATTTGTGTCCAGCTCCTTTGTGAATCCATGAACTGTACCCTGCCAGACTCCTCGGTTCATGGGATTTTCCAGACAAGAACACTAGAGTGGGTTGCCATTTCCTTCTCCAAGAGAACTTCCCAACATAGGGATAGAACCCATGTCTCCTGCTTGGCAGGCAAATTCTTTACCATTGAGCCACCTGGGAAGTGCAATAATATACTACAGGTAACTTTTAAGGCTATCTTGTAGTCAGTACACATTTAATTCTAAGATTAAGAGCAGTAATTCTGAGGATATTTATATACCCCTCAGACATTGCAGAGAAATTAAATACATTTTTATTAAAATTATAATTAAAATCAAGATAACAAAAAATAATGAAAATATTTAGTAAATGTTAAATTCAAAATGATATTTTCTAATTACCATGCTTCCTATGTTTCAATTCATTGAAGAGCAACTGATTATATTCTGCAGGGAATTATAAAACAATAGAAAGCACCATCCTTAAATGCCAAAACTTCTAATGCAGTTCATAAGTATCTGTAGAGCATCCTTCTGAACAAATTAGATTCATTGATTCTACTCAAATTCAACAGGGTGAATTACTAAGAAGTCAACTAATGTTAGTCACCTTTTTTTTTTTTTTCAGTTTCACCCAAGAAAATAACTAGCTTTGCATATCTTAATGAGCAAACTTGGTCTTACTATATCACTGACTAGGGGTATAATGAAAAGATAACAATTGTCAGAGGTAAAGTCTATGTTTCCAGATGATTGGGAAGCATTTAGAATGGTGGTTGATGCTTTGAGTGGGAGAAAATGACGTTGAGGACAATAAAGTATTTGAGGTTTTCCAAAAGTTGAGAAGTCTGACTTCATGCAAAGGGTTGGAGTCATCCAAAGACTTATTCACCCACCTATTGATGTTGGTATGTTGACAATTAGAAAGCTCAAACAACTGAAGTCCAGAAGAGTTCCTCCTTAGGTATCTTTCTTTTATGTAGTTTCAATATGGTCTCTTTAGAATGGTTGCTTCAGGGTAGCTGAATTGCTTACTTTCAAAAGCACAAGTTCTGAAAGGCAAGGAAAGGCATTCATGTACCATGAATGCCATTCTCAACTCATGCTAATAATTAGCAGAAAGTTTCTAAGGTCAGGCTATATTCCTATATTCAGGAGGAGGGAAATTAGGTTCCACTTTTTAATAGGAGAATGCCAAATAATTTATAGAAATATTTTTAATCCTCTACCCCTTATAGGAGGAAGAAGGTGATGATAATGATTATACTTTAGGAATATCACAATTTATGTTTATGCACATTCAAATCACAGGCTTAGAATTTTATTTGGCATAGGGAAAATTACCTTCATTGTGTGTTTACTCATCATCTCTATTGAAATAAAATGTAAAATGGAGACCCGACTTGAAAATTCCTTGAACACACAAAATCAGTTGAGAAACCTAATTTAGCTTATCCTGCAACATAAGCAAAAGTTAATGTCTGCTATTTCTTGTAAATGCCTCTGAAAATTATAAACAGAACCTGAATTGTTTTCCAAAAATGTCATAACCTTTTAGACAACCTCCTGTCACTGGAAAAACCCTAATGCTACAACCAATCATTACAAAGATTAAAGAGGTTCACATTTCCACTATATAAAGTGTCCTATAGCAACATGACTCTGAGCTTCATCCCACTGCTTATCTGAAGGCTTCCAGTTCATGAACTGTTCTTCTATGTCCATTAAGCTCTTATCAAATACAGTTGTCTTGATTTTTCAAGTTTCTGGGATTTGACATCTTCAAATGATCGTTTTTACTTTTGTTTTTTATGTCCTTCTTTTCATAACACTGGTATCCTGGATCTGCCATCCAGATTTCTTATCTTTTCCACTATATTTGTCATCATACTTTTTTTCCTCAGTGCCTCAAGATATGTTTTGCACTTGATATTTCAGAACTCAAAATTGTCTTTACCTTGAACTATTTCATTTAATTGTTTCTTAAGGAATTATGTTTCAGGTTCCTAAAGTGAAGTGAAGTCGCTCAGTCGTGTCCAGCTCTTTGTGACCCCATAGACTGTAGCCTATCAGGCTCCTCTGTCCATGGGATTTTCAAGACAATAGTACTGGAGTGGATTTCCATTTCCTTCTCCAGGGGATCTTCCCAACCCAGAGCTCAAACCAGGGTGTCCCGCATTGTAGACAGACGCTTTTACCATCTGAGCCACCAGGGAAGTTAAGTTCTTTTAATTCTACTTGGATCGGAAACACAGAAGTCATTCTAATATCTTTTCTTTATTTCACTGGATGTACATAGTTTGTGCTACCTAAATTTCCTCACTCTAACAGATGGACCCTTAATGTGATGCCTTTTTCCTCTGTAGGTTCACAGACCGAAGACTTTGTTGAGTTCCATCTTAAATGGAGTTTAGCTCCCAGATTTTGGAAGGTGATGTGTTCTCTAATCCAAGGCATTGTTCGTTTAGATGCAGCACACTACTGTTCCTGCTAAGGTGTGCACAGCACGTCTCACTGCCCCTTTGTCTCCTCATACTCTCAGAATTTGAGTCATGAGAACACGCAGCCACTCTACTCCTTGTTCTCTTGGGAGAACGGGCGAGAGAGAAGGCATGTTCATGGGGGAAGTGTGGGGTGAGGCCAACTCTACTCAAAAGGAGTCCACAGATCTCTGTGGGTCAAACTTTCTGGGATTTAATTTTCTGTCTTTTCTTCTAGAACACCCTTAAAGCTAATCTTCAGGTGTACTTTTCATACAGTACACAAGCCATTCTTTTTCTTTTCTTGTTTCAAGGTTTAACCTTAAAAGATTAGATAAAACAAAAATATTCATTTTACATTTAAACCTATTATGTATCCACAAGGAAAGAGTTCTTGGCACTACAAACCTTCTTAGTATCCACCTTTCTCAATCCCAGTGTCAGGAATCTTAACTTTCAGTTGTGAACAAGTTACCTGTAAATTCCAGTTGCCAGTTAAAATGAAATTGCACCTTTGTAACATGTGGCTTCCTTTAGACTTTCTACACTACCGAGTTCATTATCTTACTAACAGCCTGTTAGTATTGAACGTTTCTTTCCATTGTTAACTTAGCAATTTTAGCCTTTTTAGCAATTTAACTATTTTGTTGGCACAATGGCTTTCAAAGGGACCAGCCATTTTATTTTCATGACTTAAAATCATATCTTGAATATGGAAAAATAGAGCAAACCTAAAAAAATTCAAAGCAGTAATTTCCTCATAATTGCTTAAAAATTATTTGTGTGTGAAAAATACAAATCGCTCTGTAAATTTCTTTTCATAACTTCAAATTATATCAGAAAAGATGTTGCAAATAGTGGCTAAAGATGAAAAATTCAACATTAATTTCATTATACAAACAGCAAGCAAAAAAAGTAGAGAGAAAAATTAAGGGAGAATTAGAAGAGGTCTTATCAATTCCCTTTCCAGAAAGTTAAAATCATATTTGTTTCAATAACAGCAACAATAACAAAACAGTGAGAGGGGAGGCCCAGCTACTGACTCACTATATTTCACGTCTCCTCTATCCAAAAAATGAAACCAGTCTAATGGGAAATTATAATTAAAAGCTTTACTTTTATTAAAAGTCTGTGACAACTAAAACAAAGAAAGCTGTTGCTATAGAATGCCAAATCATAGGGAAGGATTTTAATATCAAGTTGGCTCAAGGCAGAGTTATCCTTGCATGGGATTTGCTCCAAGATAAGAATGATAAATAATTGAAAATAACCATTTTTTTCATGCTTGGGAATAAATTTGTGGTTAATATAGATTGTGGAGAAAAATGTCCATAAACTTAGCTCATTTTGTTTAAATTTTATTCTGAGATTTCATGTTTACTTCCAGATATAATTGGAGAAGGAAATGGCAATCCACTCCAGTATTCTTGCCTGGAGAATCCCATGGACAGAGGAGCTTGGTGGGCTACAGTCCACAGGTCGCAAAGAGTCGGACACAACTGAGCGACTTCACTTTCACTTTGCAGATATAATGTTCCTTAATATTATTTTCCCTACCTTATTTTCATAAAGGATTACTATGTACTTAAAACGGCAGTTCATGTGAAGGAGTGCTATTGGTTTCTGATAGTTAACTACACCTTTTGAATGAACCCTGGTGATCCAGATTATGTGAATAAATGGACAGGTAAAGAGTCCCAAGTGCTGAATTTGAAACTCAAACAAAAGCCAAACAAGAATCAATTTATTTACACAGTGTTTATTTAGCAACTATTTTGAACTCAGTAATGCTGAGCATTAGCAATTCAAAACATGCTTCCTTTCAGTGAACATCATCAGTGTCTGCTCTGAAGGTTAAATTATAAGTAATATAAAATTCAAGTATAGATCTGCAGCTTAATTATTTTAAGCAGATTCCTATATTAAAAAGAGTGGGTTAGAATATTATCTTTTAATATGAAACTTTTATTTTTGGAATAACTTCAGAGTAATAGAAAAGTTGCAAAATAGTACAGAGTTCCTCTATCTCCTTCATCCAGCTTCTATGAAATTAACCTATTATATAATCAACCACAGTTCATTTGTTAAAATTTAAAAAGTTAACATTAATAGAAAATGAATTCTAGTAACGAAATTACAGATTGATTTTATCCACATTGTACCAGTTTTCCCATTATTCCTCTTCTAGGATTTAATCCCGGATATCATGACATTTAATCATCGTGTCTCCTTGGTCTCCTCTGGTCTGTGACGATTTCTCAGGCTCTTTCTTTACAGTACCTTACACTTTTGATGATTACCAGTCAGACTTTTTTTTTTTTTTAGAAAGTTCATCAGTTTGACTGTGATACGTTTCTCATGATTACATACTTAGGGGTGAGGTACCTTTCTCATCTCATTATATGGTCGGGGAAGAAAATTTGCTTTCCCAAAGTGTGTGTCTTTTTGTGTTGTTGTTCCAGTCTTATTGAGATATAATTGTTATCCTGCACTGCATAAGTTGAAGGTGTACAGCATAAACTTGACTTACATACATCATGGGATGTTACCACAATATTTGTAGTGAGTATCCATCATCCCAGATTAATACAAAATAAAAAGAAAACAAATGTTTTCTTCAAGATGAGAATTCTTAGGAATCACTCTCTTAACAACTTTTGTATATAATATACAGTAATTATAACTATGGGCTTTCCAGGTGGCCCAATGCTAAAGAATCTGCCTGCCAGTGCAGGAGACATGGGTTCAAGCCCCAGATCAGGAAGATCCCCTGGAGAAGGAAATGGCAACCCACCCCAGTATTCTTGCCTGGGGAATGCCATGGACAGAAGAGCCTAGCGGGCTACAGATCACAGGGTCAAAAAAGAGTCAGATATGACTTAGTGACTAAACAACAGTGATAATTATATTTATCTGGTAATTGGAGGTTTCTATCTTTTGACTATCTTCATCCAGTTTTCCCTTGCCCCAAACCCACCTCTGGTACCGCATATCTGATCTCTTTTTCTGTTGGTTTAATTGTGTGTTTGTTTCTGAAGAGTAATTGACCTACACCACTATGTTAATTCCTACTATACAACATAGTATTTCAATATTTCTATACATTTCAAAATGATCACCACATTAAGTCCAGTTACCGTTTATCACCATACAAAACTATTATATAATTATTGACTGTATTCCCCACACTGTGTATTTCATCCCCATGGCTCATTCCTTTGTAATATTCAGCCTCTGATAATTTTCACATAAAAGTCCAGCTTCCTGAATTTTTTTGAGAAATTAGAAGATGCACTGATACTATGCTGTCAGCCTACCGGCCTACAGTCAGTAGAAGCTGGGTGCTTAATGTCTCCTTTTGTGCTTTCCAGGATGCATTATTTTCTAGAGCTTCCCTCATTCTAGGGCTCAGTGTTAGTGCCATTCGATAATTCATGAGCTATTTGCTTTATTAATTTTCCCAAATGGCCCCTGTGGACATTTGAGCTTCTGATCTTCATCTGACATTCACCTATGACTGTCTTTTAGATAACAAAGTTTGAGAAGAGCTTATGTGTCTCTATGACTCATGTCCTTCATAAATTTGAAATTAGCAGTCATTCTTAGGATAGAGGACACTTTCTAGGTATTATCAGAGACTTGGCAGCCAACAGTCTGAGTTATGTTCATCTGTCCTCAGCGTAATGACATATGGTACATTCAGCTTCTAAGTCCTACATTGGGTCTCTCAGCACTAACGCATCTTATTTATAAACCTGACCTTCCTATCTACACAGACATTCCTATCAACCCTTTAAAGTCACCTTTTATAAAAACTTTTGACTGTTGTCAAATGCTTTGATTATTTTAAGTGCTGTACCTTCAAAAATGTAATCTCTGCAATAATGTCTTTGGTAAGATAATCAAATTTTAATAATTTTACTTCTAATCTAATTTAAAGGCAGTACTTACTCTTAAATTTAGAACTTGATAGAATAATCCAATGCTTAATGTCCTGTTCAGTTGTAAAACACCTGGATTTTGCCAAGTGGGCCTTGCTCTTTAATACATGAAATCTTCCACCCTCCAGATCCTCCAAAATATATGCTTCAACTGTGAAAGACATGGAATATCATTTTTCTTTCACCTCAAACAGTAGGAGAATTATAGGGTCTAGCACAGGATTAACACCTCTGATAGAGGTCATACCTGAAAATTAAAATACCATTTTTCATTGTGCTGTATTATACATTGCTACTTAAGCTGCAGAGAAGTTCTATTACTTCTCTTCAAAAACACTGTAAATTTTGTTAATGCCAGCATCCTGCATGAATGTCAATGCACTATTTGATATTTTTACACTCTGCATTTTCCCTTTCCTATAGTAAAGGGCAAATGGTCAAGTATTGACCTACATATTATTGCCCCATCTATGCCTCCTATCTTTAGGAAATGGCCTGTGTATATATAAGAACTAATCTCTAAGATATTTCTGTCCTCACTATTTTTACAAAAGTCACTGATTAAGAAATGAGCTGTGACAGACATTGTAATTAGATTAAATCACTAATCAGTAGTTAACTGCTTTGTGTCCAACAATACTGTCTCAGTTGACTATTTGTGTCCAAGGACATGGTCTGAGTTGGTAATTTTAACTTCAATCCAAAATGTCTGCCTGCTAATTCTATCAAAAATTTTACATAAGTACACTCAATATTCTACCTAAATTAAACAATTTAAGTCTTTGACTTTAGTGTCAGTTTCATTCAAGGCCCCCCAAAAATAGAAGGAGACCCTCTCATATTCAATACAGGGTGATAATTCCAGATTTGCAAAAGACAGTTCCAAAACAAACATTTTTGAAATTATTTTTCCTCATCCACATTAAGGGTCTAAAGATTTGAGGTAAAGAATGTCATACACTTTGAATTTCACCATGGAGAAAAGATGGATTCTCTGGTGGCTCAGTGGTAAAGAATCCACCTGCCAATCCAGGAGACACAGGTTCGATCCCTGGGTCAGGCACATCCCCTGGAGAAGGAAATGACAACCTACTCCAGTATTCTTGCCTGGAGAATCCCATGGACAGAAGAAACTGGAGGGCTACAGTCCATGGGTTTGCAAGAGTCGGACACAACTTAGCGACTAAACCTCCACCAATTAGAACACATTCCGAGCCCAGTGGCACCAAGGTCAGGCCATTTAGCCCTGGAAAATTTATAAATGTTTCACCCCTTATGTCTACCTCTTCTTCTGCCATTGTTCTTTCCCCATGCATGTTTAAGCTAAGGAAGCCAGAAGCAGCCTTTCGAATGGGAAGGAGAGATGGGTATATAGAGGAGAAACTATCCAATCTTTTCCACTTTAGGGGGGTAGTCATCAGAAGTCCCAAACTAGAGAAGGAGAAAAACCATAAAACTCTTATAAAGCTACAGCCATTTGACCATTATTCCATACTAGACATAGTAATTACTGAATTAAAACTTATCTTTTTAAATAAAGACCATAAAATCATTTTGATGATCTAAAAATAACCAGAAATACCATGAGACTTATGCTAAGTTTCATCTAAGTTGTTGAAAAACTAAGCAACTCTTCAAGGTGAGTGTGAACCACCACGACACTGATTTAGGGTGTTTTATGATTATTGTTGTTATTATTATTATTGTTTGGAAAAGGCAATGGCACCCCACTCCAGTACTCTTGCCTGGAAAATCCCATGGATGGAAGAGCCTGGTAGGCTGCAGTCCATGGGGTCGCTAAGAGTCGGACACAACTGAAGCGACTTAGCAGCAGCATGATTATTGTTACCACTTCTGCTTCTTCCAAAGGACAGTGACAACTGTTATCTGAAACACCCTCTCATGTGGCAAAGTCACTCCTAAGTGTCTGTCAAGTTTGGGATCAGCTGTGTGTGGCATGACCTGCGTTGTGACAATGGCCCCGCAGGGAGAGTTGCCAGATTTAGCAAATAAAATAGAGGACTTCAGGTTAAGTGTGAATTACATAAAAGTAAGGAATACCTACTTTAAATATGCTGCTGCTGCTAAGTCGCTTCAGTCATGTCTGACTCTGTGCGACCCCATAGACAGCAGCCCACCAGGCTCCCCCGTCCCTGGGATTCTCCAAGCAATAACACTGGAGTGGGTTGCCATTTCCTTCTCCAAAGCGTGAAAGTGAAAAGTGAAAGTGAAGTCACTCAGTCGTTTCCAACTCTTTGTGACCCCATGGACTGCAGCCTACCAGGCTCCTCTGTCCATGGGATTTTCCAGGCAAGAGTACTGGAGTGGGGTGCCATCACCTTCTCAGCCCGCACAAGTACAAGTGTATCCAAAAACACATCACAGGATGCACTTAAACTAACAAAAAAAAAATCGTATGTTTATCTGGAAATCAAATTTAAATGGTGTCTCATAGTTTTATCTGATAACCATAACAGGGCCTCTTGTAGTAACTAGAAAAAAGCAAGGAACAGACTCCTGAATGGCTCTCCTATGAAAGGCTGTGAATGGTTGGGATTAGAAGAGGTGTTCAGGAAAGGAGCAGAGATCAGAAAAGAGGAAAAAAAGAAATTGGGGAAATCGTGAGAAATGGTTAAGGGTGATAGCACTATCCCAAGATGTCTAAGGTAAATGTGACACCATTTAAAACATAACATTGCTTTAAAATAAAGATTAGCAAATGCCGGTGAGGGCCGGGATCATAAGACCCGGCCTAAACCCGGCCTAGTATACTGTCCTATGCTTTCTATAAATTTTCATTCTATTTATAGAAATAATGGAAACAAAGGTTTTCTTAGACTTGCGATAGATGGTCCCTGTCAATATTCTGTTTTTCACTGTCTCTCAATGTCATGCTTCCTCTTCCTTGTTTTTTGAACTGTGAATTTTGTGTGACTTAAGTTCAGCTTGCGATTCACTATAAGCTCTGTTTCATTTATTTATTTGCAGTCTTATATACACATACCTTCTCGCAAGACTTTTCTTAGCTCAATTAGTTAAATTTTTGGTCCTGTGTACATATCTTTTAACTTTACTTATTGAACTTTATAAAAATCACAGGTACATTGCCATTTTGTAAATTATATTTCTATTAAGTAAATAAAGCCAGCAGGAAGCAAACTTGCAGTCAAATTTAAAATTTAATACTTAAATTGTGTGTTACTTTGATTTACACTCAAGAACACATTTCTTTATCCATGCACCTGTAAATCAACATTATGGAGACAGCTATCCAAGCATCAGAACAACTGAATATGTATAAGCCAAATTGTGTTTGTAAATATGTAGATTGAGGTAGTAAACACCTTTAACACCAGTTAGAAATCTGTTGCTGATTATACACAGGGCAGAAAGCAAGCATCATATTTTTAGTAAATAGCTCAAGAATCTTGGAAATATCAGTGGTCCAAGCAAAGTTTCCATTCCATACTGATAGATTGGATAGAATATTTGATTACAGATACAGAGACATGCATGCAGGTTATAAATATATAGCCATATCTACAATATGTTGCAAACTTGCAAAAATAATTATTGATACTTAAAAGGCTCTGAAAATTTTTTCCATAATTGACATTTTAGAACATCATCCAAGAACACTGTCCTTTCACCCTGTCTTATTTAAAATAATAATAAATGGGGTTATCAGATTAAATATATTTTTTAGTATTCAGTGACAAATAATAGCTTAATATATTTTTTGTTCCAGGATAACAGTATCTTGGAACAATGGATTCAGGTTTCAAAAGATATTTTATGGCTTAAGGGCTAAAGATCATCAAGCTCATGCCTGCCACTGTTGACTCATGCTCAGGTTTGTCTCCACCAGCTGGAGTCATTGGGCCCCTTATTTCAATTCAATGTCTTTTTCACAAAGAGCTTTAACACCTCTAAGTCAACGGCATGGCTCATCACCTCACAATGCTAAACTGCTCATTTTTTCCAAAGAAACATCAAGAAAGTTCCTTTCTTTACTTATAAACAATTTCATTAAAAAATAATGATCACCTACAGTGAAGAATGGGCTTCCCTGGTAGCTCAGACAGTAAAGTGTCTCCCTGCAATGTGGGTGACCCAGGTTTGATTCCTGGGTCAGGAAGATCCCCTGGAGAAGGAAATGGTAACCCACTTCAGTACTCTTGCCTGAAAATGCCATGGACAGAGGAGCCTGGTAGGCTACAGTCCTGGTAGCAAAGACTTGGACACAACTGAGCAACTTCATTTTCTTTTCTTTCCTTACTGTGAAGAATGAAGCCCTGATAGCTCAGTTGGTAAAGAATCTGCCTGCAATGCTGGAGATCCTGGTTTGATTTCCAGGTCAGGAAGATCTGCTGGAGAAGGGATAGGCTACCCACTCCAGCATTAATGGGCTTCCCTTATATCTCAGCTGATAAAGAATCCTCCTGCAATGTGGGAGACCTGGATTTGATCCCTGGGTTGAGAAGATCCCCTGGAGAAGAGAAAGGCTACCCACTCCAGTATCCTGGCCTGGAGAACTCTGTGGAATATATAGTCCATGGGGTTGCAAAGAGTTGGACATGACTAGTGACTTTTACTTCACAGTGAAAAATAGCACAGTGAAATAATGAACATTCTCTTGTTAAAGTCACATAGCACTTTGTGCATTTAAGGATGGAGAGTAGAATGGAGGGGCATACACCAAGGGAATAAGAAAAGAGGGGCAAAGAAGACTGTTAACTGTTTTTAATGTATTTTTTACTTCATAACAGTAAGGATATTTTAATTTTAATAAAACAAGTAAGAAAAACATGTGGAAATAAAGACAGGGAAAAATAAAAGGAGCAGGGAATTTTCTCAGTCTATGAGTCCTCTTAAGAGAAAGTTTGAAAAGATTTGCAGAAACTCAGTGAAATACAAAATTTTCTCAATCAATTTTCTAGAGTAGCAAAGCTCAGATATTTGGACCCCACTTCCTTGCATTAGTTATATTTCCAAATCTCCAAAATAATGTATAAAATTTAAAATCCTTAGAGAGCAGCCATGATGGTGGTGTAAGAAGTTCCTGGGTTTAACCTCCTCCTATCGGCACATCAAAATTACAACTACTTAGAGAGCAACAATTGATGAGAATAACCTGAAGTCTAGCATAAAAGATATTCCACAACTAAAGATTTTTAAAAGGAGCCCAAATGAGATGAGCAAGAGGGACATAGATGGGGTATAGACAAGACCTATAGCCCCAGATGAACAACACATAAATGGGAGAGTAATTGCTGAGGTTCTCTCTAAGGAGCAAGGGATCCAAGCTCCACATCGGGTTCCCCAACTCTGGGATTTTGCACCAAGAAGATGAGCTCCCAGAACATTTGACTTTGAAGGAGAAGCAGGGCTTACTTTTGGGAGACCCACAAGGCTGTAGGAAATAAAGACTAAATCCTGAAAGGATGCACATAAAATGTCACCCACTCCAAGACCCAAGGCAGAAGCAGTAATGTGAAAGAAGCCTGGGTCAACCAACAAAAAATACTTTAAAATTTTATATAAAAACACAAAAGACCCTGAATAGCCCAAAGGATCCTGAGAAAGAACAAAGTTATATATATCATGGTCCTTGATCAAACTATATTATAAACCTACAGAAATCAAAACAGTATGCTACTGGAACAAAAACAGACATATTGGCCAATGAAACAGAATAAAGAGCTTAGAAATAAACCCAAACACTTGTGGTCAATTAATCTACTACAAAGGAGGCAAGAATATACAATGGAGAAAAGACAGCCTCTTTAGTAAATGGTGTTTGGAAAACTGGACAGCTACATGCAAAAGAATCAAACTAGGTTACTTTCTCAAACCATATACAAATAAACTCAAAATGGATTAAACACTTAAATATAGTATCTGAAATGATAAAACTGCTGGAAGAAAACATAGGTAGTACACTCTTTGACTTTAGTCTTTAGCATTACTTTTTGGATAAGAATCCCCAAGCACAGGAAATAAAGCAAAAATAAACAAATAAGACTACATCAAACTAAAAAGTTTCATACAGAAAAAAAAAACACTACAAACAAAATGAAACAATCATTTACTAAATGGGAGAAGATATATACAAATGATATATCAGATAAAGGGTTAATATTCAAAATATACATGTAAGTCATATATATAGAAAAGAAATAATACAACTCAACAAACAAATAAACAAACAACCCAAATAAAGAAGAAGCAGAGGACCTGAGTAGACTTTTTTCCAGAGAAGACATACAGATGGTCAACAGGCACAAGAAAAAATGCTCAACATCACTAATCATCAGGGAAATGTCAATCATAACCACAGAGATATGACTTTGCATTTGTCAGAACAGAAATAACCAAAAAGATAATAAAAAAAAATTGTTGGTGAGAATGTGAAGAAATGCGTACCCATGTGGGCTGTTGGGCAAATGTAAACTGGTGTAGCCATTGTGGAAAAAAAATTATGGAGATTCCTCAAAAAATTAAACATAGAACTACCATAGCATCTAGAAATTCTGCTTTTGGGTATTTACCCAAAGAAAACAAAAACACTAATTGGAAAAAAAATATATAGGTACACCTGTGTTCATTGGCGGAGAAGGCAATGGTACGCCACTCCAGTATTCTTGCCTGGAAAATCCCATGGACGGAGGAACCTGGCAGCCTGCGGTCCATGAGGTCGCTAAGAGTCGGACGTGACTGAGCGACTTCACTTTCACTTTTCACTTTCATGCATTGGAGAGGGCAATGGCACCCCACTCCAGTGTTCTTGCCTGGAGAATCCCGGGGACGGGGGAGCCTGGTGGGCTGCTGTCTATGGGGTCGCACAGAGTCAGACATGACTGAAGTGATGCAGCAGCAGCAGCATGTTCATTGGAGGATTGGTCTAGATATGTTGTTGTTCAGTCACTCAGTCATCTCCAACTCTTTGTGACACCATGGATTGCAGCAAACCAGGCTTCCCTGTCCTTCACCATTTCCAGGGGCTTGCTCAACACATGTCCACTGAGTCAGTGATGCCATCCAGCCATTTCGTCCTCAGTTGTCCTTCTCTTCTACTACCTTCAATTTTTTCCAGCATCAGGGTCTTTTCTAAAGAGTCAGCTCTTCACATTAGGTGGCCAAAGTATTGGATCTTCAGCTTTAGCATCAGTCCTTCCAGTGAATTTTCAGGGTTGATTTCCTTTAGGATTGACTGGTTTGATCTCCTTGCTGTCCAGGGGATTCTCAGGAGTCTTTGCCAACACCACAGTTCAAAAGCATCAGTTCTTTGGTATTCAGCCTTCTTTATGGTCCAACTCTCACATCCTTGCATGACTACTTGAAAAACCATAGCTTCGAATAGATGGATCTTTGTAGGCAAAGTAATGTCTCTGCTTTTTAATATGCTGTCTAGGTTTGCCATAGCTTTTCTTCCAAGGACCAAGTGTCTTTTAACTTCATGGCTGCAGTAACCATGTGCAGGGATTTTGGAGCCCAAGACAACAAAAATCTGTCTCTATTTCCCCATCTATTTGCCATGAAATGATGGGAGTGGATGCCATGACCTTAGCTTTTTGAATGTTGAGTTTTAAGCCAGTGTTTTCACTCTTCTCTTTCACATTAATCAAGAGGCTCTTTAGTTCCTCTTCACTTTCTGCTATAAGGATGGTGTCATCTGCATATCTCAAGTTATTGATGTTCCCCTGATTTCAGCTTGTGCTTCATCCAGCCTGGCATTTCCCATGATATTTCACATAAAAGTTAAATATGCAAAATTTAAATTCAAATTCCCTGGCATTTCACATATAAGTTAAACAGGCAAAGTGACAATATACAGCCTTGATGTACTCCTCTCCCAATTTGGAACCAGTCCGTTGTTCCATATATGGTAGTAACTGTAGCTTCTTGACCTTCATACAGGATTCTCAGGAGACAGGAAAAGTGGTCTGGTATTCCCATTTCTTTAAGAATTTTCCAAAGTTTGTTGTGATTCACACAGTTGAAGGGTTTAGCATAGTAAATGAAGCAGAAGTCAATATTTTTCTGGAATTCTCTTGCTTTTTTATGATCCAACAGATGTTGGCAATTTGATCTCTGGTTCCTCTGCCTTTTCTAAATTCAAATTGTACATCTGGAAGTTCATGGTTCGTGTACTTGTTGAAGCCTGGCTTGGAGAATTTTGAGGATTATTTTGCTAGCACATGAAATGAGCACAATTGTGTGGTAGTTTGAACATTCCTCGGCATTGCCCTTCTTTGGGACTGGAATGAAAACTGATCTTTTCCAGCCTTGTGGCCACTGCTGAGTTTTCCATATTTTGGCATATTGAGTGCAGTACTTTAACAGCATCATCTTTTAGGATTTGAAATAGCTCATCTGGAATTTCATCACCTCCACTAGCTTTGTTCATAACTGCTTCCTAAGGCCCATTTGACTTCTCACTTCAAGATATCTGGCTCTATATGAGTGATCACAACATCGTGGTTATCTGGGTCATTAAGATCTTTTTTGTACAGTTCTGTGTATTCTTGCCACCTCTTCTTAATATCTTCTGCTTCTGTTATGTCCATACCATTTCTGTCCTAGATCGAGCCCATCTTTGCATGAAATGTTCCCTTGGTATCTCTAATTTTCTTGAAGAGATCTCTAGTCTTTCCCATTCTATTGTTTTCTTTTATTTTTTTGCATTGTTCACTAGGAAGGCTTTCTCATCTCTCCTTGCTATTCTTTGGAACTCTGCATTTAGATGGATATATCTTTCCTTTACTCCTTTGCCCTTCACTTTTCTTTTCTCTGCTATTTTTAAGGTCTCCTCAGATAACCATTTTCCTTTTTGCATTTCTTTTGATTGGGGATGGTTTTGATCATCACTTTCTGTGCAATATTACAAACCTCTGTCCATAGTTCTTCAGGCACTCTGTCTATAAGATCTAATTCCTTGAATCTATTTGTCACTTCCACTGTAAAATCATAAGGGATTTGGTTTAGGTCATACCTGAAATGGTCTAGTGGTTTTCCCTACTTTCTTCAATTTAAATCTGAATTTTCCAATAGGGAGTTCATGATCTGAGCCACAGTCAGCTCCTGGTCTTGTTTTTGCTGTTTAGAGCTTTTCCATCTTTGGCTGCAAAGATATAATCAGTCTGACTTCTGTATTCACCATCTGCTGATGTCTATGCTTAGAGTCATCTCTTGTGTGCTGAAAGAAGGTATTTGCTATGACCAGTGTGGTCTCTTGGCAAAACTCTGTTAGCCTTTGCCTTGCTTCATTTTATAGTCCAAGATCTAGCTTGTCTATTATACCAGGTATCTGTTGACTTCCTACTTTTGCATTCCAGTCCCCTATGATGAAAAGGACATCTTTTTTGGGTGTTAGTTCTAGAAGGTCTTGTAGGTCTTCATAGAACGGTTCAACTTCAGCTTCTTTGGCATTAGTGGTTGGGGCATAGACTTGGATTACTGTGATACTGAATGGTTTGCCTTAGAAATGAATAGAGATCATTCTGTCATTTTTGAGATTGCATCCAAGTACTGCAGTTTGGACTCTTTTGTTGACTATGAGGGCTACTCCATTTCTTCCAAGGGATTCTTGCCCCCAGTAGTAGACATAATAGTCTTCTGAATTAAATTACCCTTTCTAGTCCATTTTAGTTCACTGATTCTTAAAATGTTGATGTTTTTGCCATCTCCCATTTGACCACTTACAATTTACCTTGATTCATGGACCTAACATTCCAGGTTCCTATGCAATATTGCTCTTTACAGATCTGGACTTTACTTTCTCCGCCAGACATATCCACAACTGGGTATTGTTTCTGCTTTGGCTTAGCCTCTTCATTCCTTCTGGAGCTATTTCTCCACTCTCCAATAGCATATTGGGTAGCAATCAACCTTGGGAGTTCATCTTTCAGTGTCATATCTTTTTCCCTTTCATACTGTTCATGAGGTTCTCAAAGCAAAAATACTGAGGTGGCTTGCCATTCCCTTTTCCAGTCAACCACATTTTGTTAAGATATGAAAGCAACCTACTTGTCCATTGACAGATGAGTGGGTAAAAAATGATGTGGTATATATAATATTACTCAATCATAAAAAAAAATGAAGTCTTAATTGTGAGAAAATGGATGGACCTAGCTTAGAGAAACAGACAAACACTGCTGCTGCTAAGTCACTTCAGTCGTGTCCGACTCTGTGCGACCCCATAGATGGCAACCCACCAGGCTCCACCGTCCCTGGGATTCTCCAAGCAGGAACACTGAAGTGGGTTGCCATTTCCTTCTCCAATGCATGAAAGGGAAAAGTGAAAGTGAAGTTGCTCAGTCATGTCCAACTCTTCGCCATCCCATGGACTGCAGCCTACCAGTCTCCTCCATCCATGGGATTTTCCAGGCAAGAGTACTGGAGTGGGGTGCCATTGCCTTCTCTGAGACAAACACTACTCATGTTTAAAAAATATTTTTGGAAATTGTGGGGTTTTGTGGTTAACTCTTAATGGATTACATTTTTTCCATATAGAATATACAGAAATAGGCTACTGCATAGCATTTCCACACAGAATGTCAATTCCCAGAAATATACTTATGGTATTATGTGGAGAGACAATTTCTCTGTATATTTCTAACTTTCTATCCTATTGTAATCAGTTTTCATTATAGCTCTGTTTCATTTGAGATATACAAGTTTTGTAACCTTCATTAATTATTATTATGATCTTGAATCATAGATAGTCTGTCTGTGTGTGAATGTGTAATGGGATTGGGTCTGGGAAGCCCTGTATTGACACTTCTGTAAGACACTTCTGTATTGTTAATAAGAAAACTCATGGTCACTGTAATTTCAGTGACACTTATGTGTCTAAGAAATCAGGAAAAACTACGTGCTTGACAGAAGTTGATCCCACTGCTTTTTCCTTTACATTTACTTTCTGTTTCCTCTCCCTCCTATTCTTTGCTTCACCTGAAGTCAAAGCTGCCCCAAAGCCTTTTTACTACAAAGGCCATCCACCTGGGCTGCAATGTCAGAACTTTTGTTGAAAAGAGCAAATGCATCAGACCCATTTTTGAAGATTCAGATCATAACTATACTGATTTTAAGTAGTCTTAAGCCATTTTTTTTTTCACAGATGGCTCATAAATCTATAATCCATTTAGAAGGACCAGATAAGCTCTGTTACTCACAAATGGTACTGGCTTCTGTGTTCTTGTGAGTGTAAAGGCTCATGTGACAGTTAAACAATCTGTTGAGACAATTGAAAATAAATTGATTTTAATGTGGAAAAAATACAAATACTGTATGATTTTATTTATATATGAAATCTAAGAAAAAACCAATTGAATTAATACAACAAAATACAACTCAAGTCAGATATCAGAACAAAGAGGTGGTGGCTGAAGGGGAGAGTGTTGAAGCGATGAATAAAACAGGTGAGGGAGATAGGTGAATAAAACAGGTGAGGGAGATAGAGAGGTACGAAGCTCTAGTTACAAATTAAATGAAGACAGAATAGAGATTACAGAATGTGGAATATAGTCAATAACACTGAGATGGCTTTCATGGTGACAGTAACTACACTTACTTTGGTGATAATTTTGTTAATATATAGAATATGGAATTACTATGCTGTGCACCGGGAATTGACATAGTGTCCTAGGTTAATTTTACTTCAAGAACAAAAACAAACAAACAAACAAAAACTCAAAGAAAAAGAATCATGGTGTTGGCAGACGGGATATGCAGATGACACCACTCTTATGGCAGAAAGTGAAGAGGAACTAAAAAGCCTCTTGATGAAAGTGAAAGAGGAGAGTGAAAAAGTTGGCTTAAAGCTCAACATTCAGAAAACAAAGATCATGGCATCTGGTCTCATCACTTCATGGCAAATAGATGGGGAAACAGTGGAAAGAGTGTCAGACTTTATTTTGGGGGGCTCCAAAATCACTGCAGATGGTGATTGCAGCCACGAAATTAAAAGATGCTTACTCCTTGGAAGGAAAGTTATGACCAACCTAGATAGCATATTCAAAAGCAGAGACATTACTTTGCCAACAAAGGTCCGTCTAGTCAAGGCCATGGTTTTACCAGTGGTCATGTATGGATGTGAGAGTTGGACAGTACATCTTAATCTATTCCAGTGGGAAACTCTCTCACTAGTATGACTGCCTGGATCCAATAACATCTGTCCATATTGTTACCTAAATTCTTTGTTCATTGCAAAGCATAGAAAAGAGAAAAAAGGATTATATAAATAAATACTGTGTGATCCAAGGCAAGAGTATAATATAAGAATTAAAAAGCATTTCTTCCACTTCATATTACATGCGGTTTTCCTCTTATCCTGGGCTTCCCTGAATGGCTAAGTTGGTAAAGAATCCACCTGCAATGCAGGAGACCCCAGTTTGATTCCTAGGTGAGGAAGATCCCCTGGAGCAGGGCTAGGTTAGCCACTCCAGTATTCTTGGACTTCCCTTGTGGCTCAGCTGGTAAAGAATCTGCCTGCAATGCGGGAGATCTGGGTTTGATCTCTGGGTTGGGAAGATCCCTTGGAGAAGAGAAAGGCTACCCACTCTAGTATTCCTGCCTGGAGAATTCCATGGATAGTCCATGGGGTCACAAAGAGTCAGACACGACTGAGCAACTTTCATTTTCACTTTCCTTTTATCCTAATGTATAACAGTTTAGATTACTGAGCATCATGTATTATAGTGTTTTTTTTAACATCAAATCTGAATTTGATTATTGTGTACCAGTAGGTTATTAACCTAAAAAACTAGCTTGTGTAAGATTAACTTCAATATGTGAAATATCCAATGGAATGGAGGAGAAGTTGCAAAGCTATTTTTTGCAAAGTTCAATTTCAGTCAACATCATGAAGCTGATTGACTGGGTTTTGAAAACAAGAAACAGATTGTCTTACAGACAGTTCAATTCTCAGCTGTGCCTTAATGGGCAGCAAGAAGTAGCTTTTAAAAGAAGCTGCCAGGAGCAAATTAATGAATACAAATAAACAAACCATCAAACAAACATAGGCATATATGTCAATTCTCCTTGTTATTCTACTGAATATTCCCACTGAAATGAAACATTGTTCAGTATCCTCTCAATCAAATTTCAGACTTCATGATAGTATAGCAGAAAGTTAAAGTTTCATCTATGATACAGAAACGTAGCTGAAGAGTAAAGAAACAGATATGAGAAGGATTCATTTCTTTGAGGGCAAAAAATGTCCATGAGGGAAAAAAACGAGGGAACTGTGTTTAGGCAAATACATTCAGTTTAAGGACAACATGCTAGAGAGTGAAGGTCATGCTGATCATATCATAGCAGTCTCTATCTTATCCCCCATAAAGTAATATCCAATCAGTAGGCTACACTAGTCAAAAATAGAAAAATAAGGAAGAAACAATTGAGCTAGGACAGAGAAAATGCAAGAGGCCAAAAAGATATTTTCAGTTTTGCCAGCAACTGGAGATAGGGTTCTCTGTGCAGGTATTAAAATACTTTCTGGAGACACAGAGCCAGAACTAACGACTATTGAGGAGGGAGCTCCAAGTTATCCCACAGTTATTAATGTAGACAGCCTTCCTCGAGGTGTGGTCTGAAAGATATCAAAAATAATCTATTGCTACAATCCTCACAACCAACTGAAACCAATTAGGTACCATCAAGAAGAATGGATAAGGCATTGCCTACAATATAGCAATTCTGCTCTCACGTATGCTTCCTGACACAACTTTTCACCAATGTTCACAAAGAGATACTCCAAAAGATGCTCATAGTAGTAACTTTTACAACAGGAAACTTTGGAGACAACACACACATATGTATGTATTCATAATAAAATCGGAGGAGGCAAAGGCACCCCACTCCAGAAATCTTGCCTGAAAAATCTGATGGACGAAGGAGCCTGGTGGGCTGCAGTCCATGAGGTCACTACAAGTCGGACAGGGCTGAGCGACTTCACTTTCACTTTTCATTTTTATGCATTGGAGAAGAAAATGGCAACTCACTCCAGTGTTCTTGCCTGGAGAATCCCAGGGATGGAGGAGCCTGGTGAGCTGCCGTCTATGGGGTTGCACAGAGTTAGACATGACTGAAGTGACTCAGCAGCAACAGCAGCATAATAAAATATTTACAATATTAAAAATGAATTTAAATAAGATAAATAAAATAATTATACCAAAAATATAAAAAGATCCTCCCAGAATATTTCTAGGAAGAACAAGAAAAGATACAATCCTGGAGGCCCAGGTGAAGGTGGTAATAAAGCAATGTTTCTCTAGACAAAGAGAAAGAGACATGACAGGCTATGACTATACCATACCCAAAACATTCCTGGTGGTGACTTTAGTGTCACTTTTCCTCCTTATCTGACCATGTCTCATATCATCTTGATTCTCACACTTTGGTTTCTCCAAAACTTGAGATATGTGCATATGCTGTTCTTTTTACAAAACATTCTCTTTTTCCAGTCTCCCTAAAGTTTATTTTTGTTATTAGTTCAAGTGTCATCTATTCAGAGTTTGCTCGAACAACCAAAATTAGATTCCTAGTAATCAACCCTCCTATTATCCTGTTTTATCTTCTCTGAGTTTACCTATTTTGTGTATTTACCCAGCCCGCTACTGCTGCCCCCCACACCCCGGGTATCCCCGACACCTACTGGAATTTAAGCTCCATGGGAACATGCATGCTATCTCATTCACTGCTACATTTTCAGGCTCCAAAATATTGCCTGGCATAGAGAAGGCCCTCACAAAATATTTTTAAAATATTTTTAAGTAAATTCACTCAAAAGTGTAAATAAGGAAACTGCACTTTCAAAATTTCTCCTAGAGATTCTGACAATCACTTAAAAACAAGTTACCAAAAACATATTTCCTCTACTATCACTTGTCTTTCTGACTTTTAGAAAGATTCCCTGTTGGGAGTTCTGCTGCTGCTACTGCTAAGTCACTTCAGTCGTGTCCAACTCTGTGCAACCCCATAGATGGCAGCCCACCAGGCTCCCCTGTCCCTGGGATTCTCCAGGCAAGAACACTGGAGAGGGTTGCCATTTCCCTCTCCAATGCATGAAAGTGAAAATTGAAAGCGAAATCGCTCAGTCGTGTCTGACTCTTAGCAACCCCATGGACTGCAGCCCACCAGGCTCCTCCATCCATGGGATTTTCCAGGCAAGAGTACTGGAGTGGGGTGCCATTGTCTTCTCCGTGGGGGTTCTAACAAAATGAAATTAAATCCTCCTAACCTACTAATACTCCCTGGCAAATTTCTGATCTTGACAATCAAGATAATCCTATTACAGTGTAAAGAGGCAAGTCTCAAGACCAAGTATTATCTCTATTCTTGTCTGTGAAATAAATACGTATTGGGGATGAAAATGGAGGGGGACTGAGGAATCTAGTATACAAAAGCAGCGATCTCTTAATTCACATGATTCACTTCCCTCTTCTACTTTAACCAAGTTCTGACTCATAATTAACTCTGACTCATGATTGACTCTTAAGAAGATGGTTATTTTGATTTGTTGCATACTTTCCAATTCATTTTAATTCCCTAGAAGTCTTGGATGTATTCTATTTTGCTTTATATATTTGAAAAATGAGGACTTACCTGTAGGTAATGCAATAAAATATACCTGTGTACTATGCTTTGTGATAACATACTCTATTTTTGTTGGCATCACCAACTCAATGGACATGAGTCTGAGCAAGCTCAGGGAATTGGTGATGGACAGGGAAGCCTGGTATTCGACAGTCCATGGGATTGCAGAGTCAGACATGACTGAGCAACTGAACTGAACTGACTCTAATTTTCAACATGTATATGATTTGAAGTAAAAGTTTTCCCTCTGAAAAACCACCACATATATCATCTCTCATGACAATGTAATCTGACTTTTCAAAGCATTTGTATGGCTTGCCAGGCTTCAGAGAAAATACTTCTTGTATCAGTAAAATATTCTCTCTATATATTAAATATTGAATAGACAAAGGGTGAAAGTAGAAAATTATCACTGAGACTAGAACTTATGACAAAGTTAAAAGATTAGGATTTCAGCTTTACTGTATAATCAGTTAATAATATTAATGTCAGTATGAGTATTAATAAAGGTAGAATTTATGTAATAACTGCCATGAGATAGGCACTAGCTTTACATGTTAAACTTATACCTAATAGTCACTCCACAGGTATAGATACTATTATTTTCTCCACTTTACAAATGAGAGTACTGTGATACAAACAAATTGAGTAGTTGGTCCTGAGTCACAAAGCTAGTAAATTTAAGATTCATACCCAAGCTTTATATATTCATGTCTACACTTATTTACAGCCAATTATTACACTGAAAGACCATTTGCAAATATTCTTGTTTTACATTGCAGTAATTATAATCACAATATGTGATTTTAAATATATTGTTATTAATATTGATATAGACTTTTGAATATTAATATTGACATAGACCCAGATAACCATGATGGTGTGATCACTCACACTCACCTGGAATGTGAAGTCAAATTGCCCTTAGGAAGCATTACTACGAAACAAAGCTAGTGGAGGTGATGGAATTCTAGTTAGGCTATTTCAAATCTTTAAATATGACGCTGTGAAAGTGCTGCACTCAATATGTCAGCAAATTTGGAAAACTCTGCAGTGGCCACAGGACTGGAAAAGGTCAGTTTTCTTCCCAGTTCCAAAGAATGGCAATGCCAAAGAATGCTCAAACTACCACACAATTGCACTCATCTCACATGCTAGTAAGGTAATGCTCAAAACTCTCCAAGCCAGGCTTCAGCAATACATGAACCGTCAACTTCCAGATATTCAAGCTGGTTTTAAAAAAGGCAGAGGAACCAGAGATCAAATTGCCAACATCCTCTAGATCATTGAAAAAGCAAGAGAGTTCCAGAAAAACATCTATTTCTGCTTTATTGACTACGCCAAAGCCTTTGACTGTGTGGATCACAATATAAACTGTGGAAAATTCTGAAAGAGATGGGAATACCAGACCACCTGACCTGCCTCTTGAGAAACCAGTATGCAGGTGAGGAAGCAACAGTTAGAACTGGACATGGAACAAAAAACTAGTTCCAAATAGGAAAATGAGTACATCAAGGCTGTATATTGTCACTTCTATTGTCACTATTTAACTTCTATGCAGAGTACATCATGAGAAATGCTGGGCTGGAGGAAGCACAAGCTGGAATCAAGATTGCCAGGAGATGCAGATGATACCACCCTTAAGGCAGAAAGTGAAGAAGAACTAAAAGGAAAGAGGAGAGTGAAAAAGTTGGCTTAAAGTTCAACATTCAGAAAACTAAGATCATGGCATCTGGTCCCATCACTTCATGGCAAATAATGGGGAAACAGTGGAAACAGTGGCTGATTTTATTTTGGTGGGTTCCAAAATCACTGCAGATGGTGATTGCAGCCATGAAAATAAAAGACGCTTATTCCTTTGAAGGAAAGTTATGACATACCTAGACAGCATATTCAAAAGCAGAGACATCATTTTGTTAACAAAGGTCCATCTAGTCAAAGCTATGGTTTTTCCAGTGGTCACATATGGATGTGAGAGTTGAACTATTAAAGAAAGCTGAGCACTGAAGAATTGATGCTTTTGAACTGTGGTGTTGGAGAAGACTCTTGAGAGTCCCATGGACTGCAAGGAGATCCAACCAGTCCATTTTAAAGGAAACCAACACTGAATATTCACTGAAAGGACTGATGCTAAAGCTGAAACTCCAATACTTTGGCCATGTGATGTGAAGAGCTGACTCATTTGAAAAGACTCATGTCAATGTATGGCAAAACCAATACAGTATTGTGAAGTAAAATAAAGTAAAAATAAAAATTAAAAAAATAAATAAATAAATAAAATCCAAAAAAAAGAAAAGACTCTAAGGCTAGGAAAGATTGAGAGCAGGAGGAGAAGGGGACGACAGAGGATGAGATGGCAGTATGGCATCACCGACTCAAATGGACATGGGTTTGGGTGGCCCGCTGGAGTTGGTGATGGACAGGGAGGCCTGGCGTGCTGCGGTTCATGGGGTCGCAAAGAGTCGGACACAACTGAGCTACTGAACTGAACTGAGACTTTTGAACAATTATCTTTTTGCACACACACACATTGCCTAATTGTTTCTCTCAAAACATAGCAATTATTAACAGCAGTCTCTGTTTATTTACTGAAGCCTTTTTTAGTTATCTAAAATACATGATGTTTATACATCATGATTGCCACAGCAGAATTTAATATTCAAGGAGGGTTACATCCTGAAAGGTGCAATGCAGGGAGAGAAGGTTTAAGAATATTTAAGACATTTTAATTTCTGCTTGTGAGATTTTGGAAATTACCATCAGCTGTGAAGTATGACTCATATCTAAGCATTCTAAAAAATATATATTTTTCTCTTTTGAAAAGAAACCCTTTTAACAAGGCTAAGGGGAAGCATATAACTATTTAAGACTTGGTATTTTTTTTTCCATTTCAATTCATTTGATCTCTAGCCTTGCACTTGAGGATGATGGTGGTTATTACTGACGACAATGAGAATCAAATAGTGAACACAAGTGTTCGGCAAGGAAACAGACTTCATTTGAGGGGCAAAAAAAAGAGAGTGACTATGGTGCTTGGCAACCATCTTATGGGTAAAAAAATGGGTAAATATTAAATTCCTTTATATTCACTGGACTTTACCTCTGGGTTTTATTTGGCTTCATACAGAGAATATCTTTCAAGTCCATATCTTTGCTCATAATAATTTTACCACTATTTCCTTCTGACCTTGGCAATGCTATATTTAGTCACAAGAGTGATTGGTAAAGGAAAATATTTATTTTGCCTTTTATGATAGGGGAAATAGGTTTCCTATAGATATATATAAAAATATAAAGCCTAGGGTATCTAAAGTTAATTATATTAATGAATTGTATAAATGTTTATTTTATTCAATACTTTCTATTTGTATGTTTATCTATACTGTATTACTTACATCATCCCTACATTGCAGACTGTCTACAGGTGATAAGTGAAAATATTTTATTCTTGCAAATTATTTCTTCAATCCTCACATCAGTGGAAGAAGTAGGAGAAATATATGGTCAAATGTAATAACCTGCTCTTTTTATGATGACCCAACCTCTCTGCTTCTGATCTAAGGCACATACAGTTCCTCAGAATATTGATTGCTTTATGACTTCTGTCTTGTCTTATTTCACCCTCCCACAGAAATGTATTACTTCAGGACAGGAATATCTCAAGCTTTTTTGTTTCCCTTTAAACATCCATCATAATGTTTTCCACATTATGAGCACAAAATGAGTGAATAAAGTTAGTATGAAAAGAATGAATAAAAAATGTTTTAAACAGTATTCTACAAAATTGTGCTTTTAAAAACACTCTAGAACTTTCTGACACATGTCTCTAGCTTTTCTTTTCTGTAAAATTTTATCTTTCTGTATGATTTCTACTTTGGGCAGAATCTCTATTCCCTATTTTAATTATCTCTTAAGCCCAGATTCAACCTTCTTCTTACTATTAACAAAATTTATTAGAAATTATCAAATATATTCATCCCTCGTAAGTTATAAAATTCACCAACCTGATGGACATGAGTTTGAGCAAGCTCTGGGAGTTGGTGATGGACAAGAAAGCCTGGCATGCTGCAGTCCACGGGGTCGAAAAGAGTCAGACATAACTGAGTAACTAAACTGAACTGAAGTTATAAAACAAAAGTAAAAGATAAAAAATTTTTAAAAATATATAAAAATTTTAAAGGGAAGAAAAACAAGATAACATAACATGATGGCTAAGAATCAAACAAAACTGCATTTAAACTCCATGTAGCAATTTACAAGCTAAGTGACCTTGGGCAAGTAAACCAGCCTAATTCGCAGTTTCCAAATACAAGAAAGGGAAATAATATATATTTCATAATGGTAATTTTGAGGGTTAGACATCAAATACAACCAGTATGGTGCTTGGGATATTACAAGCATTAACTTATTGGTATTCAATACCATTAATATCATATTTGATTATCATTATTAATTATAAAAATTTTATCAATATTTTTGGTCATAAAGTATCAATACATTGATTAGTATATTAACCTATTGATAATATAAATATCAATAACAATATAATAATTGTCAATAACAACAATGGAAATATAATGTAAACAAGGGCCAAATCTAAAAATTAAGAGACTCCATCTTGAAATTTAGCTGTCTGAGCATCTCCTAATGGGTGAGAAGGAGGACTTTCTTCTGCCTGCATTCAAGATGCAATGAAAGGAAATAACTATGTTCCCATCTAAAATGATTCCCAGGTAAACACTGTGAGAATCTAGCTAAGCTAACATTTAGAGAAAGAAACTGAACACACACAGAAGGTAACTGATGACAACAAAAGATCTTGTTCTATGATAGAATTGTTTTCATTTATAGAGTGCCAGTGCTGGGGGGAACCGCTGCAGAGGACACACAGAAGAGGTCACTATTGTTACATGGCAGCTAGCTGTCTAAGCTGCATTTGTGAGAATATGTTTTTAAGTGAGCGTGTTTCTCATTTAAAAAAATATATTTTCTAAAGAAATATATGTGAGGATTACTTATTACCAGTGACCCAGTTTTTTTGAACAATAAATCAAGTGGCAGTCTCAGGTAATCTTTGTTTAGGATTGTTCTGGAAATCTGGAGAAAATATCGTCCTCATATAAAGTTTGAGCCTTATAAAACTGAGAGATGTCTACCTCTTTTGCTAATTTTTGCTCTCCCCATGAAAATAAAGTGATTTTTGCCACCAAAGGAAAAACAAAAATCGTAATTTCAACTAAGAGCCCTGTGTGCTGAAAATAAAAAATATGTGTTAAAGATTTGTGTTTAAAGTTCAGTGCTCTCTGAATCAAGTCAGTGACAATTTATCTAGTTTGTGATGCTTTCTTATTTCTCTCGGTGCTGATGCACAGTTTCAAAACTTATTTCTGTCCTTTTATTTATCAATGACCAGCTGTCAAAATATTACCTTGCAAATCAAGGTAAGAAATAAAAGACCATTCATTTCACCAGACTCTTTTCTTCATACTCGCCTCCCCGACTCTTCAATCTTCTAAAGATTTAAGTAGAATGAATTGAACTAAATGAGTCCTTGAGTACTATTTATTATTATTATTATTGTATTTTCTTGAATCTAGAGCTAAGTATCACTCAGAATAAAAAAGTCTGGCAATGCCTTGAGATTAGATTGATATGCAAGGACTAGAGGCAAAGTGAAAAGGCCGTCTTTCTCAAATGACAGACTGCAGATGCTTCAAAAAGATGTTTATTTCCAAGAGGCAGCCTTCTATGCACAAAATTATTATCATCCTTGTATTCAATTTACCACAGGTTGAACTACAAGGACAATTTGGTATTCTCATAATTATCTGACTTAAAAACTGACAAACTCTGATTTGAAGAGGTCTTTTTTTCTTTTTTTCCCCTGAATTCAGTAGATTCTAAATAAGCACAATACAATGATAGAGCAAGTATTTTGGCCAATATTCTATGCAAGCATTAGTATTGTTATAAATTTTAATATGTCATGTTATGATGCATACTGAGATTTAGAAGGAAAGTAAATCACACCTTAAGAATCATAAAATATATAAAGCAGTTGTAGACTGTGGGAGTTATGGTATCTGGAGAGAAATGTCTGGACTCCATGGTTGCTTCTGGCCAGACCACTGAGTCTCAGCTTTGCAACATGATATATACTGGACTACTGGATTTACTCTGTGAGTCCTGCACGTGAGATTGCAGCTCCCACTTATATGCTCCTGTGGTCTCTTCTTGTTTGAGTCTGTATACTCTATAAATAAGGGCAATAACCACAGGCTGTCAAGATTAGAAACCTGACTGGGAGAGAGCATGTGAGAGACTCAGAAGTGATTTCAGGTCACTGAAGAAAAAAACTACAGAGAAGAGAAAAAGGGAAAATAAGTTTTTCCTTCCTAAAAGTAGAAAAATTTTAAAGTTAATCCCTGCTTTGTTAGGAAAAGGAAAGATAACTCCATAAAACTCTGACTGTTGATAATTACAAAGTAACTTTCAGATTTCTGCAAAGTGAGAAAGAGATCAGATTTCATCAAAAGCATTAGAAAAAGCAATTTCTTGCAGCGTCAAGACCGAGAAACTTCTCACCTTCCTCTCCCCTTCTCAGCAAGGCTGTGACTCTCACAGGACCAACAGTGGTGACACTGGCGGAAAAAGGAAACTGACAGCTTTGTATCAGTGACTGTATCAATGTTAAGCATTATTTTTTGATTAAACATTAGCTTCATACTCTGCCAATAAAGTTTACAAGAAATGTTCATGAAATAAGGCACTGTTAGTAACTTGTTTAGGGTCAAACAGTTTTCTCAGATATAAAATACACTGAAGAAATGAAGGTATTTAATAAAAATTTTATCCAGGGCCTCTTGCTAAAGCAAGAGTAGTTATGAGGTCATACACATAAGTCACTTTAATTTCTCATTTAAGAATATTTAGATCAAGCTGAAAAGTTTTTTTTTTTCTCAAAAGGTTCTGAACAATATTTTTTAAACTAGTATTCAGCTCAGTTCAATTCAGTCACTCAGTAGTATCCGACTCTTTGCAACCCCGTGAATCACAGCACGCCAGGCCTGCCTGTCCATCACCAACTCCTGGAGTTCACTCAGACTCACATCCATTGAGTCAGTGATGCCATCCAGCCATCTCATCCTCTGTCGTCCCCTTCTTCTCCTGCCCCCAATCACATGGAAGCTAAGCTACAAGGTATTCTTCCTCAAATGCATTCTGGGAAAAATTCAGTTTGAGAAAGATGCACACTCAATTTCCCCACTTAGATATATGCCTTGATTATAATAGAAACTTAAATATACTTACAAAGAAATGATTTTCTTGCATTTCTATACACTAACAATGAAAATTCAGAAAGAGCAATTAAGGAATCAATCCCATTCACCACTGCAACCAAAAGAATTAAATATCAAGGAATAAACTTACCTAAAGAGACAAAAGAACTGTACACAGAAAATTGTAAGACATTGATGAAAGAAATCAAAGATGACATAAACAGATGGAGAGATATTCCATGTTCCTGGGTAGGAAGAATCAGTATTGTGAAAATGAATATACTACCAAATGCAATCTACAGATTTAATGCAACCCCTATCAAATTATCAATGGCATTTTTCACAGAACTAGAACAAAAAATTTCACAATTCATATGGCAACACAAAAGACCCCAATAGCCAGAGCAGTCTTGAGAAAGAATGGAGCTGGAGAAATCAACTTTCCTGACTTCAGGTTATACTACAAAGCTACAGTCATCAAGACAGTATGGTACTGCCACAAAAACCAGAAAGAAGTATAGACTGATAGAACAAGATGGAAAGCCCAGGAATAAACCCATGAACCTATGGGTACCTTATTTTTGACGTAGGAGGCAAGAATATACAATGGGGCAAAGACAGCACCTTCAATAAATTGTGCTGGGAAAATGGACAGCTACATGTAAAAGAATGAAATTAGAACACTTCCGAACACCATCAGTTCAGTTCAGTTCAGTTCAGTCGCTCAGTCATGTCCAACTCTTTGAGACTCCATGAGTCACAGCACTCCAGGTCTCCCTGTCCATCACCAACTCCTAGAGTTTACTCAAACTTACGTCCATTGAGTTGGTGATGCCATCCAGCCATCTGATCCTCTGTCATCCGCTTCTCCTCCTGTCCCCAACCCCTCCCAGCATCAGTCTTCTAATGAGTCAACTCTTTGCATGAGATGGCCAAAGTATTGAAGCTTCAGCTTTAGCATCAGTCCCTCCAATTAACACCCAGGACTGATCTCCTCTAGGATAGATTGGTTGGATCTCCTTGCAGTCTAAGGGACTCTCAAGAGTCTTCTCCAACACCATATTTCAAAAGTATCAATTCAGTGCTCAGCTTTCTTCACAGTCCAACTCTGACATACATACATGATTACTGGAAAAACCATAGCCTTGACTAGAAGACCTTTGTTGGCAAAGTAATGTTTCTGCTTTTCAATATACTATCTAGGTTGGTGATAACTTTCCTTCCAAGGAGTAAGCATCTTTTAATTTCATGGCTGCATGGCCCTCATCAAAAAGTCTACAAACAATAAATGCTGGAAAAGGTGTGGAGAAAAGGGAATACTCTTGCATTGTTGGTGGATATGTAAATTGACACAGTCACTATGGAAGATGGTATGGAGATTCCTTAAAAAACAAGAATAAAACCAACATATGACCCAGCAATCCCACTCCAAGGCATATACCCTGAGGAAACCAAAATGGAAAGAGACACGTGTATCCCATTGTTCATTGCAGTACTATTTACAATAGCTAGAACATGGAAGCAATCTAGATGTCCATCAACAGAAGAATGGATAAAGAAGTTGTGGTATGTATACACAATGGAATATTACTCAGCCATTAAAAGGGACACATTTGAGTCTGTTCTAATGAGGTGGATGAACCTAGAACTTATTATACAAGGTGAAGTGAGCCAGAAAGAGAAAGACAAATACCATATTCTAAAACATATGTGCAGAATTAGAAAAATGGTACTGAAGAATTTACTTACAGGGCAACAGTGGAGAAACAGACATAGAGAATAGACTTATGGACATGGGGAGAGGGGAGGAGAGGGTGAGATGTATGGAAAGAGTAACACAGAAACTTATATTACCATATGTAAAATAGATAGCCAATGGGAATTTGCTGTATGGCTCAGGAAACTCAAACAGGGGCTATGTAACCTAGAGGGGTGGGATGGGGAGGGAGAAGGGAGGGATCTTCAAAAGGGAGGGGATATATGGCATCCAGTCCCATCACTTCATGGGAAATAGATGGGGAAACAGTGGAAACAGTGTCAGACTTTATTTTGGGGGGCTCCAAAATCACTGCAGATGGTGACTGCAGCCATGAAATTAAAAGACACTTACTCCTTGGAAGAAAAGTTATGACCAACCTAGATACCATATTCAAAAGCAGAGACATTACTTTGCCGACTAAGGTCCATCTAGTCAAGGCTATTTCCAGTAGTCATGTATGGATGTGAGAGTTGAACTGTGAAGAAGGCTGAGCACCGAAGAATTGATACTTTTGAACTGTGGTGTTGGAGAAGACTCTTGAGAGTCCCTTGGACTGCAAGGAGATCCAACCAGTCCATTCTGAAAGAGATCAACCCTGGAATTTCTTTGGAAGGAATGATGCTAAAGCTGAAGCTCCAGTACTTTGGCCACCTCATGTGAAGAGTTGACTCATTGGAAAGGACTTTGATGCTGGGAGGGATTGGGGACAGGAGGAGAAGGGGACGACAGAGGATTAGATGGCTGGATGGCATCACTGACTCGGTGGACGTGAGTCTGAGTGAACTCCGGGAGTTGGTGATGGACAGGGAGGCCTGGCGTGCTGCGATTCATGGGGTCGCAAAGAGTTGGACACGACTGAGCGACTGAACTGAACTGAACTGCTGGCTGATTCATATTGAGGTTTGACAGAAAACAGCAAAATTCTGTAAAGCAATTATCCTTCAATAAAAAATAAATTAATTTTTTTAAAAAAGAAATGCTTTTAATCTAGCAATTTCCAAGTCTTTTCAATATGAAATCTTCACCCTTTTCTCAACAATCATAAATACCTATGTCTCTTAGAACTGATATACCACAGAATATATTTTAGAAATGTTATTTTAGAATAGGTAAAAATATTGTTGACCTATGAATATGAAAAAGTTACTCAGTTTATATATTTAAGGTCAGTTATTAGTTTGAAAATAAATTTAAAACTAAAAGCAATTTTTGCTTCATTGATAATTTCTGTTTATATTTAAAATTACCAGGCATACTTTCTTTGAGAATCCAGTTAAACCTTATTCTGACAAGTTATATTAATTTTTTCACGCCAAATATTCTCCCCATCTTTACTATTGTATTAAAGCATCTTTGTGTATTTATTGATTAGCTATATTCCCAAGTTTAAAAGTTTACTTGATTGAACTCAGTCAACAGTTTATATCAATTTTAATTAAAATAGATTTTACTCAGGGCTTCATCTCACTTCTAACTCTTCATTTATTCATTTACCAACATGGTTAGTTATTTTGATTGCAAGAAAATCAGATTTTGACTATCCACCATGAGAAGTGAAATAACACAGGTCACTGACACTCAAAAATAACAACAAAAATCATATTATTTTGCATAAACCTTCTCTAATATGAAGTGTTTCTTGACAGAGTGGCTAGCAAGTAGACATGCATATGTTTTAATCCCTTTGCCCTTCAGTTTAATATAAACAATCACAATATAAGATGCTTTTGTAAGTCACATGTCTGATAACCAGTCTGAGAGGAGGAAAGAATGAACCATACCTTTAAAATGGATTAGTCTCAACATCCAGATTTTTTCTATTTATAATGAGAAAGTATGGCATTTTGCTTTCATATTTGAGAACTGCAGGAGAAGAGTAGCAAAAGAAGGTAAATTGATCTTCATTAACCTACCCACAGAGCCAGCTGCTTTACTTTGAAATATTCATTGAATATATGTGCAATAACCAAATGGCTAGACCAAATGTATTTCAGGAGATACAGCTACTTACTAAGTGCATGAAGTTCTGCCAATCTACTCTATTTGAAAGTAGGACATAATTAAAATGTAATCACTTAGTTTCACTGGAAATTCTGTTTAAGCTTAAGACTCAGAATTAAAATCACATTAAGTGGTACTTCTACAACAGCAGGAGAGATTTATCTTCCTTCTAAACCAGGCTTTTAGCTTACTCTTCAGTGTTGCTTTTTCCATGACTTATTTTTTTCTCAACCAAAAAGATGGTACAAAGGATGAATGGACTCACAGGGATGTATGATATACTAGGCATAGATATTACTTATGCCCATTTTCAGGCACTTTTCTGTTAAGGCTTTTCTTTGTAAAAGTTAAGGAATATCTCTATAACCTAATTTATATTAATTATAGAAGACACTTAGCTACTGAGAATAGTAGAGTAGTGCATTTACAATTCTAGAGAATTAGTCTGAGAAAAGTCAAAAGAATATTTAAAACTTCAAATTCTGTGAGTAAGTCAACCCTTCACAACATCTGGGTAGAATAATTTGCAAATGATGTAAATTAAATACTATAAATATATAATGATAAAAAAGATACAATATTAACTTTTAATCCAAGTAATAGCTGTATAGTACATCCTGGAACTTTTGAAAAAACTTTGTGAGGATCCCTATCTTAATTTCAGGAAATTTATTCACTAAGAGAATATGATTCATATTATTTTATAAGAAGAGTCCTCTCAACATTACTAGGATTAAAATATCTATCAACATCAAATTTATCGTCAACAACCAAAATGCAGTAACAGGAACTGGGTCTTTTCCTTCTACCCTAAACAACTAAAAATACTAACCAAAAAAGAAAACAAAATAAACACACACTTATATAGGAAACAATGAGTTTTTTTAGACAGCACAGGACTAATAATTCCTTGAAAGAAGAATAACAAACAAGCTGATTCACATGATTGCACTAGTTTACTGGCGGCAATGAAAGCAATGTCCCAGCTGAAGCTCAGGGTGGGCAAAACTACAGCAGAGCCTAATGGTTTTAGTATGGATTTAGTTAAATTTAAAAATACAGAAACTAAAGGATACACAGTTAAGAATTGAGCCAGTTTGTCACTACATATGAACAGGACACTCAGAGCCTTTACTAAGATCGTTATTTTGTTGCTGTGCTTTAGTCACTAAAGTCATGTCCAGCTCTCTTGCGATCTCATGAATGAGCTTCCCTCAGGTGGCTCAGAAGGTAAAGAATCTGCCTGCAATGTGGGAGACCCTGGTTTGTCTCTGGGTTGGCAAGATCTCCTGTAAAAGGGAATGGCTACCTACTCCAGTATTCGTGCCTGGAGAATTCAATGGACAGAGGAACCTGGCATGCTACAGTCCATGAGGTTGCGAAGAGTCGGACACGACTGAGTGATTAACACCCACCCGTGGACTGTAGCCCATCAGACTCCTCTGTCCAGGGGTTTTGCCAGGCAAGAATACTGGAGTGGGTTGCCATTTCCAGGGAATCTTCCCAATCCAGGGATCGAACCTGCATCTTTTGCTTGGCAGGCGGATTCTTTACCACTGAGCCACCAGGGAAACTCAAGATGGTTATTAGAATTAGTAATAAAAGAACTATTTACCAGCCTTTGTAATAAGGGTCTTTTTTGTTGTGGTGTTTTTTTGTTTTTTGTTTTTGCTTTAATGTAAGGTTCACAATTTAGTATCCACTTACACACAACTGAGAAATTCAAAGGAGGGACAAACATTCAACCTATGGAATTGGATTAAAGGAGGAATAAGAGTCAGACATGACTGAGTGGCTTCACTTTCACTTTTCACTTTCATGCATTGGAGAAAGAAATGGCAATCCACTTCAGTGTTCTTGCCTGGAGAATCCCAGGGATGGGGGAGCCTGGTGGGCTGCCATCTATGGGGTCGCACAAAGTCGGTCACGACTGAAGCAATTTAGCAGCAGCAGCAGCAGCATACCATATTTATAAGGAAAATTAAAACTGTCCCCCTACCACTCTGATCTGAAATAGAATGCCTCCATTGAGGGAAGAGAAATGTTGTCATGCTATCTTAAAAGTCTGGCAGTTTCTGAATTGGGTGGACCAGCTTAAGGTCTGTGGCTACACATCAGTCAAGTAAGAGGTCCCAAAGTATCCATCCTCTCTAGATTTCTGCTGCTTTGGAATATAAGCCAGACAAACCACATTCTCCAAACTCAAGATTTCACTACCGCATAGTATGAGTAATATAGGCTCTGAAATCCTGGCAGGATTACCATATGATTAGAAAATATGGCAAGCCAAGAATTTTTTTTCCTGCAGGAAGAAGGCATTTTCTGTCACTGTTTTCTCTTAAAGAAGTAATAACTCTCAGTCATATCTGAGGCGGGTATATGAAAACCTAATCTTGCAGCGGTCTCTGGATGGTTACATTGATTTGGGTAAATAAATGTATTAGTTTGGGCTCTTAAGCCTCATCCTGAGCAAGTAAATTAGTGGCATTTATGCAATAAATGTAATTCTAAGAAAAAAATTAAAAATAAGTTGGATTGTCAAAAGAAAAGATTGAGGGAAATGAAACAGAAAATGTGATAATTTAAAAAGCTCTTTGCCTTTCACAGAACCCTCCTAGCTATACTGTCCTTACTCCCTTGTATCGCTTTATTTTTCCCTGCCCCATACTGACTTTGTTGAAGGGTGAGGTGATGAGTTTTTAAATCAGTAGCTCCATTCACTAGTAAATTTCCCTGTAAAGAAGATTGAGGTACAACTTCATTACCTGTTCTGCTTAAGGTCACAGGCTTTGGAGCTTTGTGGCCCAATCTGATTCTATTTCCTGTCTTTGCCCATTTCTACCTCCAAGCATCACATATCATCCAAAGACCATTTAGCTAGGGAAGCAGACATGATAGAAACTTGATCAGAGAATAACTGAGAATTACATAAACATAAAAGATTGTATCCCTGTGTGAACACAATGGGATGGAGAGTCGCTATACTAATCTCTTGGGAAAAGGCAACAATGATTAAGCTGATGAACAAAGGGAAATGAAAGTATCATATAACTTACATTTTTCTTATCTCAGTGTGAGAAAAATCAGTCTCTCTAATTTGGATAATTTTTGAAAAGCTACCCAGGACCCCCAGTCAGCCACACACATTCAATGCCAGCTGGTATTAGTCACTTAAAGGTTTCTTTTCCTTGTACCCAGAACTTTGCTGAAGAACCTCAAAACATGTTTTCAGTTTATAAGCCCATGAATGAGAGGTAGCCTGGCTCCTGTATACAGTTCTGCAAACAGCACACTTTGCTACTTTGATAGAGTAATATGAATGTCAGGGTCCAAATCTCCCATCAAGGGAAATAGTAGCTGAGGGAAGCTGACTATCCATGCATGCATGCTTAGTTACTCAATTGTGTCCGACTCTCTGTGACACAATGGAATGTAGCCCACCAGGCTCCTCTGTCCAAGGGGATTAAGGATGAACCCAGGTCTCCTGCATTGCAGGTGGATGCCTTACCACCTGTGCCACCGGAGAAGCTCAAGAATACTGGTGTGGGTAACCTATCTCTTCTCCTGGGGAATCTTCCTGACTCACAATGCTCTATGAGATGATGCCTTGCAATGGCTTTGATTCCACGTCCCTGCAGAACTCTGCTGAGTCCCCACTCCTTTCTGTTTTTATTTTTGCAGGGAGACTCTCTGGATGAGCGTTCATTAGAGCAGTTGAGAAATCTCAGGTAAAAAAGTGTGTTACCATATAACTCTGATAACATTTTGACATAGCATGACATGGCAAGGTGGCTGAACAAATAGAAGGAATGCATCTTCATTAATTTTTGATAATGACAAAGTAAAAGTAACTATGAATAATATGTATTCAAGTCCTTAAGCCTTACATTTGACACAAAAACATTTTGGTAACTGGCTTTAGGATGATGTAGAAAAGAAAAAATCTAATTTACAGACAAATAAATCTGGCATTATAGAAATAAAGTGTGAAAAAAAATATTGATCTACTATCACTTGATTAACTTGGGGATATAAGTTCTCTGCAGACCCAGAGTATATAAACAAAATGAAATCCAGTTTTTCATTGAAATTTGGTTGACTGTTATTTAATATAATAGTATAAATATTGATTTATACCAGATGCAAAAAGAAAAAAGTACTATAGGGTAAGCGTGTCCTCAACACCTAAACAAACACATATAAATTAAACACTGGAAGTTTAATTTGTACCTTTCAATGGATGTCTCACAATAAATCTGACACTAGATGATGGCTGTAGGTGTATTTCAACTTTGGGAAAAAATTATTGGAGTAGATAGAATAATTTTGTAAAGGCACTAAACCAATATATAATGCTACTTTTGGGCTTCCCAGGTTAAGTGGTAAAAAGAATCCACCTGCCAAGCAGGAGACACCTAATAAGCAGGAGATGAGGGCTCATTACCTGGTTTGGGAAGATCCCTGGAGAAGGAAGTGGCAACCCACTCCAGTATTCTTGCCTGGGGAATCCTATAGACAGAGGAGACTTATGGGCCACAAAGAGTCCATGGGGTCACAAAGAGTTAAGACACAACTTGAACGACTTTACAGCGGCAGCAACAGAAATACTACTTATATGACTGGCTAAACCTTAAGAGATATTTACTACACCTTCAAGGAAACTTCTTAATCAAAATTTTAGATTATCAAGCTCTAGAGTTAAGAACTTTTTAGGCCTGGATAGAGTAAGACTTTATAAGGAACTACCAAATAATTACTTTACTAGTGTGTGAGCTGAGTGCTCGCTAGTAAAGTAATGCTCAAAATTCTCCAACCAGGCTTCAGCAATACATGAATTGTGAAATTCCAGATGTTCAAGCTGGTTTTAGAAAAGGCAGAGGACCCAGAGATCATTGCCAACATCTGCTGGATCATTAAAAAAGTAAGAGAGTTCCAGAAAAATATCTACTTCTGCTTTATTGACTATGCCAAAGCTTTTGACTGTGTGAATCACAATAAAATGTAGAAAATTCTGAAAGAGATGGGCATACTAGATCACCTGATCTGCCTCTTGAGAAACTTAATGCAGGTCAGGAAGCAACAGTTAGAACTGGACATGGAACAACAGACTGGTTCCAAATAGGAAAAGGAGTGCATCAAGGTTGTATATAGTGACCCTGCTTCTTTAACTTCTATGCAGAGTACATCATGAGAAATGCTGGACTGGAGGAAGCACAAGCTGGAATCGAGATTGCCGGGAGAAATATCAATAACCTCAGATATCCAGATGACACCACCATTATGGCAGAAAGTGAAGAGGAACTAAAAAGGCTCTTGATGAAAGTGAAAGTGGAGAGTGAAAAAGTTGGCTTATAGCTCAACATTCAGAATACGAAGATCATGGCATCTGGTCCCATCACTTCATGGCAAATAGATGGGAAAACAGTGGAAACTGAGAGATTTGGGGGGACTCCAAAATCACTGCAGACGGTGATTGCAGCCATGAAAGTAAAAGACACTTACTTCTTGGAACGAAAGTTATGACCAACCTCAGTTCAGTTCAATTCAGTTGCTCAGTCGTGTCCAACCCTTTAAGACCCCATGAATCGCAGCACGCCAGGCTTCCCTGTCCATCACCATCTCCCAAAGTTCACTCAGACTCACGTCCATCGAGTCAGTTATGCCATCCAGTCATCTCATCCTGGGTCATCCCCTTCTCCTCCTGTCCCCAATCCCTCCCAGCATCAGAATCTTTTCCAAAGAGTCAATACTTCGCATGAGCTGTCCAAGTACTGGAGCTTCAGCTTTAACATCATTCCTTCCAAAGAACACCCAGGGCTGATCTTCAGAATGGAGTGGTTAGATCTCCTTGCAGTCCAAGGGACTCTCAAGAGTCTTCTCCAACACCACAGTTCAAAAGCATCAATTCTTCAGCACTCAGCCTTCTTCACAGTCCAACTCTCACATCCATACATGACCACAGGAAAAACAATAGCCTTGCCTAGATGGACCTTAGTCGGCAAAGTAATGTCTCTGCTTTTGAATATACTATCTAGGTTGGTCATAACTTTTCTTCCAAGGAGCAAGCGTCTTTTAATTTCATGGTGTAGCCACCATCTGCAGTGATTTTGGAGCCCAAAAAAATAAAGTCTGACACTGTTTCCACTGTTTCCCCATCTATTTCCCATGAAGTGATGGGACCAGATGCCAAGATCTTCATTTTCTGAATGTTGAGCTTTAAGCCAACTTTTTCACTCTCCTCTTTCACTTTCATCAAGAGGCTTTTTAGCTCCTCTTCACTTTCTGCCATAAGGGTGCTGTCATCTGCATATCTGAGGTTATTAATATTTCTCCCAGCAATCTTGATTCCAGCTTGTGTTTCTTCCAGTCCAGCGTTTCTCATGATGTACTCTGCATAGAAGTTAAATAAGCAGGGTGACAATATACAGCCTTGACATACTCCTTTTCCTATTTGGAACCAGTCTTTGTTCCATGCCCAGTTCTAACTGTTGCTTCCTGACCTGCATACAGATTCCTCAAGAGGCAGGTTAGGTGGTCTGGCATTCCCATCTCTTTCAGAATTGTCCACAGTTTATTGTGATCCACATAGTCAAAGGCTTTGGCATAGTCAATGAAGCAGAAATAGATGTTTTTCTGTACCTCTCTTGCTTTTTCCATGATCCAGCAGATGTTGGCAATTTGATCTCTGGTTCCTCTGCCTTTTCTAAAACCAGCTTGAACATCAGGGAGTTCACGGTTCATGTATTGCTGAAGCCTGGCTTGGAGAATTTCGAGCATTACTTTACTAGCATGTGAGATGAGTGCTATTGTGAGGTAGTTTGAGCTTTCTTTGGCATTACCTTTTTTTGAGATTGGAATGAAAACTGACCTTTTCCAGTCCTGTGGCCACTGCTGAGTTTTCCAAACTTGCTGGCATATTGAGTGCAGCCCTTTCACAGCATCATCTTTCAGGATTTGAAACAGCTCAACTGGAATTCCATCACCTCCACTAGCTTTGTTCATAGTGATGCTTTCTAAGGCCCACTTGACTTCACATTCCAAGATGTCTGGCTCTAGATTAGTGATCACATCATCATGATTATCTGGGTTGTGAAGATCTTTTTTGTACAGTTCTTCTGTGTATTCTTGCCACCTCTTCTTAATATCTTCTGCTTCTGTTAGGTCCATACCACTTCTGTCCTTTATCGAGCCCATCTTTGCATGAAATGTTCCCTTGGTATCTCTAATTTTCTTGAAGAGATCTCGAGTCTTTCCCATTCTGTTCTTTTCCTCTATTTCTTTGCATTGATCACTGAAGAAGGCTTTCTTATCTCTTCTTGCTATTCTTTGGAACTCTGCATTCAGATGCTTATATCTTTTCTTTTCTCCTTTGCTTTTTGCCTGTCTTCCTTTCACAACTATTTGTAAGGCCTCCCCAGACAGCCATTTTGCTTTTTTGCATTTCTTTTCCATGGGGATGATCTTGATACCTGTCTCCTGTGCAATGTCACAAACCTCATTCCATAGTTCATCAGGCACTCTATCTATCAGATCTAGGCCCTTAAATCTATTTCTCACTTCCACTGTATAATCATAAGGGATATGATTTAGGTCATACCTGAATGGTCTAGCGGTTTTCCCTACTTTCTTCAATTTAATTCTAAATTTGGCAATAAGGAGTTCATGATCTGACCCACAGTCAGCTCCTGGTCTCATTTTTATTGACTGTATAGAGCTTCTCCATCTTTGGGTGCAAAGAATATAATGAATCTGATTTCGGTGTTGACCATCTGGTGATGTCCATGTGTAGAGTCTTCTCCTATGACCAGTGCATTCTCTTGGAAAAACTCTATTAGTCTTTGCTCTGCTTCATTCCATATTTCAAGGCCAAATTTGCCTGTTACTCCAGGTGTTTCTTGACTTCCACCTTTTGCATTCCAGTCCCCTATAATGAAAAGGACATCTTTTTTGGGTGTTAGTTCTAAAAGATCTTGTAGGTCTTCATAAAACCGTTCAACTTCAGTTTCTTCAGTGTTACTGGTTGGGGCATAGACTTGGATAACTGTGATATTGAATGGTTTGCCTTGGAGACGAACAGAGATCATTCTGTCATTTTTGAGATTGCATCCAAGTACTGCATTTCGTACTCTTTTGTTGACCATGATGGCTACTCCATTTCTTCTGAGGGATTCCTGCCTGCAGTAGTAGATGTAATGGTCATCTGAGTTAAATTCACCCATTCCAGTCCATTTTAGTTCGCTGATTCCTAGAATGTCGACGTTCACCCTTGCCTTCTCTTGTTTGACCACTTCCAATTTGCCTTGATTCATGGACCTGACATTCCAGGTTCCTATGCAATATTGCTCTTTACAGAATCGAATCTTGCTTCTATCACCAGTCAGATCCACAGCTGGGTGTTGTTTTTGCTTTGGCTTCATCCCTTCATTCTTTCTGGAGTTATTTCTGCACTGATCTCCAGGAGCATATTGGGCACCTAATGACCTGGGGAGTTCCTCTTTTGGTATCCTATCATTTTGCCTTTTCCTACAGTTCATGGGGTTGTCAAGGCAAGAACACTGAAGTGGTTTGCCATTCCCTTCTCCAGTGGACAACATTCTGTCAGGCCTCTCCACCATGACCCGCCCGTCTTACATTGCCCCACAGGCATGTCTTGGCTTCATTGAGTTAGACAAGGCTGTGGTCCTAGTGTGATTAGATTGACTAGTTTTCTGTGAGTATGGTGTCAGTGTCTCTGCCTTCTGATGCCCTCTTGTAACACTTACTGTCTTACATGGGGTTCTTTTACCTTGGCGTTGGGTATTTCTTCACGGCTGCTCCAGCAAAGCCCAGCTGCTGTTCCTTACCTTGGACGAGGGGTATCTCCTTACCGCCGCCATTCCTGACCTTCAACGTGGGATGGCTCCTCTAGGCCCCCCTGCGCTGCGCAGCCACCACTCCTCGGGTTGCTCCCC
Source organism: Capricornis sumatraensis (assembly GCF_032405125.1). Lineage (NCBI taxonomy): Eukaryota > Metazoa > Chordata > Mammalia > Artiodactyla > Bovidae > Capricornis > Capricornis sumatraensis. Next base: position 18,022,121 of record NC_091081.1, on the reverse strand, counting down.
CCTGCCGCCAGCCCTGGCCTCGGGCGCGAGGTGGCTTCTCCTGGCAGCCCCTGATTTCGGACGCAGGGTGTCTCCTCCTGGCCGCCACTCAAGGTCTGCACTCAAGGGTAAATAATTTACCAGAGCCTTAACAACTAGGGCAAGCACAGCAGGATAGCTGGAGCCCCATGACCAACCTAGACAATATATTAAATAGCAGAGACATTATTTTGCCAACAAAGGTCCATCTAGTCAAGGCTATGGTTTTTCCAGTAGTCATATATGGATGTAAGAGTTGGACTGTGAAGAAAGCTGAGCACAGAAGAATTGATGCTTTTGAATTGTGGTGTTGGAGAAGACTCTTGAGAGTCCCTTGGACTGCAAGGAGATTCAACCAGTCCACCCTAAAGGAGATCAGTCCTGGGTGTTAATTGGAAGGACTGATGCTGAGACTGAAACTCCAATACTTTGGCCACCTGATGTAAAGAGCTGACTCATTTGAAAAGACCCTGATGCTGGGAAATATTGAGGGCAGAAGGAGAAGGGGATGACAGAGGATGAGATGGTTGGATGTCATCCCCGACTCAACGGATATGGGTTTCGATGGACCCCAGGAGCTGGTGAAGGACAGATAAGCCTGGTGTGCTGCAGCTCATGGTGTCACAAAGAGTTGCACACAACTGAGCAACTGAACTGAACTGAACCAAATAATATTTAGATAGTAATCATTTGACATTACAATAATGTTTAAAATTAATGTATGAGTAAGAAAAATATTTGTGTATTGCTAATTAAGAGTATGATTTAGCCATTCATCATTGGTATGATATATTCAAAATTTGGGCTTCCCTTGTGACTCAGATGAAAAAGAAACTGTCTGCAATGCAGGAGACCCAGGTTCTATTCCTGGGTTGGGAAGATCCCCTGGAAAAGAGAAAGGCTACCCACTCTAGTATTCTTGCCTGGAGAATTCCATGGACAGAGGATGGTGGGCTACAGTCCATGGGATCACAAAGACTCAGACATGACTGAGCGACTCACACTTTCACTCCAACTTTCATTCAAAGTTTATTCCTTCAAACCAAATGTGTCAATTTTTTTAAAAATCAGTAATTCTATTCTTCTACAGTGACACTGAATAATATATTCATGACATAAGTATAATCATGGATTGTTTCATCACATCACAAATAGGAATAAATATAAAAGAAAGGAAAGGAAATGTGATAGTCTTCATTAAAGTTAACAATGAGGCTTCATCAAAAGACATAATTAAGAAAATGAATAGGCAAACCAAAGGCTGGAGAAAACATTCTCAAAAGATATACTTGACATATTTTTCTGGGACATACCAAGAAAACTTACAAGTCATTAATAATGTGAAGCTTAAAAAAATAGTCAAGAATTGGAATATATATTTTCAGAGGAAGACAAACGATTGATGATTACATGAAAAGATATTCAATATCACTAGAAAAATGTATATTAAAACTCACATTGAAATATCATTACACAAACAGTGAAATTACTAAAATGAAAACAATTAACAGTTCCAAGTGTTGAAAGAATGTGAAGTAACTGAAAATCTTCTGTGTTGATAGCAGGAGTGTAAAATGGCATAATCACTTTCTATAAAGGTTTCATAATTTCTTTAAAAATTAAGCATGTGTCTACCATAAGACTCAGCAATTCCACTCCTAAATATTTTCTAAAAACAAATGAAAGCATACATCCGCAGAAAAGGACTTTCACAAGAGCTCTTTTATCATCATAATAATTTTTTAACACTGATTTGATCATTTGGATAAATGAGGTGGTGTGCATGTGCTAAGTCGCTTTGGTCGTGTCTGACTCTTTCCAAACCTATGGACTGTAGCCCACCAGGCTCCTCTGTAAATGGGATTTCCCAAGCAAGAATCCTGGAGTGGTTGCCATTTCCTAACACAAGCTTCCACTCAATGGGAAACACACCTATTTAAAACTAGTTGTTTCAGAAAATAGAGTTCCCTACCCTGATCTAAACAAAACAGAAAACAGTTTTGAAGGTACTCTGGGCTCCAATCTCAATTTAAAGTTTTATGTTACAAAGATTTTCCAAATTCATAATTGAAAGGCCCTTTTAGTTTGGTTCATATGTGTTACTTTTAATTTTCTAAATGCATTTCACCAGCCAATAATGTACGAAGGAAGAAAATATATCCTTCAGAAAACAAAGGCACATAAGAAAATAATAAAAATAAAAGGAAATGGTTAATAATGTGTGCTGTGTGCTTAGTCACTCAGTTGTGTCTGACTCTTTTGCAACTCACTGGATTGTGGCCCACTAGGCTCCTCAGTCCATGGGCTTTCCAGGCAAGAATACTGGAGCGGGTTGTCATTTCCTTCGCCAGGAATCTTCCCAACCCAGAGATCGAACTCACATCTCTTGTGTCTCCTGCACTGCAGGTGGATTCTTTACCTGCTGAGCCATAATAATACTCTATTTTAAATATTTATTGTCTCTCCTCTTCCACAGAATTGCGAGCTTTTATTCTTTCTCCTTCTGGGAAAAAAGATAGTTTCATTAGTTGGAAAGGCAATTATGTTTTCCAAAATATTCTCTGGAGAGTGATAGTCTGTCCTTGGTCACAGGAGCTGTGGTTAATTTTCCAGGAGGGATGATGACACATCACTGTACTAGATTAAGCTGGCCTGACAGTCTCAGTTTAAGTAATTCACTATGTAACATTTCCATCCCAAGGAGTAGCAGTGTTTCCTCTCCCTCAGCCAAAAGCCTCCTCAGGAGGGAGCTACTTCTGACCTGCCAAAGGTTTAGCAGCTTCAGGCATTCTCCAGGAAATTGCCTAATAACCTCATTATGACAAGTGACATTTAATAGTGACAAAGTCATCGATCAAGAGATGTGTTACAAGTTGTATACTCTTCGGGTAGAGATAAAGCAAACACACCTCTGTCATTCAACATGACCATAAATTTGGGTGACCAACTCTTCATTCCTGCACAAGAAACAGTTTCATCATTAATTCTGCAGAACAGCTAGATGGGCAATGTGGAGATTAAACTAGTCTATTTTCCCATAAGTGCTAGTTATCTTTCCCCAATAAGAGGAAGAATTAACATTTATGGAAAGCTTAGCCCCATTGCTAAGCATCTAATATAAATGATCTCATCAATTTTCCCCTCTATAAATGAAGAAACATACCTAAGAAGTTTAAAGTTGTCTGAGGTCACCCAGTTAATAGGTACTGGAGCCCAGGAATTATCCTTAGGACTGATTTGATGTTCAAACTCTCTAAAACCAAATACTGCATTTTCTCCCTGCCCCTTTAAATTACATGGGAAAAGATCTTCATGAGTGAGCCACTTATGGAGCAAAGAAAAACACATTTGGAATAATACTTTATCAGGGAATCCATTTAGAAGTGTTTACTGAAAATCTCCTTCATGCATTTCAGAAGAGCCTAATTTTTGTTACCTGCAAAAAATGACAGCAGACAAAGGGCATACACATTCAGAAACTAAGATGCACCTCTTCAAAACGGGAATGCTGCAGTAAAAAATGCTAAATGTGCAAACAGCTAAAACTAAAGAGGAGAAAACATTGCACTATAAAAACTAAAAGAAAAGAACAGCTTCTGAAAATCAGCTAACAATGCTGCTCAGACATCAATGATATTTAACTATAGAGTACAGACTAGATCCATTATGCTACTGACAGACTTGTGCTTTAAAATTCATTAAATTCAAAGGACTCAAATTCATGTGAATCAACATTCACAGTGATATCAAAGGAAATGAGCAAATTGCAAACAAAAAAGACAATTTAGCAATATTAACTACTGACTTTCTGACAGAAAGTTAGTCTGAAAAATTAACAGAAAAATAGAGCTGTTACTGCAAACATCTAGATGAAAAGTAAAAAATTCAATTAATAAATTTTTGGTCTATATGATGCCTGACAGGTTTAATAAGCTAATGTATCAATTCATCAAAAACAAAAGAAAAAGAGGGAAAAGCATGTTTTTTTTTCTATTTCCTTATGGAAAAGCATGCTATAAACGATTGGTAATAACAAAACAGACTTGAAGAAAGTATGGTTGCAACAAATTTGACAATACAGGTCTTAGGAAACAATTTAGTTTTCTAAATTTCAGTTATTTTCCAAAAGACTCAGTGATCTAGAACTCAGAGTTTATTTCCACCAATTCTGCTTAAATTTTGTCTAAAGAGTTACTAATCCCAAGATATTGATTAAAAATTATTTATAGTATAAAATCACAAATGGGCTTAGGTAACTACAAGGAAAGACAAAAAGATTAGTCATTTTGATGTCTAAGGTCTGTCAGAGCAAAAACTGCACCAAACACTCAAACGGGTAAGGGAGAATTTCTTCAAGTTTGCTGTTGTAGGAGAGACCAGAACCAAAATCTGAACTTAACCCAGCTCAAGCAAACAGTGAGAGGATTTTTAAACCCACGGAGATCCAACCAGTCCATTCTGAAGGAGATCAGCCCTGGGATTTCTTTGGAAGGAATGATGCCGAAGCTAAAACTCCAGTACTTTGGACACCTCATGCAAAGAGTTGACTCATTGGAAAAGACTCTGATGCTGGGAGGGATTGGAGGCAGGAGAAGGGGACGACAGAGGATGAGATTGCTGGATGGCATCACCGACTCGATGGATGTGAGTTTGAGTGAACTCCGGGAGCTGGTGATGGACAGGAAGGCCTGGCATGCTGCGATTCAAGGGGTCGCAGAGAGTCAGACAGGACTGAGCAACTGAACTGAACTGAAGAATCAAGTCCTGTGTGTTTGCTAATCTCTTAACATAATGGAAAACAACAACTTTGTATCTTCATGACAGGAGCTAGTTTTAGAATTTCCAGCAAGGTACCCACCAGAAGTTAGGCTCTTACCCTCCCACAGAACTAGAAGATAAATAAAACTGGCAAGAGGCTTAAATATGTCTCAAAGGGCAGAGAAATAATTTGTAATTATAAGTTTAATTTTAAAATCTTTTAATTTTTTAATTCACTCATTTATTTTACTTTACAATATTGTATTGGTTTTGCCTTACATTGACTTGAATCTGTCACGGGTGGACATGTATTCCCCATCCTGAAACCCCCTCCCACCTCCCTCCCCATCCCATCCCTCTGGGTCATCCCAGTGCACCAGCCCCTAGCACCCTGTATCATGCATTGAACCTGGACTGGTGATTCGTTTCACATATGATAATATACATATTTCAATGCCATTCTCCCATATCATCCCACCCTCATCCTCTCCCACAGAGTCAAAAAGACTGTTAAATACATCTTTTACTATCTTGCATACAGGGCTATCATTACCATCTTTCTAAACTCCATATATATGCATTAGTAGAGTATACTGTATTGGTGTTTTTCTTTCTGGCTTACTTCACTCTGTATAATAGACTCCAGTTTCATCCACCTCATCAGAACTGATTCAAATGTATTCTTTTAATGGCTGAATAATATTCCATTGTGTATATGTACCATGGCTTTCTTATCCATTCATCTGCTGATGGACATCTAGGTTGTTTCCATGTCCTGGCTATTATAAACAGTGCTGCGATGAACATTGGGGTACATGTGTCTCTTTCAATTCTGGTTTCCTCGGTGTGTATGCCCAGTAGTGGGATTGCTGGGTCATAAGGCAGTTCTATTTCCAGTTTTTTAAGGAATCTCCACACTGTTCTCCAAAGTGGCTGTACTAGTTTGCATTTCCACCAACAGTGTAGGAGGGTTCCCTTTTCTCCACACCCTCTCCAGCATTTATTGCTTGCAGATTTTTGGATCGCAGCCATTCTGACTGGTGTGAAGTGGTACCTCATTGTGGTTTTGATTTGCATTTCTCTAATAATGAGTGATGTTGAGCATCTTTTCATGTGTTTGTTAGCCATCCATGTGTCTTCTTTGGAGAAATGTCTATTTAGTTCTTTGGCCCATTTTTTGATTGGGTCGTTTATTTTTCTGGAATAGAGCGGCATAAGTTGCTTGTATATTTTTGAGATTAGTTGTTTGTCAGTTGCTTCATTTGCTATTATTGTCTCCCATTCATAAGGCTGTCTTTTCACCTTGCTTATATTTTCCTTTGTTGTGCAGAAGCTTTTAATTTTAATTAGATCCCATTTGTTTATTTTTGCTTTTATTTCCAGAATTCTGGGAGGTGGATCATAGAGGATCCTGCTGTGATTTATGTCAGAGAGTGTTTTGCCTATGTTCTCCTCTAGGAGTTTTATAGTTTCTGGTCTTACATTTAGATCTTTAATCCATTTTGAGTTTATTTTTGTGTGTGGTGTTAGAAAGATTTGTATGGAAATACAAAAAACCTCGAATAGCCAAAGCAATCTTGAGAAAGAAGAATGGAACTGGAGGAATCAACTTGCCTGACTTCAGGCTCTACTACAAAGCCACAGTCATCAAGACAGTATGGTACTGGCACAAAGACAGAAATATAGATCAATGGAACGAAATAGAAAGCCCGGAGATAAATCCACACACATATGGACACCTTATCTTTGACAAAGGAGGCAAGAATATACAATGGAGTAAAGACAATCTCTTTAACAAGTGGTGCTGGGAAAACTGGTCAACCACTTGTAAAAGAATGAAACTAGATTACTTTCTAACACTGGCCCATTTTTTGATTGGGTCTTTTATTTTTCTGGAATTGAGCTGCAGGAGTTGCTTGTATATTTTTGAGATTATCTTTTTCTGTTGCTTCATTTGCTATTATTTCTCCCATTCTGAAGGCTGTCTTTTCACCTTGCTTACAGTTTCCTTTGTTGTTCAGAAGCTTTTAATTTTAATTAGGTCCCATTTGTTTATTTTTGCTTTTATTTCCAATATTCTGGGAGGTGGGTCAGAGAGGATCCTGCTGTGATTTATGTCAGAGAGTGTTTTGCCTATGTTCTCCTCTAGGAGTTTAATAGTTTCTGATTGTACATTTAGATCTTTAATTCATTTTGAGATTATTTTTAGAAAGTGTTAGAAACACTTTAGAAAGTGTTCTTGTTTCATTCTTTTATAAGTAGTTGACCAGTTTACCCAGCACCACTTGTTAAAGAGATTGTCTTTTCTCCATTGTATATTCTTGCCTCCTTTGTCAAAGATAAGGTTTCCATAGGTGTGTGGATTTATTTCTGGGCTTTCTATTTCATTCCATTTATCTATATTTCTGTCTTTGTGCCAGTACCATACTGTCTTGATGACTGTGGCTTTGTAGTAGAGCCTGAAGTCAGGCAAGTTGATTCCTCCAGTTCCATTCTTCTTTCTCAAGACTGCTTTGGCTATTTGAGGTTTTTTTGTATTTCCATACAAATTGTGAAATTATTTGTTCTAGTTCTCTGAAAAATACCATTGGTCGCTTCATAGGGATTGCACTGAATCTATAGATTTCTTTGGGTAGTATACTCATTTTCACTATATTGATTCTTCCCATCCATGAGCACAGTATATTTTCCATCTATTTGTGTCCTCTTTGATTTCTTTCACCAGTGTTTTATAGTTTTCTATATAGAGGTCTTTTGTTTCTTTAGGTAGATATATTCCTAAGTATTTTATTCTTTTCATTGCAATGGTGTATGGAATTGTTTCCTTAATTTCTCTTCCTGTTTTCTCATTGTTAGTGTATAGGAATACAAGGGATTTCTGCATGTTAATTTTACATCCTGCAACTTTTCTATATTCATTGATTAGCTCTAGTCCTTTTCTGTGTAGTTTTCTTTTTTTGTGTGGCATCTTTGTCAGGTTTTGATATTAGGATGATGGTGGCCTCATAGAATTTATTTTTTTTTAATGTTATTTTTTTTCTTTAAAAAGCTTTTAATTTTTTTATAAAATTTCAAACAGTTACTTTCCATTTACAGTTACTACAAAATATTGGCTGTATTCTCCGTTGTTTGATACATCTTTGAGTCTATCTTACCCCCAATAGTTTGTGTCTCCCACTCTCCTATTCTTATATTGTCCCAACTCCTTTGTATCCACTGGTAACCACTAGTTTGTTCTCTATGAGTATTTTCTGTTAGATTCACTAGTTTGTTGAATTTTTTATATTTTAAATACAAGTGATATCATACAGTATTTATCTTTCTCTGTCTGACTTATTTCACTTCGTATAATGCCCTCTAAGTCCAACCATGTTGCCTCAAATGACAAAATTCTCATTCTTTTTTTGTGGTGGGTAGTATTGCATTGTATATATATGCCAAATAGTCTTGATCTATTCATCTGTTGATGGCATTTAGGTTGCGTCCATAGCTTATCAATAGCAAACAATGCTACTATGGACACTGGAATGTATTCATCTTTTAAAAGTAGTGTTTTTGTTTTCTTTGGATATATATAAAGAAGTGGAATTGCTGGGTCATATAGTGATTTGATTTAGTCTTTTGAGAAACCTCTATATTGTTTTCCACAGTGGCTCCACCAACTAATATTCCCACCAGGGTAAAAATATTCCTTTTTTTTTTTCTACTTTTTTTTTCACTTGCCCACATTTGTTATTTGTGGGTTTTTGTTCTTTTTTTAATGATAGTCATTCTGACATATATGAGGTGATATGTCATTGTATTCCCCTGATGTTTAGAATTGTTGAGCATCTTTTTATGTGCCTCTTGGCCATATGCATTTCCTCTTTCAAAAAAACATCTATTCAGCTCTTCTGCCCATTTTTAAATCAGTTGTTTATTTTTAGAACTCTGAAAACTGTGAGACACTGATGAGAGAAACTGGAGATAACATAAACATATGGAAAGATATACTCTGTTCTTAGACTGAAAGAATCAATACTGCTAAAACATACCTAAGGGAATTTACAGATTCTGTGTAATCCCTCTCAAAATACCAGTGTCATTGTTCACAGAACTAGAAAAAAGAATTTTAAAATGTACATGGAAACACAAAAGACCCTGAATAATCAAAGCAATCTTGAGAAAGAAGAACAGAGCTAGAAGAATCATGCACCCTAGCTTCAGACTATACAACAAAGCTATACTATAGTAATTAGTATAGCTAATTACAGACTATACAGTAATTAAAACATTATGGTACTGGCACAAAAACAAGACACAGATCAATGGGACAGGACAGAGAACCCAGAAACAAGTTATCTAAGCTAAATGTGTAACTAAACCAAACTTGGGTCCATTCACCATATACAGTAAATCCAATCTACTCACACTGAGTTGTGGTGAACAGAACTGCAGCATTTATTGCAGGGCACCAAGCCCGGAGTCGGGGATAGCTCATGCTCAAAAAGTCAACACTTCCCACTGGATTTCAGCAAAGCATTTTAAAAAGCAAGGTAAGGGAGGGGAGTCCCAAGATCTATTAAAGCTCATGCATCATTGGTTAATCATGAGGTCATAGGGCAGTGTCACAGGCATTAACATCATCAATCTTTAGGCTCCAGTAGGCCTGGGTGTTATGGCCTCATGGTCATCAAGCAGTTAACATTTTCCATTTGGTGGGGGTCAGATACTATTATCTAGGTACTTCAGAGAGGAGTTTAAGCAGAGGATATGGGGGAGAGGCCTGTCCTGAGATGGCCTCATGGTATTCTACAAGTTTTCTAAGCAAAGGGAATTGAAGGCTTAGAGTCAGGAAGCAGCCTGTTGAATTAAGCTGAGGAACATTTAGTCTATCTTAGTAAGTCCTAGAGCTAGAAACTCTCCTATAAAATACAGGATCTAGTAAAATCATTGCATCTGGTTCCATCACTTCATGGCAAATAGAAGGAGAAGAAGTGGAAGTAGTGACAGATTTTATTTTCTTGGGCTCCAAAATCACTGAGGATGGTGAGTGCAGTCACAAAATTAATTAAAGACACTTGCTTCTTAGAAGAAAAGCTATGACAAATATAGACAGCATATTAAAAAGCAGAGGCATCACTTTGCTGACAAAAGTCCGTATAGTCAAAGCTATGTTTTTCAAATAGTCATGTACAGTTGTAAGAATTGAACCAAAGAATTGATGCTTTTGAATTGTGGCTGGAGAAGACTCTTAAGAGTCCCTTGTACAACAAGGAGATCAAACCAGTCAATACTAAAGAAAATCAACCCCCATTTGATACTCATTTGAAGGACTGATGCTGAAATCAAGGCTCTAATATTTTGGCCACCTGATGGAAAGAGCTGACTTTGAATTGGAAAAGACTCTGATGATGGGAAAGATTGAGAGAAAGAGGAGAAGGGGGTGGCAGATATCACTGACTCAATGGACATAAGTTTGAACAAACTCCAGGAGATAGTGAAGGACAGGTAGGCCTGGCCTGCTCCAGTCCATGGGGTCACAAAGAGTTGGACACAACTTAGCAACTGAACAACAACAAGATAAGTTATAATCACTGGTCTTTGATTAGGGAGACAGCCTAAGAACCAAATGTTTCCCAATAATAGGCTCTAAAGCCTCTAAGAAGGCAATGATGATATATTGTAGGCAATTATGACTTAGTTTTTGACTATGCTTTGAATTTGGGGTTGGGCCAATGGCATGAAAATGCATTTTCAAAAAGTAACCAGTTATCAGTGGCATTAATGGGTGTTTCAGTTTCACCTCTGGTCTTATTTTCTATTTCCTGCTCTAACTATTGCCAGTCTCTTCCTGCATTCACTCTTACTACCACTCTAGCTTTGGTATTTGCATTTGAATCCTTTGATCTGAGATATGAAACTAATCACAGAAAGCTTCCATTTTTCCTTCTCTTTGTCCACTCCTACAATAAACCATATGACTATGTGAATTGATTCCAAGGACTAACCATTACACCAAGGCTACAATAAATGCAAATAGTCTCTATCGAAATGTGAAATCAGAAATTGGTTTTGTGGGTTGATGGATAAGCAGAGTTCATGAACAGAAGGATAAGCTAATGACAAGCAAAAGCAATTTGGGCTGACACCTGGCAAATGTACTGTGTGTTTTTTTGAATGATCACATCTATAGCTAGAAATTAAGGCCCCAATATAAAATTGATAGCATAAATGCCAACTGAAAAAGAGGTTTTTAGCAATGTATTAGCATCATAGTTGACCCTCAAAATGCATGGATGGTAATGAAATTGGAATAACACTAAGAGACCAGCATATTTTCAACCTGAAATAGTTTTGTCTTAGTTAAGTGACAGAGATGGCCAACACACAGCATCATCATTCTCATGTCTCATCATTGCCAGAATTCTCCCGATTTTCACTCTACCTTAATAATTTTCATCTAGTATTAAAGACTATAGTATCATTCCATATAAAAGAGGTAAATGCCAAAATCTTTTCTGTAACCTGCTCTCTTTAGTCACTTGCTTTAGTCTCTTTCCTTTAAGTCTACAAATATACTCAGAATTCCCATCTTTAAAACTTTTACTTGAGCATGTTACCTACCTACAAACTGCTATCTTGCTTATCTTCTTGACTTTACAACTAAAATTCTAAAAATGTATACCCCACTTTTTGCCTACCCCATCTCTACCATGTGCGCTCTTTAATCCACTGCTTCAGAAGTTGGTCTCCATTATTCTAGCAAGCCTTTCTAAGAGCTCACCAGTGACTTCTGATCCTGAAATCCAATGACCTTTTTTCTCAGACCTTATCTCTTTGAGCTTTAGATAGCATTTGACAAAGCTAACCAGTCACCTCTTCCTTATAAATATCTACTATTAGAAGAAAATTTTTCCATATTTGAAGTACTATCACTTGCAGTACCTAATTTTATTCTACTTTTAAAGACTTCAGAATCTCACAACTAATGACTGTTCGTTGATTCTTGGTCCAGTGCTACTGTCGTTATGTCATGCTGTTGAGATAGCATGGTTCCGTGACTAAGACCCCTCAAGCTCTGTAATCAGAACAAATTTCTCATTCTATTAACTCATTTTACCTTAAATTTTCACAGTTTTCTTATATGTGAAATGGGAATAACCGTGCCCACATCCTAAGATTATGGTTGGGATTATCATAATACATAAATAAAGACAAATAAAGACCCCTAACTAAATTCTGTCATACATAATACATAGTACATATGGCTGTTTTCATCTCCAAAACATTATCTACATTCTCAGCAATTTAGGCAAATAGCAACTCTTTGTCCTTAGAGAAAAACCAGAGATTAAAAAGAATTGGAGTTTGTAAGAGTTTGCACTCTGACTACTCTTCACTTTTCTCTCTACTTGTGTGACACTACATTATCCATAGTTCCTCCTGCTGTTTGCTTATTCCATCCCACTTAGGCTTTTTCTAGTGAATCTAATTCCTTCTTCTTCTTTTAGCTCATAGCCTAGCATCAGTCCTCAGCTGTCTATTATTTTCCATGCAATCTCTCTTATAGGTATCTAAAACTTCTCATTGTCCTTTGTACTCCCTCCTAAATTTCAATTTTATATCACTAACTGCTGGCAGTAAATCTCTGCTATGCAGTCAATGTCTCAAACAAACCTATAACCTAACTATTAATCAGATTCATCTTTAAAACTTGCCTATTTTTACACTGTGACCTGGCCTGATGCCCTAGAGGAGTTTCAGATTCAGCATTTACAAATCATAAACATACTTTTTTTCATATTCCCCAGGTCACAGATGAGTCCACCTCTACCTGACTTCTAAAGCCAGCAACCATATAGTTGTCTTCTATCCCTGCCTCTCCTCAACTCCTCTCTGTTACTTCCTTAATTTCAATTTCATCCCCCTAAACTTAATTCCAGTGTTCAACATTTCATACCTGAAATGCTAAATAAACAGAAACAAAACTCCTTTAAATCACCTTATCTGATATCCATTCTTCTGACTTCAAACCTGTCTTGCACCCTCACCATTTACAATGCATTTACTCTGTGCCAGCAAATTGATAATGTGCACATTTCATGTCATTGTCCATCCAACAGCTCATATTTATCTCTCCATTGCTTCATGATGGAGCAAGACACTGAGCACGTGTTCAAGTACATGCTTCATAAACAGAGTTCCATCTCCAAAGTAAAATTCTTGCAACCAGACTCCCCTGCCATTGTCTCCAGCTTTACAGCCAACAAGCAGTGCCACACACCTTTCAGATCTTTCATAGCTATGCCTTCATACATGCTATTCATTTGCTCAGACTGGACTTCCCCGCATTCCCCACGTTGTGTCTAGAAAAAGCCTAGCAATCCTTCAAAATTTTGCTATAAACAATGACTCCCTCACTTCAAAGCACTCACTATGAGCCTGGCCCTTTGTGCATTCAATCAATCTATTAGAGTCTCACCACAGTCTGTTGAAATAGGTCCTGTCATTATTCTCATCTTATAAATGTGAATACACAAACTTTGACACAGAGAGATATTGGTAGGGTTAAGATTCTAGTTTTATTTCAGCATGATCCCAAAGTTATCTGAACTATGCTGGCCCCGCAGCGTTGATCCTGTCTCCAGGGAAGCTGTTCACTCCACCCCCACCCCCACTATGGCCCATTCCCAACCATTTATCACTTCCTTTTTTGTAGCCTTCTGTACCTTGCCTGTGCTCATACTTTCTATAAAAGAACAACAATAATAGCTACAAATACTTATATATGTCTGGCAACTTCCAAAGTGATTTTACAGTGTATATTTTTCAATCCTCACAGTAACCGTATGAGAAGGAGTCTCTCATGATACCCAATTTTCAAACGGAAAAACTGAGGTATAGAAAAGCAATTCGTCCTAAGAAACACATAATCATAGTCCAGTGGGAATTTTGAGAAGAGAGCTGTCTTTTTTATCATTTTATCCCCAGAACGTAGAACACACATGTCCCTGGAAGGGACTCCACATATATTTATCAAATTGGCTATGCTTGCTTGTCACTGTCTACTAACCCTATCTGCCTCTGCAACTTCATTTCACAGCACACATATAATTCATGTATCGAGCATATACTCTGTGTTTAGTACTCTACAAGCATTTCACAAACAGTATCAAATTTAAAATTTAAATTCCATTTTATAATAAGGAGGCACAGACTCAAAGAGCTTTTTATACCACCCAAGATGGTTTGGGAGCCCCCAATTTTCTGGGCTAGAATGTTCTCCAATGACTAAGGATATTTCAGACCCAGGTATCCTCAGGGATCGTTTTCTAATTCTTTCATTTTCATCACCCGTTCTTCAGTTATTCAATTCAACCAAAAGGTTAATGCCTTATGAAAACTCAATATTAATTATTTTGTAATTTACCAAAATATAATATGAGATGAGCCTGATTGTTGTTATACTTGTTTTATTTATGTCTTTCTTCTGGAACTCAAGTTTAAGCCTCCTTAATGCAGGAATTATGTATAAACATCATTTTATCCATATAACATTTCATAATGCCTTGTAAATATTATTTGCTTATACTGACAGGGTATTAGATATAGATGGTACCTAAGAGTTTTTAATTCTCCTATAATCACTTTGAACACTGGCAATGTGATGCAATTTAAATATTTACATCAGGAAAAATGGTAAATCAATGTAATTAATTCATAAGACTTTTATGAGAGGAAAATGTAAATAAGATGTTTGACAGAGAACAAGGTTCAGCAGAGCTAGGTTGTCAAACAGATAACTTCTTCTCTCTTTTTTTTTTTTTTTTTGCCCTGTGGAGATACCATATATATTTCTGGTAAGTTCTATTTTTTCTCTGCAATATTTAGATAACTTTTTGAGACATCAATTAGTACATAATCTCTTAGTGAACATAACCACAAGTAAGCATGTTCATGGAATCATTATATAAAGCTTTGCATCTTCCATGAATAAAAATTTCCCTTCATATGCCCTTTCTTAGATAGTTATTTTTGGAAGAAAAAATTCAACCTCAGTAATTCCCAGTATCATCTGAGGAACAATCTTATAAAGATTTAAATGAGTTAAAAGATGTCACTGAAATCATCAAAATTTTATGTAGCTAAGTGATGTCCAAACACAATGGCCTTATAACAGATGAGAGCAGCATAAAAATTCTTTCCATTTTTCTTAGTTTTAATATAAAAGAATAGGCCCATTATCATGAGAAATAAAGGTTCTAGCATGAAAAGAATATAAGAATTCACCTCCAGAAAACTAAATCTCCCTGAGAATTAAATCAGAAAGAAAAACTGCTTGTAAATCATTTTAAATTCGAATTCATGATTTTGACTTAAAAAACCTTCAACTTCATCTATAAGAAACATGTAATTAAGAAACTATATTCTTCAATACTCTAAAATGATATTATTAATCACTTCACCATTTTTTTGTTTTTAGTTTTCTTTTTTAAATAAATTTATTTATTTTAATTGGAGGCTAATTACTTTACAATATTGTATTTGTTCTTCTATACTTCAACATGAATCCACCACGGGTGTACATGTGTTCCCCATCCTGAACCCCCCTCCTTCCTCCCTCCCCATACCATCCCTCTGGGTCATTCCAGTGTACCAGCCCCAAGCAGCCTGTATCCTGCATCAAACCTGGATTGGCGATTCGTTTCTTATATGATATTATACATGTTTCAATGCCATTCTTTCAAATCATCCCACCCTCTTCCTCTCCCACAGAGTCCAAAAGGCTGTTCTATTCATCTGTGTCTCTTTTGCTGTCTCACATACAGGGTTACCGTTACCATCTTTCTAAATTCCATATATATGCGTTAGTATACTGTATTGGTGTTTTTCTTTCTGGCTTACTTCACTCTGGATAATAGACTCCAGTTTCATCCACCTCATTAGAACTGATTCAAATGTATTCTTTTTAATGGCTGAGTAATACTCCATTGTGTATATGTACCATGGCTTTCTTATCCATTCATCTGCTGATGGACATCTAGGTTGCTTCCATGTCCTGGCTATTATAAACAGTGCTGCGATGAACACTGGGGTACACATGTCTCTTTCAACTCTGGTTTCCTCGGTGTGTATGCCCAGTAGTGGGATTGCTGGGTCATAAGGCAGTTCTATTTCCAGTTTTTTAAGGAATCTCCACACTGTTCTCCATAGTGACTGTACTAGTTTGCATTCCCACCAACAGTGTAAGAGGGTTCCCTTTTCTCCACACCCTCTCCAGCATTTATTGCTTGTAGACTTTTGGATCACAGCCATTCTGACTGGCATGAAATGGTACCTCATTGTGGTTTTGATTTGCATTTCTCTGATAATGAGTGATGTTGAGCATCTTTTCATGTGTTTGTTAACCATCTGTATGTCTTCTTTGGAGAAATGTCTATTTAGTTCTTTGGCCCATTTTATGATTGGGTCATTTATCTTTAAAGACTTTCTTTCCTCATAAGTATAAAATTTGTCCTAAATTTCTCTTAACTAGCTTAATAGTGTAGCCACTGAATTTTTAAAGCTGGAATCAATAGATTTTAAGTACTAACAGAATGCATGTGTTTGGTATGTGAATATCCCCAGTTATGAGGTGCTATCTAGTGAATAAATTACATTATGAAAGACAGTTTGAATTTTAACAAATAATAAGAATGTTAGAATTTTAACCTAAGAAGAAAGCAGGAACAAAGTAAATAGATAAAATAGAATTCACATGTTTAAACTACAGTCTGCTAGTACCTTGAGAAGTTTGAAAATGTATCTGATACATCTTTGGTAGTTTTGTACTTTTAATAGTAAGTTTTGAGTTTTGATAGTACTGATATGCTTTTGAGAGTTCTTTCATTGCTATTTTAGGGGATTTGGGTTGTCTTTAATCTACAGTACATGAAATATGTGGCACACTGAATTTGGGGAGAACAGAGGAAGCATATTTATTTGATGATATATAGCATATGGAAATGTGCTCTTCATTTGAAAAATTTATTGAAGCTTGTCAGTAGCTTACTTCTTTTGTTTATAGCCTACCTAACCTGTTGGGAAAGGGGTTTAACGGCCAGCCTGAGCAGATAAAGAATATACAAAAGTTCAGCCTGACTGGAGCTTAGAGTTATAATCAGTTCTGGCACACCACAGTGTCTTTTTGACATTGAGACTAAAAAAAAAATTATCCTCCAAAGTAGACTGAAAAAAATGATCTCTCCATTTCTTAAGTGTTTGAAATGCTACCAATGTGTTCACTTTTTTTTGTTTGTTTTGAGCTTTTTTCTTCATATGTTGTTCTCTCAAAAAGCAATTTTAGGGTCTTCATTAGCCCTATTTTCATGATCCCATCTGTTTATCTATATTGTGCTTAATTCTGATTTTAAATCCAAAGTCAGTTGACTGTTTTTCTGATTGTTCATTTAAACCATGTAATAAAGTTCTGTAGAAATTTTTCATAAATCAGATATTATTTTTAGTCCAGATACTCTCAGCTTTTATGAACAGAAGAATTATATGTGTAAATATACATATATATTTATTTATATACGCACATATGCACATATTTAAGTAAAATGGGATTTTTAATATTCAGTTTGAGATTAACATTTTAATTTTGAATTTAAAAAAATAGATGAGAAATGCAGAAAACAGATTTAATGGGAGCTTAGAATAATGTATGAGAAATTTCAAAGTTGTCATAAAAAGTGTGTCTTTAAACATTCCAGCATCTTCTCTGCCACTTAGAGCACTGCTCATCAATATTTCATTTTGATCAAATCATAGAATTTTTCATCCCAAAGTAACATCAGAAACTTACAACTGAGAGTGCCACTTCTTGAATTACCAAAATGTTCCAATGGCATATAAAATGAATGAATTCAAAGAGCAGAATAAAAAGATGTTTCTTTATAGTGAAGTTTGTTTTCCAGAAATTCTTTAGTTTTATCTGTAAATTGTTCTCTTTAAGTCAAAGAAAATCTGCCTGTACCATGGCACACTACATGTCTTTTTGTTTTCAAGATGTTCAGAAGATTCAAGTAAAATTTCACTGAACATTTAATTTTAACTTCATATGAGTAAATTATGTGTAATAATAGGTATACTTTAAATTACTAAATCTCTATGGAATTTAAAATAAATTTTGGGTTTAATTTTATTTTCTGTCTCTTTGAAAATTCACCAGTATTGAACTTTCAAAGTTTGGGACATACTTCCTCATTAAATTCAGCTTGGCAGTTCCTCCTAACATCAAAAGAATATTGCATTGCCTATATAGCTAACAATTACTACAATTGAATCTATATTCATATTCAATATAGAAAATTATAAATAGTGACATTTATATTTACTCTAGACATCCAAGTTCTTCAACATGAAAGTGTGTCAAGCGTTCACAGTACTTTCATAGATATAGCAGACTGAGGGAGATACCAAGCAGAGCTGATTCTATATAATTAGATAATTCAAACAATGCCCTCATTCCCACCTCACCCAGGGTATCTCATTTCAAAATGAAGTGAAGTGAAATGAAAGCGGATCAGTCGTGTCTGACTCTTTGCAACCCCAATGGACTATACAGCCCATGGAATTCTCCAGGCCAGAATACTGGAGTGGGTGGTCTTTTCCTTCTCCAGGGGATCTTCCCAACCCAGGGATCGAATCCAGGTCTCCCGCATTGCAGGCAGATTCTTTACCAGGTGAGCCACCAGGGAAGCCCAAAATATCTCTGCTGAAATTTCACCTTCATATTCATTTATCATTAACAAACTCTCCTGTCAACTGTAAATATACTCAGGAGATTTAGGTATCACTTATAAAGTAACATTTAAATCAATTCCTTTTTTAAAAAAGAGTTCTGGCAATTTCAGGGGCTAGCCACAACCAGTACTAGCCAACAAGTATTAGCTAAAAAATTAAAATATCCTCTGGAGCACAGACCTACCTGTGTTTTGAATTGGGCACAAGAGATTAACAAAAAAGCATGCATGAAGAAAAAGGAGCTGGAAAGACAGCAAATTAAACTTTACCTAATAGTGGCAAAGAACACTCCTGCCAATGCAGGAGAGAGAAGAGACGAGTTCAATCCCTGGATCGGGAAGATCCCCTGGAGGAGGAAATGGCAACCCACTCCAGTACTTTGCCTGAAGAATCCCATGGACAGAGGAGCCTGCTGGGCTACAGTCGAGGGGGTTACAAATAGTTGGACACAATTGAAGTGACGTAGCATGCACAGCACAAAAAGATCCTTGCAGTCAGATTTAATTATTTATATATATATATATATATATAAATTATATATTGTGAAATATTTGCCATGTTACCTTCTTTTCAAGAACTTTGCTAAAGAATAATCTTTTTTTGGTAAAAATAATATACATT
Source organism: Capricornis sumatraensis (assembly GCF_032405125.1). Lineage (NCBI taxonomy): Eukaryota > Metazoa > Chordata > Mammalia > Artiodactyla > Bovidae > Capricornis > Capricornis sumatraensis. The sequence goes on along the minus strand of NC_091081.1, from coordinate 18,002,954 downwards.
CTGTATTAGATTTGGAATGTCATAGTAAATCACAAAGAAAAGTGAACATTAAGAGAACATTATCTCATATATATCTTTATGTAGATGCAGAGCTAGAAACAAATAGAAAACAAAATTTTCAACTTATAAATAGTACTGTTTTATATAGACATTAATTTCACTTGAGATTCATAGATGAAAAATCTGAAGTGAAGCTAAGAAAACTGATAAACTTCAGATAGCATTTTAGATAAAATAATATTAATTTTTAGCAAAAGAATTTCTCCTAAAGATCTAAATAGTTTAATAGCAATTAGTAAATGAAATCTTCGTGTCTTAACACTATTTTTCAATTCTGGACATTATTAATATATCCTCTACTTAGAAAAAGAGATGAAGAAATGTAGCTACCACCCAAATATATTGTTTATTGTACTTATTCTTCAAATGCTCTTCCAACGATTTTTTAAATCTACTCCAATCACCCTCTCACTCCACCCACACCACTGGAAGCTATGTTAATGATCTTCACATTGCTAAATCCCATATTTAATTATTTGTCATTTTTCACATGAATCAACAGCAGCATTTAATGCAATCAATCCTTCCCTCCTGGAAACACGTCATTCAGTTGTTTTCAGGAACACCAGCCTTCATAAATGGTTCTTTTCTGTCTTCTGCGCTTGTTCCTTCACTTTGACCTTTTAACACTGTAGAGTTCTAAGGCTCAAGTGTTTGGATCTCCCTCTGTTTACACTCATTTCCACTTACATAGCTGTAAAACCAGTTATGTATGTGCTTTCTAATAACTCATGCCCTGTGCCTTTAAACTCATGTATCAAATTGTTTACTTGGACTACCATGCATCTAGATGTCTTCCAATATAACACGCCTCAAGCTAAACTTTCAACAGGCAAGAAAAACCAATAAATAATAAACAAGTAAATAAATAGAGCTTGTTGTTCCATGTGTTTTTCTTTTACATCCTCTCTTATAGACAGCATTAATTCCATCAAAAAAATCCCACCAGGTCTATACATATAATACATCCAAAATTTGGCTTCTACCGTGTCTATCACTGCTTTCACATGATCTACCATAATCTCTTGCCTGGATTAGCAAAATCACTTTCAGTCATTTTATGGAAAATAACATTGTTGATGTTATATCCTCTCATTCTTTCATATTCTGGGTGGTCTAGTATCTATAACTGAACTATAACTGCCCTCATTTCTCAATGTAGAAACTGCTCAGTTATCCTCTGGCACTGACTGAACTGTTCCTCATTCATTTTGTCATTAAGGGACTTGTTTCATTCAACCTGGCTGCCTAAAGAGCTCTTTGTAAATGCAGTTCAATAACTTAAAAAGGATATGTCTCAATGTTGATCATTTTATACCAACAGGTCCTAGAATAATATGAGTTCCTTTGACTTTCAAAATTACTTCTCTCTTTATTTCAGAGAAATTATTAAATCATATTTTTTAATAGCATCTCTTAGTTTTTTGTGTTCTCTATCTTGGGGACTCTGCTAACAGTTTTTTTGGCACCTCTGTCTTCTTTGTAACTACTATAATCTTTGTCTCTTTTTTTTAATTTACTCTCATTATACTACGCTTTTCCTCTGAACTTGAAACTCAGTCTTGAGCAATATATAGTCCATCGCATTATACATATATTGTATATGATTGCATGCAGGCTCGGTCGTGTCTGACTCTTTGTGACTCCATGGACTGAGGGCCCACTGTCCATGGATTCTTTTGGCAAATATACTGGAGTGGGTTGCCATTTCTTCTTTAAGGGGATCTTCCCAACCCAGGGATTGAACACACATCTCTTGTGTCCCAGCATTGGCAGGTGGATTCTTTAACACTATTGCCACCTGGGGAGCCCATCAAGTCTTTTTGATATATCATATCAATGAATTATTATACTAAAATAAGTTTTGTAACTTCTATAGAAAAAGTCACAAGTATTTTTTTCTTTTCTTTGGGTAATGTCTGTTTACCCTTTGGGATTTTTGTTGTTTTTTTTTTTCCTAGAAAGTTCATTTAATTGCCAGACTATCTATTTTCTTTCTCATGCTTAATATTAGCAATTTAGCCCAAATAATCTATTTTATCCTATGTAATGAGGGTGAAATTTCCTTGACAGTGGTCACACTTTACCTAGTCACTTGTTAACAGTGTCTCTTGAGCTACAGTTTGAGAACCGGAGTTTTGCTAATATATGTACATTTGGTATTTCAAAGGTATGGGCAGATTAGAGATGAAAGCTGTATTGTTTGAAGCCAAATATTTTTTGAACAGCCAGGTCCCTGCACTCTCTTTTGAAACTTTGTTAAGTGTCTTTAGCAGATTCATTTCGCCGGTTCAAGTGTATATTTTTCTGGAGGAAAGAGCCACATGGATTTTTGATCATTCTCATAGAACACAGCGACCCCTGGTGGTTGTTCCTGCCTCTGCTGAGAGCCTGAGAACCAGCTGGTAGCACAAAGTTTCTGTTCTTAGGGAGCTTTTCTGAAGTTTTCTCTAGGCTAACTGATTATCCTTTCAATCTGCTTTTCTAAATATTTTTAGAATGGTTTCAGTTCATCCTCTTTGCTCTTTATGGCATTTGAGAAACAGAGACAGGGATGAGGATTAAACTGTTTCATACCAAAATCAGTTATTTTTCAAAATTTGTAAGGTTGAATTACTTTACATATCTGGATTCTGCTAGTGAATTCATTGCTGTTTATGCCAGAGAATGGTGGCTGTCTACTCTCATTATATCTTCTTCATTTCTTCCCTAGTAGTAGAACATTTGCTCTATTGCTGTATATATGGCTTCTTAGAACAGAAATTCGGAGAAGGCAATGGCAGCCCACTCCAGTACTCTTGCCTGGAGAATCCCATGGACGGAGGAGCCTGGTAGGCTGTAGTCCGTGGGGTCGCGAAGAGTCGGACAGGACTGAGCGACTTCACTTTCACTTTTCACTTTCATGCATTGGAGAAGGAAATGGGAACCCACTCCAGTGTTCTTGCCTGGAGAATCCCAGGGATGGGGGAGCCTGGTGGGCTGCCGTCTATGGGGTCGTACAGAGTCGGACATGACTGAAGTGACTTAGCGGCAGCCGCAGAACAGAAATTACATATGCCAGCATCTGCCATAGCTAAGTTAGGCATGTGACTACTGCTGCTGCTGCTGCTGCTAAGTCGCTTCAGTTGTGTCTGACTGTGCGACCCCATAGACAGTAGCCCACCAGGCTCCCCTGTCCCTGGGATTCTCCAGGCAAGAACACTAGAGTGGGTTGCCTTTTCCTTCTCCAGGGCATGAAAGTGAAAAGTGAAAGTGAAGTCGCTCAGTCGTGTCCGACTCTTCGCGACCCCATGGACTGCAGCCTACCAGGCTCCTCCGTCCATGGGATTCTCCAGGCAAGAGTACTGGAGTGGGTGCCATCGCATGTGACTAAGTTTTGGTTAATAAAATATAAGAATAGATTTTTTTTTTTTGGCACATTTTACTAAACCTCCCTAAAAGATAGCAGACATGCTCCCTTTGCTATTTTCTCTCCTCTTCATCCTGCTGCTGGCCTAATACAAGGAGATGATGGATAGAAATCTAGTCACCGGTTTGAGCCCAAGGAAAAAAGTCACAGTTTAGGGATGAAGGAATCAAAAGCTGAAATAAGCCTGAGTCCTGCCAGTTCCATGGACTCACCTAAATTCTCTCACATGGGAAAAACAAACAGCACATTGTTAAATCTGCTACAGTGTGGGGCTTTTTATCACAGAGAGTTAAATGTAATTCTAAGCAGTATGCAAATTTTACTCATTTCTGTTCATTGTTCTGGAACAGAAGCATTGGTAAAGGGGAGAGTCTGTGATCCAACTTTGTCCCTCAATTAGTATCTAGTACCTATTTTTTTAAGACAACTTCTGTGTGGTGATTTGTTATTTTTAAAGTATTTCATATATACATGTAAATTTAAATTATGTATACTGTTTACGTACATAATTTTTGCTACATCTTCAGATGTTTTGACATTGTTTGCCATATTATTCCTTTACTGTGTTTTAATCTCTTCTATGTCTGCATTTCTGTACCTTTTTTATTCCTAATGTTTTGTTTATTTGTGTTTTTTATCACAAAATTTATCTATTTTATATTTTTTGGAGACTAAACTTTTGGCTTTTTTCATACTATTTTAATTTTGTTTCCTATTTCATTCATTTCAGTTCTTCCTTTTATTGTCTCCTTTCTTCTGCTTCTTTGGACTTACTTGACTCTTATCTTTAATTTCTTAATTTAGATTTCTAGTTCATTAATTTTTAGCCCTTTTTAATTTGGCTGCTTAAATTAGAATTTTATTTAATATATCAATATTGTTCTGACTACACATTTTGATATGTTCTAACTTACTATTTACTCTAGCTCTTTTACTTACTACATTTTTTGATATGTTCTATCTTAGTATTTAGTTAATGTTATTTTAAATTTCATTATGATTTTTCCTTTTACCTATGAGTAGTTTAGAAATGTATGTTTTATGTCCAAATATAAGGAGAGGGTCAAATTTATATCATGTCAATGATTTCTAAACTAACTGCGTTATATAAAGAAATCATGGTCTAGTGTTACTCTAATGTAATTAAAATATGTTTATACTTGATTTGTAACCAGGAAAATGGTCATTTTTGTTAATGTTTGTCCTGTTACATAATTGTTACATGTTGCTATTGTTCAATCACTAAGTCATGTCTGGCTCTCTGGGACCGCATGGACTGTATCACCAGTCTCCTGTATGTACGAGGCCCCTCTGTCCTCCACTGTCTCCGAGTTTGTTCAAATTCATGTCCATTGAGTCTGTGAAGCTATGTCACCATCTCATCCTCTGCTGCCCTCTTCTCCTTTTGCCTTCAGTCTTTCCCAGCATCAGGGTCTTTTCCAGTGAGTCACCTCTTTGCATCTGGTGGCCAAAGTATTGGAGCTTCAGCTTTAGCATCAGTCCTTCCAATGAATTTTCAGGGTTGATTTCCTTTAGGATTGACTGGTTTGATCTTCCTGCAGTCCAAGGGACTCTTAAGCTTCTGCTCCAAGCACCACAATTCAAAAGTATCAATTCTTTGGTGCTCAGCCTTCTTTATGGACCAACTCTCAGATCCATGAATGACTACTGGAAAAACAATAGTTTTTACTATTGGGATCTTTGTAGGCAAAGTGATATGCCTGCTTCTTAATATGCTGTGTAGGTTTCATCATAGCCTTTCTTTCAAGGAGCAAGCATCTTTGAATTTCATGGCTGCAGCCACCATTTACAGTGATTTTGGAGCCCAACTGTCACTAATTCCATTTTTCCCCTTCTATTTGCCATGAAGTGAGAAGACTGGATGCGTGGTCTTAGTTTTTTGAATGCCAAGTTTCAAGCCAGATTTTTCACTCTCCTCTTTCACCCTCATCAAGAAGCTCATTAGATTCTCTTCACTTTCTGCTATTAGAGTGGTATCATCTGCATATCTAAGGTTATTGATATTTCTCCTGACAATCTGAATTTCAGCTTGTGATTCATCCAGCAGTTGTGACATTGTGTGACATTCATCCATCCTGTTACATCATGCCCAGCATTTTGCATGATGTGCTCTGCATATAAGTTAAATAAGCAGGTTGACAATATATAGCCTTGTCATACTCCTTTCACAATTTGGAACCAGGCAGTTGTTCCATGTCCAGTTCTGTTGCTTCTTGACCCACATACAGGTTTCTCAGAAGAAAGGTAAGGTGGTCTGGTATTCCCATCTCTTGAGAATTTTTCAGTTTATTGTGATCTACACAAAGGCTTTAGCATCATCAATGAAGCAGAAGTACACTTTTTTTTCTGGAACTCCCTTGCTTTCTTCATAATGGCAGGTTCTGTATAAGTAGGGTTTTCATAGGACCAATTGGTCTATGTGAATCTTAGTTATGCTTATTGTCCCAGTTGTAATCATTTACAGGACCCTTCTCACTCACAAAAGTTTACCATAAATTTTTGGCTGTAAACATTATACTATTATAAAATCTAACACAAATTAAAACTTATCAATTGTGAAATTCAAGTCTTCCATATCCAAACTAATTTTTTTTTTCCATTTGATCTGATAAACGAGAAAGATTTGTTGAAATCTCCATTATGGTGATGTATCTATCACTTTCTTCCTGCAGTTCTATTGATTTCAGCTTTATTTGTGCTAAATATATTTTTTTTTACATACATAGATGTTTACAATTGTCATAGCTTCCAAGTGGGTTGAATCTTTTCTTTTTTCGTTGATTGCTTTCTCTTACAACCTCATTTTTGTTTTTAGTAGATATTTCAGCTAAAAATAATAATAATAAAGAGCCACAAAACTTTATCTTAGTTTGTATTTTCTTGTTTTTCCCTTTTTTACTTTCCTACTTTTGTTTTGTTTTATACAAGGCAAGTCTCAAAAAGGATACCTATGTACTTAAGAATACCTATGTATTTTAACTCTATAAGAGACAGGGACAAAAACTGAAAACAAGGTCAGCTGATTCAGAAATCCCTGTTGTCTTCAATAATAATCACAAACATTGAATCTGCCCAACTGAGACAGGTACTATACTAAGATATATATATATATATATATATTCCCTGCTATTTCCATTAAATGCTAGTGCTTAAGATCATATATGGCTTTAGTATGTGATAGATGTTTTAATATAAATAAAACAATTAACAGAAAACCAAGGGACTCATTTGAAGGTGTTTTCTTTTCTTGTGCTGGATAAATGCTGCACTATGAAATCATACTGAAGGAAAAATTAATGGTTTTAAATCTAGGTTAGATGTACACATGATTTCTTTCATTTCCAGTTATTGTTGGTGAGCACTTTAGGTCAGCCTGTCTATACTTTGGCACCTCTTAGACAGGAACAACATGAGTATGTTGCTATTTTTGAAACTGCTAATAGTGATAGGGATGGTCCCCTGGTGTGAAAGTCATCAGAAATTCAACTACTTTATTTTAACCTATAATCTCAGTCATTTATGAAACTGCTGGTTTGATATCAGAGCTTCAAATGATACTTCTTAGGAAGCTGCTCCAAAGGCTAGATCCCATGGAACTAGAAGCATTCTCTTCTTGTTCCTTTCTTTCTTTTTTCTTTTTGAACTTCTATGTTTAGATTAGACCTGGAAGACCTTAAAGTCTCCTAGATTGACTCTTTTCAGCAGTCACATAGAATATGACAGCACAAGGTCCATTTGAATAGCTTTGATACTTATTTACCTTCATCTGACTTTCTGTTTGCAGCCCCTCAAACCTAATTTTTATTGAGGCAATTGTTTTTTTAAAAAAGGGGAAAAATTCTGTACAGTATAATAGAATTATGTCCTTACTTACTTTGCTTCTCTCTGGAAAACAGTTGTCACATTTACTTATCAACAACACAGCTGCCACCCCACATGACTGCTGGGTGACAAGCTCTCAGTGCAGGCTGATTGTCCCCTAGACCCTAAAGTCCCTTCTGTCCCAGGCCAGGAGGCTATAGGATTTCATGAGCTTATTACTGAGGTTGTTGGGTTAGGTTCCTACTTGAACTTTAACTTACTCACTTATTCAACAGACTTTATCCTTTGAGTACCTCCTGTGGGCTAAGTATTTTACACTATCTAGTAGAAAGACAGGCAAGGGATATAGTAAGTTTAAAAAATAAAGAAGTATAACATCAGAGACAATAAGTAATATAAAGAGAATCCTCTAATATACCAGTTTTCTTGTTACTGAGTTCCTAACTTATCCATGCTCACCTCTGGTATCTCCACGTAGGAAGTCACTACCAGTAACTGGCTAGTCCCATTTTTAGTTTGCTGCACTTGAACTAATATTCTCCTTCACTCCTGCTCTCAGATGCCTTTAACAGTAATCTTTGTTAGGACAGTGACCATGTCTGTCTTGCTTAGCCCAGTGTTCTCAGCAGCTAACACAGTGCCTGATACATGTTTAATAAATATCTACCAAGTATATAATCAAAGAATAACCTTAGAAATCACATGAACCCTTGCTAAGCACTTACATCCCATCTTTTCCCCAGACCACATCACCACATTATTATATCAGTTCAGTCGCTCAGTCATATCTGACTCTTTGTGACCCCATGGACTGCAGCATGCCAGGCGACCCTGTCCATCACCAACTCCGGGAGTTTATTGAAACTCATGTCCATTGAGTCGGTGATGCCATCCAACCATCTCATCCTCTGCCGTCCCCTTCTCTTGCTGTCTTCAATCTTTCCCAGCATCAGGGTCTTTTCAAATGAATCAGTTCTTCACATCAGGTGGCCAAAGTATTGGAGTTTCAGCTTCAGCATCAGTCCTTCCAATTCAGGACTGATTTCCTTTAGGATGGATATATTCTCATATCACATATTTCCATTTTGACTCACATGCCTTTGTGGCCACACTTACCACTCCCTGGCATGCTCCCTCTTTTTCATTCTCTGACTCAGTGGCTCCTTTGGGATTCCCATTTTTCATCTACTAACCTGACTCTGACATGTTCCTTAAAGATTCAAAATTGTGCAAACACAAAACCTGCCATGGAAGACAGCCAGAGCTTCTGGAAGAAGACTGCATACTAGTGGGTATTTGACAGTGCTGCCTTTGTAAGTAATAAGTGATTTGACATTCAAGACTGTTTAAGAAGGTGTGTATGGAATAACAGTCAGCTGCCAGGGAGGTTTAATTATCACAAAGGTTATGGCTGTGCTGCACATATATTTTTTAAGAAATCATATCTAATTGTTAGGCAGTTAGACTGTACTTTTTTCAGACTGTTGGGGTTTTTGGTTTAATGAGACACTGCACTGCTTCTTCACAGATCATTGACCATTGTTTGAAGCACTGTGATGATAACTGCATTTAAAGTTATTGAGCTTGAGTTTAAATAAATTATACAGAGGTCAAAGAACGCATACTTGGTGTTTCATAAAGAGACAGAACCAGTGAATCACAGCTTCCAAGAGAAAGAAAAATGTTTTCTAAAAACTCATACTCTGCATCTCACTGCTGGGTTTTTCTATAGGCATCCATTGTTATGTTAAAATAAATAATTTTTGTAAATTATCCCTGAAACTTCTCTATAGGTTATATGAAAATTCTCACATCTTTTATTTAATTAGGTTGGGACTAAGTAATAGTACTAAAATTAAGCTGGCCAAACACTCTGAATTATAAGGTTAAACAGTAAGAATTTTCTATTTATTTTCAAGTAGGTAGAAAACAAAACTCATCATTGAAACTTGCTTATATAAATGATGTTGCTTTCTATAGATTTTTTAAAAATTTATAGTTTTGTGAAAATCAGTCATTTTTATAAACCTTGTTTTGGCATCCTCCTAATTTATATATTAAGCATGTTTAAAATTAGATAATGACATTTAAATAAACAATATCTTCATAAAAGAAAAGTGGGTGAGTTGGTAATTGAGCTCCAATTATTTGACAGACACTTTATTAGAAGCTCCCATACGTGATCCTGTTTAGCCTGTACCACAACTTTATCATATCAGCACAATTATCTGTATTAAGAAGCAGAAAAGAAGCTTCAAATTATACAGCTAGTAAAAGGGAATCCCATGATTTAAATAATAAAGAATGGGTTCCTTTTACTTGATCACATTCTCTAAATTTCAAATTTTACTTAATGCTACATTTAGGAAATCTCAGAGATATCTATCTAAATAAGATATGTTACCAGAGAAGGCAATGGCACCCCACTCCAGTACTCTTGCATGGAATATCCCATGGACAGAGGAGTCTGGTAGGCTGCAATCCATGGGGTCGCTAAGAATCGGACACGACTGAGCAACTTCACTTTCACTTTTTACTTTCATGCATTGGAGAAGGAGATGGCAACCCACTCCAGTGTTCTTGCCTGGAGAAACCCAGAGACAGAGAGCCTGTTGGTCTGCCGTCTATGGGGTTGCACAGAGTCGGACATGACTGAAGCAACTCAGCAGCAGCAGCAGCAAGATATGTTATAATGTTAATTTAAGTAATATAAATATTGTAATATTAGTGGCACCATTATAGTCTGTTTTCTTACAAGATATTAACATATAAACACACACATATTATACCTGACTTATCAAAATGTTATCTTGAAATTTGTGGTAGATGCTATAAACTCTGTCATTTAACTTCTTTCACCGAGTCCCCTATAATATAGGCTAAAAGTTAAAATCCTGAATTCTGTTGCACCCCTTACTAGTAGTAGTCATATGACACAGTTCTTGCCAAGGAAACACAAGTACAACAGTGAAGGTTCTGCGTTTTCTAGTTCCCCTTTGATCTTGCTTGGAACAGATACATGAGGCTGGACTTGCAGCCATCATCACTAGGATGATAGCCCTGGAAATCAGAAGGAGCCTCATTTCCACAATGACTTATTCAGAAATGGACAGAATCAGCCGTCAGACTAGAGAAACATGGGACTGCCTTGTCATCAAGCCTGGAATTACGCAATGTTGCCAGGTGACCCTGCCCCTGTTCTGAACTTTAAGCTCCTTGTAACAAGTGTCTTTAAGATTTCTCTACAGAAATGGTATGTGGTAAAGACAGTCTAAAAATAGTTATTGCTGGCCAATAACAGTCACTATGAATAGCCCAAGAGCAATCAGGAGACTAAAACTATCTAAGTCTTTACCAATAAAATAATTGCCATTGAAATTTCTTATCTAATTTTAATTTCTCAGCCTCTACTTACAGAAATAGTTGTACAACTTTGGAAAGAAACATATACCTGTTCAGAATGTTAGAGACCCTCAGACTCCAAACTATCTCCCAAACAGAACAAAATATTCTAATAAGACTGTCTAACTCCAGGTACAGTTCACTCTACCATTCTACATTAGAGCATCAGATATTCCCTCTAATTCCCTAACAAAAGTTTGTCACACAAATTGTTAGAATGTCATTGCATCAGAACTCAAATTATCTCATCTTTACTTCCATTATGTTTAAGCATTTTTGCTTCTGACACCTCAGAACCTTCTCTAACCTGTTTTAGTAAATCAGTCTTCCATTTTCATATGGCTCTAAACTCTACAGGTTTAGGTTAAAAAAACTAACATCATGGCATCCAGCCCCATCACTTCATGGCAAATAGAAGGGGGGGAAAAAAGAAACAGTAACAGACTTTATTTTCTTGGGCTCCAGAATCACTGCTGAGGTAACGGCAACCATGAAATTAAAAGATGCTTGCTCCATGGGAAGAAAAGCTATGACAGACCTAGACGGCATATTAAAAAGCAGAAATCACTTTACTAACAAATGTCAATATAGTCAAAGCTATGGCTTTTCCATATGTTCACATTCATTTTCCATATGATTATTATTTTTTTTAATGTACGGATGTGAGATTTGGACCATAAAGAAGGCTGAGCACCTTCTTTCAAACGGTGGTGCAAGAAAAGACACCACAAGACTCTCTCAAGGCCTTGACAGCCCCTTGAACAGCAAGGAGATGAAACAACAAGTCAATCCTAAAGGAAATCAACCCTGAAAATTCACTGGAAGGACTGATGCTGAAGCTGGAGCTCCAATACTTTGGCCACTTAACACAAAGAGCTGACTCATTGGAAAAGACCCTGATGCTGGGAAAGAGTAAGGTCAGGAGGAGAAAGAGATGACAGAGGATGAGATGGTTGGGTGGTATCGTCAACTCAAGGGACAAGAATCTGAGCAAACTCTGGGAGACAGTGAAGGACAGGGAAGCCTGGGATGCTGCAGTCCATGGGGCTGCAAAAAGTCAGACACCGACTGAGCAACTGAACAACAAAAAACTGTATAGGGAGTGAGGAAATGGAAGAAGACAGGACAAAGAAGAGGGAGGAAGAGAGGAGTCAGCTGGGTCAACCAAAGGACTTTTAAGAAACAGGATTAGATTATTCTAAGTGAAGGTAAGAGCTAAGTTTCATGATGAAGTTAATGTCATACATATTGGAGAGACATATGTGAGCTTAGTTGCTCAGTCATGTCCAACTCTTTGTGACCACATGGACTGCAGCCCTCCAGGCTCCTCTGTCCATGGGGATTCTCCAGCTGTAATACTGGAGTCGGTTGCTATGCCTTCCTCCAGGGGATCATCGTAACCCAGGGATTGAACACAGGTCTTCCGCATTGCAGATGGATTCTTTATCGACTGAGCCACCAGGCAAACCCAAGAATACTGGAGTGGGTGGCCTATCTCTTCTCCAGGCAATCTTCCCAACCCAGGAATTGAACCCAGGTCTCCTGCATTCTTTACCATCTGAGCCACCAAAATAGCTCCCCGAATGATTGCAAATATATATATGTTTAAAATGCACATGTATATATATTTTTGTGAAGTAAACTAAAACACAGATATTACAGCTATTATTTCACAGGATTCTAGATTTGAAAAAATGCATTAACTGACCCAGAAATAATTTGTCTGGAAAAGTTTCTTTAGAGTTATTTTGAGTAAAAGAAGTATGAATTGAAATGTTTCAAGCTCAAGACTAACTCTATGGCTGAAAAGACAAGATTCAACACCTTCTGGAAGTCCCTTATATAAACTAGTGAGCTAAGTAAGTTAGACGTTTTTAAAGAGATCAACTGAATTGATAGCGAAAGTGTCATCTGTAATTTTATGTATTCGTTATGAGCGACTTGAAGATATAGGTTAAAAGAGTATTTTCTTTAATGCGCATAATGGAAATTCTAATATTATGACACAGTCCTTCAGTATGTGCCTGGGTTGAAATGCCTAGACAATCTTAAGCCGTCAGAGAATGTTAGATCACTGCAAAGGGACCTAAAAGATCAGATATATTTCTCCCTGGGGGTCAGAAAGGGAAATAAGCTTTGTCTTTTTTCTAAATACTGCTTATAATAAAAATGTACCTTATAATAAAAATTAATGACAGATTATCTTTGGGTTACAATTAGAGCTTACATTCAAAGAGAATATGCATGATAGCTACTAAAAAGCATAAAAGATAATACTGCTCTAACTATATTAATAATGGATTATTGCTTAAAGAATTCATCTAAAACTTTAGAAATCCAGATTTTAAGTGAAAGATAAAAGTAAAATCTTTAGGTCTGCTGCTACCTACTTTGAATGCACTTTTAAAGGAATTAGGAACATTCTCTATTGCTGTTATAGATTATTAACAAGAATGAGAACCATATGATTAATTCTGTATTCCTCTTCACTTCATATTAAAAACAAAAAAAATAGTGAGAAAGAGAATTTTAAAATATGAAAGAATTTTTTTAAAGATTTTCAAAGTTAGGTAGTATCTTTTTAAAAGGAAATAGCTTTAAGACAATAACAATCTAAGAATTATGTACAACTCTTCTAATTCTTGTGATTATTTCCCTTTGTAAAAGAGAAAGGATCAGAGAAGTAATACTTGATGTAAAAGAAAATATAGCTTTTTTCTTCAAATGCTTTTTAAAACCACTAGAACTGGTATAATTCAATAATTTGTATTTCTGAAGGTTAACCTTTTTAGTGTCTTGTCATTAATCTGATTTTTCTGTCTCATTTCTGTTTGGTCCATACTTTATGTATCACTACAGCAAAGTTCAGGTTGAGTTCCTACATTATCCTAAAATGCCTTTCATGATATAAATATCTTAGAAAACAATTTACCCAGTAGAAAGTCTCTAGGCTATTCCCTCATTCATATGATTCTCTTACATATCAAAGAACCTCAACTGGGTTTTAGAGGCTTCCTTTCTCTTTTTGCTGTAACAAAACAGTTTTTACTCTCCAAAGTAGGAAACCATTTTCTTTCTCCTGCCCTTGCCAGTGTTTATCAATTCCAGCAGCTTCAGATGCCATTACTTGAACTAGGGGGAAAAGACAGAACTCCGCACTACTTCATAAAATGAAAATATCCTTCCTCCAGCACTACCTCTGTTAACTATGAGCAAGGCTTTACTGAAGGAACAATAAGAGAGTCAAAAGATGGTCTGGCAGAGATGAGAGACTCATACAACTGAGCATTTCATACTGCACATTTTTAGTGGCTGTCAATAAATGGACCAATTAGTGAAAATTAGGAAAATGTCCCACTCCTGCACTGAAAAAACAGGATAAAACTGTTTGTAAAATCCAAACTCAAAACATATTTTATTATAGAAAACATGGTACTTAATTGTGGCTAAATGCTACTCATATTATAGTACTTTTTAAACAAATTTTTATATAATACTCTTAGCTTCTATAAGTCATTATCTGAGTTTAAATAAAGAAAAAACATATGCTATATGCCAACCCTATTAGTCAGGGTTCCCCAAAGAACAGAACTAATAGGGTTTTATATACACACACATACACACACACACACATAGATATATACAGTTTTCTCTATATAGAGAGAGAGTGGAAAAGCTGGCTTAAAAATCAACATTCAAAAAACTAAGATCATGGCATCTCAGCCCATCACTTCATGGCAAACATATGGCAAAAAAATGGAAGCTGATGAATTTTATTTTCTTGGGCTCCAAAACCACTGCAGACAGTGACTGCAGCCACAAAATTAGATACTTGCCCCCTGAAGAAAAGCTATGACAAATCTTGACAGTGTATTAAAAAGCAGAGATATCACTTTGCTGAAAAAGCTCCATATAGTCAAAGCTATGCTTTTTCATGAATGTGAGTGTTGGGCCATAAAGAAGGCTGAGCACCATAGAACTGATGCTTTCAAACTGTGGTGCTAGAGAAGACACTTGAGAGTCCCTTAGATAGCAAGGAGATGAAGCCAGTCAACCTAAAGGAAATCAACCCTGAATATTCATTGGAAGGACTGATGTTGAAGCTCCAATACTTTGGCCACCTGATGCAAACAGCTGACATTAGAAAAGACCCTGATGCTGGGAAAGATTGAGGGCAGGAGGGAAAAGGGATACCAGAATGAGATGGTTGGATGACATCACTGACACAATGGACATGAGTCTGAGCAAACTCCAGGAGATAGTGAAGGACAGGGAAGCCTGGCATGCTACAGTTCATGGGGTCACAAAAAGTCGGACATGACTTAGCAACTGAACAACAATAGCAACAAGAGACTGATTGATTAACTCTTTATATTGGCTCATATGTTTATGGAGTCTGGCAACTCCAAAATCTGCAGAGCCAGAGCTCATGTACTAGTTTGAATCCCATGCCTGGCATATTAATATAGAACCAGGAAGAACCAACACCACAGGTTGAAGGTCATCAGGAACAAGGATTCTCACAAGAGGGTCAGCCTCATGGACCTGTCAAGCCTTCAACTGGTCAGCAGAGACTCACCCACTTTATGGAGGGCAATATGCTTTACTCAGTATACCAAATGGTACATTTATCTTATCCAAAAACACTCTCAAGAAGTACCCAGAATTTTGGACCAAATTTTGAGTACCCTATGGCCCAATCATGATGGTGTGATCACTCACCTAGAACCAGACATCCTGGAATGTGAAGTCAAGTCGTCCTTTGTTTTACTACAAACAAAGTTAGTGGAAGTAATGGAATTCCAGTTGAGCTGTTTCAAATCCTGAAAGATGATGCTGTAAAAGTGCTACACTCAATATGCCAGCAAATTTGGAAAACTCAGCAGTGGCCACAGGACAGGAAAAGGTCAGTTTTCATTTCAATCCCAAAGAAAGGCAATGCCAAAGAATGCTCAAACTACCACACAGTTGCATTCATCTCACATGCTAGCAAAGTAATGCTCAAAATTCTCCAAGCCAGGCTTTAACAGTACCTGATCCATGAACTTCCAGATGTTCAAGCTGGCTTTAGAAAAGGCAGAGGAACCAGAGATCAAATTGCCAACATCTGCTGGATCATGGAAAAAGCAAGAGAGTTCCAGAAAAACATTTACTTCTTCTTTATTAATTATATCAAATCCTTTGTGTAGATCACAATAAACTGTGGAACATTCTGAAAGAAATAGGAATACCACCTGACCTGCCTCCTGAGAAATCTGTGTGCAGGTCAGGAAGCAACAGTTAGAACTGGACATGGACAACAGACCGGCTCCAAATAGGAAAAGGAGTACATCAAGGCTGTATATTGTCACCCTGCTCATTTAACTTATAGACAGTACATCATGCGAAATGCTAGGCTGGATGAAGCACAAGCTAGAATCAAGATTGCCAGGAGAAATATCAATAACCTTGGATACACAGATGACACCACCCTTATGCATGCAGAAAGTGAAAAGGAACTGACAAGCCTCTTGATGAAAGTGAAAGAGGAGAGTGAAAAAGCAGGCTTAAAATTCAACATTCAGAAAACGAAGATCATGGCATCTGGTCCCATCACTTTATGCAAACAGATGAGGAAACAATGGAAACAGTGACAGACTTTATTTTCTTGTGCTCCAAAATCACTGCAGATGGTGACTGCAGCCATGAAATTAGACGCTCGCTTCTTGGAAGAAAAGCTATGACCAATCTAGGCAGCATATTAAATAATAGAGACATTACTTTGCCAACAAAGGTCCGTCTAGTCAAAGCTATGGTTTTTCCAGTAATCATGTATGGATGTGAGTGTTGGACTATAAAGAAAGCTGAGCACCAAAGAGTTGATGCTTTTGAACTGTGGTGTTGGAGAAGACTCTTGAGAGTCCCTTGAACTGCAAGGAGATCAATCCAGTCCATTCTACAGGAAATCAGTCCTGAATATTCATTGGAAGGACTGATGCTGAGGCTGAAACTCCAATACTTTGGCCACCTGATGCGAAGAACTGACTCATTGGAAAAGACCCTGATGCTGGGAAAGACTGAAAGTGGGAGAAGGGGACGACAAAGGATGAGATGGTTGGATGGCATCACCAACTCGATGAACACACGTTTGAGCAAGGTCTGGGAGTTGGTGATGGACAGGGAAGCCTGGCGTGCTGCAGTCCATGGGGTCACAAAGAGTCAGACACGACTGAGTGACTGAACTGAACTGATAGCCCAATCAAGTTGACACACAAAATTAACAATCACAACTACTAAATAATAAGTCATAAACTTAGTTTCTGGAATGTTCCATTTCCGTGTGAGAAACAATAGTGAAAGTGTCAAAAGATCTAGTATGGATTCTCTGTCCATTAAATACAATGTATATTATTTTGGGAAAAGATAAATTTTTCTCTGAAAATCTCAGTTTTCATTTGTTAAATGCATGATAGTTTAGCTAAAATGTGTCAGTGGAACAACTAAAAATCCAAAAGAAATTCCTGAATTCAATTTCTCTCCTTTTAATATCTGTGATAATTTTGTGATCAGTCATATAGAAAGAAACAATGAAAAAAATAATTCAGCATTCAATCAGATTAGAAGTTTTAATCCTTGCAATAAAGGTATGTGGGCTTCCCAGGTGGTGCAATGTTAAAAAATCCACCTGCCAATACAGGAGATGTGGGTTTGATCCCTTGGTCAGAAAAATCCCCTGGAGTAGAAAGTGGCAACCTGTTCCAGTACTCTTGCATGGAAAATTTCTTGGATAGAGGAGCCTGGTGGGCTACAAACCATGGTCGCAAGGAGTCAGACATGACTGGGCAACTAAGCACAGCACATAAAGGTGTGTAAATATGTCAAATAGTAGAATATAATATTCAGATATACTATTTAAGCCATCTAGGTGGACATTACCTTTGGAGTAAATGGAAGAATTAGATAAGGACATGATCATAATCAGAGATGTGAGTCATCATACAACTATAAGACAATTGAACATTAAGAAACATCTATTTCTTATATTTGATAATTGTGCACTGTCTGGTTCAATAGTCTCATTTGTTAGGCAATATCAAACATCAAAAAAGGGATTTCCAGATATTATTCAGAATGAAAAATGTTTCTTTGGTGGGCATGAAACTTTAAAAAACATTTTGAAATAAACTTTACTCAGAGAAAAGTGCATGGATATATTTAAGTTCACAGATATTAATTGTGACATTTGATGAATTGTTACCACCTGTAACCACCCATGTAACCACCATCCCAGTCAAGATACAGGGCAATTTTATCACACCTAAAAGTTTCTTTCTGACCCCTTTTAGTTAAACTTCGCTGCCAAAGGAAACTAGTATTTTGATATCTATAGTGATAAATTAGTTTTACCTTCTTTAGACTTTGGTGTGTTTATGTGTGTGTGTGTGTGCTCAGTCACTCAGTTGTGTCCAACTCTTTTGTGACTCCACGGACTGTACCCCACCAGGCTTTTATGTCTGTGGAACATTTTAGGCAAAAATCCTGGAGTGGGTTGCCATTTCCTTCTCCAGGGGATCTTCATAACCCAGGAATGAAAACTGTCTCTTGTGTCTCCTGCATCAGTAGGACAATTCTTTACCATTGCACCACCTGAGAAGCCCTACTTTAGAAACTGAAGTAAATTAAATCATATGGTATATACACCCCTACAGATTCTTTTACTTGATATAACGCCTGTGAGATTCAACCATGTTGCTGAGAATATCAATAGTCATTTCTGTTGCTGAATGGCATTTCATTTTATGAATCTACTATGATTTGTTTATCTACTTTTCTGTTAATTGACATTCAGGCTATTTTGGAGATGTCTAATCTTTTTGCAACAAGGCCTTTAATCCACGTATTGACTGAATGAAAACTATGTTTTAACCTAGCAAAACAGAGTCATTGCCCTTAGAATTCCTTGAGCATGATATGGTGTAAACTATAATTCTGGCCTTCGTGATAAAATTTGTTAAATCCAGAACTGTATATATACTACAACTGTGTGTAATAAACTGATAAATCCAGGTCTTTGTGAAGCTCCTGTGACCTGGGTCATCTAAGCCAAATTGAGAGTATTTTAAAGGATACAGCCCATCTTTCCTCCCATCAATCTCTTTTTAATCTCTTAAAATTTCTTTTAACTTGACTTCTAATATCTCTAGATCTGGTGGTTTTAGATGCTTCTAAAGCATCCTAAATCTATCTAGAGAAAAGTTGTATGTCTTCAAGTAGAGATAGCATTTCCTCCTGAGAGGTAACAAGCATTCTAATTTTGGATACTGGCAATAGTTCTCAGATGTTTAATGATTTGGGGCTGTTCTATATTTAATATTAAAGATATAAGCCTACATGTTCTAGTATTTATTCCCTAATATAGAATATAAAATACTTTCTATTTTGTTACATTATATAATCACAGTGTTTTAAAGGTGTATGAGAATATTGTGACTATAGGAGGAGCTACCACATTATTTCCAGCTCCTGGCCACAGTGTAGTAATCATGGAGTTGGGGGGGGACTTGATCCATACACGCAGATGGATGAGGACCTTGATATCAAGTGAGGGCCTTGATAATACAAACCAGTCAATTACAGTAAATATTGGGTCAGCCAATTAGGCAAAAATCTCAACGAATGTTTTGACCAACCCAGTATATATGTATGTATGTATAGTAAAAGCTATTAACTTGTCTCAAACCACAATAATTGTTTCAGGAGTTGACAGCTGACACATGACACAAATTGGACTAGTCAGAGTGAGGCACAATGCTTTTGATGAAGAGGGGAAGAAATGCGAACAAGGAAGCAGATAACTCCGGCTTCTGCTGGGAGCCGCTGGAAAACTTTGATGGACTGAAAGCTACAGGTGGGATATCTGAACAAAACAGTTCCCATTGACATTTAAAGCCTCTAAATAAGCCCTCACCTAAGCCCTCACTCATATGAATAGAAATTTCCCTTTGTGATTTAAGTCAGTTTGATGTAAGTCTTCTGTTATTTGAAGCTGAAAGTATTTTAATTTATGCAAGAACCTTAATACACATCATCGGGTGAAGCCCTGGTTCATAGAGTTCACCTAGTGACTTACAGGCACAATGAAGACTGCAACTCAGGCACTGAGACTGGCATTCCTGTAGGCTTTCATTAACTTGCCTCATGAGGTAATAAATCCTCATTTTCATTTCTAAATAACTGTCGTTCTCTTTAAAACTTAGATATGTTAACTTCAGATCCCCATGAAAACACTTTTATTATTTGTTTCTTGGAAAGAAATTTTAAAACACTGAAATAAATATCCATATAAAAATTAAGCCCTTACTATTTCCCTCCAAGCTATTCTATTACTAAATGTTAGTTAAGTATTTAATATAAGCCGGTTCTATTCAAGAAATGGAAACAAAACATTGCTCACAGTCTGATTGTTAAAGAAAGTAAATGAATAGATAATTAAGGCAGGCGTGTTAGGTACTATATAAGAAAGAGAATTGCAAAAAGTGCTAAAAAAGTTCTGTAAGCTAAACTATAAAAATTGGGAAAAGCCTAAAGAAGAGCAGTTTTCTTAGAGAGCTGGAAAAGGCACACCATGCATGAAGCTGAGCACGAATATGAAACTGTACTTGCTGTACAAAGGGATATAGAAGACCACAGTGAAATAAGATCTATGATTACTCATTAATTAACTATACCCTATACGTTTAATCTAAAAGAATACCAGGAATAAAAAATACAATAAAAAATCACTTATAATCTCACAGTTCTGTGTAAGGCTAGAGATGAGATTACAATTACAGTTAGAGTTCAGTCGCTCAGTCGTGTCCGACTATTTGCGACCCCATGAATCGCAGCACACCAGGCCTCCCTGTCCATCACCAACTCCCGAAGTTCACTCAGACTCATGTCCATCGAGTTCATGATGCCATCCAGCCATCTCATCCTCGGTCGTCCCCTTCTCCTCCTGCCCTCAATCCCTCCCAGCATCAGAGTCTTTTCCAATGAGTCAACTCTTCACATGAGGTGGCCAAAATACTGGAGCTTCAGCTTTAGCATCATTCCTTCTAAAGAAATCCCAGGGCTGATCTCCTTCAGAATGGATTGGTTGGATTTCCTTGCAGTCCAAGGGACTCTCAAGAGTCTTCTCCAACACCACAGTGCAAAGGCATCAATTCTTCAGCACTCAGCCTTCTTCACAGTCCAATTCTCACATCCATACATGACCACAGGAAAAACCATAGCCTTGACTAGATGGACCTTAGTCGGCAAAGTGATGTCTCTGCTTTTGAATATACTATCTAGGTTGCTCATAACTTTTCTTCCAAGGAGTAAGCGTCTTTTAATTTCATGGCTGCAATCACCATCTGCAGTGATTTTGGAGCCAAAAAAAATAAAGTCTGACACTGTTTCTACTGTTTCCCCATCTATTTCCCATGAAGTGATGGGGCCAGGTGCCATGATCTTCATTTTCTGAATGTTGAGCTTTAAGCCAACTTTTTCACTCTCCTCTTTCACTTTCATCAAGAGGCTTTTTAGCTCCTCTTCACTTTCTGCCATAAGGATGGTGTCATCTGCATATCTGAGGTGATTGATATTTCTCCCAGCAATCTTGACTCCAGCTTGTGTTTCTTCCAACCCAGCGTTTCTCATGATGTACTCTGCATATAAGTTAAATAAACAGGGTGACAATATACAGCCTTGACGTACTCCTTTTCCTATTTGGAACCAGTCTGTTGTTCCATGTCCAGTTATAACTGTTGCTTCCCAACCTGCATACAGATTTCTAAAGAGGCAGGTCAGGTGGTCTGGTATTCCCATCTCTTTCAGAATTTTCCACAGTTTATTGTGATCCACACAGTCAAAGGTTTTGGCATAGTCAATAAAGCAGAAATAGATGTTTTTCTGTACCTCTCTTGCTTTTTCCATGATCCAGCGGATGTTGGCAATTTGATCTCTGGTTCCTCTGCCTTTTCTAAAACCCACTTGAACATCAGGGAGTTCACGGTTCATGTATTGCTGAAGCCTGGCTTGGAGAATTTTGAGCATTACTTTACTAGCATGTGAGATGAGTGCAATTGTGAGGTAGTTTGAGAATTCTTTGGCATTGCCTTTCTTTGGAATTGAAATGAAAACTGACCTTTTCTCAGTCCTGTGGCCACTGCTGAGTTGTCCAAATTTGTTGGCATATTGAGTGCAGCACTTTCACAGCATCATCTTTCAGGATTTGAAACAGCTCAACTGAAATTCCATCACCTCCACTAGCTTTATTCGTAGTGATGCTTTCTAAGGCCCACTTGACTTCACATTCCAAGATGTCTGGCTCTAGAATAGTGATCACAACATCATGATTATCTTGGTCGTGAAGATCTTTTTTGTACGGTTCTTCTGTGTATTCTTGCCACCTGTTCTTAATATCTTCTGCTTCTGTTAGGTCCAGATCATTCCTGTCCTTTATCGAGCCCATCTTTGCATGAGATGTTCCCTTAGGAAAGAATAAATGGAACTTCCCTGGCAGTCCAACAGCTAAGACTCTGCACTCCCAATGCAGGGGGCCCGGGTTTGAGCTCTTTTCAGGGAAGTAGATCCCACCTGCTACAACTAAGAGCTATGTGCTACAACTAAAGATCTCGCATGTTACAATGAAGATCAAAGATCCTGCATGCTGCAAGTAAGATCCGGTGAAGCCAGATAAATAATTTTAAAAAAAAAGAAAGAAAGAAAAGAAAAAGGAAGCAATGGCATAGAGAGGAATGGTACAACTCTAAACAGTGTGATCACAAAGGAACTTAAAGACTCACAAGTCAAGGACTGTCTACCTCACTGATCTGCCACAGAGCTCCTAAATGTATTTTCAAAACAAAGCCCTGGCAGAATAAAACCTTTTATCAATGAAGAATAATAATTTTATTAAAGCAACAAGCGGCAGAGACTCTCAGAGCCTGAAGGAAAGGATGACAGGAGATGGTCCATGCAGAATACAAAGGACAGCAAAGTCTTGTGGTCCTGGAGGATGGGATCACCAAAAGGGAACAGGAGAACAAAGGAATCTAAGTCATTTGTTAGTATTCCTAGTAAGTAATCATGGAAAGATATGAGTGGAAAGTGGTTGGCTCACACGGTTGAATAAAGAAAAATTTAAGAGAATACAAAAGTTTTAGTGGGTAAAGCATAGATAAAAATATCTCCTTTACATTTTTCAGGAAATGATCAAGAACAGAAGAATGTAAAAGCAACTTTGTCTCTTCTTATCCACATCATTTCCGGTTACATGAAACAAGACTAAATAGACTCCTATATTTTTAAATACAGAATACAAAAAGTAAATGATACAGCTGATGCAGAAAAATCACCAATGGAAAAATGAGTCTTGAACTGAAAAAGCCTTGTTAAGGTTGAGGGTTGGCCCATCCATCCTATCCGAGATGATTTACAGTCAGTCAGAGCTCATCTGCAATTCTAAAACTGCAGACTTCCGTTTTCTAATCTGAATAAGAAGTAAACTTCATCATAGATTTTGGAAGAAAATCATTGTTTTGGATTAAAGTTTCTTAATTATATTCACAGACCTACAGTTGATGAAAGCTTAGCGGCTAGAAGACTATACAGATAAGAATAATAATAGCTCATTGAGTGATTACTCTATGCCAGGCCTTGTTCTAAATTATTTACTTTTATTTTTTCATCTTATTCTTTCAACAAGACTATGAATTAGGATATTTTATCTCATATTTATAAGATGGGATGCATTGGGCAGAGTGCCTCTGGTCCAAGGCCACATAGTAAGTAGCACAACTGAACGAGAGCCAAGAAGGCAGACCCACCCTATTCTCTGCCTGCCTGTTGGGTGGAGATTTTCTGTGCTTTTTCTCCTTTAATCTACATTTTAACATCACAGGAAAAATAACAGTTGTGAATGTGTTTAGGGGGTATTAACTGTATATTTGTGTGGACCCAGGAATCAAGAAATTTGAGTGTGTGACCTCATCCTGCCTGTGACCTGCGTGCTCTCTTTACATATGTTCTCCAAACTCTTCTGTCATGTTTCCTAAAACCACGTAATATACTTTAAAAATGGTGATGCACTAGGATTTTAGAACTATGCTAGCTAAAATTAGCTAGTATCTTAACTTTCAGAGTTCAAACTCAAGTGTATCTATCTTTCATGTTTTTTCCACACCCTTTCTGACATACCTCAAGTAATCATAGGGCCCCATGTTTTTGAGACTAAATCACAAGTCTGTTTATTCCTTTACAACCACATCTGATTTGATTTAACGTGATTTTATCTAATTTCAGGGCAGACACGTGTCTTTTTGTTAGTGTCTTCTGATGTAATTAAGGAGCATCCTCCACATGCCAGATCCTGAATTAAAATATATCAGAATCACATTACCCTTTGACAACTTGAGTATAATTCTAGGAGATAAAGAAACATCATCCACCAGAATCATCTATGGGATTTGTAGTATTCCAGGGGTACTATTACGTTTGGAGTGTAAATGCCACTAGGATAAGAAAATATCGGTGGACTGTTGAAAGAATGTGGTTGTATATTCCTCAAAGGAAACATGAAGGACTCATACATACCTTGACAAGCTGATTAATTACTGCCTCAGAAAATATAACAATATTTCATTAGAAAAAGTGCCAGAGGGAGATGCATATCAAACACATGGGACTGCTCATGGATTCCATTTTAAATATTCTATCCAACCATCACATCACACTGCATGTCTCCCTTTTTCTCAACTGGAACAGATGTTTGGTAGATACAGAATTTTATTAAGGAAGCTACAACTCATTTCCCATGTGTATGTTTTTTCTTGGAGTTCAGGACATCCGCCCATTTAGGGCAGAGGATGTTTCTTGTGTTGATTTGTTTGGTGCCCGAGGAGAGCCATGACTTTACACTTTTCTTTCTGGGCTTTTCCTGCCAAGCTTTCCCTCTGAATTTTGATGCTTTGAGTCTTCCCTCAGAAGACTCATGACTCCCAGGTATGATTTCCAAATTCTTGCTCCAAATATGCCATTTGTATTCAGTAGCTGCCTGGGGTTATGTTTCTCCACAAAGTGTGGCTTGTTCTTAGACTCTCTTGTTGTTGTTTGCTTGTAGGCGCTCATCAGAACAGAAGGGTTACAGAGGCTTCTGAGATGCTGCAGTGTTCATGGCTCGGGGCTAAAACATGACAGATGTGTGTTGGATGCCTGTCGCCAAAGGCCTCATTTATAGCTAGTAGCAGCCTCCACAGCTTCTGACTTCCCTCCTGCATTCATCTGAATTAATGAAATGTCAGTCCCCAACATGTAAATACAAGGTTTGAAACCTAGATTTAAGTTACCAGAGAGGCACTTTTTATCATCTTCACAGATGTTCATTGGCAAATGACTGCAATTTTTAGCAGCAGAAAATAAAATCCTATATACAAAGCCACAAGCTCATTCATTTCTACCATCATATATGCTTCTGAAATGTTTAATGTCTTTTCTCCACCTATCCTAAACCTAGCTTACTTTTCATAATGATGATTAGTATTTCTTAACAAATTCAAACATATCAGTTACTTTCCCTACTGGATTTTGAACATGTCCAATACTTGAGTCCTATAGCTTGACCCTGTATTTTTCACATTCACTATTTTATACTTATATAGTATTACATTTAAGTAACTAAGGAATGGGAATCTTTCCCTAGTAAAAACAAGAGTATGAAATTAGGTACTCTATCTTCTACCTCTTCAGTATTCTCTGTAGTACTTGGCATGAGTCTGGAAATATAGAAAACTCTCAGTTTATGTGAAATCTATCTTACTGGAAAATTTTAAAGATTTCTTTTCACACCCAGAATCAGTGATGGTTTTTAAGAAGAGAAATTTTCATAAATTTGTTATAAATATAAATTGTTACAAACTTTCACAGAGGCAATTTGCCGTTATCTGTCAATATTTTTAAGTGTGTATGCAGACGAATCAGGAATTCCACTTCAAGGAATCTAGTCTGTGAATATTATCACTCAAGCGAATAAAGATATATTGCAGCATTTTACAATACAGCATTACTTTTATTAGTAATAAAAATGAAGTCAAACTGAACATTCATCAGTATGAGACTGGTTAAATGACACCACAGACCACAAAGCAATGCTCTAAAAAATAAAGTAAATATAGATATACCAAGAAAAACAAAGCTCATATATACTGTTAAAGAAAAGACATCGAAATACATAAATAAATAAGCAACAAAGAAACAAAAATATATAAAAATCCCAAATTACAGAATAATACATACCACCATCTGCTCTAGTAGCACAAACACATGTGCTTGGGGAAGCTACGGGTATGCACATCAGATAGAGAAGGAAAGAGGGGTCATTTTTACTTTGACTAGTATTTTGGATCTTTATTTAATTAGTAATTTGTTGAATGCCTATTAAATTCCAGACCAATGTGTGATTATTTCATTTTAATGCTTTCAACACTGTACTCTTTAGTCATTTGAAAATATTTGTTTTTTTTAATACATGTTTTCTAACAATAAATATTAACCTGGTTCATCATAAAACTTGTGCTTTTAAGGGTGCTGCAATTTGTTTATAAAGGTCACTCAAACAAAATGGTAAAATTACATTCAAACAAGTTAGTGCTGCGGGCATATAAAATTCATTAAACTTATCAAGACTGCACTACGTGATATCCCTAAAATAAAATCCTATGTCAAGATGCAAATTTTACATATGGATGCTTATGAATTTTTACAGGAGTTAGTGAAAAAAATGTGGTGGCTTTCTAGCTGTTGCTGCTGCTGCTTAGTTACTTCAGCTGTGTCCCACTCTGTGCGACCCAATGGACTGTAGCCAGCCAGGCTTCTCTATCCATGGAATTGTCCATGCAAGTGTACTGGAATGGGTTGTCATGCCCTGCTCCAGGGGATCTTCCCAACCCAGGGATTGAACCCAGGTCTCCTGCATTGCAGACAGATTCTTTACCACTGAGCCATCAGGGAAGCTCAGCTTTTTAGCTAGACCATAACAAAAAGGAACTGCCTTAAAAGTTGACCCATACTTCTCCTGAGCATTACATGCAACCATGCGGCCATCATTTCAGTCATGTCTGACTCTTTGCGACCCTATGGACTGTAGCCCACCAGGCTGCTCTGTCCATGGGAATCTCTAGGAAAGAATACTGAAGTGGGCTGCCATGCCCTCCTCTGGGGATCCTCGCAAGCCAGAGATCGAACCTGCATCTCTTATGTTTTCTGCATTAGCAGCGGGTTCTTTACCACTAGCACCAATCAGAGGTACATGGAACCATAGTTCCTCTAACTGGACATGACTATAACATCACTTTGTTCTTAATTATGGATGAAAGTCATATACTGTAAAAATAAATAGCATAACAGTTTGGAACAGACTGACTCAAAACCTTTCTCAACCACTTAGTGATGTGATTACTTAAAATCACTCTTTCATTTTCTCCATCAGTAAATAGAGATATTAAACATAAGTTACCTCATATGGTTGTGTAATTACTTAATAGTTGATGCATTTAAAGCATTGATAGACAATAGACAACAAATAAATGTCATCTTCCAGTACCATTACTTATAATAACTTTGATGATAGAATTTAGAATGTGTGATTCTTTAGGCGAAATAAATTCTATAGAGGATCTATTCATATTTCTGTAATATTATTCCACTATTTTTAACAGTTTCCTATTGCTGTTGTAATGAATTACCCTCAACTTAGAGGCTTAAAGTAACAGAAATTTATTTTAGAGTTTGGAAGTTCAAAAGTCTGAAGTGAGTCTTCAGGGCTACATTCCTTATCCTGGCATTAGGATATAATCAATTTCTTTGCCTTTCCCATCTTTCAGAGAGCAGTTACATTCCTTGAACTGTGGCCTCTTCCTCCATCTTTAAAGTCAGCAATGGCTGGTCAAATCTTTCTGAAGTTACAGCACTCTGATGTGTCACTTCTACAGTCAAATCTTCCTCTTCCATCCCCTAATTAGGATGTTTGTAATTCCTTTGGGCCCACTTGGATAATTCAAAATAAGTTCCCCATCTCAAGATCCTTAACTTAGTCACATCTTCAAAATCCTTTATACCATGTACAGTAACATTCACTGGTCCTGGGATTTGACACTGGCATCACTGTGGAGCCACTGTTCAGCCTCCTACAATGAGCAAATAAATTCAGGCCTGAACTGAGTAAATTCTTGAATTTGTAACAGGTCACATCATCAACTTGTAGCTGTAAAGGACATGAGTGACAGAACACTCTCTTTCACTGCCCCTAAGAAACTCTAGGAGACAAAGAAACAAACAATATATATAGTACAATGTATGCTGGTGGAGAGCTAAATAGATTTGGTCAGAGAAAGCCTGAGAGAATAGATGACGACCCTTGAAAGGAGGAATGACTAGAGGAATATAGAGTCTTTAGCAGATAAACCGTGTAGGAAGAAGATTGCAGGCTAAGGGAAAGAAAGAAGTATATACAAAGGCAGATAAGATTTAAGCATATGAGATATTCAGGGAAAAGTAATAGTTCAATTTGGCTAGAGCAGAAAGTTCTGGTTAAGAAGTGTAAGAGACAAGGCTTTAAGATTTAAGATTAAAAATGCATGTGATTATATTAGCATATTAGTTAACCTGATAAATTATGCAATGATAAAGCATTTTTATTTGGAATTTCATAGATTTTATAACCCCACAAAATTTATTTTTTCCTTTTAGTTTTTTTTCCAGAAGATCTTTGGAAGTGAATCCACTGAACACTACTGCAGTAAAATGACCCTAATCTATTGCTTCTCAAAGGATGCTTGGGGCTGGTGCACTGGGATGACCCAGAGGGATGGTACAGGGAGGGAGGTGGGAGGGGGGTTCAGGATGGGGAACACGTATACACCCATGGCAGATTCATGTTGATGTATGGCAAAACCAATACAATATTAAATAAAGTAATTAACCTACAATTAAAATAAATAAATAAATTTAAAAAGGCTACTCCTGACCCAGCAGCATCACCACCACCAGGAAACTTGTTAGAAATGCAAATACTTAGGCCCCACCTCAGACCTACTTAATGAGAAACCCTGGAGGTGGGCCTAACAAACTGTTTAAAGGAGATTTCCTGGTGATTCTGATGCTTTGTTAATATGTGAGAACTGCTGCTCTAATCCAGTGTAGTTGTAGTTGCACAGCTAAGAATGCTCAGCCCTGGAGAGTTTGAAGTCCCCTTGTCCCCGTAGATCAGAGTTTTACCTTGAGCAATGTCAAATCTTAGGCACCCCATGATTCAAATGTTTCTGCCACTTGATTAATGCTTCCTATTGCTCCACAGTGACACCCATTTCCAGCACTGGCCTCATAGCAACAGTATATGCAGTTGCTCTCCCTGTATAGGATTTATTAGCTTATGCTTATGCTTTAATTCTGTATCACTTGGTAATATTTATAGATTGAATGGCCATTAGTTCAGTTCAGTTGCTCAGTCGTGTCCAACTCTTTGCAACCCCATGAACTGCAGCATGCCAGGCCTCCCTGTCCATCACCAATTCCCGGAGTTCACTCACACTCACGTCCATCAAGTCGGTGATGCCATCCAGCCATCTCATCCTCGGTTGTCCCCTTCTCCTCCTGCCCCCAATCTCTCCCAGCATCAAGGTCTTTTCCAATGAGTCAACACTTCACATCAGGGTGGCCAAAGTATTGGAGTTTCAGCTTTAGCATCAGTCCTTCCAATGAACACCCACGACTGATCTCCTTTAGTATGGACTGGTTGGATCTCCTTGCAGTCCAAGGGACTCTCAAGAGTCTTCTCCATCACCACAGTTCAAAAGCATCAATTCTTCGGTGCTCAGCTTTCTTCATAGTCCAACTCTCACAGCCAAACATGGCCACTGGAAAAGCCATAGCCTTGACCTCATTAATACTACTTCTGTTCCTACTTCAAGACAAATGGCAGATCAAACTATTGTCTCCGTAAGACATCTTTTTTCTATCCTTTATCCAAGAAATGGTTCTAAAAAGCCCGAAGTTTCTTCTCTGGAGGCCATCTTATCTTTCTGAACCACTCTGGAAATAATATAGCATCTAGGTCCAGTTGGGGACATAATAGAGGTACGCTGGCTTGGGTTTGATCCTGACCCCACCACTGATTAACTTGTGTGACTTTGGACAAGTCGCTTCACTTCTCTGAGCTTCAGTATGCTTTCCTGCAAAATGGTACCTACCTTCTGGGTTCCTGTGGTACGTAGTACACGTTCAGTAAGAGGCACGTCGTTTTCATTGATCTTCTCTGTCATTACCTTCAGCAGCTGTCTGGAGAGACTCTTCTTTTTTTCTGACACATAGGGGTGCGATGGTGAACTAGACGGATTCAGTCCCCATCATAAGTGGTTGACAGTTTGGAGAGGAAAATGGCTTTGTCATGTGATGAGCGTAAAGAAAAGACACAGGGCACATCCGTAAGATGTCTGTGATAGAGTCAGTTTATGTGAGGGGCAAGTAAAGAAACATGGACAAAACCAGTGTATTGGCAACGAAGATCCTAAATCCCCATAGGTAATGATTAAAGATATTATGTCTACCTAGAACCTCAGGCGATTTTGTCTTAGCTTCCCTGGTGGCTCAGAGGTTAAAGCATCTGCCTGCAATGCAGGAGACCTGGGTTCGATCCCTGGGTCAGGAAGATTCTGCTGGAGAAGGAAATGGCAACCCACTCCAGTATTCTTGATTGGAGAATCCCATGGACGGAGGAACCTGGTGGGCTACAGTCCATGGGGTTGCAAAGAGTCGGACACGACTGAGCGACTTCACTTCACTTCACTTCAGGGTACTAACATACTATTCGAGGAGAAAGGCAAGTTAGTCTAACAAGGAGGATGAGATGGCCAAATTTTAGAAAAGAGGAAAGAAATCTAAATTTGAGTTTAAAAAGATAACTCGTAAAGATTAGAAAAATATAAGAAAGAAAGGTGATAATGGAAAAATAATTTATTGGGGTTAATTCTGTGGCAGTTGTGGACTGTTACCTTAAGAAAGGGAATGTGATAAGGAAGGCAAAATTTGATTTGGAAAGCCAAAATTGAAAAAGAAAGCCTTTTTGGAATTTTCAAGTTTTTATTTGTTAGAATCACTGGTGTTCTGCCTTTCCAATTATATACAAGTTGAACAGAGGAAAAGCAATTCTTCCTTAGCCATTTATGAGAATGTATTGTCACCAGTGTGATTTCCCC
Source organism: Capricornis sumatraensis (assembly GCF_032405125.1). NCBI lineage: Eukaryota > Metazoa > Chordata > Mammalia > Artiodactyla > Bovidae > Capricornis > Capricornis sumatraensis. The sequence goes on along the minus strand of NC_091081.1, from coordinate 17,971,988 downwards.
TCCAGCTGTCACAAGCTGAGAGGATATATTCCCTCTGTGTAAATTTAAGAAGCCTGACGGTAACACGAGTGGATGACAGTAAATAACACTGCCACCTGCACTTAAATGGAGTTTCTGATGTCTTGTTTTTCATTGTTGTCAGTAGTGTATCTCTCCTTAAAGACAATATTTCATCAAACTTATAATGAAAATGATAATGTGGCTATGGTTTATTTATAGCATATATTTCTATTGGTTGGGTTGAGTTTTTGTTGTCATATTAATCAAAGACAAAATTGACTTAAGTGTAGCTCTTGAAACTCTTCAAAAATACTTTTCCAACATAAATACTTTTAAACACATAGAAAGAGCCACACTTTGAACACCCACTCCAATTTTTCAGTATGACACCAGTTAAAATAACCCATTTTCTGTTATTAACAATTTTGGTAAGAAACAAAATGTCCAGGAAAACCAACATAGTATGGCTATATCTACCTAGATGAAATTACAATCTCTCCCAAAGCAACTTTCAGAAAAGAGTAAAATGATCAGGGAAACTAAAGCTAATCACAGCCCTTATTCATATAGGTGGGAAGAATGAATATTTGAGAGATGAGATCCCTTTTAATTGAAAATGACTTTGGTTTCCATAATTACAGGCCTTTTTTATCAATTAAGTTAAAAAGTAAAAAAATGGCATAATGTATGCTCAACACTGATTTCATATTCATAATCCATATCACAAATCTATATTGGATAGGTATGTGACAGAATTGATGAAATTTATTTGTCATAAAAATGATCTATAAAGAAGGAAAAAAGTATATTGTTAGCACAGGGGGAAAGTACACAAATTTAAGTTCCAGCAGTTATTAGCTGCATGAAGTTATTTAAACCCTGTTAGTGAATGTCTTCATCTATAAAATGGGTATAATAGTACTTACCTAAGGGGGTTGCTATGAAGATTAATAAATTAACATTTACAAAGTGCTGCAATAAGGTCTAGCATATAATAAGAGTTAGGTATATATTTATTAAATGAAATAAATAATTTAAAAGGATCGTATGAGTTGGGGAAAATGGTCATTCTCATTTTAAATTATTTAAAATGGTGCCTCTAATAATTAAGCACTGTTATCCATAAATAGAAAAAACATTATTTATTAGACAATTAGTGCATCCAATAGGAACAAGTTTAATGTTAATAATAATTTGAGAGTTAGGTGCTGACCTCATGAATTTAAAGAATTACGGAAATGTGAAAGCAAAAGAAGAAAATATTACATATTCAGCAAGACTAGTTTTGCATTCTCTATAACAGAGCCTTCTTCAAGGTGAAAATCAAGTTCAAAGTCTATTACATTTACATGACACACAGCAGAGTAAACAACAAAACAAACAAATGTCCAAGGTAGGACAAAGGAGATAATGTTAACTCACAGAGGACAAAATATAAATAAATACCTAAGCAAGAGGATAAATGATAAATTATTTATGAAAGAACTCACATATAAAGATGACCCAAATTGAAAAGCTGAAATGAACATTTGCACAATTCTCCATTTTACATTAATGTAAAGAAGTTACCTACCACAAAGCTAACTAGTTACCAGAGTTACTATAAAACTGTATTAAAATCACTGTGGTTATATAGTTTGGTGGGAGAGAATAAGCAGCTAGGTAGAGTCTTCTAATTAATATTTAAATTATATCATACTATGAGAAACACAATGGATAACACATACAAAAAAATATTTATCTCACTAAAAGGCAACTAACTCTGTAAGTAGTACATTTACTTCATTTGTGAACACCAGAATTTTAATTGCAAAGTCAGCCCAGATAGCAATGTCTAGTGAACAAAGCTGGAAGGGTCTTTGACTTGGAACTCTGAAAAGCAGCAGAAGTGACTATTTAAAAATAATTAGTTCATGGACTTCCCTGATGGTACAGCGGATGAGAATCCACCCGCCAATCCAAGGGACATATGTTAGACTGCTAGTCCAGGAAGATTCCGCGTGCCACAGAGTAACTAAAGCCCATGCACCACCACTACTGAGCCTGTACTCTAGAGCCCATAGGCCACAACTACTGAGCCCGCATGCGGCAACTACTAAAGCCCACGCGCCTAGAGCCTGTGCTCCTCTGCAGCAAGAGGAGCCACCGCAACAAGAAGCTCATGCACAGCAATGAAGAATAGTCACTGCTCACTGCAACTAGAGAAGGCCCTTGAGCAGTAACGAAGACCAAGTGCAACCGAAGAAATAAATTTATTTTTTTAAGAATAATTAGTTCAGTCAGTATGGCTGCAAGCATGGAGAGTCTATCGGTTGGACCCTCCAGGAACTGATGTTATGATAGGCTTCCCAGGGATGGAGGAGCCTGGTGGGCTGCAGTCCATGGGGTCACCAAGAGTCAAACACGACTGAGCAACTTCACTTTCACTTTTCACTTTCATGCATTGGAGGAGGAAATGGCAACCCGCTCCAGTGTTCTTGCCTGGAGAATCCCAGGGACGGGGAGCCTGGTGGGCTGCCGTCTCTGGGGTCGCACAGAGTCGGACATGACTGAAGCAACTTAGCAGCAGCAGCAGGGTGAAAATGCACAGTGCAACATAAAAAATTGTGAGTTTCTTAAAACTATTCCTGTCTCATTTATAATTGTTTTAAATTTTGTATGATATTATTATCCTACATTGTGAAAGTTTCATAAATTCAAGTATTCAAATACTTCCACCAAATACAGATAGGATGAAAACCAGTTAGAAGGAGGCCATGTGATTTCAAAAAATATTATTAAGTAGAGAAAGAATACTATTTTATGCTTGTAATAAACATCACTGTCTTTTATATAACACTATATACATTCGGTCTGTTAAGATTAAGACTTCTTGTTGTTCAGTTGCTCAGTCACGTAAGACTCTTTGCAACCCCATGGACTGCAGCACACTAGGCCACCCTGTCCTTCACCATCTCCCAGACATTGCTCAAACTCATGTCCATTGACTTGGTGATGCCATCCAAACATCTCATCCTCTGTCATCCCCTTCTCCTCCTGCCTTCAGTCTTTCCCAGCATCAGGGTATTTTCCAATGAATAAGCTCTTCACATCACAGGGCCAAAGTTGGAGCTTCAGCTTTAACAACAGTCCTTCCATTGATTATTCAGAACTGATTTCCTTTAGGATTGATTGGTTCTATCTCCTTGAAGTTGAAGGGACTCTCAAGAGTCTTCTCCAAAACCACAGCTCAAAAGCATCAAATCTTTGATGTTGAGCCTTCTTTATGGTCCAGTTCCAACATACATACAAGACTACTGGAAAAACCATAGCTTTGGCTAGACAGACCTTTGCTGGCAAAATAATATCTCTGCTTTTTAATATGCTGTCTAGGTTAACCATAGGTTTTCTTCCAAGGAGCAAGTATCTTTTAATTTTCATGGCTGCAGTCACCATCTGCAGCGATTTTGGAGCCCAAGAAAATAAAGTCTGTCACTGTTTCCATTGTTTTCCCATCTATTTGCATAAAGTGATGGGACCAGATGCCATTATCTTAATTTTTTTGAGTGCTGAGTTTTAAACCAGTTTTTTCACTTTCCTCTCTCACCTTCATCAAGAGGCTGTTTAATTCCTCTTCACTTTCTGCCATAAGGGTGGTGTCATCTGCATATATAAGATAATTGATGTTTGTCCTGATAATCTTGATTCCAGTTTGTGCTTCATCCAACCTGGCATTTCACATGATGAACTCTGCATGTAAATTAAATAAGCAAGGTGACAATATACAGCCTTGACATACTTCTTTCCCAATTCAGAACCAGTCCATTGTTATAACTCTGGTTCTAACTGTTGCTTCTTGACCTGTATATATGTTTCTCAGGAGGCAGGGAAGGTGGTCTGGTATCTCCATCTCTTGAAGAATTTTCCAGTTTGCTGTGATCCACACATTCAAAGACTTTAGCACAGTCAATGAAACAGTAGTATATGTTTTTTTCTGGAATTCTCTTGCTTTTTCTATGATCCACCGGATGTTGGCAATTTGATCTCTGGTTCCTCTGCCTTTTCTAAATCCAGCTTGAACATCTGGAAGTTCTCAGTTTGTGTACTGTTGAAGCCTAGCTTGGAGAATTTTGACCATTACTTTGCTAGCACATGAATGAGTGCAGGATTAAGATAGCATCTCTCAAATTTACAGTTTACTTACATGGTGGCCCTAATAGCACAATAATCCTTTAAATCTTGGTTCTCTGAAACTTGAGCTATGGTAAAGTATCACCAGTCCGTGACCCAGAAGATGGGGCTGCCTGACATAGACCACTGCTAATGGATGATGATTCTTCCTGCTTTCCCCCCTTTCTTCAATTTGCTCATTAATAAGGAGGAATGGCATATTTTATCATAGCTCAATCGCCAAAAAGATGGGGGATCATTGGCCTAAATGACTACAAATGAACCTACTGAAAGCAGCATCAAGGCTAAGGTAAAAAATCCCAGTAAATATATGTCAAAACCTGAAATTTCAGTTGCTCATCATGCAAAGTTATTTGCACACAAGGTCATTTTATATCTTTCAATATGCAATTTAGCTACAATGGCAAATTAAAGCAGTTATTGATTTAATGTGCAGTGTTTTAGTTTTGGTTGAGGTAAGACTAGCAACATCTGATTCTATAACATAATAGATCTGTTACTGAATCAATATTTCAGTAAGGATATGAGAACGTGGGAATTCTCAAACCTCTATGGCTAAGTTAAAGATATATCTGTGTATATGTATATGAACTTCATTGACATTTAACAGTGTTTTAAAATGTATTTCTGAACACCATAGAAAATAGACCCAAAAGTAATACAACAGCACTTCTGATAAGAAGTAAATGCTCATGGAAGCAGAAGAAAATACATAGTTAAGATGCTACTCTTGTGTTCATAATACCTTTGTGACCAGTCATGATACTGAACCTATCAGTGTGCTTTTATAAATAAAGATTAAAAATGAACTGCTTGTAAGGACCGTGTTGTAAGAATGAGAATTATCTAGACTATCTCAATGTATAAACCAGTAGCTGATGATTAATGTTATAACACTGTATTTCTTTTTTTTTAATTTTTATTTTTTACTTTATTTTACTTTACAATACTGTATTGATTTTGCCATACATTGACATGAATCCACCACGGGTGTACATGCGATCCCAAACATGAACCCCCTTCCCACCTCCCTCCCCACAACATCTCTCTGGGTCATCCCCGTGCACCAACCCCAAGCATGCTGTATCTCAAGTTCTAATGATCTTTATTACCAGAATTTTGAAGAGCAATATGAACATTAAGAACCATTAGTAGAAATATTTTTTAAAAATTTCTCCTTTTCTATTTATTTATTTAATATAGATTGAAGCCTGTTTTTTGTTTTGTTTTTTTAATTTTCATGTTCCCATCACCACATTCAAGGTGCTTCCAACTAGGTGCTTTAAAAACTATGGAGTTTATATGAACTGTTTCAGAGTTCTGTCTTAGCTTTTGGTCAAATGGAGTGAGCCTATTCTACACTGAGTGATTGTGCTTCTCCTAGATGCATATGTTGAAGCCCTAACCCTCAACGTGAAGGCATTTGCAGGTGGAGTCTTTAGGAGGAAATCAGATTGAGGAGAGTGATGCACTGAGGAAAGGCTATGGAAAATACAGCAAGAAGCTGGCTGTCTTCAGGCCAGGCAAGGAGCTCACAAAGAACCGAAGTCTGCCAGCACCTTCATTTTTGACTTCCCAGGTTTTAGACCTGTTAGAAATAAATACTTGTTAAACCACCCAGTCTATGGTATTTAGTTATAACAGTCTTATCTGCCTAAGATAGAGTTCTGAAACCATTCATAGAAACTCCACAGTTTTTAAAGGCAATTGTTTTGGTGAAAGCACCAACCTGAGTTTAAAAGGACAGAATCAGTATGAAATGAAAAGACATCTTTGGATTCCAAACTCCTATGGACAAGAGCAGGCAGAAAAAATTATTCAGCTACAAATGGGGGACTCTATTTTATGGAAAATGAATGATAATTTAGAAGGTGAAACCAAGACTTCAGTGGACAAAGCCAGGAGAAATAGGGACTCACTCTCAGTGACTACTCTATGTCTTATGCTTCCGCTTTTCAAATAAGAATGTCTACTGAAGTTTTCCTATGCTGACTCACCATAATATATAGGCTATATATATGGGAGAGGGTTGTATAGGTGGTAGTACTTGTCTCTCTAGTTGATAGGACTTCAGATCAAGAAGGAACTTTTTGCAAAACTGTACCCAATGATCTGAATTCAAAGATGTTAATTTGTACTTGGATTTGATTGAGATGAGATTTTGTATCTCAAGCCTTAGCTTATTCTAATAGAATGAGACACTGGGGAGATCTAAGAGGGAATTAGTGAATCACACATGGAAAAACTGCAAGTGAGTTTTTGTCATTTTAAAACATGGCCAAGAAATTTTTTGGACATTCCGCTTATCAGGAGATGGGGTACATACCCATCATACTGAATCTTATCTCTCTACTAAGCAGTAGAAACACAGGTATACCTCAGAGATATTGCAGGTTTGGTTCCAGACCACCACAATAGAGTGAGTCACACAAATGTTTTATTGCTCAGCAAGAATACTTGATGTGTGTCTTCTGGTAACTATGCAGTTCACCAGTTCCATTTAGAGGGCAAAAGTGGCTGTTTTGTGATGTAGGTTATAATCTCAGCCATTTGAAGTCAACTCTGAAAATGACCAGATCTTCAGCAGACCTGACAAAGATCACTTGATTCAAATGCCTTTTTTTTTTGATATTTTTGTTTGTTTGTTTTTGTTTTTATATTTTTATTTTTACTTTATTTTACTTTATAATTCTGTATTGGTTTTGCCATACACTTCAGCTGTTGAAGTAGAGATTACACTAGATCAAATGACTTGAATTTGACCCAGCATATTTTACAAAGACAACCATTCTCTGCATTCTTTAAGTGGGTTCAGTATATGCCTGAAAAAAAAAAAGAAGAATTCTAATTGATGTAGTACATCCCTCAATACATTTCAGAGAAAAAAAGCATTGAGAGAATTCAGGTAAGCAACATCAGAGTTTCTTCATTACTCAAAGCATCTTCCAAAACAAAAAATAGTACTCCTAAGACTCATACATTACTAATTATTGGATACATTAACTAATGTATAAAAATATGGGATTGCTGAAATACTTGGTATATAATGTACTACATGCTATCAGAACTAACTCCCCTTCTAGTCTTTCTTCTTTCTTTTAGATGGCATTTTCTATCCCTTCTTCCTTCTTTCAACATCAGACATCATCTTCTTGCATTTCATTTATAGCATGATCTTCCCTAAAATATCACTGATTGTCTTATGCAGCGATACAACTTGTTAGGAAATACCTACCTGATGCAGTTTTCTAGTGAGTTTCATCATTTTGGACATGTATGAATTTGAATGTTTTAACATAATGTTGAATTTTGAAATCACCCAAGAAATAATCATGAAAAAACTGCATTAAGGCAACAATTTAGACGTATTTCCCTATCACACTGAAATGTTCACTAAACATTCAAGTAAACCAACAAAACAAAAAAGTAACAAAATAGAATAAAACCACGCCAAAATAAAATAAAATTTGGGTGGCTGTCAATCTCAAACAGATTAATCAGTGGTCCTTTCCTCAATCTGTGGAAAAGTCTTGGAGGGTGATGGGCATAAAACAGTACTGGAACTGCAATATTCAAAGGTACCATCTTTTAGTCACTGAAACTACCTAGTAAGTTCAACCTCCTGAATCACTGGTGTGATTATACTAAAAAGAAGACATACAGATAGCCAAGAGGCACATGAAAGATGTTCAACATCGCTAATTACTAGAGAAATGCAAATCAAAACTACAGTGAGATATCACTTCAACCCCGTCAAAAATGGCTATCATCAAAAAATCCATGCACAATAAATGCTGGAGAGGGTACAGAGAGAACAGAACACTGCTACATTGTTGGTGAGGATATAAATTGGTACAGCCACTACGGAGAACAGTATGGAGGTTCCTGAAAGAACTAAAAACAGAGCTATCATATGACCCTGAAATCCCACTCCTGGACATATATTCAGAGAAAAATAGGGTCTGAAAGGATATGTGCACCCAAGTGTTCATTGCAGCACTGTTTACAATAGCCAAGACATGGAAGTAGCCTAAATGTCCATCAATGAATGGATAATGAGACGTTGAACATATATACAATGGAACAGTATTCAACCATTAGAAAGAATAAAATAATGTCATTTGCAGCAACATGGACAGATATAGAGATTGTCACACTGAATGAAGTCAGTCAGAGAAAGAGAAATATTGTATGATATCATTTTCAAGCAGAATCTAAAAAGAAATGATACAAATAAACTTACCTGCAAAACAGAAGCAGACTCACTTATGGTTACCAAGAGGGAAAGGTGGGGGAGAGGATAATTTTAAATGGATAATCAACAAGGACCTACTGTATAGCACAGGGAATTCTGCTCAATATTCTGTAACAACCTAAATGGGAAAACAATTTGAAAGAGAATATATACATATATGTTTTTTAAAAAGCCTGAAACTTGATGCTGAAATATTTGCACTTAAAACAATTATTTAAAGAAATTCCACTCCCACAAATTTAGTAATGCAGAGGAAGGCTCTCATTCTTGTAAGAGTTTTTTTGTGTGTGTGTTTTTTTTTTTTCTGAAAAGCTGAAATTTGGAATCTATTTTTAATTTAGCTACCTAAATACCTTATACATATGAAGATTCCAAATTTTAAAAGTTGATGTTTTTATACTTTTAAAAATTTCAAATACTTTTTTAGAGATTTTTAAATTACATCATAGGTTCTATTCATAAGAGAAACATGCATGATTTAATACAATTTTAAAAAATTGAGTCTGCGTGTTTGTGTATTTGGAGGCAGGCACAGTAGGGAACAGTTAGAACAGCTGCAGTTGTTAAGACAGAACTTTGGTTTTAATAGGAGAAGAGGGGAAAATGGAGTAATAGGCAGTTACAGTCAATTTCTTCAATTATTGTATTATTGGGCTTATTTTATAACTCTGGTTACAAAAGCTAATATTGAGGCCAGTAACTGAGCAAAGCCTTACTCTGCTCAGGAGTTTGTTTGTCTTTTAACATGTCTTATAGTCATCTATGTGGTTTGGGGGAAAAAAAGAAAGAAAAATCTATAAACGGTTTTTAATTAGCTGGGAATCTGGGTTCAATCCCACTAGAAACTCTGAGGAACCATAAAGAGTAAGCTCCAGAACTGATCCACCATAGGATGGAACTGTTAACCTCTGACTTCTGAGCCCTGTTGGTTAAGATTTGTCACTGAGGGAGTTAAATCCCCTGCACTTAATAGATTACGCATGCCCTAAAGTGTGGTCTTTCTGGCATCTGATAGAGAAGTCTATGCCCTTTTTAAAAAAAAAAGAATTAAAGTACAGTGACTTACAATATTAGTTTCAGATTTATAGCACAGTAGTTTGATATTTTTATAGATTATACTCCATATAGAATTATTGAAAATATTGACTATATTCCCCGTGTTGAACATTACATCATTGTAACGTATTGAGTTTATACCTAGTAGTTGGTATCTCTTAATTCTCTTCACCTGTTTTGCTCTTTTTCTCTCCCTTCCACCCTTCTCCCCTCTGGTAACCACTAGTTTGTTCTCTATCTGTGAGTCTGTTTCTGTTTTGTTATATTTGTTCACTTATTTTTTAGATGCCACATGGACATGAAAACATGTAATATTTTTCTGTCTTTGTGTGACTTACGTCACTAAGCACAACACCTTCCAGGTCCATCCATGTTTTTGCTAGTAGAAAAATTTCAGGTTTTTTCTTTTTTCCCAGTTTTTTTATGGCTGAGTATTGAATAGGAGAAGATATTTGCAAATGATATATCTGATAAGGGAGTTAATATCCAAAACAAATTTAAAAACTCACACAAATCAATATCAAAGCCAAACAATTCAATTAAAAAATACTAGGCATTTTCCCACAGAAGACATATAATGGCCAACAGGCACATGGAAAGATGCTGAACATCACTAATCTCCAGAGGAAAACTGCAAGACGGTGAAGTAGGAAGACCCTGAGCTCACCTTCTCTCATGGGTAAACCGAAATTATAGCTATTTACTGAGAAACTATTGATGAGGAAGACTGGAAAATACCTTCTATAACTAAAACTATAAAGAAGCAGCCAAAAGGTGGGCAGGAAAGGTAGAGGTATAGTATAGTGGAGGCCCATACCCCCGGGGTGGGCAACCCACAAACAGGTGATTAACCAAAATTGCAGATGTTCTCCTCAACATGAGAGAGGGGTCTAAGCTTCACTTTGGATTCCCCAAGCTAAATGTCCTGTGCCTGGAAGACATACTCTCAGAACGTTTGGCTTTCAAAGGCTTTTGGGGGGGGGATTCAAACTGTAACACGGAGCTGTAACACTGGTCCATCTGTCGCTTCAAGTATTTGTTGCAGCAAGACAGAACTGAGGAAATTACAAACTCCCCTGATAAAAGGATTATGGGAAATAAAGACTCCACCCTTAAAATGATGCACAAAAATATTTCTAATAGAGACCCACGGCAAAAGGAGCAGTTTGAAAGGAACCTGGATCAGACCCACCTGATGATTTGGAGAATCTCATAGAGAGTCAGAAGGCAACTTAGGATTACACTGGGACACAGATACCGGCAGCAGCCATTTTGGGGAGCTTATTCTACCACATGGACACTGATACTGACAGGCATCATTCTGAAACCCTCCCTCTACCTTGTTATCCTCAGGACCCAGCCCTACCCTCATCCACCAGCCTGTAGGCACCAATACTGGAAAGCCTCATGCCACGTGACTAACCAAGTGGAGAGCAGCCCCACCTACCACCAAGCAGGCTGCTTTATAAACCCCTGGGTCCATAGCCTCCCCTAGACAGGCCCCTGCCTACCAGAGGGTCCAGAATCTAGTCCCATACACCAAGATGCAGACATAGATCTGGGAACACCAGGATGCTGAAGGCAGAAACCCTAGGACCTGACTGCACCCACTAGTGGGCAGGCACAAGCCCCAAGACAACCACAGCTCTGAAGCCTGCCATGGCAGGACCTAGCCAACCCACCAGCAGTCCAGCAGCAGTGCTGGGAACCACTGAGCCCCCGTTCCCCCAGCAACAGGCCAAAACTAGCTCAGAGATACCTAGAATTCATTAGCCAGCCTTCTCTGCGATCCAGCACCACTCAGGAGAAGCCCAGCACCAGTTTTTGGAACCTCTTGAATCAACAGTCAGGAATTGGCCCCACCCATGAGCTAATACTAGATCCAGGAAGCCTGGCCACGAAACCACCCACCCATGAGCACCTCTAGAGCATGTAGCTCTGGTGGCTAGAGATGGAGTGTGCTACTGGGACTCACAGGATGTCTCCTACAAAAAGTCACTTCTCCAAGGTTGGAAAATGTAACCCACCTACAAAATACAGAGAAGTAAAAATAGCAAAGTAGGCAAAATGAGCAATATGTTCTAAACAAAAGAACAAGGCAAAACCCCAGAAGAACCTCATGAAGTGGAAAACACAAACAGTTATGAGATATTATCTCATACCTGACAAAATACACACAATCAAAAGACTACAAACAACAAAGGCTGGTGAGGATGTGTGGGAAAGGGAACAGTTTTCACACTACTGGTATTAATAGAAATGTAAATTGCAGCAGCCACTGTGGAAAATAGTAGGAAGTTTCCTCAAAAAACTAAAAGTTGAGTTCAGTTCAGTCACTCAGTCGTGTCTGACTCTTTGTGACCCCATGAATTGCAGCAGGCCAGGCCTCCCTGTCCATCACCAACTCCCGGAGTTTACTCAAACTCACATCAGTTGAGTCGGTGATGCCATCCAGCCATCTCATCCTCCGTTGTCCCCTTCTCCTCTTGCCCCCAATCCCTCCCAGCATCAGAGTCTTTTCCAATGAGTCAACTCTTCGCATGAGGTGGCCAAAGTATTGGATGGATTTTCAGCCTCAGCATCAGTCCTTCCAATGAACACCCAGGACTGATCTCCTTTAGAATGGATTGGTTGGATCTCCTTGCAGTCCAGGGGACTGCCAAGAGTCTTCTCCAACACCACAGTTCAAAAGAATCAATTCTTCAGCTCTCAGCTTTCTTTATACTCCAACTCTCACATCCATAACATGACCACTGGAAAAACCATAGCCTTGACTAGATGGACCTTTGTTGGCAAAGTAATGTCTCTGCTTTTGAATATGCTATCTAGGTTGATCATAACTTTCCTTCCAAGGAGTAAGCGTCTTTTAATTTCATGACTGCAATCACCATCTGCAGTGATTTTCGAGCCCAAAAAAAATAAAGTCTGACACTGTTTTTACTGTTTCCCCATCTATTTCCCATGAAGTGATGGGACCGGATGCCATGATCTTAGTTTTCTGAATGTTGAGCTTTCAGCCAACTTTTTCACTCTCCTCTTCCACTTTCATCAACTACTTTAAGATCTAGTCATTCTAGTTCTGGGTATATAGCCAAATAAAACAATAATGCTAATTTAAAAAAGATATCTGCACCCCATTGTTGTTCATATTAGCATTGTTTATAATTGGTTTTTCCAGAAATCATGTGTTGATGTGAGCATAAAGAAAGCTGAGCACTGAAGAACTGATGCTTTTGAACTGTGGTGTTGGACAAGACTTTTGAGAGTCCCTTGGACTGCAAGGAGATCCAACCTGTCAATTCTAAAGGAAATCAGTCCTGAATATTCATTGGAAGGACAGATGCTGAAGCTGAAACTCCAATACTTTGGCCACCTGATGCAAAGAACTGATTCACTGGAAAAGACCTTGATGCTGAGAAAGACTGAAGACAGGAAGGGAAGGGGATGACAGAGAATGAGATGGTTGGATGACATCACCAACATGAGTTTGAGCAAGCTCCAGGAGTTGGTTATGGACAGGGAAGCCTGGCATGCTGCAGTCCGTGGGTTGCAGAGTTGGACACGATTGAGCGACTGAACTGAAGACATGGAAGCAACCTGTGTGTGTTAGTCTCTCAGTTAAGTTTAACTCTTTGCAACCCCATGGACTGTAGCCCACCAGGCTCCTCTGTCCATGGAATTCAAGGCAAGAGTACTGGAGTGGATTGCTATTCCCTTCTTCCGATCTTCCAAACCCAGGGATCTCCCATGTGGAAACAACCCAAGTGCCCAGAGATGAGTGGATGAAGATGTATGTGTACATAAACGCATGCATACACACTGTAATATTCAGTTGAGTTCAGTCGCTCAGTTGTGTCCGACTCTTTGCGACCCCATGAATCACAGCACCCCAGGCCTCCCTGTCCATCACCAACTCCTGGAGTTTACTCAGACTCATGTCCATCGAGTCAGTGATGCCATCCAGCCATCTCATCCTCTGTCATCCCCTTCTCCTCCTGCCCCCAATCCCTCCCAGCATCAGAGTCTTTTCCAATGAGTCAACTCTTCACATGAGGTGTCCAAAGAACTGGAGTTCCAGCTTTAGCATCATTCCTTCCAAAGAAATCCCAGGGCTGATCTCCTTCAGAATGGACTGGTTGGATCTCCTTGCAGTCCAAGGGACTCTCAAGAGTCTTCTCCAACACCATAGTTCAAAAGCATCAATTATTTGGCGCTCAGCCTTCTTCACAGTCCAACTCTCGCATCCATACATGACCACAGGAAAAACCATAGCCTTGACTAGACGGACCTTAGTCGGCAAAGTAATGTCTCTGCTTTTGAATATGCTATCTAGGTTGGTCATAACTTTTCTTCCAAGGAGTAAGCACCTTTTAATTTCATGGCTGCAATCACCATCCGCAGTGATTTTGGAGCCCCCCAAAATAAAGTCTGACACTGTTAATACTACTAAACTATAAAAAAGAATGACATTTTGCCATTTGAAACAACATAGATGAACCCAGAGGGTATTGTGCTTAATGAAATAAGTCGGGCAGAGAAAGAAAAATACTATATGTTATCACTTACATGTGAAATCTAAAAAAAAAAAAAAAAACTCATTAATAGACCAAAATAGAAACAGACTCACAGATAATAGAGTACAAAGTGGGATGGTGGAGGGAGGAATTTATGAGGTTAACAAATTTATGAATTTAACTACTATGTATAAAATAAATAAATTAAACAAGGATATATTGTTCAGCATAAGGATTACAGCCAATATTTTATTATAACTTTAAATGTAGTATAATCTCTAAAAATTTGAATCATTATGTAGTATATCTAAAACTAAAATAACATTACAAATCAACTATACCTTAATAAAAAATAAGGTATGCTGAAGACAGAAACTCCAGGACCTGACTTCACCCACTAGTGGATAGGGACAAGCCCCAAGACAATGAGAGAGCCCTGCAGGATGCCATGGATTATCTCTAATCAACAGGGAAATTCAAATCAAAACTACAGTGAGACACCATTTCACACCTGTCAGATGTGTGCCTAGTCACTCAGTCATGTCTGATTCTGTGACCCCATGGACGATAGCCCTCAGGGCTCCTCTGTCGAGGCAAGTATAATGAAAGGTTGTTGTGCCCTCCAGGGGATCTTTCCAACCCAAGGATCGAATCCGGGTTTCCCACATTGCAGGTGGATTCTTTACCATCTGAGCCACTAGAGAAGCCCAAGAATACTGGAGTGAGTAGCCTATCCCTTCTCCAGGGGATCTTCCCAACCCAGGGATTGAACCCAGGTTTCCCACATTGCAGGTGGATTCATTACCGTCTGAGCTACGGGAAACCCAAGAATTCTGGAGTGGGTAGCCTATTCCTTCTCCAGGGGATCTTCCTGACCCAGGGATTGAACAGGAGTCTCCTGCATTGCAGTGGATTCTTTACCAGCTGAGCTACTACCCCTGTCAGAATGACTGTCATCAAAAAAGACAACAAATAACAAGTGTTGGCAAGGATGTGGAGAAAAGGAAACCCTAGTACATCGTTGGTAGGAATGAAAAACAGTGTGGCAATTTCCCAAAAATTTAAAAATAAAACTACAATATGACCCAGAAATTCCACTCTTGGGTATACACCTCTCCAAAAAGTACTAATTCAAAAGATATATGCACCCAATGTTCATAACAGTATTATTTACATAGCCAAGATGAGAAAGCAACCTGTCTATCATCAGATGAATGGATAAAGAAGATGTGGTGTATGTGTGTGTATATACATAAACACAAACATACACACACACACATATATATACGTATATATGTATACAACTATTACTCTATATTCTTGACACAGGAGCTAACATACAGGGAATTGTATGTCACAGCTATGCCGAAATTAGGGGATGACCTGCAGTGCAGCACAGGTATCTGACACATTTGTTTTTTAGTTTTCCAACAATCATGCATATATATATTTGATTCAGTTTCAAAGCATGTTGATTTTCAAATCACTCGTACCTGCTTTCAAATCCTGCTTTGGCATTTACCAGTCTATATGACTTTGAACCCCCAGAGTAGGAAATGACAACCCACTCCAATATTCTTTCCTGGAAAACTCCATAGTTAATCTTTCTAAATTTGTTTTATAATCTGTAAAATGGTGTTAACAATAATGAGTACTCCTTTAGAATTGTTGTAAAGAAGAAGTTACGTATTGTATGAACAACTCTTAATTGAGTGGAGATCAAACCAGTCAATCCTAAAGGAAATCAACCCTGAATTTCATTGGAAGGACTGATGCTGAAGCTGAAGCTACAATACTTTAGCCACCTGAAGCGAAGAGCTGACTCACTGGAAAAGACCCTGATGCTGGGAAAGATTAAGGGCAAGAGGAGAAGGGGGCAACAGAGGATGAGATAGTTGGATGGCATCACTGACTCATGGACATGAGTCTGGGCAAACTTAAGGAGATAGCGAAGGACAGGGAAGCCTGGCATGCTGCAGGTCATGGGGCCACAAAGAGTTGGACATGACTTGGCAACTGAACAACTTAGTTCAGTCACTAAGTCATTTCTCTTTGTGACAACATGGACTGTAGTCTGTCAGCTCTGTACATGGGATTTCCCAGGCAAGAATAATGGAGTGGATTGCCATTTCCTTCTCCAGGGGATACTCCCAACGGAGGGATTGAACTCACTTCTCCTGCATTGGCAAAGAGGGTCTTTACCACAGAGTCACCAGGGAAGTCCAGTTTACTGGCTGGGGGAGAATAAATACCCATCATTATTACCTGTAGGTATTAGGCCTGAGATGGATGTATCAGCTTTGAATTGGTCATACCTGGAGTCAAATATTAGTTTACTGTACATATGATTTTCAAAGAGTAATTTAACCCCTTTAGTTATATTATGTATATATATATATATGTATCTATAAAATCTTTCTCAATTTCATCTATTAAAAGGTATAATAAATATTAACTTCATAGATTTGCTGTGAGAAACAATATTTTACAAGTAAAATAACATATATAAATCACATAGCCTTGTCCACAGTGGACAGTGAGTAGATACTGGTTGCCTTTCTCTTTCCTCTTCTGCACTATTTAGTAACTTACTTAGATGTTTGTACATTTTTATAAGCTCATTCAACAATGCTGGCCTCTAGTATTATAAATGTGTTAGTTTTTATTTTAATTTCAAATAGCTCACAGGCTAGCGGGACACAGATAAAGATAAGAAAATATGTTACACAACTGTGTAATACAAGTTCTGGGAATTGAAGTGTCTATCTTACCTAGGAATGTCAAAGAAAACATCAAAGTTATTATTTTAGATCAACTAAGAAGGCATATAATTGTACTCCTCTCTTATCGTGTTCTATTAGTTAATAAACACTTTTGTCTAATTATGCCTCAGAAGGAAGCAAAACATTTCATAGATGGAAAATCATTCTGGTCTTGGAGCCAGGGTCACTGGGTCCTAATGCTAGCTCTGACACTCATCAACTGAAGGAAAAAAATCTCTATGGACCTCAATCTTACCTGATAAGAGCCTTCTCAAACTCTCAACTTCCACACTGCATTCATGGTAAAACAAATTATAAAAATAAATGCATGAAAAGTAAGTTTGGACAGATGGATTATTTTCATATCCCTTGTTATCCTGGCAGAGAAGGCAATGGTAACCCACCCCAGTACTCTTGCCTGGAAAATCCCATGGTTGGAAAAGTGTGGTAGGCTGCAGTCCATGGGGTACTAAGAGTCGGACATGACTGAGGCGACTTAGCAGCAGCAGTAGTTATCCTGGATGATCCAACGATAAACTACTGGAAATGCAAAGGTAAAGTCTGATAGCTTCACAAACTCAGCCCGTGAATGTTTTTCTAGAAGCTTTAATATTGAGGTCACGTTATTAAATACCAAGGGGCATTTAAGCTAAAGACATTTTGGAGAGAAATTAGTTTAGCTGTCTCTCTCTTAAAAACAAACCAAAAAAAAAAACAAAAAACAAAAAAAGGAAAAATAATTTTATTTTTGCTTTTCACAACATTTGTCTGCCTTGTGAATCTAGAACTATTTTATTTATTGTAGATATTCTTAATTTCTTTCCACAAATTCACTCCTAAATGAAATGCCTATCTTTTGATAAGCCTGCTTATAGCTAGATTTATAAATCACTTAGGTTTAGAGAGAAACTAGATTTCTTAATCTCCTTTTGAAAGCTATCTTTATATAAAAACAGTATTGATGAAATATTGACTCTTCCTTTTCCATAAATGAGAGATGAATGCCAGCCAAACAAAAAGCTCACACCAAGGTACCTTTGTTTTCACTTCCTTAAGTTTCTTTTTTTCTCAAGATGAATCATGTTTTTGAACTTTAGCTCTTTGCTTTTCATTTTTGAAATTTCCATGATGAAAATGTTTACATGAAGTATAAAAGCATGTCTGTCTTTATATTAACAAGAGGTCAGAGAGAAGTATTCGAATAGCCAGAGAGAAGAATCAGATTTCCCATGAGACTTCTGCCTTACACCATGGAATCTAGGCAAGCAATAGTAAATAAAATGTGCCCGAGTGCTTAGTTGTGTCCGATTCCTTGTGAACCTTTGGACTGTAGCTTGCCAGGACTTTTCAAAGCAAGAATACTGGATCTGGTTGCCATCTCCTTCTCCAGGGGCTCTTCCTGACCTAGGGATTGAACCCTCATCTCACACTGCAGGGGAATTCTTTACCTGCTGAGCTATCGAGGAAGCCCTTGAATAAAATGTGGTGAAATGTAAAAAAAAAAAAAAAAAATTACCTAGTCAACTTTCATTTCTAAAACAAAACTGTCTTCTTTCATCCCAGTGGGTCAGCTTTGAAGCAGCCAAGCTTTCCTCCAGAGGTTCCTGGTACTACCTCTGCTGCTCTTTGCTGATAAAATTTAAATTATCCTCCTTTCAAACTACATGGAGGCTTTCACTTCATATGCGCTGCAGTAAAGAAAACGTAGCTTGTTTCAGAGTTATGTTTTTACGTGAGGAACTGTTTACATTAAAAAGAAGTATTTCTTGAGAAATAAGTACTTGGTTCCTTTCACTTTTAGGTGGTGAAAGGAAACCAACAGCATGATCATTATTAAAAGTAAAAGCATCCATGAAGAATAAAGAAAACTAAATGAAAGGAAATGGAAAAGCCATGGCAGTATCAGCAACTACTCATGAAAAATTCTTTTTGAAAAATTCATTAGGGGATAAAAGATCTGAAGAGACTGTCCTGACACATATTAAATAGAAAGAGCTGTGTGAAAGAACTCCAAGTCTGAGTGTAGACACAGAGCAAACTTAGGAAATATATTTATAAGAAGAGAAAATTCAGAATATAAGTACGAGAAGAGTGTCATGAACACTTGAGCCACATGTGCTCACTTCTTTGGCTGCCTCCCTATCAGAGTTTTCATTCTGTCTGCTCATCAGGAAACCTGCCTCAGAGAACAGGATGGCTGATTACATTGTCTAAGGCCCTGTCATATCCTGCTGTGTTCTAATCTCCCAGTGGGTATCTGAGGTAGTAGTTGATCTTGCAAGTCAGCAGGGATTTGTGTAGATGTGTACATTTGAGATTCAGCCTCCTCCAACATGATGGTGGTGTATGTTAAGTGGAAGAATTCATGCAGCTAGATTTGAAAGAGCAGTGCTCCTGGACAGACAAAGTGAATTTGTTTTAGAGTTAATGAATGATGAATTTGTTCTATGAAAATCTTTAGTATCATTAGATTCACACTAAGAAGGGAAGTTTCAGAGGATCATTATGAAACTCACCTGGCTAGACTAAGTTGTTTCACCCTAATTGAGAAATCTGATTTGACATCTAGTCCTACACCAGGTCAAAATGCTCAGAGTACACAGAGCACAAATAAAAGCAATTAGACCTACTACATTGGCCCTGATGGAGTCTGCCTCCTGTAGAATGCCTGATTAAATTCTATTTCAAAGGCAGGCTCGAATGCACTTACTAAACTCTTTGTCCTTGAAGTAGAGAGGGTTGTAAGGTCTGTTTCTCAGGGGTCTGGGAAATGGGAAGAGTAATTCACTTCTGAAAAAGGAGCTGTGCTTTCTCCCAGGTTGATCCTAAAGATTAACAGCACAACACATATACTGTTGCTTCACACTATTCCTTAAAAATCCTGGAAAGATATATAGGGATCTTTCAAAAGTGATTTCCCAATACCACAGCTTTTCTTCTTTGCCAAATGGACAATTTTATTTTCTAAAATTCTTACCTGACTATACTAGACTCCTTAAATTTAGACCATAGGGTTTTCCTTAGAGAAGTAATGTTCTGCTCTTTAAGTGTCAAGGGATTTTTAAAAACCATTATTACCACATTAATGGTATAATTTAGTTTGCTATTATTCCTATTTTTCCAATTTAGTTTTATAGGCAGGGAACAGACTTTCAGTAACTTTTCCAGGGTTCTCCTAAATAATTCAAGGTACCCTGCGTCAGAGGTCAGGGGTGGCGGCCAGGAGGAGAAACCCCGCATCCGAGCTCAGGGGCAGCGGCCGAGAGGAGCTACCCCGCGTCCGAGGTCAGTGGCGGCCGGGAGGAGACACCCCACATCTGAGGTCAGGGCAGCAGCCAGAAGACACCCCACGTCCGAGGTCGGGCAGCGGCCAGGAAGAGCTATCCTGTGTCTGAGGTAAGGGGCGGCAAGGAGAAGCCACCTAGCACCTGAGGCCAGGGGCGGTGACCCTGAGGAGCCACCTCGAGCCCAAGGCCAGGGCGGCAGCTGGGAAGAACCACCCATGCCCAAGGCCAAGGCCTGCAACCAGGAGGAGCATCCCGAGGAGCAGTGGCTGCACAAGCGCAGGAGGGCCTAGAGGAGCTAATCCACGTTGAAGGTCAGGAAGGGCAGCAGTAAGGAGATACTCCCTCGTCCAAGGTAAGGAGCAGCCATGAAGAGATACACCACGCCCAAGGTAAGAAAAAACCAAGTAAGATGGTAGGTGTTGCAAAGGGCATCAGAGGGTAGACACACTGAAACCATAATCACAGAAAACTAGTCAATCTAATCACACTAGGACCACAGCCTTGTCTAACTCAATGAAACCAAGCCATGCCTGCAGGGCAACCCAAGACGAGTGGGTCATGGTAGAGAGGTCTGACAGAGCATGGTCCACTGGAGAAGGGAAAAGCAAGCCACTTCAGCATTCTTGCCTTGAGAACCCCATGAACAGTATGAAAAGGCAAAATGATAGGATACCAAAAGAGGAACTCCCCAGGTCGGTAGGTGCCCAATATGCTACTGGAGATCAGTGGAGAAATAACTCCAGAAAGAATGAAGGGATAGAGCCAAAGCAAAAACAATACCTAGTTGTGGATGTGACTGCTGATAGAGGCAAGGTCCGATGCTATAAAGAGCAATATTGCATAGGAATCTGGAATGTCAGGTCCATGAATCAAGGCAAATTGGAAGTGGTCAAACAAAAGATGGCAAGGGTGAAAGTCGACATTCTAGGAATGACATTCTAGGAATCAGCGAACTAAAATGGACTGGAATGGGTGAATTTAACTCAGATGACCATTATATCTACTACTGCAGGCAGGAATCCCTCAGAAGAAATGGAGTAGCCATCATGGTCAATAAAAGAGTCCAAAATGCAGTACTTGGATGCAATCTCAAAAATGACAGAATGATCTCTGTTCGTCTCCAAAGCAAACCATTCAATATCACAGTAATCCAAGTCTATGCCCCAACCAGCAACCCTGAAGAAGCTGAAATTAAACGGTTCTATGAAGACCTACAAGACCTTTTAGAACTAACACCCAAAAAAGATGTCCTTTTCATTATAGGGGACTGGAATGCAAAAGTAGGAAGTCAAGAAACACCTGGAGTAACAGGCAAATTTGGCCTTGGAATGCAGAATGAAGCAGGGCAAAGACTAATAGAGTTTTGCTAAGAAAATGCACTGGTCATAGCAAACACCCTCTTCCAACAACACAAGAGAAGACTCTACACATGGACATCACCAGATGGTCAACACTGAATTCAGATTGATTATATTCTATGCAGCCAAAGATGGAGAAGCTCTATACAGTCAATAAAAACAAGACCAGGAGCTGACTGTAGCTCAGATCATGAACTCCTTATTGCCAAATTCAGACTTAAATTGAAGAAAGTAGCGAAAACCACTAGACCATTCAGGTATGACCTAAAACAAATCCCTTATGATTATACAGTGGAAGTAAGAAATAGATTTAAGGGCCTAGATCTGATAGATAGAGTGCCTGATGAACTATGGAATGAGGTTTGTGACATTGTACAGGAGACAGGGATCAAGACCATCCCCATGCAAAAGAAATGCAAAAAAGCAAAATGGCTGTCTGGGGAGGCCTTACAAATAGCTGTGAAAAGAAGAGAGGCAAAAAGAACAGGAGAAAAGGAAAGATATAAGCATCTGAATGCAGAGTTCCAAAGAATAGCAAGAAGAGATAAGAAAGCCTTCTTCAGCAAACAATGCAAAGAAATAGAGGAAAACAACAGAATGGGAAAGACTAGAGATCTCTTCAAGAAAATTAGAGATACCAAGGGAACATTTCATGCAAAGATGGGCTCGAAAAAGGACAGAAATGGTCTGGACCTAACATAGGCAAAAGATATTATGAAGAGGTGACAATAATACATGGAAGAACTGTACAAAAAAGATCTTCATGACCCAGATAATCATGATGATGTGATAACTAATCTAGAGCCAAACATCTTGGAATGTGAAGTCAAGTGGGCCTTAGAAAATATCACTATGAACAAAGCTAGTGGAGGTGATGGAATTCCAGTGGAGCTGTTTCAAATCCTGAAAGATGATGCTGTGAAAGGGCTGCACTCAATATGCCAACAAATTTGGAAAACTCAGCAGTGGCCACAAGACTGAAAAAAGGTCAGTTTTCATTCCAATCCCAAAGAAAGGCAATGCCAAAGAATGCTCAAACTACCACACAATAGCACTCATCTCACATGCTAGTAAAGTAATGCTCAAAATTCTCCAAGCCAGGCTTCAGCAATACGTGAACCGTGAACTCCCTGATGTTCAAGCTGGTTTTAGAAAAGGCAGAGGAACCAGAGATCAAATTGCCAACATCTGCTGGATTATGGAAAAAGCAAGAGAGTTCCAGAAAAACATCTATTTCTGCTTTATTGACTATGCCAAAGCCTTTGACTGTGTGGATCACAATCAACTGTGGAAAATTCTTCAAGAGATGGGAATACCAGACCACCTAACCTGCCTCTTGAGAAATCTGTATGCAGGTCAGGAAGCAACAGTTAGAACTGGACATGGAACAACAGACTGGTTCCAAATAGGAAAAGGAGTGCATCAAGGCTGTATATTGTCACGCTGCTTATTTACCTTATGTGCAGAGTACATCATGAGAAACGCTGGACTGGAAGAAACACAAGCTGGAATCAAGATTGCTGGGAGAAATATCAATAACCTCAGATATGCAGATGACACCACCCTTATGGCAGAAAGTGAAGAGGAGCTAAAAAGCCTCTTGATGAAAGTGAAAGAGGACAGTGAAAACATTGACTTAATGCTCAACATTCAGAAAACAAAGATCATGGCACCTGGCCCCATCACTTCATGGGAAATAGATGGGGAAACAGTGGAAACAGTGTCAGACTTTATTTTGGAGGGCTCCAAAATCACTGCAGATGGTGACTGCAGCCATGAAATTAAAAGACGCTTACTCCTTGGAAGAAAAGTTATGACCAACCTAGATAGTATATTCAAAACCGACTAAGGTCCGCCTAGTCAAGGCTATGGTTTTTCCTGTGGTCCTGTATGGATGTGAGAGTTTACTGTGAAGAAGGCCAAGCGCCGAAGAATTGATGCTTTTGAACTGTGGTGTTGGAGAAGGCTCTTGAGAGTCCCTTGGACTGCAAGGAGATCCAACCAGTCCTTTCTGAAGGAGATCAGCCCTGGAATTTCTTTGGAAGGAATGATGCTAAAGCTGAAGCTCCAGTACTTTGGCCACCTCATGCGAAGAGTTGACTCATTGGAAAAGACTCTGACGCTGGGAGGGATTGAGGGCTGGAGGAGAAGGGGACGATTGAGGAGGAGACGGCTGGATGGCATCACGAACTCGATGGGCGTGAGTCTGAGTGAACTCCGGGAGATGGTGATGGACAGGGAGGCCTGGCGTGCTGCAATTCATGGGGTCGCAAAGAGTCAGACACGACTCAGCAACTGAACTGAACTGAACTGGAAGGTAAAAATATTCTTCTCGTTGAAAACTTCTCTTTGAAAACAGGATTAAATCATAATGTCTTCACATATTCTTTAATAAATACTTTTACTCATTCCAGTCTGATTTCTGCTTTCCTCCTCAATAGACACACACACACATACACTCTCTTTCTTCCTAGCTCCTTCTAGTAAGATTGCTCTTATCTTAATCTTATTATGTTTTTTTCTGACAAATCAAATATGCACAACCCTCTTTGGGGCTTTCTTGGCCTCTCAGTAACATTCAACCACTTGATCACTCACTCCTCTTGAAATTCTTTATTTTCTTGGTCTTTATGACTTCACAGTCTCCTGGCATTTATTCCATCTCTCGTAAGCTACCTCAGTACCCACTACCAGATTATGTCTGATATCTAATTACTGAAGTGTTAAAAACCTTATGACATTTCTCTACAATTGGTCCTTTGGTGATTTCACGTATTTCCATGATTTAAAAATAAGCACAAGATCTTCCAGGTTCATCTATGATGTGAAAAGAATTTGGAAGCCATCGTCTCTTTCTTACAACGAGAAAAAGTTGAATAAACTGGAAGTCAACAGTTTTCTTGAACTCATGAGAAAAAGAAGGTTGTAAGACAAACTGCAAGCTCAAAATCTAGAGAGACAAAGCCTTCTCTAGAAGGGTGCTCCAGTGACTAGGACTCTGTACACCCAATGCAGGGGACCTGGTTCAATTCCTGGTTAGGAAACTAGCTCCCACATGCCACAACTAGGAGTTCACATGTCACAACTAAGACTCAGCACAGCCAAATGAATAAATATTTCTCAGAAAATCTAGAGAGACAAGTGAATCCAGAAAGTGTTAGCCAAGATCTGCTTATATAAACCACTGGAGCCATAAACCAATAGTAATAACTGATAGGGTATTCTTACAAATTGCTTGGGGCTAAGTGTGGACTAACTTAAGAATGAGAAACTCCTAGGGGCCACAGTCATAAAGCAGTCACTATCATAAAAGGGCCACCACATTTTAATGGGTTTTATTTGCAGAAATCCTGCAAGATCCTCATGGTGAAGAGATAACAAAGACCCCTTTGTGGCTTTGGCATGAGGAGGAGAAGAGCCATTGTGAAATAGGTACAAAATATCCTCTATATCAAAGTGCCATTCTATGAAGAAAAGGACTTTATCAGAGTCTCGTTCCACTTGGGGAAAAAGTAGTTCTCCATCTCTAGCTGCCTCTTGCCTTCATGTCTCACCAAAAGGAGGGGAATGGGAAGCAAGAAATCCATGTGAAGATACAGCCCAGGAGCACAGGTCCACTACAAGACTGAGATTTATTCTTTAGATTACAGAATATTTCCCATCACTAACACCTTACCACCACATCGATAGGACTCCAGTAAAATAACAGTTGATTAAGAGATCTAGAAATGAAAGTATAGTGTCTCTCTGAGGAGAAGTATGTAGAGAAATCCAATTTTAAAAAAGCTACAAACAAGGGTACTAGAGGAATTTGAAATCCCTGTAGCTACTACAAACATTAAACACAGTCATACTCCTAGCCAAATTAACATAAAAACTTATACTAAAGGCCTATTAACCTTAGTTCCTACTACCTAATATTTCATGTCTCAACAAAAAAATCACAAGGCATGGTAAAAGAAAAAAAACAAAACAAAACAGCCTGAAATAATAACATAAGCAATAGAAGCAAAGTCAGAAATAACACTGTTGGAGTTATCAGACAGGAATTAAAATAATTAAGATTACTATGTTAGGGCTATAATAGAAAAAGGAGACAACATCTAAGAACATATGGATAATGTAAGCAGAAAGGTGGAAACTCTAAAAGAAGTCAAAAAGAAATACTAGAAATTAAAAACACTGTGGCATAATGAAGAATATCTTTGCTGAGCTTACCAGTAGAGTGGACACAGCCACAGAGAGAATCAACAACCTTGAGGATGTATCAATAGAAACTTCCCAAACTGAAATGCAAAGAGAAAAAAAAAATGGGGAAAAATAGAATACCCTGGAGCTGTGAAACAATTACCAAAGGTATAGCATATTAGAACTTGAGTACTAGAAGAAGAGAGAAAAAAGCAGAAGAAATGCTTGGAGAAATAATAGTCAAGAATTTTCCAAAATTAATGACAAATACAAAAACTCAGCCTTAGAAATCTCAGAGAACACCAAACAGGATAAGCACAAAACATCTGCATCTAGGCATGTGATGCTCAGAATGTAGAAAACTAAAGACAAAGAGAAAAATCTAGAAAAATGTCAGGGGTGGGTTGGGAGTGGAAGGGCACCTTACCATAGAGTAGCAAAAAAACAATGAGAGCAGACTTACTTCCAGCAGGAAAATGAAATAATGTTTATGACAGAAGAATGGCATAATGTAAATGAATTTAGACCAGTTCAAAATGTATATTGCAAACACGATGGCAACTGTAAAAACATTAAAAAGAAGTATAATTACTAGGTAAAGAGTAGAGTGGAAATATAACCATGTAAATGCTCAACTGAAACCAGAAGGCAGAAAAATAAGAGGGATAAAAAAAGAAGAAAAAGGAAACAAACAGAAAAACAGATAGCCACATAGTAGATATTAACCCAGCTATATCTATAACCATTTTAAATGCAAATGATTGAAGTGCACAAGGCACAGATTGTCAGAATAGATTAAAAAACAACAACAATAATAAGACCCAGCTATACGTTGTCTTCAAGAAATCCTTTAAAATTAAACACTCAGGTTAAAAGCAAAAGGCAGAGAAGGATATACCATGCTGCTGCTGCTGCTGCTGCTGCTAAGTCACTTCAGTCGTGTCCGATTCTGTGCGACCCCAGAGATGGCAGCCCACCAGGCTCCCCCATCCCTGGGACTCTCCAGGCAAGAACACTGGAATGGGTTGCCATTTCCTCCTCCAATGCATGAAAGTGAAAAGTGAAAGTGAATTCGCTCAGTCATGTCCAACTCTTTGTGACCCCATGGACTGCAGCCTACTGGGCTCCTGCATCCATGGGGTTTTCCAGGCAAGAGTACTGGAGTGGGGTGCCATTGCCTTCTCTGATATACCATGCTAACATGCATCAAAAGAAAGCAGGTAAAGCCATGTTAATTTCAGATAAATGACACTTCAGAACAAGGTATATTTTCAAGGATAAACAACATCATTAAATCATAATCACAGAGGTCAAGTCTTTAGGAAGGCATAACATTGTAAAGAATTTTAGAATAATTATTGTGTGAGAACCAGTGTATGCGCACTATTAAAACTATTAAGCAATACAAAAATAAGGAAAGCTAAAATTACAAAAATCCCACTGTCCCCAAATTACCTTCTCAACCCCAATATTACCTGTGTAACTAAAAGAAATGCAAAAAAGCAAAATGGCTGTCTGGGGAGGCCTTACAAATAGCTGTGAAAAGAAGAGAAGCAAAAGCAAAGGAGAAAAGGAAAGATATAAGCATCTGAATGCAGAGTTCCAAAGAATAGCAAGAAGAGATAAGAAAGCCTTCTTCAGCGAACAATGCAAAGAAATAGAGGAAAACAACAGAATGGGAAAGACTAGAGATCACTTCAAGAAAATTAGAGATACCAAGGGAACATTTCATGCAAAGATGGGCTCGATAAAGGACAGAAATGGTCTGGACCTAACATAGGCAAAAGATATTAAGAAGAGGTGGCAAGAATACACAGAAGAACTGTACAAAAAAGATCTTCATGACCCAGATAATCATGATGATGTGATCACTAATCTAGAGCCAAACATCTTGGAATGTGAAGTTAAGTGGGCCTTGGAAAGCATCACTATGAACAAAGCTAGTGGAGGTGATGGAATTCCAGTTGAGCTGTTTCAAATCCTGAAAGATGATGCTGTGAAAGGGCTGCACTCAATATGCCAGCAAGTTTGGAAAACTCAGCAGTGGCCACAGGACTGGAAAAGGTCAGTTTTCATTCCAATCCCAAAGAAAGGCAATGCCAAAGAAAGCTCAAACTACCTTACAATAGCACTCATCTCACATGCTAGTAAAGTAATGCTCAAAATTCTCCAAGCCAGGCTTCAGCAATACGTGAACCGTGAACTTCCTGATGTTCAAGCTGGTTTTAGAAAAGGCAGAGGAACCAGAGATCAAATTGCCAACATCTGCTGGATCATGGAAAAAGCAAGAGAGTTCCAGAGAAACATCTATTTCTGCTTTATTGACTATGCCAAAGCCTTTGACTGTGTGGATCACAATGAACTGTGAAAAATTCTGAAAGAGATGGGAATACCAGACCACCTAACCTGCCTCTTTAGAAATCTGTATGCAGGTCAGGAAGCAACAGTTAGAACTGGACATGGAACAACAGACTGGTTCCAAATAGGAAAAGGTATACGTGAAGGCTGTATATTGTTGCCCTGCTTATTTAACTTATATGCAGAGTACCTCATGAGAAACACTGGACTGGAAGAAACACAAGCTGGAATCAAGATTGCTGGGAGAAATATCAATCACCTCAGATATGCAGATGACACCACCCTTATGGCAGAAAGTGAAAAGGAGCTAAAAAGCCTCTTGATGAAAGTGAAAGAGGAGAGTGAAAAAGTTGGCTTAAAGCTCAACATTCAGAAAACAAAGATCATGGCATCCGGTCCCATCACTTCATGGGATATAGATGGGGAAACAGTGGAAACAGTGTCAGACTTTATTTTTTTGGGCTCCAAAATCACTGCAGATGGTGATTGCAGCCATGAAATTAAAAAACACTTACTCCTTGGAAGAAAAGTTATGACCAACCTAGATAGTATATTCAAAAGTAGAGACATTACTTTGCCGACTAAGGTCCGCCTAGTCAAGGCTATGGTTTTTCCTGTGGTCATGTATGGATGTGAGAGTTGGACTGTGAAGAAGGCTGAGCGCCGAAGAATTGATGCGTTTGAACTGTGGTGTTGGAAAAGACTCTTGAGGGTCCCTTGGACTGCAAGGAGATCCAACCAGTCCATTCTGAAGATCAACCCTGGGATTTCTTTGGAAGGAATGATGCTAAAGCTGAAGCTCCAGTACTTTGGACACCTCATGCGAAGAGCTGACTCATTGGAAAAGACTCTGATGCTGGGGGGGATTGGGGGCAGGAGGAGAAGGGGACGACCGAGGATGAGATGGCTGGATGGCATCACTGACTCGATGGACATGAGTTTGAGTGAACTCCGGGAGATGGTGATGGACAGGGAGGCCTGGGGTGCTGTGATTCATGGGGTCACAAAGAGTCGGACACGACTGAGCGACTGAACTGAACTGAACTATGAGGTTAGCTCCTGTGAATCTCATTTCAGATCTTGTAGGTATATAGAGTAGATAGGAGTAGTATAGTTTTAAAAAAGCAGTGGACAAGATCATTAATCCTTTAAAAACAGTACAAGTTCTCCAAATTCCTGCTTATATTAGGAATAACCTTATGTAAACATTAAGAATTTGGAATCATTATATTTCAGTCACAATTTTCTAATACATCTTTGAATGACTCCTGCCTTAAAAATAAGATTATTTTAATTAGATCCCATTTGTTTATTTTTGCTTTTACTTCCAGAATTCTGGGAGGTGGGTCATAGAGTATCCTGCTGTGATTTATGTCGGAGAGTGTTTTGCCTACGTTCTCCTCTAGGAGTTTTATAGTTTCTGGCCTTATGTTTAGATCTTTAATCCATTTTGAGTTTATTTTTGTGTGTGGTGTTAGAAAGTGATCTAGTTTCATTCTTTTACAAGTGGTTGACCAGTTTTCCAAGCACCACTTGTTAAAGAGATTGTCTTTACTCCATTGTATATTCTTGCCTCCTTTGTCAAAGATAAGGTGTCCATATGTGTGTGGATTTATCTCTGGGCTTTCTATTTTGATCCATTGATCTATATTTCTGTCTTTGTGCCAGTACCATACTGTCTTGATGACTGTGGCTTTGTAGTAGACCCTGAAGTCAGGCAAGTTGATTCCTCCAGTTCCATTCTTCTTTCTCAAGATGCTTTGGCTATTCGAGGTTTTTTGTATTTCCATACAAATCTTGAAATTCACAACAAAGGAAAATATAAGCAAGGTGAAAAGACAGCCTTCAGAATGGGAGAAAATAATAGCAAATGAAGCAACTGACAAACAACTAATCTCAAAAATATACAAGCAATTTCTGCAGCTCAATTCCAGAAAAATAAACGACCCAATCAAAAAATGGGCCAAAGAACTAAATAGACATTTCTCCAAAGAAGACATATGGATGGCTAACAAACACATGAAAAGATGCTCAACATCACTCATTATTAGAGAAATGCAAATCAAGACCACAATGAGGTACCACTTCACACCAGTCAGAATGGCTGTGATCCAAAAGTCTATAAGCAATAAATGCTGGAGAGGGTGTGGAGAAAAGGGAACCCTCCTACACTGTTGGTGGGAATGCAAACTAGTACAGCCATTATGGAGAACAGTGTGGAGATTCCTTAAAAAATTGCAAATAGAACTGCCTTATGACCCAGCAATCCCACTGCTAGGCATACACACCGAGGAAACCAGAATTGAAAGAGACATGTGTACCTCAATGTTCATCGCAGCACTGTTTATAATAGCGAGGACATGGAAACAACCTAGATGTCCATCAGGAGATGAATGGATAAGAAAGCAGTGGTACATATACACAATGGAGTATTACTCAGCCATTAAAAAGAATATATTTGAATCAGTTCTAATGAGATGGATGAAACTGGAGCTGATTATACAGAGTGAAGTAAGCCAGACAGAAAAACACCAATACAGTATACTAACACATATATATGGAATTTAGAGAGATGGTAATGATGACCCTGTATGCGAGACAGCAAAAGAGACACAGATGTGTAGAGCAGACTTTTGGACTCTGAGGGAGAGATTGGGATGATTTGGGAGAATGGCATTGAAACATGTATACTATCATGTAAGAAATGAATCGCCAGTCTATGTCCAATGCAGGATGCAGGATGCTTGGGGCTGGTGCACAGGGATGATCCAGAGAGATGATATGGGGTGGGAGGTGGAAGGGGGGTTCATGTTTGGGAACTCATGTACACCCATGGTGGATTCATGTCAATGTATGGCAAAACCAATACAGTATTGTAAAGTAAAATAAAGTAAAAATAAAAATTAAAAAAAATATGATTATGCCTTGTACTCTTCTATCTACCTTTTCCCAACTACTTCAATTAATTAGTCATATAAGTTTTTCTCTTCAAATTTTATAATACTGATGTCATATTTTTAAATCCAAATTCCACAAGTATGTTTGTCCACCTTCCATGCTTAAAAACTCACTGTATTAGTATCCTGTTGCTATGTAACAAAGTAATACAAATTTGGCAGCTATAAGCAACATACATTCATTATCACATATTTTCCATTGGGTTAGGAGTCCAGGCATGGTCTAGCTAGCTCCTAAGCTCAGGGTCTCATGAAACTGGATTCCAGGCGCTGCCTGGCTGCTCCTCCTAGAGCCTGTCCTCTTCCAAGATCAAACAATTATTGGCAGAATTCAGTTACTTATGATTATAGGATCAAGGCCCCCATTTTCTTGTTAGCTGTTGACTGCTAGCCACTTCTCTTCATTGGCAGATCAAAACGTGTCTGTTTGCTTTCTTTGAGGTTACTAGGAGAATCTCTCTGTGAAACTTCATGTTCTATAAAGACCCCCTTGATGAAGTCAAGTTAAGCTCTCTTTTGATTAAAACTTAAAGTCAGCTAATTAATAACCTAATCAAGGAAGTGATCATATTTTTTAGACCCGTCCACACTCAAGAGAGGATTATATAAGGCATATAAACCAGGGCATAAGAATCTCAAAGGGTCATGTTAGAATTCTTCCTACTATACTTATTAAAAATCCAGTTCTATTCCTGAATTCCTCTTTGATACACTTATTACTTGGACTTCATTAGTGAGTAGTAATTGCTTTGAGAAAAGATCATATGGGCTATAGTTACTGAGTTCTTACTTCTCTGAGAGTGTTTGTCATATGTCATTTTTACTATGTGATAATTTAGCTATACTATAAATGATTACTTATCTGGATAAATATTTTAGGTCATTTTCGTTTTACCTTGGAATTTTATAGACTTCCTAGGTGGTACTGAAAATTGTGGAGAAATTTGTGATATGTATTACTTCCTACTTCTCATCCTTTATGGGAGACAGGAAAAATTTGATTGTTCCTAAATGTCTAAGAAAGTCTTTCTTCCTCAGAAGTTCATAATTTACCTAAGATATTCTAATATGTCTTAATTTGGGAGACAATTTCCTCTTTTCTATATCTTAATAGATTTTTTTCCATTAACTTTAATCTCTCCTTCAAAGACAGCAGCTGTCCTTATATTAGCTCATCTTTGGCTCTAAATTTCTCATCCGTAATTTAAAAAATCTTTTTGTTTATTTTTCTCCATTCAATTTATTATTCTAAGTATTTCTCCCAGGACAGAAGTTCAATATTTCACTCTGTCTTTCCTGCATCTTGTTGTTTCTAATGTATTGTAAATGTTGTAAATGTTGATATTTTGAACTTGATTTGTTTTACCAGCTCTGAAATTTTCCATTTCATTTTATTTGCTTGTTTAGTGCCTTGTCTTTGACCCATTGTTTTATTGATTTTGTATTTTTTATTAAGTTCTATATAACACAAAACACGCTTGGAAAGTTTTCCTCCCATCTTTGCACAATATATTTTCATGAGTGGGTACTTAATCAGCCGTGCACTGCTGCAGTCCATTGTTTAGTTGCTGACCATCTTTTAAAACCTTGTTGGTAATTAACATGCCTCTAATCTAAACACTAATATTGTCTGACATATTGAGGGTACATTCTTTTTCACACTTTCATATTTTATCCAAACTACAATTTGAGGAAAAATCTCATTTTCTGTTTGTTTATCTGCAGCCTGAGAGTTTGTAGTGATGAAAAAGGGGAGAGGACACATGAAAATAAAAGCGCAGCTTCTAAGGAAACTGTTCTCTGTTTTACCTTTGAGATTCTTCTAAATGTTCTATAAAGAGCCCAAACCATACAACCAGGGGTATCTTCTGTCATACAAAACTGGCTCATTGGAAATATCAATTTCCTAGAGACCATTTTCAGTTCTGCTAAGATCCTCTCAAGGATTTCATGTTCACATTCTTGGTCTGCATCTCTCCAAACTGGGGTTCTCAGTGAGAAAATCTCAGGGTTTTGTCATCTCACCTTCTGTTCTCATTTGCCCTTCTGGCATGGAGAATGAGATGGCAGTAGAATCAAGAACTACTTTGGTGTAAAATTTTCTGCTTTTGTCATAATTTTTCAAAGTTTATAGCACAAGACTTTATCACTTGATATTTATTATATACTAGGGGAACTAAAGTCAGTGATGAAGATTCACTCAATTATCCCAAAATTTGTATTAGTCTAATTCTCTTTTTAAAAGCAGAATTAAAATATTTTCAAAAATCTATCACTTGTTCTAAAATTGTTGAACGCCTCTGTAACCATAAGCAAAAGGAAGCACTTATGTGCTGATATAAAAATATCCCCAGGTCACAAAAGTTATGTGAAAAAGGAAAAATACAAAACAGAGTATATACAATGGGCTTTGTGTGAAAAAAAGGTGGTGTAATAATGGTGTATATGCTGATGTACTAAGATATTCATCAGTATCTCTGGAAAGATATGTTGATAGGTATGGGAGACTTTAGACTATATTATTATATTCTGCCTTTTGAATTTTTAAATATGTGAATACTTTAGTTTTTCAAAATTTAAATTAAAAATGCATTATCATGTATAATATTCTGAAGGCTGTCAAAACTATAGTTGCATTTCTTCCTCTTCAAATCAAAACTATGAGATCTCACCTCACACAGGTCAGAATGGCCCTCATCAAAAAGTCTACAAACAATAAATGCTGGAGAGGGTGTGGATACAAGGGAACACTCTTGCACTGTTGGTGGGAATGTAAATTGATATAGCCACTATGGAAGACAGTATGGAGATTCCTTTAAAAACTAGGAATAAAACCACTCTATGACTCAGCAATCCCACTCCTAGGTATATACCCTAAGGAAACCAAAATTGAAAGAGACACATGTATCCCATTGTTCATCGTAGCACTATTTACAACAGCTAGAACGTGGAATCAACCTAGACACCCACTGACAGATGAATGGATAAAGAAGTTGTGGTATATATACACAATGGAATATTACTCAGCCATAATAAGGAACACATTTGAGTCAGTTCTAATGAGGTGGATGAACCTAGAACCTATTATACAGAGTGAAGCAAGTCAGAAAGAGAAAGAGAAATACCACATTCTAACACATATATATAGAATCTAGAAAAATGGTACTGAAGAATATTTACAGGGCAGCAATGGAGAAACAGACAGAGAATAGACTTATGGACATGGGGAGAGGGGAGGAGAGGGTGAGATGTATGGAAAGAGTAACATGAAGACTTACATTACCATATGTAAAATAGATAGCAATGGGAATTTTCTGAATGGCTCAGGAAACACAAACAGGGGCTCTGTATCTAACTAGGTGGGGTGGGGGCGGGGAGGGAAGGGAGCTTCAAAAGGGAGGGGACATATGTATACCTATGGCTGATTCATGTTGAGGTTTGACAGAAAACAGCAAAATTCTGTAAAGCAATTATCCTTCAATAAAACATAAATTATTTAAAAAAAAAACAATATGAACATCAGTTACCGCCTATCCTTATTTCCTGAGGAGACCAACAACACTTCTTACTGAAAGGATACAAACAGTAGCTTGCCCGTGTACTAGTTTCCTAGGACTGCCATAACAAACAACTATAAACTGGATGGCTTAAAACAGAAATTTATTGTGTCGAAGTGCGGAGGAGTTAAAGCTCAAAATTGAGCTGTTAGCAGAACAACTCAGAACACTGTAAGGGACTCCTTCCTCAACACTTCCTAGTTTCTGGTGCTTTGCTTTTGTATTGGCATCCCTTGGCTTGCCACTGTACAACTCCAACTTTGACTTTATCATCACATACTGTTCTCCGTGTATGTCTGTCTTCACGTAGCACCTTCTTGGAAAGACACCAGTCTTGCTGGAATAGAAGCCCACCCTATTCAAGCACAGACTACATCTTAACTAATTAGATCTGTATTGAACCTATATCCAAATATGATCACATTCTGAGATACTGAGAGTTAGAACTTTAACATACTGGGGGATGACACAATTGTAGCTATAATAGCTAGACTGCAAAATCCTAGAAATATAATGATGCCTCTAACACTTGAGCAGTTCTGCTATTGGTAGAATAGTGTCATGTATCATATGTATTAGATGGTGAAAAGATTTTAAATAAAGCTTATGTAGTACTTTAAAGGGATAAAGAAAATAATACATACCACACCCAAGTACATGCCAACCAGAACAAAAAAGAAAAAATTATTGTCACTTTGAAGGTTCTTATACATTCCTTCCTAAATCCATTCATCCTATCTTCCTAGATGAAACAACTATAATGGATCTATGTTTTGCATAACATTTTGTTGTTTAATTTTGCAGGGTTTTTTGATGTTTACATCACTTGATTATGCTCTGTGTACCTCCTTATTTCTTCTGCTTAAGATTTGCTTTTTTGTAAATTCAATTTTAATAGTGGATGTAGCTCTAATGCCTTAATTTTTCACTATTCTACATAAGTATTTGACCATGTGAATATAAAAAATCCCATTTATTCATTTCATTGTTGAAAGATTTATGTGTTGATTTCCAAAGTTTTTAACACTACTACTTTAAATATTTTGTACGTATCTCCAAGCACATGTATTGGAGTTGAATAAATGTCATAGATAAGAGTTGAATCAATGTTAGAAGAATGATTATGCTTAATTTTACTAAGTAATTCCAACTTGTTTTTCAAAGCAGTTGTACCAGGGTATAATCATTTTGTTTTTTTCACATCATCACCATCAGTTGGAATTTTCTGGCATTTTAATATGTGCCTCTCCAATTAAGTGTTATGTGCCATTTAATTGTGATCTTACTTTATGCTTCTCAAATATTTTGCCCATTTTTTATTTTACTGTTGATTTTTGTCCTATTAATTTCTCGACTTTTTTTTTACAAGTTCTTCGTTACCAGTCCTTTGTCAGATATGTTTATGTTTGATACAATACTTTCTTCTAATTCATGAACTGTCTTCCTACTCTTTTCTATGATGTCTTTTAATTAAAATAGGTTCTTATCTTTGATGTCATTAAATTTATCGACATTTTTCTTATGTTATTTCTGCTATGTGTATATGTGTAAGTTTAAGAAAATTTTACCATGATGTTTTAAAAAAAAATTCTGCCATATGGT
This sequence comes from Capricornis sumatraensis, assembly GCF_032405125.1. Classification (NCBI taxonomy): domain Eukaryota; kingdom Metazoa; phylum Chordata; class Mammalia; order Artiodactyla; family Bovidae; genus Capricornis; species Capricornis sumatraensis. The sequence goes on along the minus strand of NC_091081.1, from coordinate 17,935,924 downwards.
TTCCAAAAGTCTGTAGCTTGCCTTTCATGTCTAGGTTAAGACAACTGAAATTGATTTTTTGGACATGAAAAGTAGGATTCTAATTTCATTTTTATTCCATCAAGATAATTATGTATCCTAATTTCATTTAATCAAAACTGTTTATCTACTAGTTTGCATAAATCAGTTACTATTTCTATAGATGCTTTTCTATGTTCTCATTTCACTAGCAATTTGCCTATACCTTCACCATTAAACCACTATATTAACTACTGTAGTAATAAAATAATTCTTGATCTACAAAAAAGCAAATCTCCACAAATGTTCTACTTCATGATTAATTGGTTATTCTTTACTCTGTTCAGTCACATTGATTTTCAAATATGTTCATCAAATTATGTACATGCACATACACACACACATTATCACATAGAAGCCTGTTAATATTTCAGTTAGAATTGTTTAAATCTATTTATATAATACCGTGACTTTTAATCAACTAACATGATATGTATCTCCATCTTTTGGTATTTTTTTAATGTTTTTAACATTTCATTTTTTATCCATGAAGGGCATGCATAACTTCTTTTAAAATACTCCCAGAGGATTTGTATTCTTCGTACTTTGTTTCATAATTACTTGCATTCTCATGTACAGAAATGTGACTGGTTTTTAGATAATGACCCTCCAAAAATCTTCCAAAATTCTCTGATTAAACTAATTATATTCCTCTCATCTGTTGATTTATCAATTTCTCAGAAGGATGAGTTAAAATTTCCTACAGATATTTTAGGCATTTAAAAATATGTCTTAATAGATCTCCCACCTAGCTAAAAATACAACTGAATTTTTGTGAGATTCACCTATGACATTATTTCCCACCTAATTATGCATTTATAAACAATATAATTCAGTTTGCCTAATTCATATAATTGTATTACATACTCTATAAAATGTTATATTTAGCTCCTTTCTCTCAATTCACCTTTTGTGTTGTTGAATTTGTTTTCCATAATTACTATATGAGCTTCCTTGGTGGCTCAGACGGTAAAGTGTTTACCTACAATGAGGGAGACCAGGATTCAATCCCTGGGTTGGGAAGAGTCCCTGGAGAAGGAAATAGCAACCCACTCCAGTATTCCTGCCTGGAAAATGCCATGGATAGAGGAGCCTGGTAGACTACAATCAATGGGGTTGCAAAGAGTCAGACATCACTGAGCAACTTCACTTTCTTCCTTTCTAGTCTGTTGTATGACTACTCTATGACTTAGCCATTTGAGTATAAGAATGTCTCTTACTTATAAAACAGAAATAGAGTCACAGATATAGAAAACAAACACGGTTATCGGTGGGGGGGAGGGAAAGGGAGGGATAAATTGGGAGACTGGGATTGACATAAGCATACTACTTTTTAAAAAATAGATAACTAACTAGGATCTACTGTATAGCAAAGAAAACTCTGCTCAGTAATCTATAATGACCTATAAGGGAAAAGCATCCTTAAAAAGAGGATATATGTATATGTATAACTGATTCACTTTGCTATAGAGTAGAAACTAAGACAACACTGTAAATCAACTACGTTCCAATAAAAATGTTAAAAAAATAATATTTTCAGGTCACCACAACACTGATAATTCAGACTCCAATTATGGATTAAAACCCAGTTTATTTTTGCTAGTTCTCAGGATAAGTTTTCTATGCCTTTTATCAGCACCAATGTTCATAACAGAACAATTTTCTCTGGCTTTTCTTGGGGTAGTTAAACTATTTCTAGTTTGCCTTTATACCAACAGTGAAGTCTTTTTCATGATTGCAGCTTTACAGGAAGTCTCTTATTTGATGTCCTACCTTGTGTTTTTATTTCCTATCTTCTAAGACCTATAAAACCCAAATTTACTCAGTTTTGCAAATGCCTTCAAGGCAAACCCAGCTTGAGTGTCTAGCCTATATCTTTTAGGATGTACCTTTACTTAGTCCTTGGCCTGACTATTCCTTTATTTCTTATCCGTAATCTGATATATTATATTCCTATAATATATTCCTTTATGCCTAAAGTAATATTCCTTTATTTCTTATCAGTAATCAGAAGCACAGGGGCTGTGATGGACTGCGCAGAAGCGCAGCCAAGGGGAGCTACCCAATGCCCGAGGATGGGGTGGTGACCTAGAGCACCAGGCTGCCACTGCCCAGAAGCTGCTGAGAGGAGATACCCCACATCCCAGGTCACGTGCGGTGGGCAAGAGGAGCTACCCACACCTGAGGAGCGGCAGCTGCATGGGCAAAGGAGGGCAGAGAGAAGCTACTCCATGTTCAAGGTCCGGAGGGGCGACCTCGTCCCAGGTAAGGAGCAGTGGCTGTGCTTTGCTGGAGCAGCCGTGAAGAGATACCCCACGCCCAAGGTGACAGAAATCCAAGTAAGATGGTAGGTGTTGCGAAAGGGCATCAGAGGGCAGACACACTGAAACCATAATCACAGAAAACTGGCTAACCCAATCACATGGACCACAGTCTTGTCTAACTCAATGAAACTAAGCCATGCCATGTGGGGCCACCCAAGAAGGATGGGTCATGGTGGAGAGGTCTGACAGAATGTACTCCACTGGAGAAGGGAATGGCAAACCACTTCAGTATTCTTGCCTTGAGAAGCCCATGAACAGTATGAAAAGGCAAACTGATAGGATACTGAAAGAGGAACTCCCCAGGTTGGTAACTCCCCAATATGCTACTGGAGATCAGTGGAGAAATAACTCCAGAAAGAATGAAGGAACAGAGCCAAAGCAAAAACAATACCCAATTGTGGATGTGACTGGTAATAGAAGCAAGGTCCAATGATGTAAAGAGCAATATTGCATAGGAACCTGGAATGTTAGGTCCATGAATCAAGGCAAATTAGAAGTGGTCAAACAGGAGATGGCAAGAGTGAAAGTCGACATTCTAGGAATCAGTGAACTAAAATGGACTGGAATGGGTGAATTTAACTCAGATGACAATTCTGTCTACTATTGTGGACAGGAATTCCTTAAAAGAAATGGAGTAGCCATCGTGGTAAACAAAAGAGTCTGAAATGCAGTACCTGGATGCAATCTCAAAATCAACAGAATGATCTCTGTTTGTTTCCAAGGCAAACCATTCAATATCACAGTTATCCAAGTCTATGCCCCAGTTAGTTATGCTGAAGAAGCTGAAGTTGAACAGTTCTATGAAGACCTACAAGACCTTTTAGAACTAACACCCAAAAAAGATGTCCTTTTCATTATAGGGAACTGGAATGCAAAAGTAGGAAGTTAAGAAACACCTGGAGTAACAGGCAAATTTGGCCTTGGAATGCAGAATGAAGCAGGGCAAAGGCTAATAGCGTTTTTCCAAGAGAATGCACTGGTCATAGCAAACGCCCTCTTCCAACAACACAAGAGAAGATTTTACACATGGACATCACCAGATAGTCAACACTAAAATCATATTGATTATATTCTTTGCAGCCAAAGATGGAGAAGCTGTATACAGTCAGCAAAATCAAGACTGGGAGATGACTGTGGCTCAAATCATGAACTCCTTATTGCCAAATTTAGACTTAAATTGAAGAAAGTAGGGAAAACCACTAGACCATTCACATATGACCTAAATCAAATCCCTTATGATTATACAGTGGAAGTGAAAAATAGATTTAAGGGACTAGATCTGATAGACAGAGTGCTTGATGAACTATGGACGGAATTTTGTGGCATTGTACAGGAGACAGGAATCAAGACCATCCCCATGGAAAAGAAATGCAAAAAAGAAAAATGGCTGTCTGGGGAGGCCTTACAAATAGCTGTGAAAAGAAAAGTGAAAAGCAAAGGAGAAAAGAAAAGATATAAGCATCTGAATGCAGAGTTCCAAAGAATAGCAAGGAGAGATAAGAAAGCCTTCTTCAGCGAACAATGCAAAGAAATAGAGGAAAACAACAGAATGGGAAAGACTAGAGATCTCTTCAGGAAAATTAAGGATACCAAGGGAACATTTCATGCAAAGATGGGCTTGATAAAGGACAGAAATGGCTGGACCTAACAGAAGCAGAAGATATTAAGAAGAGGTGGCAAGAATACACAGAAGAACTGTACAAAAAAGATCTTCTTAACAACTAAGATAATCATGATGGTGTGATCACTCACCTAGAGCCAGATATCCTGGAATGTGAAGTCAAGTGGGCCTTAGAAAGCATCACTACGAACAAAGCTAGTGGAGGTGATGGAATTCCAGTTGAGCTGTTTCAAATCCTGGAAGATGATGCTGTGAAAGGGCTGCACTCAATATGCCAGCAAATTTGGAAAACTCAGCAGTGGCCACAGGACTGGAAAAGGTCAGTTTTCATTCCAATCCCAAAGAAAGGCAATGCCAAAGAATGCTCAAACTACCTCACAATTGCACTCATCTCACATGCTAGTAAAGTAATGCTCAAAATTCTCCAAGCCAGGCTTCAGCAATACATGAACTGTTAACTTCCTAATGTTCAAGCTGGTTTTAGAAAGGGCAGAGGAACCAGAGATCAAATTGCCAACATCCGCTGGATCATGGAAAAAGCAAGAGAGTTCCAGAAAAATATCTATTTCTGCTTTATTGACTATGCCAAAGCCTTTAACTGTGTGGATCACAATAAACTGTGAAAAATTCTGAAAGAGATGGGAATACCAGACCATCTGACCTGCCTCTTGAGAAACCTATATGCAGGTCAGGAAGCAACAGTTAGAACTGGACATGAACAACAGACTGGTTCCAAATACGAAAAGGAGTACATCAAGGCTGCATACTAAATATAAATACAAGGCTGTGTATTAAATATAAAAGATAAATAATCTTTCACAGTCTAAAGCTGTGATTCTCAGCTGTCATTCCAAATTATAACCATATAGGGTTTTTAAAAAGATACAAATGGCCAAGTCCCATTAATATCCAAGGAAGCAGGATTGAGAAAAACTGGTTAAAGCAGTGGTTCTCAACCATAGCTTAACATTATAATCATTTTTGAAGCTTTTAAGAAACAAATTTCCAGGCTGTATTCCTGGCCAATTAAATTGGAATCCCTGGTGGCCTGATCCATGCATCAGTACTTTTTAAAGCTCCCAGACTTCTCCAATGTGCAGCAAAGTTGAGAACTAGTGGTCTAAAATATCTGATTGGCTAGATATACTATAATATATAGGAAAAAGACATAAACATTCTACATAGTAAATAATTATGTTTGCATTCCTCTTAAGTGCATATTTCTTAGAATCCTACAAAATGAATCCTACAAAGGAAAGTTTAGTGATGAGCAGAAAATTTTAAATGAATGGTCTATATAACTTGGAGAAACTTAAGAACACTTTTCTAATTGAGAGCCTAAATTTATTTATTTTATTCAATCAGAAGTGAATCTGATATTAATTTAACACTACATGAGCATGGCTTCTTGCCCAAGTAAATGAGGAAAATACTGAATGTATTTCATTCATTCATTAAAAAACATTTTTATAATCCTATGTACTAGTCATTGGCTTAAATGCTGGAGACATACTAGCAAGAAAAATCAAACATGCCTACTCACTAGACACATAATCTAATAGGAAAACAATTTTTAAAATCTCACCAGTATCTGTGTAATGACAAGCCATAAAAAGGACTATGAAGGAAAGATTCAGCATGCTATAAGACATCTAATCGGAAAAAAAAGAAGTGACACTATGCCAATCTTTACAAAAGTGGTAGTTTCTACTTCCTGTCTATTGGACCTTCTTAGAATTGAGATCATGATGTCAGGAAGAACAATCAACACATGGGAGATCCATATGGAGAATAGCTACTGTCCGTGGGACACAGTCTTGGTTAGGCACCAATCAACAGTCAACTTCTAATTGTCATTCACATGCATGAGCAATCTGGAAAAGTAAATCACATTGTCCCCTCTTTCCTCCAGTGTGGGGAATCAGGAACAGCTTCTCAGATAGTTTACTTCTGAAGAGTGAGAAGAAATTATGGCATGTGCAAATGCCTCTGGAAGAAAGATTGTTTACAGTTATGACCTATCTGCAAGTCATAATATTTTATTTGGGCAACTGGCTGGATTATGTGCAAATCTAATGACCATGACTTAACACATATTTTGACTTATAACACAATGGAAAATAAAATATATATTTTGCATAAAACGTCACTATCAACAGGACACATAACGATACTAAAGGGAAATACATTATTTGGTAAAAAATGTTGTGACTACTAACTGACATAAATAGGTCAAAATAAATTTTTAAATTCATTCTATAATTTTCATAACTAATCATCTCCACTAGAATATTACAGTATTTTGTTAAACTATAAAAGATGCTTTTCTTTAAGGATCCATCAAAATTGTATGAGATCAATAAACTGTTCCCGGTTTTATTTTAGACTTAAAGGAAGTAAAATGAAGAGCCTTACCAGCTTCTATGAAATACTTGAGTTGTATAAGTCCCAGCACTCGAATACCCATGCCTACACTTAAATATTCAGTTTCAACTCAATGATTATGAATTATACTCACACTTATCGAAGCACATCCCTGCATAAATATTTCGAAGTAAAGGGGAGCTGGAAGATGAGCGAAGCACTGTCATTATATTCAGCTCTTTGCCTGCAATTTAGAAACAAATGAATACTGAAGTGTTTTCCTGTCCGTGTATTGCCCTCTTTCCCGGCACTTGTCAAGATAAGATTGAAAATAGTGATACAGTATTAAAGCTCAGAGAAAATCCTGACATGTGATGGATTAAAGCACAGAATTAGTCAGACTTTATGATTTTCAAACAGCTTCCGCAACCATTTCTCTTTGATTCACCAGTGAGCTGAATTCAGCATGAATTTGTATCCTTTTCTACAGTGTTCAAATCCATTCATGATCTATCAGCTCTTTTCTAAAAAGCCTGTGCCCTCTCTTAAGCCTCACTGAGGTCTCCAACATCAGAAAGAAATTAAAATTTCTTGAGTTCAGTACTCAGCTACACAGTAGTTGATGTTGCCCTCCTTTCTTTTAATGTGTCCCACTGGGTATTAATAGTGTTCAGATTTATTTTTCATAATTTAGAACTTGCCTTATGAAATATTAAAATGCTTATTAATGTTTGGAAAAGTGACAGAGGCACTAATATATATTGTAAGCAGCACACTGCTGTTCTTCAGCCTCATACTAATTACCCATACATATAAAAATGCTTAATTATATTTTGTCTTCATTGTTCAGAAGGCAAATAGGAAAAGAGACACAAACACATTTAAAGACTCTAAGGACAAGTTAGTGTTTATCTGAAACTGTCACCATTCACTCAAACTGGTCAGGTCATATTTACGAGCACACAGTATGTACAATAATTTTAAAAGGTTTCTCATGTTCTCCCTGATACATAGAAAATAGTAAATTCCCATACATTACTAAAAGTCAAGATAAAAATCATGCATTCCAAACTATGAATCTTTTGTGTTTCTCAGTCACCATTATCATACTAGTTCAAGCCCTTTTTTCTCTCAAGAATGATAATGAATTCACGTTGTTTCAGTCACCCTTCTGACTGAATCCTATAAGCCGCATTTGCCAGATAAGTATCTAACAGCATCAAAAAATACCCTCTGCCCATGGAGAATTGTTGCACATATATAGTATTCACTTCAGCTGATCTCACTAATCAAAAATTAAAATTATTTTACAGAATCCTAAATGATAGCATCTGATATCCATATTTCTACAGTTACCAAACAGGAACTTTTGCCTTTTGACACTAGTCATCAATACAGCGGTCAATATCAAGCAAAATTAGGAATAAATTATGTCAATACCAAAGACTTATTTTGATTCATTAATTTTGATTTTTAACTTTAGCAGCATTAAATTTCTAGAAATATGTTTTATAGGACTTTTGCAAATAAAGATGCTTTTGACCTACTTGCTACTTGATGATCTTTTCTGGAATAGAAGGTAACAGAAATGAGAAATCAAGTCCAAGGCAAAATAAATTCCTTATTACTGGAATTTCTGATATACTGCTGTTGCACCAGTTTCACCGACAATGTCATTTTAATGAATTAATCACAGAGAAACAATTCAGCCGTGTACATTAACGTAGTTCAAGACCAAATTTGTGTTTCTCCTTTAGGTGACCTCCTTGTTTCTACCGTGAGAGTGCAGCCTGCTTCTCCTATGACTGTGAGTAACACCAGGAAACTGTTTCATTCCTATGACCCTCCATTTTCCAATCTGATAGAAATGATAGCATCTACCTCAAAAGAAACAATTAGACAATTTTCATAAATCACTAATCACAATGTGATCCCTTAAGAAGTATTATCTCTTACTACCCTGTTAAACATATAAAAATCCATAATTTCTGAAATGACTACATTTAATATTTTCAATTATCTAAAATCAAAGCTAGAGTTTAGAAAGTTATGTAAACTGTGAAGGGAGGAATAGGAAGCAAGACATTGTAAACATTAATCAGATGAGTAGTTTCCATATCTGATAGAGTACAATGCTATCATTCAGATGACTTTCAATGTTTATGATTCTTTTCATTATAAAATTTATTTATATCTCAGATATTGTTTACTTTTAACTGGAGCACATAGATTAGGGTAAATGTTTTTTAAAATAAGTATTTTATAAGGAAATTATGCTATTTACCCAAAGAAGGTGGACAAGCTATCTTTGATCCTTTTTACTATAAATACCTATATTGTGATCTTGACTGTGGGAGAGTGGAGTTCTGCATGAACAGAAGGATACAGGGTATTTCAAATAGGTGGGTGACTAAGTGCAAGTCAATGGCAGGAAATTAATAGGAAATGAATTTCACTGGAGGGTGTATACTGACTGATGCCTGTGCATTAACCTGAATTAGTTAATGGAGTGTCACCAAATGAATTATGGAATAAGATAAGTATGGGATAAGTCAAGAGACTGTAAGAAATTCTTATTTACTCTTTGTGACTCAGTATTAAAATTTTGCTGGTGTGAAATCTACTGTGAATAATACATAAGTTACAAAACTTTGGCCCAGAAGGATTAAAATGCACCAAGCTTTTTTGTCATTTATTTGCTTTGCTTTTTTTCTTAAGTCCTGAGGTTTTCATTAAGAAAAAGTTAAATAAGATCAAGAAATAGGATCTCTCTCCCTTTCCTTCCCTCCCTTCAATCTCTCTCTCTTTCTTCCTAAAAGATTAAAGAAGCACTGTTCCCTACTACAAATGAGTAAATTTAAAACAAGGTGACAGAATTCATAAATTAATAAAGAACACATATTAATATGTTCACTTCATATTTGTTAAGAGGAGGTTTTAAGTATATAATTGAATAATAAGCTTATCAAAAGTATCTGATAACAGGTCTTATTGGTTCCTGTGCAGTATATATGCATTACGTTTTTTTTTTTTCCCTAATAAAAATATGTGAATTTAAAATACTGAGCCTTAATTTACTTTTTGTTTTATTAAAATCTTCTCTAAATATATTGTGATAAATTTGTTATAACTTTTACTATCTGAGGTAGAATATTTTATTAACACCCAACATTATTTATTGAACTTTGAGAGAATCACAAACCACCTTTAAGAAACTAACAAAAGCCATTTCCAGAAAAGATACATTTAAATACACACAGAGACACATACAGAGACATACATATTTTGCTACATTATCAAGGGGCTCATATATATCTTGAAACTCATCCTTTCAAATTAGGGCCACAAATAAAGAAATCCTGATCAAAGGCTATTTTAACCTAAGGCCACATAGTATTCATGCTTTTGAGAGTTTCCAGTGCTTTGAATCAAAAGACATAGTGTCCTCTCCAAACTCTACTCCTCATTTCACCTTAGTTGCCTCATTTATAAAATAAAAAGAAGTGGTATCAAAGGTCTCTTCTAACATAAAATTATCTGGGTCTAGGCAGATGGGGAAACAGTGGGAACAGTGTCACACTTTATTTTGGGGGCTCCAAAATCACTGCAGACGGCGATTGCAGCCATGAAATTAGAAGACGCTTGCTCCTTGGAAGGAAAGTTATGACCAACCTAGATAGCATATTCAAAAGCAGAGACATTACTTTGCCAACAAAGGTCCATCTAGTCAAGGCTATGGTTCTTCCATTGGTCATGTATGGATGTGAGAGTTGGACTGTGAAGAAAGCTGAGCACCAAAGAATGGATGCTTTTGAACTGTGGTGTTGGAGAAGACTCTTAAGAGTCCCTTGGACTGCAAGGAAATCCAACCAATCCATCCTAAAGCAGACCAGTCCTGGGTGTTCATTGGAAGGACTGATGCTAAAGCTGAAACTCCAATGCTTTGGCCACTTCATGCGACGTGTTGACTCATTGGAAAAGACTCTGATGCTGAGAGGGATTGGGGGCAGAAGGAGAAGGGGACGACAGAGGATGAGATGGCTGGATGGCATCACTGACTCGACAGACATGAGTTTGGGTAAACTCCAAGAGTTGGTGATGGACAGGGAGGCCTGTTGTGCTGCGATTCATGGAGTCACAAAGAGTCGAACACAACTGAGTGACTGAACTGAGGCAAAGAATAAGTTCCTTTAAGAAAAATAATACTGTTTGCAAGTTACAAAAAGAAAATCAGTTACAAATATGAAGATTTTCATTTTCCTATAGCTTTTTAACAAACGGAATCTTGAATAGAAAATGCATGCTCTATCTGAATTATCTTGACATACATGGCTTTATAGATTTTTTGTGGTCTTATATACTGGGAAAAGAAAAGGTGAGTTAGTTCACAAGTCATATTTACATATGATGATATGAATTATGTTTTGCATATTTTCTATATCTTTTCCAGGGGTGGTTTAATAATATTAAGTAATTAATTGAAATAAAAATGTACTACTAAATCAAACATTTAGAGGACAAAATTCAGTTTTACAAACGATACTATCATTTACAATAAGTGACTTAATGTTTAGAAGGAATTGATTGTCACTGACTATTCATACTGAATGAGCTTACACACTGACAAAGGAAAAATATGTACTCTACACCAACAAGGAGAAGGAAATGGTAACCCACTCCAGTATTCTTGCCTGGGAAATCCCATGGACAGAGGAACCTGGCAGCCTACAGTCCACGTGGTTGCAAGAGTCGATACAACTGAGCGACTAAAGCAAACCAACCATACGTCAGCAAACATACTTTGGTTGAGCTGGCTTAACTTTGAAGTGTAAAAAGTAAAGAGGGAACATATTCCTATGTGAAAACGTCTTAATACCCATATTTTCCATCACTAACTTCAAATGCAATTTTTTCAACATTTGGCTTGGAACATAAAGTCAGAAATAGAATCTAAAGCTCTGTCTCCAGAAAAGAGGGGAAAACTATAGCAGCAAGGAAAACTAGAGAGGATCTAATAACACTTCTAAAAGTGTCAAGGAAAGGATGTATTCTACTTGCAAAAATGTTAAGGAATTTCCACGAGGTATAGAACACAGGAGGCTCATCCTACAAGAGAATATCTTGCTCAGAATTAGGTGGAGCACACTACCACAGAATCTGGCACGTGAAACATAAGAAGGCATAACCAGAGTCAAGGGTGAGCAGTGAACTTGCGGGAAAGCTATCAATCCCAGGACTAATGTATAAAATATTTTCAAATCAAGATATCATGTTTAAGCGGGTGAACAGAAACTTTTAGAGATGATAGATATATTCAAGGCATAGATTGTGGTGATGGTTTCACAGATTTTTACTTAGTTTCTAATTCATCATATTGTATACGTTAAATATGTGTACCTTTTTGGATGCCAAGCATATGTCAATAAAGTGGTTAAATTAATAAAAGAAAATCCCGAGGATGACTGAGGAGTATGGAGACTATTCTCTGTTAGCCTACAAAAATTATCAAGTTCTGTTTTAAGATTAAGCCTCTACGCCCATAATGTAAGCTAACTGGATGAAATGATGTGACTTCACTGTATTGACAAAAGTCATGACTCTTTGCGACCCCGTGGACTGTAGCCTACCAGGCTTCTCTGTCCCTGAGATTCTCCAGGCAAGAATACTGGAGTGGGTTACCATTTCCTTCTCCAGGGGACCTTCCCGACCGAGGGATTGAACCCGGGTCTCCCGCATTGGAGGCAGACACTTTAACCTCTGAGCCACCAGGGAAGCCCAGATATGGAACATACAGCACACATCTTATAGATACAGAATACATTTTAGTAAATCAACTACAATCTCAGAATCTATAATAATTAACCATGAGTAATATTAAGTTTAATTATCAAAGACAATTTATATGGCAAATTATGTTTTTAATGGATTTAAGTATACTAAGAATAAACTTAAATTTTAACAACTTTTAGAATGAAGTTAAACTGTTAGTCACTCAGTCGTGTCTGCCTTGGTGATCCCATGGACTTGTAGCCCACAAAGTTCCTCTGCCCATGGAATTCTCCAGGCAAGAATACTGAAGTGGGTTGCCATTTCCTCCTCCAGGGGATCTTCTTGACCCAGGGATCAAACCCAGGTCTTCTGCATCGCAGGTGGATTCTTTACTGTCTGAACAACATGATAACCCTTAGAATAAACTATTCTCACACAAATGCAAAATTCTAATGTTCACATTATTGCTTCTAGTATTAAGATATTTTATTAGCAGTTAATTGCTGCTGTATGTGAAAACATGTATTTCTTTGTTTTAAAAATTGTATACACTGCAGCTTCTCACTAATTCAAACTGACTCTTCTCTCAATTGCTTCCCACCTCTGTGATATAATTTTCAATTTGTTGTATAAATATAGTTGATTTTAATATTAATTTAAATAGATGATATTTTATTGCTATGACATTCACCATTTCCAATTAAGAGTGATAGCAGACAAATTACGAGAGGCTGCAAAACCAAAATAGAGATTCTAAGAAAGCTGTGGTACATATACACAATGAAATATTCAGTTCAGTTCAGTCGTTCAGTCGTGTCCGACTCTTTGCGACCCCATGAATCGCAGCACACCAGGCCTCCCTGTCCATCACCAACTCCTGGAGTTCACTCAAACTCACGTCCATCAAGTTGGTGATGCAACCAAGCCATCTCATCCTCTGTTGTCCCCTCTTCCTCCTGCCCTCAATCCCTCCCACCATCAGAGTCTTTTCCAATGAGTCAACTCTTTGCATGAGGTGGCCAAAGTACTGGAGTTCCATTTAAAAGAATACATTTGAGTCAGTTCTAATGAAGTAGATGAAACTGGAGCCTATTATACAGAGTAAAGTAAGTCAGAAAGAAAAACATCAATACAGTATATTAATGCATATATATGGAATTTAGAAATATGGTAATGATGACGCTATTAGCAAGACAGCAAAAGAGACACAGATGTATAGAACAGTCTTTTGGACTCTGTGGGAGAGGGTGAGGGTGGGATGATTTGAGAGAATAGCATTGAAACATGTGTATTATCATATGTGAAACAGATCCCCAGTCCAGGTTCAATGCATGAGACAGGGTGCTCAGGGCTGATGCACTGGGATGACCCTGAGGGATGGGATGGTGGGAGAGGTGGGAGGAGGGTTGAGGATGGGGAACTGATGCACACCCATGGCTGATTCATGTCAATATATGGCAAAAACCACTATAATATTGTAAAGTAATTAGCCTTCAATTAAAATAAATAAAATTAAAAAAATAAAACAATAAAAAGATTCTGTCACAGCCTTTTTCCTAGTTTACACATACCAAAAAGACATGTTTGTCATCAGCAATAGAGGCACCACAATTTCAAACTCTGGCAAACATGACAAACATCAACAAGAAGTACATTAGTTACCTGTATCAATTGCAACCAACTTAAATAATCTCATTTTTTCCTCAAGTAGCTAATTTTCTAAAATGTTACACTTCAAGTAACATAATTCTAAATTTTCCAGCCTCTGTGCCTCCACTCCTGTTAAATTTAAGCCAAGATTCACATCAATCTGAGTGAAAGCTTTCAAAGCAAACTTTGTGCTTTCTTAGTTGCTCAGTTATGTCCTACTCTTTGCAACCCCTGGACTGTATGTAGCCCATAAGACTCCTTAATCCATGAGATTTTTCAGGCAAGAATAGTGGAGTGAGTTGCCATTTCCTTCTCCAGGGTATCTTCCCAACCCAGTGTTTGAACCTGTGTCTCCTGAATATCAGATTCTTTACCCACTGAGCCATCAGATAAGCTCCAAATCAAACTTTCCTTTCAGCCAAATTAGAGACTGAGAAAATTTTCAGATCCTTCTCTTTAATGATGCATAAATGAAAACAAGTTACCATAACTACAGAAAATATGTGGATCCACAGACAGAAGAAGCAAGAAGAATCACAATCCTGCAGTGGCCAGAACTAAAATCATATCACAGAAAGTTAACCAAGATGAAAAGGCACAGGGTTTTGTGCCAGATAAAGGGACAAGATAAAATCTCAGAAAACCAACCAAATGAAGTAGAGTTAGACAACCTTCCAGAAAAAGAATTCAGAATAATGATAGTGAAGATAATCCAGGATCTCCAGGAAAAAAAAAAAAAAAATGAAGGCAACGATTAAGATGCAAGAAATGTTTACCAAAGACCTAGAAGAACTAAAGAATAAATAAATAGAGATGAACAATATGCTAGAAGGAATCAAAAGCAAAATAACTGAGGCAGAAGAATGGATAAGTGACCTGGAGGACAGAATAGTGGAAATCACTGTTGCAGAACAAAAATAGAAAAAAGAATAAAAAAAAATGAAGACAGACTAAGAGACCTCTGGTACAACATTAATGCACCAGTATTTACATTATAACAGTTTCAAAAGGAGAAGAGAAACAGAAAGGATCCAAGAAAATATTTGATCGAAGGGAACATTTCATGCAAAGATGGGCACAATAAAGGACAAAAAAGGTATGGACCCAACAGTAGCAGAAGATATTAAGAAGAGGTGGCAACAATACACAGAAAAACTATACAAAAAAAGATCTTCATGACCCAGATAACCACAGTCATTCACCTAGAACCAGACATCCTGGAATGTGAAGTCAAGAGGGCCTTAGGAAGCATCACTAGGAACAAAGTTAGTGGAGGTGATGGAATTCCAATTTAGCTATTTCAAATCCTAAAAGATGATGCTGTGAAAGTACTATACTCAATATGCCAGTAAATTTGGAAAACTCAGCAGTGGCCACAGCACTGACTTTCCTTGCCAATCCCAAAGAAAGGCAGTACCAAAGAATGTTCAAACTACTGCACAATTGCACTCATCTCACACACTAGTAAAGTAATGCTCAAAATTCTCCAAACCAAGCTTGAACAGTACGTGAACCATGAAATTCTAGATGTTCAAGCTGGATTTAGAAAAGGCAGAGGAACAAGAGATCAAATTGCCAACATATGTTGAATCATCAAAATACCAAGTGTTCAAGAAAAATATCTACTTCTGCTTTATTCTCTGTCCCAAATCCTTTGACTGTGTGGATCACAACAAACTGTGGAAAATTCTTAAAGATATGGGAGTACCAGACCACCTGACCTGCCTCCTGAGAAATCTGTATACAGGTCAAGAAGCAACAGTTAGAACTAGACATGGAACAACAAACTGGTTCCAAACCGGGAAAGGAGTACATCAAGGCTGTATATTGTCACCTTGCTTATTTATCTTATATGCAGAGTACATCATGAAAAATGCTGGGCTGGATGAAGCACAAGCTGGAATCAAGATTGTCAGGAGAAATATCAGTAAACTCATATATGCAGATAACTCTACCCTTATGGCACAAAGTGAAGAAGAACTAAAGAGCTTCTTGATAAAAGTGAAAGAAGAGAGTGAAAAAGTTGGCTTAAAGCTCAACATTCAGAAAACTAAGATTATGGCATCTGGTCCCGTCACTTCATGGCAAATAGATGGGGAAACAGTGGAAACAGTGGCTGATTGTATTTTCTTGGGTCCAAAATCACTGCAGTTGGTGACTATAGCCTTGAAATTAAAAGATGCTTGCTCCTTGGAAGAAAAGTTATGACCAACCTAGACAGCATATTAAAAAGCAGAGACATTACTTTGCCAACAAAGGTCTATCTAGTCAAAGCTATGGTTTTTCCAGTAGTTATGTATGGATGTGAGAGTTGGACTATAAAGACAGCTGAGTGCCGAAGAATTGATGCCTTTGAACTGTGGTGTTGGAGAAGACTCTTGAGAGTCCCTTGGACTGCAAGGAAATCTAACTAGTCCATCCTAAAGGAAATCAGTCCTGAATATTCATTGGAAGGACTGATGCTGAAACTCAAATACTTTGGCTACCTGATGCAAAGAACTGACTCATGTGAAAAGACCCTGATGCTGGGAAAGATTGAAGGCCAGAGGAGAAGGGAATGAAAGAGGATGAGATGGTTGGATGGCATCCCTGACTTGATGAACATGAGTTTAAGTAAGCTCCAAAAGTTGGTGATGGACAGGGAAGTCTGGCGTGCTGCAGTCCATGAGGTCACAAAGAGTTGGACATGTCTGAGTGACTGAACTGAACTGAACAGCTGAAAACTTCCCCAATATGGGAAAGAAAACAGTCATCCACGTCAGGAAGTACAGAGAGTCCCCAGCAGTATAAACTCAAGGAAGAACACACCAAGACACATGGTAATTGGAATGATGAAAATCAAAGGCATAAAATATTGAAAGCAACAAAGGGAAAATGACAAATAATATACAAGAGAACTCCAATCAGCTTATCACCTGATTTTTCCACAGAAACTCTACTAGCCAGAAGGGAATGGCCTAGTATTTTTAAAGTGATGAAAGGGAAGAACCTATAACCAAGAATATTCTACCCCACAAGACTCTCATTCAAATTTGATGAATAAATCAAAAGCTTTCCAGATAAACACAAGAAGAGACAACACCACCAAACCAGCCTTACAACAAATACTAAAGGGATTTCTTTAGACAGGAAACACAAGAGAAGGGAAAGACTTACACAAAATAAACCCCAAACAATTAAGAAAATAGTAAAAGATCATATATAATTACCTTAACTGTAAATGGATTTAATGGACTGACCAAAAGACCAAGATTAGCTGAGTGGATGAGAACATGTGCATGTTTGCACTTCCACTTCCCACATCACTCTACTTAACCCTCCAAATTGTATATGATTATTTTATATTGTTAGGTTAATCATGTTTCCATTATGCCTTGCAATTATAATTAAATTTTATTTTTGTCTGACTGTGGACTGTGAAAACTGATAAATATCTTTTACTGTTGTGATTATCTAACTATTATTCACTTAATACCACTGTATCATGATTGGTCAACAGAAAACAATAGACTTCTATATCACTAAAGCTACCATTTAATAAAAAAAAAAAAAAACATGTAGCCACTTTAAAAAATCTAGATACATAACAAAATTATCTTGGAATTTTTTTAAAACTATAAATGTTCATATATTGCTATTCTCCTTAAAAAAAAAAATGTGGTTCCAAAGAAAAGCCCATGCTATGATAAGTCTGTCCCTCTGAAGTAAACATTGGAAAAGAGGAGAAAGAAAAAATATATATATATATTTTTAAATGTGTATTTAGTGCTTTCACCAAGATTCAAGACAACACAGTATCTGTGAAATTAGGCCAACAGTTATGGTAAAAAGAGAATAAATTGAGATCAGTAAAGACAGTATGAAGATGAAAAACTAAGAGCTAATTTTAAAATTGTATTAGACTAATAAGCAGAATATTGAAGGCTCAAGAAAATAAAACTGATGAAGCACAAATACATTCTCAAAACACAAAATAAACAAAATATTAAAAATGAAAAATGGAGAGCAGATCCAATCCACTCATAATAGGAACTGCAAAGGAGAAAGCAGATAATTGAAAGTTGACGAGTCTGGATGTTCAGCCCAAGAGGCTGTACCAGGAATAGAGCTGTGTGCAAGAAAAGGTATAACACATCTTAAGATTCATTTCAGTAGAACTAAAAGCTGCATCCCATTTTAAGGTGGTTATAGAAGGTAGAGGAGGATTCAGACTTTCACAACTGAACAGGTATCAGGAAAGAACCAAATCCAAATTAGAGTTGTCAAAAACTAAGAGATCGCCTTGGGAACTATACAGTGAGTTACTGTAGCTGGGAAATGTGAATCTTTCAAAATTTTCTGTGGATGAGTATGTGATCAGCTAGACAGCTGAGAGTGCTGAGACAGTTTGATTAGATTGAAAAGAAACAGCACTAAAGATTTACAAGGGAAGAAAAAAAAAGCTTCTGAACTAAACAAACTTCTGAAAAGTCCCTTAGTACCAGGAAAAATTGTGGAAATAAGGCAAAACAAAGGTGCATTCTACAAGCATTATAAACATTTAAAAATCTCAATGAAATTGAGAATTTGGGGAGGAGGGATATAAATAATAAACAGACTCAAAAGTCATCAGCAATCCACAGGCAGAATTCTTGTACTTCCTCCCCCCGCCTCCTCCCTGTCCTCCGCCTTTCTTTCTTTCTTTCTTTCTTTCAGCCTCTGCCTGGCTGCATCTCAGCCCTGTCTCTCTGCTACATTAGCGCTGTTTAAGGCCTTCCGACTGATTAAGCTATATTCACTCAGAGTATTATTAACATCTCCCCTACTTAAAGTCAATCCTACTTACTTAGTCAGCTGATTTGATGATTTAATTATATCTCCAAAATCCCTTCACAACAACACACCTTGTTTAGTGCTTTTTTGAATAACACAGGACCATAACCAGGCCAAGACGACACATCAAAAAAAGTCAACTGGACAGCAATAACAGAAAATACGACTTTCCACCTTTTTACCTATTGTATAGCACAAGGAACTCTGCTCACTGTTAAGTGGCAGCCTGGATGGGGGACGGGAGTTTGGGGGAGAATGGATACATGTATATGTATGGCTGAGTAGCTATGCTGTACACCTGAAACTTTCACAGCATTGTTAATTGGCTATATTCTAATATAAAATTAAAAACTTAAAAAGAAAAAAAGACTTTCCACCTTTTTCCTTTTAGCCCTCAACCTCACTTTTCCAACTAAAGGAGAAATCAGAATCAGTGGCTAGTGAGCTGAGGGAAGTAGAATTGAGGACCCACAAGACAAGGTTTTGAGAAGCTGACTGACTACACATCATACAACACATCACCTTCAAACCTCAGGCAGTACAAATCTGTTGGAAGTTCCTGGTTTTTATTATTACATTAGACAGGTCACATTAACTACTAAAATTAGACCACTTTTGTGACTGAAAGTCATCATAAAATCTATAAATGGGAGTAATTTGAAAATGCTAGGACCCTACCAAAGATTTTATCTGTGGTTAATTAAAAACTAGGCCACTAAGCAGGGTTACAAAGAAAGAGCAAAGAAGAAATGGCGTTGTTTCTTCTTGTACACCTTGAGATTTCTTTTGTTAAATTATAATAATCTATTTCTATGCTTAATCTTCTATGCTAGATCCCTTCATCAACTTCAGAATAATATATCCAACTTCTTCAGTATTTATAACTAGAGGTCCAATAATTATCATGCTGCTGCTAAGTCACTTCAGTTGTGTCCGACTCTGTGTGACCCCAGAGACGGCAGCCCACCAGGCTCCCCTGTCCCTGGCATTCTCCAGGCAAGAACACTGGAGTGGGTTGCCATTTCCTTCTCCAATGCATGAAAGTGAAAAGTAAAAGTGAAGTCACTCAGTCGTGTCTGACTCCCAGTGACCCCATGGACTGCAGCCTACTAGGCTCCTCCATCGATGGGATTTTCTAGACAAGAGTACTGGAATGCGTTGCCATTGCCTTCTCCAAATAATTATCATACCTGAAACTAAATCCTTGATTATACTCCTAAATCTGGTGCATTCTAATCCCTCCACTTCTCAGGAAATGATGTGAACCTCATCAGGCTTCTCAATACAAACACTGTTAGCTTATCCTTTTGTATCTTATTCTCTCAAAATCCAAATATAATACAAGATTTCAAAAAAATTTTCTAAACCCAACTCTTACCAGCATGTATTTCATTCCCCTTAGTATTATTCTCCAACTCTAACCAGAAATATGATAATCACCTTATAATAGCTTTTCTGTTTTCCTCACCCTCTATAAATCAATTTTGAACTTAGTAGTCAGAGCTCAGTATTTAAAACAGATCACAAAATCGAACAGACACCAAAGAAAGCAAGATTAAGGAAACAGAAGGTAAGGGGAAAAAATAAACATGTAAAACAGAAATAATGAGATTAAATGGATCCAAAGGATAGTAATCAAAATAGTAGATATGTGATAAATACTGACGATACTATAATAGAACAGGAAAAAATCCTATATTTCAAAAAAATTTCTGAAATAAAGATTTGGAACTAAACATCAAATACACACACTGTGTACCTGGAAAAACTTACAAACAACAGTATCAAGATATATTCTAGTAAAATTACAGAATGTTAATGATAAATAGAAAAAAATACTATAGGTTTTTAGCCATTAAGGCCAATTCACATATATGAAAAAGACAATCAAACGAACATCAGATTTTTTAAAACACAAAACTTTATATTGGAGAAATGAATCAGCATATTTAGGATACTCAAGGAAAAGAAAGTGTGCATCAACATTTTACATCCAGCCAAACTGACATCTTCATACAAACCCCACAAATAATCATTAAATTTAAAAGATAGGGAATAATGTTCCTGAACTTATTTCTATGAAATCTACCAGAGACTCAATTGCCAACAACTAAGAAATGACTAGAAAAATTGTACATGTGACAGAATGCTACGTAGTTTTACACTCTTGCCTGGAAAATCCCATGGACGGAGGAGCCTGGTGGGCTGCAGTCCATGGGATTGCTAAGAGTCGGACAGGACTGAGAGACTTCACTTTCACTTTTCACTTTCCTGCATTGGAGAAGGGCATGGAGAATCCCAGGCACGGGGGAGCCTGGTGGGCTGGCGTCTATGGGGTCACACAGAGTGGGACACGACTGAAGTGACTTAGCAGCAGCAGTAGCAATATAGGTAAGATACTTGTAAAATGGGAAGAAAGCAGGAGAGTACATGGAAAGTTAAATAAACTCATTGATTGCCATATAGTTATTAGCAAAAATATACCTATTTGTTACTTTTAGCTGATGCTCTGGCAAAGCATAGGCAGTGGAAAGAAAAGATTAGTAAGAAATAGAAGAGGCTGTTAATAGCCTCAGTACTATTTATATTAAACAATCAAGTGTATCTAAATGAAGAAGCCTGAAGGATGTTATATAAAAATCTTAGTGTAACTTTTAAACAATCTATCAAAATAAAAAGATAACATTTTCTAAATACCAAAAGATATAACAAGGGGGCGGGGAGGGCAAGTGAAAGCATGCAAAGGAAAGAAAATAAGCTAATAAACTATACACACATGGGCGTCCCTGGTGGCTCAGCTGGTAAAGAATCTACCTGCAATGCAGGAAACCTGGGTTTGATCCCTGGGTTGGGAAGATCCCCTGGAGAAGGGAACAGCTACCCACTCAAGTATTCTGGCCTAGAAAACTCCATGGACTGTATAGTCCACAGGGTCATAAAGAATCAGACACGACTGAGCTATTTTCACAGTATACTCATACACACACACACACACACACACACATATACATATACACACAAATATGTGTATATGAATAAATACTGATCAGTCAAATATACATAATTGGACACAAAACATCTACTAAAAGGAAAAGTAAATTTTCCCATAGGCTAACAAAACAAACCCTTGGACTGAACAGAGATCCAACCAATCCACTCTAAAGGATATCAGTCCTGGGTGTTCACTGGAAGGACTGATGCTGAGGCTGAAACTCCAATACTTTGGCCACCTCATGCGAAGAGTTGACTCATTGGAAAAGATCCTGACGCTGAAAGGGATTGGGGGCAGGATGAGAAGGGGACGACAGAGGACAAGATGGCTGGATGGCATCACCGATTCGATGGACATGAGTTTGGGTAAACTCCAGGAGCCGGTGATGGACAGGGAGGCCTGGTGTGCTGCAATTCATGGGGTCCCAAAGCCAGAAACGACTGAGGGACTGAACTGAACTAAACAAAACAAAGTCCAATTCTATTATCTCTGGGTCAGAAAGATCCCCTAGAGAAGGGCATGACAACCCACTCCAGTATACTTACCTGGAGAATCCTATGTACAGAGGTCACAACTCACAACCTTGCTATCCACAAAATAAAATTTAGAACCCCAAATTAAACATTAAAAACGGCAAATAAAAGAAAAAAAGCTAAACTTATAAAACTAAGAGTACAATTCACCATGAAAATATAATTACTACTACAAGGGCAGCAATTTTCATAGGGAAGAAACTGTAGGCAAGGAAAAAGTGAAAAATGCTTAAAAATTAATACCACATACAGAACACTTCTGTCAGAGAATAGAAAAATTTGTAAAAGAACTTCACCACTCCTCAAGAGAGTGGGAAAGAAAAGTGGAGAACATAAATACCAGAGTTGTGAACTGGATAAATTCGTTAATACCCAAGTTTTTCCTGAGCACAAAAGAGAAGGAAAATCTTGAAAATTATTTCTATAAGGCAAGTATAACATTAACACAAAAACATGATAAGATCAGTCAAAAAAAGGACCTTACTATAAATATTCCTCATGAATATCTAGGCAGAAATCTAAAATATCAGAAAAGTAAATGCAATAGCCTGTTAAAAATTAATATATATAGGCCATAGGGATTTATTCCAGGAATGACGGAGTGGACCAACATTAAGAAAGCCATCAATTTAATCCATCATGGAAATAAACCTGAGATGAAAAGTCATATGAATATCTCTGCAGATCTTGTAAGACACTGACAACATTAGAAATCCTTTCATGTTAAAAGCGTTTGATAAAATAGAAAGTGACTTAACATGTACTCACACACAAACACACATAAGCCAATATTGTGCAGTATATGAGAAAACAGGCATTTCTGCAATGATAGCAGCAAAATAAATAAATAAAGGATCTCCACTTTCTCCGCTATATTTGAGCACTGAGTGGGAATAACTGACAAGAGCTAGGAACTGGATAGAAGTATTTTTAAAGGGTGAGGTAAACCTACCTTTATGTATGGGGAAGTAGTTGAATAGCTGGAAATCATCTACTAAAAATATTAACAAAAAATGTCTTACAAAATGTGAGGGAACTAAGTACAAGGACCTAAATCTAACACAGATAGAGAGCCTTCTCATGTAAAACTTTTAACTGATTAGAAAATACAGTGGAAGGAGAAACTCCATACATATGTGCTATGCTAAGTCACTTCAGTTGTGTCTGACTCTGCAACTCCATGGACTTGTAGCCCTCCAGGCTCCTCTGTCCATGGGATTCTCCAGGCAAGAATACTGGAGTGGGCTGCCATGCCCTCCTCCAGGGGATCCTCCCCACCCAGGAACTGAACCTGCATCTCTTATGTCTCCTGCATTGGCAGGCGGGTTCTTTACCACTAGCGCCAATTGGGAAGCCCTCCATGTATCATAGCAACTTGAGTACTGAAATGAAAACATACACAAAGAGACTTTAATGAGTAGAAACACTCCACCATGGTATAAAGAATATTCAACATCACATACATTTCAACTCTAAATTTAAAAATTTAATTCCAATAAAATTACCATCAGTGCATTTTTCCCTGGAGCTAACCAAGTACGTCATAAACCTCATATGGAAAAATGCATAAGAAATTACAGCCACAACAACCCTGAAAACAAGAGTTTATACATATAGACAACCAGAAACACACAAAGCCAGTTAAGAAAAGTACATGGGTATACTTATTTAGATTAAACTTAAAAATAGAGCTAATATGCTAATACGAGTCAAAAGAGTGGTTACCTTTAACTGGGAGGAGGAAAGAGGAATTACAATGGAAATGAAGATTTTAAAAAAATTTCTGGAAGAGGAAAACAAATATAATATATTAACACATATATATGGAACTAGAAAAATGGTACTAATAAACGTACTTATAGGGCAGGAATAGAGACGCAGATGCAGAGAACATACTTGTGGACATAGGGCAGGAAGGAGAAGGCAGGACAAACTGAGAAAGTAGCACTGACATATATATACTAGTGTGTGTTAAACAGCTAGTGGGAAACTGCTCTGGGATGACCTAAACGAATGGGATGAAGGAGGTGGGAGGAAGGAGCTAGACGGAAGATTATATGTATCAGTCAGTCAGTCAGTTCAGTCGCTCAGTCCTGTCCGACTCTTTGCGACCCCATGAATCGCAGCATGCCAGGCCTCCCTGTCCATCACCAACTCTCGGAGTTCACCCAGACTCATGTCCATCGAGTCAGTGATGCCATCCAGCCATCTCATCCTCAGTTGTCCCCTTCTCCTCCTGCCCCCAATCCCTCCCAGAATCAGGGTCTTTTCCAATGAGTCAACTCTTCATATTAGGTGGCCAAAGTATTGGAGTTTCAGCTTTAGCATCATTCCTTCCAAAGAAATCCCAGGACTGATCTCCTTCAGAATGGACTGGTTGGATCTCCTTGCAGTCCAAGGGACTCTCAAGAGTCTTTTCCAACACCACAGTTCAAAAGCATCAATTCTTCGGCACTCAGCTTTCTTCACAGTCTAACTCTCACATCCATACATGACTACTGGAAAAACCATGGCCTTGACTAGACAGACCTTTTTTGGCAAAGTAATGTCTGCTTTTGAATACGCTATCTAGGTTGGTCATAACTTTCCTTCCAAGCAGTATACATATAGCTAATTTCACATTTTTTTAAGATAGAAATTAATACAGTAATGTAAAGCATTTATACTCCCATTAAATGAATAAGTAAAAACTTTCAAAAACATTTATGTACTGGGTTTTGTATAGACATAAATTTTCACCTTAATTGGGTAAATACCTAAGAGAGTGACTGCTGAATTATACGGTAAATCTGTGTTGATCTTTATAAGAAATTTCCAAATTGTCTTCCAAAATGGCTGTACTATTTTGCATTCCTACTAGAAATGAATGAGGGTTTCTTTTAGATTCCATCCTCACCAGCATCTGATGTGCTCAGTTTTTGGATTTTAGCCAGTCTAGTAGTGATGTCATATCATCATCACATTACTATCTTAATCTACAATTTCCTAGTGACTAGATAGTTAATATCTTTTCATACACTTATTTCCCTTATGCATATCTTCCTTTAGGATATGTATGTTCATAGAATTGGCCCATTTTTTATTTGGGTTATTTTCTTACTCTTTAGTTGCAAAAGCTGTTTGTATATTTTTGGATATAAATCCCTTATCAGGTAGGCGTCTTGCAAATAGTTGAACCCAGTCTGTGGCCTATTGTTTCATTATTGTAACAATGTCTTTTCAAGGGAAGACGTTTTTAATTTTAATAAAATCCAACTTAATCTCTCTTTCACAGATTGTGCTTTTAGTGCTGTATCTATAAACTCATTGCTAAACTCAAGGTTATTTACATTTGGGTCTCTTATCTTCTATCTACAGTTTTACATTTTAACTTCAGTTCAGTTCAGTTGCTCATTCGTGCCCAACTCTTCATGACCCCACGGACTGCAGCATGCCAGGCTTCCCTGTCCATCACCAACTCCTGGAGCTTGCTCAAACTCATGACCATCAAGTCAGTGATGCCATCCATCCATCTCATCCTCTGTCATCCCCTTCTCCTCCTGCCTTCAATCTTTCCCAGCATCAGGGTCTTTTCCAATGAGTCAGTTCTTCCCATCAGGTGGCTAAAGTATTGGAGTCTCAGTTTCAATATCAGTCCTTCCAATGAATATTCAGGACTGATTTCCTTTAGGATGGACTGGTTGGATCTCCTTGCAGTCCAAGGGATTCTCAAGATTCTTTCCCAACCCCACAGTTCAAAAGCATCAATTCCTCGGTGTTCAGCTGTCTATATAGTCCAACTCTCACATCCATACAGGACTACTGGAAAAACCATAGGTTTGACGAGATGGACCTTTGTTGGCAAAGTAATGTCTCTGCTTTTTTATATGCTGTCTAGGTTGGTCATCGCTTTTCTTCCAAAGAGTGTCTTTTAATTTAAATTCAGTTTCAAGTTAATTTTTGTGAAATATTCAAGTCTTATCAACATTAACTGTTCCGTATATGAATGCTCAATTGTTCTAGTACCACTTATTGAAAATTTGAAAACATTTTCTTTATTGAATTGTCTTTTCTACTCTGTAGAAGATCATTTGACTATATCTGAATAAATCTATTTCTGCGCTTTGTTTTGTTCCACTGATATGTTTGTCTGTTATTTGACTAATACCACACTATTATGGTTACTACTAAATTGTAAAGGTAGTGTCAATCTTCCACTTTTGTTCTCCTTCAGTGTTATGTTGCCTATTTTGGATCATTTTGCCTGTCCATAGAAACTTGAGAATAAGCTTGTGTATATCAACTAAATAACTGCTATGATTCGGATTAGAACTGTATTGAATCTACAAATCAAGTTGGCAACAGGAAAAGGAAATAGTTCTCTGTGTGGAGATTCTTTGATTTCTTTCATCAGAGTTTTACAATTTTCCTCATGAGATACTGAACACATTTTGTTAGATCCAGACCTAAATTTTTCATTTTTCATGGTGCTATTGTAAATGATATTATGTTCTTAATTTCAAATTCCTATTTTCTTTGCTGGTATATAGAAAGTAATTGACTTTGGTATATTAATCTTACATCCTTCCACCTTGCTGTAACTGTTTAGTTCCTGGAACTTTTCATTGTTGCTAAATCTTTAGACTTTTCTACACAGTCATGTCATCTGTGAACAAAGACAGCTTTATTTCTTCTTTCTCAATCTGTGTTAAGATGAATACAGAGTAATGTGTATAATCCAAAATCACTGCAGATGGTGACTGCAGCCATGAAATAAAAAGATGCTTCCTCCTTGGGAGAAAAGTTATGACCAACCTAGACAGCATATTTAAAAGCAAAGGCATTACTTTGCCAACAAAGGTCCGTCTAGTCAAGGCTACGGATTTTCCAGTAGTCATGTATGGATGTAAGAGTTGAACTATAAAGAAAGCTGAGCACCAAAGAATTGATGCTTTTGAACTGTGGTGTTGGAGAAGACTCTTGAGAGTCCCTTGGACTGCAAGGAGATCCAATCAGTCCATCCTAAAGGAAATCAGTCCTGAATATTCATTGGAAGGACTGATGCTGAAGCTGAAGCTCTAATAATTTGGCCACCTGATGGGAAGAACTGACTCATTGGAAAAGACCCTGATAATGGGAAAGATTGAAGGCAGGAGAAGGGGACAACAGAGGATGAGATGGTTAGATGGCATTACCAACTTGATGGACATGAGCTTGAGCAAGCTCCAGGAGTTGGTGACGGACAGGGAAGCCTGGTATACTGCAGTCCATGGCATCACAAAGAGACACGACTGAGTGACTGAACTGAACTGGGCAGTCTTTTTCCTCTGTTTAGATTTAATTTGAAAAATTAGCTGTTCTTGTGTCTCAAACATGCCAGTTTTTGAACTGGAATTTATTAGCTCTTCTAATTCTCAAGCCTTTGAACATAGACTGTAACTATAACAAAGCTTTCCTGGGTCTCCAGCTTGCCAACTGTAGATCATGGAACTTTTCAGTCTCCATAATCACATGAGCCAATCCCTTATACTAAATCATATATATATGCATATATATATACACATAAAATATATATATAATGTTATATCCTATTTGTTCTATTTCTCTGATTAGCACTAATATAGAAGGCTATTAATTGTTGATTCAATCTTTTTAATCAACATATATTTATTTTGATTATCTCTCCTGTTTGTGAAATGATAGTTTGTATCGTCCAAGGAACTGGTCCTTTCATCGAAGTTATCAATTTGGAGGTATACCATACAATATTTTGTTATTATTCTTTTAATGACCATCAGGTCAGTAATGATAATCCCTTTCATTTCTGATATTATTACTCTGTAACTTTCTCTTTTTTTCTTAGTCAGCCTGGCTAGAGTTTTATCATTTTATTGATTTTTTAAAAGAACTAAGCCTTTGCACTCTAAACACATTAATTTCCCTATATTTGTTGATATTTTTCACAAGTAACTTTTGGTTTGTGCTATCCTTTGTCATTCTTGTTTTTATTTGTTTAATGTGTATGTAGTTAAACACAATTTTTTTCTTTTATGACTTCTGGGTTTTTTAAATAGTTTAATAGTCTCTCTTACTCTATCTCACCTCCCCAAAGTTATTCAAATATTTTTCAAGCTTTTTATAGCTTTTTGGTTTATATTTGACATTTACATTTATAGCCAATCTTTCAGTTCCCAAAATGATTCCAAGATTCAATCTCTACTTTTTTGGACTCTATCCTTTTACTTTACTCTTTTAAAGTGTGTATCAGTGATTTCAAGGTGATTTTTCCATCCTGGCCTTTGTGATGAAGCAGTTACACTGCTTTCACTTAAAAATGAGGCAAACAATGAACCTCTAATGGTTAGAGGTTGAGATATATAAAATTTTATTTATAGTGGTTTTGGTGTGCATACCACTCACAACAATACTGTTTAGTGGAAATATAATATTTACCTCTCCGGTGTCAAATTCTCCTTCCTTCCACCAATAATACTGTAATTTTCTATTAAATAATTTACTCCAATCCAGGCAAAGTGGTTTAACTAAAGTTGACTCTACCCTTGGAGCCATAATTAGTTCTAAGTTAGTTAGTCCATCTCATCCCTTGGCTAAGGTGAGTAGGTCAGGGAAGGACATAGAGTAAATGAATTTTTTTCTGACTTCTGGTAAGAGATTTACTTTTTTCCACTGACTTTCTGATGTGAAGTATAACGCTTAGGTGTTTTACTATACTCATACTACTATCAGATGAGGATGATGGCAACACACAGAAGATCTGAAAGATAAGTCCTACTGACATCATTTAGGGGAGCAACAAGGGAGAAGGAGCCTACTTCCTTGGCATTCATGAAGCAGAGCACTATATAACTAGGTATTTTTGTGAAAAAGAAAATAAAATTCACCTTGTCCACGATACCCTTATATTAGGCCTCAGGTACATGCAACCAAATCTATATCCAGACTAATGCATATTTTAAAATATAAGCATTATAAAAGCAATTAAAATGTGCTTAATTAACATTGAGATTGTACCCATTCTTTAACCTCAGCAGTGGACCCAGAAAATCTAGTAAGAGAGAGATAGGTTATAACTTAGTAAGGTCATACGTTGTTTTCTTTCCTTCAGAGTCAGGAAACTACTTAGTATTCCATATTTAAATAAACAAGGCATGTGGCGGGTTTTGACAGAATACTCCAAAGAGCTATTGTGCTGTTATTGTTGTTAATATTTTTAATGAATAGCAAAACTTTACATAGAGCATAACCAAATTTGATGACTATTAATAACACTCTCCCTGTATAATTTACATAATAATGCTCTACCCTACAAAATTGTATTAAAGTCACTAATTACTCGTGAAAACTACTTTTCATTAGAGGTTTTAAAACTCATTGGTACTTTAATAAAATTCATTGAGCCTAGCCTTATAATGAAAAAGTTGTTACTGTGGTGCAAATTTTCAGTTTTATTGATTTTTGCCTGACATTAGGATAAATATGGATCATGTGTTAGGAATTCAACACTTTGGATATGCTGGATAATAAAATGAAGATTCACACTCAGTTAATAACAAAGTGGTCCTGGTAGGCACACTGACAGAGGAGTCCAAGGCAAAGGTCTGAGCTTGTAATTAGTGTGTGTGTACAGCTCCGTGTAGGTCTTTTTTCCTGCGTGATAGTACAATCTGCATTCTTCCTCTCTCATCTACATTCTCCCATCCCACAGGCTCACATTATCATTTCTGTAGATAACATCTCCAATTCCCAGCACTTCAGAGCAGGGTCTCTTTCCTTAAAATTCATTGAATATACTGTCTGTCTATACCACTCTTTTCATACACATGTGAAACCAGGAGTCAAGTTTAATATAAAATTTTATTGAAGAATTAAACTTTCATGAATTTGTGTCATTTTGCCAATAAATTTTAAGTATTTAAGCACAATATGTATAGTTATTGAATATTAAATACATTTTAAAATGTATTTACTTCTTTGATATTACTGTGCACAAAATACTCTATACATGTTTTATTGAAATTAGTCTGTAGTCATTTCTAGCCTCTTCACTCCTAAATATTTCACAGATTACTGACAATATAACTGAACCAGCATATATATGATTTAAACCACTTCAAAACTGTTCTCAATGCCTTTTTTAAACAAGCAGATATGAACAGCTTCTTCATACTTGTTTGTATGTATATACATGAAGATCTTTTGAGCCAGGTTGATCAATTTCAATGGAAATATAAGGGAAGAATTACGGTAATTATTTACTTTTGACTAGAATTTTAAAATAAGAGTTGAAGGATGAAATCCAATATAGGGTAAGCACATTCTACTCTGTATTTCGTATTGAATGCAGCTATAAAATCTGGACCAGAACAGCTATTTGATGTCTCTAGAATGTAAATAGTAACATATGGGTAAGGAAAGAAGACCAGAATTAGTGATAAGTTTCCCATTTCTTTTTCCCTTCAATCTCATCTCAGTGATGTTCAAAACAGAAAGGAGTATTAGGGTGCAGATAGAAAGATCTCAGGAAGGAGCACTTTACTCCTGACTTAAGAAGAGATAAAGAGAATCCCTAAAACACATAATGTGGAAATACCTTCTCATCTTTGTCTGTAGCCTCTCAAGCAATCCTATGGTGAGTTAGCAGTAGCATTGGGAGCTGGGCCTTGCAGGAACCAAAATTCTGAAGAGGAAACCTATCTTTCTGTTTGATAGAACTGCAGTCCCATGAAGGTAGGTCACGTGACCCATTGTTTTTGTCTCTTATCTTTCCAGATGTGAGTGCAATCCTGGAAGCAAGTAGCAAACCAGGGCCATGAAAGCACTACTTCACTGTCTAGGAGACTGAAAAGGAAGCCTCAGAAAACTGCTATACTGGCAGGACCGCAGAGAGATAAAGATAGAGAAACTCAGGAAAACAAGCCCTTAAAGCTGTTTATGACTCCTTGGGCTCAACCTCAAGCTGAATAATGTAGATCCGATCAGCCTTCCAAAGAGTTTGAGAAGGGAACTTACAGATTGACACCCTAGACTCTAACCATGGGATGGTGCACACATTTAAATTTGAATAGAACTGAATAGGCTTTGAGAACCGAACTGACAAAGAAACTATAGCACTTAGGTATGTTGGAATTTGTGCTCTGAACCTAACTACATTGATTGTCTGCTAAAACAAAATTATTAACATGTCATATAGAATTTACAATAGGATTCAGAAGTTTGTAACATAATATTTAAAATGCCCAGATAGCAATCCATAATTACTAAGCATATGAAGAACAACAACACAAAAAGCTCATAGAAAAAGACAATCAACTGATGCCAATGCAGAAGCAAGATATTGGATGTACTTGACAAAGACCTAAAAGTATCTGTTACAAAAGTATTTCAATAGGCAACTGTGAACATTCTTGAAATGAGTGGGAAAAAATAAATACCAAAGAAATAGATTAAAAGAAGAAAGAGAAATTTTGTAACTGAAATATATATTTATATATAATAGAAATTAAAAACTCAATGGATAGGCTTAAAATTTAAATATAGATTACAGAAGAGTCAGTGAACCTAAAGAAAGATCCATGGAAACTGTCAAATCTGAAGAAAATACATTAAAAATGAATAAATAAATAAATACAGCCCCAAGGGCCTTGGGGAAATAACAAAAGGTCTAATATTTATGTTTTCAGAGTCCTAGAAGGAGAGAAGAAAGAATGTGGTGCTGAAAAATATTTTGAGTAATGACTAAAAATGTCCCAGATTAGGTGAAAGACAAGAGCTTACATATTCAAGAATCTAATCAAAGCTCAAATGGAATTAATTCAAAGAAATCCATGCATAAATATATAATAACCAAAAAATCCATGCAGAAACACAATAAACAAAAAATCTCTATAGCAACCAAAGGAAATGGAATATGTACTACAGGGAAAGAATTCAAATGACTGCATGTTTCTCATTAGAAAACATGAACCAGAAAGAAGAAGATACATGAAGGAAAAGAATTGTCAACCCATTTATTCTATAAGCAGCCAAAATATCCTTCAGGAATGAAGTTGAGAGAAAAGTCATTCTCAGATGAAATTAAGTTACAAGAATCTATAACCAGTGTACCTATTCTAGAATAACTGCTAAATAAATAATTTTAGCTAAGAGAAATATTGCCAGAAGTAAACTTGGAAAAATCAAGAATAAAGACAAGCAACAGAAATAGTAAATATCTGTAAAACTAATACTAAGTGAGTACATAAAATAGATCATTCCTCTTCTATTAGGCTCTTTAAAATATGTTTGACAGTTGAAAACAAATATAATAATAATATCTGATGAGAATTTCCATGTATGTATAGAAAATCCGATGGATGGAGGAGCCTGGTGGGCTGCAGTCCATGGGGTCACTAAGAGTCAGACACGACTGAGAGACTTCACTTTCACTTTTCACTTTCATGCATTGGAGAAGGAAATGGCAACCCACTCCAGTGTTCTTGCCTGGAGAATCCCAGGGACAGGTGAGCTTCGTGAGCTGCCATCTATGGGATCACACAGAATCGGACACGACTGAAGTGACTTAGCAATATGAGATGACTAAAGCACAAAGGAGAGATGTAGTTTAAAAAAAAAAAAACTACACAATAGTAAAATCATCACTCCACTTTCAGTGGTAGATAATTTATTCTAAGTAAGTCAAATGTTAAGCATGTATATTATAATCCCTACAGCAACCATTTAAGAAAATACAAGGATACACAGTGAAAAATACAATGAAAACATTAAAATTCAATATTAAAATGTGTGAAACTGCAGAAAGTGGAATTTTTTTTTAAAAAAAGGAAAAATACAGAAAAAAATGACAGAATTAAAACCAAACATATTAAAGTTACATTAAATTGAAATGTCCAACAATACCAAATAGATATTGCCCAAGTATGTGTGTTTTTATTCAACTTGTTAATATTTATATGTATACATACATATACTGGAGAAGGAAATGGCAACCCACTCCAGTATTCTTGCCTGGAAAATTCCATGGGCAGAAGAGTCTGGTGGGCTACAGTCCATGGTGTCACAAAGAGTCAGATACAACTACGGGGTCACAAAGAGTCAGATACAACTGAACACACACACACACACACATATATATAGATCAAGAGAGAAAAAGACTTCAGTGATCAGATAATGATTCTTATGCTTTAATGATTTTATATTTGTAATCTCTGAGATGGCTGGATTGCATCACCGACTCAATGGATATGAGTTTGAGTGAACTCCAGGAGTTGGTGATGGACAGGGAGGCATGGCGTGCTGCAATTGATGGGGTTGGGAAGAGTCAGACACGACTGGGCAACTGAACTGAAATGAATCTCTACTTCTCTGATAGTTAAATAAGATGTACTTTGTTTTATGAATCTAGAATGTAATATTTTGGGGCTTGCTGGATACCCTAGCATATGATGCCTGACTGATGGCTATCAGCTCACACACTGCACGCCGTTTAAACACTCTGTGACAGGGAAGAAATTTCAGTTTGGGGATTTTTGCTGGGGCTTCTGTGGCTTTTGAATTATGAGGTACAAAGTAACCATGTGTCTTTTTCTATAAATCTGGTAATAAATTTCTCTTCTATCTGAATTGTATGTAGCAACAAGAACATAAATGTAATACACTCTGACACAGGGGTGGAGGTGGGGATAGACTCAGTTCCCATTTTCCTTCTTCATTATGCATAGGAGCATTAACTGTTGTCCTGGATAAGTTCCAACTCTGGTAATTACTTTCTCCCCAAAATCCCCACAATAGTTTTAATTGAACGATTTATTTTTTCCTTCTCATCTTAAAGCATGTGCCTATGCCTGTCTCCAACACCTGCAGAAATACATCTGCTCTGAGGTAAAATTCAAGAGACTGTGGATGTAGCCATTTTCATAGAAAAAGCACTTTATTTTCTTTCTGGATGAAAAAAAGCTGAGGAAATTTAAAGGAAGAAGCTCCTCTTCTTCAATGTAAAGGCAGATGATTAAAGAGATCAGTTATGAATATTTTATATCCTTTAGTCTTCCTAATACATAAAAAGTAGCAAAGCAGTGGACTTGTTAACATCTGATATTTTTGTAATACCTGAGAAAAAACATTAGATCTCTATTTTTCATTCTCAGTGTCAAAGACTTATGCCCACTAGTAGAAACACTGACCAGCCACCTACTTATGAATTTTCAGAAATGATTTTTCAGAAAGCTACATTTTTCTGAGCATCAGGAAAAGTAAATGAAATCTAAATGTCAATGCTGAGTATAAGGTACTTTAATAAAGGAATGAGGTATTATTATAACTAAATACAACAGCCCATTTTTGAGGATGGATTAGATCAGCAAGTCCCAAACTTATCTGATAAGAATTAAGACACTTGCTTAAAATACAGATTTCCAAGCCTCTCTTGGCAATGAGAGGAAAAGAAAAGTTATATAAGAAAATTTGACCTCAAAAACCCTCCATCATCCTTCCCAATCCAAAGTCTTCATGTCTGTTCCCCAACTATTAGCCCTCACAAGGCTCCTTCATCTCAAGATTGGCTACAGAATGGAATCATCAGACAAGATTTTAAAATACTGATGCCTGATCCCACTGCAAAAGATTCTGATTTCCTAATTTTGAGAAGAAGAGTAGATATTTGGTATTTTCAAACTTCTCTGGATAATTCTAATGTTCACCCAAAGTTGAGAACTGAATAAAGATCATTATAGAATAACCCAGAATAAAAAATGATATTCCTGCCTTGGCTTTCTGACTACACTAGAGCAGCACATTGGGTTCCACAGAGATGCAATGACTAAGTAGGGGGAACAATAAGCTCAGGAATGACACAGATCTGGGTTGAATCCCAGATCCATCAGTTTTAACATGATCTCAATAAAGGACAGAAATGGTATGGACCTAACAGAAGCAGTAGGTATTAAGATGAGGTGGCAAGAATACACAGAACTGTACAAAAAAGATCTTCATGACCCAGATAACCATGGTGGTTTAATCACTCACCTAGAGCCAGACATCCTGGAATGTGAAGTCAAGTGGGCCTTAGAAAGCACCACTACGAACAAAGCTAGTGGAGGTGATGGAATTCCAGTTGAGCTGTTTCATATCCTGAAAGATGATGCTGTGAAAGTGCTGCACTCAATATGCCAGCAAATTTGGAAAACTCAGCAGTGGCCACAGGACTGGAAAAGGTCAGTTTTCATTCCAATCCCAAAGACAGACAATGACAAAGAATGCTCAAACTACCACACAATTGCACTCATCTCACACACTAGTAAAGTAATGCTCAAAATTCTCCAAGCCAGACTTCAGTAATATGGGAACTGCAAACTTCCTGATGTTCAAGCTGGTTTTAGAAAAGGCAGAAGAACCAGAGATCGAATTGTCAACATCCGCTGGATCATTGAAAAAGCAAGAGAGTTTCAGAAAAACATCTATTTCTGCTTTATTGACTATCCCAAAGCCTTTGACTATATGGATCACAATAAACTGTGGAAAATTCTGAAAGAAATGGGAATACCAGACCACCTGACCTGCCTCTTGAGAAACTGATATGCAGGTCAGGAAGCAACAGTTAGAACTGGACATGGAACAACAGACTGGTTCCAAATAGGAAAAGGAGTACGTCAAGGCTGTATATTGTCACCCTGCTTATTTAACTTCTATGCAGAGTACATCATGAGAAATGCTGGGCTGGAGGAAGCACAAGCTGGAATCAAGACTGCTTGGAGAAATATCAATAACCTCAGATATGCAGATGACACCACCCTTATGGCAGAAAGTGAAGAGGAACTAAAAAGCTTCTTGATGAAAGTGAAAGGGGAGAGTGGAAAAGTTGGCTTAAAGCTCAACATTCAGAAAACTAAGATCATGGCATCTGGTCCCATTACTTCATGGCAAACAGATGGGGAAATAGTGGAAACAGTGTCAGACTTTATTTTGGGGGGCCCCAAAATCACTGCAGATGGTGACTGCAGTCATGAAATTAAAAGATGCTTACTCCTTGGAAGGAAAGTTATGACCAACCTGGACAGCATATTGAAAAGCAGAGACATTACTTTGTCAACAAATGTCCGTCTAGTCAAGGCTATGGTTTTTCCAGTGGTCATGTATGGATGTGAGAGTTGGACTATAAAGAAAGCTCAGCACTGAAGAATTGATGCTTTTGAACTGTGGTGTTGGAGAAGACTCTTGAGAGTCCCTTGGACTGCAAGGACATCCAATCAGTCCATTCTAAAGGAGATCAGTCCTGGGTGTTCATTGAAAGGACTGATGCTAAAGCTGAAACTCCAATACTTTGGCCACCTTATGTGAAGAGTTGACTCATTGGAAAAGACTGATGTTGGGAGGGATTGGGGGCAGGAGGAGAAGGGGACAACAGAGGATGAGATGACTGGATGGCATTACCGACTCAATGGACATGAATTAGGGTAAACTCCGGGAGTTGGTGATGGACAGGGAGGCCTGATGTGCTGCAATTCATGGGGTCACAATGAGTCAGACACAACTGAGCAACTGCACTGAACTCAACTGATTGCCATTTAAAAGACAATTCACCTGAGTCTCAGTTTTCCAGTTATGTAACAGGGAAAATAATGCCCATGAGTCAAATAGATGAACCACATGCCTGCCATATTCAACTTTCTCTTTTGCCTTAGCCAGCCCTTTCCACAGGCCCAGGAAGTCACTCTTTTTTGAGTTTGGTGACCCTTTCTATCTACGTAAAAGAGTTCTTCTTATGCTTATTAATTATTAACCATGCCAGCTTTTATTCTCAAAAGTACTCTGGTTTGGAATATTAACCTAAGTAGTCATCTTCCCATATACAATATTTTTCATTCATTACTTAAAATTGACTTCCCTGAGACAGAAAATTGGCCTATAGCGTGAACCAAACTTACCATCCTGATTATAACTTTAAATAAAGATCAAGTATATAAGTCAAATAGGTTATCTATACTTCACAGCAAATTACCTGAAAACTTAGTGACTTGAAACAACGCACATTATGTCATAGTCACTACAGGTCAGCAATCCAGGGATGATCTGTTTCAAGGTCTATCACTGCAATTAAGTTGTTCTCACCAAGTGAGCAAGAAATAGCAACTATTCTAGATATAGTGGTAAGACAATTGCATATCAGAGGATGGGAAATACAATAAAAATTCAAAGAACTTCTGCCTCTGAAATTTCTCAGGGTCTGGTGGTATGCAGCATGTTGAAAGAGTGAACAAAAAAATGGAAAATACATTTCAGGCAGAATATATATATATGTACACATACACATATATTATATATATATATATATTTCAGGGTAAATCAGTTAGCTATAAGCTGGTAAAAGGTCTATTAGGACATGAGTAGTCAACTAGGTGAATCAGAAAAAGTTTCAAATTTCCAGAAAACCTTGACAATTTATCTATGAAACAAATATGACAGCTCTGTGTTATAAACCCTGCCAAGCCTTTTTATCAACACCTCATCCCTAGAGAGGTCTTCTTTTAATTTCTCACCATGTAGCTCCGCACCTAGGCAACTTCCTGCTTTTCAAAAGTTCCCACTGAGTTTTAGACAGTCCATGCCATGAAATCCATGTTGTTTTTTCTCTTTAATTTCCTTAAGTTAATTCAAATGCCTTTTTGCTTCTGTAATCAGAATCTTCACTAAAACAATTTAACTGAGTTACAGCAAAGTTTAAATGAAACAGTGCAGACAAATCATATAGAACTTCATTAGGACTCATAAACAGATGTTGATCTAAGTCATGACTACAATGATTGAAAGAACTAAACTAACTGAAGCATACGTGAAAGCAAGGAAATAGGTGGTTAAACCATCTCAAAACCACATCTGACAAAGAATGGCTAAAGGAACCAAAGTGTTTTGTGAGGATAAGAGAGTTCACAGAAGGCATCTACCTTTTTTTTTCCCTCAAATGTTGAAAGCCTATCATATACAAGATGACTTCACATACATAAAAGCAGGATGCTGTGTGGAGTGAAGAGGATGGGCAGAAGTGTTTTAAGGGGCAAGACCTTATTCACCATTAAAAGAACTCAACTGTAAGAAGCTTTGTTGGGAATGCAGAAGATTTAAAGCAGACAATATTTAAAATCT
Source organism: Capricornis sumatraensis (assembly GCF_032405125.1). Taxonomy (NCBI): domain Eukaryota; kingdom Metazoa; phylum Chordata; class Mammalia; order Artiodactyla; family Bovidae; genus Capricornis; species Capricornis sumatraensis. The sequence goes on along the minus strand of NC_091081.1, from coordinate 17,897,668 downwards.
TTCTAATTCTAACCATATAAATTTGTGAAATAAAAGAAGAAATTTGATCTTTCTGGGCCTTAGTTTCCTCTTGCATAAAACAGCTAGGATAGTAACAGTCTTATCTACCTGTGGTTGTTGGAAAAGTCCAATGAGACTATGGAAGACTATAAAATATTCTATAAGATTGTAAAATATAAACTGAAGAATCTTACCACACTAATTAAAATCTCCACAAAAATATGTTACTTTTAATCCTTAAGTAAATATTTATTGAATCTTTATTATGTATCAGGCATTCCTTGAAGTTCTTAAAATGCATTAATAAACAAAACAAGGTAAAAATATATTTTTATATGAAATGTCATATATGACAAAAATATTTCTTAATAATCTTGGGAATCTTGACCATGATCAATTGCAGCATGAGCTCAAGACTCAACCATCTTACAAAATTATGGGGAAATAAAAAGAGAAATTGCACTCATCTCACACACTGGTAAAGTAAATTTCAAAATTCTGGCTCAAAATTCTCCAAGCCAGGCTTCACCAGTATGTAAACCATGAACTGCCAGATGTTCAAGCTGCATTTAGAAAAGGCAAAGAACCCAGAGATCAAATTGCCAACATCCGTTGGATCATCAAAAAAGCAAGAGAGTTCCAGAAAAACATCTACTACTTTATTGACTATGCCAAAGCCTTTGAAATTAAGAGATGGGAATACTAGACCACCTGACCTGCCTCTTGAGAAATCTGTATGCAGGTCAGGAAGCAGCAGTTAGAACTGGACATGGAACAACAAACTGGCTCCAAATCGGGAAGGGAGTATGTCAAGGCTGTATACCGTCACCCTGCTTATTTAACTTCTATACAGAGTATATCATGAGAAACATTTGGCTGGATGAAGCACAGGCTGGAATCAAGATTGCTGGGAAAAATATCAGTAACCTCAGATATGCAGATGACATCACTCTTATGGCAGAAAGTAAAGAAAAACTAAAGAACCTCTTGATGAAAGTAAAAGGGGAGAGTGAAAAAGTTAGCTTAAAGCTCAACATTCAGAAAACAAAGATCATGGCATCTGGTCCCATCACTTCATGGCAAATAGATGGGGAAACAATGGAAGCAGTGACAGACTTTATTTTTCTTGGGCTCCAATATCACTGTAGATGGTGATTGCAGCCATGAAATTAAAAGATGCTTGCTCCTTGGAAGAAAGGCTATGATCAAACAAGACAGCATATTAAAAAGCAAAGACATTACTTTGCCAACAAAGGTCCATGTAAGTCAAAGCTATAGTTTTTCCAGTAGTCATGTTTGGATGTGAGAGTTGGACCATAAAGAAAGCTGAGGGCTAAAGAATATATGCTATTGAATTGTGGTGTTGGAGAAGACTCTTGAGTTCCTTGGACGGCAAGGAGATCAAACCAGTTGATTCTAAAGGAAATCAGTCCTGAATATCCATTGGAAGGGCTGATGCTGAAACTGAAGCTCCAATACTTTGGCCACCTGATGCAAAGGACTGACTCGTTGGAAAAGACCCTGATGCTGGGAAAGACTGAAGGCAGGTGGAGAAGGGAAGACAGAGGATGAGATGGTTGGATGGCATCACCAACTCGATGGACATGAGTTTGAGCAAGCTCTGGGATTTGGTGAAGGAAAGGGAAGCCTGGCACGCTGCAAGTCCATGGGGTGGCAAACAGTCAGACACAACTGAGCAACTGAACTGAACCTTTCTTGGGGTTCTCGCAGCAAGAATAATGCAGTGGGTTGCCATTTCCTCCTCCAGTGATCCATGTTTTGTCATAACTCTTCATTATGACCCATTGTCTTGGGTGGCCCTGCATGGCATGGCTCATAGCTTGACTGAGTTATACAAGCCCCTTTGCCAGGTCAAGGCATTGCTCCATGAAGGGCATTAACAAGACTAGCTTTCCCATTTGGCCTTCTCAGTACCCCCAGTTTTATCCCCAGAGTTTGAGGTCTCTCAACACTATTAAGGTAGTACTTAGGACCTGCTTCCCTAACCGTGGATAATCTGATAATTGGATAACTGACACTATTCTTGCCACCCAACTCTCCTATGAGAATTATTATTCTCTTGACAGGTATGTTCTGAGATGCTCCTTAGGAACCAGGCACTGGGTTCTAGGCACAAGGGATACAACAATGAATAAGACGTTATTCTATCTCAGGATGTTTTCAGTCTGAAGAGGATATAGATATATAATGTATGTATAGATATATAGAGATCTCTATATATTTATAGATCTATAAATATAGATATTTATATGTCAAGTATTTCTGTGTGTGTGTATAGGAAATTGACAACTTTCCATTTTAGATCAAATCACAGGTAGATATCAGAATCAACTAGAAATTTTTCAAAATATATCCTTATATATTCTAATTTAGTAGATCTAAAGAAATGAAATTTGGAAATTAATTGATAGGTATATTGGATTCCAAATCATTGTACCAACAAGAGAATTAGATTAAAAAATAAAATTAACCGACAAAGTTTTCTCTTCCACCCTCCCATGCCATTTATAACAAAAACCTTTAGTTTTATGTGGCTGAATAAACAATGTACATGATTTAGTAATTTTTCATGTTCATTTGTAACACTGACCTTCACTTAAAATTTTTTAATATTTTTTAATATTACTTATAAAAATCCCATTCTTTCCTAAATCATTCCTAATCTAGGAGCCTGTTTAATCAGAGAACTAGAACTATTTTATCTCAAATCAACTTGAATAACTATAATAGTGGGTGACAAAGTCTTCGATAACTTTGCTGAGTAGAAAGTTTTTAAGTGAAAAGAGATATAGAGCCTTTACTATCTTTCTCTTTCCATTCACATTTTCAAGAACAGTAGGTAGCTTTGTTTCTCTTTCCTGAAAGGTATAAGGCCGCTTGTACTTCTTCATTATTGTTACTATGTCACTAAAAGAAGCTGACAGTTCTCTTAACCTTCCCCTTCTATTCTCATGCACTCCGCAATGCCCAGGTTATTTTCATTCCGATAGAACCTACATCACATTTGATTTGAGCTGTTCTCCCTAGAGAAGAATGAAGCCAAACTAACTAGACTGCTTCTATTGTTCTCTTGGGTGATACTTAATCACCATCAGGTTTATAAATTTATTGTTTAGGTCAATATAAACAACATGGCATCACACAATGGACACCAAAGCCACAATATTTTTCCAAGGGAAAGTTCAGATTTTAAAGGCTATTTAAAATCCAAAGGTGGATAAGCAAAAGCAAAGAGTTGGACATGACTGATCCCACACACATGCACACACACACACGTAGAGGGAAGGATAAATCAACTAAATATTTCTGAACATCGGGAAGCAGAATATTACAGTGGAAAGAAATGAGCTGTGGAGAGAGACCAAACTGGGTTTGAATCCTGGCCCCAACATTTTCACTGTAGCTTTAGGCTACCATAACTGACAATTTGCCTCATCATTAACTCTAATAAGATTTTAATGAGTTATTCAGGGATCTTGAAATGACAAGTGAAGATGTATCATGAGCTCCTAATACAGTCTCATATAGTCACAAAATGAATGAACATGTGCATGAGAAAACATTTATCCTTTAGTCAAAGTGCATTTATTATGAAAAGCAACTAAATAAAACATGATGTGAGGCACTACAAAACCATTCAAATGCACCAGTAATAATGGCCTTTTAGTTATTCATCTAGTATTTTGTCTAGTCTCTGTTTGGAATGACTGATAGAATCATTAAACGTATGGATTATCTTGTTCCTATCATGGGTGAGATTATAGATATGTAATGAATCAGAGTTATTTTTTCTGAAGTTGACCTTCAGACTGCCTCCCATACAATCATCTCTTCCTTTACTTTCCCACCCCCATCCTCATTTACTGGAGTAATACATTTCCAAAGGATCGTAAAGGAAGGAAGGCAGGGGAGGGGAGGCAGGATAGGGGGAAAGAGGAAAAGAAAAAGAAGAGAAGGAAGACACAAATTAAAAAAAAACTAAAGAGTCTGGTTCAACCTGATTTAAGAACAAGCTATAACTTTCCTTAATGAATTAGATTTGGTTTTGTTAACAAAACATATAAAATTTTGTTTTGGTTCTAAATAAGTGGTTAATGGAAGGTGACTTTAATAAATTTAGGGAAAAAATCCTAACCTTATAAAAGGAGTACATCAAGGCTGTATATTGTCTCCCTGCTTATTTAACTTCTATGCAGAGTACATCATGAGGAACGCTGGACTGGAAGAAGCACAAGCTGGAATCAAGATTGCTGGGAGAAATATCAATAACCTCAGACATGCAGATGACACCACCCTTATGGCTGAAAGTGAAGAGGAACTAAAAAGCCCCTTGATGAAAGTAAAAGAGGAGAGTGAAAAACTTGGCTTAAAGCTCAACATTCAGAAAACGAAGATCATGGCATCTGGTCCCATCACTTCATGGGAAATAGATGGGGAAACAGTGGAAACAGTGTCAGACTTTATTTTGGGGGGCTCCAAAATCACTGCAGATGGTGACTGCAGTCATGAAATTAAAAGACACTTACTCCTTGGAAGAAAAGTTATGACCAACCTAGATAGCATATTCAAAAGCAGAGACATTACTTTGCCAACAAAGTTCTGTCTAGTCAAGGCTATGGTTTTTCCAGTGGTCATGTATGGATGTGAGAGTTGGACTGTGAAGAAAGCTGAACTCCGTAGAATTGATGCTTTTGAACTGTGGTGTTGGAGAAGACTCTTGAGTCCCTTGGACTGCAAGGAGATCCAACCACTCCATTCTGAAGGAGATCAACCCTGGGATTTCTTTGGAAGGAATGATGCTAAAGCTGAAACTTCAGTACTTTGGCCACCTCATGCGAAGAGTTGACTCATTGGAAAAGGTTCTGATGCTGAGAGGGGTTGGGGGCAGGAGGAGAAGGGGACGACAGAGGAGGAGATGGCTGGATGGCATCACCAACTCGATGGACATGAGTTTGAGTGAACTCCAGGAGTTGGTGATGGACATGGAGGCCTGGCATGCTGCAATCATGGGGTCGCAAACAGCTAAACACAACTGAGTGACTGAACTGAACTGAACCTTGTAATGTTTTGTTTTGTTTTTGTTTTTGTTGCTATAAATTCAACATTGCCTTCTGTCTTAATTAGGCAAGAAATGCATGATCCACCCTATTTATAACATGTTCAAGTAATATCCATGCATGTACCAAAACATGAAACTAGTCTGCTATGTCCACCGGCTTCCTATTCTTTCCCATTGTCTACAGTCCTTTCCTGCACTATAATACAAATGCAGAATTTATGCAACAGGAATAGATGGATCAGTGCATGAATGATTAGACATTTGCAGTCTAGCAGCCTTGGGTTTAAACCCTGGCTCTTCCCCCAGCTGTGTAATATTTTGTGTATTACTAAACATCCCTACCTCAGTTTCCTCATCTGTGAAAGGATATAATAATGATACTTTCTTATAGGGTCACTGTGAGAATTTAATTAGATTGTTATTCAGTTTCCTTAGCATAATGTGTGTCATAAAATAAACATGCAATAAACCGAGCTGTTATTGTTCTTCACATCTTCATTTGTTTTGTTAATTCTCTTGTTTTCTTACAAGGAACTAATGCAATTCATTACTATATGCCATCTTTAATTTTAATTTATAGTATGGTTTAATAGATTAATTTTTTTAGAGCAGTTTTAGCTTCACAACAAAATTGAGAGGAAGGTATAAAGATTCCCCATATGCTCCCTGTCCCTATATATCCAACTCTCATTATCAACATCCTCTACCTGAATAATACACATTTGCCACAACTGAACAAATGCATCATCGATGGTGAACTGACATTAATACAAACTCATCATCCAAAGACCATAGTTTCTATTAGGATGTACTCTTGGTATTGTACATTTTATGGTTTAGACAAATTTATAATGGTATGTATCCATCCCTACTAAAAGTAGTTTCTCTTTTAAGATGTGACTGCTTACAGATACTCTGGAAACATCTATCATTTAATAAGAATATTTCTTGCTTATATTTTCATTAATGCTACTAGCTTCAGAATTTTGTGATACTTCCCTTTATTAACCTGATGTTTTGCTGACCCACGCTAACTTTTCTGTATATAAAGTGATAGTCACTCTGCTGAAGTGTTCAAGCATCAATACAGGTATATCAATCACACTCTTCTTACAGAAGAAATAAGGGAGAAATTACAAAGAGCAGTGATGAAGTCTAATCATTGAACAGAAGAATGAATAGAAAAATGTCAACAAAATATGTTCAATGCACACATCAAAATGAAGAAATACAGACACAGAGCAAACTCATATAATACTGCAGAGGGAGAAAAGTAATAGGAATGTCTGTGACACTGGAATATTCTCTTGACACACACTGGAGCAAGACAGGCTTAAAGATTTACACAAGTTCTGATCTGGTCTGGCATGAAAGCAATGAGAGGCTCATGGTGAGAACTACCCCCTTGGCTATCTGCCAACATGCCTGGAATGTCACCATTAGAGTTTTTATATTCATATTCTTTATTGAAATGCAATGCCCATTGAAGGGAACATATTATGAGTTATTATCAGCCTACATCTGAGAGAAAATGATTAAAGCTACCGATTAAAGCTAAAGAGAGTGAGGCACTTTCGGAGAAGGAACATTTCTGGTGTGGAAAGTTATGTTTGAATTCAAGGGAAACTCAAGCTAAAAATATAAGATGAAGGAAATTATACTTAAGACTAAAGGGCAAACAGTCCACACAGGCAAAACTTCTTCCATTTAAGAAAATGACCTACAAATACCTAAGCCTTCCAGAACAGAATTATAATAACCCATCTTCAATGATAAAAGAAAAAGAAAAAAAAAATCAGAGACTCTAGGGTAGAATAACCTGCAAGGACTGCCACAGCTACAGACTCTCTGATTTATGGCAATGTTAGGAATTGGGGCTGTCTCCTTCTGAGTACTACAGCATGCTATAAAAGGGCACTCTGAACCACAAGGCATAAAACAGCATGCTGAGGGAGGGATATTCCAAGTCAAAAATAATGGTGATAAATCAGAAGCAGTGAATGTGGCTATATGGTTTTATTTTGTTGAATAAAGTCTTTGCTACAATTTTTAGTACACTCTGTTGGAAAGTAAAGCCATGACAATCACACACAACTACAGGGATTTGTTTAATAAATATTCTCAAAAATAATATACTATCCTGCACTCAAGTATTTCAGAAATGAATATAGTCAAGATACATATATATATATACATATATCTATGTATAACCACATTTGTTTCTTTGATAAAGTAATAGAAATTCATTCCTACTTTTAAAATTAAGTAGTTTACCTGTAGATAAATAAAGATGTAACATAGCAAAGATGTAACAAAGCTTTGTTTTAATTATTAATGCCTAGTGGGCCAGACCCTATGTGTGTGTGTTTTAATTTTTAAATCTTCAAAATGAAAGACATAAATTTTAAATCTTCAAAATGAAAGACATAAAGTTGATTTAGTTATTGAATCAAGTAGACAGGAATAACAGTAATTTCCTCAAAGAACATTCTGTAATTTTGGTTTGCTGCTGCTGCTGCTAAGTCACTCCAGTCATGTCTGACTCTGTGCAACCCCATAGACGGCAGCCCACCAGGCTCCACCATCCCTGGGATTCTCCAGGCAAGAACACTGGAGTGGGTTGCCATTTCCTTCTCCAATGCATGAAACTGAAAAGTGAAAGTGAAGTCTCTCAGTCGCGTCTGACTCTTAGCGACCCCATGGACTGCAGCCTACTAGGCTCCTCCATCCATGGGAGTTTCCAGGCAAGAGTACCGGAGTGGGTTGCCATTGCCTTCTCCGGTAATCTGGTTTAGAATTGAATAAAATTTAAAATTGTAAAATTTCTTGGATTTCAAAGCAGTTCAGTAGGTTCAGTTATATGATTAGTTACTTATGAACATATGTAAAAATTGTATGCATGAATAATTAGATTGCCATCTGTGTGTCTTGCAGTGTGTTTCATCCTAAGTTACATTCTTGGGTGCCAGGTCTTTAAAATTTACTCTCTTGAGTACTTAAAAGTGATTTTGAAGTCCATGACATAGGATAATTTACAGCTTGTCTTTGGAACAAATTATCATGTCTTGATTCTCATTGACCTAAGCCAAACACTACTGTGGCTTCATATTCCCTCAAAATAACTCTCATGTTTGATGTTCATACGTATAAAATCACCCTCTCCCACCACATAAATAGTTAAACAAATATAAACCAATTGCTGGTATTTATAAGGGCTATAAAGAGACTGGAAAGAGGGATAATTAACTTTTACTCTTAATCCAAGGTTTAAGACAAACTGAAAACAGAATTTTGAATGACATTGTTTATTATCTTACCACCTACTCTATATATAAAAAAAAGCAAACAATGATGTACAAAACTGCTTTTGTGTTCTAATTAGTGGACAACTGTCCATCTATTAGGATAGAAAACCCGAAGTAAAATGGAAAATTTAGTGATTTTTTGGTGCAGTGATATACAAAATTACCAGTGATTACTAATGGAAAGTGATTCATGTGGAAGCTTTTAAAATATGTTCATGTTTGTGATTTGAGGCATCATGAAGGAATCTGGTTATTTTTTACAAATATCAGTATAATAATAACTTTTTCCTTATAAACAAAAAAAGGAAGGTGGTATAATTAAAAAACAAAAACCTATACCCTGAAGAATCAAATGAACCTAAATTTCAACTCAAGCATCACTTTAAAAAAATGAAGTATAGTTGATTTATAAGGTTTCAGATGTACAGAAGATTCATTCAGTTATATATACATATATATTAGTCATATATATATATGAGTTATACATACATATGTATAATTTTTCATTATTTTCCATTATTGGTTATTACTTTAGGTCTTTGTTGCTTATCTGTTTTATACATAGCAGTGTGTATCTGTTAGTTTCAAATTCCTAATTTATCCCTCCTCCATTCCCCTTTGGTAATTGTAAGCTTTTTCTACAAGCATCACTGATTATTAGTCATGTAACCTTAGAAAACTATTTAACTCTTATTAACTCCTAGTTTCCCCACCTACAAAAGAGATTTAAGTTTGGTGTGAGTATTAAATGAGGTAGTTTATACAAAGTGTTTGCACTGAGGAAGCATTCAACACATTATTTTTTAAAGAAAAGTAAGTGTATCTGATTTAAGTGTTTTTTCCCCCCTAGTCGAAATAATAACTCCATATTATTATTCATCATAGACATTTGTGGAATATCCAAGACTGAAGTACAGTTTAGGGCTACAAGTCAAGTCTACAGCCTAAAGCCTTAGCTTCAGAAGTAACTGATTCATCAACCTATCTTTGATAACACTTTTAAAGTATATAACTTAACTGGCCAGATAAGCCAAAACTTATATAGATTAAAAGATAATAAAAAATTAATTCACAAACTAAGCATGTATTGTAGTTCAAATTTCAAAGTCTAATTACATCTTTACTGAAATATAGGAAACCACTTCATCACAATGTTGATCAAAATGTATAAAAATGAACTATGTCTCCTTTTCATGTATAGAAAATGAAGTCTCATGAATATTCAGTATACTTATAAAATAAACCATTATTTTATCTATCAGTACATTTTTAGTGAAACTTATGGTATTTATTTATTTAGTAACCATAACTTAGGAAATTAGTAGCATAGGTTAAGAGAAAATTCAATTCATTAATCCATCAATTTTTTATTATTCTGCTATCACTTTTGCTATTAGCTAGCTTTTGATCTTCAGTCATTACGTAAAATACATACTGCTTTGTACTGAACTATAAAGTATAACATATATTTTTGAAGTAGAATTTCACAACTCACTATAAATAACAAATCTTACTTAATGCTTTACTTCCCTTTTCTAAATTTTTAAACTACCTCTGTCAAACAGAACCTCCTGATTTAACATGATGATTAAAACAATTTTTCTCCAAGTTTCTGGCAAATCACTTGCTTTTCTTTCTATCCCATCTTCAAAAATTGAGAGTTACCATCTTTTTAAAAAATAGATAAAGAAAAACAAGATGCGATCACTTGACCATAAACTGTCCATAACATATGAGCTCATCAACATGAATCAATTAGAGATCAAAAGGAGGTTGCAGAGAAGGAGTAAGGGCCTGGCACTTTGCAAAGTACGACAATATGGAGCCATTACAAGAGTTAAGTCCAGCGATAAGCTGAAACTACATATTGTACATCCTTATCTAATATTCAGAATAACCGTTTAGTGCCAAATCAAAAGCAGGCTCTGAACTGAAAATACACCAATAAGTAAGCTTTTGTTGTATAAACTGTAATCAAATGCTGAATACATCTCTGCTTATCAGGTTGAAAAATAAAGGTTGCTAAAATGAGCAGAATTTCAGTGTCTTCTCTCTACATGATTCAAGGAGACATAAATTATTATACAAATATAAAATCTTTGATCACATTACAGCAACATATTATTTTGAAAGTGTTATAAGCAATTTATTAGCTTTTCAAAACATGCCTTAGACTTTGAGGTTATATTTTAAACAAAACCCCAATTACAATTTGCTAATATGGTCTTACTATTCAACATATTTTTGACATTGCATAATATCTTATGCTAGTAATAAAAAGATATCAGTTCAATAAAATAGATTTATAAGTTAGTCATTTCCTATTGTTTAAAATTACCTTACTGATAACCTGTCTCCTTCCTAAATGCATCTGTGATGGCCTACATACCATAAAACTGGAAGCAACACAATAAAACATTAAAAATTACAGCTTGCAGGAATGGCTGGCTTAGGAAAGCTATAAGAATTTAGTTAAAAACTAAATTCTGGAACTCTTATTTTGAAGAGTGAAAAAAGTAAATATTGTTATCAGTAACAAACTAGGAAGAAGAATCCTAACTCCTGTTACAGAAGAAAACTCTTTGCATATGTTCACTGAATTTACAAAAATAAAAAAGAAACAAGAACAAATTGTGTATACATATATATATATATATATTACTTTACTAAACACATTAGAAAGTGTTGGGAAAAGAGGCAATTCTATGGAGTAAGTCTGAAATAAGTGGATAGGAAGAGAGTCTAGACATGAAATCTCTAAATTCCTTATAATTCAAGAATAATTAAAAGTTAATGTTTCATTTCATCTAGTCTGACAGCAGATTAAAGGTAGAAATATACTCACTGCGAACTTACCAAGAATCCAAGGTACAAGTACTGTGTACTGTTTTAAAGAAAATGTTTCAGATGCCAAGCATTTGTAAAATCTCAGTTCAGTACAGTTCAGTAACTCAGCCATGTCCAACTCTTGATGACATCATAGATTGCAACAAGCCAGGCTTCCCTGTCCATCACCAACTCCAGAGCTTGTTCAAACTTGTCCAACCATCTCATTGTCACTCATTCCTTTCTCCTCCTGCCTTCAATCTTTCCCAGCATCAGGGTCTTTTCAAATGAGTTAGCTCTTCGCATCAGGTGGCCAAAGTATTGGAGTTTCAGTTTCAGCATCATCCTGCCAATGAATATTCAGGACCAATTTCCCTTAGAATCAACTGGTGGGATCTCCTTGAGTCCAGAGGACCCTTAAGTGTCTTCTGCAACACCACAGTTCAAAAGAATCAGTTCTTTAGTGTTCAGCCTTCTTTATGGTCCAACTATCACATTGATACATGACTATTGGAAAAATCATAGCTTTGACTAGATGGACCTTTGTTGGCATAGTAATGTCTCTGCTTTTTAATATGCTGTCTATTATCTTCCAAGGAGCAAGTGTCTTTTAATTTCAAGGCTGTATTCACAAACTTCAGTGATTTTGGAGCCCAAGAAAATAAAGTCTGTCACTGTTTCCATTGTTTCCCCATCTATTTGCCATGAAGTGATGCGACTGGATACTATGATCTTAGTTTTTTGAATGTTGAGCTTTAAGCCAACTTTTTCACTCTCCTCTTTCACTTTCGTCAAGAGGCTCTTTAGTTCTTCTTCGCTTTCTGTCATAAGGGTAGTGTTATCTGCATATCTGGGTTATTGATATTTCTCCCAGCAATCTTGATTGTGCTCGTGCTTCATCCAGCCTGTCATTTTGCATGATATACTCCACATATAAGTTAAATAAGCAGGATGACAATTACAGACTTGATGTATTCCTTTCCCAATTTGGAATGAGTCTGTTTTTCCATGTCCATTTCTAACTGTTGCTTCTTGACCTGCATACTGATTTCTCAGGAGGCAGGTCAGGTGGTCTGGTATTCCCATCTCTAGAAGAATGTTGCATAGTTTGTTGTGATCCACAAAAGCTTTGGCATAATCGATGAAGTACAAGTTTTTCTGGAACTGTCTTGCTTTTTCTATGATCCAAGAGATGTTGGCAATTTGATCTCTGGTTCCTCTGCCTTTTCAAAATCCAGCTTGAACATCTGGAAGTTCACGGTTCACGTATTGTTGGAGCTTAGCTTGGAGAATTTTGAACATTACTTTGTTAGCATGTGAAGGTGAAGGTGAAGTCGCTCAGTCATGTCCGACTCTTTGCGACCCAGTGGGCTGTAGCCTACCAGGCTCCTCCGTCCAGGGGATTCTCCAGGCAAGAATACTGGAGTGGGTTGCCATTTCCTTCTCCAGGGGATCTTCCTGACCCAGGGATCGAACCTAGGTCTCCCGCATTGGAGGCAGATGCTTTAACCTCTGAGCCACCAGGGAAGCATGTGAGATGAGTGCAATTGTGCAGTAGTTTGAGCATTCTTTGGCATTTCCTTTTTTGGGGATTGGAATGAAAACTGACCTTTTCCAGTCCTGTGGCCACTGTTCAATATTCCAAATTTGCTGGCATATTGAGTGCAGCACTTTCACCACATCACCTTTTAGGATTTGGACTAGCTCAACTAGAATTCCATCACCTCCACTAGCTTTGTTCCTAGTGATGCTTCCTAAGGCCCACTGGACTTCACAGTCCAGGATGTCTGGCTCTAGGTGAGTGATCACACCACCGTGGTTATCTGCATTTTCATGTATAGTTCTTCTGTGTATTCTTGCTACGTTTTTTTAATATCTTATGCTTCTGTTAGGTCCATACTATTTTTGTCTTTGCATGAAATGTTCCCTTGGTAGTTCTAATATCTTGAAGAAGAGTTCTCTAATCTTTCCCATTCTATTGTTTTCCTCTACTCCTTTACATTGACCATTGAGGAAGGCTTTTTTATATCTCTCCTTGCTATTCTTTGGAACTCTGCATTCAGATGGATATATCTTTCTTTTTCTTTTTTGCTTTTAGCTTCTTGCCTTTTCTCAGCTATTTGTAAGGCCTCCTTAGACAACCATTTTGCTTTTTTGCATTTGTTTTTCTTGGGATTAGTTTTGATCACTGCCTCCTGTACAATGTTATGAACCTCCATCCATAGTTCTTCAGGCACTCTGTCAGACCTATCCCTTGAATCTATTTATCACTTCTACTGTATAATCATAAGGGATTTGATTTAGGTCATACCTGAATGGTCTAGTTGTTTTCCCTACTTCCTTCAATTTAAGTCTGAATTTTGCAATGAGGAGACAAATTTTGATTTTATGAAGTCAACTGTCCACTTGAGTTTTGTCTAGGCTTATAGCTACATTAAAGTCAGTTGCAGGAATCGCTTTAGACGGGGTCTATATTTTGTCCCCTGCAAAATAATTAGAGCTGTTCATATTGTCAGTTAAAATATCAAAGTTCTATTATTTTTACTAAAGGAGGTCATTAAATATTATCTCTACCCTTGAGAAATGAAAATATGGGTTCTGTTATATCTGGACCCTCATCTTCCCCTGACGCAAAGAAGAAATGTCCATTCTCCAAGCCAAGACCAATCTTTTCACATGTGCCTGTGGATTTCATTCTCTCCTCTTTTCTCTAAGACTATACTATTATCATTTTTTCCTTTCTATTCCTAAGTATCCTTTCATTTTTATTGTTTTAGTTTTTCTACTGGTTTTGAACTAGAATATTCAACTAGTTCTAGTTTCTCTCTTAATTTTTTTTTTTTAATTTTCTCTTTGCCCACACTTCCCTTCAGCTACAGATTCCTCTCACTGTTTTATTTTTGTAGGCAGGTTTGAGATTGATGTTGGGAAGATAACTAAGGAGTACATTCATCTAAAGACTTCTGTTTTTATTTATGAGTTCAGGAAAGAATGGGTCAGAATTTTGAAAATAGTTGATAAATTTGAAACAAGCATCATGAAGACAACAAAATGTGCTTACTAGCAATACATACTCAGGTTTTTGAGATATTAGAAGGGCCATAGCTTTTACCCACTCTCTCATTCTAATTATTATATATGTTGAGAACTTGATGTCTTTGGTAAAGAATAAGACAAGTGAAAAGAATCTACTTAATTACACTGTAATTTTGATGATGAAAACTAATTCTCAAACTTGGGATCTCAATAAGTACCTCATATCTATTTTAACTTATACTTCCATATTTGAACTTATTTAAATATCAACCAAGTGGTTATTACTGATAAGCTTTTGAATTTCTAAAATTTTTATGACTGGCTTGAATAAATATTCCTTCACAGTTTTAGTTCCACAAGATTTTAAATGAAAATTTTAACTTTGTGCAATTAGGTCATTTTAAAATGTGCGACTTTGTGTTCAAAATGCAAGAATATGAAGATTGTACTTTCTGGATTGAGATGTAGTCACACTCAAAACAAGAAGAAGGGGATGAGGAGGAGAAAACAGCAGAAGTAGATTGAGGATCCAATGCAAAAGAAAGTTAGACAGTAGACTTCCCTAGTGGTGCAGGTTGTAAAGTAATTAGCCTCCAATTAAAATAAATAAATTATAATAAATAAATAATAAATATAAACTATAGTCCAGTAAAATTTATATATATATATTTTAAAAAAAAAAATCCACCTGCCAATGCAGGGGACATGGGGTTGATCCCTGGTCCAGGAAGATCTCACATGCCTCAGGGTAACTGAAACTGTGCACCACAAATCTTGAGCCTGGGCGGCACAGCGACTGAAGCCCATGCACCTTCGAGCCTGTGCTCTGCAACGAGAAGAGCCGCCTTCATGAGAGCGCCACACACCTTGACTAGAGAGCAGCCCCTGCTCACCAAGGCTAGAGAAAGCCTGCACACAGAAACAAAGGACCGGAGTAGCCACGAATAAATAATGGTTGTTTTTTTTTTTTTTTTAATTTTAAGATTTTTAAAAAATTTTTAAAAAGAAAGATACAGGGTGATTGGTAGGATCTACATAAGCTCCAGTCCCTGATTCCAGTTTTTCTTGACATAAATCCCAAACTGAGGAAACTATAAAATTCTTTAAAACCTCCTTTTTAGTTAAGCTTATTAAACTTTTTCTTTCCAAATTATTTGCAAATATAAGATCTTCAAAACAGTTTCTTCTATGAGCATTTCTACTTGCTCACCTCATATCATTCGAAGGACTACAGTCTCCCTTTCACCTCTAGTGCTTAAGCAATATCAAAAGGAGCATCTTCTATTATAGTCCATCAAAAATGATGCCACATTCTAGTTTCCTTCATAAGTGGACAATTCTTTCACATGCTTTTATTTAACTTGGAGTTTCTCCTCATACTATTCTTTCTTCTTTTCCCGAAACCTGCAAATGCATTCCTTTCTGAGGCTCTGAGGAGGAACACTCCAGGGTGATTCGAAGGGGAGACGGAGTAGGCGAGGAAAAAACTTATTTATTTATTAATATAAGATTAGATTAGGAAGAAATAGTGTAGTAGGAAAATTAAGTGGAGAAAAGAGGCTGAATAACTTGGTTTACGTGGAAAGCCAATAAAGTTCCAGACAAGGAGCTTGCACCATCTACATTAGGCCACCAGCGTCTATTTGAATATCGGAGAGTGCCCCGCCTTGGGCTCTCTCTCTCACAGATCTTAGAAGCCCGGACAAGTAAGTAGACATGGCAAGCCTCCACGCCCCAGACGGGAATTCAGCCTGAAATTAGAGTAAAGAGGAGACACGGGGAAACCAGTCCTTCCAATGACTGGCCCCTCTCTATTGTCCTTCAGGCCTTTTATACTTTTGATTATACATAGAGATCAATGGGTAATACAAAGTTATGCAGCGTTAGCAGCCCAGACTCTTATCAAAACCAGGCTTTTCTCTCTGCATACAAGTCTTAGGTGATTTACATCATCTTCCGGCCAAAAGGGCCAATTAACATTTTACAGCCTTTTTTCTGATAAGGGTTTGTCAACCAGAAGACTTATTTGTGTTGTTCTTCCCTAAGTCTGGTGTCACTCTCAGAAAGCACTAAATAAAGTTACATTCTTACATAGCAAAGATACAGCAATTTATAACAAGTAAAAGGAATATAGTGATTATAACAAAAGAAAAGTAATTAACTCAAAAGTCTAGTGTTGTTAACATCAAAATTATTATATATCCTTTTCCATATCCCATTTACATTGATTAACTTCCTCCCAGGTGCCTAAAAGATAAAGAATATGGAGGCCTGGCAGCAATCATTGAGTCAACAGTGAAACCCTGTCACCAATATGATTTTTGGCTCTTTAGAAAAGGCTCTGTATCTTTAAGATGTTTTTAAGCTTTGTGCCTCTCCTGGCTGGGGGGCTGTAAGCAATTCACAAGCTGTAAGAGGTTGAGGGAACCTGTTGGGCAAGCTAGAGAGCTATCAGAGGGGTTTAACTGAAACATCCCTTTCAAATGCAGAAGACTGAAGCCCTGATTTGACTTTTTCCAGAGAATATCAGAAGAGTGGAAAAGCAGGCAGATTCTTATTTTGGGGGGTACATGCTCAGGAAATACCAGGGGGAAAACCTGAGGTCTGATTAGCCTTGCCATCAGCGCTCTGCCGCATGACCTTGTCATGGGTGGAATTCCTCACGCTGGCTCCCGGCAGTCTACTCTCCTGAAACCCAACTACACACACATAAGTGCTCAGGCCCTGCTGTCTTGACACGGTTAATGCCTGTTCACTCTAAAGTTCTCCATTTTACTATCACTTCCATGTTAAGACCTTCTCTGACTCTATCCACATAAATTAAATTTCCTTGTTTTACTCTCATAGCATGCTATACTTCTTCATAGAAATAATCACAATTTGTAATCATTTAATGTCTGTCCAAACCCCTACTCATTCAAAAAGCTATGGACCCCTTTAAAAAGCTATGGACTCCTTCCTCAAGGAAGGATATTATATTTAATTTATTTAACCCTATATGTTCTATGCTTTTCCTCTATTTCATACTTAAAACATGGCAATTGTTATCCTGTCCTCCACTGTCTCCTGGATAAACGGCAACACTTCCTGTCTAATTTAAATACAGATTTATGTTTATTAGCCAAGATATTGTCAGTACTGATCTATTCTTTTGTTATAAGGGGAGTATTTGAGGGTGTTAATTCTTTCAAATATGTAATTCCCAGATCACAAATGGAAAATAGTTTTCTTCTTGTATGTCAATGTTTATCTACTAGTATTGACTGCCTATAATGCAGTCTTGAGATGAACTCAAGCTGAGGTTAGGTTCAACAGGAAAGAGTACTGAGATAGATAAGCTCTCCCTGCTATGAACAAAGGAAAAATCAGTGGGGTGTACTTCTCAATTTTCATATTTGACAGCTTTGGCCTAGTAAAATTATATTACCATGGTGCTAACTACATATATAGTTGATTAGCTGTCTTAACTGAATTATTATTGAGATTGAGTTTCAAGATCTTAGTATTTTACTAGTTTGAAAGAAAAACAGGCGTGAATTTCAATTTCCAGATTTAGTCTAAATGCTTCAACAGCCTGAATCCATTCAAAAGGCCTCTTTGAGTAACTCAATGGGTGGATACTAGTTTGAATATCTTATTATTAAATCAAGGCTCAGGAGAACGTAATGGCCTCTGGAACTCTGGCTCTGAAGTTCCTTAACCTCACAAGTTTCATTTGACCATCTGGAAAATGAACATTATAAAACCTTACATGAGTAACAATTAAATGAAACTACATAATAATTTAAAAGTTACACTTAATTACACTTCCGTGGAAGCAAATTTTTAATATGGATTTAATCTTGGTGTGATGAAGTAAGTGGCAAAACATCAAAAACTGATAGCTTAGACACAATTTCTAAAAATAAATAACCACTTTGATTTGAAGCAGTAATGTATGTTAGCAAAGAGAAGACTGAGCCTTGGATTTGATTCCAGGAAAGATCTTAATAGTCTCATTTGGAATTAATATCACTTAACTCTTAGAATTGGAGAAGGCAATGGCAACCCATTCCAGTACCCTTGCCTGGAAAATCTCATGGACGGAGGAGCCTGGTAGGCTGCAGTCTCCGGGATTGCTGCGGGTTGGACATGACTGAGCAGCTTCGCTTTCACTTTTCACTTTCATGCATTGGAGAAGGAAATGGCAACCCACTCCAGTGTTCTTGCCTGGAGAATCCCAGGGATGGGGGAGCCTGGCGGGCTCCCATCTATGGGGTCGCACAGAGTCGGACATGACTGAAGCGACTCAGCAGCAGCAGCAGCAGCAGCAACTCTTAGAAAGTAGAACTCAGTAATTCAGGTTTCATTATGTAAATATTTCTGGCATTCCATTTACTTTATGGGCATAAACAGCTGGCAAAGCAATAGAAGAACAGGATTATCTGAATATTAATTCTTGGCCTAATTCTTGAAATGGCTTGAAGACAGAAGTAAATGTTTCAATCTGTTGTGCACTACTTGAAATTAGGATTTTTCTTCTTGAAAAAAATACAATAACTTTAAGGTAAAATATGTTGAAGCTCATTATTATGACTTGTGATACAAATGAACAACATCAAGAAAGTAAGCAAACACAGGTATCAGTCAGCCCTACTCCCACGTTATAGTCTTGACATTATTGTTAAATAATACCTATGCTGCTGCTGCTATCACTTCAGTCATGTCTGACTCTGTGCAACCCCAGAGACACAGCCTACCAGGCTCCCGCGTCCCTGGGATTTCCAGGCAAGAACACTGCAGTGGGTTGCCATTTCCTTCTCCAATGCATGAAAGGGAAAAGTGAAAGTGAAGTCGCTCAGTCGTGTCCAACCCTCAGCGACCCCATGGACTTCAGCCTTCCAGGCTCCTCTGTCCGTGGGATTTTCCAGGCAAGAGTACTGGAGTAGGGTGCCATTGCCTTCTCCGAATAATACCTATACCCTTCAGTAATCTTGGTTCAAGCATCTCAGTTTCTATCTGTTCCTAGGTCCCTTTAGTACTATAATCCCAATAACTACTTAAATTCCCATCTTAAGAGGGGACCTATAATAAACTGATTATACAAATTTTCACTCTGTTCTCCATTTTACGCATTATCCAGACTAGCTTCCATGCTTCTTCACTAAAATCCCTTGCATAGAATTAAAAACTATTCCAGGCTAAGTCTCAACTCTAATTAAATCCAGCTCACTATTTATTTCAGGCTTCCCAGGTGGCACTAGTGGTAAAGAAGCCACCTGCCAATCCTGGAGTTGTAAGAGATTCAGGTTCAATCCCTGGGTTGGGAAGATCCCCCGGAGGAGGGCATGGCAACCCACTCCAGTATTCTTGCCTGGAGAATCCCATGGTCAGAGAAGCCTGGTGGGTTACAGTCCATAGGGTCACAGAGTTGGACAAGACTGAAGCGACTTAGCATGCATGCACATCCACTTCATACATGTGCGCCGTATGCAGTTAGGCTGCCCATAAGTTTATAACCACAAACATGACGTGGACCCTGGTGCAGGAGTAAATCTACTACCATTTCCTATCTGCTCAAAGTTCCACCACCTCTTCTTTCATCCTCACCTCAGACCATGACTTTCTTCCAATTTTACTGAAACACACAAATAACAAGAGTCCTTTTTTCTATTCAAACACTTGAATTCAAGAACTGTATCTGTCTGCTTACCTTCACCATTCTTATTAGATGAACCATTTGTGCCCCTATTTAAAATCAATCGCTCTAATGTCCACTAGATTGTGTTCCTTTTATCAAAGGAATGACAGTCCATCACTCTGGCAACTTTCTCCTGTTTTCCCCACAAAGTAATGATTTTTTCGACTACATTTTTCTTACCCACAGAATTTACTTTTATCATCTTAAAAAAGTAAAACAAGCAAACAGAATTGCTTGACCCATAAAACCATCTAGCTACAACACTTTTCTCCACGCACTTTTATAGCAAACCTTCTTGAAATTTATATCACTATTTGCTGCCTCCTCCCACTCTCTCTCGAACTTATCCCAACTAAGCTTTTACCTTACCACTCTTTGAGGCTTTCACCTCACCACTACCAGCACCGCTCTTGACAATGTGCCCAAGGAATTCCATATTGCTGAATCGAATGATCGATTACCAGTCCTCTTATTACTTGATAGATCAGCAAAGTGTGATAGAACCAGTGTCAATGACCACCCTTCAGTCTTCTTTGCTAGACCCGCTTCGTCTACCTAATATCTCAGTGCTGGAGTATATATGAACTCAAGCTTCTATACTCACCCCCTACATGGGCTTAGCTAGTGCTGTATTTTAAAATTTCATCTATAAATTATTTCCAAATGTATAGCTCTATTAAATAACTTTACCTTGAACCCTAGGCCTGTGGTTCCAATTATCTACTTGACTTATCCACCTTCACATCTAATAGGCACCCCACATTTTAACTGTCTGATACCAAACTCCCAGTGTTCTCCCCAAAACATGATTCTCCTAACAACCTTCTACAGCTCAAGTAGTAGCAACTCCAACTGTCCAGTTGATCAGGACAAAAACCCAGAATCATATTTGACTCATTTTTTAATTTCACAGCCCAATCAACACATTAGCTAATCCTATCAACACATTAGCTAATCCTACTAATCTACCTTCAAAACATCACCTTAATCTCTGTATTTTTCTTGAGTCCATTTCTGCATGATCAAGGAATAATCATCTCTGATCAAAACTAGTGCAAAAGCAGTCAATATGGTCTGTCTCTCTTCTACTACTATCTCCCTTGCTCACTTGGTTCCAGTCACACTAACTTCCTAGATGACAGTGAAACAGGAGAGGGCAGACTTCTGTTCAGTGCCTTTGCCCTTGCTGTTTCCTCTGCCCAGCCTGTTCTTCCCTGAGAAATCCACATGGCTCATTTCCATCTACTCCTTCAGATATTTCTTCAAATATCCCTTCTTGGGAAGGCCTTTCCTATCTAATATTATATCCCATCATCCCACTATGTATCCTTAGTAAACATTTTATATGCTTATATATGATATATATTTGATATATGAGTAAATTCAATACGGTATGTCAGAGACAAGCATTATTTTTCAAAGCCAGATACATTAATTAATCAAAGCATCAACCCCTGATATGGTCGATCACATGCCTTTGGCATCTTTTACTGTTCTTCTTGGCCTGACAACTTAATTACATAAACAAAAGCTTCTACTTTGTAAATAATATTGAATATATTAATATATGATTAATAAAGATACATTAGGTTTAGAAGAAAAACATAATAGGTCTGAGATAATGAACTTAAAAGAATTTAGATTTTATAATTAAGGTTTCAATGACTCTAATTCACATTTTTCATCTTTAAAAGAATGTAAGCTTTAAGAAAAAAACAATATATTATTTTCTTCTACAATTTCTTATGCTGCTGCTACTGCTAAGTCGCTTCAGTTGTGTCCGACTCTGTGCGACCCCATAGACGGCAGGCAGCTAACCAGGCTTCCCCCGTGCCTGGGATTCTCCAGGCAAGAACACTGGAGTGGGTTGCCATTTCCTTCTCCAATGCATGAAAGTGAAAAGTGAAAGTGAAATCACTCAGTCCTGTCCGACTCTTAGTGACCCCATGGACTGCAGCCCACCAGGCTCCTCCATCCATGGGGTTTTCCAAGCAAAAGAGTACAGGAATGGGGTGCCATTGCCTAAAATAGGGCATTATTCCTGTTGTGGTTTGGTCTCATCTGACTCTTTTTGTGACCCCCATGGCCTGTAGCCTACCAGACTCCTCTGTCTGTGGTATTTCCCAGGCAAGAACACTGGAGTGGGTTGCTATTTCCTTCCCCAAGGGAGCTTCCCAACCTAGGGATCAAACCCACATCTCCAGCTTTGAAGATGGATTCTTTACCACTGAGCCACCAGGGAAGTCTCCATAGTAGTGCGTTATTTTGATCAAATTAAATAAAATCGGTACCAAATCAAAAGTTTTGGTAGTAGCAAACACTGCTTTCCAAAATGTTATTTGCTTTCATAAATCATCAATGACATCATCAAATATAAGAAAAAAAAAATGCAAGGGTTGACCTGAATGAAGTTTTTAAGGCTACATTTTCCAGCCACATCAGTGATCCAAAATAGTCCTCTCAAATTTTATTATTCATTAGAATCACATGAACGGCTGGCTAAAATGTAGATGACTATAAACCTTATCCCCAAGTTTTTGACTCAGTAAATCTGGCATGATTCCTGATAACTTATCAGTTCTCCAGGGGATATTAGCTCAGAAACCACACTTTGAAAATCACTGGCTTAAACTACCTTACAAACTTACTAATAGATAAACTCTTTCCAGAAAATAAGCAAACAAAAAAAACTCCCACTTTGTCCATGCTAAGGCTAAGGAGATGGTATTCAACTTTTTGTTCACTGGTTGGTGTTAGAGTGTCCTTTAGCCTTGTATGGTATTTAGACCACTCTTAACAATGACACCACTAAAACAAAGGAGTTTTAGGGCAACACAGCTTTAAGACATGTATCCAGTGATATTGCAATGTCCTAGACGATGCAGCTACTATCATGTGTGTGTGGGCTCCATGTGCAGTCTTATGAGTCTCTACTGTGTACTACTGCAAACAGAAATCCAGGATACAATGAACAGAACTTTTAGAGTGTCATGAAGAATTACATCAAAATCAAAGCAATAGCACTTCAGAGAGTCTGATTATGTGGTGTTATTCTTGATTTGCTAACTAGATGTGCAGCTGAATCTTATAAAATCCAATTGCCAACACAGAGAAAAGGCCCTTAATTTCTCCCTCATAGCCTCTACTTTCCACTGACATTTTGCTCTTAAAATATGTCTTCTGACTTAATCTAGATGATTTTTATAACCACCATCATTTCTCTTCACACCCTTTTCAAGATTAAAGGGGCTATGTACAGAAATAGAAATATAAGACTATGCTGTGTACTACTGACTGGAAAGTAGTTAGTGTGTGTGATTCACTATAAGGTAGAGCTTGACTGAGAAAAACGAGACTCCGGCACATACAAGGTTTATCTCTTTCTTTTATTTACAGTTCTTGGTAAGCAGGCAACTGAGAAGACAGCTCCTAAAATGAGCACAGTACATCATAGATAGCTATCATGACTGAGTCTACTCCAAAGGTAACATTTGTTTCCACTATTGCTCTTAATCCTAGTTTAAGCCACTTCTTTCACTGTACTCCCATTCACTGCAGTCTGTTAGAAGATAATACAATATCATTTTATTTTTCTAAACTCAAATTTTAAAGGTAATAAACTAAGGTAACTGTATTCAAAACAGTGATAGCATTCTCATCTATAAATTTTATATAGCAACATATACAAGTACTAAGATTTTCAAAATATGTAGTGCTTTTTCATCAAAAATGATGACAGAAGAGGAACATTAAAGTGACTGCTATACAATCCCCTGAGATATAATGGCACACAGTTATGAAGATGAGCACCTTCGTCTGGGCTCACAAAATGTTAATACATATCTTCTGTGGTAGTTTAATTTCTAAATTTAATTCTGAATCTATTTTTTAAATTAATGTCTTGGTTGTTGTTATAATATTAATGCCTGAAGTACAGTCAGGGGGGAAAAATTCAAAACCAGAATTTGCATAGAAATAAAGGACTGAATGTGATCTACATGTTATTCTGATTGTACAGAATTACTGAGCATATGATGTACTAGAAGAACACTATAGTTTTACAAAACTCAGATGCTACCATGACTTTTACTCACAAAAGAAAGGGTATCCTACATGAGAAAATTAAAAGTATTGATTTAATAACCATGCCAAGTTAATCAGGAGTTTGGCACACTTTATCTTTCTCTATGGTGTGACATTAAAAATAAAATCCAAGGACCTAAATGGAGTATCTTAATGTGTGGAAGTTAATGAAAAGTCAAGATACTGAAATTGAGAATAAAATTTTCTTTGATGTATATGACAAAAAACCCTTGATCATCAGCTCCTATCTAGTGAGCTTCTCCATTCCTTGGGAATAAGTGAAAAAAATAAATCCATGAACCTCGTGAAAAATACCAATAATAAAATCTCAGACAAACAAAAGCAGACTAAGATTTCAGTCATTATTGACTATATCATAAGAAGGAAATACAATACCATAAAATTTAAAAAAAAATAACTTTTTCATGAAAAGAAAACACAAAGTTTACCTTCCAGTGATTTCCCATCAATAACAGAGAGTAAAATCTCTGCCATGATTCTAAACAAAGTTGTTATATCCAACATGGCTGCTTATGTCCAAAGCAGTGGAAAGCAATTCAGTAAAGGACTACTGGGGACTCATTTATCCCTTTGTATGTATGTGTTTTTTTGATATTCCACTTCATTTTTTAAATGATTGAGGATGCGTTCACAATTACAGTGTAACAAGATAAAAAGTGGATAGGGAAATAAGAGCATGGAAAAATAAAGACTGGAAGATAATAGGAAGTAGGAAAAGATATAGAGATATAGATATTGATAGAAGAAAATGACAATGCACTCCAGTTTTCTTACCTGGAAAATCCCATGGATAGAGGAGCCTGTTGGGCTACTACAGTTCATGAGGTTACAGTCAGACATGACTGATCATGCACAAACTACTACGTTACAGTATAAACATCACCAACTCCTACAGTTACCAAAAGCGGGTAACAAATTTGCCTGTAGGCTTAAATTTTTTGAAAAAAATTACATTTTATAAAATTGTCAATGTTATGCAACCAGTAATGATTAAAAGCAAATGAATGTATTTCAACCATAGTAATTTCTCATTTGTTTCTGATATTCTTCAGATTTCTCTACGGTCCTCCCCTGAAAGTTCCCAAATTCTACCTTGGCAACTGGAAGACAACAGTGGAATTTTAAGTCCTTCCAAGTACATCATGCGAAATGCTGGGCTGGATGAAGCACAACCTGGCATCAAGATTCCTGGGAGAAATATCAAGAATCTCAGATATGCAGATGGCACTGCCCTTATGGCAGAAAGTGAAGAAGAACTAAAGAGCCTTTTGATGAAAGTGAAAGAGGAAAGTGAAAAAGTTGTCTTAAAACTCAGCATCAGAAAACTAAGATCATGGCATTCCAGTCCCATCACTTCATGGGAAATAGATGGGGAAACAATGGAAACAGTCATGGCATTCCAGTCCCATCACTTCATGGGAAATAGATGGGGAAACAATGGAAACAGTGATAAGACTATTTTCTTGGGCTCCAAAATCACTACAGATGGTGACTGCAGTCATGAAATTAAAAGACTCCTGCTCCTTGAAAGAAAGACTATGACCAACCTAGACAGAATATTAAAAAGCACATTACTTTGCCAACAAAAGTCCATCTAGTCAAAGCTATGGTTTTTCCAGTAGTCGTGTATGGATGTGAAAGTTGGATTATAAAGAAAGCTGAGCGCCGAAGAATTGATGCTTTTGAACTGTGGTGCTGGAGAAGATTCTTAGAAGTCCCTTGGACTGCAAGGAGATCCAACCAGTCCATCCTAAAGGAAATCAGTCCTGAATATTCATTGGAAAGAGTGATGCTGAAGCTGAAACTCCAATACTTTGGCCACCTGAGGCGAAGAACTGACTCACTGGATAAGACCCTGATACTGGAAAGACTGAAGACAGGAGGAGAAGGGGACAATAGAGGATGAGATGTTGGATGGTATCACCGACTCAATGGACATGAATTTGAGCTAGCCCCAGGAGTTGGTGAAGGACAGGGAAGCCTGGCGTGCTGCAGTCCATGGGGTCAGAAAGAGTCAGACATGACTGAGTGACTGAACTGACTGATTTCCAAGGTAAAATACTGCTTATAGGGCTTCCCTGGTGTTTTAGTGGTAAAGAATCCACCTGCCAATACAGGAGATATGGGTTCAATCCCCAATCCAGGAAGATTCTCACGTGCTATGGAGCAGCTAAGCCTGTTTGCCACAACTATTGAGCCGTACTTTAGGACCCAGGCATCAAAACTACTGAGCTCATGTGCCCTAAAGCCTGTGCTTCCAACAAGAGAAGCCACTGCAATGAGCAGCCTGCACACCACAACTAGAGAGTGGCTCTCACATGCCACAACTAGAGAAAAGCCTGCACAGCGGGTCTTAATTATATTTTTGATCTATGGAGGACCTTAATATATTATTTTCTATACCTTTCTCACATCATCACTATTCATTCATGTACATTTCAAGTTATCATTACTATCCAGAGGAAATCAAAAATTATATTTAGTATGTTTTTTCACAGGAAAGGAAAAAAAAACTGTCCATTTTGTATTAATAGTAAAAACAAAGAGAGTCAGATTAAAGATTGACTGCTAATGGGGTCAGGAGCCAGGACTAAGCTGAGTAACACTGCTGCTTTTCCAGCTTTTATCTAAAGTACATGCTGGGAGGCTTAATCCACCCATTTAATCTCTTAAACTTTTAAATCTAATTTCTTCTTTTAAATCCTCTTTTCTTCTTTTGTTTTGTCTCCTAACCCTTGAAGTACTCTTAGATAAGCTCTTAGATTCAGTTGAAATAATCCCTATTGATTCTGGTATTTCTCATAAAGTTTGAGAGCATGAAAACAAACTTAGATCACAAGCTGAAATAAATGTCACTGATCTAATAAAAACAATAAATGCATTTAATATTTAAGCCAACAATAGATATTTTCAGCAGAAAGTATACATTCGCTAACAGCAAACCTCCATAACGTTTACTAAATGTGTAGCTAATCCTTATATACCCCTACATGGCAGGTGCCACCATCCCCATTTTATAGGTAAGGGAATTGATGAGAGACTGATTAAACAGTTTGTCCAAAGTCACATAACTAGTGAGGAATGTAGCTGTGATTCTAATTCTAGCAATCTGCTGCAGTCCCTGCTGGAAGCTCTAAAGTGCATCTCCTAAGAGGAAACTCTTAAAAGTCTGATCACCCTTTTCCATAAGCAACTTCCTAACCTTTACTGTCTGCTTGCTCATACACAGCTGCTCGTACTCATTATTAGCAGTTTAATGTTACCAAATAAAGCATTTAACATTTACACAAAGGAGAACATTTTTGTTAGACATTACACAGGATTGGGTTCTGATAAATAGATTTTTATAGGTGGAAATGGGAGAAAGGCACTGCTAATGGAAGCAACAGAAACATCACTTTGCCAACAAAGGTCCATAAGTCAAAGCTACAGTTTCTTCAGTAGTCATGTACAGATGTGAGATTTGGACCAGAAAGAAGGCTGAGCGCAGAAGAACTGATGCTTGCAAACTGTGGTGCTGGAGAAGACTCTTGAGAGTCTCTTGGTCAGCAAGGAGAGCAAACCAATCAATTCTAAAGGAAATTAACCCTTACTATTCATTGGAAGGACTGATGCTGAGGCTTTAATACTTTGGCCACCTGATGTGAAGAGCCAACTAACTGGAAAAGACCTTGATGCTGGGAAAGATTGAGGGCAGGAAGAGGGGATGACAGAGGATGAGATGGTTGGATGGCATCATTGATTCAATGGACATGAGTCTGAGAAAACTCCAGGTGATGGCGAAGGACAAGGAGGTCTGGCGCACTACAGTCCATAGTGTCACAAAGAGCTGGACATGACTGAATGACTAAACAACAATGGAAGAAACATCAAGAGCAGGAAAAAGTAGCAGAAAGATAGGAGCAGACTCGAGTGGCCGCTGCTGAGCATGGCCCCAGTGTGCAGTGCTAGGGGAGGTAGGACCAGACGACGGGAGCCCTGAATTTCAAGAAAGAACACAGGCGGAAGTCGTAAAAGACTATGGAGTCAGAGAGTCATATAAGACTTGTGAGTTACTGCAGAGTGATAAAAACCATTAGGGAAGGCTGAAGGCCAGAGGTGGAAGATCAATTAGGAAGTTATTCAGTTCAGTTCAGTCACTCAGTCATGTCCGACTCTTTGCAGCTCTATGAATCGCAGCACGCCAGGCCTCCCTGTCCATCACCAACTCCCGGAGTTCACTCAGACTCATGTCCATCAAGTCGGTGATGCCATCCAGCCATCTCATCCTCTGTCGTCCCCTTCTCCTCCTGTCCCCAATCCCTCCCAGCATCAGAGTCTTTTCCAATAAGTCAATTCTTCACATGAGGAAGCTATTACAGTTATCCAAATTATTGGAAAAGAGAGTACGGGTCAGGTCAGCGACAATGTTAAGAGAAAGGAAGAAATGAATGCAAGAGAAACTGTAGAAGTAGAACTGACTTTTCTTGGTAGTTTCTTAGACTTTGTTTCTGAAACAGAGAAAAGAAAATTAAAAATTAATTCTAAAATGCCAAGACTAGTTGGTTGAAAAACATATGGAGCCATTAACCCATCAAAAGACAAAAAGAAAATGCTTATCAGTAATACAAGTTTAATTGTGGACATGACTAATGTGAGATGGTAGGACAAAATCTGTGTAAAGTTCCTTATCAAATATTTATCGAGTATTGAACTCTCCAGAGATTGAAGGGGTAGATGTATACTTTAGAGGTGTCAATACAGATGATAGTTGAAACTGGCAATAAATGACATGGGAGAAAAAAAAAGGAAAAGAAAACAACATAGAAAAGGAAACCTGAGAAGCAATTCTCAAATATATACATTTAGAAGTAAAAGGAGTTAGGAAAGAAATGCCAAAGGGTTAGGGCTATCATACAGACACAAAAGAATATATTTTCATAAAGATTTATAAAATTGAGTTTCTGTAACAAGGTCCTTAATTTCCAGAATACCCATACGGGTTCTGTTTCCATACTAGCCTGACTATGCTCTACTATGGATATTACAAAAACTGTGTGAAATCATGGCTCTAATCACATAAATAGTGATTTTTTAAAATGAAGTTAATAAAGCTATCTTGTGAACTATTTAAAAAGAAGATAATGAGGTAGAAAAATATGTGAAATGAGAAGAAACTACTTAATTTTATAACTAGGTAGCTTTTTAAAACAGAGATTCCAGAAGTGTATAAAAGTTATATTGCCAGGCAGTGAACAGGCAGTGAGAAAATGCGAATATGGAATGTACACTTATGGAAGTGAAAACAAAGAGTAGGTTTACTGAGAGATATTACATAGGAAAATACAACATTATAAACATTTGTTATACTGTTATTTACTTTAATTGCTTTTGGTAGCCAGCATGTGAACCCTGTTCTGTGTTTGTGGGATATCCCACATTGTACACAGTTTGGTGGGGACTTGAAAAGCAGGAAAAATGAGACATATTCCCTTAACCCCCACCCTAGCAGCTAGGGTGAGAACACAGGACTGGGGTTTGTCCTTGCACACACTTTTGCCCACAACTGATTATGGAATGTGCCACACAGACAAGTAGAGAGAACAATTTCTCTGAGGAACACCTGCAACATCCTGTTTCTAGAAGCCACAGAACCAAGTGCCAGCAACAGCAGCTAGTGTATAGCAGTGGTGATAATCCCACTTTTCAGGCCACTTCTAAAACAATTTGGGTGGAGTCCTGGCTGTGCTGTTCATTTTGGTTCTTTTCGGACTTTTGACCCTGCTTTTGTAGCCTTCCAGTTTGGAGAACTACTTGATATGCATTAAATATATAACAGCTGTGTCAATCAGATAGAATTTATTTCTGTTTCTTACAGCTAAGAATACTGTATGACATAAGATGTCATATGTCATAAGAGTATGACAAAAGATCAAGGAATTTTGCCTCTAGGAATTTTAACCCTCTTTCTTGAGAATATTTGAAAAGCTTCAATATGGTATATAGGCTGGATAAGAATGCAAGTGAAAAAAAAGGGATTAATTTTATGGAGTAATGAAAATCCACAAGGACTTAAGAAGTTTGAGAACAAAGAGTAGGTTCATAAAAACAAAAGAGATTAGAGGAAATGTAACAGTTTAGTGTAGCAGGAGTTAGAAGTTATGATTCCATGCTTTCCATGCAACTACAAGGAATCAACCTGACCTTGCCACTAGCTGCACACACTTAAGGAGTGGTTGCCACGCGAACAGAAAAGAGAGAGTCCATATCTGCACGTTAGTGCCACTGCCTCCCATCTAAATCTAGAAACAGCATTTCCTCAGCATCTGGATTTTAGTACAGCTTGTGGTTCTCCCTGACTGACTCGATACCACCTGATTTAATTTATATTCCTTTTAAACGTTTATATCGAAGTAACACTTAAATATAGTAAAAACAAAAAGAAATGAAAAGCATACAGTGAAAAACAGATTTCTGCTTCAATCTTCCACGGCTTTAGTCTTGTTCCCCAGAGGGAAATATCTCTACTTCTAGTTTTAATTACTCTCAAGTAAATTAAAAAGAAAAGACCTTGAAAATCCCCCACTATGTACACTGAATACAAAAGTAGGAAGGCAAGAAACACCTGGAGTAACAGGCAAATTTGGCCTTGGAATGTGGAATGAAGCAGGGCAAAGACTAATAGAGTTTTGCCAAGAAAATGCACTGGTCATAGCAAACACCCTCTTCCAACAACACAAGAGAAGACTCTATTACATATGGATATCACCAGAAGGTCAACACTGAAATCAGACTGATTATATTCTTTGCAGCCAAAGATGGAGAAGCTCTATACAGTCAACAGAAACAAGACCAGGAGCTGACTGTGGGTCAGATCATGAACTCCTTATTACCGAATTCAGACTTAAACTGAAGAAAGTAGGGAAAACCACTAGACCATTCAGGTATGACCTAAATCAAATCCCTTATGATTATACAGTAGAACTGAGAAATAGATTTAAGGGACTAGATCTGATAAATATAGAGTTTCTGATGAACTATGGACTAAGGTTCGTGACATTGTACAGGAGACAGGGATCAAGACCATCCCCACGCAAAAGAAATGCAAAAAAGCAAAATGGCTGCCTGGGGAGGCCTTACAAATAGCTGTGAAAAGAAGAGAGGCAAAAAAAAAGGAGAAAAGGAAAGATATAACTATCTGAATGCAGAGTTCCAAAGAATAGCAAGAAGAGATAAGAAAGCCTTCCTCAGTGAACAATGCAAAGAAATAGAGGAAAACAACAGAATGGGAAAGACTAGAGATCTCTTCAAGAAAATTAGAGATACCAAGGGAACATTTGATGCAAAGATGGGCTCGATAAAGGACAGAAATGGTCTGGACCTAACAGAAGCAGAAGATATTAAGATGGGGTGGCAAGAATACACAGAAGAACTGTACAAAAAAGATCTTCAAGACTAAGATAATCACGATAGTGTGATCACTCACCTATAGCCAGACATCCTGGAATGTGAAGTCAAGCAGGCCTTAGAAAGCATTACTACCAACAAAGCTAGTAAAGGTGATGGAAATCCAGTTGAGCTCTTTTCAAATCCTGAAAGATGATGCTGTGAAAGTACTGCACTCAATATGCCAGCAAATTTGGAAAATTCAGCAGTGGCCACAAGACTGGAAAAGGTCAGTTTTCATTCCAATCCCAAAGAAAAGCAATGCCAAAGAATGCTCAAACTACCACACAATTGCACTCATCTCACATGCTAGTAAAATTATACTCAAAATTCTCCACGCCAGGCTTCAGCAATATGGGAACTGTGAACTTCCAGATGTTCAAGCTGGTTTTAGAAAAGGCAGATTAACCAGAGATCAAATGACCAACATCTGCTGGATCATGGAAAAAGCAAGAGAGTTCCAGAAAAACATCTATTTCTGCTTTATTGACTATGCCAAAGCCTTTGACTGTGTGGATCACAATAAACTGTGGAAAATTCTGAAACAGAAGGGAATATCAGACCACCTGACCTGCCTCTTGAGAAACTGATATGCAGATCAGGAAGCAACAGTTAGAACTGGACATGGAACAACAGACTAGTTCCAAATAGGAAAAGGAGTACATCAGGCTGTATATTGTCACCCTGCTTATTTAACTTATATGCAGAGGACATCATGAGAAACACTGGGCTGGAAGAAGCATAAGCTGGAATCAAGATTGCCGGGGGAGAAATATCAATCACCTCAGAAATGCAGATGACACCACCCTTACGGCAGAAAGTGAAGAGGAACTAAAAAGCCTCTTGATCAAAGTGAAAGAGGAGAGTGAAAAAGTTGGCTTAAAGCTCAACATTCAGAAAACAAAAATCATGGCATCTGGTCCCATCACTTCATGGGAAATAGATGGGGAAACAGTGGAAGCAGTGTCCGATTGTATTTTTGGGGGCTCCAAAATCACTGCAGATGGTGACTCCAGTCATGAAATTAAAAGATGCTTACTCCTTGGAAGAAAAGTTATGACCAACCTAGATAGCATATTCAAAAGCAGAGACATTACTTTGCCGACTAAGGTCTGCCTAGTCAAGGCTATGGTTTTTCCTGTGGTCCTGTATGGATGTGAGAGTTTACTGTGAAGAAGGCCAAGCGCCGAAGAATTGATGCTTTTGAACTGTGGTGTTGGAGAAGGCTCTTGAGAGTCCCTTGGACTGCAAGGAGATCCAACCACTCCATTCTGAAGGAGATCAGCCCTGGGATTTCTTTGGAAGGAATGATGCTAAAGCTGAAGCTCCAGTACTCTGGTCACCTCATACAAAGAGTTGACTCACTGGAAAAAGACTCTGATGCTGGGAGGGATTGAGCGCAGAAGGAGAAGAGGACGACAGAGGATGAGATGGCTGAATGGCATCACTGACTCGATGGACGTGAGTCTGAGTGAACTCCAGGAGTTGGTGATGGACAGGGAGGCCTGGCGTGCTGATTAATGGGGTCGCAAAGAGACAGACACGACCGAGCAACTGAACTGATTTGCACTGTATACAAAAGGCACCATTAATGTTAATATTTAGTAGTGGAAATCTTGAAAAATACATATAAATAGAATTGCCCTGCAGTTACATGATGGTGCCAACTTTAAACTTTGTTTCTTCTAAAACAAGATCCCTGTTTCTGGTGATATGGGTGTATTTGCTTGTCCGTTCTGTTTTGAAGTCTAATTCTTTGACCCAGAACTTAGTCTTTGAGCTTAGAGACAGTAGGAAGTAGAAATGGCTGTCTATGTACAGTCTTTAATAAATCAAAGCAATGCAAAAATCAAACTGTACAGTTATTTATATTTTATTTGCCTAAATATCTACATGCTTTTAATCACAAATGACTGATCAATTTTTTAAAACTGAATACTTTATATCTGTGTCTCTTTTAGAACAGACTTTTGGACTCTGTGGGAGAGAGAGAGGTTGGGATGATTTGGGAGAATAGCATTGAAACATGTATACTATCATGTAAGAAATGAATCGCCAGTCTAGGTTCAATACAGGATATAGGATGCTTGGGGCTGGTGCACTGGGATAACCCAGAGAGATGATATGGGGAGGGAGGTGAGAGGGGGGTTCAGGGTTGGGAACTCATGTACACCTGCGGTGGATTCATGTCAATGTATGGCAAAACCAATACAGTATTGTAAAGTAAAAAAATAAATAAATAAAATACTAATAATAAATAAATAAATAAAACTGAATACTTAAAAAGTACTTATCTTCCGCCAAATAAAAACAAAAAAAAATAAATTTGGTTTCAGTTTATACAAATTAAGAACTCATGTAAATAATTATTTAGAATTTTAAAATTACAAACCCAACTGACTTCAACTACTTAATATAGGATATGTACATATTTATTATCAGAATATTTTAAATTTTTAAAAATGCATCTTAGGGTTAGGGCTAAAAATGTTATCTATTTCATCCTTCTATCTAGTGGAGAAACTGCTGGAATATTTTTAATTCAAGGCATCTATATCTTGGAAAACTAATTATTAGAAAATTCTCCTTATTTTCAGCCAATGTGCTTTCTAAAATGTTTCCTCTTTTGTCAAGTTATGCTGATGGCAAAAATATATCTTATGTATTCTTCATTCTTCAGAAGCTTAAAATATTAAATAAAAAATCTCTCCTAGCTAATATTCACAACTTTAATTACTTTTCATATGAACCCCAAACCTGTTTGTCAGTCTCTTAAATATGGTGATCTGAATTCAACACACTATTCTAGGCATTTTTTCATTGGTATAAGCATTTCACAGGATCAGAATGTCCCATTTCTAGTAATGTATCCTAAACAAGTATTAACGCTTTTTTTCTTTTTTTTGTATGTTTGTTTTTTGGCAAGGGTGGTATCATATTGACCCTGTGGTCTTCCAAAGTCCTAAGTGTTTTTTATATTCTCAAATCAAGTCTCCCTTTAGACCATTATATTTGTATAAGTTCTATACCTATGATTCAGTGGAGAAAAATAGTGTGTTCCCTGCGTAGTTTCATTTAACATTGTTTTCATACATCATTTACATATGCACAGCACAATCCAAAAAAAAAAAAATGATTTCAAAGATCACAAAATAAGTTATCAGCTTGCTATGGGCTTGACATAATGAGGCTGTTAACAATTTTGTACTCAAGTGAAATAAATAGCCCTAGATAATAATTATGTATTTATTTAGTGTTATTATTTCTCAAGGCATTTTTCAATCACTGATTTATAGCACATCATGTAATATAGGCAAGAAAAGTTTTTGTTTTGATAGGACTTACCACATGTGAAAACATACTGGTTTTACCTTAATATTAAATTTTGAAAATTCTTCCAGGAAAAGGAGCTCCCCTTTTGATAATACATGTAGATAACTTTGTTTTGTGGTAGCTTTCCAGCCTGAGTTTATGTATGTCTCATTTTTGTATTTTCATTCTAAATGTCCTACCAATCACCACCTTTCTGCCATTATCTTTATTTGAGTGGTCATAATTTCTCCCCTACTTTGCCAACAAAGGTCCGTCTAGTCAAGGCTACGGTTTTTCCAGTGGTCATGTATGGATGTGAGAGTTGGACTCTGAAGAAAGCTGAATGCCGAAGAATTGATGTGTTTGAACTGTGGTGTTGGAGAAGACTCTTGAGAGTCCCTTGGACTGCAAGGAGATCCAACCACTCCATTCTGAAGGAGATCAGCCCTGGGATTTCTTTGGAAGGAATGATGCTAAGGCTGAAACTCCAGTACTTTGGCCACCTCATGTGAAGAGTTGACTCATTGGAAAAGATTCTGATGCTGGGAGGGATTGAGGGCAGGAGGAGAAGAGGACGACAGAGGATGAGATGGCTGAATGGCATCACTGACTCGATGGACGTGAGTCTGAGTGAACTCCGGGAGTTGGTGATGGACAGGGAGGCCTGGCGTGCTGTGATTCATGGGGTCGCAAAGAGTCGGACACGACTGAGCGACTGAACTGAACTGAACTGAATTTCTCCCCATGATATCATGACTTCCTTGGAGGAAATAACATGGGTACTTACAGTGAATGCCAGTTGGGTATAGGAAAATTTGGGCTTTTCTGACTTAGCTTCAAAATAAAACAGGGGAAACAAATGATTATTGACCATCCTCTATTGTGCAGGCACTATGCTGGGATATTCTGGAGATATGATTTCATTGTAGTCTTACAAGGTCCTATCAGGGACATATTATTTTTGTTTCATAAATGAAGAAAACTGACAGAACTGAGACTCAAAGAGGTTATCTGGCCCAATATCAGAATATGATTCAGCTGAGGTTCAAACAGACTTCTCTGATTCTGTACCCATTTTCTTCTGAACGAGCTTAGGTGAGATTCACTACATTTAGTAGGTGAATTAGGAATGCTTTTAAGCATCAAAAATAAAAAACAAAAACAAGTATGGTATACTCTCTTTGGATATCCAGCACAAAGAGATTCTAAAGAGACATTAGAACTCCAATTTCCATATACAATAGGGCCAAAGAGCTTTAAATGTGAACATAGTTTTAACAAAATTCCATGTGAAGAAAAAAACAGACTGATATTACATTATATTTCCTTGTACAAAGTAAGGTCAAAGAAAATTCACAAATTTAGTTCCATGGCCTACAAGACTTCATGAGTAATTAAGAGACCCCAGACGACTTGGAAGAATCCAGACACACTGGGATAGCAGAGAGTTACATAAGGCCTCTGCTGCATAACCATCACTAGCTTGTAAATGTGACAGTCTTACCCTGCATGTTTCCATCTGTCTGTGCCAATTTCAAGATGAACATCTTACCCATCAACTCATCCTTTCATCTTCCAACCGTTTGATTTTCTTTGCAAAGATGAAGTAATCAGGTGATATTTTATGTTGTCTTTTGCCTTTCATGGCCTCAAAAAAATAGCTCAGTTTGTTCAAATTTTCCATATCTTGAAGGAAAGTCTAACAAGGCTTTTGTTGTGGATGGATTTCCTTTTCACAGATGGCTGGCTTGCTTACCAGCTGTAGTTTGATAGTTATTACAGTTAATTTACCTAGAAAATGAAGGCTTTACTCTGCAGCATAAGGGTATTTTACATTTAGCTGAAAAATCCAATGCCCTTCTAATTGCCCTGACACACTCAGACTGCCATGCCTGACCTTACCTATAAATCTCTGACTCAGAAGCCTAGGCAGTACCCTGGGTTTAGAAACCCTAACAGAACACACTTGCAATCAGGAGTCATATTAAGAGCTTTATTTCTTTATAATAATAGTTGAAAGGTTACAGGATGAGTTCAGGAACAGACTATTTCCATCTTTGGAATAGAAATCAGAACACCAAACCCTGACTAATTACCAAAAAGAGAATAATATGTAATCTATTTTATTGTATGGCAAAATCCCCCCATATCTTCATAGCTTGCATTCAAGAAGCCTCAAGTCCCTCGACTCAAGGAGCTTAGGGTACCACGGTGAGAGTCACGTGATAAAAGTGAACTCAGTTATTGCTTTACCTTGCTCAGTTTTCAAATAAAAATTTTGTTTCTGTCATTACTATGATGCAATTGTAATAATACAGTATGCTGTCAGGACTGTCAAGGAAAGTAGATGAAGAAGCTGTCTAAACTGAATATTTGGAGGAACACCAAGAAAACCCCATGACTCAAAACAAATTTCCCACCCAGATGGTATGCTGTACCTTAAGAATGTCATTAACTTGTGTGGGGTTTTTTTTTTTTCTTTTTTTTCTTTATATTCCCAGGGCGAACCACATGTTTAAAATATTAATGTGATGCTAGATCTTTTCAGATTGCCTTTTTTAATAGGAGAAACTCAGAGTTAGGAGTCTTTTATACTCACATGGAAATAAATTTGTGTATAATTATTAAGTGAAAAGATAAACAGAAAACTACATGTATATACATGTGTGTGTGTGTGTGTGTGTATGATCACAACTATTTAAGACAATAACAGAAACAGATTAGAAGGAAATACAACAAAATAGTAGCAATCATTGTTACCAGAAGTTTAGATTCTCTATTTATGGGTTCTGTATTTTCCAAATGCTTTATATATTTTTTAATATATATATATAAATTTTATATATATAAATAAATTTTAAACTAACAGAGGGCTCTTGATAAAAATAGTATGCATTTCACATTGTCGAAAAAGGTAAAGTGAAACCCTGGCACTAAAAACTGGCTGTTAATACACCTTTGTTCCTCCTCTTACAAACTGCTGGCTGGTTCTCTGACAGCTGTTAGTGTCCAAGATGTCCTCCTGCTTAAATTGCAGTTTTGTCAGCTGTGTGTCCCCCTGACCTTGGCCAGCTCTCATGCTCTACAGAATTACGTGAAGATTGCTCTATCACTCTCCCCAAGTGAGTAGTGCGGGTGAGTAGTTTCTACATGTCACTATCACAGTCCTCTTTAAGGATGAATTCAAGTTTTGTTGTATCATCCTGTCCTTTTACTTAAGAAATGATTTTCCCAAGGAAAGGTATTTGAATATCTTTCTACAAACATCAAACCACTCTTCTCTAGGAGATTCATCTGTGGAATTTTGTATACCCCATCTAGAAATTTCCCCTTAACACATTATGGCATTGTTCTTTTCCACAATGAGATTCTGAAATCATACATCAGCATGATTTTTTATTTTGTTCCTTCAGCTTTTTTTCACTAAGGGAAATGGATGTAAGTTTCTCTTAGTAGAGGATTTCCCAGATGGCACAGTGGTAAAGAACCTGCCTGCCAATGCAGAAGACACAAGATTCACGGGTTCGATCCTTGGGTCAGGAAGATCCCCTGGAGTAGGAAATGACAACCCACTCTTAGTATTCTTGCCTGGAAGATTCAGTGGACAAAGGAGCCTGGCAGACTACCATCCATGGGGTCACAAATAGTCAAACACGAATGAGCGACTGAGCGCACACACATCTCTTATTAGGGGCATTACAGTGTAAGTCAATTTCAGTCTCATAAAATACTGTGTTCCATGCTGGGTTCTTTCCCAAACTAGTGAGCTACTTTTGTTCCATCTGTCTGCCTATAAATTGGTTAAATATTAACAATAAATTAAAAATAAAAGGTGAGGTCATAGGCTAGGAAGGCAAATTCCTTAAGATCCTTAATGTACAAATCAAAGAATTCTGTTCAGAATTGAATGTCAATAAAACTTTAGAATACCCTGCCTTGTTAGAAAGTCAGTTAGCCAGTGAAATGACATAAATTAGGTATTTAATTCAAGGAACTTCTTGATTTAGATTTAAAAGGAGAAGAAGAAAAAAATATACGAATGGCTATGATTTGAAAGAAATCACACTGGGCATGGATTAAGGTTTGTCACATCTCTCCTGCAGGCTCATAAAGTAACTGACGAGTAATATATTTAGCAATTTTCAGAAACCTTGAGGGTGTAAAATACCAGTATAACCAAAAATCTTATTTTCAGGGAGAATATATATTTCTTTGAAGATTTCATTAAAATTAGGAGAGCAAGGGTGAATTGTATTAAAGTAAGACTATGAATTTAAAAGTAGGCATTGTCATCTGGAGTTTGGGGTCAGCATCTCAATTTCTCATCTGATTTGTATTAGTCTTCTCAGATATAGAAAGATTGTGAGGTTAGCTGGGGCTATGTCTTGCAGGTGCTCTGCTTTACTAAGGAGGTTGGTGCAGGGAAGCTGAGAGCGGCTTCAGGTCCTTTGGGTAAAATCGATCCACTGGTTTCACACCACATTATCCTCTTTCAAAGCTGAGTA
Organism: Capricornis sumatraensis; assembly: GCF_032405125.1. Taxonomy (NCBI): domain Eukaryota; kingdom Metazoa; phylum Chordata; class Mammalia; order Artiodactyla; family Bovidae; genus Capricornis; species Capricornis sumatraensis. The sequence continues at coordinate 17,858,395 of NC_091081.1, read as the reverse complement.
ATGGATTTGCAAGTGGATTTAGGAAAGTTCAGAGGAAACAGAATAATTCCTCATTGTGATTGATTATGTCTTTCTCTGTCTTTTAACATATCTCAGGAAATATTAAGCATTGTACTTATTTTCACTAATGGCCGGAAATGTTTGCTGATTTTCAGAAGTAAAGCTACTTCTATTTCCATTTTATGACATAGTTTCTACTCACAGATAAATATTTATGAATATTTTAATGGTATGATCTTAACACTGGCAAATATACTTAATAGAAGATAGAAAATACTCTATGTAAATTAGACACCAAAATGATATTAGACTTTGAAATATACTCTCGATTTATATGTAGGTTCTGTATTATTCCCTATGATGATACATGAAGGCTAACAGGTGGTATCAGTTCTCAGGAATAGTTGATAAGTGTGATATTTGTTTTTCCTTTTCGATTTTAACGGGGATATAGAATTATTTTTTAATTATTTCCCCTTTTGTTGTATAAAACTATCCTGCTTTGAAATAACTACCCAACTCAGCATGGCTAGATGAAAAGTAAAGGATGCGGGAATCAGTTACTCATTTGATTCTTGTTATACCCAGTGATTGCTTTGAATTCTTCATACTTCCATAGTTTTCCTCTGGTTTGTTCAAGAATCAAGTAAATACTATCTAGATCTATATGGTATCTATCTCCCTTTACTGACTTTGCCCCCAAATCAAATTTGTGTTAAAAAGCAGGTGTTATCTATTATGCATGCCTCTTCCCTTCACTGAAATCACTTCTTGTGTTCCTGGGTAACATAAATTAAGACTAAGACCTGCAGGACACAATAGTTATCATGGCCAAGTATGACCCAAAAAGCAAGACGCTTCCAAAAGATTTCATATGCTTCTAAATTAATATAAGGAATCAAGTTTTCTCCTGCCAACTACAACTTCCCCCCATCTCAACATCATATCACAAATAGCCATATCATAGACAAGTACAGGAAAAGTGAAGAAGAACCTAGCAGTAGGAAGAAAATGATTCATCAGGTTTGCATTCTATTTTTTCCTTACATGAGAATGGGGAAACACCCCCAGAAAAGAAGGGAGGTGACCTTTTCAAATTCCTTTCTAAGCATGTCAATGACAGGCCTCCAGTCCAAAATACTAGTAGTATTTCCTAAAAAGTTTATGGATAGAATGCTTCTAGCAGGATGTACCAGTTCTGTATAGGATTACCTATGGAAAAATACAAATAAACATAATAATAAAGAAAACCCTGAAATCTATGCATAAAGGGAAATAACACGCAAGCTACATAATATATAGAGAGAGAGACAGAAAGACCATAACTGAACAGTCCACTTTGTATATATGACGTAACCACACACATCACTCTGAGAGGTCATATGCTAAATCTTGGCCAGATCATGCAACTGCAAAGGGACCTGGGGAGTGACTGTCAGTCCTCTCATGCTTCGCTCTTCTTTGAGATTATTGTATCCTGCTGCTGCTGCTGCTGCAGTTGCTTCAGTCATGTCCGACTCTGTGTGACCCCATAGAAGGCAGCCCACCGGGCTCCCCCGTCCCTGGGATTCTCCAGGCAAGAACACTGGGGTGGGTACTGTATCCTGCAGTTATTAGAAAAGCTGATACAAGATTATAATCTCTTACTGTTAAGAGTTTGATTTGAAATCGGATCTGTTGTTATCTCATCAAGAGATAACTCATGGCTTTCCCTTTGATCCTGAAAGGGCTCAGATCCTATATTGTCCACGTGAGTTTTGATATTTTATGATTCTCAACATTCACCCATGAAGCCTCAATTCATCAAACTAAAATTCTGGAATTTACCAGATATTCTGGCACCCTACTTTAAAACCCCAAATTCCCAATTTCTGGATTTTTATTTACTAGAGCCTGAAAAACATGTATCTTTGCATTTTACCAATAAACCTACATTTGTTGAGAATTCTGGCTAAGCTAAGGTCCTAAACTATGTCTGTTTATATAGATCCTCTAAAGCAATTAAAACAAAGAAGAAAATAGTCATCCAAACTTTTCTGCCTTTCATAGCACTCTTCCACTGAAAGAAGGACAAATCTTTCTGTCCCTAGTATTTCTACTTTTATTTTTATATTAGAGTTTGATGCAATTAATATTCTAACTGATAATTTTATATCAGAGGTAAGCTTAGTAAATCAAAAATCAGTCATTTTGAATGTTAATAGTATACTGATACATTCAAATTTAGATACTCAATTATTCATAAAACATTTTTTTCCTACTATGTGGTAGATGTAGTACTATGCTAAAAACTATGGCAAATACAAAATACTATCATGATTCTTTCTTGGAAAAGTAATATACAGAAAGAGTAAATCCAATAGCCAAATTATTAAAATAAGATGTGATAAATGTTAGATTAAGTGTTGAGTACTATGGAAACGCAGAGAAAGAATTGATGACCCGGAAAGAGGAGTCAATAAGATTCCTCTGAAAGGGTGGCTATTGGTCTGAGACTTGAAGACCAAAGAGGAAGTCAGGTGTAGAAGGATGGAAAGGATATTTCACTGAGAGGATACAGCATGCGTACAAGAAGAGCAGGAAAGATGGTGCTTGTTCAGAAACAGGTAAAGGAGTGTATGGAGTGATTGGAAGACAAAGGATGTGTTGGATTACCACCAGTCTCTTGCAGGATACCATTTTAGAAGCTATCGAAGTAGCTCTGGCTTGAGATTTTGATGGGCTCAGTTAAGGTAGTGGCAGATAATTTAAAAAAGAAAGAAAAGGAAAGAGAAAAACAGGAGATACTCGGTAGATATATTGAGTATGATATGAAAGTAAAGTGAAAGTCATGTCTGACTCTTTGAAACCCCATGAACTATACAGGCCACGGAATTCTCCAGGCCAGAATACTGAAATGGGTAGCCTTTCCCTTCTCCAGGGGATCTTCCCAACCCAGAGATCAAACCCAGGTCCCTCACATTGCAGGCAGATTCTTTACCAGCTGAGCCACAAGGGAAGGCCAAGAGTACTGGAGTGGGCACCCTATCCCTTCTCCAGGGGATCTTCCTGATCCAGGAATCGAACTGGGGTCTTCTGCATTGCAGGAGGATTCTTTACCTGCTGAGCTACCAGGGAAGCCTGAGTATAATATGAGTGAAAAATAACAGAATAATATCTATACAATTGAATCATTAGTCATACAAAAGAATGAAATAATGCCATTTGCATCATCATACTAAGAGATTATCATACTAAATAAGCAAGAGAAAGACAAATATCATATAATATCACATACATGTGGAATCTTTAAAAAATATATACAAATGAACTTATTTACAAAACAGAAGCAGACTCACAGACTTTGAAAACAAACTTATGGTTACCAAAGGGGAGAGGTATGTGTTAGTAGCTCAGTTGTGTCTGACTCTTTGCAACTCCATGGACTATAGCATGCCAGACTTCTCTCTCCATGGAATTCTCCCGGCAATACTGGAGTGAGTAGCCATTCCCTTCTCCAGGGATCTTCCCAACCCAGGAATTAAACCCAGGTCTCTTGCACTGCAGGCAGATTCTTTACCGTCTGAGCTATCAGGGAAACCCAAAGGGGAGAGGTGAGGGAGCAATAAATTTGGAGATTGGGATTAAAACATACACACTCAGTTCAGTTCAGTCACTCAGTTATGTCCGACTCTTTGCAAACCCATGAATCGCAGCACACCAGGCCTCCCTGTCCATCATCAACTCCCGGAGTTCACTCAGACTTACATCCATCGAGTCAGTGATGCCATTCAGCCATCTCATCCTCTGCCGTCCCCTTCTCCTCCTGCCCCCAATCCCTCCCAACATCAGAGTCTTTTCAAATGAGTCAACTCTTCACATGAGGTGGCCAAAGTACTGGAGCTTCAGCTTTAGCATCAGTCCTTCCAAAGTAATCCCAGGGCTGATCTCCTTCAGAATGGACTGGTTGGATCTCCTTGCAGTCCAAGAGACTCTCAAGAGTCTTCTCCAACACCACAGTTCAAAAGCATCAATTCTTTGGTGCTCAGCCTTCTTCACAGTCCAACTCTCACATCCATATATGACCACTGGAAAAACCATAGCCTTGAATAGACGGACCTTAATCAGCAAAGTAATGTCTCTGCTTTTGAATATGCTATCTAGGTTGGCCATAACTTTTCTTCCAAGGAGTAAGTGTCTTTTAATTTCATGGCTGCAGTCACCATCTGCAGTGATTTTGGAGCACAAAAAACTACACATTACTCTATATTAAATATATAATCACAAGGACCTACTGTACAGCACAGGGAACTCTACTTAATACTTTGTGATAACATATATGGGAAAAGAACCTTGAAAAGATAAATGCATATGTATAACTGAAACACTTTGCTACATACCTAAAACACAAAACTATAAACTGAGTATACTCCAATGTGAAATAAAAACCTTTAAAAATGAATAAAAAAATGTTTAAGAACATAAAGGAGGATTTGTAGGAATAGCGGGCCTCTAGGTCTTTGTGTTTAACAATCTGGTGATGCAATCAGCTTAAGGATTACAGGATGAAAAGCTGGTGTTTTGAGAGGCAGGCACACATCACGACTTCAGCCCACCGAATTCCTCCCAGTTCTTGCAACAAACTAAAAGTTCATATGCCTCACGCTATTCCCTCTGTCTGGGATGCATTATCACACTTGACCCTTCTCAATAAACTTCCGCAAGGTTTTCAGACACAGACCAAACATTATCTTGCAAATATTTCACAGCAGAGTAAGCATTTTGTTTATGTGTCTTCCTCCTATTATATACCTTTTTCACAAGTTATCACCATCATTTCTTAGCTTTTCTTCTTTCTCCACTCAGATGGTAAGGTCTCCAGGGCAGAATCCATGCTCATTCCTTTAAACTTTGCACTTACCACAAAATAAGTACATGAGCATTTGGTTTTGTTTTTAGAGTTTTGTTATACATTTTTATTTTATTTAAATGTATTTATTTTAACTGGAGGTTAATTACTTTAAATATTGTACTGGTTCTGCCACACATCAACATGAATCCGCCACGAGCGTACACATGTTCCCTATCCTGAACCCCCCTCCCACCTCCCTCCCCATACCATCCCTCTGGGTCATCCTGGTGCACCAGCCCCAAGCATCCTGTATCGAACCTGCACTGGCAATTGATTTCTTATATGATATTATACATGTTTCCATGACATTCCCCCAAATCATCCCACCCTCTCCCTCTCCCACTAATGTCAAGAGTACTAAAATTGATTAACTTCAAATTATGTTTTGTGTAATCAGAAAATTCTACATACATCCTAAGAATCAGATATAGGCATGGTTATTCATCTTTGCCTATGAATGTGTCACATGTTTCTTGCATGCATGTAAGAATACAGTTGATACACATTTACATACATTCACTAGCTAGGATAAAAACTGTACTAAGTAATACTACCAGTAATAATAATTCATTTGCTGCTTCTCCGAATGCCCCAAATATTTGCAAAGACAATTAGTTGCTGCTATTGGTGAAAGATATCTGAATTTTTATAATTTTATTCAGTCAGTGAATCATGAACCAAAGAATTTGTCACTTGCTATTTTTAGCTTGGTTGCTTTCATGCACCATCATTCCACCAATGTCAGGTGTTGATGCAATTGACTGGTGGTATTGATACATACAAAATAAGCTCACTCTATTTTCAGTAGACCATGATTTTAAGAACTAAATTGCAAATCTTTTTGATCTAAACAGTTTTAATTCTCTTACTTTTTTAAAGTGTCCCTTTAGTTGACTACCTTTCTAAGTTATCTCACTAGGAACATGGTGTCTTTTTTTTATTTTTTAATGGGCTCTGTTTCTTTTAACTACTTTCCAAAACTTTCAATAAAGTATAAAAACCCCATAGTGGATGAAAACTTTGGAATTTTTCACTGAGTTCAATATCAAATAAATAAAATTTTGAGGTCAGTCCTAAGGGCTACATGATGTGTCCACACTGGAACAAAGTAATAAGTGAAGCAAAAATATCAGCAGATCACAGAATTATACGCCTGGAGAACTAGGGAAAGGGGAACTTTGCCTGAAATGCGTATAACTGGAATACGAGCTTTAATCACTACATTTATGTTAATTTCCACTGGAGATGGCCACCTAGGCTGCGAGTATTTTCCTACTCCTATCTGCTCAAAAAAGATTTGTGTTTTGAAACAATTTAACAATCAACTCATGGCTGCTGTTTTTGATTCCTTTATTTTTCTAAAAGGCGCTTCTTTTAGTATTTGGGGGTCTTTACTGTTTAAACATTCTGTCAAAAAGATTTTTTCAGAAAAGAAGTCAGCGGATACTCTGCAATTGCTCCCTGACTCATTTGAAATTTAACAGGAGTCTTGGGGATTTCCAGCACTCTCCAGCACTATTACTGCCGAGTACATCAAATAATACCCCCTTTTTACTGAGTTTCAATCCGAAAAAGAAATCTTGGATTTTAACATGTGATGTGCACTTGTACTGAAAATTTTTCTTTAAAACATCAAACTTTAAAATGATAAATTGCTGGAAACCACTCTAGCGATACTGTTTTGAAGTAACCAAGGATTTCAGCACATAAAAATGTTGGAAATTTCCATTATGAGGCCTGGTGTGTCTTCAAGTAGTTTTCCCTAGTGAAGGAGGATATTAGTGTGTTTAGAGGATTTTAACATGATGTAATTTCCTAAGGGAGTCCCAAATAATCATAACTGACCCTAAACCAAAAAGCAAATTTCCCAAGGCAGGTGTATATTATGGTGCATCTCTCAGATTTAGGCCTATCCAATCAAAGTTCCAGCCTGGATGTTTTGGGTGCCTCTGAAAGGCAGTGACCTTTGAGGATGTCACCGTGATAACATCAGGCTTCCCTTTGTAATGGATACCTCAAGGATGCTCCCAGAATGAAAAGTCATATTCTTGAAAAGACTCTATTTTTTCCCCTAGCAATGCCAGTCAGTTAGCATTAAGTTATTGTTAGACAAAAAACAAACAAACAAACAAACTGGTAAATGGACAGCCAGTGTTACTTATCTAGGAATAAGAAGGAAAATAACTTTTCCTATAACATACCAGAAGCCACGTGAAGCACTTTAAATATTTAATCCTACCAAGAATCCTAGAAAGAAGCCATCATTACTTCTGTTTCTCATATGGAAATTCCCAGTCATAGAAGTGCGTGTTCAGTTGCTCAAGTGTATCTGACTCTTTGCAACCCCACGAATTGTAATCCACCAGGCTCCTCTGTCCATGGAAATTTCCAGGCAAGAATACTGGAATGTGTTGCCATTTCCTTACTCCAGCAAAATCTTTCCACCTCATGGATTGAACCTGTATCTCTTGTGGTCTCCTGCATTGGCAGACGGATTCTTTACCACTGTATCACCTGGGAAGCAACAATATTCTAAAAATTATAATTGCTTTCTTTATATACTGTTTCACTTTCTTGTTTTGTGTTCATTCTTTAAATACTCTAAATAAAGGGAGATCCTTCAAAGAATTCACAGCTGTTCACGTTACTCATCTACTATAATCATTTACTGCTTTTCATAAAAGGATGAAGACCAAACTCTTAATGTGATCCTAAAGCTCCCTCTACCATCTCTCCATTCCTGTCTTCTTTCTAATTTCCAGATAACGCCTTCTGCTTCCAATCCTCCCAGTGTGCTGGCTCCTTCCTTCCTTAGGGAGTATATGCTGTCCTTTACATTCAGGAAGATCTCTCCCATCATCTCCACTCCCAATTCAACAAGCTAACTTTTATTCATTGTTTAATTACTGGAATAAGTAGTACTTCTTCAAGGTAGTTTGAAAATACAATTTCTGTAAGATGACTGAAATTAATACTTTGATACAATGAGGTCACATACTAAACCTTGTTATATATTATAAAACAAGAATGCCCTCAATAATCCCCTATTTAGTCTCCAGAGTATGTATTCCCATCGCAATTAATTAACTTTTTAAATCATATACTCTTCATGTCACCTGAAACCATAAGGTTTATTAAAAGGGCATGAGCTGTTTGCTTCATTTACTGCTGTACTCACAAGACCTAGAAGAGTGTTTGGCACATAGTAGGTGCTCAGTAAATATTTGTTAAATGACCATTCCACACAACTAGCTTCCCATTTCACTGTAAAAAAAAAAAAATCTTACATGAGTTTACTCTGAGTTAAAACTTCCAAAGATATTTTTTTCTTCAATTTTCTTCTATATCTTAAAAGCACTTAGGTGCCATTCAGCGAAATTGGGAATTCACAAAGTTGTAACATGCTAAAAAATAAAAGATTATTTCTCAATCTTGAGGCCCCAGATTGCATCTGCATCTGTATGTATTAATAATGATTATATAATTTAACTGACATTCAATATCATTTTGCTTCTTGGCACTCTCATTTAATGTACATTTGCTGGTTATGATAAAAATGTACTTTGGGGGGTTAAAAGGAAATTTGAGGTTGAGTAAAAAGGAATCCATCTGCTAAAAACATAGCCTGATATTCATTCCACTACTAAAATTTTAGGAGATAGAAATAACAATGAAACACACGTATTTGAGTTTCCATAGGAAAGAACAGCACATGTTCAGGTTTCACAGTTTCTGTCTTGTGTGACCCCTTTGCAGCATTAAACTCTGTTGTTAAGTCTTTCTTAAATTTCCTGTGAGTTTCGATGACATCAAGCTTTTCCTCCTAACCTTCCTCCTTTTTCACTAATTGTTCCCATCACTCAATTCTGGCTTCTCTTCAACTATGTTCCTTAATCAAGCATATATTAAAAGGTCACTATGTATATTGTGCTGAACTGTGCACTGGAAATACAAGGAGAAAGGCAAACATAATCCTTATCCCTACATAAATCTTACTCTTTTCATCTCACTAAATTCCTTGAAGAGGATCAACATAATTTTTCCAGACATCAGTATGTCACTAACTCCAAAATCTCTATGTAAAAGACTGCTCCTAAGCTCAAGGTTCACACAACTACCTGTGTAATGGGTTAACCATGTATAGTCTCACAAACATCTCAGACTCAGCATGCCAAACTGAACTCATCATGCTTCTCCTAAAGCATATTCTTACTCTCATTTCTAACTGGATAATGGTTCCTAGCTCCCAAGCTCCCAACCAAGGAACACGAAATTCATTCTGACTTTCCCTCTCCTTTATTCTTCAAATGCAACTTATCCTCAAGTTCTACCTATCTGGTTAAGCTCTCGCTATAGCCTTTCTCACTGTCACTGACCTAATACAGTATTTACCTAATAACTGGACTTCTCTTTTTCATTTATCTCTAGTCCACTTATCACACTGCTACCAAGTGGTATTTCTAAAAATTCAAACACAACCCAAAACCCACTGATCACTTTACATTTGCTAAGCTTTGTAGCAGCTTATGTTCTGATCTGATCACAAGTTTCCTCTCCAACTTCCAACTCTTTATCTATCACATTATATAAAGTTATCTCAATGAGTCAACATGGTAGATTTCTGTACTTTATAATGCCTTCCCTCTGTCAGAAATACCTTTCCCACCTTGCCCACCTATCAAACTTAACCACTAGATTTCCAAAAAGACAGCATTTCCATGAAGCCTTCACCAAGATCTTCAAAAAATGCTTCGTCACCACACATTTTTACAAATACAGAACCCAGTATTTTCTTCTGCAACTTAAATTTACACATTTAGCTCCTGTAACTAAATTCTGCTCAGTTCAGAATTTAGGACCTAGCACCACGAACCACAGCAGTAGCCAGGGACTGGAGAAGATCAGTTTTCATTCCAATCCCAAAGAAAGGCAACGCCAAAGAACATTCAAACTACCACACAATTGCACTCATCTCACATGCTAGCAAAGTAATGCTCAACATTCTTCAAGACAGGCTTCAACAGTATGTGAACTGTGAACTTCCAGATGTTCAAGCTGGATTTAGGAAAGGTAGAGGAAGCAGAGATCAAATTGCCAACATCTGTTGGATCATCGAAAAAGCAAGAGAGTTTCAGAAAAATATCTGCTTTATTGATTACGCCAAAACCTTTGACTGTGTGGATCACAATAAACTGTGGAAAATTCTTCAAGATAGGGAATACCAGACCACCTGAACTGCCTCTTGAGAAATCTGGATGCAGGTCAAGAAGCAATAGTTCGAACTGGACATGGGACAACAGACTGGCTCCAAATCAGGAAAGGAGTGCATCAAGGCTATATATTGTCACCCTGCTTATTTAACTTATATGCAAAGTACACCATGCAAAATGCCAGGCTGGATGAAGCACAAGATGGAATCAAGATTGCTGGGAGAAATATCAATAACTTCAGATATGCAGATGACACCACCCTCATGGCAGAAAGTGAAGAGGAACTAAAAAGCCTCTTGATGAAAGTGAAAAAGGAGAGTGAAAAAGCTGGCTTAAAACTCAACATTCAGAAAACTAAGATCATGGCATCCGGTCCCATCACTTCATGGGAAATAGATGGGGAAACAGTGGAAACAGTGAGAGACTTTTTTTGGGCTCCAAAATCACTGCAGATGGTGACTGCAGCCACGAAATTGAAAGACACTTTCTCCTTGAAAGAAAAGCTATGATCATCTAGAGAGCATATTAAAAAGGGGAGACATTACTTTGCCAACAAAGGTCCATCTGGTCAAAGCTATGGTTTTTCCAGTAGTTATGTATGAATTGAGAGTTGGACTATAAAGAAAGCTGAGCACTGAAGAACTGATGCTTTTGAATTGGGGTGTTGGAGAAGACTCTTGAGAGTCCCTTGGACTGCAAGATGAAACCAGTCCATCCTAAAGGAAATCAGTCCTGAATATTCATTGGAAGGACTGATGCTGAAGCTGAAACTCCAATACTTTGGCTACCTAATATGAAGAACTGACTTATTTGAAAAGACCCTGATGCTGGGAAAGATTGAAGGCAGGAGGAGAAGAGAACAACAGAGGATGAAATGGTTGGATGGCATCACCAATGCGATGGTCATGAGTTTGAGCAAGCTCCGAGATTTGGTGATGGATAGTGAAGCCTGGCGTGCTGCAGTCCATGGGGTCACAAAGAGTTGGATTTGACTGAGTAACTGAACTCAACCATGAACCACAGCACCTAATGGATACTTAAAAAATGTTTGTGAAATGAGTGAATTAATCATCCTAAATAAATTGATAAAAGATTAGAGTTCTCCTCTGACAAAAAGTCCCTGCAAAGTGAAAGTCAACTAGGAAAGTAAAATTGATATCATGAAACCATATTTATGCTAATTCAAACTATATTTTATTAACTATTATAAACCAGAAGAGAAGTTGAGGAAAAGGTTTTTATATTTGATCAGGAGAAGAGGTCTTCTTTGGGTATTATAGTGTATTAAATTTTGGTGTTTTGTTTCTGAAATGCCACCTATCATAGTATCTGAATGATTACCTCTAATCTCCCTTGGACAGACCTTAGGTTAGCCATTTTATTAAGATTTACTCTGTTCTTAATTGCTTATCTATATGTTCCTTAGCCCCAATATGTCTGAATCCTTTTTTCTTCCAATTATATTGAGATATGATTGACATACATTGTAGAAGTTTAAAGTGTACAGCATAGTGATCTGACTTACATGCATCATGAAATGATTACCATAATAAATTTAGTGAACATCCATCATCTCAGATACAAAATTAAAGAAATTTTAAAAATATATTTTTCCTTGTGTTAAGAACTCAGGATTTACTAACTTTCATATGTGACATACAGCAGTGTCAATTATATTTATCATGTCTTACATTACATCCCTGGTACTTGCTTACTTTATAACTGTAAGTTTGTACCTTTTGACTGCCTTGATCCAATTCCCCCTGCCCCTACCCCCAAGTCTGATTCCTGACTGCCGCATTACTTGACCTTATGTTATAGCAGAGGATATCATTGTTTGGCTACCCAAAATCCATCCCTTTCCCTTCTTTCTTTCAAACATGGAGGAGCTTATGGAAAAGCTTCCTCAGTGGTATAAGTAGATATCTAGAAAGCTTTGCTCCCCCATTCTTCTAATGGAGATATAGATATGTATACATATGAATATTTTTATGTAGGAGATAATTGTTTCTATCTGAACATTTTTTCAAGATTCAATTTTCTAGAAGATACAAATTATTTTCTGTTATTATAAATCACATTACAGTCTTTTCTATAAAGATAATGATAGCATGGTTTTAAGAATCTTTAACTCCTATCTATAAAAGAATTGTGTTGGTTTTCTTGTCCAAAAGTTATAACTAGAATATTTTTGTTTTTGAAATTGATGTTGTTTGTATTCAGAAAAAGTCATAGTGAGAAGTAATGATTTCCTACCCCCAAAAAGTAACTTTACCTCACTTTGGGAAAAGGAAAACTAGGAATCATGCTAATTACACTTTGGTTTGGAACCTACTTTTCTTGATAAATTCATTAAAGGCAATCTTATTCTGGTATGGTTGACAGGAACACAAAATGCTAAGGTTCTCAGTATTAGTTAAACTTTGTATCCCTAAGCAAGAAAGTGATTTAATTCACAAATAATTGCACCTACACTTTAAAAGATCCAGGGAATATGAGAAATAAGCTTTAGCTTCTGATGTCTCAGCCTGGAGGAGATGGACCAGTGGGAAGCTGACCTTGCCCTAATGGACAGGAATAAGAGAATAGGATAGAAGGACTGTTATGAAGTAGAATTGCTGCTGCTGGTCAACACCACCTAACTTGTTTAGATGCCTCTGCAGGCTCAAACCTGTTCCTCTGTTGCCAGTCTCTCTTATGGCCAGTCCAATACGTCTCTAGAGGAAGAGTTCCTAGAACCTGTGAACATCTTACCCTGGGAAAACAGGATGGGTATGTTGCTAAGGACACTTCCTTCCATGTGCATTGTACTAATAAATTTGCCTTTTTTTCCTTTCTTAAAGGCAAAACATAGAGTGTGCTTTATGTAGTTAAAATATCTGAATGGTTTAGGAAGGATTAAAACAGGCTCTCCTTAACATTTCAGTATAATTTAGAAGTTTGTGCAACAATGTTGATGAAATGATGGTGAATTTCTAGGATACTGCTTAAATCCCAGGACAGCGATTTTTCAACGTTTTAAAATATAGGTGGAAAATCCCACTATAATTTCCCCAGGAAAGGGTCCCCAGGGATTCTCATGACTTTTTCAGTATCTTCCAAACTTCTTAGTATTGTCTGTTTACATATTTTGATTAATCAGATAAATTAACCTTGAATGTCTAACTTTCTGAAAGGAAATTTCAGTTAGTTCTAGTACTGTTTTAAGTATAAAAACAAAAATAGAAAATATATACCAAATAATAAACATTTCTTCTAAAACATAACAGGGTTACAAAGGAAATCTGCTGTTAACAGAACTCTCCAAGCCTAAGATTTAGTAATCCGGACAAGCATATTGTAGAGTAGAGATCAGAGCACAGCTACTACAACATATAAAACTGTTTCATTATGTAAATCCATATTAAGTATGCTTTATCATAATAAAATCATTGTGATATAAATGAACAGCATTTTAAAAGGTATAAAAGAGTTACTATGCATTCAGAAAGAATCTAAGTTCAGTAGAAATCTGACGAATTTTTGTAACTTTAAATTGTCTGAGTGTATTACTAAGACACTTGAAATCTTTGTAATTCTGCTCTCATTTCTCTAGATCCCCTAAGAGCTGTCAGGTGCATCCTTGGAAACATCATTGCTTTTGTTTTCATCAGTTCACATATTCCTGGCATTTCCCCATTGCTTGTCAAAATAATTAATATCTGAAGCGGATGAGATAGGTATACTGCATTTTAATATAAACTTTTTGAGAGAAACATTGTTGAAGGAACAGTCTATTAAAAGTGAGCTTCCTGTCTTTGACCTTTTGTTGCATTGCAAAACACTTCTGATCTACTTAAAAGAATTATAGAACCGGCTGTCATTTCTGTAGAATTAATGAAGGGCTTATTTTCAAGAGACTATCTTGCCAAGTCTTAGAAAAGTTTAGAAATTAATTAATTTAGGGTCCATTTCACAGTCAATGAGAATAAATATAACAAAACCATGCTATGGAATACAAGTGAAAGCTTAGAGAACTGAAGTGTCTATCTCTTTGAATTTTTGCTCATTTATCAATAAGCATATGTAAGAAATTGTATATTCCTGCCAGCCACAAGTAGATTATCGACCACTTCACTGTGTGACGATGGAGTCAAAGCATCTTAGAAAGTCAGCCGATCTAACTTTTCCACAATCCACTATAAGGCACGGAAGTTCACTTTCCCAGGGGTATGACAACTACCTGACATCTTGCATCCTTCCTTCCAGAGACAAGGTGGATTTAGCATTACATCATGCTCCACACCCGGAGTTTTTAGGCCCTGATGCCTCTGCCTTTAGTCTATGGTTAGTAACCTTTGTCCAAAGTTATCTTCTCTAGTCATTTAAATCAACACAGAGTACACGGCCCCATTAAATGGGTAGACATCAAAAGTCCTAATCACAAATATTTGGAAAAAAGACTATGTACAGTTTTCCTCCCAATATACTACATTTTTCAAATTCAATCTTGTACAAATTGAAAGCAATTAAATAATGAAATGAGTTGCAAATGTCACACTGATTCTTAAGTGTGTGGAAGATCTTTTTTCCATTGGAAGATCCAATGATGCAAGGATAAAAAAGGTGCTTGATGCCTTTAAAAAACTCAATTTATACAATCTGTGAAACTTTGCTTCAGAATTTCAGATACCAAAAGAATTTTATAAGAACAACCTTAATCTCTAGAATAATTAAATATAATTTGTGTGTCATTTTTTTTAAAGTAATTAGAGTGAAAAAATGTATATGAAAGTGCCTATGAGAGTATCTAGCACAGAGCAGACAGTCAGCGAAATCAACATTCTCATTCCTTATCCCTCTCTTAACAAAAGAATGTGGATAAAATTTCTCACCCCACAAGCATAGACACTCTCTTCTTCAAATGGCAGCTTTCACACCCTGGAATTTTTTTATTTTTTTATTTTGCTTACTGACAATCTTTAAAATTCCTGATTGGTATTACAAATGGCAATTATCTCAAAACAGACAATAATTTTATATGTGTTAATGAAAAGGTAAATCAATGCAGAATTCAAATCAGTATTCTTTTGGGAGTACATAATTTCATATTTCTGCACAACATCCCAAATAATAAACCTTCTTCCAGTTGCCTGTTGATACCTAAAAATCTTTTAAGGGAAGCAAATCTTTTACTCCATAATTATAGATTAGAGAAGGCAATGGCACCCCACTCCAGTACTCTTGCCTGGAAAATCCCATGGACGGAAGAGCATGGCAGGCTGCAGTCCATGGGGTTGCTCAAAGTCGGACACGACTGAAGGACTTCACGTCCACTTTTCACTTTCATGCGTTGGAGAAGGAAATGGCAACTCACTCCAGTGTTCTTGCCTGGAGAATCCCAGGGACAGGGGAGCCTGGTGAGCTGCTGTCTCAGGGGTCGCACAGAGTCAGACACAACTGAAGCAACTTAGCAGCAGCAGCAGCATGCAAATATAACGTGAGTCTGAGTGCACTCCGGGAGTTGGTGATGGACAGAGAGGCCTGGCGTGCTGCGATTCATGAGGTCGCAAAGAGTCGGATATGACTGAGCGACTGAACTGAACTGAACTGAACTGATGCAAATATAAATGGGCTTCCCCGGTGGCTCAGAGGTAAAAAATCCACCTGTCCATGCAGAAAATGTGAGTTCCATACGTGGGTCAGAAGATCCTCTGGAGAAGGAAATGGCAACCTGCTCTAGTCCTCTTGCCTGGAAAAATCCCATGGACAGAGAAGCCTGGTGGCCTACAGACCATGGGGTGCAGAAGAATCAGACATGACTTAGAAACTAAACAAAAACAGGAAATGCAAATACAATTTGAAAAGTGCAGCAATTTAGCTTCTATTCACCTTAAAGTTGAAGAGACTGATTTGTGAATCTCTCCAGAGATCAGTGTTGACAGAAGTGGGAGAGAAAAGATTAAAGAATACTATGAGGGGAGGGGGGCAGGAAGAGTACTATGGAGTGAGAAGAGAAAGCAGGTGAGAAGATGAAGGGGAATGAACTACCACGGGAAAACTTGGGTCTTATACCAACAACTTTCCTCTTGTGCCCTTCCATTTTCCTGTCTCTTTCCCACCCTCTATCTTACATCTCAAACACTCCTTTCCTCATCAGGGTGACAGCCGTGTGCATGTTTTCAGGATTGTGAGGTTCAAGAGACATCAAGCTAGACAGTTCTCCATGCATTATTTTCAGGTGTTTTAGACAAAAGAGTTGGTCTAGGGGTAGGATTTAAGAGACTGAAAGGAAAGAAACTGCAATATCTCTTGTGTTTTTTCCCTAGCCCTGGAATTGCAGGAAGTGATTCCCCCTCCATCCCCCTTTTTAAAACCTTCACTACTATGGTAACATTTTTACATCTAGTCTTAATATATAGAATTCATAAAAAAGTGAAGTCATAGACATTGTGTCTGACTCTATGTGACTGACCCTATGGATTGTAGCCCACCCGACCCCTCTTGTCCATAGGATTTCCCAGGCATGAATACTGAAGCAGGTTGCCATGCCCTTCTCCAGGGGCTCTTTCCAACTCAGGGATCGAACCTGTATCTCTTGCATCTCCTACACTGGCAGGTGGGTTCTTTACCACTAAGCACCACCAAGACCTTGTTTTTCAGGACTGTAACATAAATTTTTTTTAACTTAAAAGCCAATTTTTTTTTAATAATTCTCATTCTCTTCCTTTCCCAGTTAAAATAAGACAAAAATTACATTTATTCCTGTCATTTACAAGACATGGGTCACTATTTTATTTCCTCTCTGAATGCTCTTGCCCTTCTGGTATTCTTGCAGTTTGCTGAAGGAATATTTGCCACTACTGATTAGAGTCGAATAACCAGTAGGTGGTAAAGTTGAGTAAAGTTCAGAAAACCGCACTGCAGACACGAGCCAGCGATGCAAGGTGCAACAAATTTGCAGAACAGCATGGGCCTGTGTAATTTAGCATGACCTTTCTGGTTTTCTATGCGGGAGTGTGCTATTCATTGGCAGTTAGAGGAGTTTGGTATGAACTGGGTGAGGCTTATTGAGTCTGAAGGTTTATACTGAATTTCTTGGCCTGATTGCATAGCAGCTACAAAGTTTACTATCAAGTGATATTTACATTTTTTCCGATAAAAAAAATTATCTTAGATCCTAATCTCTCCTCTGCTTCTTTCTTTTTCCGCTCTTTTCCCTATTTACAGCACTACCACCTATGGTGGAGCCATTTAAATAATTTCCTGAAGATTAAAACTCCTTCGAGGGCATTTTAGTATTTTATATTTATAATGAGAGAGTTCTTTCCTTTTTGGTGACAAGAAAGATCATACCTAAAAATAACTAAATATTAAAAGCTATTGAAGGAAGGGAGAGATGAAGAAGAAAGAAGAGAAAGATTGTATATACATTCAGACTTTTTTCTCTTCTAGGAAGGTAGATCATATATCTTGTGAATTGATGCTTATAGGATAAAATATTTTGGATTAAACTTTATCTTAACATCTGTAAATACAAGGTGATTGCTTTTTAGGGTTCTCTGTGACTGACCACATTTCATTTACTTAACATCAACAGTCTTACTTTAGCTATTCTTTTCTGTGGATATTCTCAAACTCTTTGGTATTATGAACTCATTTAAGCAATAATAGTTTTTCCATTTGAAATTTGGGTATTAATTGCATTAAAAAATTAATAGCAATTATTTTCTAAAGTACATATTTTTAATTTTGAAAATAAATCAAGATTCTCTAAGGAATAATTATTCCTTCTCAAAAAGTTTGAAAGTAGGTAGACAGGAGCAACTCTGTGAAGAAGTCATTTGAATGAATTTACTATAATGTCTCTTTTCTATTATTCCAATTGAAAAAGTACAATAATCCTGAGCCATTCAGAGAAATACTGTGCAAAATATATTTAAGAAGTTTCATAAAGAGGGAAATAATTTTTTCCTTTCATTGTACTTCAGAAGTTGATCTAAAATGACTACAGTTGTGACATGAATAATATTAGAAATGAAAATCTGTACAGTGAATTGATCTTTAAAGATGTTCAAATGTGATTTTAATGTACTGATACTGTGCGGGTAACATATATGCTAAAGAATTAAGTGGCACTTTCCACCAATAAGTTAAATGAAAATTTTTACCAATTAAGATTCTATGTATGATAACAGATCTTTAAATAGTTGAAATATTTAAAATTTTATTTCTAATATTACAGAAAAAAGTAGCAGCATCTATTGTCCTGGAATTCTAGTGGTTCCTTTAATTTAACCTTGCCATCAAAAAATTAGAGACTAATTAGATTTCTGGAGCCTGGAAATTATGATTCTTTTTCCCAAAGCAGAAATAAAAATATTCTTTTCTAAGGTCAAATTATGAATATTGTTATTTCAACTAGTCACTCTACAATCCATTTTGTATGCTGAAATTAAAGAAAAAAATCTTGATTTAGGAAATGGTAGAAATAAGTTTATAGATTCCACAGACTCTATCTAAGTTCATACTAAACTTTTACTACTAATTCAAGTAAAAAGCAATTGAGTTTTGAAATAAGTCATACAAAAAATTTGATCTACTTTTAATGTTTCTGGATTGATTTGGCAGGACATAAAATTGATGTGGCAACAGTGTTAGACTTTATTTTGGGGGGCTCCAAAATCACTGCAGATAGGGATTGCAGGCATGAAATTACAAGACGCTTACTCCTTGGAAGAAAAGTTATGACCAACCTAGATAGCATATTGAAAAGCAGAGACATTACTTTGCCAACAAAGGTCCATCTAGTCAAGGCTATGGTTTTTCCAGTGGTCATGTATGGATGTGAGAGTTGGACTGCGAAGAAAGCTGAGTGCCAAAGAATGGATGCTTTTGAACTGTGGTGTTGCAGAAGACTCTTAAGAGTCCCATGGACTGCAAGGAGATTCAACCAGTCCATTCTAGAGGAGATCAGTCCTGGGTGTTCATTGAAAGGACTGATGCTAAAGCTGAAACTCCAATACTTTGACCACCTCATGCAAAGAGTTGATTCATTGGAAAAGACCCTGATTCTGGGAGGGATTGAGGGAAGGAGGAGAAGGGGATAACAGGATGAAATGGCTGGATGGCATCACCAACTTGATGGACATGAGTTTGAATGAACTCTGGGAGTTGGTGATGGACAGGGAGGCCTGGCGTGCTGCAATTCATGGGGTTGCAGAGTCAGACACAACTGAGCGACTGAACTGAGCTGATCAACAATTCAACTTAATTGTTAAAGATAGTGAACAACAGAGTCTCAAGAAGCTACAGGCTGATAGAGCCACAGTTTTGTTTTGTTTTTTATTTGGAGGTGGGGGATGTGGGAGTCACGCTGCTGCTGCTGCTGCTGCTAAGTCGCTTCAGTCGTGTCCGACTCTGTGCGACCCCATAGACAGCAGCCCACCAGGCTCCCCCATCCCTGGGATTCTCTAGGCAAGAATACTGGAGTGGGTTGCCATTTCCTTCTCCAATGCATGAAAGTGAAAAGTCAAAGTGAAGTCGCTCAGTCATGTCTGACTCTTCGCGACCCCATGGACTGAAGCCTTCCAAGCTCCTCTGTCCATGGGATTTTCCAGGCAAAAGTACTAGAGTGGGGTGCCATTGCCTTCTCCAGTGGGAGTTATGAGAGGAGTGAATTCTGATGTAGAAATGTTAGTTCCTCAGCTGCCTACCCAGACAGCCCTGCTTCAACAAGTTAAACCCACTGTCACCAAGCAACATTCTTTCCTCAGCACCTGGAATAAGCTTTCAAGTAATAATAAATTAAGGCTTCACAGATGGCTCTAGTGGTAAAGAACTCACCAATGCAGGATATGTACGAGAAATGGGTTTGACTCATTCTGAGTCAGAATGATCCCCTGAAGGAGGGCATGGCAACTCACTCCAGTATTCTTGCCTGGAGAGTCCCATGGACAGAGGAGCCTGGCAGGCTACAGCCCATAGGATCGCAGTTGGACATGATCGAAGTGACTTAGCATGCACACAAAATGAAGTAACAGTTAACTTCAGCAGAAAGAACACTGGTGTTGCAGCCATAAGAACTGCTCTTCACTATCACCATTAAATAGCTTTACACTGTTAGTGTAAAGGACAACATCTCTTACCCACATCTTCTCTCTCAGCTCTAAAATGAAAGTTTAGACTAAATGACTATTAGAGGTTTTGCAGTTCAAATTCCTGTAACTTGTCCTAACCATACTGTTCTACTCAATTCAACCTTGTCATTTGTAACAGTATTGGCTGGACAATATTAGAAATGAAGATAAAAGTGAAATCAACTAAATTTTTATTAGAGAAATGAGACTAGAATTTCTATTACTGTTTTATTATTATATAGAGAGACAGAGCTACATAGGCAAAGGAAACAAAAAGAAAGAAACTGAAGTCACTCAGTTGTGTCAGACTCTTTCTGACCCCATGGACTGTAGCCTACCAGACTCCTCCATCCATGGGATTTTCTAGGCAAGAGTACTGCAGTGGGTTGCCATTTCCTTCTCCAGGGGACCTTCCGGACACAGGGATCAAACCCTGATCTCCCGCATTGTAGGCAGACGCTTTTACTGTCTGAGCCACCAGGGAAAGAGAGGCAGCACTTAAAAGTTAATTTTCTATATTTCTTCCTCATAATTTCTAGAAATTAAGTATCTTCAAGGTCTAGTCTATTACCATGCTCAAGAGAAAAATCAACATATAAAAGGATCTTTGTAACTGTGTAACAATTTGTAAGACAATTTATAAAAATTATTGGATATAAACTATTCATATATAACTGATTTTTAGTACAGATGATTGATCAAATGTGCACTTCAGTTTTTAATCCTAATTTTTGTAAAAATATTAAACTAAAATATAGACAGTCATAACTTCTATTAGGTTCAGTGTGTTCCTCATTATGTATTCCTACTAAAGATTTGAGTAGTATTTAGTTACGAGGCTTAGGGTACTTAAAAGAGCTCCATTAATCTAGGTCTGTGAACTGATGAGAACATTCTCACACCATCATTTCAAAGTGTCCTCTTATTGCTAACACTAGTTGTTTCATTACAGTTAGAATTAAAGACTAAGGAAGCTTGTTTAAATGAGCTTAATGTGATTTTTTTCACACCCAAAGACTGCTAATTTGCCACTGCAAATATATGACTAAGTACAGCAGTTATTCATCATTTTGACTCTCCTGGAAAATGAGACCATTTTGTGTTCATGCATTCAAAAAGCACAAAAGACATCACTTAATATCTTTTTCTCTTCTTGGACTTCCAGATACATTGAGATACTAAAGAGACACAGTCTTCTAGCTTTAGAATATGCAGTGGTTTATAAAAAACAATTTTTCTACTGTTTCATCAGAAATGATGAACAACCTATTAATAAGTCAATAACTGACATGAAAGGAAATTAGGAGTTATCTTCATAATAAGCACACAGACATTGAATCTAAAGAACAATGAGTATTAAACAATGAAACTATATAAATATTTAATTTCTCTATTTCTTGTAGTGGTAGAACTCCTAAGGCTCAGTTAATATATGAAGACTCAGGAAAGCTATACCTTTTGTTGTTGCTGTTTTTCATAACATCTGATCTTTTAAAGAATGAAATCAGCAGGTGCTATCAATTGGATGCCAGATGCTTATGTTGTTTGTTTACTAACATTAAAAGGTAAATTAGGTTGAAAAAAGGAACGGAACTAGTCTTTACTGAGCTTCTAGTGTGAGCCTCTTCCTGTACTCTGTTCTAAATGCAGCCATTTACTTTGAGTTCATCACAAACCGTGAGGAAGGATTTGGTCTTTAAATTCATAGGTCAGAGCTCTTACAATCATGAGGAATCAAAATGGCTTTGACTGATTATATGTGGACAGCAGGAATAATTTAGAAATGTCCCTTACACCACGTCCTGCAGTTCATGGGGTCACAAAGAGTTGGACATGACTTAGCAACTGAGCAACCTACACCATAGGCTCAAAATTCTAATGGGGAAGGTTTGGAAGAAAATACCAGGACCACATTAACTATAACTTGTAGCCATTCTACATAGTTCTCCTTCACAACATGGGATTAGCCACTTTATTCTTTAGTTGTAATGATTTTTTCAGATCTTAAAAAAAAAAAAATGGCTATCTAAACCAGATGAATACACCTGATAATTATAGTCAGGATACTAACTCCTAGTGTAAGCATACCAGGTGGGTACTTACCTTCATTCATCTTGCCCTAATAAAGAAACAGTAATTTTGTTTGGTTCTACCAAAAACACAACCATAAAATCAATCTCTTTATTCAAAGACATCAAATCCCTGGAGAATAAAGGTAGGGGGAAGGCTATATGTGAAGAAATAAAATTAACTGTTCTAATGTACTAACAATTAATTTAATTTAGTGGCTTGACTAGTTCATTTATTTATTGCTTCATTCATCAGTAAATATGGATGGAGTCCTACTCTGTGCCAAGCACTCTGCTAACTTCTAGATAACAAGTGTGCATAAACTAACCATGTTCTTTTAGAGTTCAGAATCTACATAAGACATAGACACTGAATAAGCAACTCTCAAAAACTTAACCTGTGATAAGGGCTATAAAGGAAAATGGCCTATAAAAGAAGTAGTCTGGAGACTGTGGGTAGACATAGCCTGAGTCAGAAATGAATAAATCAGGCATATATGTGATTTGAGGTCATAGAATAATTTTTAAAGCATGACTAAATTTTGTATTTCATAAGAATATGTTTTACTTTTTGTAGATTTATGTAGGAAAAAACCACTTCACTTAGCAATTCTTTTTTGTCTCTTACTGGTCTTCCTTCATATGAGTTTGCCATTTATCTTTTTAAATTGTTTTCCTCAAAATCTAACAACTTAAGATTTCCCAAACCACTTTATAGGGCAAGAAGATGATAAAAATTAGTCACTTTGTTATATATTTCTAATAAATACTTCCAATACCAGCAGAAATATATGTTTTGGAAATTATTTTATGGCTCAGTAAAAATTAGTTTCTACCTGGAATTACATACATCATTCATAACTTACCCACAAGATAAGATGTGTTAATATTTCCAGGGTAGATGCTGAGCTTATGCTTAGATAACTAATATCTTTAAATAAGAATAATAATAAAGTATCTCATAAATTAATACTTCTTTGGAAAATTTATATGATTACATGCTTTTAGCCAAAGGAGCATACTCAGTGTAACAATATGACCTAAATCAAATCCCTTAAGATTATACAATGGAAGTGACAAACAGATTCAAGGGATTAGATCTGATAGAATCCCTGAAGAACTATGGACAGAGGTTTGTGACATTGTACAAGAGGCAGTGACCAAAACTATCCCCAAGAAAAAGAAATGCAAAACGGCAAAATGGTTGTCTAAGGAGGCCTTACAAATAGCTGAGAAAAGAAGGGAAGCTAAAGGCAAAGGAGAAAAGGAAAAATACACCCATTTGAATGCAGGATTCCAAACAATAGAGAGATAAGAAAGCCTTCCTCAGTGAACAATGCAAAGAAATAGAGGAAAACAATAAAATGGGAAAGACTAGAGATCTCTTCAAGAAAATCAGAGATACCAAGGGAACATTTTTTTAAATTAGTTTATTTTAATTGGAAGCTAAGTACTTTACAGTATTGTAGTGGTTATTGCCAAACAGTGGCCACGGGACTGGAAAAAGTCAGTATTCATTTCAATCCCAAAGAAAGGCAATGCCAAAGAATGCTCAAACTATCGTACAATTGCACTTATCTCACATGGTAGTAAAGTAATGCTCAAAATTCTCCAAGCCAGGCTTCAGCAATACGTGAACCACGAACTTCCTGATGTTCAAGCTGGTTTTAGAAAAGGCAGAGGAACCAGAGATCAAATTGCCAACATCCAGTGGATCATGGAAAAAGCAAGAGAATTCCAGAAAAACATCTATTTCTGCTTTATTGACCATGCCAAAGCCTTTGACTGTGTGGATTACAATCAACTGTGGAAAATTCTGAGAGAGATGGGATTACCAGACCACCTGCCTCTTGAGAAACCTGTATGCAGGTCAGGAAGCAACAGTTAGAACTGGACATGGAACAACAGACTGGTTCCAAATAGGAAAAGGAGTGCATGAGTCTGAGTGAACTCTGGGAGATGGTGATGGACAGGGAGGCCTGGCGTGCTACAATTCATGGGGTCATAAAGAGTCAGAAACGACTGAGCGACTGAACTGAACTGAACTGAAGGCTGTATATTGTCACCCTGCTTATTTAACTTATATGCAGAGTACATCATGAGAAATGCTGGACTGGAAGAAACAAGCTGGAATCAAGATTGCCAGGAGAAATATAAATAACTTCAGATGTGCAGATGATACCACCCTTATGGCAGAAAGTGAAGAGGAACTAAAAAGCCTCTTGATGAAAGTGAAAGAGGAGAGTGAAAAACTTGGCTTAAAGCTCAACATTCAGAAAACAAAGATCATGGCATCCGGTCCCATCAGTTCATGGGAAATAGATGGGGAAACAATGGAAACAGTGTCAGACTATTTTTTGGGGCTCCAATATCACTGCAGATGGTGACTGCAGCCATGAAATTAAAAGACACTTACTCCTTGGAAGAAAAGTTATGACCAACCTAGATAGCATATTCAAAAGCAGAGACATTACTTTGCCGACTAAGGTCCGTCTAGTCAAGGCTATGGTTTTTCCTGTGGTCATGTATGGATGTGAGAGTTGGACTGTGAAGAAGGCTGAGAGCCAAAGAATTGATGCTTTTGAACTGTAGTGTTGGAGAAGACTCTTGAGAGTCCCTTGAACTGCAAGGAGATCCAACCAGTCCATTCTGAAGGAGATCAGCCCTGGGATTTCTTTGGAAGGAATGATGCTAAAGCTGAAACTCCAGTACTTTGGACACCTCTTGTGAAGAGTTGACTCATTGGAAAAGACTCTGATGCTGGGAGAGATTGGGGGCAGGAGGAGAAGGGGACGACAGAGGATGAGATGGCTGGATGGCATCACTGACTCGATGGACGTGAGTTTGGGTGAACTCCTGGAGCTGGTGATGGACAGGGAAGCCTGGCGTGCTGCGATTCATGGGGTCGCAGAGTCGGACACAACTGAGCGACTGAACTGAACTGAACTGACATCAATCAGCCATAGGTGCACATGTATTCCCCATCCATATCTCCCCCCCCCCTCCCATCAACAGTGTAAGAGGGTTCCTTTTTCTCCATACCCTCTCCAGCATTTATTATTTGTAGACTTTTTGATAGCAGCCATTCTGACCAGTGTGAGATGGTACCTCATTGTGGTTTTGATTTGCATTTCTCTGATAATGAGTGATGGTGAGCATCTTCTCGTGTTTGTTAGCCATCTGTATGTCTTCTTGTCTATTTAGTTCTTTGGCCCATTTTTTGATTGGGTTGTTTATTTTTCTGGCATTGAGCTACAGGAGCTGCTCGTATATTTTTGAGATGAATTCTTTGTCGGTTGCTTCATTTGCTATTATTTCTCCTTTTCTGAAGTCTCTCTTTTCACCCAAGGGAACATTTCCTTCAAAGATGGGCTCAATAAAGGACAGAAATGGTATGGACCTAACAGAAGCATAAGATATTAAGAGGTGGCAAAAAAATACCACAATATATATACAAAACAGATCTCCATAACCCAGATAACCATGATGGTGTGATCACTCACCTAGAGCCAGACATCCTGGAATGCAAAGTCAGTGAGCCTTAGGAAGCATCATTATGAACAAAGCTAGTGGAGGTAATGGAATTCCAGTTAAGCTATTTCAACCACTAAAATATCATGCTGATATAGTGTTGTACTCAATATGTCAGCAAATTTGGAAAACTCAGCAGTGGCCACAACACTGAAAAATGTCAGTTTTCATTCCAATCCCAAAGAAAGGCAATGCCAAAGAATGCTCAAACTACCACACAATTGCACTCATCTCACATGCTAGCAAAGTAATGTTCAAAATTCTCCAGGCCAAGCTTCAACAGTACGTGAACCATGAACTTCCAGATGTTCCAGCTGGATTTAGAAAAGGCAGAGGAAGCAGAGATCAAATTGCCAATATCTGTTGGATCACAGAAAATGCAAGAGAGGTCCAGAAAAAACTTCTACTTCATTGATTATGCCAAAGCCTTTGTGGATCACAACAAACTGTGGAACATTCTCCAAGAGATGGGAATACCAGACCACCTGACCTGCCTCCTGAGGAATCTGTATGCAGGTCAAGAAGCAACAGTTAGAACTGAACATGGAATAACAGACTGCTTCAAAATTGGGAAAGGAGTACATCAAGGCTGTATATTGTCACCCTGCTTATTTAGTTTATATGCGTAGTACATCATGAGAAATGCTGGGCTGGAGGAAGCACAAGCTCGAATCAAGATTGCTGGGAGAAATATCAATAACCTCAGATATGCAGATGACACCACCCTTATGGCAGAAAGTGAAGATGAACAAAAGAGCCTCTTGATGAAAGTGAAAGACAAGAATGATAACGCTGTCTTAAAACTCAACAGTCAAAAAATGAAGATCATGGCATTTGGTCCCTTTACTTCATGGCAAATAGATGGGGAAACAATGGAAACAGTGACAAACTTTATTTTGGGGGGCTCCAAAATCACTGTAGATAGTGACTGCAGCCATGAAATTAAAAGATGCTTACTCCTTGGAAGAAAAGCTATGACCAAACTAGACTGCATATTAAAGAGCAGAGACATCACTTTGCCAACAAAAGTCCTTCTAGTCAAAGCTATGTCTTCCAGTAGTCATATATGGATGTGACAGTTGGACCATGAAAAAAGCTGAGCACTGAACAATCAATTCTGTTGAACTGTGGTGTTGGAGAAGACTCTTAAGAGTCCCTTGAACAGCAAGGAGATCCAGCCAGTCAATCCTAAAGGAAACCAGTCCTCAATATTCATTGGAAGGACTGATGTTGAGGCTGAAACTCCAATATTTTGGCCACTTGATGCAAAGAACTGATTCATTGGAACAGAACCTGATGCTGGGAAAGACTGAAGACAGGACAAGGGGATGGCAGAGAATGAGATGGTTAGATGGCATCACCAACTTGATAGACATGAGTATGAGCAAGCTCCAGGAGTTGGTGATGGACAGGGAAGCCTAGCATGCTACAGTCATGGGGTTGCAAAGAGTCGGACAGGGCTGACAACTGAACTGACTGACTGAGCCTTTACTCTTCTGTGTGCACTGAGAATCTTCTAATCAAATACAGTTTGATTTGTCATTGTTGTTTAGTCGTATCCAACTCTGTAGTCGAGTCCGACCCCATGGACTGTAACCCGCCAGATTCCCTCCTCCATGGGATTTTCCAGGCAAGAATACTCCAGTGAGTTGCCATTTCCTTCTCCAGGGGATCTTCCTGACCCAGGGATTTAACCTGCATCTGTTGCATCGCAGGCAGATTCTTTAGCACCATATCTCCTGGGAAGCACACAGTTTGATTACTCAAGCTTAAAGATCTTGATTTTTCATATGAGCCAATTGCCAATACTTCAAGTGTGTGTGTATTATGTATGTGTGTGTTATTTAATAGAATTCCCTATAATCACATTTAGTGTAATGACTGAATATTTGTTTTCATTACCTCCATTTTATTTCACTTATACTTATTAGCTATTTTCAGCATTTTTTCTCTTGATGAAAGTGTAAGTTGCTCAGTCATGTCCAACTCTGCGACCACATAGACTATAGAGTCCATGGAATTCTCCAGGCCAGAATACTGAAGTGGTCAGAGTATGGTACAGTCTTAATATAAGCCATTTTTTCAACTGAATTATTTTATTAGCATTTTTATAGCTATAATCATGAGAGAAATTGGTCTTTAGGTTGCTTTTTGTTCATTCTCCAGTTTGGGTTTCAAACAAGCGGGCTCTGCAGCATCTTCAAATGAGTTCTTGCTAGCTGGCATAGTTCTGTGTAGGGCTTTCCAAACAGGGTAAGAGTTATATTCAACACCCTCTCAACTCACCTCCTTGACCAGGTGCTCCTGGGCAGGGAACATCTGCAGGAACCTACCTGGTAACCCTGGCATCAAAGTCACATTAGCTTCCTTAAAAGTTTGGCAACTGCTCTACCTTTGTGTATGTTCTGAAACATTTTATATAACATTAGAGCTGTTACTTGACTTTGAATAAAAAGTGACTGTATAACTATTTTATCTAGTGTTTTTCTTTGAATAATGCTTCTGTGAGATTTTATATTTCAATGATTTGGATTTTTTTTTATTTTGAAATATTTTTAGACACAGAAAATTTGCAAGAATAGTACAAAGAACACCCAAATAACACATAAATCAGATTCAAATTTTAATATTTTGCAGAATTTGCATTATCTTTCTCTATCATTTTTTCTGGACCTTTGAGGCTAGATTACAAACATCAAGTACTTTACTCCTTTAATGCTTTAGCATGTATTTCATAAGAACAAGAATATTCTCTTATGTCACCCAAAAAGAGTGAGCAATTTCAGTATATTCAACACCGACACACTATTTTAATCTGATATATATATAGTCTTACTACTTCAACTGCCCTAAATCTTTAGAGCACTTTTTTCTTTTGGTATAGAGTGCAGTCAAGTAACAGGTGTTATACTTAGAATGCCCTCTTTGTCTTCTTTATTCTTTATCTTTCATGGCATTGACACTTGTGACGAAAATGACAATCACTTTACAAATTTCTCAATGTGTTCTTTTTTTTTTTTCACTTTTCTTCACAATTACTTTTATATTATGCAACTTGACTGGAATAACATAAGCGAAGCCATGTCCTTCTCAGAATATAACATCCAGAGGCACATGATACTAGCTGCTTCTTACTGGGGACGTTAATTTTGATCATTTCTTGTTTGTCTTTTGTTTTCCAATGCATAATTACTATTTTTCTTTATTAGTAAATAGTGTATTGAGAGATACTTTGGGACTATGTAAATATGTTCCTCATTAAAATGTCCCATCTGCAGAATCTACTAATTATTCTTGCCTGAATTCTTATCATTATTTTTGTCATTTTGCTCTTATCATTCTCAAAACTTAAAAAACTGAGACCTTTCATTTGATCAAGAGATCAACCTATCTATGCTTTAGCTTCCTCATCTCCAGAATGATAAAGAATTGTATTTCTTATAGTTTCTGTAAAACTGAAACAAGACAATGTAAGTAAATTAACATAATGTCTAGTATAAAGTAGCATGTGATAAATGTTAGTACCCCTGATTTGTTCCATTCAGATAATTTATTTACTTTAAAATTCCTGCCACATTTAGTGCATAATACTCTAATAAAAGATAATATTCTAATAAAATGATTTCTAGGTAAAAGTAATTCTTCAAATCATGCAATTTTATCCCCTAAATTAAGTACATTGTTGATATGACCATTTTACTAAGACAACTTCAACTTTACCTGATACCAATCTGTATCTTTCTGATTAGTAGACGTGGGGTTTCCACTATTCTATAATGCAGGTATTATTAGAAGCATCAATACAAAGTTCTTGGAAGTAAATTTTATGTTTTAACTTATAGATTTTTTTAAAATTTCTGTCAGCCTTTCTAAAAAAAACTCAATAACACTTGCCTTGGTATATATTATTCCCAGTGTTAATACTTTCTGTTATTTATTTTTCCAAGGATAAAACTTCATTTGGGATAACCCTTCAGGGTCCTGGTTTTCAGAAATAAAAAGACTGAAAGAATATGTGTAAAAGATTGATCTCACATACCATATTGGTCAGCAAACTTCAACAATGTAATAAAGGGCTATAAAGGGAACAAATGTTTAAAGGTCCCAGAACCATTATAGGTGTCAAAGACTTCTGAGTCCCCTTTCAATTTGCCTTGAGCTCTATGCTAACATACCGCACACACCAGTCAACACTGCACACATCTTTGAACCTTTGCTCTTCTCTGGGTTTGTAAATATGGGTCATGACAAGCCTGAGGAAAATAGGTTTCTCCCCCACCTATGTGTCCCTTATCTTAATAATCATACCTGTTGGGAACACAGTGAATGCAATGCTTCCTCTTTCGGGGAGTGACATCAGCAAAATGGAGGCAGAGGCATCGGAGTGTCTAGTGCTGGTTCCCTTGCCGCCTCCCCACCCACTAAACATCAATCTGAACAATATCTTCACATGAAAATATCCTCACAAGAACCAAGGGTTCCATGTGAGGGATTACAGTACCTGAGTGAAGCACAGAAATAAGAAAAGATTCATGAAGGAGAGTAGGGAAGATAGATTCATATTACCCCATCAGCCTTCCCTCAAGCCCTGGCAGCCCAGCTCACAGGAAAACACACACTGTCTGGGAAAAGGAGAGTGAAGTGAGCACTGCACTTTGCCATGGACCCTGGTCTGCCCCACATCCGGATGGCTCCCACGGCCTCAGGCTCACCTGAGCATTAGACTGGCCCCCACAATGTAGACCACAGACCGGGTCCCTCAGATACAGGCTCCTGACTCACCCCAGAGACAACCAGTCCCCATAGACGTCACTGGCACTGTGCTCCTGGCTTGCTCTGGTCCCAGATGGGACTCCAGTGGTCCCCTCGTCTGGTTGGCCCCCCGGATCCAAAATCTAGGTCCACCTGCCCCAGAGTCAAGCAACAAGTCTACTCACCTACAAACTCACCACACCTGCCCACCAAAGGACTCTAGCAGCAAGCCCTCCCTCAAATACCACTAGACTGCCCACCTACAATCTCTGGACTGGCTGACAGGTGAAGGTTTTGTCTACTGAAGCCAATCTGTAAATACCAAAAGAGGTGTCCACTCCCTCAAATGCTCTGTAAAGTTGTAGGATCCAAAATCAACATACAAAAATCAATTGTGCCTCTATACACTAATATGAAGACTCTTGAGTCCTTTGGACAGCAAGATCAAAGTAGTCAATCTTATCAGAAATCAACGATGCATGTTCATTGGAAGGACTGATGCTGAAGCTGAAGCTCCAATACTTTGGCTACCTGATACAAAGAATCAACTCACTGGAAAAGACCCTGATGCTGAGAAATATTGAAGGCAGAAAGAGAAGGGGGCAACAGAGTATGGGATGGTTGGATGGCTTCACCAAGTCAATGGACATGAGTTTGAGTCAACTCTGGGAAATAGTGAAGGACAGGGAAGCCTGCTGTGCTGCAGTCCATGCAAAGAGTCAGACACAACTTAGCAACTGAACAACAATGAATTATTTTAAAAGAAATAAAGAAAACAATCCCATTCACAATAGCATCAAAAATAATGATGTACTTAGGAATAAATTTAACCAAGGAAGGCAAAGTCTACACATAGAATACACATGTAGAATCACAAAAGATCCAAATAGCCAAAGCAATCCTGAAAAAGAACAAAGCTGGAGACATCACACTTCCTGATTTCAAATTTTACTATAAAGCTATAATAATCAAAACAGTATCGCATCAGTATACAAATATAGACACAGAGACTAACTATAGAGAATTGAGAACCCAGAAGTAAACTTGCACATGTAAAGTCAACTATTTGACAAAGGAGCCAAGGAATACTCAAAGGGGAAAGAGTAAGTCTCTTCAGTAAATAGGACTGGGAAACCAGATAATCATATGTAAAAGAATGAAACTGGACCACTCTTTTACACTACTTACAAAAATCAACTTGAAATGGATTAAAACCTTAAATTTAAGGCCCCAAATTATAAAACTACTAGAAGAAAACATAGGGGAAAACTCCTTGACATAAGTCTTGGTAATAGTCTTTTGGATATGACATGTAAGGCATAAGCAACAAAAGCAGAAATAAAAAAGTGGGAACACTAAACTAAAAAGCCCCTGCTTTATTGACTACAACAAAGACTTTGACTGGGTGGATCACAACAAACTGTGGGAAATTCATAGAGATGGGAATACCAAACCATCTTATCTGCCTTCTGAGAAATTTGTATAAAGGCCAAGAAGCAATAGCTAGAACTGAACATTGTACAATGGACTGGTTCGAAATCGGGAAAGGAGTATGTCAAGGCTGTATATTGTCACCCTGCTTATTTAACTTATATGCAGAGGACATCAGGAGAAATTCTGGGCTAGATGAAGCACACGCTGGAACCAAGATTGCCAGGAGAAATATAAATAACTTTGATATGCAGATAACACCACCCTTATGGCAGAAAGTGAAGAAGAACTAAAGAGCCTCTTGCTGAAAGTGAAAGAGGAGAGTGAAAAAACTGGCTTAAAGCTCAACATTCAGAAAACTAAAATCATGGCATCTGGTCCCATCACTTCATGGCAAATAGATGGGAAAACAATGACAGACTTTATTTTGGGGGGCTCCAAAATCGCTGCAGACAGTGACTGCAGCCATGAAATTAAGACGCTTACTCCTTGGAAGAAAAGTTAGGACCAACTTAGACAGCATATTAAAAAGCAGAGACATTACTTTGCCAGCAAAGGTCCATCTGGTCAAGGCTATGGTTTTTCCAGTAGTCATGCATGGATGTGAGAGTTGGACTATAAAGAAAGCTGAGCACCGAAGAATTGATGCTTTTGAACTGTGGTGTTGGAGAAGACTCTTGAGAGGCCCTTGGACTGCAAGGAGATCCAACCAGTCCATCCTAAAGGAGATCAGTCCTGAATACTCATTGGAAGGACTGATGCTGAAGCTGAAACTCTAATACTTTGGCCACCTGATGTGAAGAACTGACTCATTTGGAAAGACCCTGATGCTAGGAAAGATTGAAGGTGGGAGGAGAAAGGGATGACAGAGGATGAAATGGTTGAATGGCAACACCAACTCAATGCACATGAATTTGAGTAAACACTGGGAGTTGGTGATGAACAGCGAGGCCTGACATGCTGCAGTCCATGGGGTCACAAAGAGTCAGACATGACTGAGCAACTGAAGTGACTATATGTGTGTGTGTGTGTATGTATACATATATATAAAATCACATTTTCTTTATGCATTCATCAACAGATACCTCAGTATAATGCCATAATTTCACTCCATCAATGAATACTTGAGTATGCTTAAACTATATATATATATAACTTCTTTTACTCCCTTATCCCTATTAGCTATAAAGAGGAAAGGGAAACCAAGGAGGTCGTACTAAATTACATTTTAAAATAACAGAATTCTTCCCTGTGAAATAATAGGACAAAATTCAAGCCCTTCCTACAAGCGCAAATTAAGGGAAATAAACAAAAATGAGACTAATTCAGTCCAATGTGTGCACACATTAAATATGCATCTTTTAGCCAGCGATATGAACTACTTAAACAGACACTAGTTCAGCACATGTTACTTTCTACTCCAATACATGTCCTTAAAAGGACAGCAAAACATTCATCAATACTTCTCAATATACGTAACTCTACAATAGTCAAGTTAGTATTCTGGTCCCTACGTTTTCTGCAGTCAGCTTCCTTTACACCTCCAGGTTCTAACAGTGCAAATGTGAGTAGTTTACTGGCAA
Organism: Capricornis sumatraensis; assembly: GCF_032405125.1. Taxonomy (NCBI): domain Eukaryota; kingdom Metazoa; phylum Chordata; class Mammalia; order Artiodactyla; family Bovidae; genus Capricornis; species Capricornis sumatraensis. The sequence continues at coordinate 17,824,810 of NC_091081.1, read as the reverse complement.
CCTGCTAAAAATTTCCTGTGGCCTTTGCGCTAAGAAAGCAAAGTCATTCGCTTTAGCCCTTGTACCAGAATATCACAAGCTGGAAGTCAATGTCTCCCCAGGTGGAACTGAACTATTGGTTTGTCTCTATCCTTCAGGAGGAATAATACAGCTCCCACAAAATCCATGAGAGTTAAATATTTGCTAAAAATAACACTGGTATTTGGAATTCATTATTTGAACTTGTTCTAATGGATTTCTCAGACTGTTCCTTGGATAAACCTTCTCACTACCCCCTGACGAGCAGGAGAAATGCAACAGCTCTTACCTTGGCATGATTAACCTGACTTTTAAGTTGACAACATGTTTTGTGACATATCTCTTTTTCAACTTTGAAACTAGCAAACTTTTCCCATAAAAAACAAGAATCCTATACATTTTACCACTTTAACATAATTATCATATCCCTTCACTTGATTATCAAGAGTGAGATTTGCATACATAACTCTGGAATAATCTACAGAAACTGTAAACTGCTATACAAATATGTTAGCATCTGCATTGCTATCACCATCAACCTTAACAATGTGTCATTTTTTTCTCCAAAATTTCCCTGTGAATCACTATTTCTTCTCCTGTATATAATCTTCATGCTTCTAGACATTCATTGCCTTAGGCATGAATCTCACAATATGTTTATAAACATATCTCCCAGCCCCTAATCATTCTATACAAAACCACTGGTTTATCTTGCTTAAAAAAAATTCATTCACTATGTTTGAAATACTCTAATTCAAGTCAATATTCACCTATTGAAAACATAATATGTATAAACATTTGCTAGATAAACAAGACAGGAAAACCAATGTAAACACACAATATTATAGTCCTAGGCAGAACTAATAGGTGACAGAGCAGAATTTAAATACAGTGCTATGGAAACTCAGAGATGAGAAAGCTTACTTGGTTGAGCAGATTTGGAAAGGTTTAATCGAGGTGGTGAGGTATGGAGGTAGCTTCACACACACACACACAGACACACACACACACAAGATGAGTTTTTAAAGGTAGGTAGGGAAAGGGGAGCCTCATGGGCTACTGTCTATGGGGTCGCACAGAGTCAGACACGACTGAAGCGACTTAGCAGCAGCAGGGAAAGCTAGAGGAGGAGAAAATTGTGAGCAGAAACACTCAAGAAGAAGAGTGCATGTTATATATTGCAAACAGCAACTGAATGATTATACCAAGATTGTAGAGTGTGTAAGGGGCTGCTGCTGCTAAGTTGTGGCTTCCTATATCCATTTCCACTGTAGATACAGAGACCACAGTGTCCTCAGGCCAGCTGTCATTAAGCATCCAAGTTAGGCATCACAGGGGGAGAGTTGAATATAGAGGAAAAATTAGAGTTCCTTTACTCTTTTTTTAGGTTTTTCTTTTGGGGCCTGGCCACAAGGCACCTGGGATCTTAGCTCCCTGACCAGGGATGAAATCTGCACATCCTGCATCGGAAACCCAAGTCTTAACCTCGGGACCACCAGGGAAGTCCCTAGCATTCCTTGACTCATAAGTGACCTGTCGAATGAAGTTTTTGTGTTGTTGTTGTTGTTGTTTTAATATTACCAGGCCAAAATTGTTAACTTATCTTAAAATAGAACAAAGCAGTTTCCAAGAGAGAAACACTCAGTTCTTTTTGAAGAAAACAGTGACTCAGATAACTAATAAGGAAAAAGTTTGGGATAGTTATCTTCCTTATACCTAGCATAGGCATAATGTAAAAAAAGAAATACTTTACTCCTAAAATCAGAAACAAGCAAGGTTATCGGCTCTCAGTAAACATTAGTTTAGTAAACATTAACTGCAGTAAGATTTAAAAAAAAAACATATAGATTAAAAGGAAGTTAAACTGTGTCTCTTCCCAGACAATATGATTATTTACATTATAAATTCTAGAGAATATACAAAAAAGTTAGCAGAACTGATAACTGGATTTAGCAAGGTCTCAGGATGCAAGATAAATATTTAAAATCAACTGTTTTTCCATATCAGAGGAGACAATAGTACCCCACTCCAGTACTCTTGCCTGGAAAATCCCGTGGATGGAGGAGCCTGGTAGGCTGCAGTCCAAGGGGTCACAAAGAGTCGGACACGACTGAACAACTTCACTTTCACTTTTCACTTTCATGCATTGGAGAAGGAAAAGGCAACCCACTCCAGTGTTCTTGCCTGGAGAATCCCAGGGATGGGGGAGCCTGGTGGGCTGCTGTCTATGAGGTTGCACAGAGTCGGACACAACTGAAGTGACTTAGCAGCAGCAGCAATTTGTCCATAAACTAGCAACAATTAAATTGAAATTAAAAATTGAAATTTAACCACAATATAACTTAGAATACCAAAACAATATGAAAAATAAAAATTTCACAGAATATATGCAATGCCTGTACTCTGAAAACTAAAACAATGTTGAGAGAATTTAAAGACAGGAATAAATGGAGAGATACACTGTGTTTATAAATTACAAGACTTAACTCTGCTAAGGTGATTTGTCAGTTGATAGATTGATCTCTCAATTAAATGTAATCCCAATCAAAACACCAGTAAATATTTTGTTTTAGAAATTAGCAAGCTAATTCAAAACGCAGAGGACCTACACCTAGAATATCCAAAACAATTTTGAAAAATAAGTTGAGGCCTAAAATACCTGTTTCCAAGATTTCATAAAAAGTTACAGTAACTAAGGATAGACATAGAGATCAACAAAAAAAGATGGTTCATTAAAAACATTAACATACATGACCAACTGATTTTAAATAAAGGTGCTCAAATAACTCAATGGAGAAAGGATAGTCTTTCCAAGAAATGGTGTTGGAACAATTGGACATGAATATGCAAACATGAACTTCAATTCATATTTCCTAACAGGAAATTAGAGATACCAAGGGAACATTTCATGCACAGATGGGCTCGGTAAAGGACAGAAATGGTATGGACCTAACAGAAGCAGAAGATATTAAGAAGAGGTGGCAAGAATACACAGGAGAACTGTACAAAAACAATCTTCATGACCCAGGTAATCACAATGGTGTGATCACTCACCTAGAGCCAGACATCCTGGAATGTGTAGTCAAGTTGGCCTTAGAAAGCATCACTACGAACAAAGCTAGTGGAGATGATGGAATTCCAGTTGAGCTATTTCAAATCCTGGAAGATGATGCTGTGAAAGTGCTGCACTCAATATGCCAGCAAAACTCAGCAGTGGCCACAAGACTGGAAAAGGTCAGTTTTCATTCCAATCCCAAAGAAAGGCAAGGCCAAAGAATGCTCAGACTATCACATAGTTGCACTCATCTCACATGAAAGTAAAGTAATGCTCAAAATTCTCCAAGCCAGGCTTCAGCAATATGTGAACTGTGAACTTCCAGATGTTCAAGCTGGTTTTAGAAAAGGCAGAGGAACCAGAGATCAAATTGCCAACATTCGCTGCACCATGGAAAAAGCAAGAGAGTTCCAGAAAAAACATCTATTTCTGCTTTATTGACTATGTCAAAGCCTTTGACTGTGTGGACCACAATAAACTATGGAAAATTCTGAAAGAGATGGGAATACCAGACCACCTTATCTGCCTTCTCAGAAATAGCCTAGATAGGATATTAAAAAGCAGAGACATTACTTTGCCAAAAAGGTCTGTCTAGTCAAGGCTATGGTTTTTCCTGTGGTCATGTATGGATGTGAGGGTTGGACTGTGAAGAAAGCTGAGCGCCGAAGAATTGATGCTTTTGAACTGTGGTGCTGGAGAAGACTCTTGAGAGTCCCTTGGACTGCAAGGAGATCCAATCAGTTCATTCTAATGGAAATCAGTCCTGGGTGTTCATTGGAAGGACTGATGCTAAAGCTGAAACTCCAATACTTTGGCCACCTCATGCAAAGAGTTGACTCATTTGAAAAGACTCTGATGCTGGGACGGATTGGGGGCCGGAGGGATTGTGGACGACAGAGGATGAGATGGCTGGATGCCATCACTGACTCGATGCACATGAGTTTGGGTGAACTCTGGGAGTTGGTAATGGACAGGGAGGCGTGCTGCAATTCATGGGGTCGCAAAAAGTCTGACACGACTGAGAGACTGAACTGAACTGAACAAAAAATTTAACCCTAAATGTATCACAGACCCAATTGTGGGAGCTCTAACTATAAAATTTCTGGAAGACAATATAGAAGAAAACCGTTGTGACCTCTAGTTAGTCAAATATTTTTAAGTAATATAAACAAATCACTAGCCATAAAAGAATATAGATAACTTTGACTTCATCAAATTTAACAACTTTGTTCTTCGAAAACTCGTTAAGGAAAAAATAACAAACCATAAGCACGGAGAAATCATTTGCAAAATTCATGTGATAAATAGTCTGTATATAAAATATGTCAAAAACAACAAAATGCCTCTTATAACTCAGTAATCTAAAGTTCAGAGAACAGTCTAGTACCCATTATCCATATTTGAAAATTATCAATATATTGTTACTCTTATTTCATCTCTCTTTCCACGTTCTTCATGCAGTCTTAAGCACCATATCATTTCCCTAAAAATATTTCAGTACTTATTTCAAGTGATGAGGATTTCCTAGCATAACCACATATCATTGTCACCTCAGACAAAATCTATGGCAAGTCCTTAATATCATCCAATAGATAGTAAGTTTTGCTTTTTTTTTCATTTGGAGGAAATGATAGGGTGTTTCTAAGATAATGAAAATAATCTAGTAGAGAAAACAATGATGATGTAAGTCAGACAAAATATGTTGGAGCAACGTACTGGAGCAGTCAACAGAGACATGGGATCCAGTGAACAAGCAGAGGAATGAGCTTTAGATAAGAACATGGATAGTTCACCTATGGTAATAAATGAGAAGGCATGATATTTGTTGTGATTAGAGATGATGGATACCTTGACAAATAGTGTGGTAAGAGTGTATGAAATTTGTCTTCCATTTGCATCTATTTTTAGTGAATAAGATTTGAGCCATTGCAGAATGGACTGGATGGTGCTGGGGAATGACCAAGAGAAAATTATCAAATAGCATCCAAGAAACTAAGAAAGTGAATAACAATGAGCAACCACTATGGTTTTAAGAGCACACTTGAGAGCTGTAGACATATACTTAGGATGAAACTAATCAACTTAATTGGGTGTTTTCCTTTACCACATTCAGCTCCATAATGGTGGGGATATCCAAGAATATTACAGATTTACGTGGACCTCTAATCCCAATAGTCAGATAAAATGCATTTTGAATGATGCAACACCAAATCTGAGTCTAAAGAATAAGTAGAGATTATCAGAAAAATAAAAGCAGTAAAAGGAAGGGTCAAACTCAAAGTGTTAGTCACTTAGTAGTGCCTGACTCTGCGACCCCATGGATCGTAGCTTGCCAGGCTCCTCTGTCCATGGGGATTCTCCAGGCAAGAATACTGGGTTGTCATTCCCTTCTCCATGGGATCTTCCTGACTCAGGGATCAAATCCTGGTCTCCCGCATTGCAGGCAGATTCCTTATCACCTGAGCCACCAGGTGGCACTAAAAATACACACAAAGAGGCACTAAAAATACACAAAGGAACAGAGATGAGAAGTAAGTGAGTTAATAAAGTAGAGCAGTTTGTGCTGAAGATTAAAATGTAAAGAGTACTGCAAGCAATAAATGCTGGAGAGGGTGTGGAGAAAAGGGAACCCTCCTACACTGTTGGTGGGAATGCAAACTAGTACAGCCACTATGGAGAGCAGTGTGGAGATTCCTTAAAAAATTGCAAATAGAACTACCTTATGACCCAGCAATCCCACTGCTGGGCATACACACCGAGGAAACCAGAATTGAAAGAGACACATGTACCCCAATGTTCATCGCAGCACTGTTTATAATAGCCAGGACATGGAAACAACCTAGATGTCCATCAGCAGATGAATGGATAAGAAAGCTGTGGTACATATAAAAAGAATTCATTTGAATCAGTTCTGATGAGATGGATGAAACTGGAGCCGATTATACAGAGTGAAGTAAGCCAGAAAGAAAAACACCAATACAGTATACTAACACATATATATGGAATCTAGAAAGATGGCAATGACGACCCTGTATGCAAGACAGAAAAAAAGACACAGCTGTGTATAACGGCCTTTTGGACTCAGAGGGAGAGGGAGAGGGTGGGATGATTTTGGAGAATGGCATTCTATCATGTATACTATCATGTAAGAATTGAATCGCCAGTCCATGTCTGACGCAGGATACAGCATGCTTGGGGTCGGTGCATGGGGATGACCCACTGAGATGTTATGGGGAGGGAGGTGGGAGGGGGGTTCATGTTTGGGAACACATGTAAGAATTAAAGATTTTAAAATTAAAAAAAATTAAAAAAAATAACAAATAAATAAAATAAAATAAAAACGAAAATAAAATAAAATAAAATAAAATGTAAAGAGTGGAAGGGTAACACATCTGGCTATAGAGGGATATAGATCATGGAAAGCTTTAAACAGAGCTTAGATAATGAAAGGGTAAGGAATGGTCTTAAGCATGAAAGTAAACTAGTTTAATTGTAGAGTCTGAATAAAATATTAAAATAAAATACCACACATGTAAAGACTTGAGGAAGACACATGCAGAGTCAAGAAACCACAAATTGAGTAATTTGCAGCAGTTCAGACAAGGGGGTCTGAATCAGAGCATGGAAAGAGGTAAGAAATGAGAGGGAACCAATTAAACGAATACTTCAGAGTCTAATTAGCAGGATTTAACATTACAATATGTTGGTTATGGGCAATAAATATTAGGACTTTTAAATTTTATGTTAAAACATAAAAAATAGGCTTTCCTTATATTTAAAACATGGCTAATACACAGAAATAATATCTAACTGAACTCATTTTGGAGTGCTTGATTAGTATATTTTACTAAGTAAGAAGACCGAGAGTTTGAACACATTAATTCACTAGATACAAGTAGGAAGCAGGAAGGGAAAGGACTATGGAGGACTATGGTTTCTACTTAAGTGATGAGATGCCTTTGCGCTGTTGTTGTTACCAAATGTGACTGAAAACAACAGATCAGAAGCCAGTTTTAGGGAGAATAGATTTCCTGGAGAAGGAAATGGCAACCCACTCCAGTATTCTTGACTGGAGAATCCCTGACAGACTACAGTCTATGGGGTCACAAAGAGTCAGACATGACTGAGCGACACACACACACACACACAAAATAGATTTAATTTTGGACACCTTAGTAGAGCTTTCCTGATAGTTGAATTAATAGTCTTAAAGTTCAGAAACAATATGTAGATTTGGAAACTATCAGGTAAGTGGAAGAACCCTGGGTGGGGTTAATAACAATATCCGATTGCAGAGGTGGTAGTATCGTTGGTGATGAGTGATGCATGAAAGAAAAGATGCTCAAGGCGGAAACAAAAAAGAAAGAGAGACCCGTGAAGAGAACTAGAAGAGACAGATACACAAATGGAAAGTGTGGAACACTTTACGGAGGAGTATCTGATCACTATACTCAATGCAGGAAACGGCCAATGAAAATAAGTATCAATGGGTTTTTTGCAACTGGTATATGTACATCCTTTATGAGAGCAGCAATGAAGGAACAGTAATTGGTAGCGGAAAGAAAACTAGTTGGCTGAGAAGTGACTGGGAGTAACAAAAGGGAGAGAGTAAATATAGACCTTTTCAGGGCATTTTGGATGAGCAGGGGAAGAGAAAGATCAATTCTACTCATGCCTTCTTCATAGTCTTGCCCATTAAATGTCCATGCCCATAAATCCTACTCATCTTTAGCTGGATTACTGCAATAATACTATCTCCTAGTAATGAAAAAAAAAAAAAATGAAGAACATAGAGAAATAGTATCAAGGATAGCAATAATAAATACAACAAAAATATTCAACATTTAATTCTCATTAGGGCAACTCATTTAGGTAGGCCAATTCTTCCACTTTTGTAGATGAGCAAACTGAACAAAGTGAAGTTATTTGTCGAAAGTCACACAGACAGTATTATAGAAATGATTGCTGAATACCCTGAGATCAAACCAAGTGTAACACAGAGTCAGCTTGGTTCACCTTACTTCCCAGAATCTAAAGACTGGGATTCTACCAGAGCCATCTCTGGCTGAAATCTTCTATTGAGTTTACTGAATTTTTAGTCTTGATTCTGTGTCATGAAGTTGTTCTTTTCTGTCCACTGTGTGTGCTGTGCTAAGTCACTTCAGTAGTGTCTGACTCTGTGGCCTGATGGACTGCAGCCCGCCAGGCTCCTCTGTCCACGGGACTCTCCAGGCACGAATCTTGGAGAGGGTTTCTGGGCCCTTCTCCAGAGGACCTTCCCAGGGATGGAACCTGTGTCTCTTACATCTGCCTGCATTGGCAGGTGGGTTCTTTACCACTCAGTGCCACCTGGGAAGCCCTTCTGTCCTCGAGGTACTAGCTAAAAATGAGGAATTCAATCCCTCCTCTCTAGCTTTCACAAAAAAGGAATTCCATTTCATGCGTTGAAAGTCCATACTTTAGAGAAGATTCAGCTAAGTGGAGAGCAAGAAGGTCAGCAAAGAGAACAACTTCATATTCAGCATCATTTTTTATTATGCTCCTTTGGAAAATTCTTCCATGTTGCTTGATTTCATCTCTCTCCTGCTCCTCTCATTGGTACTATCAAGACTCAAAATGCTGGCATATATATTTTTTACACAGAATAACTTTGCTCTAGCATTAAAACAAACTCCTTCAGTCCTATTTCCCTGGTATCTTTCCTTCCAATCTCAGTTTATCAAAATCATTTATCTGTATTTATTTTCCTAGGCAAATAAAGTTCCTTTCCTAAAAGGAACTCTATTTCCAGTGAATAAAAACATATCTTTTCCCCATTCAGCCATATATATAAAAGGTTTTGGGTATGCATGTTTTGATCTAGGGTCACAATTGATTAAGCCAGTTGTTTTTGCTGACTATAGCCATATTTAAAAATTAACAACTACAAATGTAACTTCAAAATAGCTAAAGCAAAGTTGAAAACATGCCAAAACTCATGGTTGACAACTTAATTATTTTCTAATTTAATACATGTTTGATGTTATTTCCAATGAATGATTTAGTACAAAAATGAATTTTGTAAGAATCCACCAGTTCATAATTTGAATAGAAATATACTTAATATAAGCTGCACTGTAAGAAAGCAAAAATTAAAACAATAGCATGTTTAAATTGTGAATCGCTATTTTGTATACCTGAAACTTTTATAATATAGTACATCAACTATACCCCAATAAAAATAATAAAAAATAATAAACTTTGGAGGAAAAAAAATTTACTAAAAGAGAAAGTACTTGTTAAGCAAATAACAGTATTCTCTCAGTTGATTATTCCATTTCTCATCATATCACATAAAGAATATAAGTGGAATAATTATAATATACCTTCAAGGCAGAGTTAAATTACAATCTACATGAAGGCAGGCATTGTACTGACAAAGTTTCAAGGAAGTTATAGAACATTCCCTAGTCACACAACTATAGATGACTGAATTTTCTAATTAGCTTTGTTGTTCTAAATACCACACCTAACTTGGACATTACTGACAGTATGAGAATTAGAATATTCTACTAAAAATCTCATTTACCTACCCACTTAACAAATTGCCTTCTTAAAGCTTCTAAGAGTCAGCTTAGCTGCATTTTAGTAGCATTTTCCAGGGTCCTTGACAGTGCTAAATCTTATATAAAGAGAGAGTACTTCTGTATCAGTAAACTACTTTTTAAACTTAATATTCTATTCTTTCTTGATTCAGTTATCCCCAGAATCCAAGTGGACACACATTCTCTAGACTCCTGTTGGTACATATTGGCTAAGTCCTTCCTCTTACAGAGTAAGTTCTCTGTCATCCTGCTTGGGTTTTCTTGATACCTGATAAGCAGAGAAGTGGAGGAGAATGCTATCTTCAAGAAGAGGTGGAGTGCTAGGTTTCAAAAAGGAAGAGGGGTCACATCCAAAGCTTCAGAGTGTTCAGGGAACGTGAGGATTCAAAGTTTCCAATTGAGTGGACCCAGATATCCCCATTACAAATAATAAGATTCCACATCTTTCCAAAACAGACTTGACCTTGGTATGGAAGACTTGCAGGGTTGAAAAGAAAGCAGTCTCTGAAGATCTATTTCCCTTATAGTCAAATTCTAGGCCTGATTCTCAGCGTATTCTGTGCTCCATCTGCAGAAAATGTATCTACTCCTGTAGAGTTTACCATTTACCTTCACTCAACAGTGAGTGATAAACCTGAGCATCATTATTACCCTTCACATATATACCCCTCACTTTTTGAAATATTGAAATTCCCTTTTCTGATTCAACTTTCTACTCCTACAGTTGGACCTACTGATCTGCTCTAAACTCAACATAATTTAATGCTGAGACTACTATCCTTCCTGATTTCATTTCCTTCCCTATCCAGTCTAAATTCCACTTCTTCTCTTACAAACATTCACAAATCCCAGGTCTTTCCCAACTTGAAGCACACCAACATTTCTAATCAGTCCTTGAGAACCACCATAGTTTTTTGTTTTGTTTTCCTTCAGACTATTGCACATGTTGGAGAAAATTCACATAACAGCAGAGATCAGCTACAATAAAATTGATTTTCATCTTCCATAATCCTCAGGGTTTTCTATCTACCATTGTACTCATCAATTTCTCATTGTCAATAGAATAAAGTTGCTTCAAGCAAAATCTAACATGATTAAGCCCTCATTCTCAATATATAATTAAACTCCCTTCTTTGTTTAAAAAAAAAGGCAAAAATATGAGTCCATGTGATATTTTCTCCTTCAGTTTCAGCTTGCCTCCTAGGTGTAATCTATAACATCAGTCCCATCTTCCTAAGTGAGGAAAAATGTTTCTGTTCTGCACACCACCACCTCCATCTATGATTTTTATTTATTCCTAACAATAACATTGATAGCTATTACCTATTGAATGTTAATGAAGTGCCAGGCATTAGAATAAACACTTCAACTGTAAAATTTAATCTTCACCATAATCCTATATTGGGTTTCCCTGATAGCTCAGTTGGTCAAGAATCCACCTGCAATGCAGGAAACCTGGGTTCAATTCCTGGGTCAGGAAGATCCACTGGAGAAGGGATAGGCTACCACTCCAGTATTGTTGGGTTTTCCTTGTGGCTCAGCTGGTAAAGAATCCGCCCACAATGCAGGAGACCTGAGTTCAACCCCTGGGTTGGGAAGATCCCCTGGTAGAAGGGAAAGGCTACCCACTCCAGTATTCTATCAGACTCCCTAACAAAATAATATAGTTTACCTCTAGTTTCTCCTTTCCAATCCATTCATTTATCCTCTACAGTCTGCCTTATTCTCTTATCACTCTAATAAAATTGTCATCAATCATTTCCTTGAAAACCAGTAGCCTCCTGTCAATCCAATCCTGTTCAACCTCTCTGTGGTATTTGATTCATCCCTCATTCATCTCATTCTACAGTCTTTTCTTAACTCATGATATCATTCTCTTTGGCTTTCTTCTTACTTCCTAAGTCCTCTAATTCTCAGTATTATTTATTGCTTTTTTTTTTTTGCTAAAATATTGGCCTCCTTGCCCTTCTTTCCCATTATCCCTCCCCTACATGCACCCCAATACAAACAATTTAAAGAGCTGAGCACTATCCTGAAGAAGCTCATTAACCAGTTCACTGAGCCATACTATACATAATACTCCAAATACATTTACAGAACTTGTAGTGACCAGATATAAATTACTGTACAAAGCATTATGGTACATTAAGTGTTTGAAGAAGCACAGGATAGAAGATTCAATTGTTAAGGTAATTCATTAAGGTAGATTTCTCAGAGGAGCTATATGTTGAAGCTGAGGAAAATGACTTCTCTCTCTCATCTACTTAACTTGGAAAAGATGGTCATTCATTTTCCCACATCTTCAAAGAGAGCCAAAGAAAACAATTCAGCAAGCTGCTTTAGTAATCAATCCTGTGTGCTTAATGATCCTTCAGCTATTTAAATTCAGTCATCCATGAATTCATGAAAAAAATGTCTGGTTAAATTCAAATTCATAGACTTTACCATCACTTTGTACATGATCCACATCACAACTAATTAAGTAAAACTGTCTCTGCTTTTATCAAATGCTGGAATGGATAAATTTGAAGATACTGAATGTTCTTTTCATAACTGACTTATTAATATGCTCAAAGTCACTCTATGGATTCCATTTCCCCCCTTCTCCAGACCCCACAGCCACTGCGTCACTACCATCCAGCGTTGGTGTCACACAGGGTTAGTTCAATTCCTTCCATGACCTTTTATTAGCAATGCAACCTTCTGCTTAATACTTGAGTCTTTGTTTGTTCATATATATGGTAGAGACTGTGATATATGCATAAAATAATCAGAGGAGACTGTTGTAAGAATCAGTGAAATAATTTGTGTGAAAGATCTTGACCTAAAGAGAGTATTCCAAGAAAAGGCCCCCTTCTGCTTCTTCCATTTTCATCACAAACCAGAACTATCTTTTTTTGCCTGTTTTTTGCTTCATTTATAGCGAATAAGGCATTAGTTTTGAAAATTTTTCATAATTAAGTTGTTTTCCATTTGTTGGTATTATGAATGTGTGGCGATATACTCTGCACCTCTAACATACTGTGTTTGACATTCCCAAGAAGACTTAAATACATATATCTTCTGTTGAAGTCACTCTGTGCTATCACTGTAAGAGTTATGATAGAAATAATTATAAAGATATTGCCCATCTATCACCTTGATGGCTCTGCACACTTTCCTGTTGCTTATTCCCTCCTTTCCATTTTGTTTAAAGAAATATTATATGGTTCTTTTTAATATAGAGAAGATAGTGAAAATTAGAAATCTAAGTAGGAAAATATGCAAGGGGAATTATGTGAATAAGAATTCAAAGGACATTAAAATTTGAAAAAAACAAATGTTGGCGTCTATAGATGGTAAAGCATCTGCCTGCAACCCGGGAGACCCAGATTCAATCCCTGGGTCGGGAAGATGCCCGGAGAAGGAAATGGCAACCAACTCCAGTATTCTTGCCTGGGAAGTTCCATGGATGGAGGAGCCTGGTAGCCTACAGTCCATGGGATCACAAAGAGTCAGACACGACTGAGCAACTTCACATAGTAAAGTTAAAGTCTCTAACATGCAGTAAGAATAAGATGTTATGGAGAAGGCTTAAAATCTTGGTAGCCACTGAGACTTTAAGGTAGACCAAGGTTAATTTAATGATAATGTATAGCGCTTCTTGCGGTGGGGGGGGGGAGACAATGTACTTTTTTCCTTGTCCACTAAAAATGACTATATAGGATACACTGAAGAAATGAAGATGTCTATTTTTCTAGAATAGAAAGAAATGGATTTGAAGAAGATCAATAATGTTTAAAGAGCAGAAGAAATATGTAAAATTATAAAATCAAGTCCATTTGGGATTCATCCCAAAGGTGAAGAAGTAGCAAATATTAGGAAAAATCTTTATTAGCTATATTTCATATCTCCCTATAAATTGGTGAGGGAGCTATAATAAATAGGTATAGCTCTATATAGAAAAACATCTTTAAAAACAATAATGAAAGTCTTATTTTATTTTCAGAGAGCAGCAGTGTTAAAGAATGTGCTAGAATCTTTTTCTGACCCGTTTTGTGTCATGGTTTTCATTTACTGCCTCTAAATGGTATGTCTCCTTCAGCAATTTCTAAATTTTTAAAGTTAAGATTGCTTTGCATTTAAGATGCTTTGGCAAGGGCTCTAATGAGAATTTTAAATCTGAGCAAAATCTCTTGAAGTTCTAAATGAGACCATCAAAGAGAACATTCACCAGATGGAACCAGTGATTGATCTAAAGCCTGGAGTCTTACTTTTAATCTCTTGTTTCCCAGCAAAGAGAAATTTTACAGAATCTTCTCTCTTCTTAAAGACTTAAACTAAAATACATAGTTAAAATAGAGGCAGTATACTTTAGGGATATTTACAGAATGGAAAGTAAAAAAATCTTGCACCACATCCCAATCAAGAGATAGGATATTCTCAAGAGAATGTGGTTGCTTCCAGTTGGGGTCCCTGATCTGTCCCTACTCCTGGGTTCATTTGTCATCGCTGGATAGAGGGCAGTCTCCAGAGTTCCCATGCTCTGAGGTGATGGCCTGTGTCTGAACTTAAAATTGCTCACCAAGATCTAGAATTACCTTGATTCCTTGTGACAGCCCTAGATGGCATTTCTTACTCCTTCCCACCTAGGCTTTATCCTCACTCTCTCCTTTCCCCATGTACTAGCTGAGTAGAGAGGATGTTGAGAATGTAAAAAATGCACAAAATAGTTCAATGAGGAGGAAACTGAAATACAGACAGTAGCTGTCTGAGATAATTTCACATGTAAAACTGGTTTAAAGGTTTTTAGCAGTCCTAGTGAGAACAATGATACCTCCATCATTAATATCTGTGATGGTTAATTTTATGTTATATTTGCTATGCCATAGTACTCAGATATTTGGTCAAACACATATCAGCACGTTTCTGTGAAGGCATATTTTTAGATGAGATTAACATTTAAATCAGTAGAATGAGCAAAGTAAATTACCATCCATAATGTGGGAAGTCAAATCAGTTGAAGGCCTTCAGAAAAAGAACAGCCTACCCTGAAGAAAAGGGAATTCTGCTATCAGACTGCCTTTCAGTTCAGTTTGCATCAACTTTTCCCTGGGTCTCTAGCCTGCTGGCCAACCTTACAAATTTTGAACTTGCCAGCACCTACAATCACAGAAACCAGTTCCTTAAAACTCTCTTTCTGCCTTCCTCATCCCTATGTGCGTGTTAATTAGCCAATGTCAATCAAATGACATCTTTCATTTTGGAATTAATATACTTGTCACAGAAATATGTTTAGACATTCTTCATGAGTCTTGCTACTGCTTTTTGTACCACAAGAGTATCTCATCTTTTCAATTACAATTATAAAAAGATAAGTTAAAATTTTAAAAAGCCTGCCCCTAACAGGTTCAAATGGGAAAATACATACCTACACACAAACTTGAGAGTAATCACTCTATTTGAAAGTTGGTTAAGTTATTGGACATCTGTTCATTTTGATCACTGTTAGGCATAAGGGATATAAAAACATAAAGGAAACACAGTTCCTGCCTATGGAAAGTCATGTTTTCCAAAAATAGCAGTAATAGCACCTTCTAACTTTCATTCTCTTTTTACTGTGATTTTGATATTTCTCCCATTGGGAGGCAGAGTCTATGTCTCCTTCACATGAACCTGCGTCAGCTTTTGCTTCAACAAATACAGTATGTCAGAAGGGATAGAAGTTTCAAGGTAGGGCCATAACAATGCCATCATGTTCTTCTGCCTTGCTCTCTTGAGACCTGTGCTCTGGGGAAAGCCAGATGCCATGTAAGTTGTCCAACAACCCTCAGAGTTCTATGCTGAGGCCAAAATGGTTCTCATAGAGAGACCACAGAGAAACATCCTAAGAAAATATGGGGAGAGAGAGAAACTCAAACAGTTCCCAACTGCTGCAGCACCCCCCGCCCACCGTGTTTCAGCTCCATCCACTGACTGACTAGTCTCCATGAGAGACTGTTATGAACTGAATTGTGTAACCCTTGCCCAACCTTCATACATTGATGCCCTAAACCTCAAAGTGACTTTTAGGGAGAAAGGGCCTTTAAGAAGGTAATTAAGGCTAAATGGAGTCACAGGGGTAGAGCTATAATCCAACAGAACTAGTGTCCTTAGGAGAGGAGGAAAAGGCAGCAGAGAGCCCTCTCTCCACGTGTATACAGGCCATGTGGGGACACAGTGAGAAGCCAGTCATATGTAAGCCAGGAAAGGAGGCCTGACAAGAAACCAACTCTGCAAGCACCCTGATCTCAAACTTCTTGTTATAGCAGCCTGAGCAGAGTCCGTCAGAAACTCTGGGCCAGAACCCTACAGTCAAGCCCTCCCCAAATTCCTGACCCACAAAAACCATGCAAGGCAATAAAATGACGATCCTTATTTTAAGTCACTAAGCTTTGGTATGATTTGTTATCCAGTTACAGATAATTGGGATGCTGTCCTTGAGGCACTCAGGGAGATAAAACATAACTAATTATACATCAAAATGCAATACCAGTTATATACGAAATTCTAAGAGCTAGGAAGTAAGCAAATGGAGAGCAGAAGGTATTTTTGAGCTGGAAGTTTTTAAATAGTGCATCATTAATCAGAGGTGCACTTAGGATGATAAAAGCTTAAACAAGTTTGAACTAGAAGATGATAGGTTTCACTGAAGGAGATATCACTCAGATATACTATGAACTGAATTATGTCCTCCAAATGTCATATGTTGAAGCTTTAACCCCCATGATATGTATTACAGATAGGGATTGTTAAGGAGGTGATTAAGGTCAAGTGAGACTGCTAAGTTGCTTCAGTCGTGTCTCACTCTGTGCGACCCCATAGATGGCAGCCCACTAGGCTGCCCCCAGTCCCTGGGACTCTCTAGGCAAGAATACTGGAGTGGGTTGCCATTTTCTTCTCCAATGCATGAAAATGAAAAGTGAAAGTGAAGTCACTCAGTAAAGACTCTTAGCGACTCCATGGACTGCAGCCTACCAGGCTCCTCTGTCCATGGGATTTTCCAGGCAAGAGTACTGGAGTGGGTTGCCATTGCCTTCTCCTCAAGTAGAACTAGTACCCTTACAAGAAGAGGAAGCCACCTAAGTTCTCCAAGCCAAGAAAAGGGAGTTCATGAGAACCTGATCATTCTGGCACCCTGATCTCAGGTTTCCAGCTTCCAGAACTATGAGAAAACAAATTTCTTTTGTTTAAGCCAACCAGTCTATGGAATTTTGTTATGGCAACTTAGCTTACTAATACAGGTACTTCATATGTTTTTCAGGACTTAATTCGATTAGGCATCAAGCCCTTTGTATATGTGGAGAAAAATAAAAGCATGTGTATCATTTATCTGATCCACACATTAGTCTATGAACAACTTCAAAGTAGGAGTTGTGTTCCCTGAAGTATCTCCAGCACCCAGATCATGATGATGGCCTGTATCTGAGCCACACCAATTGCTAAAGGAAAGGAGAAAAGGGGGAGAAAAGAGGATTTAGAAAGCTGAAGGATTTTTTAATAGAAAGCCATAAAACTGCAGTACAAAGAGTTACTTGTCAAACATGACACAAA
Organism: Capricornis sumatraensis; assembly: GCF_032405125.1. Lineage (NCBI taxonomy): Eukaryota > Metazoa > Chordata > Mammalia > Artiodactyla > Bovidae > Capricornis > Capricornis sumatraensis. Next base: position 17,807,581 of record NC_091081.1, on the reverse strand, counting down.
TCGCTAAAATATTGGCTTCTGTAGCCTGGTACATCTGAAGTAGTTTTCAACTGTGTTTTACTTGGATCCTTTATGATGTCCAAGAAGAGATTAGCACACACAGTACCTGAAATTGTCCTTTCCACATGAGCTGCAATAGGAAAGACAAATGTGGCTGTTCCTCCAGCAAAGCCAAATTTGGCAATCTATGTATACTTCCCTTCAATCTAAATAATTACACCTTTTAATCACATTGACAATAATATGGTAGTATCACTCAAAAAGAACTTAACAGACCACGGAATTATAATAACAACTCCTGTCAAATGTGAAGCAAGGACATGGTAGATTGGAAGCGCGAGGGGGTATATCACTTAACTTATAAGTAGTAACTTACAACTATGATTTTTATTCGAAAGACTTCTAACTCACTAGAAAAATGTTAACATTTTCACATACTCTAAAGGAGGGAAACAAGTTCCTCACTCAGAATTTTCTGAGAACCCAAGTAACTGTTATAGTGTCAATACCCTATGTTATACACATGTCATGAACTGCCAGGATGTATACTGTGCAGGATGCTGGACCCTGAGTGGCAATGACCACCAGTAAAGCTCCATGGTTGTAGGAATGACCACAGCACAGCTCTCAGCTGGGACCCTAGGTTTCAGTTTGAAGCTGTTTGCTCTGCTACAGTGAGGTGCTGCTGCTGCTAAGTCACTTCAGTCGTGTCCAACTCTGTGTGACCCCAGAGATGGCAGCCCACCAGGCTCCCCCGTCCCTGGGATTCTCCAGGCAAGAACACTGGAGTGGGTTGCCATTTCCTTCTCCAATGCATGAAAGTGAAAAGTGAAAGTGAAGTCACTCAGTTGTGTCCAACTCCTAGCAATCCCATGGACTGCAGCCTACCAGGCTCCTCTGTCCATGGGGTTTGCCAGGCAAGAGTACTGGAGTCCCTTCATTCTTCTAACACTGAGGTAAAGTTGACCATACACATAAAAACTAGATGACAGGTAGATGGAGAGAATGAATGGGAAAACAAAATGGAAGCAATGTTTTGTTCTGCTTTGAAGCAGGATTTAGGATATGACATTGGTGAGATTCCTAAAAACTATATACATTTCTTCCTCATTCCTTTCCAGATTCTGAATAAAGTCCTACATTTGAGAGACAAAATCTTAGACTCAAAGGCAATCTTTCGGACTGACTTCCATGATATCAACCTGTGATTTTCTAAACACAGAAAACTCTTAACTTAGCCTTTCATTACAAAAAGCAATAGATGGTAGATTATAAAACTAACGCCCCAACTGATATAGATCCAAACACACACACACACACACACACACACACACACACACACACACCATAAACCCCACATTTATATACAATATAGTGTTTTGATTCAATAATTACACCAACTTCACCACACTACTGAATGTAGCTTTAAGTAGCTCAAAACTGAATTCTAAAATGTAGTATATTCCTGGAGAGTAATAACTCCCAGAGCAAAACAAGAGTTCATACCCAAAGCAACAAGCTCCTTAGGAACTGCTAAGTCTGGCCTTGGACCATATCTTCTATCAGATTCAGTCAAGATGAATTCATCTCATAAGGTCCATACAGCTCATCAAGAAATGGCTAGAAAAAGGTGACCTGTTTTCATCTTCCCATCATCAGAAAGCTCTGTAACATAATAAGCTTTGTATTCTTTACTCAAGTGTTCTGACTTGGTCAAAGACTAATACACAATTTTGATGAAGCGTAAAAATTAATTTGGAATGGAATAATTGATGCAATTCTTTTTATTCTAAGAAAAATTAAAAGAAAAATATTACTACTTTTCCTTTATTAAGCAGGTGCGTGCTAATTCGCTTCAGTCCTATCCATCTCTTGCATTGGCAGGTGGGTTCTATACCACTAGCATCACCTGGGAAGCCCCTTATTAAGCAGGCACTTGGAGCTAATGAATCTTCCCAGGTGGTGGTAGTGATAAAGAATTCACCTCATGGTGCAGGAGACACAAGAGTGGGGAACCCTGGTTTGACCCCTGGGTGGGGAAGATCACCTGGAGAAAGAAATTGCAACCCACTCCAGTATTTCTGCCTGGGAAATTTCATGGACAGAGAAGCCTGATGGGCTACAGTCCATGAGGTTGAGAGTCCAATACAACTAAGCACATTTTGCTAATGAGCATGCTTAACTACTAGGGCCCAAGAAAAAGAACAGATACGCCTAACGTGTAAACACAAAAAGTTACACACTACCCCTTAGAACTAAATACAAGAAACAGCATCAAGACTCAACAAAACTGTTTTTAAAAGAGTGTAGGGCTTCCCTGCTGGCTCAGTGGTAAAGAATCCACCTGACAATGCAGGAGATTCAGGTTTGATCCCTGATCTGAGAAGATCCCACACGCCTCATTTTAAGTAAGCCTATGCACCACGACATTGAGTCTGTGCTCTGGAGCCCATGCACCATAACCACTGAAGCCTTCAAGCCCTGGAGCCTGTGCTCTACAACAAGAAACCACCACAACCAGACACCTGCGCTCCACAGCTAGAAAGTAGCCCTGCTCACCACTACAGAAAAGCCCAGGCATCAACAAAGACCCAGCATAGTCATAAATAAATAAACTTTTAAAAGCTCAAAAAATGAAATACTAGAAAAAAAAAAAAAAAGCGTAACTTACTTTTACCATCAGGCTAACAGGACTGTGTCTGGTGCTTCTTGGTCTGCACTTGGCCACCCACAGTGAGTCTTCTAAATAAACCAATGCAGAACAAGCAAATACATTGCCTCCTATCTGCATAAAACTCTTCAGGATACATTTCCCTTGGTCAGAAGGTGGAAATTCTTGGCAGAAGTGATTCTCTCTGCTTCTTCACAAGGAGAACACTTGGTTGGATGCAACTCCGTGGAGTGTAACTGTGTGTGCACCTCTCAAGTTCTGTTGCAGGAAGGGGGAAGCTTTCCAGGGCCTGAGAGTAGGCTCTTGTCTAACACTCAGCAATGAATGGCCCAGGGAGACACAAGTGCTAATAAAGCAAGAGATCATTATGGGGAAGGAGTACTCAGGCAGAGAGCAGCAAAGCAAGGCAACCCAGGAGAACTGCTCTGCAACGCGGCTCACAGTCCCAGCTTTAATGGCGATGGGAGTAGTTTCCGGGTTGTTTCTGGCCAATTGGGGGCCTTTCCTGGTGGCTCGTGCAGTGCTCAATCAAGATGGATTCCAGCAAACTCTCTCCAGATGGTGGTGACTTGCGAGTTCTGTGTTCCCCACTCAGACCTCCAGTCATAAAATACCTCAGGCAAATGGTTACTATTATGCCTGGCCAGGGTGGGCAGTTTCAGTCAGTGTGTTTCCCCTGACAACCAGGAGAGTTCAGGAAAGGTGAAAAGGAGAAGCCACATGTCCTACCACCTCCCAGAATTCTTCTCTTTGAAATCAATCTTGGTTGAGCGACGCACGAGCCAGCAGGAAGGACCCTGAGTCAGAATGATTGGCCAGAGACAACCCAGAAACTAATTTCCATGACCGTAAAACCCGGGACTTCGAACCCCATGGCTGAGAAGTCTTCCTAAATTCCCTTAATCTGCTTGTCTCTGTCTGAGCACCCCTTCCCAATAAAATCTCTTGCTTTGTCAGAACATGTGTCTCCTTGGACAATTCATTTCCAAGTGTTAGATACAGAGCCCACTCTTGGGCCTTGGAAATAGTCCCGCTTCCTGCAACAGTTCCACCAGGGCTGCAGTCACTGCATTTGTCCCAAGAGCACCAGCCTGTAGCTTTTCAATTGTCTTTCGACAAGTCCACTTGCATACCCATTTATACGCCTTAGCTTTGTATTCAGAATGATAACCTGCACCTGCATGCAACAAGACAAAACCCCCTGGCTTCTCTTTATGGGACTCCTTTGCTTCCAACTCTTCAGTTATTTTAACAGCCGAAACCTGAGAATATCTGGAAGGCTGCCCTTCTCCAGAACCCATCCCCTTCTCCATGGTCAATCTCCAAGATTACCATCTTCTACTGGGAAAAGAGTATATTCTCATCCAAAAGTAACTGCAGGAAAGGAACTACCCTGCGTCAGCCCCAATACCATCTGGTGGAATCTCTGAAATAACTGAGAGAAAGTAACCTTCCAGAGAGGAAAAAGTGGAACAGATCACTTAATGGAATGGGACCTGCCAAAATGGAGAAAACCTCTATGAATCACTGGGTTTATGAGTGTTGGCAGTATGCAAAAGGCTGATTTGATTTTTTGCCTGTACTTTAGGCCACACATTCTTAAAACTTTATTCCTACTTATTATTCCCTAATAATTATTCAGTGCTGGTAGAATAATTTGTTGTGACCAAACTAGGGTACATAGCCTCCTGCTAGTCTATATCTTGCTTTCCAATCTCCAACAGCTCTTTCTCTGCTAACTCCAGTGTTACTCCATAGGCCTCCTCACACTCACTGGTCAAATCCTAACTGCTAATATGCATCTAGATTGAAACACTTTTAAATACAAAGAGTGTAAATAAATGCAAGTCATTTTAAAAGAATTTAAAACGTTTTTAAAGCTGAATGCCTGTGAAATAATCACCAGAAGGAAAAGACCATTAATTGCGTATTTAAGAATTCAAAAGGGAGTGTAAGCAGGAAGTGAAAGATATGCAGAAAAGGAAATTCAAGTCCAAGATCTCTTAGTACAGCATTTCTCTTTGTCTTTGTGATTGTAAGCACTCATTTATACTAAGTGGAATCTTTAGTGATCTTATTCTAGACTCAATTTTCACCTGGCCTTTTTACTGTAATCAAACATGAATGTAGGAAGATAGATTAGGCCAACGCTTAATGCCTGTGGGTTCTGCTCTTTGATTCCATAACTCTAGGGCAGACTTGGATTTACCTGTTTGATAGTGTATGGGGGAAATTTTTTGAATTGTAACTTCAATTTCTGTTAGACTGAATATTAATTTATAATGGTTTGCTGCCTAATCTTAGGTGTAAATTGACCAGTTATAGTCCACAGTTTCCCTCAAGGGAGCTACTTTTTATTGAGATGGGACTAGATGTCCAAATTTACTTTCTATTTAGATGCATATATTCTACTGGATCTCTTATTGGGTAGGTCTCTGCAGCAGTGGAACCTATTGGGATGTGGATTACGTATGAAGGATACATATTTCTGAAAATGACCCAACAGTAAATGCGTGATGAGTTGAGTACTGCACTGCAAAATAAGCTAGCATATTATCATTTATTTTATTATGCCTTTATTATACATTTATTTTTATTTTATTATGTGGCTTAACTATAAGCCACACAACAACTCTGTAGTACAGACAAACCCTGAGAGAAAATAGGATTGAATCATGGATGACAAGCATTACTTTCCAGCTAGAAGGCAAAACCTCTGTGTTTCAGTAAAAATAGGTGACATCTATCTTATATACAAAAACTTGTAGAACCATTCTGATTATAGCCCATCTTCAAAAACAACTTCAGATACAACTGGACCACCTTGGCCATAAATATTGACTGGTCTGAATTAAAGATGTGCAATTGGTTCAAGAGGAAAAAAACTTTTCTTGCACAATTTTAATAGATATATGTGATAGATATAACTATAATTTTTTAAGTTTCCACAGACTACACACTGAAATCAATATATTACTTAGCAAGTGAAATGTTGCATCCTATATTCATATTTAAGATTTTCTTGATGCTGGGAGGGATTGGGGGCAGGAGGAGAAGGGGACGACAGAGGATGAGATGGCTGGATGGCATCACTGACTCGATGGACGTGAATCTGAGTGAACTCCGGGAGTTGGTGATGGACAGGGAGGCCTGGAGTGCTGTGATTCATGGGGTCACAAAGAGTCGGACACGACTGAGCGACTGAACTGAACTGAACTGAATGTTAACAGAGTACAAAATAATCCATAGTATAATATCATAGATGGAATTACGATCATTTCAAAGTTTGTCTCTGACAGAAATATTTTAACATGCCACTTAGCACTGCTCCGGGTTTATAATTATTTTTGTCCTTGAGAATTTTGCAAATAAGTTGGCATGAATTTTTATTTACATCCTTAATGTAAGTAGATTTTAGCTTCTGGAAAACAAAAGTGTTTCTGGGCTCTGATGACTTCTCATGGATTTGATCTCTGTAGCACTGATATATGCTAATTTGACAGTGACTCCTTTGCAAGTTTGTAGCCCCAGACTTCCTGTTTACCCTGCTTCAACTAGAATTCTTACTGCACTTGGTTCCTGGGCATGCAGCTCACTCATTCCACGTCCTCACTCCTTATCCCCTGTTCCTTGACAATCTCTGAATAATGAGTGAGTCTTTACTGGGTGATTGCTTTGTGAAGAGAAATGAATAATTTACCTGATAATCATAGTCATCTATCAGACTATGCATTTTTTTCCTAATAAGTGATTTTGCTATGTTTGCTTAAAACTTAACGCTGAATTTTTCATGAATTGGATGAGTGCTTTCCAGCATCTGTTTATATGTCAACCAACATTTTTTATGAGATGAAACCTTGGGAGATGAGAACAAAAAAACTGCATGTTTAAAAAGATATAGTACCTTTCAGAATGGGGGCTCTCTGTACCTGAATTATAAGGTCTCCAGAGGATTCAGAGTTGTTTTCAGATCTTTTGTTCATGCTGTTCAGTATATTGTGCATCATTTTTACACTTCTCGAAAGATCAGCTTGTACTTAATGCTTTGGAAAGGGGGAATCATGGGAGCTAAGTACTTATATTCAAGTATTCTTGCTGAGTAACATCTGAAGGTCTGAACACTAAAATCTTCTATTTAAAAACCTAGCTTAAAGCTTAACAAAGAAGCTAATGTATCAGTTTGAGAGTATTGAAGGCATAAACATATTTTATTTGCTGTGATTACTCCTTAAGAAATGAAAAATTAAATAGAATACACAGTAAAGAAACTTTAATTATATTATAAAATAAGATACAATTTATACATCTCTAAGGAAGACTATTGTAAAAAAAATCTGCATAATAATTTGCAAGTTCAAAAGTACTTTTAAAGTGTTTATCAGGTTTAATATATTTTTAAAAATTAGAAATTCAGAATTTTACCTTATTAAAAACATATTCAACTTAAATATCATTAATTTTAGAAGATGAGTAGGAACGAAATGCATTTAATTCTTTAGTTAATATGTACATGAGAACTATATTTGGTCAATGTGTTTTTGTTGTATAATAATTATTTTAGCTTCTTTCATTTAAAGAAAAGTAGGACACTAGAGTAATTGTATCATAATTGAGTTACTGACTAAAATATCAATATAAGGGAAGAGATAATGTCTTCTTTAAATTTGTATCACCATTGCTTAGGAAAGTGTTTGGCATATATTAGGCATGTCACTTCATGGGAAATAGATGGGGAAACAGTGGAAAGTGTCAGACTTTATTTTTGGGGGCTCCAAAATCACTGCAGATGGTGACTGCAGCCATGAAATTAAAAGACGCTTACTCCTTGAAAGAAAAGTTATGACCAACCTAGACAGCATATTCAAAAGCAGAGACATTACTTTGCCGACTAAGGTCCGTCTAGTCAAAGCTATGGTTTTTCCTGTGGTCATGTATGGATGTGAGAGTTGGACTGTGAAGAAAGCTGAGTGCCAAAGAATTGATGCTTTTGAACTGTGGTGTTGGAGAAGACTCTTGAGAGTCCCTTGGACTGCAAGGAGATCCAACCAGTCCATTCTGAAGGATATCAGCCCTGGGATTTCTTTGAAAGGAATGATGCTGAAGCTGAAATTCCAGTACTTTGGCCACCTCATGCGAAGAGCTGACTCATTGGAAAAGACTCTGATGCTGGGAGGGATTGAGGGCAAGAGGAGAAAGGGACAACAGAGGATGAGATGGCTGGATGGTATCACTGACTCGATGGACGTGAGTCTGAGTGAACTCCGGGAGTTGGTGATGGACACGGAGGCCTTGGCGTGCTGCGATTCATGGGGTCGCAAAGAGTCAGACACGACTAAGTGACTGAACTGAACTAAACTATTTCATGAATGTTTGACAATGGCAAATCAATAGAAATATACAATTTTTCCACTACCAATGGAACATTGCTATTGATATTTTAAGAATATTTTAAGATACTTTATGATTGTAGTAAGGCTAGTCCAAAATGGATAGGATTTATGGAAAATGTGGGGCAAACTGTGTAAATAATACTGATCAAACTTAAAATGTACTCTTGCTTTTAGAAAAATTTTTAGAATTTAACTTAGAAAATGATAATATTTGAAGTTTGTATAGTTATAATTAAGTGAAGAATTTCACATTATTTTATTTGCTCTTCCCTCCTGAGATTTGGATATTAATACCTTATTTATTCTATTTAATTGAAGGATAAGATACAAGAAAATGCATAAAAAAACTCTCATCAGAAGTATATAGCATGATATTTTTAAGGTATTTATAGATCTGATTAACTAAGCCTCCCAGGTGGCTGACTCAGTAGTAAAAGAATCTGCCTGCCAATGCAGGAGCCACAGAAGACATGAGTTCAATCCCTGGGTCAGGAAGATCCTCTGGAGGAAGAAATGGCAACCCACTGCAGTATTCTGGCTGGGATAATTCCATGGACAGAGGAGCCTGGCAGGCTATAATCCATGGGGTCGAAAAGAGTTGGATATGGCTGAGTGACTGAGCAAGAGCAAAAATAAGAGAACTGATTAACTACACCAACATCAAGATATAAAACATTTCCAGAATCCTATATGCTTTTCACTGTTCTTCATCTATTGTCATTGACTAGTTATGCCTGTTGTTTCACTTCACACAGATAACCACAGAATAAACATGTCTCTGTGCTTAACTATTTTCTGTCAACATAACATCTGTTGTAGCATGTAGCAGAATTCATTAATTTTTATTGCTGCATAGCATTTTTTGCATGAATATACAATATTTATTTAACTACTCTCCTATTGAGGTTGTTGTCATTATTAATAAAACTGAATATTTTGTATATATATTTTTGCTGACATATGCACTCATACGTATTTTGTATGTAACTAGGAGTGGAACTGCTTGCCCATAGATTACATGCATGTGCAGAAGATGCTAACAGTTTTCCAAAGGTTTTATACAATTTTATACTCCTACCAGTAATCTATGTTCTATTTGTTCCACATGCTTGCCAATACTTCACACTGCCAGCCATTTTTAATTATAAGGTAGACATGTAGTAAAATTTCATTGTAGATTATGCCTGTTTTAAAAATGAGGATACTAAATTCAGAGCAATTACATGGCTTATCCATCAGTTCAGTTCAGTTCAGTCGCTCAGTCGTGTCTGACTCTTTGCGACCCCATGAATCGCAGCACGCCAGGTCTCCCTGTCCATCACCAACTCCCAGAGTTCACTCAAACTCACGGCCATCGAGTTGGTGATACCATCCAGTCATCTCATCTTCTGTCATCCCCTTCTCCTCCTGCCCCTAATCCCTTCCAACATCAGAGTCTTTTCCAATGAGTCAACTCTTCGCATGAGGTGGCCAAAGTACTGGAGTTTCAGCTTCAGCATCATTCCTTCCAAAGAACACCCAGGACTGATCTCCTTTAGAATGGAATGGTTGGATCTCCTTGCAGTCCAAGGGACTCTCAAGAGTCTTCTCCAACACCACAGTTCAAAAGCATCAATTCTTCGGCGCTCAGCATTCTTCACAGTCCAACTCTCACATCCATACATGACCACTGGAAAAACCATAGCCTTGACTAGACGGACCTTTGTTGACAAAGTAATGTCTCTGCTTTTCAATATGCTATCTAGGTTGGTCATAACTTTTCTTCCAAGGAGTAAGCATCTTTTAATTTCATGGCTGCAGTCACCATCTGCAGTGATTTTGGAGCCCCCAAAAATAAAGTCTGACAGTGTTTCCACTGTTTCCCCATCTATTTCCCATGAACTGATGGGACTGGATGCCATAATCTTCATTTTTTGAATGTTGAGCTTTAAGCCAAGTTTTTCAATCTCCTCTTTCACTTTCATCAAGAGGCTTTTTAGTTCCTCTTCACTTTCTGCCATAAGGGAGGTGTCATCTGCATGTCTGAGGTTATTGATATTTCTCCTGGCAATCTTGATTCCAGGTTGTGCTTCTTCCAGTCCAGAGTTTCTCATGATGTACTCTAACTGCATATATAATAGAAGCTATGATCTTCATCTTCGTTTCCTGATTCTATATTCATTGCTCTTTCTGTTACACAGTTCTAGTGTTTTTACTTCTATCTTCCCTTTCTGTCTTTTCTTGTCACTGTAATTTTCATTATGAAAAATTTCAAACATGCAAAGAACTAGAGAGGAGTATAAAAAATAGCTATATACCATTGTCGGATAGAACAATTGTTTACCCTCTGCCATATTTAATTCATGTATTTTTTGCTAAAAACTTAAAAGTACATTGTAAACATCATAACATTTCAGCCCTAAATACTTCATTATGAATTTTTACAATATAAGGATATTTTCTTACATGAAGTAAAAAAGTTACATCCAAGCAAAATAATTGACAGTAAGTTCCTAATAATAACAAACACCTACTCCTTAATCAAATTTATCCAATTATAATAAGTACTTTCAGCAGCTGTTTTGTTCAAAGTAAGATTCAATCAAGACCACATAATAATTTCTACAACTCTGCCATACTTTTAAGAATTCAAAGGTAAGTTTCATACTTTGAAAATAAATTATTTTATTATTATTAGACAAAGTATATTAAGCCATATAAGGGTTTTTATCGTCATAAACCCCTTTTTATTCAAAGTATTATAGGTAACATAGCATAGCTAAATGTTCTCTTATTTAACATTTATTAACCTCTGATATATGGAGACACTTAATACAGTGAAAAACAATGTATATTACTTGAGATACCACATAATTTATCTTGAAAAAATACCCCAAAGATGTTCAAGTAAAAATATGAAAAATACAAGTGATAACTGAGCGAAAGAATTAGTAAATTAAAGAACTAATTTGGTCTTGCTCTTTAAAATGATTACTATTAATAATTACTATCAGTCTTTTTCTCACATATAATTTTCATTCTCAGTAGGAATTGATTAACCTTTTTTGCTACTGTTATTCCTAATGGGCAGAACACCAGATGAAAGGACTCTACATTCATTCTGAATATAAAATACACTATTCTTAGTGCAGAATTGCATTAGATTTTTCTTGTTGCTTCAATTAAAATCTGAGTGTGTTTAAATACTCATGACATATCTAGAGCAAATATGTGCAACAGAAGTACTGTATTTTGAGGTATCTAGCAAGGAGATCCAACCAGTCCATTCTGAAGGAGATCAGCCCTGGGATTTCTTTGGAGGGAATGATGCTGAAGCTGAAACTCCAGTACTTTGGCCACCTCATGAGAAGAGTTGACTCATTGGAAAAGACTCTGATGCTGGGAGGGATTAGGGGTAGGAAGATAAGGGGACGACAGAGAAGGAGATGGCTGGATGGCATCACCGACTTGATGGACATGAGTCTGAGTGAACTCTGGGAGTTGGTGATGGACAGGGAGGCCTGGCGTGCTGCAATTCATGAGGTCGCAAAGAGTCGGACACGACTGAGCGACTCAACTAAACTGAACTGATTCCCTATAAGTGGAGAAGGTGATCGCACCCCACTCCAGTACTCTTGCCTGGAAAATCCCACGGACAGAGGAGCTTGGTAGGCTGTAGTCCATGGGGTCACTAAGAATCAGACATGACTGAGCGACTTCAATTTCACTTTTCCCTTTCATGCATTGGAGAAGGAAATGGCAGCCCACTCCAGTGTTCTTGCCTGGAGAATCCCAGGGATGGTGGAGCCTGGTGGGCTGCTGTCTATGGGGTTGCACAGAGTAGGACACGACTGACGCAACTTAGCAGCAGCAGCATTCCCTATAAGATCTCAAGCCAATTAGTGTGCCAGAAAGAGCAGCCCCCATGCTCATAAAATAACATGTGGTTGACCAACTGTTTTGATGTGGCTACTATTTTTTTTATCCCTACTACTTTTGAAACTACTGTCTACCACATCAGTTCAGTTCAGTTAACTCAGTCATGTCTGGCTCTTTGGGACCACCTAGACTGCAGCATGCCAGGCTTCCCTGTCCATCACCAACTCCTGGAGCTTGTTCAGACTCATGTACATCAAGTCAGTGATGCCATCCAACCATCTCTACCATATGTGGTAGTAATATGTCTACCACATATTACTGCTCAGTTACATTTGGATTATTTAGATTTGCATTACCCCCATCTTAAAGAGGAAAACAAAAAAAATCAAGGATTACTAGCTGCTGGATAGAGTTCCTCTAAACTGAAGAGAAAGATAAAAATGATTTTTTCTTAAGAAGGAATTCTTCATGCCCCCTTTGACCTCAGTTACACATCTGCCAGCCATCTCAAAGTATTGTCGATCTCAGTCTCCTCAACATTTGCTCTTTTCTAGAGGTTGTACCAAGAGTAGAACAGAAGCCAACTTGCCAACCTGAGGAAGTGAGTGCCCAGATACAGATAAGGAAGAGAGTGGACCTCAACTTTCAAACAGCTGGTTCAGTATCTGATAGGAATACAGTCTATCCCAGTCAGACCCAAGATAGAAATTATTCCTCAAGAGCTGAAGACATGTCCAGAAAGCACACGTTTTGTTTATAAGAGCCACTGACTCTCCCCAGGTGTTCAACATGTTGAGAATTGTGGTTGATTGCTCAGTCCCTGGTTGGTTGGCTCTTTGGCTGGTTTTGAGAAGGGAGGTTGTCAGAATATGACCTTCAGGGGAAATGAAGTCTCTACAAAACCAAATGTTTGTTACTAAAACTTCTGCACCATGACTAACATTCAAACCGTATTTTAAAAAGAAATCAATTCAATCAAAACACACTGCTTCAGAATCAATAGCTTCTTCAAATCCACGGTAAGTAGCATGAATTAAATGCCTATGTTTGGTTGGCTGGAAAGCAAATTACTTCCAACTTGCTCAAACAGAATTTCAAAAAACATGAAGAGTCCACCTAAATCAGCATTGCACAGTTGTTAATATTTAGTCTTGTTGTAACAAGGAACACACCCATTGTCCCATGGTCTTCTACCTGTCCTTTCTGCTTAGTTCCATAGTGTGTGGAAATATACTAGCAATAGTAACTCTTGCCTAGATGATAACCCAATTCTTCCTCACCACGAACTGTCAGGTGCAAGTGAGGAGGGGATAGCATCTCGACGTACAGTTTTTTACTGCTTTTTGGTCTGCACACATGCCTCTACTGTGAGGATCTCTAGGACGATGCCCAGTACGTGGGCAGTCGCAGCTGCACGCATCCTGCCATAACTGGTCGTCCCACGTTTCCCGTACACTGGAGAGCTCCCACGGGGACACCACCAAGCTTGGCTTTCAGGAGTCTGTTCCAGTCTTGCTGTCATTTCCATTTCTGCTGAAACTTACATGAGTGAGGGAGGCAGAGAAAGCCCTCGTGGAACACCCACTGCCTCTTCCTCAGCTCTACGATTCATGCCTGCGCTCTTCTGCCTTCCTGCTCGCTTCTTCCAGAATTGAGGTTTGGGAGAAAAAGATTGCAAACTCTCCCAAAACCTTATGAATAGATGAATCTGACGTATGATCCATTTATATAGAGCATCTAATATTTTCATTTCTCCATAGCAATAATACTTTAACTTATGAAGTTAATATTATGTTCCGTTTAAATTACAGAATGTGTGCCAAACATGATGCAGGGCTTTTAGTTCTTGCCAAAATTTAGAAAAGGAGCACCAGGGGCTGGAGCCTTCTGTACAGTCAACTACAGAAAAACCATACAGGGAAAAAGTGTTAGTTGCTTAGTCATGTCCTACTCTTTTTGACACCATGGACTTCAGACTCCAGCCCACAAGACTCCTCTGTCCATGGGAATTTTCCAGGCAAGAATACTGGAGGGGGTTGCCATTCCCTTGTCCAGGGAATCTTCCCCACCCAGGGATGGAACCTGGGCCTCCTTCATCACAGGCAGATTCTTTACTGTCTGAGCCACCAGGGAAACCCAAAGGTAAAAAAAGGTATCTAGAAATGAGAACAGGGAATCCATGAAAAATCTTTAGAGAGATCGAAGGTGGATTTAACTACTAAGTGTCAAAGTAACCTCAGGTTGAGTTTGGTTTGTGGCATGACAAAATAATGTCTTTTAAGCTTTATTTTGACCATTCCCTGCTATTAGTTTGGAATCATGCCTACATTTTCGCTACAGAAATAAGAGAAATTGATCATATTGATGAAGTTGTCCATCAGAATAACATGAAGGGTGTGTACAAGTTCTACTTGGGGAGCTGCCCATTAAAATAACTATTAGAATTGACAGTCTGGATACTCTCTTCTTCCCCTCCCTCTGTAAAGTACTAGGCTCTTAGATTACAAACTGCAGGGTCTACCTCGTTCCAAAATCATTTATTTAAAAAAAAGCATTCATCTAGGAGAGACTTATTGAAAAGTTAAATGGCAAAGATTACCCATTGTCTAGGGGAACCTGGGCTTCCCAGGTGGTGCAGTGGTAAAAGAATCTGCCTGCAAATGCAGGAGCTGTGGGTTCAATCCTTGGGTCAGGAATATCTCATGAAGTAGGAAATGGTTCTAGTTCCTGGAAAATCCCATGGATGGAGGAGCCTGGCAGGCTATAGTCTATGAGATCACAAAGCATTGGACACAACTGAACATGCACACACACACACACACACACACACACACACACACACACAAGGGAACCGAGTGTGCTTCTGTCTTAAGGCTTGTCGCCTCCTTTATTCTCAGTTTAACTAAAGGGGAAGCACATTAGAGTCTACATTAGGGAGCACATTTGTGCTCCCCTAACACATTTCACCACATACAGACATGCAGTGTCTCCAGGTGGTACAAATGCACAGGCCCAAACTAGAGGGAAGACAATTATCTCAAATATTACAACCTGAAAAACATACACTATCTGAAATAGAACAAATAGAACACATGGACTAAGTGTCTTAAATTAACTTCTTCAGAAGAGAACCTGAGATAAAAAATCTTGTGCAAATGACTCTCAGAAAAAAAAAAAAAAAGACTGATGAAATTGTTCAGTCAGTTGAGTTCAGTTCAGTCACTCAGTCATGTCTGACTCTTTGTGACCCCATGAATCACGGCATGCCAGGCCTCCCAGTCCATCACCAACTCCCGGACTTCACCCAAACTCATGTCCATCGAGACGGTGATGCCATCCAGCCATCTCATCCTCAGTCGTCCCCTTCTCCTCCTGCCCCCAATCCCTCCCAGCATCAGAGTCTTTTTCAATAAGTCAACTCTTCACATGAGGTGACTGGAGTTTCAGCTTTAGCATCATTCCTTCCAAAGAAATCCCAGGGCTGATCTCCTTCAGAATGGACTGGTTGGATCTCCTTGCAGTCCAAGGGACTCTCAAGAGTCTTCTCCAACACCACAGTTCAAAAGCATCAATTCTGCGGCGCTCAGCTTTCTTTACAGTCCAACTCTCATATCCATACATGACCACTGGGGGGACATAATAAGAATGTAGTAATATGTGAGTGCTCAGTCATGTCTGACACATTGCAACCCCATGGACTGTAGCCTTCCAGGCTCCTCTGTCCAAGATTTCCCAAGCAAGAATACTGGAGTGGGTTGCCATTTTCTATGCCAGGGGATCATCCCCACCCAGGGATCCAGCCCAAGTCTCTTGCGTGTCCTGCACTGGCAGGCAGATTCTTTACCACTGGGTCACCTGGGAAGCCAATATGCCAATCAGGCAAAGCAGGACAGAGAAGCCTGGTGTGCTGCTCTCCACGGGGTAACAAAGAGTTGGACACGGCTGAGCAACTGAACAACAACATCAGGCAAAACACTGTAAACTGTAGATTCAGTCTGATCCTTTGAAAGTCACCACTTCTCAGAGTCCTCCTGACTCAAGGCAAGATAGAACCTTTAATAGTCACATCGTTTATGGGGAAGAAAGGAGAGGCAAAAAGCAATTTGCACCTTTTCTGGATCTCCTTAGGCAGTGGACCCTGGTATTTAATGACAGTTCTCTGAAACAGAACTGTGGGTGCTGCCTGTTAGAAAAGAAAACTCGCCAAATACTAGAGGATCTAAGTGGAGCTCTAACATCATCTACTTAAGTCCTCCTCTTGTCTTGAATACCATTCATGCTATGTTTACTCCATCCTGTTATGGATTGAATTATTTAATTTTTACCTTATATTGAAGTATACTTGATTAACAATGTTTTGTTAGTTTCATGTGTACAGCAAAGGGATTCAGTTATACATATCCATGTATCTATTCTTTTTCAAATCCTTTTCTCATTTAGATTGTTATGGAATATTGAGCAGAGTTCCCTGTTTTATACAGTAGGTCCTTGATGGTTATCTATTTTAAATATAGTAGTATGCATATGTCAATCCCAAACTCCCAAGCTATTCCTTCCCTCCAACCTTTCCCTTGGAACCATAAGTTTGTTTCCTAAGTCTATGAGTTTCTGTTTTGTAAATAAGTTACTTGTATCATTTTTAAAGATTTTTCATGTAAGCAATATCATATGATATTTGTCTTTCTCTGTCTGACTTACTTCACTTAGTTTGATAATCTCCAGGTCCCTCAATGTTGCTGCAAAAGGCACCATTCCATTCTTTTTCATGGCTGTGTAATAGTCTATTGTGTATATGTACCATATCTTTATCCATTCATCTGTCAAGGGACATTTACTGCTATACATTAGCCACTGTAAATAGCACTTGCAGTAAACATTGGGGTGCATGTTTTCTTTTGAACCATGATTTTCTCTGGATATATACCCAGGAGTGGGATTGCTGGATGATATGGTAACTCTGTTTTTAGTTTTTTAAAGAACTTCCATACTCTTCTCCATAGTGTCTGTACCAATTCACATTCCCACCAACAGTGTAAGAGGGTACCGTTATCTCCACACCCACTCCAGCTTTTAATTTTTGTAGATATTTTGATGATGGCCATTCTGACTGGTGTGAGGTGATATCTCATTGTAGTTGTGATGTGCATTTCTCTAATAATTAGCTATGTTGAGCATCTTTTCATGTGCTTCTTCATGGCCATCGGTTCATCTTCTTTGGAGAAATATCTATTTAGGTCTTCTGCCCATTTTTTGATTGGGTTTTTTTTTTTTTATATTGAGTTGCATGAACTGTTCGGGATCCAACCACACAGTAATTCAAGTTGGGTGATATAAAGAATTATTCATTACAATAGGGGATTGAGATAACAAAGAATTGGCTAGTGGAAGCAAAGAGAATGCAAAATAATATAGGAATGCCAAAAATAAGGAATAACTTCTACTACCAAGGCTGAGATAGAGTCCCAAAGAAAATCCTACTTAATATAAATTCATGAGCATTTGGGAGAAGATAAGGAAGAATAGACACATTTAGAAAATGTTAAACTGCATTTTTTGTTAAAGAAATATAAATATTAATTTTATATAAATATTAATTTATTAACATTAATATAAATATTAAGAAATATAAATATTAATTTTCAAACAGGCAAGAAAGTAGAAAAAACAGAGGAAGAAAGGGATACATTAAAATAAAAATATAAGATTACAAACAGGCAAATACATAATCATTGTCAACTTACATTGATTTAATTAAAAACACATCCTCTCAGATTGTATCTTTTAAAAATATGGCTACATGCTCTTTATAAAAGATATGTCTAAAATATAGATTATGTAAAGTTTGAAAGTTAAACAATGGAAAAGTATGTAACAGAAACAAATGAACAAATGATATTGCCCAACTAACTTGAGAGAAGACAATTTTAGATCAAATAAGTTCATTTGAATCTCAAAATGATACTAAAATATTTAATTCCCCAAGAAGATACAAATTATTCTAAATATGCATGCATAAAGTGAAATACCCTCAAAATATGGAAAGCAAAAATTGAGTTCTAGGAAGACATTAACAAATCCACCATCATGACAGGTAGGTGATTTCAGCATAGCTCTAAAGCACTGCTGTGCCATAAGAAGATATATAAGGAAATTAAAAATACATTTATAAACTGCTAACAAGCATAATTTTAAACACACACATTCAACAAGGAAAAATCACATCCTCTAATGACAACAATTAAAGTAGAAGTTAATAACAAGATTAATTTTTAAAAATCTCTATGCATATTTAAAATTATAAAGACTTTAAAATTCTAACCAAGCTATTATAATTTTTAAATCCATAGAAGTGAATGATAATGAAATACTAACATATGAAATATTTAAAGGTGCAGCAATTGCAGATCTACAGGGGGAAATTTTAACCTTAAATGTATATTATACATAAGAAATTCTGAAAATTAACAAATTAAGTGTTTCACATATAACTTAAAAATAGAATAAGTCTGGACAAAAAGAAAAGGAAAGAATGTAGTTTAGAGCAGAATTTTTAAAAAATTAATAACAAAACATATTGTAGATGATCAACAAAGTCAAAAATTGAGTCTTTGAAAAGAATGATGTACTAGACAAACACCTAGTTAAAAACATTAAATAAAAAGAGGAGAGAAGGCACAGATAAAAAGAATTTTAATGCAAACAGGAACATAACTATAGAAACAAAAGAGTCTTTTCTTAATAAGAGAAAGCTCCTGACTGTGCCTGTATAGTTAGTGCTTAACAAAATGGATATATCTGTTTAAAATGTAACTTAATAACTTACAAAAGAAATAATAAAAAGCAATCATTACAATTTTCCCCAAAGAAACCACTTAACAATTTCAAGGCAGATTTCACCAAATTTTCAGGGAAAGAGCATTTCAGTTTTGTGCACTTCTGAAAAACAGATAAAAATACAGTTTCAATTGTTTAATACAGAGTAATCACTGGTCATAGCATTTACCCTCTTCCAACAACACAAGAGAAGACTCTACACATGGACATCACTAAATGGTCAACACCAAAATCAGATTGATTATATTCTTTGCAGCCAAAGATGGAGAAGTTCTACACAGTCAGCAAAAACAAGACTGGGAGCTGACTGTGGCTCAGATCATGAACTCCTTATTGCCAAATTCAGACTTAAATTGAAGAAAGTAGGGAAAACCATGAGACCATTCAGGTATGACCTAAATCAAATCCCTTATGATTATACGGTGGGAGTGACAAACAGATTTAAGGGACTAGATCTGATAGACAGAGTGCCTGATGAATTATGGATGAAGGTTTGTGACATTGTACAGGAGACAGGGATCAAGACCATCCCCATGGAAAAGAAATGCAAAAAAGCAAAATGGCTGTCTGGGGAGGCCTTACAAATAGCTGTGAAAAGAAGAAATATGAAAAGCAAAGAAGAAAAGGAAAGATTTAAGCATCTGAATGCAGAGTTCCAAAGAATAGCAAGAAGATATAAGAAAGCCTTCTTCAGCAATCAATGCAAAGAAATAGAGGAAAACAACAGAATGGGAAAGATTAGATATCTCTTCAAGAAAGTTAGAGATACCAAGGGAACATTTCATGCAAAGATGGGCTTGATAAAGGACAGAAATGGTATGGACCTAACAGAAGCAGAAGATATTAAGAAGAGGTGGCAAGAATACACAGAAGAACTGTACGAAAAAGATCTTATTGACTTGGATAAAACTGATGGTGTGATCACTCACCTAGAGCCAGACTTCCTGGAATGTGAAGTCAAGTGGGCCTTAGAAACCATCACTATGAAAAAAGCTAGTGGAGGTGATGGAATTCCAATTGAGCTACTTCAAATCCTGGAAGATGATGCTGTGAAAGTGCTGCACTCAATATGCCAGCAAATTTGGAAAACTCAGCAGTGGCCACAGGACTGGAAAAGGTCAGTTTTCATTCCAATTCCTAATAAAGGCAATGCCAAAGAATGCTCAAACTACCGCACAACTGCACTCATCTCGCTCATTAGTAAAGTAATGCTCAAAAGTCTCAAAGCCAGGCTTCAGCAATACGTGAATCATGAACTTCCAGATGTTCAAGCTGGTTTTAGAAAAGGCAGAGGAACCAGAGAACAAATTGCCAACGTTTGTTGGATCATGGAAAAAGCAAGAGAGTTCCAGAAAAACATCTATTTCTGCTTTATTGACTATGCCAAAGCCTTTGACTGTGTGGATCACAAGAAACTGTGGAAAATTCTGAAAGAGATGGGAATACCAGACCACCTGACCTGCCTCTTGAGAAACTTATATGCAGGTCAGGAAGTAACAGTTAGAACTGGACATGGAACAACAGACTGGTTCCAAATAGCAAAGGAGTACGTCAAGGCTGTATATTGTCACCCTGCTTATTTAACTTTTATGCAGAGTATATCATGAGAAACGCTGGGCTAGAAGAAGCACAAGCTGGAATCAAGATTGCCAGGGGAAATATCAATAACCTCAGATATGCAGATGACACCACCCTTATGGCAGAAAATGAAGGGGAACTAAAAAGCCTCTTGATTCAGAAAACTAAAATCATGGCATCTGGTCCCATCACTTCATAGGAAATAGATGAGGAAACAGTGGAAACAGTGTCAGACTTTCTTTTGGGGGGCTCTAAAATCACTGCAAATGGGGATTGCAGCCATGAAATTAAAAGACGCTTACTCCTTGGAAGGAAAGTTATGACCACCTAAATTAGCATATTCAAAAGCAGAGACATTCCTTTGCCAACAAAGGTCTAGTCAAGGCTATGGTTTTTCCAGCGGTCATGTATGGATGTGAGAGTTGGACTGTGAAGAAGGCTGAGTGCCAAAGAATTGATGCTTTTGAACTGTGGTGTTGGAGAAGACTCTTTGAGAGTCCCTTGGACTGCAAGGAGATCCAACCAGTCCATTCTAAAGGAGGTCAGTCCTGGGTGTTCTTTGGAAGGAATGATGCTAAAGCTGAAACTCCAGTACTTTGGCCACCTCATGCGAAAAGCTAACTCATTGGAAAAGACTCTGATGCTGGGAGGGATCGGGGGCAGGAGGAGAAGAGGCAAAAGAGGATGAGATGGCTGGATTGCATCACCAACTCGATGGATATGAGTTTGGGTGAAGTCCAGGAGTTGGTGATGGACAGGGAGGCCTGGCGTGCTGCAATTCATGGGATCGCAACGAGTCAGACATGATTGCGTGAATGAACTGAACTGAACTGAATCTAATAATCTTAATACTAAATTGAAAAAACATGTTATAAGAAAAAAAAAGTTCTGGCCAATCTTTCTCAAAAACATAAAATCAAAATCACAATCAATATTTTGACAAATCAAGTCCAGAAATTTATTGAAAAAATAATGTTTAGTTAAAGTATAATTTGTTCTAGGAATTCAAAAAAGGCTTAATATTTAAAAAGAAATCAAAGTAGTTCACCAGATTTATAGAATTAGGGGCAAAATATACATCAGTTGATGAGGAAGAACTTAATCAAATTAAATATATATTCCTGATTTTTTTTTAAAAAGCTACCAACTAGGGGAAAACTTGAACTTCTTTAAACTTAAATATATATATATATATAATTCTATTATAAATATTATATTAAATAGTGAATGTTTAAATGATTTATTTTTATGATTGAAGTAAGACAAGCGAATCCACCATTACCAGTTTTATTCAGCATTATACTAGGTGCATAGCAAATTATATTACATATCCTAGCTAGAGAATAAAAACAAAATAAATAAATAGTACAAAGACTGGAAAATTTCATTTCTAATCATATAAAAAATGACTGTATATAAAGGAAATCTCCCCAAAATACAGATAAATTGCTAAGATAGATGGCCAGATAGAAGACTGCTTTCCACAAATTATTTTCATTTTTACATACCAACAGGAAACAGAAAATAAAATTTTAAAAGAGATTTTGGATAGCATGAAAATATTAAATACCTAGAAATAAATAGACCAAAAGTTATGTGAAACCTTGATGCAGATTTTTATTAAAAGCGATTGAGATTAAAAGAAGAAAAAAATAAACTAAAGAAATGAAGGGATTAGAAGATTCAATATTATTGTCCCTAAATTGATCTATCCATTCTGTTCAATGCCAAACACAACCTTATCAGATTTCCATGTTGGAACTGGGATAGAACTGATAAGCTGATCCTGAAATTTGTTTGTAACACAGAGAACTAAAAATATCCAAGAAACTCTTGAAGTAGAAAGTCAGATAAAATTACTTGATCTACTCCATATCAAGCTTATATTAAAATATAATAACTAAGGCACTGCGATATTGCTGTAAAACTGGGCATATATACAAGAAAAAGCAAATAGGGAGCCCAGGAACAAAACTTAAACATACAGAGCCCTTGATAATTTACAAAAATATCACTTTAGAGCAAAATAGTTTCTATAAATCAATAATAAGATAGGCAACCCAATTATAAACAACAGCAACAAAACAGGCAATAGGCTTTGACACACAATATACAAACAGCCAGTAAATATATGAAAAGTTTCTAACCTGAATAGTAAACAGAGAAATACAAACTAAAACCATAATATACAATTCCAGTTTGAAAGAAAAGAACCATACTCCACTGTCAGGAGCTGCATTAGGCATTACTGACAAAATGGAGGCATGACCCCAACCCCCTATTCTCATCTTGCAGGTACGGTCCTGGGGTGAAGGAGTTAGGTTTTGTGATTCTGACTTACTCTTTCCTTTCTTTGGTTGAGTTGGCTCGAAAGAATGTTAAGGTGCTTATTGTTCTTGAGAGAAGCATGATAAAGCACAAAGCCTTCTGCAGTTGTGCCCAGAAGATGATCTATAAAGTAACCACTGACATTTGTTCAAGGATTTTTACAAAGAATGGCCCAGGATGAGCACTTAGGCAGCAGCTTGAGGCCATGGGAAGGAATGTTATCTGAGACCTGTTTGTGAGGGAAATGTTTATGGCAAAGGAAGTTTGCTGAGTTTAGGGTTTAGGATTAGTTCGTCTAGTCAAGGCTATGGCTTTTCCTGTGGTCATGTATGGATGTGAGAGTTGGACTGTGAAGAAAGCTGAGTGCCGAAGAATTGATGCTTTTCAACTGTGGTGTTGGAGAAGACTCTTGAGAATCCCTTGGACTGCAAGGAGATCCAACCAGTCCATTCTGAAGGAGATCAGCCCTGGGATTTCTTTGGAAGGGATGATGCTGAAGCTGAAACTCCAGTACTTTGGCCACCTCATGCGAAGAGTTGACTCATTGGAAAAGGTTCTGATGCTGGGAGGGATTGGGGGCAGGAGGAGAAGGGGACGACAGAGGATGAGATGGCTGGATGGCATCACCTACTTGATGAACGTGAGTCTGAGTGAACTCCGGGAGTTGGTGATGGACATGGAGGCCTGGTGTGCTGCGATTCATGGGGTCGCAAAGAGTCGGACACGACTGAGCCACTGAGCTGAACTGAACTGAAGAATAGTTAGAAGCCTTTTTAGGAGGTAGTGAGCTTAGGATACTAGGGGCAAGAAGGATTTAGAAAGATAAAAAATAAACTGAGGAATGTGGTATAATTTACATAAGCATGATTTACAATGTAATCACAAGTAAATACCATTCTGAGAGAATCACTGAAGCAGGAACTCTGTTTGAAGGGCAACAAATAAATCTTGGTGAGGGGGAACTGAAAATGTCAAACCTCTGACCTAATGCTTTTGTCAAAGTATAAAAGAAGATCTAATGCTTGAAATAAACATGTAGTCCTGTACCTCGAGTCAGAGGCTACATCATTCTTCGCCGACACCGCTCATCCCTTCAGGTTGATTCCCCGGCTGCCAGAGCTGGACTCCGGCACTCCACTCTTTATCCTTCAATGAATACGACTATAAAATGTTGAAAGACTGTGTGAAACAGCAAGACACATAAAATTAAATATCAGAGGAAGATTGCAGAAGACCTAATTAAAAGTGCTACTGAATCGTCAGTGACTTTGACATTTTCTTTCAGTATTCCGTGAAAGTGAAGGTGAAAGTTGTTCAGTCCTGTCTGACTCTTTGTGACCCCATGGACTATACAGTCCATGGAATTTTTCAGGCCAGAATACTGGAGTGGGTAACCTTTTCCTTCTCCAGGGGATCTTCCCAACCCAGGGATTGAACCCAGGTCTTCCACACTGCAGGTAGATTCTTTACCAGCTGAGGCTCTCTGACTGGAACTCAAATCATGAACCACCCCCAAAATGGGTACCTGCCACAGATTCCATCTGGTTCTGGCTCAAGGAGCTGGAAAGGAAACACCTAATCCTCAGAGAGAGAGCACAACATTCTATTTTCTTTCTCTTTTATCTCAACTATTGTCTGGTATTCCAGCCCCCAAGCAGTTCCCTGGTGATGCTGTTGGTAGCAATGACTGGTAAAGAGAATCCACAGAAAACAAAATTTGGTAATAGGTAGCTTCCTGTCCAGTTGGTAAAGCTGGGGTTCCAAGAAGATGGAGCCAACCTACATTTTTTTTTCTCTGTGCCCTCCCTCCCATCTATCATTTGACTCTAAGTGTGAACACAGTTGTGCAATTACACAGTGTAGTAGAGGGTGATTGTTAGTTAAACCCCAGACTTCTAATCAGAAGATCAAAAACAGTATTCGACTACCATAGCAAAAGTAGTAGCAATAGAGTAAAATGTGTGGCAACATTGCAGGAAGGATGGAGAAACTGGGAATACACGGTCTTAAAATTCTTGTATGTGAAAGCAGTATATGATTGGAAAGTAGGTGGTGATTAAAGATAAAAGGTACATATAACTGTCATATAAGTTATAATAGCTATATTATATAGTATATATACTATGCATGCTGTATAAATATTATATATATACTATATAGTATATATACATATTATATATAGTTATGACAGTTTTATCTGTTATCACTAAAGTATTTTACCTTTTATCACTACCTACATTCCAATAATATACTGCTTCACTATAAGAATTTTATGACCTTCTATTCCTAATTCTTCCTATTCTTACAATGCTGCCACACATTTTACTATATGTATGTATGTGAAGTCGCTCAGTCATGTCTGACTCTTTACGACCCCACGGACTGAAGCCCACCAGGCTCCTTAGCCTGTAGAATTTTCCAGGCAAGAGTACTGGAGTGGGTTGCCATTATTGCTACTCATTTTGCTATTGGTAGTCAAACACTCTTTTTGATCTTCTGGTTAGAAGTGGGGGGTTTAACTAACAATCCCCTCTACTGTGTAATTTCACAGCTGTGATGTATATATAATAATATGACAATATTTATATAAGTATCTATAACTGTGTATGTGTGTGTGTGTGTGTGCTGTGGCTTCAGTTTTGTCTAACTCTTTGCGACCCCATGGACTGAAGCCCACCAGGCTCCTCTGTCCATGGGATTCTCCAGGCAAGAATACTGGAGTGGGTTGCCATGCCCTTCTCCAGGGCATCTTTCCAACCCAGGGATCCGACCTGTGTCTCCTGCATCTCCTGCATTGCAGGTGGAGTTTTTACTGCTGAGCCACCAGGGAAGCTCCACTGCTACGTAGATAACTAATAATGTGATGACAATGGGGATAAAATGAAACATGAAAAATATTCAATTGACCATAAATAGGCAGAAAAAGAGATAAGTTAAAGAATAGAAGTTATGAAATAGAAAAAAAAATTGCAAGATAGTAGGTTTCTATCTAATTATATCAATTATTACATTACATATAAAAGATCTGGGGCTTTCCAGGTGGTGCTAGTGATAAAGAATCCACCTGCCAATGCAGGGGATATAATGAGTCGTGGGTTCAATCCCTGCGCTGGGAAGATCCCCTGAAGTAGGACATGGCAACCCACTCCAGTATTCTTGCCTGGAGAATTCCATGGACAGAGGAACCTGGAGGTCGACAGTCCATGGGATTGCAAAGAGTCGGACACAACTGAAGCAACTTAGCACACGCGTACGTAAAATATCTGACCAGTAACTGAAATATTGGATCAAATGCAAGACTCACCTACATGCTGTCTACAAAAAACTCACATTAAATACAAAGATACAGGTTTTAAGTAAAAAGAGAGAATAAGATAATACATTGCAAAACTAATTAAAAGGGAGCTGGTATTTCTTTATTAATAAAAGGCAAGGTAGACTGAGAACAAAGAATTATTATCAAGAACAAAGTGGGATATTTCATAATGGGGCTAGTTCACCTAAAATATATAAAAATCCTAAATGTGTATGCATCTAACAACAAAGCTTCAAAATGCATGAAGCAGAAACTGATAGAATTGAAAGCAAAAATAGGCAATGTGCAAGTATAGTTGTAGATTTTATCATTCTAGCTCAGTAATTCATATAACAGGTAGACAGAAAATCAGTAAGAATATAAATTCCTAAATAAGATTATGAACCAACTTGACCTAATTAATATTTATAGCATATTTCATCAATAACATCAGAGTCAGTTCAGTTAGTCAGTTCAGTTGCTCAGTCGTGTCTGACTCTTTGCGACCCCATGAATCACAGCACGCCAGGCCTCCCTGTCCATCACCAACTCCTGGAGTTCACTCAGACTCATGTCCATCGAGTCAGTGATGCCATCCAGCCATCTCATCCTCGGTCATCCCCTTCTCCTCCTGCCCCCAATCCCTCCCAGCATCAGAGTCTTTTCCAATGAGTCAACTCTTCTCATGAGGTGGCCAAAGTACTGGAGCTTCAGCTTTAGCATCATTCCTTCCAAAGAAATCCCAGGGCTGATCTCCTTCAGAATGGACTGGTTGGATCTCCTTGCAGTCCAAGGGACTCTCAAGAGTCTTCTCCAACACCACAGTTCAAAAGCATCAATTCTTCAGCGCTCATCCTTCTTCACAGTCCAGCTCTCACATCCATACATAACCACTGGACACAGACTTAAAAACTGTCGTGAAACAATCACCAAATAGTCCATACTCTAGGCCTTTAAAAAGGCTTAACAGATTTTAAATGATTAATATAAAACATCTTTTCTGATCATAATGGATTTAAGTTAGAAACTAATAACTGTAAAATATCTGGAAAATCCTTAAATATTTGGAAATTAAATAGCAGAGTTTTAATTACCTCAGGGGTCAGAGAGGAAAACATGGAAATTAGAGAATACTAATTCTGTTTCTTGAGCTGAGTTGTGGTTACGTGAGGTTTCACTTTGTGAAAACTCATAAGGTGTACATTTGGTTTTGTGCACTTTTCTGTATATATGTTATACTCTCAACAAAATGAAACAAAAATGGACAAATTCCTAGAAAGTGTAATTTAGCAAAGAGTCAAGTAGAAATAAATAGGGAAGTTGGAACAAGACTGCAAGCTGTAGTGGGCAGCCTAGTTGGGTAAATTCCAAAACCCCACAGAATCCAAGTGAGTAAGATAGCACAGAAAAAAAACCCATCAGTTCAGTTCAGTCACTCAGTCTTGTCTGACTCTTGGTGACCCCATGAATCGCAGCATGCCAGGCCTCCCTGTCCATCACCAACTCCCGGAGTTCACCCAAATTCACGTGCATCGTGTCAATGAGGCCATCAAGCCATCTCATCCTGTGTCGTCCCCTTCTCCTGCCCCCAATCCCTCCCAGCATCAGGGTCTTTTTCAATGAGTCAACTCTTTGCATGAGGTGGCCAAAGTACTGGAATTTCAGCCTCAGCATCATCTTTCCAATGAACAACCAGGACTGGTCTACTTTAGGATAGACTGGTTGCATCTCCTTGCAGTCCAAGGGACTCTCAAGAGTCTTCTCCAACACCACAGTTCAAAAGCATCAATTCTTTGGCACTCAGCTTTCTTTGTAGTCCAACACTCACATCCATACATGACCACTGGAAAAACCATAGCCTTGACTAGATGGACCTTTGTTGGCAAAGTAATGTCTCAGCTTTTGAAAATGCTGTCTATGTTGGTCATAACTTTCCTGCCAAGGAGCAAGCGTCTTTTAATTTCATGGCTGGAATCACCATCTGCAGTGATTTTGGAGCCCCCCAAAATGATGTCTGACACTGTATCCACTGTTTTCACATCTATTTCCCATGAAGGGATGGGACCAGATGCCATGATCTTATTTTTCTGAATGTTGAGCTTTAAGCCAACATTTTCACTCTCCTTTTACTTTCATCAAGAGGCTTTTTAGTTCCTCTTCATTTTCTGCCATAAGGATGGTGTCATCTGCATATCTGAGGTTATTGAT
The DNA here is from genome assembly GCF_032405125.1 of Capricornis sumatraensis. NCBI lineage: Eukaryota > Metazoa > Chordata > Mammalia > Artiodactyla > Bovidae > Capricornis > Capricornis sumatraensis. Next base: position 17,779,419 of record NC_091081.1, on the reverse strand, counting down.
ATTTCTCCAGGCAATCTTGATTCCAGCTTGTGCTTCTTCCAGCCCAGTGTTTCTCATGATGTACTCTGCATAGAAGTTAAATAAGCAGGGTGACAATATACAGCCTTGATGTACTCCTTTTCCTATTTGGAACCAGTCTGTTGTTCCATGTCCAGTTCTAACTGTTGCTTCCTGACCTGTATATAGGTTTCTCAAGAGGCAGGTCAGGTGGTCTGGTATTCCCATCTTTTGAAAATTTTCCAATAGTTTCTTGTGATCCACACAGTCAAAGGCTTTGGCATAGTCAATAAAGCAGAAATAGATTTTTTTTTTTTTTTTTTTGGAACTCTCTTGCTTTTTCCATGATCCAGCAGATGTTGGCAATTTGATCTCTGGTTCCTCTGCCTTTTCTAAAACCAGCTTGAACATCTGGAAGTTCATGGTTCATATATTGCTGAAGCCTGGCTTGGAGAATTTTGAGCATTATTTTACTAGCGTGTGAGATGAGTGCAATTGTAAAACCCATAGACAAAAGCTAAAACAAACGAAATGACTTATTTTCATCACAGACTCCAGAATACAAGTAGGTGCAGCCAAACTGCTTCAGCAAGAAGACAAATGTGGTATTAGTGAAATCCCGAACAAAAACAAAGGTAAGGCAAAAAGACTTCTAAGAATCCCAGAAACCAAATTGTCAGCATGTATTCACTTCTAAGGAGAAGGCAATGGCACCCCACTCCAGTACTCTTGCCTGGAAATTCCCATGGATGGAGGAGCCTGGTAGGCTGCAGTCCATAGGGTCGCTAAGTCGGACATGACTGAGCAACTTCACTTTCACATTTTGCTTTCATGCATCAGAGAAGGAAATGGCAGCCCACTCCAGTGTTCTTGCCTGGAGGATCCCTGGGACGGGGGAGCCTGGTGGGCTGCCGTCTATGGGATCGCACAGAGTCGGACATGACTGAAGTGACTTAGCAACTTAGCAATTCACTTCTAAAGCAGAGTTCCTAATCCTCATAGAATGCTCAGGTGATATGAGCAGACAGATCTACAGCAGAGCTCGTTAAGTGAGAAGGAAACACCAAATTAAATTCAGGTCGTGGTGAGTTGATGTGGGTCATAGGAGTTTTTGAAGTTAGCCAGGTGAAGCTCTGTTCCAGGACAGAGCCTGACAAAGAGGAGAGTTTACTTGGAGAATTAAATTGAGAAAGAGAAGGATGAAATGGTCAAGAAAAGGGACGTTACAGATAAAATTGGTGAAGGAGAGAAGACACATCTCAAAAAGGTCAGATTTTGAACAGCTCAGAATAACCACAGGGGAGGAAGGGGAAGCTAGGTATGTCTCCTTGCCCTCACTTCCCTGCTGAGTTCAGGAAAATCATCTTGCTTTATACTTGAGCAACAGAAAAAGATGTCAAATCCTGAATAGAGTTATGTAACAAAGTTATGGAAAAGCCTCCTTTTTAAGAAGACGAAAATTACTGAAGCAAATCCTTTATTAAGCGGTAACAATTGATTGTGTTACAAGATCATATGGTAGATGAGAGAAAGATGATGTTTTCTGTGGGGCTTATTTGCATTAGTTGTTCTCAAGTTTTGGGAAAAAAAAAAGCTATACTAATATAACTACCATAACATACATAAAACTTAGAGAAGTGGAATTTTTTGCTTGGTGGTTTCTCATAGTTAAAATGCATCACTGGGTCAGTAAAATATCTTAAAACTTCAAGAAACTTTTCATGATATTCGAGAAGACAGAGATGTTTGCACAGTGATGGATGATGACATAAACGTAGATCTATTAAATTCAGGAGCTAGCATCATTAATGCCAGTAATTATTTCAAGCAGTGACTGCCCAGAGGAAAAGTGGTCTGAGCCACCACAGAAAACAACTTAGCAATAGCTTTTGTACAGATCTACAACGCTATACACACTCATTACTTGGGCTTTCCTTTTCTTTCTTCAAACACCTATGGTGAGTATAATGAAACTGGACTGAATGGCTAAAAGAAATAGGCACACGCTTGTAGTGGCACTTACAGATAGGATACAGGTTTTGATTAAATATGAAGCCTTTGACCCTTTTTCCAGCTGGGCCCTAACTGAACTTCCATTTTTTCTAGGCTCAGCTTCTGAAATTTTCAGCTTACTTTTTTCTTTCCTCTTACATTTTGTTGATTGGTACATCTTTAATGAAAAAAAAATGTATTTCATTTTGTTTATTGCATGAATATGCGTCTATTTGGCATGATTGCAGCACTTATGTAACTGCCAAAGACAAGCTTGTCAAAACTGATGTTTGAGATAATTATCAAGATATCAAGCATATATTTAAAATATTTAATATACTAATAAGTTATAGCATCAACAGTAACATTTTTAACTGAGGAAGACTGATGGCATTTTTACAAATAAATCCAGTGATAAAAATTCTGAAATAATGCCTCACTGTTAAGGTTTGGGTAATGTATTAAGTTACTCTTTGCAACTTTTTTTAACTGTTTAACTTTTTCCAATTCCAATTTTCCATTGATTCATTAAAATAAAAACTTCTCAGTTCAAATAAACAGGAAAAGCAACAAAAGAAACAGAAAAGCAAACTCTTTTGGCTTGGACTGCTGATGTAGCCTATGTAATCTCACCTCCACTTCTGCCTCTGCTCTACACTGGACCACCAACTATTCTGTTACCAAAATGTCTTCCTGTCACATTTATCATCCTTTCTTCCAAAGTCCCATCAAAATATTATAGCAAATGGGTGGAAAAAAATTAGCCTGTAACAGTTTTGTGCATTGGATTTGGGAATATCAGAAAACTAAAGGATCAAGATGATTTCTGCAAGATGGAAAGCAGGAACTATTGAGAGATAAGCCAGGGCTGGAAGTAAATCTTGAATAGATACAGAGAAAGGGGCTCATCAAAAATGGCTATTCCTGCTATAGTCATCAGGTATGGAGGGCAGGTTAGGCAATGGGGGCAGAGGTCAAAGTTGGGTCCTTTCTGAGAACATGGGACATTATACTCAGGAAGAGCGAGGGCTGATTGGGAGTCCAGGGGTTAATACATAGTCAGTCTACCTGCTTAGTTCATACTTTCACAAAGTAAAATCTACCAGTGGACAATATTAGGACATATTTGTTAAACAAATTAATAAACAAATGTGGAATGATTATTTCTGCTATAATCAGAAGTAACTGTAAGGAAAATCATTGGCTGAGCCACACACCTGAAAGCCCTCAGTTCCAGACCCACAGTTATAGAAATTCCAACTCCACTCATTCTTCAGATGAGACTGGAAAAATCAGGAGAAAATCCTCATCAACAACCTTTTTCAAGAGTTCACACTTTCTCAGCCCCCAGTATCAATTTAGATTGCTCCTAAGCTTCTACTCTCCAGCCTCAACCATTACTGCAATAGTAGGTTTGACTCCTCTCCAGCTGTTCATAATTGCGCAGTGTCGTAAGTGCCTACCACCCTTCTCCAGATCATTCCATGGGAGCTTTCACTCCTTCCACTGCAACAGAGAAATTTCCCTCAGTGACATTCATTTCAGTCACTTTAGAAAATTGGATTTCTAAATGATGACACTCTTTTGTTCCACCCTAAATAGCTATATTCTTTTAGGAAGTTACCTCACCTGCCTCAACTAGGCTTGAACTCTGTCCTGGTCTTGGCCAAATTTTTTCCCTCAAGACACTTCATCCTGGTATTTGCACACATGATCGTCAGTTTTAGTCTTACTGTCTCTTTGAACTGCCTAGTGGATCTCATGTACAGAGAATTCCAGTGGCCTACTAAGATGATTCAGATTTCCTGAAATGAATGGACCCTCTAAAGAGAATAGTCATCATTGTCATTGTCTATGTAAGGTGTTTGGACATTTTCTATTTGAGTAGCACACTAACTATTGAATGGGGCTTCACTGGTGGCTCAGAGGTTAAGAGCATCTGCCTGCAATGTGGGAGACCTGGGTTCAATCCCTGGATCGGGAAGATTCCCCTGGAGAAGGAAATGGCAACCCATTCCAGTATTCTTACCTGGAGAATCCCATGGACAGAGGAACCTGGTGGGCTACAGTCCATGGGGTCGCAAAGAGTTGGACATGACTATTGAATATATTATTTGTTAATTATGAAGTATTTTAGTGTCTGATAGAAGAAATTTTCACATATAGAGGTATAGAAAAGTTATTCTGGCTTATATATGATTTAACTTGAACTTTATTTTTATTGGAAGACTCTGTTTGTGACCTATTAAACATGCATGGTACATCTGCTTTAACCATTAAATAAAACAATATATTTAAAAGTCAAAATGGATTAACTGTGGTTCAGACATTCAAAATGGATGTGAGTGGCCATTGTGGATATGTTTTTAGACACATTCCTGCATCACTGAGATTTTAATTTTCTGAACCCTATCAGACTCAAGGACATCAGCAGCCATTCTCAAAATAGTATCTGCTAGTAGCTGCCAGATGCAATCTTATGGTTTCAAGGTCTCCCCTTGTAACTCCACAACTATTTAAGACCCCAACAATCCTTGTTTAATGTGCATCCTTAATTCTTGCCAGATCAAATCTTACTGACAATTCATGTAATATTGTGGGCTTTGCCTTTATAAGGTTCCCCATTTTGTAGTCCGCTGTTGTTGTTTAGTCACTAAGTCATGTCTGACTCTTTGTGACTCCATGGACAGCAGCATGCCAGGCTTTCCTGTCCTTCACTATCTCCTGGAGTTGCTCAAACTCTTGTCCACTGAGTCAATGATTCTATCCAATTATCGCATCCTCTGTTGCACTCTTCTCTTGCTCTCAATTTTCCCTAGCATCAAGGTTAATGAGTCAGCTCTTATCAGATGGCCAAAGTACTGGGGCTCAGCTTCAGTATTAGTCCTCCTAGTGAATATACCAGAGAAGGCAATGGCAACCCACTCCAGTACTCTTGCCTGGAAAATTCCATGGACGAAGGAGCCTCATAGGCTGCGGTTCATGGGGTCGCTAAGAGTCGGGCACGACTGAGCGACTTCAATTTCACTTTTCACTTTCATGCATTAGAGAAGGAAATGGCAACCCACTCCAGTATTCTTGCCTGGAGAATCCCAGGGACAGAGGAGCCTAATGGGCTGCTATCTATGGGGTTGCACTGAGTTGCGACTTAGCAGTAGCAGCAGCAGTGAATATTCAGGGTTGATTTCCTTTAGGATTGACTGGTTTGATTTACTTCTGTCCAAGGGACTCGCAAGAGTCTTCTCAAGCACCACAATTCAAAAGCATCAGTTCTTCGGTTTTCAGCCTACTTTATGGTCCAACTATCACACTGGTACATGACTATCAGAAAAACCATAGCTTTCATGAGGTGGACCTTTGTCGGCAAAGTGATGTCTCTACTTTTTGATATACTGCGTAGGTTGTCTTTGCTTTTCTCCCAAGAAGCAAGTGTCTTTTTAATTTCATGGCTGCAGTTACCATCTGCAGTGATTTTGGAGGACCCCAAAATAAAATTTGTCACTCTTTCCACTTTTTCCCTATCTATTTTCTATGGAGTGATGGGACCAGATGCCATGATCTTAGTTTTTTAAATGTTGAGTTTTAAGCTTTTTCACTCTTCTCTTTCACCCTCATCAAGAGGCTCCTTAGTTCCTCTTCGCTTTCTGTCATAAAGGTGGTATCATGTGCATATCTGAGATTGTTGATATTTCTCACAGTAATCTATGCCAGCTTGAGCTTTATCCAGCCTGGCATTTTGCATGATGTACTCGGCATAGTACATCACTGAGGATGGTGACTGCAGCTGTAAAATCAAAAGATGATTGCTTCTTGGCAGGAAAGCTACAACAAACCTAGACAGTTTGTTGAAAAGCAGAGACATTACTCTGTTGACAAAGCTCCATATATTCAAGGCTATGGTCTTCCCAGTGGTCATGTATGGTTGTGAGAGCTGGACTATAAAGAAGGCAGAGTGCCAAATAATTGATGCCTTTGAGCTGTGGTACTGGAGAAGACTCCTGAAAGTCCCTTGGACAGCCAGATCAAACCAGTAAATCGTAAGAGAAATAAACCCTGAATACTCATTGAAAGGACTGATGCTGAAGCTGAAGTTCAAGCATTTTGGTCATATGATGTGAACAGCTGACTTACAGATTGCTGGGATAGATTGAGGGCAGAAGGAGAAGAGAGTGTCAGAGGATGAGATGGCTTGATGGCATCAACAATTCAATGGACCTGAACTTGGGCAAACTTTAGGAGATGGCGAGCGACAGGGAGGCCTAGAGTGCTACAGTTCATTGGGTAGCAAAGAGTTGGACATGACTGAGTGACTGAACAACAACACTCTTCACAGAAGTTAAATAAGCAGGGTGACAATATAAAGCCTTGATGTACTTCTTTCCCAATTTGGACCAGTCAGTTGTTCCACGTCTAGTTCTAACTTTTACTTCTTGACCTGCATACAGGTTTCTCAGGAGGCAGGTAAGATGGTTTGGTATCCCCATCTCTTTAAGAATTTTCCACAGTTTGTTGTGATCCACATGAAAGCTTTAGCCAAGTCAGTGAAACAGATTTTTTTCTGGAATTCTGTTGCTCTATGATCCAGTGGATGTTAGCAATTTGATCTCTGGTTCCACTGTCTTTACTAAATCCAGCTTGTACATCTGGAAGTTCTTGGTTCATGTACTGATGAAGCCTAGCTTGAAGGATTTTGAGCATTACCTTGTTGACATATGAAAAGAGTGCAGTTGAACTTTGAACATTCTTTGGCATTGCCCTTCTTCGAGAATGGAATGAAAACTTGATATTTTCTAGTCCTGTGGCCACTGCTGAGTTTTCCAAATTTGCTGGCATATTGAGTGCAGTACTTTCACAGCATCATCTTAGAGGTTTTGAAAGAGCTCAGCTGGAATTCCATCACCTCCACTAGCTTTGTTTGTAGTAATACTTCCTAAAGCCCCTTGACATCACACTGCAGGATGTCTGGCTCTAGGTGAGTGACCACACCATCGTGGTTATCTGGGTCATTAAGACTTTTTTTGCATAGTTCTGTATGTTCTTGCCACCTCTTCTGCTTATGTCAGGTCCTTGACATTACTGCCCTTTACTGTGCCCATCTTTGCATGAAATGCTTCTTTGGTATCTCCAATTTTCTTGAAGAGATCTCTAGTTTTGCCATTCTACTATTTTCCTCTATTTCTCTGCATTGTTCACATAAGAAGATTCTTATCTCTCCTTGCTATTCTCTGAAACTCTGCATTGAATTGTGTATTTCTTTCCCTTTCTCCTTTGCCTTTCACATGTCTTTTCTCAGCTCTTTGTAAGGTCTCTCAGACAACCACTTTGCCTTGTTGCATCTCTCTATCTTTGGGATGGTTTTGGTCACTGTTGCCCTGTACAATGTTATGAACCTCCATCCATCATTCTTCAGGCACTCTATCTACAAGATTTTGTAATCTGGTGGTACACAATTCAAGTGCTTCTTGAATCTCTCTACCAGGCTACAGTCTTCAGTGGTTCAAATAAAACTCTTTCCTATTCCTATTACAGATTGGTTTGCTGATTACTTTAATTGACATATCAATTATTTTTTACTCCTGAAAAGCAATTATATATTATGAGTTTATTCACTTGAAAATATCAGTTCACTTGGTTTACCTAGTCATACCATGTTATTTTGACCTCAGATCCCTCATTGCCTTTTTCTCACTTATCTAATTTTTTTTCACCATGTTCCAAAGGTTAAGATTGGTCTAGCTATATGGTTGTAGTTAATTCTCAGTGGTTTAACACTGGGCAGTCAAAACATTTTACAACTTAAAAAGTTGCAAGAATATCTGACAGAGAAATTTGAGCCAAAAAAATTAAATTTATGCTGTGTATTTTGTTTCTTGATCTTTGTTCCACCACTAGAGACTTTTTCATCTCTTTTATCCCCCTTCCATTCCTATGAGAACCCCTGCAGCCTCTACCATATTGATGCTAACAACCTAATTTGTATTTTTCTGTATTTTTGTGTTCATATAACAATTCACACACACACACAGGTGTACACATATACACTTTGTTTAACAATGGAATAGGGTCATAGACATATTTTTGTGTTTTTTTTTTTTGCATTCAGTAATACTTCTTGAGAATCTTTCAGTTTAGTTGATAGATCTCTAAGTCATTCATTTTAGTGGTACAGTGTGCAGATGCACTTTTTAGTTAGCCCTTCTGTTGATGGACATCCACTTTGTTTCCAGTTTTTCATTTAGAAATAATACTGCCATAAATATCCTTGTACTAATGTCTTTCATATGGGTACCTTTATTCCTGTGAGAATCAGCTCCTAGGAGAGGAATTGCTGGGTCTGTAGGTATATGTATTCCTAATTTTACTAGGTGTTGCTTTATTGCTTTCCAGGACTTTGCTTCTCTGCCAACTATACACAAAAAGTATTGCTCTAGAGGTTTTTCTTCTTACCAAGTACAAAATTTTAAAAGGTCTATCTCACTAAACTTCAAATGCTCAATATTTTAAAGGATGAATTGTTACCAACAATATTGCTTTTCATTAAACATGGTTCAATATAAATTTTATGAACCCAAGCACTATAGTTTCTCTTAATTTTCCAACCTTATCTGCACTAGCAATTTAACCATCATATTTAGAAAACAAAGGAGACTAAACAGATGTTCTTTCCTACTATTTTCCTGGATACTCAATATCCTTAAAACTCAATTTACTTCCAAATTTAATGCTTTAAAATCTTGCCTTGCAGGATTCAAATAAAGAATTCACTCCCCTTCCTACCTCTGTGCTTAACATGGTTTTCCTGTTGGTTAGGGATTTTGTTTAAACTGAAATTAAGGAGGATGGGAATAAGATGAGGCCACATAATAACATCTCAGTCATAATGAATTCTCAATAAGGGAATCTAATAAGCAGAAGTTTTTCTGCTGTTGTCTCTACTGTTTTAAGACAATCTTTCTTGTTTAACACCTGGGTATCATTTCTGAAGTGTCAGATGCCCATCAAGTACTGGTTAATTATAATTATAGACCAGATTCAAAAAGTATTCACTTGTTTCACTGATACATCTATAAAAGAGTAGCTCAGGATTATAATATTCTCACAATTAATCTTAAAATAATGTTTTAAACTAAATATATGTGTATTCATAAAATAGGCCAAGTTTCCATGACTGCACAATAAAGGTATCATCTCTGTCACTATTCTACATTTATAACTCCTGAGTATTTTTTTTAATGAGAAATAACAAAGGAGATTTGTATTTTAGTACTTAGTATGTCCATTACCCTTGTTGTTTTGTAATCTCATTTAACAAGTCTACTTGGAAAATGCCAGTGGAACCTGAGAATCATCACTTGAAACTTTTGGTCAGCAATCTGTGCCTCACTATGGATTAAGCTGCAGTAATATGGCACATAGTATTACAGGAAAAGTTAGGCTAGGATGACCCTAAGAAGTCATGTACCCTTGACAACACCGGAAGACATGAGGTCTACAAACATTCAGGTGCTGAGGTGACCTGGTTAGTTGTTTACGGTACCAAGGCCAGAGTACATGGTTATCGACAGTCTATCCTAGTGTTCTTCACTGCACAATGTAATATGATTATATGTGAAGAAATTAAAGTTACATTAAGTTCTAGACTGTGAAATACAGAACAGAGGTGACTCAGGAGGAGAACTGATAGGATTAAATTAGTTGGTTCCCTTAGGAAAATTGATGGCAAATAAAGAGGTGGAAGGGTGATGGAGAAGAGATATTGATAACGAGTTTCCTAAGCGACAACTTTGTCCAGGGCCTATGCTGTAGACATACAGCATTTTAAATCTAGTAAATCTATTGTCAAGACCCTCTCCCAAAGTAAACGTAGTATGGATAGTTGCTTTCAAGGTTACATCCTTTCACCTACTCTCCAAGGCTGTTTTACAACAGTCAAGAGGATTCTGTATAGGCTTTATTTTACTTTTTGCTCTCATTAAGGACTCATAAGCTTAATTACTCAATATTCCTTAAGAAACACAGTTTGAAATAATTACTTCATTAGAAAAATTTAGCAGTGCTCATTCGGACTCTCTTGAACAGATTCCTGTTCTAGAACTCCTAAAGGTTTTATTTATCCTTTTGTTCTGAATGTAAACCTCCTAACCTTCACATGGCTTGTAGAATTGCATTTCAAATACCAGTTAATGATAAATTTTTTAAAAACCTACATGAGGTCACTTTGAAGGATGTTCCTTATTAGCATAACTGTGTGTGTGCTCAGTTGCTTTGCAATCCCATGGACTGTAGCCCACCATACTCTTCTCTCCATGGAACTCTCCAGGCAAGAATACTGGAGGGAGTCATCATTTGCTCCTTCAGGGGAATCTTCCTGACCCAAGGATTGAATTCCCTTCTCTTGCCTCTCCTGCGCTGGCAGGCAGATTCTTAACTATTGGGCCACATGGGAAGCCCTATTAGCATAAATCACAGCTTAAAAGTTCTACAGATCTGTAGAACTTTTAAGCTGTGATTTATGGTACTATGTTGAGGTATATGCTACATGGTAAAAGAATAAAGAAAAAAATGGTCTTAAATAAATTGTTTTAAGCATAGCATTTCATTCATAATGGATCAATAAAATTTGTTGAATAAATAAAATACAGTATGTTACTCTACTGCTGAAAAATTTTCAGTATTACAGGAGAAAGTCTGAATTATTTGGCCAATCAAGCTTATCTTCCAGTACTTTTTCCCTTAAGCAAAACCTTCATTCTGACCAGAGCTCTCCACTGAAGTTCCACTGCTCCCCGCAGTCTCACTCTGTCCAGGCTGCTCCCTCTGCAGCTCCATCCCCCGTGCTCCTTGGTGCTTCACTTTACTCCTGTCCCTTCAGATGAAAATCCTGCCCCTCCCACAATCAGCTGAAGGTATTTACTCCTCCCTCTGAATCTTCCTATCACCAACTGCTCTGGATATTGCTCAAGATTTTAAAAATAGCAACTTGTACATCTGTCTTTTCTGTTGTATGAGTTTTATCCCTCTCAGTCATATTATAAGCATCTCGAAGGTAGAGACTAATTGTCTTATATTTGATGTTGTAGACTCTCAAATACTCATCAGTTTGAAATGTATTTTGTTATCAAACAATCCTATAATATGGAAGTCAATAATTTCCATGTATAGCACATGAGTTTAAATATTCATCACTGATTAATAAAAATAAGCAAGAATTTTCAAATGATTACACAATATGATCACAATTTTTTCCATACATAAAAATTATGTCACTTCATGATAAATATTGGATATATATATATATACACACACACATATGTATTAATGTTAAAAGAGATTATATTTGGGTGGTAGAGTTGTAAAGATGAAATATGAATACAGGTACATTGAAAACAATAAATTACTATACAAAACTACTTTTGACACTTATTCCTTACATTTATTCTGTCTTTTCAGTGATGGTATTAGATGTATTTTGTTTATTCTTCTAGATTTGTCACTTCTATTTCCTGTTTTCTCTTTTTTTTGCATTTAATTCTTTGGGTAAAATTGGGCTTTCTGAAATCCTGGTGAGCCTAAGGATGTGATGATGTTCAAGTATGCCTGAGCCCTGTTTCAGCTTTTTTCCCTAGGATGGACATGGAGTTTGGATCAAGAACCACCAAAACCAAAGGTTGTAAATATTTCTTTAACCAGAAGAACATGAATAGTTTGAGCAAGCTCTTCCTGAATAATGATATGTGCTCAAAGAATAAAATAATGGTAACAAAAGAAATTGAGCTTTTTGGAATCTTAGAACACATTTTGCTGATTCACTGGCAGATAACCTTCCTTAGCGGCCAAGATAGTAGAAATAGGTTACAAATGCTTTAAAAAATACCAAAAGAATAATATTCAATATACCTAACTCTGGTCAAATTTGAGTTCAAGGATGAGATTGATACCCTAAATGGCTGTATCTTTAGATGTCCCAGACTTCATCTATAGAAACAAGGCTTCCTTGATAGTACAATTATCTGCTAGTCAGATGGTATCTATTATACCTAGAAAACTGTTTGCTAATTGGTAAAATATCAATGAAGGGTATGATGGAACATTCTTAATTGTATTTGTGCTAGAAAATACATTCAGATTTTCAATATGAAATCTCATAAAAAACTATAAAATTAAGATTTTATCTATCTAGGGACATCAAATATTCTGAAAGAGGAGCAGAAATGGGGAAACTCAAAGAAGAAGCTGGCAGCATATTTAATGCTAGATACAATTTAAAAATATATATATATATGATTTCAGTCACAACGCAGGGTTGATTTTTTCCTCAGGTCACTGTCCAATGTGGGCTGATAGGGAGGATTTTGCTCTTCAAAAATGTAAGCATCCAGGCTTCAGGGGTACCAGGAAAGAGAAAAGAAAGCTCACCTGCTCCTTGACTTTGGTCTGCTCACTTAACACTAGTTAAGCTGATTAAGTGATCTGTAATATACTTAATCCAGGAAGAAGTAACTGATTAGTGAACTAGTTTCTGCTATCCATCATCCATTCTAATGAATACTTTTCAAATCAAAATAATTTGATAGTAAAATACTAATTTGAAAACTTTCCTTTGAGAAAAATAAGAAAAACGTAGTTATGGAGATCATTTTGGTTTGGAGCATTTTGGTTTCCATTATTTGATGATTTTCAGTGAAACTGTAGTTAATTACATTTGATGTTGTAAGAGGAATGACTATATTTTAGAGATGCCTCAAAAAGATCAACTTTAACTGGAGCATTTCGGTTTCCATTATTTGATGATTTTCAGTGAAACTGTAGTTAATTACATTTGATGTTGTAAGAGGAATGACTATATTTTAGAGATGCCTCAAAAAGATCAACTTTAACATTTTAAGAACAGGCTAAATATTAAATGTGTTATTTAACAGAGAACAGCTGACACATATTATGGTAGCAGATAAATGCTTAAATCTTGGATTAGATGATCAAACAGCCAACATTTTAATAAGTCTCCCCCAATGTATCTCAAAAGCACTCTATTAGCAAACATGACAGTCTAATTATTTCTATGGTGCTTAGTATTTCATGGTGGCCCACTGCCAGTGGTAGAATATGGTGTGGGAAATGTTCCAGTGATGTTAACTCATTTTACAAGCTAAAATATTGCTAGCGCTGAAAATGCATGGTTTATGTGAGGCTAACTGCCCTGACCCTGGTTTAAACTCATCAGTAAAGTAAATACATCAGCATCTATTTTAATAACTTTCTCTTAATATTCTGCTGAAAAAAATGTAGGTAGGTTAATTTTGCTACAAAGAACATGTGAATAAAGTTTATGTCACAAAAAAGGAAATGTTTATCTATCACTGTAGAATATAAAACAACTCAGAAATATATCAATAATTCCATATACTCTGATCTGGTCTGCACTGATAAATCTACAGTATAAAAAATTAACCTTTCAAAATAGGAAAGAAACATGGGAAAATTGAATAAACTACAATAAATGTCTCACCTTGGACTGCACAGAACTTCTATTTTTTTCCTGCCATTTTTAAACTAGTAAGGAAAACATAAGAAAATATAAAATTACTCCATGAAAAGTCTGAATGAGGGACAACATTAGAACCGTACCTAACAGAGTGCCTGATCAACAGGAGGAATTTAATAAAGGTACACTGAAGGACTAAATGAATGATTAAACAATAGAGCTGAAAGAGGATTGAACTCTGAAGGACAAGGCTCAGACTATGCTATCACTAGCTAGCCACATAGTAACAAGTAAAAGTTCAGTTCAGTTGCTCAGTCATGTCCGACTCTTTGCGACCCCATGGACTGCAGCACACCAGGCTTCCCTGTCTATCACCAACTCTCAGAGCTTGCTCAAACTCATATCCAATCAAATCAGTGATATCATCCAACAATCTCATCCTCTGTCATCCCCGTCTCCTCCTACCTTCAATCTTTCCCAGTATTAGGGTCTTTTCCAGTGAGTCAGTTCTTCACATTAGCTGGCCAAAGTTTTAGCTTCAGCATCAGTCCTTCTGATGAATATTCTGGACTGATTTCCTTTAGGATTGACTGGTTGGACCTCCTTGCAGTCCAAGGGAATCTCAACAGTCTTCTCCAACACCATAGTTTAAAAGCATCAATTCTTCTGCACTCAGCTGTCTTTACAGTCCAACTCTCATGACCATACATGGCTACTGGAAAAACCATAGCTTTGACTATGTGGACCTTTGTTGGCAAAGTAATGTCTCTGCTTTTTTATATGCTGTCTAGGTTGGTCATAGCTTTTCTTCCAAGGAGCAAGCGTCTTTTAATTTCATGGCTGCAGTCAACATCCACAGTGATTTGGGAGCCCAAGAAAATAAACTCTCTCACTGTTTCCACTGTTTCCCCATCTATTTCCCATGAAGTGATGGGACTGGATGCCATGATCTTAGCTTTCTGAATGTTGAATTTTAAGCCAACTTTTTCACTCTTCTCTTTCATTTTCATCAAGAGCCTCTTTAGTTCTTCTTTGCTTTCTGCCATAAGGGTGGTGTCATCTGCATATCTGAAGTTATTGATATTTCTCCCAGTAATCTTGGTTCTAGCTTGTGCTTCATCCAGCCCAGCATTTCACATGATGCATTCTGCATATAACTTAAATAAGCAGGATGACAATATATAGCCTTGACATACTCCTTTCCTGATTTGGAACCAGTCTGTTATTCCATGTCCAGTTCTAACTGTCACTTCTTGGCCTGCATACAGATTTCTCAAGAGACAGGTAAGGTGGTCAGGTAGTCCCATCTCTTGAAGAATTTTCCAGTTTGTTGTGATACACACAGTCAAAGGCTTTTGCGTAGTCAATAAAGCAGAAGTAGGTGTTTTTCTGCAACTCTCTTGCTTTTTTGATGATCCAACAGATGTTGGCAATTTATCTCTGGTTCCTCTGCCTTTTCTAAATCCAGTTTGATCATCTGGAATTTTGAGCATTACTTTTCCAGCCTGTGAGATGAATGCAATTGTGTGGTAGTTTGAACATTTCTTTGCCATTGCCCTTCTTTGGGATTGACAAAGAAAGGCAGTCCAGTGGCCACTGCTGAGTTTTCCAAATTTGCTGATATACTGAGTGCAGCACTTTCACAGCATCATCTTTTAGGGTTTGAAATAGCTCCACTGAAATTCCATCAGCTTCACTAGCTTTGTTCATAGTGATGCTTCCTAAGGCCCACTTGATTTCACATTCCAGTATGTCTGGCTCTAGGTGAGTGATCACACCATCACAGTTATCTGGGTCATGAAGATATTTTTTTGGATAGTTCTTCTGTGGATTCTTTCCACCTCTTCTTAATATCTTCTGCTTCTGTTGTCCATACCATTTCTGTCCTTTATTGTGCCCATCTTGGCATGAAATATTCCCTTGGTATCTCTAACTTTCTGGAAAAGATCTCTAGTCTTTCCCATTCTCTTGTTTTCCTCTATTTCTTTGCACTGAGGAAGGCTTTGCACTGATCACTGAGGAAGGCTTTCTTATCTCTCCTTGCTATTCTTTGGAACAGATATTTGAAGATGGATATAAGAACATTTAAATTTTTCACCAATTTGTTTACATTGTAACAAAATATAATTATAATAAATCCTGTAAAATATATAAGGTCCTCCCTCACAAATAAGTCCTAGGAACTTACTTTAATTAAAAATGAAATTGAGAGGCAAGACAGGGCTATATTTATTTCTACTCTAAAGAGTAATTTTAAAGTAAAAAAGGTACAAAAATAATTCACAATGGTAGTTACAAAAACTACTGTTACTTTATATGTTATTTCACCAACCTGCTGAGTCATTGTTCACAAGATATTTATCAAATAAAAACAAAAGCCCTCTGGCTCTAGGTAAAGTTGCTTTTGCAAAATGTAATTATAATCTAGATCTTAAGTTTCTGATCAAAATCACCAATGAATATTATAAAATTAAGTTATAGCTCCTTCTCCAAGTGTATTTCCAATTACCATGTTAGAGCTTTTAAAAAGAAATAAAGCTGCGAGTTTCTCAAGACCAGTAACAGTATCTCAGGAACAGAATGGGAAGAAACATAAACATAATCATGTATTATTACAGGTTCTGTGGAACAGCTTTTCAAAATTAAGTTTAAAAGTAGACAAAACTTGGTGTTTTGAGTAACCTGGGGCTTTCTTCCTTAATTCATTTCAGCCAGAGCTAAAGTGAGCAATATGTCAAATTAACTTGCTCAATTTTCTTTTCTCAACTTTTTCAATGCCCTTTAGGAACATCATTACTGAGAAGCTATTGTTGGCATTTACTGCACAAAACCTGATTCTAGAAGGTTGATACTGCAATAGCCTAAATATCACAAAACTGAGGAAAATTGTATGGTACCAGTTATTTCACTATACTAAAAGGAAAAATAGTCTGGAGATAAGCCATTTTTGGTTGAAAAGAAAAAAGGCTTTAGAATGGTTTTAATGGTTGATTTACATTTAAATATAAGCAATGAATACAAAATGACCTTTACTAATAACTTTAAAAACCTGTTGAAATTGCCAACTGAAAAATTAGTATTTTTGTGTCTTATCTTTCACATATTATATGTGATGGTTATAAGAAAAGAGACCCTAGCATATTGTATTAATCTCAATGGAGCAGAGCCTTGTATTTAAATAAAACAAAACACTGTGTTGGTCATTTGAAATAATTTACAAATCTATTCTCTTTAATGTTTTTAAGTTCATTACAAATCAAATCAAATCTATCAATAAGGAAACTGCATAAAAAATGAGTGTTAAATGCATACCAGTATGAAATAATCAATCTATCTTTTAAATGAACCAGGTTGAGACTACATTTCACATGAAAAATTATAAATTGATATAGGTGTCAAAAGCAATTCCTAGAAAAACAATTATGCCTGACGAAAATAATTTTCCTACCACTTTTCATGATAAATATGATTTGTTCCTCTATATGTAAAATAAGCAGTTATGGTTTTGCCTATTTTCTTTTATATGTACAGACATAAAAACGAAGAAAGCAACTGTCTTATCTCCATGGACTCTCTTTGGATGGTAGCTATTTACAGTAATGTTGCTATTGAAAGTGGCATATCCAAGCTCATTGAAAAAAATATATTAATCATCCTGGGAAGAAGGAAATGTAGGTTGTTAACTCTTAAACATAAAGAACTATAAATAAGCTGGATTTGATTATAAAACAACCTTGTGTTAGTTGCTCAGTCATGTCCAACTCTTTGCAATCCGAAGGACTGTAGCCTGCCAGGCTCCTCTGCCCATAGAATTCTCCAGGTAAGAGTACTGGAATGGGCTGCCATTCCTGTCTCCAGGGGATCTTCCCAGCCCAGGGACCAAACCTAGGTCTTCTGCATTGCAGGCAGATTCTTTATTGTTTGAGCCACCAGGGAAAGCCAAAACAATCTTACATAACAACAAACTTACAAAAATCACTTTGAGGTGATACCTACTTGAATATATTATTATATTCAAAAACTCTCAGTACTGATCTATAGTATTGTATATTCACAAAGCATATGTTGTTCTGGACACAGAAAATAATCAAATCCTTGTTTCCTTTAAAAATAAACTTAAAAATAAATTGTGTGTTCCATGATCTATGTGCTTTGCACTCTTATGTTCCGCATGTCTCTCAGCAACACTGGTCGGTAGTTTTGTTCCAAAATTTCCATGTATTCAAAGTAATCACTCACTCGAAACCCATGCAGTGCTTCTTCCTGTCAAAAGATATAAAGAGACGTTCATTTGCTTGGGAAAGACACACAGTTCTAAGTTAATGGGTTTTAAACAGTTGATACATCATTTTATTTATGTTGCTAGTAAATGCTTTTTATTTAGTAAGCTATATATATATATATGATATGTGTGTGTATATATATATATATATGTATATATATGATAGCAAAAAATCATGTCCCTGTGATAACTAGGTTGTCTGTTTTCAAAACCAAAACTGCTTTATAGCTAACAACAACAAAAAACAAACACTTAGATAATGAAACCTTCCTAATGTTTTAGATATAATAGTTCCAATTATAGAATGATTGCTTACATCTGTAATTAGTAAAGACTTTAAAGCTTATCAAAGAACACTTAAAATATTACATGGAATATCTATTCTACAGCTACGTTCATAAAATCTCCAGCAGTCTGTAATTCATAATGTTGGTATTATGCATATCTATACTAATTTGGAATTTAATGGCTAGTGTCCCAAATGTGGCACTCAAGAATGAAAAATAACAAAGCATCCATTTAGAATCTTATACACTTTTAGGAAATTTTAGGACTATTTTTATTTTAGTATCTCCAAATACTAGCTGTGGAATGCCAACCTTTCAAAGTAACAACAACAAAATTCTGCAAAAGAAACTTGATCCTTGATTCAATGTAACATGTTAGAAATTTTGGATGTTAAAAAAAATTTTGACAATTCATGCCTTTCTGGAGATAACAGCTTAAAGGCAAAAACTACTAACAATAAATACAAACAATTCAAAAGAATAAAAGACAATATATTATCATATACCAAATACTGTACTTAGAGACAAATCAGTTTGTAGATGAGAGACATAAATGTAGGGTACTAGGAAAATATCACAAATTCTCAGTAAGAATGGATGTTTTTAGGGATTTCCCTGGCGGTCCAGTTATTAAGACTCCATACTTCCAATGCAAGGGTTAAGGGTTTGATCCCTGGTTGGGGAATTATGATCCCCAAAGCCACATGATACAGCCAAAAAAAGAATGCATGTTTTTAAAGGCCTCAGATGTCACTAGTGATGACTAGATTAGTAATAGTTCACAGATAACATGGGAGAAGAGTATATTACTTGCCACATATTACCAAAAATCTGGATAATCTGAGAGATAAGTTAATTGGTACCTTAAAAACAGAAGCATTCTTACTGATCTATAAAACTGATATCATAACTGAGAAAATTAGATGTTAAATTAGATGAATAAGATTATACCTTAAGAGTTAATACCTTCGAATGTAAAAATTTGAACTACTCTTAATTTTAAAATACTTGTGACATTATCCATTTCTTCATTTATTAACCTCATTCATTCCCTTATTGTATGTAAGGTTCTTGGTTATACAGTGAAGACCCAAAGATGAATGAGACAGGTCTCTGTTCTAAAACATTAACAGCTAAGGTATATATCATACTTCCGGTTTTATGTATAAGCAACTGAATCAAAAGGAAGATGTTCATCTTAAGAAGAGCAGAAATACTACATCTTTGTAAATTTCTCTATCAAACATATTTCATTTTTTTCTTTGGTGTAAAAGTAGGAATGAAGTAAGACTAATCTTGCTATTCAAGAATTCACTTTAACTGTTGTAGTCATGGAACTATTTAAATTATGTGTAATTTGACATTAATCACCCCTTCACTAAAACTATACCTAAGTTGGAAAAGAATTATAGTAATGTGTTATTCTAACTAGAAGAAAAAAAAACTTAATGACAGAAAAACTGTCTTTGTGCATATTTATGATTTTTAAAAGAATGCTTATTGTTCATTATATGTGAATTACAATAGGAAATCACCGCATTTGAAAAATAGCGCTAATAATTCTTCCTGAGCAAAAGTCAGTAAAACCTACTTTAACATCTTTTAATTATTGCTCACTTTAGTTTAAAAATAAAAACTACCTATGGAGAACCATAGCTATTACTTTGTTTAAAAATACCTTTTCCTTAAAACATGTTTTTTAAATTGTGGCTCCCATTTTAGACATTAATACTAAAATAAAGAGAAAATACTCTGTAACTATATTGAAGAGACACCCATAAAAATGGCAAATAAGGTTATTAAGGCCTTGTTTCATAAGAGAAATATAAAATATTAATTTTAAAAGAAATGTCTTTAAATTATATAGATTTAAAATTCACAGGCAATATTAATTCTGAATAAAATTTCAGAACCTCTGGATTCCACTTTGTCTTCGAAGTGGAATATTTTCCATTTTATCCTGCTGCTGCTGCTGCTGCTGCTAAGTTGCTTCAGTCGTGTCCGACTCTGTGCAACCCCATAGATGGCAGCCCAACAGGCTCCGCCATCCCTGGGATTCACCACTGGAGGGGGGTGCTATTGCCTTCTCCGATTTTATCCTAAATATTCTCTAATTGCCTTTTAGTGAATTACTTTTCTTTGTAATTATGACCACTTAGACTGCCAGCCAATCATTCAAGTTATAAAGGGGCCATTTCCTCAGAATATTGTTTTATTATCTTTTTATTTATAGACCTAAGTATATTGGACTGTGGATAAAAATAAGAATTCCCTTATTCTTTAAATAGGCAGACATATACAATTATATAAGGTAACATTATCACATTTTACACAGACAATACTCTATTCAAGTTTTTTCTTTTTAATAAATTACTTCTGGGACAATTTATATCTTGGTTGGGGAGTTCATTTTGAACATATTGCGTTCTCTTTTTCTATGCACTGGATTTTCAACTGAAGTGCCTTAAATGATTTGCTCTTTTCATTAATGTTGAGTTTCAAATGTTGAACCATGAAAAAAGTATTAAAAATTACCATCCTAAACCACAATGTTGTGTGTGTATTCAATATTATACAATATGGCATATATGCAGCTTCCCTCTCTCCTTTGTACACAGAATCTAGTTTCAAGTATGTATCCACTGGTTTCCTTTTACTAGTGAGAGCATTTAATTAGAAAGCCCACTGAATTTAGGGTCTTTTTTTTTTTTTTTTAAAAGTAAACAGATTAGTTAGGGATACACTAGAAAGAGCATTGGAGAAGGCAATGGCACCCCACTCCAGTACTCTTGCCTGGAAAATCCCACAGATGGAGGAGCATGGTAGGCTGCAGTCCATGGGGTCGCTAAGAGTCAGGCACGACTGAGCATATTCACTTTCACTTTTCACTTTCATGGATTGGAGAAGGAAATGGCAACCCACCCCAGTGTTCTTGCCTGGAGAATCACAGGGACGGGGAAGCCTGGTGGGCTGCCGTCTCTGAGGTCTCACAGAGTTGGACACGACTGAAGCGACTTAGCAGCAGCAGCAGCAGAAAGGGCATAGAATTTGGATTCAGACCAAAATGGGTTCAAACTCACCTGTGTTAGTTAGTTAGTTTTACCTGGGAAAGTTTACAGATTCTTTAAGCCTCAATTTTTCACTTGTATATATAGACAATAACAACATAAACTGTGTTTTCTAAACTCTTTACTGTGAACTAGAAAGCCTTATGTGATCTGATTCCTGCCTCATCCCTGACCATTCTTGGTCCCTCACCTTCTTTTGGCCACAGTGGTCATCTCAACACTTCATAAGTGGGCCAAGCCCACTTGGTGGTCAGAATATTTTTGTTAAGCTACATTCTCTGAGCGTTTACACTTGCCTTTCTTCTCATTTAGAAGGATTTTGCACAGAAGTCTTTGCATTGCTTTCCTTTTTCCTTTGCTTCATTCAGTCTCTGATTACCCACTCACAGCAGCCTTCACTAGACTCTTATCTAAATAGCACTTATGAATCTGACTCTCTGACTCCCTTACCATGTTTGATTTCTTTATATTTAAGATCTATCAGTACCTGAGATATTATATATTCATTCACACATTGTTTATCAACTAGTAGAACTAAATGGGGAAAAAATGGCAACAGTGGCAGATTTTATTTTCTTGGTCTCCAAAATTACTGCAGGCAGTGACTGCAGCCATGATTAAAAGATGCTTGATCTTAGGAAGAAAAGCTATTATAAACCTGGACAGCATATTAAAAAGCAGAGACATCACTTTGCCAACAAAGGTCCATATAGTCAAAGGTATGGTTTTTCCAGTAGTCCTGTATGGGTGTGAAAGTTGGACCATAGAGAAGGCTGAGTGCCAAAGAACTGATGCTTCTGAACTGTGGTGTTGGAGAAGACTCTTGAGAGTTCTTTGGACAGCAAGGAGATTAAACCAGTCAATCCTAAAGGAAATCAACCCTGAATATTCACTGGAAGGAGTGATGCTAAAGCTGAAGCTCCAATACTTTGAACACCTGATGTGAAGAGCTTTCTCACTGGAAAAGACCCTGATGCTGGGAAAGATTGAAGGCAGGAAGGGAAGGGAATGACATAGGATGAGATGATTGGATGACATCCCTGACTCAATGGATAAGAGTTTGAGCAAACTTTGGGAGAGTGAAGGAGAGGGAAGCCTGATGTGCTGCAGTCCAGGTGGTCACAAAGACTCAGACATGACTTCGTAACTGAACAACAGTAATAAGTAAAACATTAAAGTCAATGTGGTAGGCCATGGCCTATCTTGTAACTAAAACGATGCTTGGAACACAGATGCTGGACAGGGTCAATGAGTGAATGAGCAATCCTTTTGCCCAGTGCCTGTCATTCAATAAGCATTCACAGCATCAACAGTGGTCATAATATTTTTGTTAAGCTACATTCCCTGAAATGATTGAGCTAGATTTTCTTGATTGCACTACAAATTTATAATGTTAAGCATGGATGGGCTCACTAAAAGGAGGATGAACAGAGATGGAGAAACAAGTCACTAGTTTTTTTTTAAAGCACTTGTAATGTACCAGATAATGCTGTACAAGTATTTCACAGACATCACCTCATTTCATTTCTCCACAACTCTAAGTGATAGGTAATATTTCATACTCAATTAACATATGAGAAAAATTAGGCATATGGAGGTAAGCAACATGCCCAAACTTATACAGAGTGGCAGAATTTAACTTGAGGTGGGCTCAAATGATGTAAGGTGAAGGTAAAAAACCTAACTGAAAACCACAGTTGAATAACACACGGAATATCCTGCATCTGTTCCTTCAGATGGTGAATTATTTTTAATACTATAAACACTTCTGCCTTTTAAGAGCTTACTATACAATTAGTTTTTTTTTTTCCTTCAGTCTGATCTCTATTTCTTATGCCAACATGTTCTAGTAACCACAGCTGCAAGTAGAAACAACAGAAAAACCCACTTGACAATTTACTGATGGGATGAAATTAATCTGATTTTTACATAATTATAAATTGATTTCTCTGTAATATGCAGGATTTACTTGAAGCATTTTAATTAAGTATTTTGAGTCTTCACAGCCTAATTTTCACTGGAAGGCAATCTTTTCCCAGCCTGGCATTTCAGTGATGTTTTTCCCCGGGTTGAATTCATAAACTAAAACCAAGATCACTGCCAGCCTATTAGCATGCAGAAAGCAATGAAATATAGCTAGTCTGCCAAAACAGTGGGTCTTCTTAAATACCATCAAAGTAAGGCTACCTAAACTTGGTTTTGTGTGTGTCTGTATGTATGTGTGTGGGGGAGCGGGGGAATGCATGTGAGAGAGAAAAAGAGAGAGAGATTCATTAAAAAACAAACCAACCCAACTTTAGATTTTCAAGTCTGAGATATTGAGAAAATTAATTTTGTTAAATGTTTTTGTTTCTGAAAGTTTGATGCCTACAGATTTTCTGAACTATCATCTGTCACAGAAAAATGTTAGGTTCAAGGACTAAGATTTTCAGCACATCTTTAGAAGTTGTCTTCTAGCTCAGCAGTAATATATCCAATGCCATAGTGTGAGAATAATGCACTTAGCTGCTCTTATTATCCAACCCACATTTTTGTTGTGTCTAAAAAGATACTGCCTTTTAAAGACAATACCTTGCTGATAAACTTACACCCATGGGATTTATCTAATCTTTTAGTGGTTTAATCAAATTAGGAAATATAAACAAGTTATTCTGCTTGTTTTTTTTTTTTTAATTAGGTGAAACTTAGTTAAGAAATTCCAAGTCATCTTTTTTAATATACTGATCATGAAGAATTATTCAGGGAGTTACCATAAATTCAAGCACTGAGTCTAGACTCAATTACTTAATTTCAAATCTTGAGCCTAAACCAAAGTAAATACAGAATGAGTTGGTATTTTCTCTATACTATATGTTTCAGAGACATTTTTATTCCTAAAGCAATGCTTCTATCATATCTCTTTCTGTCAATACATGAAATCAAACAAGGAAAAGAATTTCATAATTTCAATTTTCTGGAATCATCTCATTTTCTCAAGTTTCTCAGGATAACTGATAATACTGTAATTGAAAACATGTATGTGGTTTATCAATATTTTGGAAACTATTTCAACTGGGTCTAATTATTTGAAATCATTTAGCATAGTTGATGCTTGTTCTATCTATTTTTATATAATGATTAATATCATTTTTAAAAATAGCTTTATTACAAAAGTAGGGGCTCATTCTTCAAAAATTAAAAAAAAAAGAGCCCTCATAAATATATACAATAAACAGTAAAAGTCCCCTGAACTACTCTACGTCCTCTTTCCTCTCAGAAACAGTCATAAACTAAATATGTAGAGTCAGGGCATAACATGTAATCTACATAAGAATATCATTATGGCTGTGATATGTAGTTATATGGAGAATTATTGATAAGTTTTTTTTTCCTTTGTACAAGTCTGAGATTTTGGATCAGAAAGTATAAAACATAATTTCAAAGCTTTAATCCCCATAACAACAACAGTTTAATGAGGACTTTTAAAATCCTATGTCTTTCTGACTTGGTGGATTTTCTGAGGAAAGGAAGAATAAAATCACTTCCTTAATCAAAATTTCATTATTGGTTAATATGCGAATAAGTGAAAAATAGTGTACGTATGTTTACATACTTTTCAAAGAAGACATTTTAACTGGGCTTAATGGAGTAGTTAATGGGGTATGTAAATGCATACTTAATAGAGTACACTGGAATTTATCTCACAAGAAAAATAACTGCTCATAAAAGAGATCAGTGACCCTAAGATCTATTTGCTGGAAACAAAAAATAACATGAAGTCATGGTATTAGAAAGGCATTTTTCCTAATACCTCAGGTGAATGTAAACAGCAGGAGTAAGAAGTAAGGTTAGCTCCGGGACAACTGCTAAAATTAATTCTTTGCCAACATGCTCTTATTTTGGATTTAAGCCAATTCAATTAAAATTTTAGTAATTTAAGTAGGCCTTAGTAAAGATAATCTTTTATCTTTAAAAAAATCCTCATTTTAAAATTCTTTAGTTTTAAATTGATAGCATTATGCCTAGAGCATAATAGAGTTTGGGAAATATTTAAAGAGGTCATCATTTGTAAACTCTATTATTTTTCCTGGCAGCAATCAGGAAGAGGTGAGACTGCAATAATCACCAGCATCTATCAGGTTTAAAGATGATGAAATATATGGACACCCCTCTGGTGGAAAGGAAGCTGTTAATAATTTTTGTTATTCAATGTGAATAAAATTAAGTTCATTAATCTCTCCCTTTATATTTATTTACATTCTTTGTTTACTCTAACAAGTATTTATTGAGTACCTGCTATGATCCAGGTGCTGTTTAAAGCACTGGAAAATACACTAGTAACTGAGATAGACAAAATCACAATCCTTGTGGAGCTTACACATTATACTGGGGAAGACTGACAAAAACATATCTAAAATAATTTCAGTCAGTGACAGATACTATAAAAGAAACTAAAGTAGGATAAGAGATTAGATAATTATAGGTAAGGAGGCATTCAAACGTAAGTATTTTGGGAAATTTTAGGCCCTGAAATCCCTTTAACTGACCACTGCAACTAATGAAAATGCCCCTTACTGAAAAGGAACCCATATTTTGTCCTCAATATAATTCTCACTTACTTAACCATCCCTGTTCTCCAAATTACCTTTTACAGATAATTTTTTTTCTTTTTCTACCTAACTTTTCCTTCTGCTTGTATGACCATTGTTGTGTTATACTTTATTTCATTAAGAATGTTTCTAAGATCATAATTCTATGATACATGTAGGAAGGTTGAGATCTTTTGGATTTAGTATTAATGAAATAAAAATGCTTGACGGTTTATCAATCTTAAATGATCAATGACATTTACTTACAAAAGACATCATCAAATGACAAGTGAATCAGAAAGAGAAAGATAAATACCAAATTCTAACACATATATATGGAATCTAGAAAAATGGCAACCATGGAGAAACAGACAAAGAGAATAGACTTATGGACATGGGGAGAGGGGAGGAGAAGGTGAGGTGTATGGGAAGAGTAACAAGGAAACTTGGACTACAATATGTAAAATAGATAGCCAACAGGAAATTGCTGTATGTCTCAGGAAACTGAAACAGGGCTCTGTGTCAGCCTGAAGGGGTGGGATAGGAAGGGAGATGGGAGGGAGGCTCAAAAGCGAGGGGATATATATATTCCTATGGCTGATTCATGTTGAGGTTTGACAGAAAATAGCAAAATTCTGTAAAGCAATTATCCTTTAATAAAAGTAAATAAATGAGAAACAAAAAAAGAAAAATAACTGAAAAAATCTAACAATAAATAATAAAAATAAAATTAATTCACATGGAAATTATTTGTCTACCTAGAAAAAAGCTACGTATGACAAATGTTGGTTCTGGGGTAAGTGTATATATGCATGCATATGTATCTGAGGGTAGCAGGGGGAGGGAAATGTACTTTAAATTCAAGGAAATATTTAAACTTAAAATAAAGTTGGATTTACAGCAAGAATCACACATAGGGAGGTATTTATATATATTTTCTAAAGTCCAGAGTTTCAAAAGTCACATTATTGTGAGAAAGAAAGCTATTAGATCTTGCTTTAAAATATTAACTTCTGTACTTCTATATACTAATGACTTTAAAAACAGTGTTAAGATAGATTCTTTCATGGAAACCTTTCAAAAAATATTTTAAAATTTAGAAAAATAGAGTATGAAGGTATAAGAAATTGCATTTTTTTAAAAATTTCAAAGCTGTGTATTAACACATAGTAACTTGAACTTTTATTAGCTAAATAAGATACAGGAGTATTTAAAAAAAAAAAAGTCCTTTAGGCACAGCATACTGGTTAAAAGCAAAATTTTGTAGCCAGACAGCTTAACTTCATATCCCAGCCCCATCACAGTTCAGCAGCATTCACCAGCTGTAAAATCTTGGGCAATGTACTTAATACCTGTTTCCTCATCTCTAAAATAAAGATAATAATACCTACCTCTCAAGGTTGTTTTTAGGATTGCATGAGCATATAGAAAAATATCTGGCACTAGGCACCCCATCAAAGTTGATAACTTTCAACCAAAATTTTTCCTCTAGAAATAAAGTTACTCACTTTTAGGAAAACCTGCAGATCTTGAGTCTGAGTGTGCTGTAGAATATCTTGTTGAAGATGTTTGAATATAGCTATACAGATATACACTTGATAATCTGGACCAAGAAAAACACAGGTAGCAATGTAATGGCAGATTTCTATCCAATCTAAATAATTCCAAAAACACTGAGTTATCCACTGCATGCAAATCTAGGAAAAAAAAAAAAAAAGTTAGGTCATTAGAAAGCTGATATAGCCATTTTTGACTTTTAAAAAGCAGTACTCAATAACTCACAAAAAAACATTCAATCAAAATATACTGTCTGACTACAAGAAGCCTAATAAGGATATAAGGATGCCTCACCTACTTGCCTAATGTGTGAGAAAACTCTAATGGGCTTGGGACTCAGGACTTAGGGGTTAACTGAAGGTGTTCATACTGTTCCTATGCTATTGCTAAATGCCTTCTTGATTCGTATTGTCCTTCTCTTACCTATAACACCAGTCTGCTCTCCTCAGATAACAAATGCTGAGACTATTTTAATTCAGAAATGGGAGCATCTTCTATCCTACCTAGAATCACAGATGTATAATTATGCAGATGACAGATTGCTAAATGTTACATTAATGCAAATGGACTCTTGCTGAATAATAAAACAATTTAAATCAACCAGAATTATATAACATAGAAACTGAGAGCTAATGTACAGAATTCAAAAGTGAGACTTTTTACAAAAATCATTTGTTTACTTTCTGAAAAACATTTTTCAGATTATAAAAGCAATACATGCCTACTAAAAAACAGAAAATTTAAAAAAATGATACAGTGATTACCATTGCTAATGTTTTGGTACATTAATGTTATGGGTGGAATTGTATCTCTCCCCTCAAAATAAGTCAAAGTCCTAACTCTCAGGACCTATGAATGTGACATTATTTGAAAACAGAGTCTTTACAGAGGTAATCAAGTGAAAATGAGGTCATTAGGCTGAGCCTTATTCCAACATGCCTTATATCAAATAAACTGAAAATGCGAACACACAGCAGGAAGGCCCTGAAAAGACACACATGGAGGCTGTCACGTGCAGACAGAAGACTGGAGCGATGAATCTATAAGCTGAGGCATATCAGTGGCTACCGGAAGAGAGGAAAGAGGCAGCGAACAGTTCTTTCTCAGTGCTGTCTAAGTGAACACAGCCCTGCCAACACTGATCCTCTCAAACTGTGAGACGATAAATTGCTGTTGTTTAAGCTACTGAGTTCGTGGTACTTTGATATGACAGTCCTGGGAAACTGAGACAATTACTTTCAAATATTTTAATTTTCATTTATGACTTAAAAATAACCACTGAGGAGAATTTTCTTTTATTTAACTTCTCTTCACTACAGTTTTGATTTTTAGGGGTGAGGAGGGAGGAATGGGAACAGATATAGCAGCATATCTCAATCTGTCATACAATGATAAAGAAGACACACACAAATTTTCCTTTTTTGTTCTATTGTGTTGACCTTTAAAAAATACATTCGCCAATAGTTTCTAAACTTTGCTTTTATATCGCTGATTCAATTTGGGGGTAATGTTGATTCTGCTTTTAACTGCCTTTAACAAGGGTATTAGTTTAAGATTGTCGTAACAAGGTAACACACTGGGTGACTTAACAGAAATTGATCTCATAATTCTGGAGAAGTCCAGGATCAAGGTACTGGCAGGGTTGGTTTCTTCTGAGGCCTCTCTTCTTGACTTGTAAATGGCCATCTTCTCCCTACATTTTCACATTTCATTGAACAGAGGTCTTCCCTCTGTACATGTCTGGTATCCAAATTACTTCCTGTAAGGATAATGGTAATATTGAATTCAGACCCACCCTAATGACCTCTGTGCTGTGCTTAGTCACTCAGTAGTGTCTGACTCTGTAACCCCATGAATGTAGCCTGCCAGTATCCTCCATCCATGGGGATTCTCCAGGCAAAAATACTGGAGTGGGTTGCCATGCCTTCATCCAGGGGATCTTCCTAACCCAGGGACTGAACCAGGCCTCCCTCACTGCAGGCAGATTCTTTACTGTCTGAGCCACCAGGGAAGCCCATTTCAATGACCTTATAATTAAGTTTAATGACCTTATTGTAACTTAATAACCCCTTTAAACCTTCCCAGGTAGCACTAGTGGTAAAGAACCCACTTGCCAATGCAGGAGACATAAGAGACATGTGTTCAATCCCTGGGTTGGGAAGATCCCCTGGAGAAGGGCATGGCAACCCACTCCAGTATTTTTGCCTGGAGAATCCCATGGATAGAAGTGCCTGGCAGGCTACAACCCTTGGGATCACAAAGAGTCAGACGACTGAAGTGACTTAGCACACACACACTGCTTTAAAGACTCTATATCCAAATATAGCCTCGTTCTGAGGTACTGAGGCTTAGAATTTCAACATTTTTTTTTTTTTTTTGCAGGGAGTATACTATGGTTTTTTCAGTAGTCATGTACATGTGTGAGAGTTGGACCATAAGGAAAGCCGAGTGCCTCAGAACTGATGCATTCGAATTGTGGTGCTGGAGAAGACACTTGCGAGTCCCTTGGACTACAAGGAGATCTAACCTGTCAGGAAATCAATCCTGAATTCACTGAAGGACTGACGGTGAAGCAGAAGCTCCAACACTTTGGCCACCTGATGGACAGGTGAATCTGGACATGAATCTGGACAGACTGTGGTAGACAGTGGAGGACAGAGGAGACTGGCATGCTGCAGTCCATGGGGTCGTGAAGAGTCAGACATGGCTTAGTGACTGAACAACAAATCCCATATCAGATGATATTACATTTTTGTTTTCCATACATCATTACTCAAGTCAACCATTAACATTGTAATTTCAGCCATTATAGGCATATTTTTTTCTCATCTTCTGGTCATATTTCTTATTATTGATAATGCCAACTATATATAACCACGTATTTTTTTTAACTGTAATTCTTTCTCAGGATCAGATTTTTCTTTACAAATATGTTCCCTTCTATTATGTTCCAAAATATTTTTATAGAGCCATAGGTTAACTCAATATTGAATTTGAATATATATATATATGAACATTCAGTATTTGTCAATGGACAGGATATATTTAATTTATTTTGGTCCTGACTTTAAATTTCATTTGGCAGCAATAGGATTCTTCTCCTAGATCTGGACCTGGAGAGCAGGTTGGCACGCAAAGTTAATTACCAAACTCCCACTGCCCAATCAAGTATCTACACAGTATGGCTCTGCTGCATTGGGGAGGATGTAACTCTTGCTCCTACTTGACTAGATGGGTTGAAGCAGTCAATGGCTCTTTTAATTCCCTAATGCACTGCTGCCAGGGTTCTGTTCATGCTTTGTCACTATAAATCCTAGTCAACCAAGGGCCATGCTTTGTTAATGAAAATGAAAGATTCTAGATGAATGAATAAAGAGAAACAATTGAAGAATAAAAATTAATGCAAATGATCTGGGCAGCCAGAGAAATCAGTTCCCATTCAGCTGTCAGCTTCATGGGTGACTAGCAAGTTGATAATGATGAAGGGATAACAGTTCCCATCTTCTTTCTAGTTGGTCTGACTATTCTACAGGTTGAAAGGTGTGAAACTGTTGACCACTGACTCATTTTGACCTTTAAACCTATCAATTTTATGATTCAAACAAAGACATCTGTAGCCAAAATATTTACTTATTCATAAAGCTTTATCCATATTGGTTAAAAGAAAGTTGTCCCTAAATCTGTAATTATTTATTATACATGGTTTCTAAAGCAACTGCAATTTTCTGGGATTTACACAACATTCAAACACTATTTTCTATGTTTTGTTTGTTTTTTCATTAAATGGAGACTGTGCGTGTGTGCTGAGTCATTTCAGTCACAGCCAACTCTTTGCAACCCTATGGACAATAACCCGTCAGGCTCCTCTGTTGATGGGGTTTTTCAGGCACGAATACTGGAGTGGGTTGCCATGCTCTCCTCCAGGGGATCTTCCCAATCCAGGGATTGAACAAGCAGCTCTTACATCTCCTGCACTGATAGGCAGGTTCTTTACCCGCATCATTTGGAAAGCCCCAAATGGAGAATAATACCAGCCTTTTCAACATGTGGGAAATTTGAGAGGAAAAATGAAAGATTATAATTGAAAGCATTTTGAAAATACATCAAGTGCTATGTAAATGTTATTCTATAACAAAGGTACAGACGTTTATTATTCATTTAACAAAAACTTATGTACCTAATGTACAACAAGCATTATTATAATTCTTAAGTGAACAAAATACATTTAGCCCCTGTCCGAACAGAACTTGCACTTAAAGAGGAGACATACACCTTTTAAATATATGAGCTTCTTCATTGGGCAGAAACTATACCAGCTACTGCTATTACATGAGCAAAATATTCCAGAATTATTCAATTGTGATAGAATTCAAAACACTATATCCCTGGAAGAATGCTAAACTACGAGTTATGTTTTTTAAACCTTAAGCAAATAGCTGCTCTATTTTTATAAGATGAAATGATCTATACATTAGCTGATAGTCTAGGGCTCTAACAGGACAAAAGAAATAATACGTATCCAAACAGACATGATGAACTCTTTCCTTTAACATTTTTATTATGTGATTATTCCAAATACACGTAATAGGAAGAAAGCATTATATAAACCAGAGCCAACACAGTTTCAAAATTTGGATTGATTGACATGTCTCTGAAATCCATTTTCCTCTACAGGTTTCCCTTCTTAAAGCTTTTAAGATAAAACACATCATAAATTGCTATATATTATATCTGTGCTTGCATTAAAACAAACTGAAGATCTGAGTTATCAATGGTATCAGTTTTTTGTTTCATTTACTGAACAAGACAAAAGAAGAATCCAGAATCGTAATACCAGCACTACCATAAGCAACATGAATACTTAAAACAGTAGTATTTCTATTGTTTTCTTTGTCATTTAGACAACATATCACTTGGCATGTACAGTCAAATGCCTATGTTTTAAAGTGCCTTAAAATAAAATTAAGTGCCTTTCAGGGTGTGGAGAAAAAGAAACCCTCCTATACTGTTGGTGAGAATGTAAATTCGTACAGACACTATGGAGAACGGTATAGAGGCTCTGTAAAAACTAAAAACAGAGTTACCATCTGATCTAGCAATCCTACTCTTGCGCATACATGTGAAGAAAATTCTAATTCAAAAAGACACATGCACCTCAATGATCATTGCAGCACTATTTACAATAGCCAAGACATGGAAGCATCTTAAGTGTCTAGAGATGAATAGATAAAGAAGACGCGGTATATGTATACACAATGGACTATGAGTCATAAAAAAAGAATGAAATAATGCTATTTGCAGCACATGGGTGGACCTAGAGATTATCATACTAAGGGAAGTTGGAGAAAGACAACCATCATAAGATATCACTTATATGTGGAATCTAAAAAAATGATATAAATGAAATTATTTACATAACAGAGAATAAGACATAGAAAACAAACTTTCTCTGGTCACCAGAGGACACAATAAGGGTGTGTCGGAGATAAATTAGGAGTGTGGGATTAACATATAAACACCACTATATATTAAATAGATAAATAACAAGGACCTACTAGAGAGCACAGGGAACTATATTCAATACCTCATAATAACCTATAATGGAAAAGATTCTAAAAATAACATATACATGTATATATAACTGAATTACTTTGACATAAATCTGAAATTAACACATTGAAAAATTACTATACTTTAAAAATGGTTAAAAAATTAAAGTGCTTCTTACAAGGTTATACTGTCAAGTAGGTACTGTTAGGTTCATTTAATTATACGTATTTATGATATGAACTATTTAAATGACTCCAAAGTAAGGTATATTTCCTGACTCTTCAGCTCATTCCTTACTTATCCCTATAAGCAATCACTTAACAAAATATGATACATTCTTTCAGTTTTTAATACAAGCACATTTGAACTTGTATTATATTCCCACCCTTTCCCATATAAATAGTAACATTCTAAACACTTTTTTGTTTTTGGTCTCCACTTTTATCTCTCTTAACAAAAGATCCTGAGTATCACTCCATGGCAATATACAGAGGTATTTCTTATTCAGTTTTATAACTGCATAGTACTACCCTGTAGATAAGCCATAACTAACTCAACAAGTCCCTATTTACAGACACGTGTATTATTCCTAGTCTTTTTATAGTTATTGTTGTTGTTTAGCTGTTAAGTCATGGCCGACTCTTTTGCAACTCTATAGACTGTACCCCGCCAAGCTCCTCTGTCCATGCGATTTCCCAGGCAAGAACACTGGAGTGGATTGCCATTTCTTCCTCCAGGGAATCCTCCTGATCCAGGTATTGAACACGTGTCTCCTGCATTGACAGGCGGATTCTTTACCACTGAGCTACCAGGGAAGTCCCAGTCTTTATACTATATGCTCTTATATGCTATAAAACATATCTGTACACATGCATTTTCAAAATTTTTGTCAGTGTATTTCTGGGATAGATTTCTATAAATGAGATGGCTGGATGAAAGGGTAAATGCATGTGTGCTTTTGCTAGAAACTGCAAAATTCTCTCACAGAAGTCTCAAAAATATACTATTAATTAAATTGCTATTAGCAATTAATGGAATAGATGACAAAGAAAGTAAAATAAACTAATTATGTTTTTATGGTAAACCAATATTCCTTACACTTAATTATATTTGAAACATTTAAATGACTTTTTCAGCCACTAACACATTCACTTTAGGATAAAAAGAGAGGAAAACCCCTCACACAATATGTATCAAAATGTACCACAGCCTTCCTAGAAAAGTTTGCTCCTTATACTTAAGCATATGCCAAACGCCACAGGCTTCCCTGATAGCTCAGCTGGTAAAGAACCCACCTGCAATGCAGGAGACCCTGGTTTGATTCCTGGGTTGGGAAGATCCGCTGGAGAAGGGATAGGCTACCCACTTCAGTATTCTTGGGCTTCCCTTGTGGCTCAGCTGGTAAAGAATCTGCCTGCAGGAGACCTGGGTTCGATCCCTGGGTTGAGAAGATCCCCTGGAGAAGGGAAAGGCTACCCACTCCAGTATTCTGGCCTGGAGAATTCCGTGGACTGTATAGTCCTTGGGGTTGCATAGAGCTGGAAACAACTGAGTGACTTTCATTTTCATGACAAAGGACATTATGATGCAACACTGATAAAAACATTATTGTATCTAAGGTAAATTATTCTCAGTTGTATCTAGATATAAAACAATCTTCAAAAAATGTACTTAATTCTTTAGTAAAAACATTAGTTAGAACAATTACTTAAGAATACCTGATTAAGTCAAAATAGGTATGCCCTAAGTGACTAAGTTTTATGATACAAAGATGCCATTTTTAACAACTCTTCTGGCATTATTTTATTTATTCACCATAGAGAGAATGTTAGTAAAGTAAGATGTGGTTTAAAGTGAAGTCCTTGCTATTAGGGTCATATCAATAAATCAATTCACTCACTTCACTGATCCTGAATATCCCTGAATAAATCAATTCACTCACTTCACTGATCCTGAATGTCCCTGAATTTCTTAAAATTTTAAATGAAATAAGATCTGATGACATGATCCTCTACATTGAAAACCCTAAAGACTCCACCAGAAAATTACTAGAGCTAATCAATGAATATAGTAAAGTTGCAGGATATAAAATCAACAAGCAGAAATCCCTTGCATTCCTATACACTAACAATGAGAAAACAGAAAGAGAAATTAAGGAAACAATTCCATTCACCATTGCAACGAAAACAATAAAATACTTAGGAATATATCTACCTAAAGAAACTAAAGACCTATATATAGAAAACTATAAAACACTGATGAAAGAAATCAAAGAGGATGCTAATAGATGGAGAAATATACCATATTCATGGATCAGAAGAATCAATAGGAAAATAAGTATACTACCCAAAGCAATCTATAGATTCAATGCAATCCCTATCAAGCTACCAGCGGTATTTTTCACAGAGCTAGAACAAATAATTTCACAATTTGTATGGAAATACAAAATACCTCGAATAGCCAAAGTAATCTTGAGAAAGAAGAATGGAACTGGAGGAATCAACCCACCTGACTCTACTACAAAGCCACAGTCATCAAGACAGTATGGTACTGGCACAAAGACAGAAATATAGATCAATGGAACAAAATAGAAAGCCCAGAGATAAATCCACACACCTATGGACACCTTATCTTTGACAAAGGAGGCAAGAATATACAATGGAGTAAAGACAATCTCTTTAAACTGATCAACCACTTGTAAAATAATGAAACTAGAACACTTTCTAATACCATATACAAAAATAAACTCAAAATGGATTAAAGATCTAAACCTAAGACCAGAAACTAAAACTCCTAGAGGAGAACATAGGAAAAACACTCTCTGACATAAACCACAGCAGGATCCTCTATGACCCACCTTCCAGAATATTGGAAATAAAAGCAAAAATAAACAAATGGGACCTAATTAAAATTAAAAGCTTCTGCACAACATAGGAAACTATAAGCAAGGTGAAAAGACAGCCTTCTGAATGGGAGAAAATAATAGCAAATGAAGCAACTGACAAACAACTAATCTCAAAAATATACAAGCAACTCCTGCAGCTCAATTTCAGAAAAATAAAAGACCCAGTGAAAAAATGGGCCAAAGAACTAAATAGACATTTCTCCAAAGAAGACATACAGATGGCTAGCAAACACATGAAAAGATGCTCAACATCACTCATTATCAGAGAAATGCAAATCAAAACCACAGTGAGGTACCATTTCACGCCAGTCAGAATGGCTGCGATCCAAAAGTCTACAAGCAATAAATGCTGGAGAGGGTGTGGAGAAAAGGGAACCCTCTTACACTGTTGGTGGGAATGCAAACTAGTACAGCCACTATGGAGAACAGTGTGGAGATTCCTTAAAAAACTGGAACTAGAACTGCCTTATGACCCAGCACTCCCACTGCTGGGCATACACACTGAGGGAATCAGAATTGAAAGAGACACGTGTACCCCAATGTTCATCGCAGCACTGTTTATAATAGCCAGGACATGGAAGCAATCCAGATGTCCAGCAGCAGATGAATGGATAAGAAAGCTGTGGTATATATACACAATGGAGTATTACTCAGCCATTAAAAAGAATACATTTGAATCAGTTCTAATGAGGTGGATGAAACTGCAGCTGATATACAGAGTGAAGTAAGCCAGAAAGAAAAACACCAACACAGTATACTAACACATATATATGTAATTTAGGAAGATGGTAATGATAACCCTGTATGTGAGACAGCAAAAGAGACACAGATGTATAGAACGGACTTTTGGACTCTGTGGGAGAGGGCGAGGGTGGGATGATTTGGGAGAATGGAATTGAAACGTATAATATCATATAAGAAACTAATCACCAGTCTAGGTTCGATGCAGGATACAGGATGCCTGGGGCTGGTGCATTGGGATGACCCAGAGGGATGATATGGGGAGGGAGGTGGGAGGGGGGTTCAGGATGGGGAACACGTGTACACCTGTGGAGGATTCATGTTGATGTATGGCAAAACCAATACAATATTGTAAAGTAATTAGCCTCCAATTAAAATAAATAAATTTAACTTAAAAAAATAAATAAGATCTGAAAACACACTTTTATACTGTGAAGCACTGATATAAATA
Organism: Capricornis sumatraensis; assembly: GCF_032405125.1. Taxonomy (NCBI): domain Eukaryota; kingdom Metazoa; phylum Chordata; class Mammalia; order Artiodactyla; family Bovidae; genus Capricornis; species Capricornis sumatraensis. Next base: position 17,742,539 of record NC_091081.1, on the reverse strand, counting down.
AAAAAGTATATTTACTGCACTTCTAGACAAGACACTGTGTCAAGATACTTAAAAAGACTTGAAGATATGTCAGGCATACATATCTTTAACAAACTTCAACTAGTAAGAAAGAGGTAAACCCACAAATAATGATTCCCACAAAGCAAAAGATATATTTCTACTAGAAGAGTAACACAGAAACTACATACAATTCAAAGCAGAATCATCTACTTGTAAGTGATCCTAAAAGTTTCCATTTGGACAGACATCAAAGATAAGTATGACAAGTAAAGATGGGGCACAAGGAGGGAGAAGGTATCATTTCAAATAGCAACATCAACAACATAAAGAAAGGGAAAGCTTCAGTACATGCACATACAAGGGGCATTCCTAGTCTTGAAATCTTGCTTTAAATTTGTATACTCTGCATTTTCAAAACACACTGTCACAAAAATATGAAACAATAAAATAGTTTTCTTTAATCCTGCTTTCATGGAGGGGAGAAAAGTAGCAATGAGAAGAATCAAGAGATTTTTCTGGAGTATATTTGGAGGATTATCCATGTTAGCTCACTTGCTGACACAATATAGTACAATAATCAATGATATGCAAAATGATGACCCCAAGGAATTACAAAAGTTAAGTCATTAAAGATATGGGGTACTTCTTAGGAGAGGAAAGTTACTAAAATACAATAAAGTTTTTTCTTTTAAATTAAAGAATAAAATTTTCATTTTCATTAGAATATGTGATTTTCTGTTCATTTTAAAAGTATATTTTCATTTTGACTTTCCTTCCAATCTCAAATGCTAATCAAAAAATACATATTTCTAACTACATTTAATTTTTTGTATTCTAGTTGAGCTTATTACCTTTAGTCTAGAGATCTGTATATTTTATTTAGCAATCTGCTCACAAATTCTTTCATTAATCAACCAATCCCTTAATGTCTATAAGTATGCAACTTTAAAAAGCATGGCTCCTAATTAGATCAGAATGAGTAAACTTTGAAATACAAAATTTGTATATAAATAATTACTTAACTACATACACCAATTTATTTAAATGTTGTTTTCATATTTCATAATTAGCAATAAAATGGTGAATAATAACAAAACAATGATACATACTTCTTAAGACGCAAAATGATTAGTTCACATAAGGAACCATAGAAAGGCATTTTTACATTAGATAATTTAAGAAATACAATAACATTACTACTCAGAAATAATGCAGTAGTTTTTTATTAGGTAAATCTACATGTATGCAGCTTCAAATTGATAATAACATATCAAATGGTTAAAGAGAAGCCAAAACAATAAAGAGGTACCAAATTGATATCATGGGGCCTTGGGTACTGAGAGTTTTCCCCAGTTTTTGGTCATACATTCCTAAATGTTTGGTGTAGATGGTGAAGAATCTATCTGCAATGCAGGAGACCCGGGTTCAATCTCTGGGTTGGGAAGATCCCCTGTAGAAAGGAATGGCAACCCACTCTGGTATTCTCGTCGGGAAAATCCCATGGACAGAGGATCCTGGCGGGCTACAGTCTGTGGGGTCCAAAGAGTCAGACACAACTGCCTGACTGAGTACAGCACATAATCTAGAATGAGAAAGGAACTCTCCTTGGCTTGGATTATTTTATATATACATATATATATAAATAGAAAGGATTGTTGAACTTACTGTAACTAATTCCAAGCAGAATTAAACATTTTGTGATTCAAAATTCTCGGAAGAGTTTTAGGTAAAAACAGTAAGAGTCAGAATTGGCTGAGAAAGAATTGGCCTTTCCACTACATGCAATTCCTTTGTTATATTTGAACTTCTTATTAAACTTCAGGAAATTTAAAATTCAACAGGCAGAGTAACCTGATACAAGTAAATGTAATAAATGACATAAGGTCTCTTTAAAGTAAGCATAAAAGCATATATCATAATGTGAAGAATAATGTGATGTGAACATAATTTTTTTCAAAGTATCTATATTTTAACATAATAAAAATCTAAATTTCAAATTCAAATGCCCACTTTGACCTGAGAAAAATCTCCTTAAAGTGCACATAAGAGGAACCAATAGGTAGAAATAGCTAAATTAACTTTTTTAGGAGAGCATTAGGAAGTAAATAATAGGTTTATTTACTCTTACCCCATGTTAAGATGCAATAATAAAGTTCAATAAGCAAAATAGAATAGTAAATACAAATATAATAAGAAATAAGTAGATAGGTCAAATCATAAAATAAGTAAAAAATTATTACTCAAGAACTGAAGGGATTTGGATAGTGGAGGTTGCTTTTAAAGGATATTTACAAGTCAATAGGAAGTCCACTAAGACAGATGGGCAATGAATAAAAAGATACAATCAGTTAACAAAGCTGTGGAATTATAATCAACCTTATTAATGTTCAAAAAAGCCTCAAACCCTGCAAATTTTAAAAATTTAGCAATTAGTTTTGAAAAACCCAAGTACCCAGTCCTGGAGAACAGACATTCTCTTCATTTCTATTAGAAGAAAACAAAATCAAAGCAACTTAGGATGCATCAAGAACCTTAAAAGTGTTCATATCTTTTGATTAAGTATCTACCTTCTGGGACTCTGACCTAGAGATTAAATTCTAAAAACAGAAGAAAGATTTAAGTTTTAAAATATTAAATTTTAGCCTGATAACATAGTAAAGAAGCAATCCACACTCTACCACTGAAAGACTGACTAAGCACAGGAGGGAGACATCTTTGGCTACTGCAAATAACCACATGCCCAATTCCAGGCCCTCAAGACTTCATTAAACCTTCCCAGACTCCAAAAGAGAGCTTACTGTTAGATAAAATACAATATCTCACATACCAGATACTCAGTGGTGATAAGAATTCTTGCCCTCACTTAGTCTACCTAATCCTTGCAGAAGCCTTATGAAGGAGATACTATCATCTCCATTAAAATGTCTACATGTCATAGATTTCCAGAATGTCTGTCTTGAATAGCTGAAATAGAACTCAAAATCTGTGAATGCCAGAGATTTACTATAACAGAAATGTGTATCATGCAAGACCTAGGGGAAGCCAGCTTAAAGATTTAAACACTGTAGTCCGTGGGGTCGCTAAGAGTCGGACACGACTGAGCAACTTCCCTTTCACTTTTCACTTTCATGCATTGGAGAAGGAAATGGCAACCCACTCCAGTGTTCTTGCCTGGAGAATCCCAGGGACGGGGGAGCCTGGTGGGCTTCCGTGGGGTCGCACACAATCGGACACGACTGAAGTGATTTAACAGCAGCAGCAGCAGACATATAACTAATTACAAAATGATGTGATTAACTTTAATGTATTTCTTGTATTTGATGAGAATATAATTTTCTTTGCAAAGACACTGAGCTCTGAGAGTTGAAGAAATACTATTTTCCATGAATTACCTGTGATGGTGCAAAACCAGACATGTGAAAAGCTGAAAATACAAGTGGCACCTCCGCCTTCAGTAGCATTTCAATATAGTGAGTGCTGCAAAAATACACTGGATGAATGCCAGATTCTATAGTGTCAGCAGGTAGGTACCTCTGCATGAAGGAGAAAAAATCAAGAATTAATGAATTTAAAAAACAAACTCATCTAAATCTTATGCTTTAAATTACTACTTCAAAATTAACATGGTGGCATAACAACCCACTGCAAATTTTATGTAAATTAAAAAGTTAGAATGTTAAACACCAAAGAAAGATAGGGGCTTCCCTGGTGGCTCAGAGGTTAAAGCGTCTGCCTGGAATGCAGGAGACCTGGGTTCGATCCCTGGGTCGGGAAGATCCCGTGGAGAAGGAAATGGCAACCCATTCCAGTACTCTTGCCTGGAGAATCCCATGGACAAAGGAGCCTGGTGAGCTACAGTCCACAGGGTCACAAAGAGTCGGACACGACTGAGTGACTTCACACACACAAAGAAAGATTAAATCTCAAAAAAGGCAGTATGATACTTTCCTTCTGAGATAATGAATACAATTAACAGTTTGTAATTTTGACAAATTCAGTCTCTATGGAATAATGGAGATAGGTATTACATGAAAGAATAAATATATAAATAAGTACATTAGTAATAAATGCTTTACATTTTAATTCTAAGCATATTTCAATATATTTATATTATCCTTGGCTTTAGTTAATGACTCTAAAATATCAAAAGAGTTTATTTAGTTTGTCAGCTCTTAAGATATTTGCCTAATCAGCTTTTTCTAAGCTAATGTTAAATAACCCAAATCTAAACCTGAGGTACTAATAATTGAACTGAGAAATCCATAACAAATTCATCTCTAAAACTGTGGTGCATCCTCATTAATGAACCTAGGCTATCTATCTATCTATATATATTTAATTTATTTCATATATTTTATATTTATTTATATTTATATGTGTATATATATCATATATGTATAGATACATATACACATATATTTACAAATGCATTTTTCAGCAATTTCTTCACAAAGTAGGTTATTTCAATTTAGTTCTTCAGTACAATTTATCATCATGAATGCTCTATGTTTTAATGTTACTGTAAACTCAACATCTAACCACAATACATTTTTTAAACAAAGAACAAACTTGAAGATGTAATTTTGAGTTAAGAAAAATTATTAGACTAGCAATTATATCCTATAGACTGATAAAAAATTTGATACTCAAATTGGATCTGCTATCATAATGAATAATAAAACATGAAAACTACTGATAAAATACTGATTTCAGAAATGTTCATATATAACTCAAATTTAAATTTACCTTTTTATCTTTATTGGGCAGCTCAAATTTTTTTAATAAAGGAAAGTTAATATTTTAAAGTCAAATGCACACATAACAATTACATGAGTTAAAATAAGAATTGTTTCAAATTTCATTGCTAAACTGTTTTTAAGAATTTATGTTTGAGTTATATAAGAAAATCAGTGATTTACCAGTAGTTTTCATGTTTTATCATTCATTATGATAAATAATGATTTATCATTTCATATTGGAGAAGTATGTATTTGTGGAAACATATAGGTATAAATACATATTTTATAATAGGTTCTTAGGGATTTACCTCACAGCACACACACAAATTAATATTACATATTGATGACTGAAGACATATGCATCATATTAAATGAACATCCTGTAGTCAACTTCAGATGGATGTTCAGACAAAGAAAATTACTTTATGAAATAGTTAAGAATAAAAATATGAACTGAATGAGAATTAGCATCCTTTGATTTATCTTCTTTTGTTGAGTACACAATGTGTTTTCACTGATTACTAGTTGCAGAGTAGAATTAATGAGTCTAATAAATATATGTAAGAGCAAAAAAATCAACTCATACATACACAATACTTTAATTTTCAAGGCAAATTAGATAACAACTTTCTGAATATATATAATAAGAATGTAAAAATAATATATTTTAGAAATATTCTTACACAGTGTTCTCTAAGTTGCTTAATACAATATATTTAAGTTTATATAGACATGGGGACAATAAGTTAATTAATTATCTCAAAGAAAAAAACATTATTATGTAATGGATTCCCAAAGATAAGGCAAGAATTCTTCTACTCTTATGAATTATACTCTGTTGGAAGAAATTTGCCACAAATTTTGGTAAACAACAAAACTCCGAGCACCAAGGCCAAGGCCTACACAGAATAGCTACTCAACAAACTGACTGAATGACAATAAGATACTAATGATTACACCCTGTAATTATAATAAACTCTCTTATAACAACAGAAGTTTTGTTAACTGGTCTATTATCATTTCATAACTCTAATTTACAGTTAATGATATTCATAAACCAGATCAATGACTGCTCTGAGCCACATGAATATAACAAAGAATTTTCTGAATCATCAAATTATAAATTATGTTTGTTATACTTCTAGTGTTCTGATATATTTTGGTTAGTCACAACTCTTGAAAAGGATGGTAACTCAATAAAAGGTAACTCGAAAGAAAATTCAGAACATAGAATTAAGCAGAACACATACAGGATCACATCATTTAACAGATCACCTAAGTAACATATAAACCAGCCTAATATCATGGAAAAAGTTATCAGTAAAACTTTTGGTTTGGGATATACTAAAACTGGCATGATATGAACCCATATGTTCATGTTATGCCATTTCTTTTTAATGATTAAAAATGAAAGATATGTGCTTAAAGAAAAACACAGTATGCAGTCTTAGTTTTTTTTCTTTCACTACAGGTAGTTTTGATGACTCATTTTATTCCTAACACTAAGGAAAACTTATGGATATTAAATAGAAAGATGCTAATATAAAGACAAACTTTCCAAACCCATCCAAACTGATCCAATCCAATCCAATCCAATCCCGTCCTCCACTCTAGGGATCTGTAGGCAGAGAACAGGCCATATTTTATTGGCATTGCTGCAGTTACTCTGTGAAGCATGTGCAAGACGCACACCATGCAGAGGCCTGAACAGAAAACTCGGAGCTCCCTTTTTGATTCAATTAATTCTAAAAAACAATATTTCTCCTCTCAGGTAAAAAGAGAACCACACCTAGGAAAAAGGAATCTTCTAAGATTCAAAGTCACATATATGAAGGGGAAAGGACTTTAACGCTTATCCTCTTCCCAGTGACTGGTTACAGGACTTACTACTGTTAATCCCTTGCAAATAGGTTACAAGTGTGCCATGACATGCTGATGATTGTAACATTTAAATCTAAATGAACATTTCAATGCTATTAGAATTTTTAACTTTAAATCTCCTGTGTTGGATTATTATTAATTTATTTTATGAAAAGGAAGAATCAGATATTCACACACTTATCTATGTAAAATAATTAAATGAATATAAAGTGACTATCCTATTCCATGATACTTTCTTGTAGAACTACTCTAGTTAATTAGAATGCAACTTTATCCTGATTTATCATCAAGGAAGTTTTGTTTCTAAGTGAATTAAAATACTTCAGTTTTTATTTGAATTTAATTTGTTATCCTTTCTCATCTTTCAACTAACAGAGAAGGCATACATGATTGCTATTTTTATTATAATTATTATTTGAGATTAGGTATTCCTCCATGGAAATAACTGATTTCTTGCTCTTTCTTAATCTATATTTATTAACAGCTTTGATGTTAACAATTAGTCAAACTGATTCTTGATGAAATTCCATAAAGAATGATTATTTTATCATTCATGAAGAATTTTCTTAAAGACAAAATTGGAAGATAGTTTAACTATATCAGTACATTAAAGGGTTCTTCTTGTCTAAATGGCTTAAGGACACATTTTTTTTCAAATTATTTTTATCTCACAGTAATAGAGTTTATAAATTTTTGAAAACTTTTAATATTTCATTATTTCCTATATTGTTTCTCCTAAGCCAAATTTTAAAATCTTTTTGATGCAATTTGTTTATAACACTTTTAAGAATGTAGGGGAACTCTCTTAAATACATTTTCTAAAGTAATAAAAGCCTACTGTCTTTTACATTTGTTGCTATTGTTCAGTCACTCAGTCCTACCTTACTCTTTTACCCATGCATTGCAAAGAGCTGGACACAACTGAAGTGATTTACTGCATATGCACACACATGGACTGCAGCACAGCAGGCTTTCCTGTCCATAACCAACTCCCGGAGCTTGCTCAAATTCATGTCCATTGATGAAATTCATGTCCAGTGATGCCATCCAACCATCTCATCCTCTGCTGCTCCCTTTTCCTCTTGCCCTCAGTCCTTCCCAGTATGAGGGCCTTTTCCAATCAGTCAGCTCATCAGGTGGCCAAAGTATTGAAGTTTCAGCATCAGTCCTTCCAATGAATATTCAGGGTTGATTTCCTTCAGGATTGATTTGATCTTCGTGCAGTCCAAGGGACTCTCAAAAGTCCTCCAGCACCAGTTCAAAAACATCAATTTTCAGTGCTCAGCCTTCTTTGTGGTTCAATCCTCACATATGTACATAACTACTGGAAAAACCAGTTTTGACTAGGCAGAACTTTGTTGGCAAAATGATGTCTCTGCTTTTTAATATGCTGTATAGGTTGATTATTGGAGAAGGAAATGGCAACCCACTCCAGTACTCTTGCCTGGAGAATCCCATGGTTGGCTACAGTCCATGGGGTCACAAGGACTCAGACATGATGGAGTGACTTCACTTTTCACTTTCACTTTCATAGGTTGATTACAGCTTTTTTTCCAAGGAGCAAGCATCTTTTAATTTCATGGCTGCAGTCACCATCTGCAGTGATTTTTGAGCACAAGGAAAAAGAGTCTGTCACTATTTCTACATTTTACCCATCTATTTGCTATAAAGTGATGGGACTGGATGCCATGATCTTAGTTTTTTGAATGCTGAGTTTTAAGCCAGCTTTTTCACTCTCCTGTTTCACTTTCATCAAAAGGCTCTTTAATTCCTCTTCGCTTTGTGCAATTAGGGTGGTATACCTGAGGTTATTGATATTTCTCCCGGCAATCTTGATTCCAGCTTGTTTCATTCAGCCTGGAATTTTGCATGATGTACTCTGCATATAGGTTAAATAAGCAAGGTGACATTATATAGCCTTGAGATACCCCTTTTCCAATTTTGAACCAGTTCATTATTCCATTGCTTCCTGACTTGCATACAGGTTTCTTAAGACAGGTAAAGTGGTCTGGTATTCCCATCTCTTTAAGAATTTTCCAGTTTGTTGTGATTCACAGTCAAAGGCTTTAGCGTTGTCAATGAGGCAGAAGGAGATGTTTTTCTGGAATTCCCTTACTTTTTCTATAATCCAACGGATGTTGGCAATTTGATCTCTGGTTCCTCTGCCTTTTCTAAATCTACCTTTACATCTGGAATTTATCAGTTCACATATTGATGAAGCCTAGCTTGAAGGATTTTGAGCATCACCCTGCTAGCATGTGAAATGAGCACAACTGTACGGCAGTTTGAGCATTCTTTGGCATTGCCTTCCTTTGGGACTGGAATGAAAACTGACCTTTTCCAGTCCTGTGGCCATTGCTGAATTTTTTTAAATTTGCCGGCATATTGAATGCAGCACTTTAACAGAATCATCTTTTAGGGTTTAAAATAGCTCATATGGAATTCCATCACCTCTATTGGCTTTGTATGCAGTAATGCTTCTAAAGACTCACTTGACTTCACACTCCAAATGTCTGGCTCTAGGTGAGTGACAACACCATCATGTTTATTCAGGTCAATAAGATCTTTTTTGTACAGTTCTTCTGTGTATTTTCGCCACCTCTTAATATCTTCTGCTTCTGTTAGGTCCATACCATTCGTGCCATTTCCTGGGCTCATCTTGGCATGAAATGTTCCCTTGGTATCTCTCATTTTCTTAAGGAGATCTCCAGTCTTTTCCCATTCTATTGTTTCCTCTATTTCTTTGCACTGATTGCTGAGGAAGGCTTTCTTATCTCTCCTTGCTATTCTTTGGAACTCTGCATTCAAATGGGTATATCTTTTCTTTTCTCCTATGTCTTTCACTTCTTTTCTTAGTGATTTTTAAGGCCTCCTCAGACAACCATTTTGCCTTATTGCATTTCTTTCTCTTGGAGATGGTTTGGTCACCATTTCCTGTACAATGTTATGAACCTCCGTCCATAGTTCTTCAGGCACTCTATCAGATGTAATCCCTTGAATCTATTTGTTACTTCAACTGTATAATCATAAGGGACTTGAATGACCTAGTAGTTTTCCCTACTTTCTTCAATTAAAGTATGAATTTTATACATATCTATCTAAATATTAATTCATACATTCAGCACATTTACTGAATAATTATGGTGGGGCATGTCAGTGGACAAAACCTTGCCCCAGAGAGATTACATTTAAGTGTGTAAGTAATAAATAAATACATAAATTAAGGAGCATATCTGGAATCAATACAGGCCATGGAACAAAAGGAAAAAAAAATAGAACAAGGGAATGGGGTTCAGGGCAAACAGGCTGAAGCTTTTTTGAGGTTAATTACATTAACATGGTATTGTGCTAAAGATGGTGGAAAAGTCTGTGCTATTAATGGCTAAAGCTAAAGTGTCTTTAACATGTCTTTTGGCAAATGCATATTTGTATATTTTGTCAACCTGCATAGAAAGTATCAATGTGATGCTTAGAACCAATGGAACAAATATAATGAAAAGGGCCACTTTTAAAGTAATATATTAAGTCGTCTATTGCATGCACTAACAAGTAAAATGACACAGCAAAAACAAAACAAAAACAAAAAACCCAATCCAAAAGATTAAATTAAAAGTTTAAATAAAAAACATTTAAACTATGGAGTGGTGATTATACAGACATTAGTAACTGCACTTAGCTAACAGTTCTAGACAGAATCCTGAAAGAGCAATGTTAGCAGAATGTTATTTGCTTTACAAAGACAGTAAAACAAACTACTGGTAATAAAATATTCAACTTGGTTTATCTACAGTTGAAAAGAAAAAAAATGATACTATAGAAGGCACTGCATGAGTCTTCACTGACGTTATAGCTGCACTAACAGAAAGGTATAAAGCTTTACACTGAGTTCATTCTAAAACCCTTGAGTAATGTCATTCCATTCCATTCACAGATCTATATTACATATCAAATGATGCTATCAAAATGGTTAATCTAATAAACTCAAAGCAATTAGAGTACTGCCTGATTTCAGTTTTAGGGGAAGAAATGCTATTAGAGCAACTCACTTGTGTTGAAAGTAAAATAATGTGTCGGAAAAAAGGTTTAAAGTGTCAAATCAGAAATGCAACTTTATAAAATTATAGTTAAAAGCAGTACCCTGGTGATGTCTGGCAGGGTCACAATCTGAACACTAAAGTAGAATACTTAGAACTAGTGGCATGTAGGTATCTTTTCAAAATACTTGACATGAAAGTGTATGATGGACTTAAAATTTTTTCTCTCATTTACAAATGTAAGGTAAAAACTCTTTTGATGAGCATTTTAAGATATTCTAAATCTTCATGTACAATTTAAAGCATTGTCCAAATTCTGGTTAACAGAAGGAAAACAGTCCCACTGATTGGAGAAAAGCTAGTACATCCTCTTTGGTCTTTGGTTCCTCCTTTTATGTGAGCAAATTTCTAGTTACAGTTAAGTACAAGCAGGAGAAAGTCTTATTCAGGAATTGCATATAGCTATTTCAGACATAAATTATAAAATTTTAACATTTAATGTATTCCTTGGTGCTCTGCTTTTATTTTCTTTATCACAAATACTTATTTTAAGAACATGTAATAAATGCTTTCATTTAACTTGACATCAATACTCTCTAGTCCCTTTAACAACTTATTCTTGGGTACTGTGTGACTCTGCTGTCCAAATTCAGTCTGTCATGAAAAGCACTAGCATGGCTTATAATGGACACTTTCCCCAAGTTGGAGGTCTTAAATGCAGTAAGTAAGTAAAACAAAACGCAGAATCATGAATAAGTTAGGAATACACTTCCCTCTAAACTAAACTTGGTTCCCATAGAGCTAGTAAAATCTTTAAATAAAAAATACACTATAATATCTTAAACAAAACTCATCATAGATTGGCAAAATGTCTAGAAAATTAGTATGCTTTTCCTCTATACAATATGGATAAAATTTCAACTAACATATTATTTTCTTATACTATAATTTAACCAGAGATTATAACAAAGTAACAATAAAAATATCCATTCAAAGGTTTTCTATTTATATATGGAATTTTCCAATTAAATGACAAGTTTAAAATTTAATAATGCACTTATTATTATTAATCCTTCATTCAGTTATCATTAGGTAAGACAGCAATTATTTAAGAAAATACCAAATGTGTATCTTCAAAACAATTCACTCAAAACTGCGTTCAGATAGAAAATGAATACAGAGTATATAACACACTTTACAAATAAAATAATAAGATCCTATTGAATCTAAAGAGGATTTTCCTTAAAATTTAAAACATTCCTATAAAACAGACTGAGAAGTCTTACAGAAATATGTAGTCTTGGCAACCAAAGGAAAGCTGAAGTCAGAAGCCTGGAGAACTGCTGAAGAAATCGGAATGTTTTGTCTTTGTCCCCCAACATTATTATGAACAAAGAAGATACAAACCAGTCATGGCTAGTGTAATTCCTCTGCAAGCAGACTGAAAAGCACGGTTAAGGAACTGCTATAATGTTTTATCTTACATGGTGAAATATTAGAACTCCATAAATATCCATTTCCAGAATCTCTATCAACAAAGATATTAACGATACTTAGCCCTCATTTTGTCTTCAACCAGCTTATAAGCTACTGATGTAAACGCCTGTGTGCATGCTCAGTTGTGTCTCTTTGCCACCCCATGGACTATAGCCTGCCAGGCTCCTCTTTTGCCATTTCCTTTTCCAGCAGATCTTCCCAACCCAGGGATCAAACCTGCATCTCCTGTGCCTCCTACATTGGCAAGCAGATTCTAAAATTAAACTTTATTAATAAAAAAAACTACTTGCACAGTAACTATTTTAATATACTATTTCCTGACATGTCCAGGGGAGGCCAAAATCAGCAGCGACTAGAGGAAAAAACTATACGCTTTGTGGAAACACACTGTTCAAGTCATTAACACAACAGTACCATCCTTTCTCTAGATTAGGTTATCTGTCAAATTATTAGCATAATCAAGTATTTTGAAAGTCCACATATTTTTAGAATTCAGTAAAGCTCAACATTCAGAAAACGAAGATCATGGCATCTGGTCCCATCACTTCATGGGACATAGATGGGGAAACAGTGGAACCAGTGTCAGACTTTATTTTTTGGGGCTCCATAATCATTGCAGATGGTGATTGCAGCCATGAAATTAAAAGACGCTTACTCCTTGGAAGGAAAGTTATGACCAACCTAGACAACACATTAAAAAGCAGAGACATTACTTTGTCAGCAAAGGTCCATCTAGTCAAGGCTATGGTTTTTCCAGTGGTCATGTATGGATGTGAGAGTTGGACTGTGAAGAAAGCTGAGCACTAAAGAATTGATGCTTTTGAACTGTGGTGTTGGAGAAGACTCTTGAGAGTCCCTTGGACTGCAAGGAGATCCAGCCAGTCCATTCTGAAGGAGATCAGCCCTGGGATTTCTTTGGAAGGAATGACGCTGAAGCTGAAACTCCAGTACTTTGGCCACCTCATGCGAAGAGTTGACTCCTTGGAAAAGACTCTGATGCTGGGAGGGATTGGGGGCAGGAGGAGAAGGGGATGACAGAGGGTGAGATGGCTGGATGGCATCACTGACTTGATGGACATGAGTCTGAGTGAACTCCGGGAGTTGGTGACGGACAGGGAGGCCTGGCGTGCTGCGATTCATGGGGTTGCAAAGAGTCGCACATGACTGAGCGACTGAATTGAACTGAAACCTATTTTAAATCTTCTCTATATACACCTGAACTCTATATACACCTGAAAATACGTTCTAATAACTAATTATTCAAGATTTAACTAATAAGGTTGAATTTAATCATTACTACTCAATCTAATAAAGTATCTATTTAAAATAATAGAATAAAATACTATAAAGATATAGCAAATCACTAATATAGGTTAAAGTATTATTTTCCTACAAAAGTTTTAAAGTATTCCGTCCAAAAATTCTGAAAGGCATATGAAGAAAGTTAAAGTACTGTCAGTCATTTAGAAAGGATATGAAGAGGAGATTTTATAGAAGCTTGCTGCTGTTTCAGGAATCTCTCACAATGTTTTAAAACCATGGTAAGATCATTTTCTGCACCATCTTTTAACAGGCTGAGGAACTTGCCATATCTAAATTAAATGTCCAGAAAACATACAAAATGAAAAATGTCAGGCCTTGCATAGTAAATTCATTTTTAAAAATTCATCAAACTGTAGTTCTCTTGAGATCTCATAGTTTTAAGTTTTCAAATTTCTACTTTTGGCATAACTATTATACAGAGCACTCATAAAAGAATAACACCTAATATATGTACCTGATAATTATGATATATCAGAATTTGCAGTATTCACCTGATAAATACAGTAACTTTAAAGGAAAATGAAGTAGTGATGAAAGAATAAAACATGGATACTATAGATGAGTAGTAGAATATAAGCACTTTTTTTCTTGAATTTAATCTATAACATGGAATGCTGACAGGCTAGCTTGACAGAATGCTAAGTCTAGAAGCAATTTTAGGGTTCATTTAGTCCAGTGACTCTACATGAGCATGGCACTGTTTTGGAAGTTTATGGGAGTGTTTCCGTTTGCCACAGTGACTGCAGGACCACTGATACTTGATGAGTGAGTGTCAGGAGGTTAGACATGGGACAGTCAGCCGTGCACAGTAACAACTTATAAATGCCCTACCTATTATTTGTATAGATAAAAAATTTATTTATAATTATCTGAAACTAATTGTGCTTCATATAAAACCATAATATATTAGTCTTATTTATCATACACTGAACGAAACCAAGTGTAAGTTAGGGAAAGAGTTCCTTCGCTTTGCCTGAAGCCTTCCTAAGACTTTTCATCATTTTGCAAAGTCACTTTGTTAGTGGCAACCCTCTTGTAATATTTGAAATACCAAAATAAAATCCACCTCCATTTGTAGCTGCCCCACAGCTACAATGATTCATAGGTGCCAGCTATGTCTCATAGTGTAGCTGTACACAAACATTTCATTATAAATCACTTTCCGTTTATGTCTTAACAATAAGACATCATGCTGAATTAGAAAAAAAAATGTGACTAGCTTGCTCATATTATCTATGGATTCCATTTTAGAATGGAAATAGGTCATTACAGTATAAAAGGCAGGTATAGGGTCACAAAACATAACCAGTGGGATATATACCCTATGTGATATAGGTGGATGTGCTAGAATCACTATCATAGATTTTATTATAATGCTATCAATCTATAGTCTTTTTTAAACACTTTCACATGTATCTTCTTTATACTTAATTCTGAAGATGATCCAACAGAACAGATAGAATGGGCCTGTCAAGATCCCCATTTAATAATGAAGGACTCATACCTTAACACCCAGTCTGTTTAGCTTGTCCGTTTCCTTTGAAAATTGTAATTTGAGTATGAAAAATTCAAACTACTATAATTTATTTATTCTGCTTTTACTTATGCATCTATCATTAAGATACTTTTATAATCATTAACTATAGTTATAGCCTGAAAATAAAAATTAATCATAGTTTAGCAAGTGGTATGACTGTGCTACCAATGTGCTGATACTTAAAATGTTTCTTTGGAAAAAACCTGATCATCATAGAGACTTAAATATGCTGTAATTAGCCTCTGAAATAATAATGAACCATAAGTGATTTACCTGCAAGGGTAATTTAACCATGTGCCAATATCCTCAAAACAAAGTTATCATTTTCTGAATGATAAACTCTGTATTTAAACTATACAAAATAGTTGATTGTTAACTTAAATACTATTAAGCACATATTAGCTAGATAAAAACAAATTCTAGAAATGCACAGGGAAATATTTCCCTATAATATACCTGACAGTCATTTTAATGCCAAGCTGTTGCACAGATGAAAGATTTTCATTCTTCACATTTGCATCAGTAGCTAAAAACAATAGAACACTGGGTTATAAAAATGTATAAAAGTCTGCACAATAATCACATTTTAATTGAAAATTGATGAAAGCAATATTTTTACATATTTTAATGTGAATCTTCAAAACACACTGATGAATCCTGTTCTTGTAAGAGCTGTCAGTTACATTTTTCAAAAAAATTAACAGGAAACCTTTTACAAAATAGTTTTTTTGGCCTATAAAATAGCATTTAAAAATATATTAAATACAAAACAAATAATCACAATTTTCAAGCAATCTACTTTTACTTGGTTCTCCAAACACAAAAGTCATAACACAAAAATGGTCTAGAATATTGTATTTTTATCAAGCAATGCATATATAAGATTCTGAATTACAAATATAGGTTAAGTATGGCTGTTTACATCTTAAATATTTAAGTGGTCAGTGTCAAAAAGGAATAATTGGTATTATTCTACTTAAAATGTACAGCAATTTACAAAGGTGGACTGAACAAGTTTATTCCTGCATACAGATATTCTTGATAGAGTACAAATTGTGGTCATCTTCCAAAAGTGAGAGGGGGGTATACAGTACAGAGGACTGACTACAGGATAGGCTGAAAGTTTGGACTAGTCTTTGACAACATTGGATGACCAAATAAAAACTAGAGTCAATAGCATCACTAGACAGCAAGGAGGGTGTAGCTGAAACTTTCAGTTTTGGGCCGACAAAACTATAGTGTGTACACACATGTGTGTGCACACACACACACACACACACACACTCTCACACATATAAATAAGGGAACTGCCAAGAATCACAAATTTACCTAGTGACAGATCTAGGTTTTCTGAATTCTGTATTGACAGGTTTGTTTTTTTTTTTCCCTATTACACACTGGTATATCTCATATTAACAATACACCTACTTCACTCATGAATTTATTCCATAGTTTTAATAAATCCCTTCTTATAAAGTAGGTGTGGAGCACCATGCTAGAATCTATAAGGGATAAAAGATAAATCATACATCATGACCTAACAGAACTTTCCATGCAGTGTCAGAGATAAAATTTGTATATAGAAAATTCAGATAAAGATGTTTTAAAGTGCAAAGTGGAACAAAAATGATACAGGTGAAGAATTATGTGAATTCATAAGAGGAAGAGATTAGGAAGAAGTAGCATTCAAACTGAATTTTAAAATATGGGTAGACAGGTAGAGAGATAGGTACAAATAAATTAAATATCACTGTTATTGACTATCTACTCTTTAAAGCAATAATAATTCATCTTTCTGCACTCCTGGTAAAGGTAACCTACTTCTAGTTTGGCAAGGACTTGCATGAACTTAGTACTTAAAGTCTCAAGCCCTAAGGAACCTCTCACTGTCCTGGGCAAACCAGACTGGTTGGTCAACTACCTAGCCTAAAGGGGTAATTTCTTAAACAAAAATAACAATTTAAAAAAATAAGTGTTTGTTAATTTCTTGATAAGATACATCTGACTTATACTTATTTTGATCAGAATATAGTCTTAGCAATATTGCTAAATTTCATAATGATAGCAATTAAGCTACAGTTTATATAGCTAAGAATCCCTTGCTACTTATAACCATTATGGTGCTGGAAGATGAACCTCTGCATCTAGAGAAGAAGGATACTACTTCTGCACTTCTCTTAGCAAGAGGCTGAGCAAGGAAGACTACTCAATGTTTTCTACAGGTTTTTGAAACCAGAATGATGATCGTATTCACCAACAATGCTCTGCATTAATTATAGGGCTATGCCCCAAGCCAGGCTTCAGCAATACATGAATCGTGAACTTCCAGATGTTTAAGTTGGCTTTAGAAAAAGTAGAGGAACCAGAGATCAAATTGCCAACATCTGCTGAATCATCGAAAAAGCAAGAGAGTTTCAGAAAAACATTTATTTCTGCTTTATTGACTATGTCAAAGCCTTTGACTGTGTGGATCACAATAAACTGCGGAAAATTCTGAAAGAGACGGGAATACCAGACCACCTGATCTACCTATTGAGAAACCTACATGCAGGTCAGGAAGCAACAGTTAGAACTGGACATGGAACAACAGACTGTTTCCAAATAGGAAAGATAGTACGTCAAGGCTGTATATTGTCACCCTGCTTATTTAACTTATATGCAGCGTACATCATGAGAAACGGCAATCAAGATTGCCGGGAGAAATATCAATAACCTTAGATATGCAGATGACACCACCCTTATGGCACAAAGTGGAAAGGAACTAAAAGGCTTCTTGATGAAAGTGAAAGAGGAGAGTGAAAAAGTTGGCTTAAAGCTCAACATTCTGAAAACTAAGATCATGGCATCTGGTCCCATCACTTCATGTGAAATACATGGGGAAACAGTGTAAACAGTGGCAGGCTTTTTTGGGGCTCCAAAATCACTGCAGATAGTGATTGCAGCCATGAAATTAAAAGATGCTTACTCCTTGAAAGGAAAGTTAAGACCAACCTAGATAGCACATTCAAAAGCAGAGACATTACTTTGCCAACAAAGGTCCATCTAGTCAAGGCTATGGTTTTTCCAGTGGTCATGTATTGATGTGAGAGTTGGACTGTGAAGAAAGCTGAGCACCGAAGAATTGATGCTTTTGAACTGTGGTGTTGGAGAAGACTCTTGAGAGTCCCTTGGACAAAAATAAATAACAATTAAAAAAAATAAGTGTCTGTTAATTTCTTGATAAGCTACATCTGACTTATACTTATTTTGTTCACAATACAGTCTTAGCAATGTTGCTAAATTTCATAGTGATAGCTACAGTTTAGATGGACCTCTACAGTTTACTTCTATGCACTGAGTTGAAATCCACACTTAAAGAAGTTAAACAGAACTTTAGAGATAGTTTCAATTGGATAGTCATAGCTTGCTGCACAAATTTTATTTTAAAGAAGGTACCAGTTAAATCTCCAAAAAGATTTTTAAAGGAGAATATATGACCTATTAAGTATACCAAAACAAACATCACATATCCACTCAAAAAATTACTAGGATGATAAAGATTTAGGTGACTTCAGAGTGAATAAAATTCCACTGAATGTTTCTTTTAGTAGGATGTCGGTCAGAAAATGGTTTATGGGTATATATCTAAAAAGAAGCTTCAATTTTAATTTGTATTTGACATACAGTATGACAACCTGACAGGCAGAAATGGATCTTGGACCACAAAAGTTGAGTGAAAAAATCTTTTGTTACACTTAACTTGGACTAAATACGATTTATGAAGCAGGAATTAAAATCTTCAGAAATAAAATGGAGCAAAATGATTAACTGAAATTCAATTATAAACATAGATGTATTCAGGGGACCCTGATACACTGCTGGCAACCAGTGCTTTACTGAAATGTGGATAATAGTGTGCGACACATAGCAATAAGTGATACACTGCTTAATAAACACCAAGAGGATGAATGAGGAGTTGAATGAATAAATGAACAAACATCCAGTGAACAACAAAAACTGTGCTTTACATATCAAACAAGATGCAAGGTGGAGATGCAAATAGATATGAATTTAACATCTTTTTTCCTGTATATTGAAATCAGGAAACAAAAAGATAATATAACTCCCATTCCCCAGAGTCACTGCGAAGCATAACAAAGTAAGTTACTGAATAAAGGTCAATCAACCAATGATACCTATAGCATCAGACTTACCCTACTTACTCATCAATGCCTAATTCATTCTCAGCATTAACTATTTATAATAACCAATCATTTTAATTACAAATATAATAATCTCAGAACAAAATGAGTTGAAAAAATTAACTTAATGTTGACTGAAATTACTCATTGTGGTAATACATACTGTTCTACTTTTAATATAGAAAGCTAGCACAGAGCAGGAATAGAAGAAATTAAATCTGTTTTGCTGGCACTTGGCTAATAGTGAGAAACTAAAATTTTCTGGAGAAGGAAATGGCAACCCACTGCAATATTCTTGCCTAGAGAATCCCGAGGACAGAGGAGCCTGGTGGGCTGCTGTCCATAGGGTCACACAGAGTTGGATACAAGTGAAGCGACTTAACATGCATGCATGCACTGGAGAAGGAAATGACAACCCACTCCAGTATTCTTGCCTGGAGAATCCCAAGGCCAGAGAAGCCTGGTGGGCTGCCATCTATGGGGTCACACGGAGTCAGACACGACTGAAGCGACTTAGCAGCAGCAGCAGCAAACAAATTTTCAGAAGAGTAAAGCATATCTCCACTGGATGACAAATACAGTATTAGAAGAGCTGTTACAGTGTGACTGTTTACTGACTCTCCTGAAAGCCCTGCTATATCAGTATCAGAGCCAGAAAACTTTTACTTCTAAAGAAGCCAACCAGTCCATTTCCTCCTGCCTTCTTCCTTACCCAAAATAAGCCTGAAGGTTCTGTACCTTCTTTTTAAATATAGGGTTGCTATCTATCCATTTTATTCAGTTTTTACCACCATAAAATTTAATTCCTTATGACCAGTAAGCTAGTGTAAGTATCTCAGTCTCCTAACTTACGTGTGTTAAATCACTTCAGTCATGTCCGACTCCCCAAGGGTCCTTTGTCCATGGGGATTCTCCAGGCGAGAATACTGGAGTGGATTGCCATGCTCTCCTCCAGGTTATCTTCCCCACCCAGGGACTGAACCAGTGTCTCCTGTGGCTCCTGCACTGCAGGCAGATTCTTTACCACTGAGCTACCAGGAAAGCCCGACTAATATAGTCAGCATTATTTGGAAAAAAGTGTTATTCTTTTCCATGTCATTGATTACACAATTGCCCTTGCCTGCAAGACTCCTTCCCTTTCCTATTTCTTTCAGCTGTCATAGCCCAGGAGGCAGTTCTATCATTGTTTTTTCCTTTAATCTTCCACTATGACATTAGTTAACACTGATCACTCTCCACTGAATACCTATAACATTACCACACAATCCCTCATTTGACAAAATCTCAACTCAAAAAGCTAACCTAATCGTTCCAGTACATTGCCTGAAACAAAGCAGCCAGCTGGGAAATGTCAGTTTTCCATTTCTTTACCTTCTATTTACCATGTGCTGCAAATTAAATTCAATTCATCATTTTAGATACATGCTCTATTTCCCCCCACCTTGTGGACAGGGTCATTCATATTATATACCTCCTTGAGATTATCTAGCATACTCACAAATATCCTCCATAAAATTAAGACAGAAAAGAGCATATTTACTGAATATCAAAAGAAAGTATAATGGACATTTAACTATATATAATAAATTTTAAAATATTTTAATAATGGAAAGGTGAAACAATGCAAAGTTCCCTGATATTTTTCCAAAATTTTGTTTAACATAAAGAGAAAAAGGATAAAATTGAAATATTTACCACCCTGAAAGGATTACTTAATTTATCATTTTAAAGAAGCAATTATAGAAGGAAAAATCTCCAACACATTCCAGGAAAATGAGCTGACAAACAGTTAACGTCTGTTAGGACTTGGAAAGGCACCTGTGCGGAGTTACAAACTGCAAATGTGCAGAACTTTTATCTGTTTGTTCTCTCCTCTTTCTTTAAGGGGATAAACAGCCAAACTAATTTGATTTTTCCAGATTTGCAAATTTTATAATGGATTGAAATCCTGAGGGAGCTAACAACAGATGGATGACTGTGTTATTCTAATTTCAGCTACCTTAGGGTTTAGCAAGCTGTCATTTTTTAAAAGCCAATCAATTTCTCATTTCAAGAAACATGAAAAAACACTAAATATATCTATCTAGCGACTGCTTTGAAACATCTTTTATATCAAAACATGGTTTTTGTTTACTTAAAGTAAATAGAGTAAAATTTTGTGATTGCAAACCATTGTTTCACTAGCCAAAAAATTAATGATAAAGGACAGGGATATCTAAAGCCATGAGAAGAAAACAATACTAGCAACAAACTTAGCACATGTCATAATAATAAATAGTAATCAATCAACAGGAAGCCACTTTATTTTCATTCATTCTCTAAAACACCATTGGATAGTTGTTTACCTGGAGCCTCTTAAGAATTTAAATTCACATTCAGGGTTTATCTGCCTAGATAACAGGCTTCCCCAGTAGCTCAGTGGTAAAGAATCTGCCTGCAGTGCAGGAGACACAGGTTCCATCCCTGGATCAGGAAGATCCCCTGGAGCAGGAAATGGCAACCCACTCCAGTATTCTCGCCTGGGAAATCTCAAGGACAGAGGAGCCTGGTGGGCTACAGTCCATGGGGTCACAGAGAGTTGGATATAACTTAGTGACTAAACAACAACAACTGCCTAGATAATACATTCAGTAAGGCCAACATCTGAGATCTCTTCATCATAATTTAGAAATATAACAGAGGGTAGTAAATGCATGCACACTGAGCAATCAGCCTTGTTGAATATTTAGATAACATATACAACATAATGTTAATTTTAGATTATCTACAGAACATATAACCCAATAGAACAATGTACCAAAGAGAGCTGTAGAATTTGAAGATTATATTACTGAAGATAGCCCCTCTGGCCATTCAAATTTCCATGATTACCACTTCTTACTTATTTCCTCTCTTACAGACTTGATCATTAATCCCTGTATGTTTTTTCACATACTTTTTCAGGTTTGTTCATAAAGTTGTAATTTCTTCATAGACAGTTTTCTTCAAATTTTTCTTCATTAGTCCTAATTTCTTCCCTCTGAATCTCAGTTTCCCAATTTTTAAATGTGATGATTATACACCTGCTGTCACAGAATACAGCTGATCCTTGAACAATGCAAGGGTTAGGGTGCCAACCCCATGCAGCAGGTAAAAATTCAAGTATAACTTTATAATTGGCCTTCCATATCCTCAGCTCTACATCAATGGATTCAGCAAACCATGGATTTGGTGGTACTGTAGTAGGTATTTATTGGAAAAAAAATCTGCATGCTGAACCTCCACAGTTCAAAATCATATTGTTCAAGGGTAGCTACAGGGTTGAACAATATAATGCACATCAGATGCCTCAGTGCTTTATTCCACTCACAAGCAGGAAGCAAGTTATCAGTTCTCTTCATCTACCTTAATTTGTTTTATTCTACCTTGTGTTTTCCTCTCATTTCTTTGCTTTCATTTCCTTATGATCACTTTTATCCCTTTTCCAAATCTGCATTAGATATCACTATGATTTAATTACATATATGTGTACTTGTAAATCACACCAGATTTAGAATTGTTACACAGATGTACTGTGTGAACATAGATGTTATTTAATGGTATGGATAATTAATCTAACAAAATACCTCAAAAGCTATGTTAAAGATAAAGAGGCGTTTGAGACTAATGAAATACTTTAAATTAGCCATACGTGTGTTCAGTTGTTTAGTCGTGTCCGGCTTTTTGCTACTCCATGGACTGTAGCCCACCAGGCTCCTCTGTCCATGGGATTCTCCAGGCAAGAACACTGGAGTGGGTTGCCATTTCCCTCTCCACGGGATCTCTCCAACCCAGGGAGTAAATCCAGTCTCCTGCATTGCAGGTGGCTTCTTTACCAACTGAGCCATCAGGAAAGCACAATGTGATAAATATCAGATTGGTATTTTAAGATGAATGCAACAGGAGCACAGAGGAGGGACTTATGATTGGGAGAAAGAGGGAAGGTGACATTCTAGCTGCAGCTTTACAGTAGTTGGACATTATCGCATGGATGTCATGAGGAAGAAAGAAGTTTATCCAGAATGAACACTAGGAGCACAACAGGTTCAATGATACAAATGCACAGGATATGTTTGGGCAGTGATGAATCATAGAGTTAAAAAAATAAGTAACCCAGACCGAGAATATATCTTTAAAATTTTCTTTCTTTCTATGGAGATTTGAAACATTATGTCTAACTTGAATAAATGCATATTTGAAGGATGGTTTCTTCAGCAAACAGAAAAGTCGTGTTAGTCTTAAGAGGAAGAGGGGCAATATCCCATGATGGTCTATTACTGTGAATCTAGGCCACCTCTCTGCTTTCTTCACAGTGTCTTCACCTACTGGATAGTCACCTTTGGGAAAGTTCAGTTCTTCCCTGTACCTCATCCTTTACATAGTTACTAAATTAATCATCCTAAAGAACGGATGAATCAAGTAAAGCTTCTGGTCCAAAATCTTAAACGTTTTCACTTTTCACAGGCAAAAGAGTAAATCAAATTCATTGACACAGTATACAAAGCTCTTATCCTTCACTCCATTCTTTCCTTTTTTGTCAAACAATTATTAACATTGTTACTCTAGGTGCAGAGGACAAGATCAGTAAGACACAGAAACTACCCTATAGGAGTGTGCTGCCACATGAAGGATTAGACATTAAGTCGGAATACGAGAAAAACAGGACGAAGAGATGTGTATTAGTTTTATACAGTAAGCTGAAGATTTAGTAATTGGTATTTTCAACCCATACTTTCCCCCTAAATTCCAGATTCAAACAGCCAACATGTACAGAGCATGTCTACTTAAATGTGTAAAAAGTATTCAAAATATAACATAAAAGCAAGCTCCTAATCTCCTCTCTGAACCTTATTCTTCACGCATTCTTCTTTATCTCAGTGTTTAATAATCCACCCTTTCAGTGGCTCAGATCACTAACCTAGGTCTTTGACCCCTCTTTCTCACTCTATCTTCTGTCTGTCAGCCTATTCTGTCGGTCCTATTTTCAAAATATACTTAGAATCCATGTGTGTGTGTGTGTGTGTGTGTGTTAGTCACTCAGCCATGTCTGACTTTTTTCAGCCCATGGAATGTAGCCCACCAGGCTCCTCTGTCCATGGGATTATCCAGGCAAGAATACTGGAGTGGGTTGCCATTTCCTTCTCCAGGCGATCTTCCTGATCCAGGGATTGAACCTGGGTCTCCTGAATTGCAAGTGTACGCTTTACCATCTGAGCTAGAATCCAAATACTTTTGACCAGCTCCACTGACATCCCCATCCAAGCCATTGCCAATTTTCATCATTATCTTTTCAATAGCCTCCTAACTCATCAGTCTTTTCCCAATACAGCAGCCACAATGATATTTTAAAAATGTAAATCTGAGGATGTCACTCCTATGTTCAAGATTCTGCAATAACTTTAAAATCCCTCTATCAGGGATTTCCCCAGAAGTCCAGTGGTCAAGACTGTGCTTTCATTGCCGAGGGCGCAGATTCCACGCCTGGTCAGGGATCTAAGATCCCACAAGCCATGCAGTGTGCACCCATCTGCCTTCCATCCACATATCATTCTAACTTCAACACCAAAAATTGTCCCCCTTACTCTTTTTGAGCTATACCAGTCTCCTTCCTAGTTAATTGCTGGAATTTTCTCTGAAAACATTCATATATCTTGCTGCCAACTTCTGCTGGTCCAAACACTATTTAACACTGGAACCTCCAACAGCAACCAGCACTTCGTAGATCCCTTCCCTGCTGTGTATTTCTCACTTACCACCATACCACTTGACATACTGGATGTTTTACTTATCTACTGTCTATCTCCCAATAAAAAGGTAAACTCTATCAAGGCAAGACTTTTTTTCTCTCTTTTGTTCACTGATGTCTCCAAGTGCTTTGAGCGATTCTATTATATAGTAGAGGAAAATATCGATTTGCTGAATAAATGAATGTGTATCTGGAGAAGAGAGGGTGAGGCTGGCAATGCTGCTAATAGTTTAGTGTTTTGAAAAACAAATGAGGCATGGAGAAATGGGGATGATGCTAGAGAAGAAAGAAGAACAGTAACCTAAGGCCTTGGGTGTCATGATAAGAATCTTAAACTGTATGCAGTGGTCAATGGTAAACTTCTAAAAGGTAGATGAATGAACAGGTCAGATTTACACTTCCTATATCATTCTGAAAGCAACATAAAGAATACTTCTGAAAAAAAAAATGAGACTCCAATTAGAAAAATGAGGTAAAGACAATGTTGCAATAACCTAGGCAAGAAGTAACGGTGGCTTAAACTAACATAAACAAGAGGAGAGATAGAGGTAAGGGGATAAATTTGAAATATATTAAGAACATAGAATATGGTTTGCTGACTAGGCGGGAAGCTGGTTTAGATGCCCACCAAAATAGTGTAGGTGGAGGAAGTATCTCAATGAGGTATGATAAAGTAATGCTCTTGTTGGACATTTTGAGCCTGAGGGTTCTTTAGCACATTCAGGTGATGCTTACCTATCAAGCATCTGGAAATATGAGAATGAAGCTTATAGATATTTGAGTAGAAGAGATAAACTTAGAAGTCATCAATATATAAGGTATGCAAAATAAAACAGTATAAACAGATGAGATCACTATGAGACAGTGGATAAAAGCTGAAGAATGGAAGATACCGCCATAAGGAAAAACAAATTTCAATGGGTAGACAGAAGGAAAAAAAAAAAGAGTTAACAACAACAACAAAGCTAGAGAGTAACGAGGAAACCGAGATATTTGCACAGAAAAGACGAGAAGATATCTGGAATGTATATAACCCAAAGTGAGAGATTTTAAGAATGGAAAACCTTGTGTATATTTGCATCGAATTACACTTGTCTATGAAACATTATCTATTTGCATACCAAGCACTTTCCAAAATTCAAAATGTTTAAATTGTACCTGTATATTCCACTGAAGGGAAGTAGCATTCAGATGGGCTTTCAGAAAGATGAAGTACAAATTTTTCAAGTAATTCTACTAAAGCTGTAATAAACAAGAGAATAATTAGGATATTTAAGGTCAAGAATCATACATGATACTTTTACCAGTAGGTAAAAGTCATTAGAACTTCTTCACAATTATGCTCTTGAGGGGAGCCAATTCAAAACATATCGTTTTAATATTCACAATAATCTTTCCAATGTAAATTAAATTTTAAATAGCTTCACTGCAAACCTATTCAATGTGAAACTGGAAAAGGACCATCTGTTATCTTTAGATCCTCTAAGGATTACTTCAGAATTTTCTAAATGATTTCAATTCAGAAAAAAAATTATCACAAATTAGGCTACAATATCTTACCATCATTATTCATACCTGCAGAAAAAACATCACATGAACTTCAAGACCAGAATTAATGCATAGCTCACATCCCTTTCAAAAGCACATTTTATATGTTTTATATACTTGACAACAGACGTTATCTGTTCAGGGTAAACAGATCAAAGGTAAGATAGGCAGGAGCTGTAAAGAGGGAGGGATGAATAGGTAGAGCAGAGAATTTCTAGGGCAGTGAAACTCTTTTGTAAGACACTACAGTGGTGGATACATGTCATCATTATGACATCTGTCAAAATTCATAGAATGTGAAACATCAAGAGTGAACCCTAATGTAAACTATGGACTCTTGATGATAATGACATGTCAATGTAGTTTCATCAGTTGTGACAAGTATACCACTCTGGTATGAGATGTTGTTAGTTGGGGAGGTTTTAAACGTGTAAGGAGAGAATATGCGAGAACTTTCTGTATTTCCTGCTCAACTTTGCTGTGAATCTAAAATTGCTCTAAAAGTTTATTAATTCAAAGAAAAGTTGAAAAAAAGATGCCTGTCAATGTAACAGTATATAAATATTTGCATATATTACCGCCAAAATGGATATAACCAAGTGAATTATAATGAATATGCAATTTAGAATTATTTTTGCTGGAAATAAATGTATCTGAAGAGTAACTGATATGCTTGTAATTAGGGCAAGTAAGTTCTAGTCACTTTTAAAACTTGTGCCCTGGTTATATTCAGGATATTGACTGTGACACATGTTAACTGAATGCACCCTTTATCACATCTAAGAGCATTTTAAGATATAATTCATGAGGAAAAGTTAGTGTTCAACATGCCAGAAATGTAAAGTCAAAGAGGGATAACATATGCTTTCCAACAACTACAGGTCTAACAAGCTACATCTCATGATACAGCTTAAGCAACATCTCTAGATAAAAATGAATTTTTTTTAAATTTGTGGAACTCTATTCATATTGATTTCAAGTTGAAATATTTAAATATTTAAACATGAAAATGCAATAGGATCAGAAAGAACACTAGTATTGTAGATTATTTATAGATTGGTTCTATCTTCACACACATAAGCACAAATACTCCCACTTTTGGAGAAATCTTTCAAGTGGTTTCTTTTCTATGAACCTATACGTAAATAATAGCCTTTCAGTGAGAGCTTTCAACTTCTATGCGTTTGTTTATAAGTCACAAAATGCTGTCTCTTGAGATTATAATTCTTCAGAAATCAGGTGAAGAGAAGTGTGTGACTGCTGGCATGAGGAAAGCAGTGAACAGGATCAGGTTCAGCCATCAGACAGTTAGAAATATGTCAGTGAAGACAAAGCACACATCTGTGAAGGCGCTAAAACAATAAAACATTTGAAACTTGAGTCACCAGGCTAACTTCAGACTTTACAAGGCATACTACTGATTCTGAAATATGGAATTATGCTATTAGATCATAATATATTGGAGGCTTATAAAGTAATTTATGCATCCTATATAAAGATGACATCACTGAATCAACCAGAGAAAGTTCATAATTTCTATTGATTCCAATATATTTGTTTTGCCCAGCAATCGAAACAGCACTATGTATTTCCAAATATTTTGAGAGATAAACTACAGTCATGAAACAATGTTAAAAACCAATTCACATGTGGTAGTTGAACCCACACTTACAATTTATTGGCACCATCTCTCTAACAATGACAACAACAAAACTGCATAATTACTAGCATGGCTATCAGCACAACTCACTACCTGTCAGTTCACTAGAAATTCCATTATCTGAGACTCCAGGAAATTAATTCACATAAAACATTTCTTAACTTTTAAGAATACATTAACTCCAGGATATTGCTATCTAGAAAGTAAACTGTTGAATATTGTTTTAGGTGGATTTTTATTTTGAATGACAAACTTGGAATCTCTATAAAGGATTTTAAATTAGAAACCATCTCCTTTTAATTATACTCAGTCCCTAGGGTTGGACTATGACATCAGTAGACTATAAAACCAAAGTTTATGATATCTACATGATAAAAGAGGACCTGGGTTTTACTGCTGTGGAAAAACCAAAGGCAGATTGTTCAGGGATAAGTGTATTTTCCCTTGGCATTGCCATCACAACAGCAGCTGGTTCCAAAAAACTCAGTGTTTGTAAATATGCATGGTTTCTCCAGGATTCACTCTTTAATTCTTTTATCTTTTATCACTGCTGGCACATCCTCAGATCACAAGGAAATCACACTATGTGCTCAGTTTTTTCCTGATCGTTATCCTGCATACAACCACCAGATGTTTGTTGCTTGAACACTTGATTATTCAGAATATACCACACCTTTCATGTGTGAAACAGATACATGAGTGGAGGGAAAGTAGAGTTTGTGGCCTCTTTACCACTGGGTGATGGTGAAAGTCCTGACTCTCTACTTAGGTCTCCCTGACACCACCTATCAGCTAGAGGCAGGGTGTCTCATCACTGTCAGGTGAGAATAGAAGTGCAAGCTGCAACCCAAGTCTTGTTTGCAAGACTTCTACAGTGGTGTCTGGCTAGATTAAAGTGCTCACTTTCTACAAGTTTTATCTTGGTAGACTGCCCTTATCCTGGCACTTTGGTTAGAAGGAGCAGGCTTTTATTGCCCAGTCCTCATTTTTTCCCTTGCATCCACTGATATTCTTCATCACTCAGCCTAGGATATATGAGGCAAAAACAAAACCCAAGAAATGTCATCTTTGTTCCTTGGATCCCAAGGTCCCTAGTCAGTTTGTCTTTTCAATCCAGAGTCACATACGAAACATAAGATTATGTCCACAAATCTCAGATGTACATAGTAGGAGAGAAAAGGGAAAGATCATCTACTCCATCTTTCAAAAGTAGATATCATCTCTTTTCTTTCCCATTATGAATATTTAGACCCCTTACAGGCTGGATGTAAGTTCTGCCATATAAATTAGACCACCACACACAATTTTAAAAAAATCCTCAGCCAATTTCAAATCATGCTTTATTCTTATATTATTCACCATTAATACTGAATCTTAGAAAATTATCTGATGTATCAAGTACAGCTGCTTTACAGCCATAAGCAGATGTAAGACAGGTCGATT
Organism: Capricornis sumatraensis; assembly: GCF_032405125.1. Taxonomy (NCBI): domain Eukaryota; kingdom Metazoa; phylum Chordata; class Mammalia; order Artiodactyla; family Bovidae; genus Capricornis; species Capricornis sumatraensis. The sequence continues at coordinate 17,712,932 of NC_091081.1, read as the reverse complement.
TGAAGTCCATGTAAGTAAGTAAGTAGGTGAAGTTGCTCAGTCGTGTCCAACTCTTTGCAACCCCATGGACTGCAGCCTACCAGGCTCCTTCGTCCATGGAATTTTCCAAGAAACAGTACTGGAGTGGGTTGCCATTTCCTTCTCCAGGTGATCTTCCCAATCCAGGGGTTGAACCTGGGTCTCCCGCACTGCAGGCAGACGTTTTACCATCTGAGCCACCAGGGGTGCCCTAAAGTCCATAGGTACATAGCAATTATGAGTATTCTTTGAGTATACCAGTACAGCTGTAGTTCAGGATTCAGAAGGTGATAGATTAGAAATTGTCCTGAATTCCTCTTCCCTTTGATTAATTGTCAAGAAGAGGGTCTAAAAAAAAGAGGAGCTTTGGTAACAGAATCACATGATGGGTAGAACCACTAGAATACCACTAAGGCTAGCCCAATAACGATATATGATGGTGCCCACAGCATAAAGTGAGTGGAAAAAAACCAGAATTGATGCTTTTGTCCCTTTAGGCGCCATTAATGATCCTCATTTCAGGTCTCAGGCTTCCATCATACCACCTCTTATGTTTCCTTTGGTGCCTTAATATCTCTCTTTCTGCCTAGAGCAGTCTGTACTAAACCTGTATGTCTCTCATTTTTTTAAAGCTGATTTACTAGCACGTTGATATTATCAGATAACATAAATTATTAAAGATTTTTGTCTCCTTATTGTATATTGGAAATCATAACTGGCTGGGAAAAAGGAAAGTGTTATAGGAATCAGATCCAGAGATAAATAAGCAGACTTTAAAATTACTTTGTGTAAGTACATTTATTGACATGGAAATTCTATACAATATGGTATTGAGTGAACTGACAAAAGAAAATAGCATGCTAGGTATTAACTCTTTGGGGCTAAGAATAATTTAGTAATAATCTTATTCTGCAGAGATTATAAGGCAAATTTCAGTCTCTTCATTTTGTTTATACTTTCTAATCTTCCTAGAATGATCATATATTTCACATAATAACTTAGTTGCTAAAAGGTTAATACTAGAATCAAAGTAGTAACAGATGAAATGGATGAGAAAGAACAGATTTTAAAAATTTAAGAATAAACTCTATAAGACATGGTAACCAAATACATGAAAGTCAGAAGATGAAAGCAAGAGATAAATCAAGAAGAAATAGGTTGTTCCCTTCAATTACTGTACTAGGTACAGGCTAGTGACTACAGGCAGAAAAAATGTAAGAAGAACATATTTTAATACTTTCCATGGCATCTCATACAGATAAAATCTAAATGGCAGGACAAAATGACAATACTCGATTAAATGCTCAGAGGAAAAATTTTTAAAAAGTATATCAGTTCAGTTCATATCAGTTGCTCAGTTGTGTCCGACTCTTTGTGACCCCATGAGTCGCAGCACGCCAGGCCTCCCTGTCCATCACCAACTCCTGAAGTTCACTCAAACTCACGTCCATTGAGTCGGTGATACCATCCAGCCATCTCATCCTCTGTCGTCCCTTTCTCCTCCCGCCCTCAATCCCTCCCAGCATCAGAGTCTTTTCCAATGAGTCAACTCTTCGCATGCGGTGGCCAAAGTATGGGAGTTTCAGCTTCAGCATCAGTCCTTCCAAAGAACACCCAGGGCTGATATCCTTTAGAACGGACAGGTTGGATCTCCCTGCAGTCCAAGGGACTCTCAAGAGTCTTCTCCAACACCACAGTTCAAAAACATCAATTCTTCAGCGCTCAGCTTTTTTCACAATCCAACTCTCACATCCATACATGACCACTGGGAAAGCCACAGCCTTGACTAGATGGACCTTTGTTGGCAAAGTAATGTCTCTGCTTTTAAATATGCTACCTAGATTGATCATAACTTTCCTTCCAAGGGGTAAGCATCTTTTAATTTCAATGCTGCAATCACCATCTGCAGTGATTTTGGAGCCCCCCAAAATAAAGTCTGACACTATTTCCACTGTTTCCCCATCTAGTTCCCATGAAGTGATGCGACCAGATGCCTTTCACTTTCATCAAGAGGCTTTTCAGTTCTTCTTCACTTTCTGCCATAAGGATGGTGTCATCTGCATATCTGAGGTGATTGATATTGCTCCTGGAAATCTTGATTCCAGCTTGTGCTTCTTCCAGCCCAGCGTTTCTCATGATGTACTCTGCATAGAAGTTAAACAAGCAGGGTGAAAATATACAGCCTTGATGTACTCCTTTTCCTATTTGGAATCAGTATGTTGTTCCATGTCCAGTTCTAACTGTTGCTTCCTGACCTGCATACAGGTTTCTCAAGAGACAGGTCAGGTCATCTGGTATTCCCATCTCTTTCAGAATTTTCCACAGATTTCTCAGTTTCCCTCTCAGTCAGTCTCTCCCATCAGGAAGCTTCCATAAGTCTCTTATCCTTCTCCATCAGAGGGCAAACAAACTGAAAACCACAATCACAGAAAACTAACCAATCTATCATATGGATCACGGCCCTGTCTAACTCAATGAAACTATGAGACATGCCATATAGGGCCACCCAAGATGGGCAGGTCATGGTGGAGAGTTTTGACGAAACATAGCCCACTGGAGAAGGGGATGGCAAACCACTTCAGTATTCTTGCCTTGAGAACCCCATGAACAGTATGAAAAGGCAAAAAGATAGGACACTGAAAGTGTCCCCCAGGTCGGTAGGTGCCCAATATGCTACTGGAGATCAGTGGAGAGATAACTCCAGAAAGAATGAAAAGACAGAGCCAGAGCAACACCACCACCGAGCTGTGGATGTGACTGGTGATAGAAGTGAAGTCTGATGCTGTAAAGAGCAATATTGCATAGGAACCTCTAATGTTAAGGCATTCCAGGTAAACATGTTAACATTAACATGTTAATGTTAATCTAAGGCATATTTTTGCCCAAATTCTGCCCTCAGTGCTATTCTCCCCACTAAAAGGAACCAGAATTCCTTGAACTACATTTAGGAGCCAGAAACATGAGTCCAGATGACCTCATTGCTGCTATGCCAGGATTCTTTCAGAGAAAAACAGAAAAAAATAAAACAAAATGTAAAGGACAAAGAGGGCATCTTAAACAAAAACTCTTAAAAGTCCAAGTACTAGTAATTTAGGCATTTGAAGTATAGAGTTAGTCAAAATGTATTACAGTTACAAAGCATACCAGTTTCCAATATTGTCTATAAGACATATGTTATTTAGTGGCCAACTCAAATTAAATGAATTCTACACTGTATGCATGTGTGTGCTTCAGTCATCTTTGACTCTTTGCAACCCAATGGACTGCAGCTGGCCAGGCTCCTGTGTCCTGGGATTCTCCGGGCAAGAATACTGGAGTGGGTTGCCATGCTCTCCTCCAGGCAATCTCTCCAACCTAGGGATGGAACTCATCACTTGTATGTTTCCTACAATGGCAGGTGGGTTCTTCACCACTAGCACCACCTAGGAACCCATATTATCAACACCAGAGAACAAAACCAGGAAGAATATACCTGGAACATACTTAATTATATAATTATTAGGTCACAAAAGACTAGGGGGAAATAAGGATTAGAAGATAATGTGAAAAACAGAAACATTTTTATAGGGAAATTACTCCAGGAAGATATAAGAGTAGAAAAAAAAATTAAACAAGCAATTGATGATGGAATCTGATGTTTATAGAGTGAACAGAAAACAAGCAGCTAGTATAGTAAACTCAGCAGAAACTAGAAGTCAGTCAGGCCTACAAGAACCTTCCTGACAAGAAGAAGAAAAAAAAGGAACTGGGGAATGATTTATGTTTTAACAAAGAAAAAGAGGCAGTAAAAAAAAAAAGAAAGAAAGAAAGAAAAGAAAAAGAGGCAGTCCATGAGTACATTTGAAATTTAGCCTAATGGAATCGAGTGTCTACCTATGTTCTCTCCTGAAGTTGAATGAAATAAACACATGAAAGTGAATGAAATTTATAGAAGTTCAGGGAACATGTAATTAGTTCTATGTTAGGAAAAAGGTCTCAGAATAGCTGGCGGTGGGGTAGAAGGTACATACAGAACAAAAATCAGGTTACGAGAAAGAAAAAATGTGACTTAAATGTTTTAAAAAATTAACTTCAGCCTATGGGTCTTAGGTCATATAATGTATTGCTTCTCCCAATGACTCATTACAAGAAAGTGCAGGAATATCATGTGATTGTACATCTACATGGTCTCATTTATTCTTATAAGCTGAAAACCTGGAAAGAAAACTCTGGAAACAGCAGGAGCCCAAGCTGGAAAAAGCTGGAATATCTCTCTTCTGATAGCTGTCTAGATGACTTGGGTTTAAATCAATTTGGAAAGACTACTGAATGTTTGCTCTCTCCTCCCTTATCATTACCTACAAAAGGAGAGTAGCTGCCCATAGCAGGGAGCAGGACAGGGAGTTAACAAGTAGGTTCTCATTAAGTTCTTGTTAAGTGAATTTCCTTTGTCTACCTCCTTTTGGATTCAGAGTATATAATTTATAGAGAATTTAAGACATTCATTTACTCATTATCATAATTATGAAAAATATTAATGGAGGTACATGGTATTTATTGTGCACTGCAGGGTTTTATATAGAGATTTTGGGGAGAAATTGCAGCATAAGTAATGATAATTCAAAAACCTTTGGTTCTTGATAGCTGTAGATTGCTTATATTTAAAACCCAAATTGAATCAGATGATAGAATCAGTCTGTACATGAACATAAACAAATAAATAAGCATGCTTGCCTTACAAAAGCATGTATTTGTTTAGTGTTCTTCCCTTGAGCTTACCCCCCAAAATAGTTCAAGTTTTAGCTTAATAAAAGGAAAACTATGCTATGAGATTGGAGATATTAAAAATATTTTTCATCTTCTATCTCACCAGTATTATGCTCACCTGGGTTTATTTCATAAATGCTTACCTCCCATGTGCAAAACATTAGGTGTTAAAGAGAAAGTGCAGTTTACCACTACAAAGTGATCCTGAGCATGGTTTCGGTGTCAGATCGTTGGGTTAACTTCTTGGATCTAAGACTGTGTACTGAGCTCATTACCTAAAATTTCCAGGCCTTTGTTTCCTTATCCATAAAATGCAGATTGTCTTATAAAGTTGCTATGAAGAGTAACTGAATTTTGTGTACCAAGTAGACCTTGCTGGGCAGAGAGGTTACGATCTATTTTTAAAAGTAGCTCAAAATCTAATGATGGACACAGTATCAGAGTAATGTGTAACTGAGACCAAGACTTGTGGGAAGCGCCCCAAGATTCCAAACAGAACACGGCTTTAATGATAATGTTCTGCTCCTTTCTCCTGTTTCAGAGTTGTGAATAGTCTATCCCTGTAACAAAGAAACTCAGAAAACTACACCTTTCAGTTCAGTTGCTCAATCATATCTGACTCTGAAACCCTATGGACTGCAGCACACCAGGCCTCCCTGTCCATCACCAACTCCCGGAGTCCACCCAAATCCATGTCCATCGAGTCGGTGATGCCATCCAACCATCTCATCCTCTGTCATCCCCTTCTCCTCCTGCCCTCAATTTTTCCCAGCATCAGGGTCTTTTCAAATGAGTAAGCTCTTCTTATCAGGTGGCCGAAGTATTGGAGTTTCAGCTTCAGCATCAGTCCCTCCAATGAACACCCAGGACTGATCTCCTTTAGGATGGACTGGTTGCATCTCCTTGCAGTCCAAGGGACTCTCAAGAGTCTTCTCCAACACCACAGTTCAAAAGCATCAATTCTTCAGTGCTCAGCTTTCTTCACAGTCAAACTCTCACATCCATACATGACCACAGGAAAAACCATAGCCTTCGGATCTTTGTTGACAAAGCAATGTCTCTGCTTTTTAACATGCTGTCTAGGTTGGTCATAACTTTCCTTCCAAGGAGCAAGCATCTTTTAATTTCATGGCTGCAGTCACCATCTGCAGTGATTTTGGAGCCCCCAAAAATAAAGTCAGTCACCGTTTCCATTGTTTCTCCATCTATTTGCCGTGAAGTGATGGGACCAGATGCCATGACCTTAGTTTTCTGAATGTTGAGCTTTAAGCCAACTTTTTCACTCTCCTCTTTCACTTTCATCAAGAGGCTCTTTAGTTCTTCCTCACTTTCTGCCACAAGGGTGGTGTACTCTGCATAAAACGCTAAATAAGCAGGGTGACAATATATGGCCTTGATGTACTCCTTTTCCTATTTGGAACCAGTCTGTTGTTCCATGTCCAGTTCTAACTGTTGCTTCCCAACCTGCATATAGGTTTCTCAAGAGGCAGGTCAGGTGGTCTGGTATTCCCATCTCTTCAGAATTTTCCACAGTTGATTGTGATCCACACAGTCAAAGGCTTTGGCATAGTCAATAAAGCAGAAATAGATGTTCTTCTGGAACTCTCTCACTTTTTCGATGATCCAGAGGATGTTGGCAATTTGATCTCTGGTTCCTCTGCCTTTTCTAAAACCAGCTTGAACATCTGGAAGTTCACGGTTCACATATTGCTGAAGCCTGGCTTGGAGAATTTTAAGCATTACTTTACTACTGTGTGAGATGAGTGCGATTATTCTCCAAAATTTTAGTGTAAAATGAGCAGTTCAACTCTTTTAGACCCTCCCAAAGACCGTAAAAATGGCTATTATATATATATATATATGTTTATCTCTGGTTGCATAACAGGAAATACTTAAAATAGAAAACAGCAGCTTTAGTTACTGTGTTTAAATAATATACCAAGGTGCTGTTTTCTCATTTTGTTCTGTACCTTTTGGCATCTGCAAAACCTATTTTAAGTATTTTCTGTTATGCAACCAGAGATAAACATATATATATATATATATTTCTAATAGCCATTTTTAAGGTCTTTGGGAGGGTCTAAAACAGCTGAACTGCTCATTTTACACTAAAATTTTGGAAAAAATATTTTATTTTCTTGCCCTAAAAATATATTTCTCCAACAAAATATAAACTAGTTTTTATTTCCCATTTTTAATTTTATAGCAACTGATACAAACATAAGAACCATAAAGCATGACTGATAAATAGAACAATTATTTTTAAATTACAGCTCTCAAGAAATCTAGCTTATATTGACATTAAAACTTATTTCCTGGAGTATCTTTTTCAAGATAATGTTAATTAAAACAAGATGAGTTACGAAACCGAGCACACATATAAATATCTGAGTATAAAACAATTTGCTTACTGGTCTAGAAAACATAGCTGTCCCACCTTCCTCCCCACCCCCTCCCCCCACACCGCCCAACAAATTTCCTTAGGAGTCACTAAATTTATTTGGCTAGATGTGGTAGAGTTTCAGAGTATGTCAAAACATTCAATAAAGTTCCAAAACAGTATAGTATAGTCAGGTGAAAGCTGGTGAAATCAAGCAAACTATTACCTAGGCAAGGTAGATTTAGCTTAACAAGACCTCTGAGACAGTATCAAAAAAAAAAAAAAAATCTGCAGTTTCTCAAATTTTAATTTCTGCTCTCTAGGATCACAAATTTCCCAGAAGGCAATGAACTTCTGGAATTAATGTTATGTATTCTAGATATGCCAGTATTAATCTTCAGGAAACCACAGTTTCTGTTAATAAACTTTTCAAGCCAAAAAAAACCCACAAAAATTAAAAAAATACTCACCACTTCCACTGATTATATCAGGTTTGGCCTTCATTATTTTGCAGAATTGTCTTCGGCAGTTTTCTATCCATGCAGTTTGTTTATCAGACATTTTGAAGTGCAATAAAAGTTTGCCAAGATCATTGTCTAATAAGAAAGATGTCTTGTTATTTTATCAAAACATGCTAGATACACTGAAAAACAAGTATTAATGTTAATAATGTAAACAGTTATAAGTTCCAGAAAAAGTATTTTATATGGGTTTCAAAAGGAAACAGACATTTTTCTGTAATTATATCTTACACCATCAAACTGCTATCACCATGTTAATAAAAAAACTCATAAAATGGACTGATTTATAACCATTACTCTTTCTTACACAAATATTATTCATTACTGAGTATTTGATTTAATACACAGTGAGGACCTTAAGATTTCACTACAGAGATTGATGTAAACATTATACTAATTCTTCATCTACATTCAGGTCCAGTTTTATTCATTTCTTTAAAGCAAAAAGAAAGCATAAATGTAGAAAATCTTTAGTCAGTTATTTATTTCCTCTTTTTGGTAAAAGAAAAGAAAAACTAGGCTGAAAATGAATCATGCTAAAAAAGCATGCATGCACGTGCTCAGCCCAACTCTTTGCAACCCTTCAGACTGTAGCCCACGAGGCTCCTCTGTCCATGGGATTCTCCAAGCAAGAATACTGGAACAAGTTGCCATTGCCTCCTCCAGGGGATCTTCCTGACCCAGGGATGGAACCAATGTCTCCTATGTCTCTTGCACTGGCAGGTGAGTTCTTTTACCACTAAGTTACCTGGTAAGTCCCGGTAAAAGAGCACCTATTGCTAAAATATAATTTTTCTTCTTTCTTAGCAATTTTATGAATATGGCAATATTAACTTTATCTTTTCCTTTTATTCTCATGAGATTTTTCCATCTTCCATTTTAATTGTATTCCCATCAGATTTTGCATTAGAAAACATCTATAAATATACTGAAGATTTAGGTGTCATTTAGAAAGGATATACAAGTACATATACATATAATCATATATACTATTTACTCACACATATATGTATGAGTAAAGGGGAGGAGGAAAAAAAAAGTTTCTTTGTAGAAGAGCAGAGGGTGGGGGGATAGACAGTCACATGAACTCATACACTTTACCACTTTCCTTGAAGATTTTGAGGGAAGAGGAACAAGAACATTTTCCACATATAAAGTCAAAGGCCTGATTGCTTCTGCCCAAAGACATGGTTTGGAACAAAATGAATTCCACCAAGAAAATATCAGTAGTCAACTTAAGACTAAAGAGGATTTCAACCAACTCCTGGTCCTTTGAAATGAATACAATTATAATAAAGAAAGTAAGTCCTTATTCTTAGGAATTAAAAAAAATTAAACTTTTTACCATACTAAACTATTTTATTTTTCCATCTAATTTTTGGAAAAATACATTCAATAAACATGTATGGAATTCCTATGTGGCTATAACACTCTAGACAGACAAGGTCACTGGCTCTCATGAAACTTGTATGTGTACGTATTTGTGCATAAACAGACAGGAATACAACTGAGTATAATCAAGATATATTAATACATATCATTCCAATGCTCTAAGCTGGTTTTATTTAGCCCTAAAAAAGCAGCTACATATCCTCACTTAATCCTCATGGTTATCATATACAAAATTATATGACTGATTGTACAAATCATAATTCATGTAACTATTTCCACATTTGACAATTAGGTCACCAGAAAAGCCTTCTCATATCAAAACTACAGAAATATTCTTTTGTACAAACATAAATATACAAGGGGCTTCCCAGGTGGCACTGGTGGCAAACCCACCTGCAAATGCAGGAGACATAAAGAGACGTGGGTTTGATCCCTTGGTTGGGAAGACCTCCTGGAGAAGGAAATGGCAGCCCACTCCAGTGTTCTTGCCTGGAGAATCCCATGGACAGAGGAGCTTGGTGGGCTACAGCACACGGGGTTGCAAAGAGTCGGACATGACTGAAGTAATTTAGCATGCATGCACATGAGTATACAAATGTATCAAATATATGCACACTCATAAATATACATATAAATCAGAAAGAACTGTTCTGTTGGAAGAATGTATAATTCTGATACTTAGTAGTAATCTAACATATTCTCTTTAAATATCAAGAGCAAAATGATCCTATAATATTCCATAAATGGCCTCAATCAGAGGCAATAGCTAGAGAAAAATGAAACTGATTTAGTCAAAGAAGAAAATTATTATTTTTAATAAAAACTCAAAACCTTTAAACCAGAAATATCATAGCTGATAATTTTGTTGGAAATTATATTATTAACAGCAGAGTATTAATGTTAAATGCTTGATATTAATGTTAAATAACTTGATATAAGTTAGGTAAAAGACAACTGAACAGCATTAAATGGAATTTTTATAGTTTCCATTTAGAATATCTACATCATTTATTCCCTAAGAACAAACTATCTAGAACCTACTAAGAATCACTAATTATTTGTACCTCTTAATCCCCTTTACCTATCTACCCCCACTCTATAAGTATAAAGTAAGATACAAGGATATAATTATAGCACAGAGAATGCAGTCAAGATCTTATATAAAAAACTTTATATGTCTCCAGGGGATCTTCCCGACCCAGGGATTGAACCTGGGTCTCAAGCATCATAGACAGACGCTTTACCGTCTAAGCCACCAGGGAAGTCCTATATGGAGTATAACCTATGAAAATATTGAAGCACTATGTTGTACACCTGAAACTGATATAATACTGTAAGAGTCAGTTATACTCCTATTAAAAAATCACTAGTGGTACATGACTGAAAAGACAAAAGCAGTTTGTTTTTCATCTTTGTTTCTTTCTGTGTCAATTCTTTCTATCCATGTGTGACCCTGTCTTTTATAACCACCACCATCCCTTAAGGCAAAAATGCCCATAAAGTTCTTCTGTAAATTACTTGCTATTTAAAAAGCCTGTTATCTTCTCTTCTTCCCTCCTGCTCACACCCTCTTTTTGCTCTCCTGTCTCTTTCCTTTCACATTTGCTATTCTATTTTGCTCTTGCCTCTCCTTCCAAGGAAAAGAGCACAGCCACTAGACTGTAAACAGTCCTGAAGCAGTAAATGTGGTATGCATCTGAATCTACCAACTGGGAGAAAGGCTAAAAGTCCCAATTTAGTGCCTGGAAATTTGATTTGAGGCAATTAACAAATGCTGGGCTGGAGACAGGGTGCCTAGAAGACTCCTAGAGAGATAACTTTATATCCTCATAACCTCTGGTTATGGTTTCCCCCAGCTCTCAGTGGGAATGTGTGCTCTTCAATGTGCATATATCACAGCTAATAATATTTAGTGATTTGATATGTTTACTGAAAATTTGCATCTGTAATGTTAACAAGCTTGAGGAAAACAATTCCTTTATTCCCTCCCTCCAAATCTGGAACCAAATGAGAAGTAGACAGGAGGAGATAAATGGAGTTCAAAATATCAGTGCTAGTACCATAACAGTTAAATTAAGCACCTTAACTTGGATCTCCTGCCACATGGACTTAATAAATCTCTCCCCTGCACTGAAAAAAATATATTCAATCATAGACAGTGATGAGACAACCAAAGGTCTCTCCGTATTGCTCTTGTTAGGAAAGCTATGAGTATAATGCTAACTGAAAAAAAAAAAAAAAAACTGGTTTAAATAAAAATTAATGAAAAGATAGGTTAACTTGGAAATACATCCTTTAAGTAGTCTAATCCAAGATTTTTCACTCCTTCTCCAAAATTCACCTAACAAACAGTTTTCCTTACTAACTTAATGCATAATAAGTGAGGAAGTCCAGAGAGAGACCAATAAATTTACTCTAGCAAAAGCCCTTGGGCATGGAGAATGAGGCAAGGAGAAATGGAATTACAGGAATGGTATCATAGGAACACAACAATTCTAAATCAGTGATTTGGGGAGTAGAACAAACCTGGACAATACATAAAATTTAATGTTTACCAAAATTTCTTTATCGTCACATAAAAAATTTAAAAACCTTAGTTTTGCTTCTGGTCATGATGGAGAAACTGGAAATATACTTGCCTTCCTGCCATAAATAACTCAAGAAATGGTTAAAATATATCAAAACACTGTTTTCAGACACTGGTCAACAATAGGCAGTATAGGACTGTCACGTCTGAGAAAAGGGAAACAAACAAGGTACCTTTACAACTGGGCCCTGGATTTTTCTAGAATTACTTTCAACATCATTATGTAGGAAGTGGGGCACTGAGTTAAAGAGACAGAAGTCAAACTGCAGAGAGACTGAGGAGACTAAAATTTGTGGAAGAGGAAGGACAAAGAAAGAACTCCAGAAATCTGTGTAAGTTTTTGTCAAGGTGATTGCAAAAAATTGGCTGTGCAGATGAAGAGTGAAGCTCCACAAGACTGGGCAGAGAACATCAACAATTCTCAGAGTATACAGTGAGGAGATGTCCAAGTTACAGAAAGACTACGAAGAGTCCTCCTCATAGTTCCACAGGCCAAAAAAGTCAAACCTTCGTAAAAGAGTTAAATTAGCCTTAAAGTAAAGACACGGGGCTTCCCAGGTGTTGCACTGGTAAAGAATCTGTTTGCCAATGCAGGAGACGTGGGTTCAATCTTTGGGCTGGGAAGATCCCCCAGAGTAGGAAATGGCAACCCACTCCAGTATTCTTGCCTGGAGAATTCCATGAGCAGAGAAGCCTGGTGGGCTACAGTCCACGGGGTCACACATAGTCAGATACGACTGAGCTACTAAGCACACACACACAAAGGCAGCTTTACACTCACCCTAACAAAAAAAATGAAAGCCCCGAATGATCAAACTGATTTCACAAGTAACTTGACTGCATGGCCCAAAATGTCCATTACTCTTTAAAGAAAACAAAATCTAGCACTTAACTATGTAAAATTAATGCTGAATATTCAATTAAAAATTACTAACCAGTAGTTGAATCAATTAATATAAAGACACAGAAAGGACCTTGGTGATACAATTACCAGGTAAAAATTTTAATGCAGTTGTTTTTTAAGAATTTTAAGAAAACATAAACAAAAAGTGATATTAAATCAAACTGTAGTTAATCTATACTGGAATCCTCCTGAGTAAAATGGTACACACAAATGGTACATATAACAAACTAGATGAATCTTGAACTCATTATGCTTAAAGAAATCAAGCACAAATAAAGTATCTTATGTGAGTCTATCTGTATGAAGTGCTAGAATGCAAAAGCAAATCTACAGCTATAGTTCTCAAACGGGCTAAGTTTTGCTCCCTGTATTTCACTAATGTCTACAGACATTCCTGGCTGGGAGGGGTGGGTGCCAATAGAGACTTCTATGGGTATCTAGTGAACAGAGACCATGAAAGCTGCTAAAAAAAATCGTACAATGCACAGGACAGTTTTCTCTGGCAATAAGCACTTTTTACCCAACCCACTTACTACTTGCTACTACTGAGGAAAATAGGAAACATCAAGTTTCATGTTTATAAAATTCAATTACAACTGATAATAGTTCATATCTAAATCCTGAAATTCTTTGTTATCATAAGTACTATAATCTTTTCATACTTGATATTGTATAATTGGTTTCTCAAAAGATTACTATATAGAAGGAAAGATCATACTTATTATCACAGATAATGTAAAAATAAAGAACCTCCATTTCAAGGACAAGAAAAATGTAAGCTCAATATAAAGGCAAAGAAACTCTATGCAAAAAACTTTTAATACTTCTTTCTGAATGCCCATTTTATACAGAATATCATAAACAGCTGCTATAAAAGAAACAAAAGAAATGGAAGATTTAATAAATTAACTTGCAACAGATTTCTAGGCTTAATTTGGAAAGTCACCCATCTATTAGACCGAATCTTATTTGTGAAACATTTGCTTCCAATTTGTGTTTCTGCTTTTCTTCTTCCATGTAGATTAATACAGTTAGGCCACTTTATTTTTAATATTTACAATATTTAAGGAAAGACTCTGGAGTAGTCTCCAAGAAGTAACTGAAAAGATGCTTTAATTCTCTATATTAGTTCTCCCTACATTTTTAAATGTGAGAGTATCTAAATTATAACACTGTCTTAATTTGGTTTGAACTGTTGAGTTCTTAAACATATGATATCTATATTTAATACAGATTATACTTTACTTTAGAATTATCATATCACTTTTCATTTTAATATGTGATAATTAAGCATGTACTATAGGAGGTATCAGTGAAGAGTTTTTTAAAAAATTAGCACCTAAACTAGCAGGTGATTTATTTCTGCTAGTTGCCATTGATGTTTGTTTCAAACATGCAAGAAGTACATGAAGAGTTTTACCATTCAAAAGAAAACACTTATTCTGATTTTTAAACTAAGTATCTCAACAACTACAGTTCAAGATTTATGACATTGGAAAGGAACCATAATCATATTTTCCTATTCTCTCAGTTAACAGGATGATGCCAAACAAAAGCCATTTACCTTTTATCTGCAGAAAATAAATTTTAATTCCAAGGGAAGAAACAATACAGAAAGAAAAAAAAAATGAGAAAGTGCCTAACTTGACACAAAACCCTAGATAAATATTTGATAAAAAAGGAGAATTCATCACCAAAAATATTTATAGACTAACTATATGGGCAAGACATAATACAAAGACTTTCAAAATCAGAACAAACAATACCTGTCATCACGCTGCATTACACTTTATGTAGTACATATTATTTTTCAAAGCACTTTGTTTTTCTCATGGGATTCTATTTTTGGTTGATTAGAGGAAGAGCAGTAATCCTAAAATCTTACATAATTTATCAGACTAGGAATAAAAGCAATCCAAGCTACTCATTTGTTAATTTGGCAACTTTCATTCTTTTATTAAAATGTAGTTGCTATTATACGTCATCCCATTCTCCTTTTTCTCTTAGGCTCATTTTTACCTCAGAACATTCATAAGTTTACTTGCATCAGGAGTTACTAATATGTTTGAGGATTTCAATGAATAGCCATTTGAATTTCTAAGATAAAATAAAAGCAATCACTGTCAGCGGCCTGGCCATCAAAGACCTTGTGAATCAATGCTGTGCTTCTGCTGGCCCTGTTAGGGATATGAGAGACATAAAGGCAATGACAAAACAACATACTTTCTACTTTGAAGATATCAGCCCCAACAAAGTAAATGTATTTCTGAGTGATTTCTTGATAAAGATGGAAATTCTACAGTAATAAGGTAGATAGGATATAGGCATGAATTAGATTGCTGTTTTTTTATAATTCAGCCTGAATAAACTTTATAAAATGAAAAATAAAGTGAATGGAAGGTGCTAGAAACGGAAGTAAGAACAGCTTATTTCTCATTTTATTAAGTTATGTCTTATCAGTGACCAGAGTGTGCTAGCCAACTCAAGGCATTTTTATTTCTCAGTATAGAAGTACTGAATTTCCCTTCCTCCTAAAAGAAAGAAGTCCCCATCCTGAATACACCAAAATGGAACACTGAGGAGCATACTCACTGATTAGTGATGTAATTAGTAACTCCTGGGAAACCTGTTTTAGCTTCAGTTCAGTTCAGTCGCTCAGTTGTGTCCGACTCTTTGCAACCCCATGAATCGCAGCACACCAGGCCTTCCTGTCCATCACCAACTCCCAGAGTCCACCCAAACCCATGTGCATTGAGTCGGTGATGCCATCCAGCCATCTCATCCTTTGTCGTCCCCTTCTCCTCCTGCCCCCAATCCCTCCCAGCATCAGGGTCTTTTCCAATGAGTCAACTCTTCGCATGAGGTGGCCAAACTATTGGAGTTTCAGCCTCAGCATCAGTCCTTCCAAAGAACACCCAGGATTGGTCTACTTTAGGATGGACTGGTTGGATCTCCTTGCAGTCCAAGGGACTCTCAAGAGTCTTCTCCAACTCCACAGTTCAAAAGCATCAATTCTTCGGCACTCAGCTTTCTTCACAGTCCAACTCTCACATCCATACATGAACACAGGAAAAACCATAGCCTTGACTAGACGGACCTTTGTTGACAAAGTAATGTCTCTGCTTTTCAATATGCTATCTAGGTTGGTCTTAACTTTCCTTCCAAGGAGTAAGCATCTTTTAATTTCATGGCTGCAATCACCATCTGCAGTGATTTTGGAGCCCCCCAAAATAAAGTCTGACATTGGTTCCACTGTTGCCCCATCTATTTCCCATGAAGTGATGGGACCAGATGCCATAATCTTCGTTTTCTGAATGTTGAGCTTTAAGGCAACTTTTTCACTCTCCACTTTCACTTTCATCAAGAGGCTTTTTAGTTCCTCTTCACTTTCTGCCATAAGGGTGGTGTCATCTGCATATCTGAGGTGATTGATATTTCTGCCAGCAATCTTGATTCCAGCTTGTGCTTCTTCCAGCCCAGCGTTTCTCATGATGTGCTCTGCATAGAAGTTAAATAAGCAGGGTGACAATATACAGCCGTGACGTATTCCTTTTCCTATTTGGAACCAGTCTGTTGTTCCATGTCCAGTTCTAACTGTTGCAACCTGACCTGCATACAGATTTCTCAAGAGGCAGGTCAGGTGGTTTGGTATTTCCATCTCTTTCAGAATTTTCCACAGTTGATTGTGATCCACACAGTCAAAGGCTTTGGCATAGTCAATAAAGCAGAAATATATGTTTTTCTGGAATTCTCTTGCTTTTTCGATGATCCAGAGGATGTTGGCAATTTGATCTCTGGTTCCTCTGCCTTTTCTAAAACCAGCTTGAACATCTTGAAGTTCACGGTTCATGTATTGCTGAAGCCTAGCTTGGAGAATTTTGAGCATTACTTTACTAGTGTGTGAAATGAGTGCAATTGTGCGCTGGTTTGAGCATTGTTTGGCATTGCCTTTCTGTGGGATTGGAATGAAAACTGACCTTTTCCTTGGGTGTCTCAGTCTTTCTGTTTCATATAGGAAAGGAATTATGAGTTAATCTCTAGCAGTTCACTGACATGCTAACTGGCATTTGGTCTTAACCACTGTGCAACTCTTTTCTCCAACTCTCCTTCCCTCTTTCTTATCTTCTACACAGGAACGATAAGTTACTGTACTAACACATTTTTTCCTACTTTTCTCAACTCTCAGATAACAGAGAGATGATAATTTAGAAGAAAAATTTTCATGTTAGTTGATTTATGATTATCGACATATGTGACATATGTACATAAATAATAATTATCAGTTTTTTTAAAGGCTTTTACATTTTAATATGGTGACCTTAAAAATGTGTACAAAGAAAAGTAACTAAACCAAATGGTGCCTCAAGATTCTTATTTACGAATGAAAATAAATTGTCTAATTGCTAACACTGATGCCAAGGAACTAACAAGAGGCAATTTAACAGATGAGGAAATGCTAACTGTAGCAAAGAGGATAAATCTAAAAGTTGAGAGACAAATTAAGTGAATGCCAGCATGTGCACACAACTAAAGTGATTTTTTTCCACAACAATGAAATGATATCTCAGAATACTGCATTGCAAACGACTAAAACAACACCTATCAGAATCAGTGAATCATTACCTGCAAATTGAAAAAGCAAAATGTCAAGTATATGAACTCTTGCCTTTAAAACAGCTATTACTGGCTTAAACAGCTTAAATGCATAATTACTAGCTTAAATGCATAATTTATGTTCAACTTATTGAACAGTGTTTAACGAGGAACATTACTTTCAATTTAGTTTTGTATCTGCTAAAAATATGTCTGGCTCCATTATTCTCACAGAGGTTATAGGGACATCATCAGTATACTCCTTTAGGTACCATGGAAATTTGGACATGCTTCTGATTTCCTCTCCCATTATCTGCTGTTTTTCTATAAGTATAGGGTCAGTGAAACATCTGCAATATCAGAATGACATAAGTATGATTCATATTTGACTCAAAATGTATCTATGTAAAATCCCTTCCTGTGGTACCTCTTGGGCTGTCCACTGACTGGCTAGATCATTCTCTCCTGCTTATCAGAATCACAGTAATGTCAGGACCACCATTAGTAGGAAGTATTAAATATTGCTGTAAAATTGAGAAAAATATCTTATTCAAACACTTGGGTTCTAGGCACTAACAGAAAGGTAACTAGAAGTTGCTGCCCAGTATGGTAGGAAAATATGAAATTAAATAAAGAGACCTGAAATTATATTAAACTAAAATAGGACATGTGACAGAGATTGGGCCTTGTAGATTATAGGGAAGTCATTAGAGGGTTTCAGTTAGAGGAGTAAAAATAATCCAACCACATTTCAAGAGCACTACTCTTGCTGCTGTGTTAACAAACTGAACAGGTTACTAAAACAGTACAGTGAGAGATGAGAGTGAGTAGTGGATGAGAGAAAAGTGGTTTTGTTTGAGGTATGGAGAATCAAGAGCATTTGCAACAGAAATGGCTCAGCCAGTAAAGAGTCTGCCTGCAATGTGGGAGACTTGAGTTTGATCCTGGGTCAGGAAGATCCCCTGCAGAAGGAAATGACAACCCATTCCAGTATTCTTGGAAATATCCCATGGATATTTTGGAAATTCCCATGGATGGAGGATTTTGGATATTCCCATGGATGGAAATAACCCATGGATATTCTGGAAAATCCCATGGATGGAGGATCCTGGAGGGCTACAGTCCCTGAGGTTGCAAAGAGTCAGACACGACTGAGCGATTTCACTCACTCACAGATACAGGTTATGAAGAGAAAAAGAGTCAATAAAAAGTCTTCAACTTTACTGCCTAAAGAAATGGAAGCACAAAGTTGTCATTTCTTCCCTGGTGGCTCAGAGGGTAAAGCGTCTGCCTGCAGTGCAGGAGACCCAGGTTTGATCCCTGGGTTGGGAAGATCCCCTGGAGAAGGAAATGGCAACCCACTCCAGTACTCTTGCCTGGAAAATCCCATGGACAGAGGAGCCTGGTAGGCTACAGTCCATGGGGTCGCAAAGAGTTGGACACAACTGAGCGACTTCACTTACTTACTTACTTACCAAAGGAATAGACTTTGAAAGAGTATAAGAAGTTTATCTCAGAGTCGTTAAATTTGATATATTTACTAACCACCCTAGCAAAGGTATCAAGTAAACAGATATGAGTACAGAGTCAACTAGAGACACAGGTTAAAGATATAAATCTGTGTATACTGGACAGTATTTTAGTCATAATACTAGATGAAATCCCCAAAAGAATACACTCACTCACAAAAAAAGACAACTGAGAACTGAGGGACACTCCAAAGTTTAGAGTTTGGAGAGACCTGAAAGATCTGACAAAGATGAAGAATTTGCCAGAAATTCAAGGGGGTAGGGGGAATAATCAGATAATGTACTTTCTGAAAGCCAAATAAGAAAATGTTTCAAAGAGCAGAGGCATCAAACATGTTAAGTGATAATGCTAAGTGTAACAGGATGAGTACTGAGATCTGACCCACTGATTTAACCCTGGCAGAATGGCAGAGGTGAAAGCCTGATTAGCTTTCAAGAGAATTCAAGAGAACACAGAAAGAGAATAACTACAACACTGCTGCTGCTGCTAAGTCGCTTCAGTCGTGTCCGACTCTGTGCGACCCCAGAGATGGCAGCCCACCAGGTGCCCCATCCCTGGGATTCTCCAGGCAAGAACACTGGAGTGGGTTGCCATTGCCTTCTCCAATGCATGAAAGTAAAAAGTGAAAGTGAAGTCACTCAGTCGTGTCCGACTCCGAGCGACCCCATGGACTGCAGCCTACCAGGCTCCTCCATCCATGGGATTTTCCAGGCAAGAGTACTGGAGCGGGATACCACTGCAACTACAATACTAAGATTAGACAATTCCTTAAAGGAATTTTGCAGTGGGAGGACAGAAATGGAATTGTAGAGAGAGGAAAGCAAGTTCAAAAGAAGATATTTTAAATATGGAAAAACTAATAGTATGCTGGTTGGCTTATGGAAAAGCTACAGTGGAGAGCTCTACCAAGCTCCTATCTCTAATCCCATAATCCCATGAAAAAGCAATAAGGAAAAAGGGAGAACTGTTAGAAGCAATATCTTTGCTGAGAAAGAGGATGGAATGTATTGCACAACTGAAGAACCTGGCCTGTTTAAGTAATATTTGCAGTTTCATTCATAGTAATGCAAAACCTAAACTGGTACAGATGTAGCTGAGTCAGCCAATATGTATCAGGAGTATATGGAACCTGATAGCTTCTATTTCTTCAGTTTGGGGGAAAAAAAAAAAGGAAAACAGTTATCTGATAGGAAAGATAGGGAAGAGGTGAGGAAGGGTCAATTAATGAGAAGATTTGAAAATAAGTCATCTAGGAGAGTACACTGAACTGGGGATACACCGTGTGGCTGCCTGGAAGCACTACAGGCTCACTAGAGGTTAATAACCATTCTGCAAGTGATCTTCTGGGCTAGAAAGAGAAGCTATTATTACTCCCTTTTCTAAATCACTTACAAGAGTAGAACAGGGAATAAAGTTATACTCCTCTGAGCTTCTCAGGGAACTATCAATTTAATCTTATTTTCTGATTTGTCTGCCTTGGTCTTTTTCAAATAAAGCATATTTTTTATCAAACTAATTTGAAGAAACAAATTATCTAATATGGCAGGCACAAAATAAGATTGATAACGAGTCAATTTGCTGTTCAAAAGAAAAGATATATTTGTTTCCAAGTGAAACTTAGCAAAATAGCAATGTTATTTCGAGACAAGGAAAAGGGTTGAAGGGTTGGGGCAGGGAGAATAGACCATGTCTTAACACCTCATCTTATCTCCAGGGCTTAGTGAAGTAACTGATAATCGGCACTCACAAAACATGCTGAATAAAGGAATGAGTAGATGAATAAATGATGAAACCTGAAGAAAGAATGTCAGAATACTTAAGACTGGTGAAAAGACTGAAAGTAGCATAGAAAAACATATGAGTAAAGATTGGGTTCACTGAGAGATGCAAGTCAGTGTGAAGAGTCCAAAATGATATTCTTTCAAGGGTCTCTTCTTAAAAAATACTTAATCTTAACTCCACATCTCTGAATTAGGTCAAATAGAAAAACACACAGGCAAAACTGTAAAAGACGATATTAAAAGCTTTTAAAATTCCCTTGTGTTCTCTTTCCCTAACCTCTAGATAAAGAGAAAAAAAAAATAGAATTTTTGCCTCTGTACAACTGTGAGGCACATAGTGTATATATTGAACACTGGATAGAAATAAAAATGTTTATCAGTTGATGGCCTCTATTAATTGAGGGAAAGGTAAACGGCTTTTTGAAAGAAGAAAAATGTCTTACTTGTCAATAATAACTGTGGAATCTAACCCAGTGAAATCAATTATATATGTTATTTTTTTCCAATGCAAATTTGATGGTAATGCAAAGATCATGTTGATATCAAGAGTTAACTTCTCAAATTAATGGTTTAATATCTTCATATTTCATCTTAGAATTCGCAAGTCTAAAAACTGCTTGACCTTTTAATTGCTCTTATGATAAGGTCTAAATACCTGGACTTGAGGTACCTAGGCCTTATGATTAAACTTGGCTTACCTGTCTAAGTCTTATCTCTGGTCACACTTGTCCTCACATATCATTATCTCACACATCCTTGAACTACTTCTACTTAATTCTATATTCTCCTTTTAGTCTCACTGCTGGTTCCTGTCAAAAATGCTCTTTCAATACCCAGAAAATACCTACTTCATGTCTTACATTAAACTTAATGTTCTTTGGAAGAGCATCTGCTTTATGAACTATCCTAGCATGCTACATTTTCTACTTAGTTCCTATCACACTGTCAGTTCAGTCAGTTCAGTCACTCAGCCGTGTCCGACTCTGCGACCCCATGAATCGCAGCACAGCAGGCCTCCCTGTCCATCACCATCTCCCAGAATTCACTCAAACCCATGTCCATCGAGTCAGTGATGCCATCCAGCCATCTCATCCTCTGTCGTCCCCTTCTCCTCCTGCCCCCAATCCTTCTCAGCATCAGAGTTTTCCCAATGAGTCAACTCTTTGCATGAGGTGGCCAAAGTACTGGAGCTTCAGCCTCAGCATCAGTCCTTCCAAAGAACACCCAGGACTGGTCTACTTTAGGATGGAGTGGTTGGATCTCCTTGCAGTCCAAGGGACTCTCAAGAGTCTTCTCCAGCACCACAGTTCAAAAGCATCAATCCTTCGGCGCTCAGCTTTCTTCACAGTCCAACTCTCACATCCATACATGACTACTGGAAAAACCATAGCCTTGACTAGATGGACCTTTGTTGACAAAGTAATGTCTCTGCTTTTGAATATGCTATCTAGGTTGGTCACACTGTAATACTATATATACAATTGTCTAATTACTTGACTGTGTTCTCTAAAAGGTCATGAATAGCTGACATTTAAAATTTTTTTGTTTTACTACATTTATATAACATTTCTATTTCAAGTCTTGAGCACACAGGACTTACATGTGGCACAAGTATAAAAAAAAATTAACCTGTTGAATAAAGTTTTGAGGAGGGCATGGCAACCCACTCCAGTATTCTTGCTTGGAGAATGTGCAGGGACAGAGAAGCCTGGCGGGCTACATCTACATATCTAGAATTAATTCATCGAAAATCACTAATTCCCCTTTTAAAACAAACACAAAAGGTTCTGATAAGAATTATTCAGCATCATATAAATATTAGTTTAGTAAAGAATATGTGAAATAAGGAAAACTTACAAAGGAATAGACATAAATCTATCCACATGTACAAACTGAAAGAAAAACAGTATTAACCTCTTCAAATTACTTTATGTCTTTTTTTCAAAGTATAAAAAAAACAAGCACTAAAACATGGCACTTGATGATAAATACTTTACCTTGTTTTAGATCAGTACTTCTTGTAACACAGTCCGACAAATAGCAGTTTGGTAAAGGGTATGATGAAAACATTGGCCAAGGATACGGTTCATCACCCTAAAAAAGAAGCCAAACAGATGACTTTAAGAAGTAGTTTAATATCAAATTTTAAGACTTTTTGAAGTGACATTTAAATTGGCTCTTGTTTCACAAATTCTAGAGTTGTAATATAACTAACCAAAAGCTATCTTATAATCCAATATTCTAATGGATACTAACTAAAATGAAATACAGAAACATTAAATACTGAAGACAAATATGATAATTCTATAATCAGATTGCTCACAAAGCTATTTCTCTTGCACTGTAATCATTTCGACTTCACTATTCTTGGTGTGAAGAGTTAAAACAAGTGCCCTTCGTACAACAACAACAAAAAACCCTTCCAGAGAAAACCAAACTCTATGGATTCTGATGAAAAAAGAGGTACTCAATATTGCCAATGAAATTCAACAAAATTAGTCATGTGGCTCAGACGGTAAAGTGTCTGTCTACAATGCGGGAGACCTGGGTTCAATCCCTGGGTCGGGAAGATCTCCTGGAGAAGGAAATGGCAATCTACTCCAGTACTTTGCCTGGAAAATTCCATGGACAGAGGAGCCTGGTAGGCTACAGTCTATGGGGTCACAAAGAGTTGGACACGACTGAGCGACCTCACTTCACTTCACTTCAATAAAAATTAAGTATCATAAGGGACAAAGATTTTAAAAGTGAAAAAAATTCAAAGACACACAGGAAAATGACAAGTTTTTTATAAAATAATATCCTATTCTGCAACACAAACTACCACTTGTGACATCTTGTCATGAAAAATACTATTTGCATTAGGAACTGTTTACTTGTATCCTAACTGTCATTTGAGTTGGCTACCTTGCTTCAAAATACATTTGAAAAACATTCTCCCCTCCATTTACTCCACTTACCTTCTCCAGTAACCTTGGAGGCAAAATTCTTTCCATTGGCCCACCAATAAGATTTATTCTAACAAGAACATGATTTCTCTCTACTGATAAGCTATCAATTATAAACTCCCTGAAAAATAAACATACCAATTGTTACTGCCTTAATTAAATATGATTTAATTTTAAGAGCATGTCAGTGCAATGCATAAGGAAAAAAGCAATACAGTTTCTATAGAAAGGGGAGAGATAAATTCACCTTTATCTTACAGCTTTCCAACCTAAGGAGCAAAGAATTGGAGAGATAATTGATATAATGAAATGAATGTTATGAAGAATATTTTCTTGACAAATGCTATATGTCAAAAAGAAATGACATGAAGACAGGCATTACTTCCACAACAACTTTAGCACATTTTTAGTCAATGTTCCCTTCAGTTCTAGTTGTTGTTACTCAGTTGCTAAGTCGTGTTTGACTTTTTGTGTCCCCACGGACTGTAGCACCCCAGGCTCCTCTGTCTTCTACTAAGTTCCAGAGTTTACTTAAATTCATGTCCATCAAGTCAGTGATGATATCTAACCATCTCATTCTCCACTGTTCCCTTCTCGTCTTGCCTTCAATCTTTCCTAGCATCAGGGTCCTTTCCAGTGAATAAGCTCTTCGCATCAGGTGGCCAAAATATTGGAGCTTCAGCTTCAGCATCAGTCTTTTCAATGAATTTTCAGGTTGATTTCCTTTAGGATTGACTGTTTTCATCTCCCTGCAGTCCGAGGGACTCTCAAGAGTCTTTTCTAGCACCACAGTTCAAAAGCATCAATTCTAAAGCATCAATTCTTTGGCAGTCAAACTTCTTTATGGTCCAACTCTCACATTTGTACATGACTGCAGAAAAAACTATAGCTTTGATTGTACAGATCTTTGCTGGCAAAGTGATGTTTTTGCTTTCTAATACACCACCTAGGACTGTCACAGCTTTCCTTCCAAGGAGCAAGCGTCTTTGAATTTCATGGCTGCAGTCATCGTTCACAGTGATTTTGGAGTCCAAGAAAAGAAAACCTATCATTGTTTTCACTTTTCCCCTTTTTGCGATGAACTGATGGGACAGGATGCCATGATCTTAGTTTTCTGAATGCTGAGTTTCACACCAGCTTTTTCATTCTTCTCTTTCACCATCATCAAGAGGCTCTTTAGTTTCTCTTTGCTTTCTGCTGTAAGTTCTAGGCCAAGTATCCTATTTCAAATTCTAAATGTTGCATCCTCCACACTTCCTGCAGCTGTTAATGAAGTGAAGTGAAGTCACTCAGTCGTCGTGTCTGACTCTTTGTGACCCCATGGACTGTAGCCTACCAGGCTCCTCTGTCTATGGGATTTTCTAGGCAAGATTACTGGAGTGGGCTGTCATTTTCTTCTCCAGGGCATCTTCCCAACCCAGGGATTGAACCTGGGTCTCCTGCACTGCAGACAGGCGCTTTACCATCTGAGTCACTAGGGCAGCCGTTAATACTATCCTCTATATCAAAACTAGAGTATTCAGCAATATAGCCTGATCTATACTATTTTTCCAAGGCCTAGCTAGGGTGGAGCAACACTTTTTTTTAAATTACAGACACAAAAATAATGCCAGCTATTGAATGTGTATCCAGCATATGTCAAACAATTCAAGGTAATGTCAAGTATGACATTTTAGTAGAAAGAAGTTTTGAAGATATTACCATAACATTGTTTCATAATAATCAGAATTTATGACTGTGAACTAACATAATTAAGAAAAGGAAGTAAAAATTGCCTCTATAAGAGACACAAAAATCAGATATTTTGTTTAGCGGGTCATCTTTCTCATGCAGTCTGAATTTAAAGGTGACACAACTTAATAAAGTCAGTATTTAACTAAAACATAAAAAACTAAACAGAAACTTAGAAAGTAGTACTCTGAAAGCCATTTCCAAAAACGTCATTTTAACAATCTTTTTAACTGACATTTATGATTTAATTGCTTTTTACTCTTATTTAAATCTACTGAATTCAAATAATGGAAAACATGAAATAAACTGTACCAAAATTACTGTCTTAACAGAATATCTGTAAAGAAAGCTATTATTTTGTCTTAGTAATTTTTTTTTTTTACCTGTGACTTTCAGAGGTTTCTAGGGTATTTTCTTCTTGAGCATTTAGTAACATTTCAGATACTTGATACTGAGCCTCCAACAGAAGAAGAGTGTCTAGATCACAGCATACCACACTTAACAACCTATATAAAAAGGAACAATAAAAATAGATATTCTAAAATGCATCCTAAAAGTTTAGAGAGTCTCTTGGTGTCTCAAACACCTATACATGGAAACACAAATTTTGTAAGTAAAATTAGGCAGTTATTTCACATATATTTTAAATAACTGACTTCAAAAGATTTTCTTATTGAAATACTATTTAAGGACCATGGGTAATTTCTAATCTATGTTAAAAATTGATTTAAATCTAGGAATCTTCTCAACTAATAGTTTAAAAATTAAGGGGTCTTCCCTGGTGGCTCAGCAGTAAAGAATTCACCCTGCCAATGAGAAAGACATGACTCAATTCCTAACCTGGGAAGATTTCACATGCCGTGGAGCAACTAAGCCCATACTCCACAACTACAGAGCCTGTGGGCTACAACTACTGAAGCCCACTCCCCCTAGAGCCCGTGCTCCACAGCAAGAGACGCCACCACAAGGAGAAGCCCGTGCACAGCAACTAGAGAGCACCCTCACTTGCTGCGACTAGAGAAAAGCCCAAGCGGCAACCAAGACCAGCACAGCCATAAATAAATAAATAAAACTATTAAAAAAGACAGCGCTCTTAAAAAAAATAGGGAACATTAGCAAACGTGTAAAAACTACAGATTGCCATCACTTTACACCAAATTAAATATAGAAGGAATGACAGAATTTTTTTGCTATCAATACAGGAAATGTTCACCAGGTGAAATGTCAATGGCTAACTTTATAACGGTCAGATAGAGCTGAAAACACCTAAACACACTGATCTATCTTAACATCACTAAACATAGAAACCACATGGCTCCTATTGTGATACAAGAGTATGTACAGTGCACCGTCTATGAAATATTCTTGCCAAGAAAACTGAACCCAAAACTAACCAATACAAGGTTCTCATTATCAGTTTATAGGAAATATAAGGCTCAGAGAAATATGGTAAAAAGACACCCAAGGGAGAAAGGGTCAACCCAAAGCTAGAATTTGGAGACTTCTGCACATTTATGTATTTCTTCAGAAAAAAAGGAAAGAAAAAGAAAGTTCACTTAATAAAGAGGGGGTAAAGGAAGTTATAAATTAAAAAGAAAAATAAAAGAAATCTGAAGATTCTGTCTTGACTCATGATTCAACCAAAAACTGTAAAAGTGTATTTTTGAGTAACACAGGAATCATCTCCAAGGTATGTTAAGTAAAAAAGCAGAGGCACAAAATGTGTACAATGATAGCATTTGAACAAAAATTGAGAAACATTTAATATACATGTAAATACATATTTGTTTTTACATAGAATTTCTCTCCAAGAACAGAATGAAACTGGCAATAACTGTTAGATGGGGTGGGGGTGTAATCTGACAGACTAAGGGAATATATTTCTCACAGTACATCTTTTATAGTTTTTCAATTTTGGTGCAATCACATGCTTTACCTACTCGATAGCATCTGCAGAAAAATATCTGATGGACGCATTTAAGAACAATTCAATATCACTCCCAAGAACTTAGTGAAAATGACCAAATGCATATAAAACTAAGAGAAAATCTACTATCATCAATTTAGATAATGTTTCATATTTAGTTTATAAAAAAAAAATTTGTGCTAGATAAAACAAACAAAAAAAACTACTTAGACTTCTAGTTTAAAGATGGTAGTATAAATTGGTATTTCCCTTCTCTAAGTCTAAAAATAACCTCAAGAATTGAGAAGGAAAGAAAAGATTATAAAAATATTTAGCTACAAAATGAGCTGAAGGACAGTCAAGGGCACTCAAACTTGGGCAAAGATGACTATGGGAGGAAAGAAACTAAGAAAGGACATCATGGCTGCCAATGAAAAATAAAAAGGTTAATTTCCCCCCCAAATTCATAAAAACATTAAAAAAAAATGAGTATACTCAGATGAAAAACCTAATCCTCTGTTTGCAACAATGGAAACAGAATTCATGAGACAGAAGCAGGAAAATCTCCGGTCCTTTTACGGTTCCTATAATAAAACAAACAGGTAGAAGGTGGAGTCACAGACAAATCAATTATTAGTTACTGGTTATAGGTTATAGAGACAATTATTAATAGTTAAAACTGACTACCCTCCATATTGAGATTAGCAGGGACATACACATACACAAATCCCAAAACTGAGGCCCACAAGAAGGGTTCAACTAATTGGGAATATGACCATAATTTCTCTTCAACACGAGCTTCCAATAATAGCTGATGAAAAAACTCACATCCCTCCAAAAAGAAATATCACAAGATGCATCCAAAGGTGCTCCAAGAAAAAGGACAAAATAACAGGATGAGCAGATGGCAAACACAAACACACACATACATATACACACAGAGAGCTGTCATTATAACCTGAAAACTATGACCAAATAATTGTCTGTAATTTTTAAGTTAAATAAAATGTATCAGATCAACAGGCTGTATAACTTACAGAATATTATACATCAATTATCTCTTCATTTAAAACGTTTAATGTAAAGCAATAGCGTCCAAAAAGTTCTTTGTACAAAGTAGAGCTGTATAAGCACAGGGAAGCAGCAGCAAAACAACCAGAAAAAATAAAACATGAACTGACCAAGCTAAGGAAAGAAGCAGAAAAAATGAAAGTGTTGTAGGAATTAAAGCACAATTACAAATACCAAAAAAGGACAGATGCTGCCAAAAGCAGAATAAATGCTATAGGAAACAGAAAAGTACGAAAAATATAATGAAAACAAAGAGTTTAAATTATTGTTTGAAGAGAAAACCGAAATAACCAAACAGGACACACCTTTAGAGATACTAGTCAAATTCTTTCCAAGAAAAAATCACCACAAATCTAAGTATATAAAGTGGCAGCATGTCCATAAGTAAACTGAAATCAGAAGAGTCAACACTGAGACAGAGCCTAGTAAAGCTATTACATTTAGAGAAAGACCACTGGGGTATCCAGGAAGAGTCACTAAGAGAGGTGGGGCTGGGGGCAGGGAATCAAGCTGTTCTCAGACATATCCATAGCAACATTCAACACCAGCAGGACAACGAAACCACACTGGGAGGAGGTCTAAAATCAGATATTAACACACATTATAAAACTGATCATTTTTAACCTGTAGTAATGACATGAATAAACAAAAGAAAATACAAACAGATGCAAATATATAGAGGAATTTAAAATATGTCAGGGGCAGATAGAATTTTCTGATAGACTGAATATTTGGAACAAAAATAAGAAAAATACTAAGGATAACTCTAGATGTTTTGTTAGAAAAATAAGAATCAAGTTGTGGGAAACTAAGTAATAAAGCTTTAAGCTATGAAGATTTAGGGTGCATCTATTAACCTTTCTACTTTCTTCAGGCTATTAAATCAGTGAACGGGTAGTGAAAACAACCTCAGCATGTTCTAGTTTATGATTTAAAAGGAGGAGTCCATAGAATCTACATGAACAATAAGATGATCCAAGGTGAGTTAAGAGTGTGAAAGCAAATGAATGCCTGGACTGAATTCTCATTAGAGAATGAGTAAATAGAAACTTTCAGAGAAGGAAAAACGGCAACCCACTCCAGTGCTCTTGCCTGGAGAATCCCAGGAACAGGGGAGCCTGGTGGGCTGCCGTCTATGGGGTCGCACAGAGTCAGACATGACTGAAGCCACTTAGCAGCAGCAGCAGCAGCAGCAGCAGCAAATAGAAATTTTCACAAATGCGGTAAGACTTTTAAAATCTTACTTTTAAAATCAAATAGTAGGAATAATGGAGAGTTTCACAAATTTGATCCAGCAATAAATTAAAAGAACAGCATACGGTGATCAAATACAGTTCATTCCAGGAAGAAAAGGCTAGCTTAATGTTAAAACATCTGAGGTAATTCATGGCATCCATATGTAATAGAAAATAGTCAAATAATCATCTGACCAGATGCCTAAAAGCACCTTGATTTAAGATTCAACATTCACAGTCTACTCCATATTTTCCAAAAAGTGTTAACTGAATTTAAAAAAAAGGTTATTTCTTTAAGGAGACAAATTCATTGCAATGCAAGAGCTGAAAGTATAAAGGGGAAAAGCATTCCCACTGAGGTAAGGAGAAAAGCAAAACTGTCCATTATTTAGCATTGTTTTAGAAGTTTAAGCCAATGCAAAAAAGATGAGAAAAAGAATGTTACCTGAAAAGAAATAATGCTGTTCATTATCAGAAGATGATAAAACGGTTTATTTGGAGACTACTCATCCCCATGATATAAAATTCAATTTACTTAATTTTAAGAAATACTGGCTAAATACCTACTAAGTGCCTACTACTGCTTTAAGTGCTGAAGATACCTCAACAAACACAAATAAGACAAAAATCCCAGTCCTTACGGAATGCCAAAATACTAGAAGAGGGGAACAAGGAACAAAATGCAAACTTGAAACACAGCACGGATACAACTAAAACAGGGAAATGAGTAAGGAGTTGTAACAAGAGAGCAGTAGGGATGGATCACTGTACCCAATTTAAAATAAGGTAGTTAGGACAAGGTGACACTGGGTAAAGACCTAAAAGAAATAAAGAAACAATCCATGGAGCTATCTGAGGAAAAACTGCTCTAAGACAGCAAATAGCTTGAGCTAGCGACTAAAGGTGAGAGCACACCTGCCTGTTTGAAGAACAGGAAAGGAGTCAGTGTGGCGCTAGAGGTAAAGAATCTGCCTGCCAAAGCAAGAGATGCACGAGACGCGAGTTCAACCCCTGGGTTGCGAAGATCCCCTGGAGTAGGAAGTGGCTCCCCACTCCAGGGGTTCTTCCCTGGAAAATTCCATGGGCAGAGGAGCCTGGCCGGCTACAGCCCATGGGCCACAAAGAGTCGGAAATGACTGAGCAACTGAGCACAAGGAAGCCAATGTAGCTGAAGGGGAAAAAGCAAAGGAGAAGCATTCGGAGATGAGGTTAGAGTAAAATTAGGGGTCAAGATCATACAGGACTCTCAGGTCACTGCAGGAAGTCTGTACCTTACTTTGGTGACACATAAATTCCACTGAAGTCTTGCCTTATCCTGATAATATGAGGAACTTGGTAAGTACAGAACTGAGATTACTTGATTTGCATTTTACTGGGATCACTCTGACTGCTGGGTACAGAACAGGCCAAAATTAGGCAGGGACAGAAGCAGAGGTACCAGTGTAGAAAAAGATATAGTGATAATTTAGATAAGGCACTAGCTTAAAACAGGGTATTGTCATAGAGGACCCATTTATTAGGAAAAAAAAAATGGCTCTGTGGCAGGTAGACATTTAGGGTAGTCCTCATGAGCCCACCCTCCTGGTACCTATGTCTTTGTGTGATTTTCTTCTCTAAAATGTATGCAGGATCTGTGTCTTGCTTCTAGTCAGAGTAGTTAAAGGTGATTGGACAGATGGAATTACCTGAATGTGATTACATAAGACTATGTCATTCTTATTCTGATAATATGAGGAACTTGGTAAGTACAGAACTGAGATTACTTATGCCATTCTTATCCCCAACCAGTGACACTTAAGAAGCTGAAATTAAACGGTTCTATGAAGACCTACAAGACCTTTTAGAACTAACACCCAAAAAAGATGTCCTTTTCATTATAGGGGACTGGAATGCAAAAGTAGGAAGTCAAGAAACACCTGGAGTAACAGGCAAATTTGGCCTTGGAATACAGAATGAAGCAGGGCAAAGACTAATAGAGTTTTGCCAAGAAAATGCACTGGTCATAGCAAACACCCTCTTCCAACAACACAAGAGAAGACTCTACACATGGACATCGCCAGATGGTCAACACTGAAATCAGATTGATTATATTCTCTGCAGCAAAAGATGGAGAAGCTCTATACAGTCAGCAAACACAAGACCAGGAGCTGACTGTGGCTCAGATCATGAACTCCTTATTACCAAATTCAGACTTAAATTGAAGAAAACAGGGAAAACGGCTAGACCATCCAGGTATGACCTAAATCAAATCCCTTATGATTATACAGTGGAAGTGAGAAATAGATTTAAGGGCCTAGATCTGACAGATAGAGTGCCTGATGAACTATGGAATGAAGTTTGTGACATTGTGCAGGAGACAGGGATCAAGACCATTCCCATGGAAAAGAAATGCAGAAAAGCAAAATGGCTGTCTGGGGAAGCCTTACAAATAGCTGTGAAAAGAAGAGAAGTGAAAAGCAAAGGAGAAAAGGAAAGATATAAGCATCTGAATGCAGACTTTCAAAGAATAGCAAGAAGATATAAGAAAGCCTTCTTCAATGCAAAGAAATAGAGGAAAAGAACAGAATGGGAAAGACTAGAGATCTCTTCAAGAAAATTAGAGATACCAAGGGAACATTTCATGCAAAGATGGGCTCGATAAAGGACAGAAATGGTATGGACCTAACAGAAGCAGAAGATATTAAGAAGAGATGGCAAGAATACACAGAAGAACTGTACAAAAAGGATCTTCACGACCCGGATAATCACGATGGTGTGATCACTCATCTAGAGCCAGACATCCTGGAATGTGAAGTCAAGTGGGCCTTAGGAAGCATCACTATGAACAAAGCCAGTGGAGGTGATGGAATTCCAGTTGAGCTATTTCAAATCCTGAAAGATGATGCTGTGAAAGTGCTGCACTCAATATGCCAGCAAATTTGGAAAACTTAGCAGTGGCCACAGGACTGGAAAAGATCAGTTTTCATTCCAATCCCAAAGAAAGGCAATGCCAAAGAATGCTCAAACTACCGCACAACTGCACTCATCTCACACGCTAGTAAAGTAATGCTCAAAATTCTCCAAGCCAGGCTTCAGCAATACGTGAACTTTGTGAACTTCCAGATAGTCAAGCTGGTTTTAGAAAAGGCAGAGGAACCAGAGATCAAATTGCCAACATCCGCTGGATCATGGAAAAAGCAAGAGAGTTTCAGAAGAACATCTATTTCTGCTTTATTGACTATGCCAAAGCCTTTGACTGTGTGGATCACAATCAATTGTGGAAAATTCTGAAAGAGATGGGAATACCAGACCACCTGACCTGCCTCTTGAGAAATCTGTATGCAGGCCAGGAAGCAACAGTTAGAACTGGACATGGAACAACAGACTGGTTCCAAATCGGGAAAGGAGCATGTCAAGGCTGTATATTGTCACCCTGCTTATTTAACTTCTATGCAGAGTACATCATGAGAAACGCTGGGCTGGAAGAAACAAGCTGGAATCAAGATTGTCGGGAGAAATATCAATCACTTCAGATATGCAGATGACACCACCCTTATGGCAGAAAGTGAAGAGGAACTAAAGAGCCTTTTGATGAAAGTGAAAGAGGAGAGCGAAAAAGTTGCCTTAAAGCTCAAAACTCAGAAAACTAAGATCATGCCATCCAGTCCCATCACTTCATGGGAAATAGATGGGGAAACAGTGGAAACAGTGTCAGACTTTATTTTTGGGGGCTCCAAAATCACTGCAGATTGTGACTGCAGCCATGAAATTAAAAGACACTTACTCCTTGGAAGGAAAGTTATGACCAACCTAGATAGCATATTCAAAAGCAGAGACATTACTTTGCTGACTAAGGTCCACCTAGTCAAGGCTATGGTTTTTCCTGTGGTCATGTATGGATGTGAGAGTTGGACTGTGAAGAAGGCTGAGGGCCGAAGAACTGATGCTTTTGAACTGTGGTGTTGGAGAAGACTCTTGAGAGTCCCTTGGACTGCAAGGAGATCCAACATGTCCTTTCTAAAGGAGATCAACCCTGAGATTTCTTTGGAAGGAATGATGCTTAAGCTGAAACTCCAGTACTTTGGCCACCTCATGCGAAGAGTTGACTCATTGGAGAAGACTGTGATGCTGGGAGGGATTGGGGGCAGGAGGAGAAGGGGACGACCGAGGATGAGATGGCTGGATGGCATCACTGACTCGATGGACGCGAGTCTGAGTGAACTCCAGGAGTTGGTGATGGACAGGGAGGCCTGGCGTGCTGTGATTCATGCTGTCGCAGATTCGGACACGACTGAGCAACTGAACTGAACTGAACTGATGCCATTCTTGGTAGAGTGTCTCTTTCTTCTGTTGGCTTTGAAGAAGCAAGCAGCTATGTTGGGGAAAACCAAGTGACAAGGAAGAACTGATGGCACACTTACACTGGCAAGCTGCAAGGGCTTCTGGCCTCTAAGCAGCAAGACAACTAGACCCTCTGTGCTAAAATCATGGAACTACATTCTGTCAACAATCTATGAGTTTAGAAACAGACCGTTTCCTACTTGAGCTTCAAATGAGACCACAGCCCCATCTGACACCTTGTTTGCAGCCTTATGAGACTATGCAAAAGGACCAAGCTAGGGTGTACCTTGACAGAAACTGAGATAAATGTGTGTTATTTTAAGCTACAAAGCTTCTGGTTAGAGTTCAACAAAATGCCTCCACTAACAAGCTAAAAGCATTTAAAACAGAATAATTAAATGAATTAATAATTTGTACATCTATACAATCTCAGACATTTATCAGATGCTTGGGCTTTCCTGGTCGCTCAGCTGGTAAAGAATTCTGCCTGCAATGAGGGAGACCTGGGTACTATCCTTGGGTTGGGAAGATCCCCTGGAGAAGGGAAAGGCTACCCACTCCAGTATTCTGGCCTGGAGAATTCCATACACTGTATAGTCCATGGGGTTTCAAAGAGTCAGACATGACTGAGTGACTCTTACTACCAGTTCTAGATTTATGTGACATATTTAGTCTCACAGTAATTCTGAGGAAGGTATAGTTACTGTCTCCATTTCACATATGAGGAAATGGAAGCATCGAGAGTAAAGAATCTTGTCTAAAATCATTCTGGCAATGTTGTTCCAGAGTCCATGCTCTTAAAGGACTGGGAGATACTGCCATGCACTGTAGTATATACCAAGGAACATAAGGCTACAGATATTAACAAGATACATATAAGACCTATGGAAAAAACCCAATGTTCTAATGAGGGTAATTAAAGAATACTTAAATGGAGATATATGCCATGTTTACAGATTGGAAACTCATTATAAAGATGCCAGTTCACTCACTATTGATCTAAAGATTCAATCCAATGATAATTAAAATCCCAATGGGTTGATTTGTGTGACAAGGTGATATTAAACTTTACATGGGAAGAAAAGGACTAAGAGTAGCCAAGATGTTTGAAGAACAACAAAGTAGAAGGAATCACCCTATAATTACTGTAACGTATTATAAAGCTATAGAAATTAAAACTGCAATATTTGCACAAAGATGAACAAAAATCTAACTGAATAGAACAGGAAGTTCAGAAATCTCTTTAAATATTTAGATATCTTTTCTGTAACACAGAAGAATTACGTATATGCATGTACACAGAGATATGTATCTATATGTTCCATGTGGAGCAAGTTGTTTATGACAGCTAAAACTAAAGAACTGTAAATACCCCAAAAGTCTGGTAGTAGCATAATATATAAACAAAATACAGTCTACATCTGCTAATGGCATATTATATAGCAACGAGCATTGACCTTAGAAATATAATGCTACAAATAAGACGTCAGATGTGACAGGATATAGTCTATGCTAAAACTAAAATAAAGAACAAAAAGCAACAAAATTACAATGTATTTTTTGGAAATACAAAAATAAGGAGTAAAAAATAAAAATAAGTCAAAGTAGTAAATAGCATAAAAGTCAGAATAATGTTTACCCATTAGCAAGAAGGGAGGCAGTCATGATCAACAAATGCATAGTACTAGTAAGTTTTCTTTATTTAGTTGACTGGGATTTTATGTAGACATTTAATTTACAATACCTTGTTAAGCTCATGTTTTATGTAGTATTTGTATTTTTAATATTTCATTTAAAAACTTACATTATGCTAGAGTGGATAATGTGAAAAAGTATAGCATTTTATTCATATGAAGTATAAACATATATGTAATATGAACAAATCAAAAATATCAATAAAAGAATGTATGCTTTAATAATCATGCATAAAGCCTTGACAACAAGTGCCATTTAATACTCAATCATGTAATCATCTAATAAACAGATCTTAATGGGTTCATTAATTACATCAGCATATCTGTATAAGCTAGCAGCTACAGTAAATATGGAAGAAAAAGTCACTTGAGTAAGAACATCTTTTTAGGCTAATCATGACATTAAAGCTAGGTTTACAAAGTGAACTGGAGTGGGCAAATTTCATATCCGTTAATTTTTAAAAAGTGATCAGAAAAACATGTCTCAAAACTTACATATTATTAGGCTTGCAAATAACAAATCGTGCAGCTTAATTTTTGTTGACTCCAACCCATATTTCCCAAAGTTAAGAAAAAAACTGCTACTTATTTCATACATAAAGTTGGTTATATCAAGAGGTATTTCAAAGAAAATCAACAATTATCCAAGATGAATCCACATTCAAGAGTAAACTAGATAAATGTTTTAATGGTATATTTTCAATTTTTTATAAACAGATAAAGTAGCAATAACAAAGTTAATGTAAAGATATTAACAGTTTCACAGAAGAAATTTCAGAAGTGTCCATGTATATGTATGTGTCTCTCTCAGAATACAGTTAGAAGTAGATTGATTCTACCTACTCCAGACACAAACTCCCTTAGGTTGTTACTTAGGCATTATAGGTTACTTTTATCAAAATAAGAGAAGTTTCTGTACACCAAAAGACAGACAGTAATCACAGACCTTGGCTGTTCATTCTCTATTTCCTACAGTTCTAAACAATGTGCAAATATTACCCACATTATTATAGTCTTGCAGTTCCCAGGAACCCAAACAGTCTAGTATCCCAGGGATATGGTGTTGCTGGTTGAAGGCAGTGAGACATAAGAATTTGTTTGCCTATAGCAAAGCTTTTGGAGGCGTAACACAATTATTTAAAGTGGGGAAGGATTCAGCCCTTGCAGTAATTCCATGAAAGCATTTGTACAGCTGTGGGGATAATCAAATCTATTGCCTTGTTTGAGTCAGGTTTATTGATGATATCTAATAACATCTTTCTCATCTTACCTCAGGCGCTGAAGACTAAGCCCCTATCTCTATTAGACACTTTATACAGCATTGCTCAGAGGGCATGCTTCTTGCCTTTGTGTATCTGTTCATTATATGTAACAAAAGGCATAATCAAGATGAAGCCTCTTTACACGAGTGAATTAACAAAATCTCTCACTGGTAAGTAAAAGTCACTTGGTTGTGTCCGACTCTTTGTGATCCCATGGACTATAGAGCCCATGGAATTCTCCAGGCTAGAATACTGGAGCAAGTAGCCTTTCCCTTTTCCAGGGGATCTTCCCAACCCAGGGATCGAACCCAGGTCTCCACCATTGCAGGCAGATTCTTTACCAGCAGAGCCACAAGGGAAGCCCTCTCAGTGGTAAGATACTGCTGCTGCTGCTGCTGCTGCTGCTAAGTCACTTCAGTCGTGTCCGACCCTGTGCAACCCCAGAGATGGCAGCCCACCAGGCTCCGCCATCCCTGGGATTCTACAGGCAAGAACACTGGAGTGGGTAAGATACTGCTAATATGGCTAATGTGAAAAGCAAAAGCAGCTTGCTTTCATTGAACATGGACAGTAACACATCCTTCATTTTATCAAAATTTAGTCCTATCATCCCTCAAATTATCATGAAAAACTACTCTACTGATGATACGTTGTGAAAAGGACAGCTTGTCTTCTACATGTTCTAGCTAAGAGTAGGTATGCCAGAGAGAAATATCCAAAAACTCATGGCCATCTCAGTGAAGTTTCTGAGTTCTAGTGGCCTAAAATGTCAAGATATCACATGCAATATACATGATGTATTATTAAATTTTACACTATTTACCACCAAAGAAGTGACATAATGCATGACTCTGTGAATTTTAGCAACAACCCCTACAATATTTGGGTATGCTTCTCTGATTCATATCAAGTAATCCCTAACTCTCAACTTTAGGTGACCTAAAGGCTAGAATAAGGTCTAAAACTTGAGGTAGAAATTCTGTCACTTGAGCTTTAACCCAGCAGATTCAGTGCTGTCAAATCATATTGTCAGGAGATATCAATATATCCTTGAAACTATATCAATAAGCATAACTACCATAATCTAGTTATAACCAAAGATAACTAGGCCAGATTGTTTTCCCTAACAATGGGATCAAGCTGTGAGGCGAACCAGCTCACGTTAGTCATGCTGTGAGCCTCTGTGAGGTTCCCCTGTGAGGGCTGACTCAAGGAAAGCCCATTTGCCCTAAGTGAGTTGGGATAATGAGAGTAATGCAGCTGAGCCATAAGCCCTGCTCTGAACATGGAAGATACACTGTTTTGCCTCAGATGCAAAGGGAGCCTCCCAACCTAGTGTGGAAATGGGTATCTTACATCACTGAAAAGTTGGATTTTCAAATACTACACATTATATATTTTTCTTT
The DNA here is from genome assembly GCF_032405125.1 of Capricornis sumatraensis. NCBI lineage: Eukaryota > Metazoa > Chordata > Mammalia > Artiodactyla > Bovidae > Capricornis > Capricornis sumatraensis. The sequence continues at coordinate 17,674,907 of NC_091081.1, read as the reverse complement.
CCCGAAAGTCTCCCTCTCCTTAAACTTCAGTGACTTAAAAATTGCAAAGTTATGATGTAAAGGTCTATAATTCCATATCCATAAACCTTAGGACCAAGAATTTAAATTTTTATGCATTTAGCAACAAAATAGTATACACGGAGTCTGGAGCAATACCTCATAATCAAGCATATTAATATTTCTTTGGCAAAATATATTGATATTCAAATTAGGCAGGCTAAATAAAGACTACAAAAAAATCTCATCACCTGAGGTTAAGATTAGATGCAGATAGCAAATAAATTCGTAAAATTTTAGAATTTCAAATCAGAAACTGTGGCACTTGAGCCTGGATAATGCCAAGTTAATATCCATTATAATATTCGTAAGTTTAAAAGAATGTGTGTCTATAATGCATGGTATAGAGAAATTTATTTTTAAAATCCAACCAAACATTCTGAATTTCAATTCATTTCTGGAAGCGAAAATCAGTGTCTCCTTAATATGAATGTTTATTTGAACTGTTTCAAGGAATAAAATGGCCTCAATTTTGGGCCTAACCTTTTCACTAGGTTTGGGATGTATTTTGAACATAGTCTATTCCCCCATGAATTTGCTAATAACCTAAATCAAATCTCAACACCAGAATAATTCCCTATTCTTAATTATCACATTCTTTGTACGTCACTGTTTAATCATTACCATCGTATCATTAACGTGAGCAAATGGGCACTTGTCCAGGCTACCAGAATGGTTCTGGGCAGTATACTCTTAGCTATCATCTCTATTTGAATGAAGTCCAAAAATGTTCATTGCTTTCCTCATGCTAGGAGTCACACGCCTCTTCTCTTCACCCTGCCATTTTTTTCCCTAGATTTTCTTCCTTGAATACACTGAAACACATTTCTAATAACATTTTAACTATTTTCAAAAATGCATCACCATAAATTACATAAGTTTTACTTCTATCAACTTTAATCAAATGCATCATGTATATTTTACTTAACCAAACAATACAAAAATCCAATACAGAAGATTTCCTTCTGATTAGTACACACAAACTAGCTAGTAAAAATACAATACCCAGTTCTCTGCCATTTGATCAAACCCAACAATGAGACATGAATTACAAGCACACTAACCACACGTACAAATCTGGAGCTTAAAGATTCTGATATACCTGTAACTGTTCATGAAGAATAAAAAAGGGGGCAAGGTCAGTTTGCCCATAAAACTAGTGAACAGCAAAAAGAGTGAGCAGGGGCTGTGGAAAGCCTCCTCATTTGAGCTACGTACCAAATTCACATCATAGTTTCAGAAAGTGCTCTGGGATCTCCTGAAGCTGGCAGTTAGTTTGGATTTCCCTAAGTACACACAGAGTATAGCTTTGGAATATGACAAGTTTGCTGAACTTGTGTGGTGCGCTGTGCTGTGCTTAGTTGCTCAGTTGTGTCTGACTCTTTGAGACCCTGTGCACTATAGACCACCAGGCTCCTTTGTCTATGGGGATTCTCCAGGCAGGAATACTGGAGTGGGTTGCCATGCCCTCCTGCAGGGGATCTTCCCAACCCAGGGATCACATTGCAGGCAGATTCTTCACCATCTGAGTCACCAGGGAAGCCCAAGAAAAATGGAATTAGCAGCCTATCCCTTCTTCAGGGGAACTCCCTGACTCAAGAATTGAACCGGGGTCTACTGCATTGCAGGCAGATTCTTTACCAGCTGAGTCACTGGGGAAGCCTGAACTTGTGTGTACATATCCAAATGGTCAATAAAATCTGGACATATGGTCAAGAGATAGCATAGAGGATAGATAGAAAGATACAAGGTTAGCTAGTAAAGAAGTGAAAATTGAAACCACTGTAGAAAATAAAAATAATAATAATTTAAAAAATGGGTAAAGGACCAAAGACATACTCTAGAATTCAGTCAGAAAGGTAGGTAGTAAAAGAGGAAAAGTCATAAAAAATGACTCATAAAAAGGACTCCAGAAATAAAGAGACAAACACCATACAATTCTCCCAAACAGACCATATATAGCAGTGCAGCACTTAGTAGGAATTCAATAACTATTTTCTCAATGAATGAACCAAATGAAAGGAAACTGTCAAAGTTTGGAAGAATATAAAATGGTACAGAGAGGTCAGGCAAAATGAGTCATAGGAAGAGGGCATATAGAAATACATAAGGTAGGAAATATGCCTAAACTTGAACTCAGTTTAGTTCAGTTGCTTAGCGGCGTCTGACTCTTTGTTACCCCATGAACCGCAGCATGCCAGGCCTCCCTGTCCATCATCAGCTCGCGGAGTTTACCCATACTCATGCCCATTGAGTCAGTGATGCCATCCAACCATCTCATCCTCTGTCGTTCCCTTCTCTTCCTGCCTTCAATCTTTCCCAGCATCAGGGTCTTTTCAAATGAGTTAGCTCTTCACATCAGGTGGCCAAAGTATTAGAGTTTCAGCTTCAACATCAGTCTTTCCAATGAACACCCAGGACTGATCTCTTTTCGGATGGACTGGTTGCATCTCCTTGTAGTCCAAGGGACTCTCAAGAGTCTTCTCCAACACCACAGTTCAAAAGCATCAATTCTTTGGCGCTCAGCTTTCTTTATAGTCCAACTCTCACATCCATACATGACCACTGGAAAAACCACAGCCTTGACTAGATGGACCTTTGCTGACAAAGTAATGTCTCTGCTTTTTAATATGCTGTCTAGGTTGGTCATAACTTTCCTTCCAAGGAGTAAGCATCTTTTAACTTCATTGCTGCAATCACCATCTGCAGTGATTTTGGAGCCCCCAAAAATAAAGTCTGACACTGTTTCCCCTGTTTACCAACCTATTTGCCATGAAGTGATGGGACTGGATGCCATGATCTTCGTTTTCTGAATGTTGAGCTTTAAGCCAACTTTTTCACTCTCCTCTTTCACTTTCATCAAGAGGCTTTTTAGTTCCTCTTCACTTTGCCATAAGAGTGGTATCATCCGCATATCTGAGGTTATTGATATTTCTCCCAGCAATCTTGATTCCAGCTTGTGCTTCTTCCAGCCCAGAGTTTCTCATGATGTACTCTGCATATAAGTTAAATAAGCAGAGTGACAATATATGGCCTTGACGTACTCCTTTTCCTATTTGGAACCAGTCTGTTGTTTCATGTCCACTTGTAACTGTTGCTTCCTGACCTGCATACAGGTTTCTCAAGAGGCAGGTCAGGTGGTCTGGTATTCCCATCTCTTTCAGAATGTTCCACAGTTTATTGCTCCACAGTCAAAGGCTTTGGCATAGTCAGTAAACATAAACTAAGCAAGCCCATTTCTAAAGAATAGTTTTAAGAAATAAATATGGAATGAGATATTTATAAAGATGCAAATTTTTTAACAGCTACATTTATAAACAAACAGAAAGCTGGGATTGGCACTGGAATATTATTCATCCCTTTAAAATTATGGTATACCCCCCCCCCCCGCGAGGGGCCGCTCCCGCGAGGGGGCGTCCCCTCGCGGGGGGCGCGCCGGGGTCTCTTCCCAAAGCTTATGGATTAAACAGAATAAATTTCTAAAATTATGGAATAGATGAATATTTATAGATATGAGAGAATAATTTAAAATAAGTAAAAAAGGCAGATTAAAAACAATAAGCCTATTGTTCAAAAAGAATTTTCAATCAAAGGAACTATAGGCATGAAGAGACTAGTGGTGGTTATCTTCAAGAGGTACGAGTTTTCCCTTAGGATAATGAATATTGTTTTCATTATATTCTAATCATTCTATACAAACAAGAACTCTTTGATAGAGAATTCTAAGTTGGTTATTTTAATTAGTTAGATATCATTTGATTGTCTTCTTTCTGTTCAGTTCAGTCTCTCAGTCAGGTCCGACTCTGTGACTCCATGGACAGCAGTACGCCAGGCTTCCCTATCTGTCCCCAACTCCCAGAGCTTACTCAAATGTGTGTCCATCGAGTTGGTGATGCCATCCAAAAATCTCATCCTCTGTCATCCCCTTCTCCTCTTGCCTTCAATCTTACCCAGTATCAGGGTCTTTTCAAATGATTCAGTTCTTCACATTGGCTGATCAAAGTATCAGAGCTTCATCTTCAGCATCAGTCTTGCCAATGAATATTCAGGATTAATTTCCCTTAGGATTGACTATTTGTACTCTTTATTGTCCAAGGGACTATCAAGAGTCTTCTCCAACACCAGAGATAGAGGCATCAATTTTTCAGTGCTCAGCCTTCTTTATGGTTCAACTCTCACATCCATACATGACTACTGGAAAGACCACAGCTTTGACTATATGGATCATCCTTGGTAAAGTAATCTTTCTGTTTAAAAGTGCTGTAAAGGGTGGTCATAGCTTTTCTTCCAAGGAGCAATCACCTTTTAGTTTCATGGCTGCAGTCACGATCTGCAGTGATTTTGGAGCCCAAGAAAATAAAGTCTCCCACTGTTTTCATTGTTTCCCCATCTATTTGCAATGAAGTGAAGGGACCAGATGTCATGATCTTCAATTTTTGAATGCTAACTTTTAAGTCAGCTTTTCCAAACTCCTCTTTCACTTTCATCAAGAGGCTTTCAGTTCCTCTTTGCTTTCTGCCATAAGGGTGGTGTCATCTACATATGTGAGGCTACTGATATTTCTTCCAGCAATCCTGATTCCAGCTTGCGCTTCATCTAGTCTGGCATTTTGTATGATGTACTCTGCATAGAGGTTAAATAAGCAGGCTGACAATGTACAACCTTGACGTACTCCTTTCCCAATTTAGAAGCAGTCCATCGTTCCATGTCCAGTTCTAACTATTGCTTCTTGATCTGAATAAAGATATTTCAGGGGGCAAGTAAGGAGGTCTGGTATTCCCATCTCTTCCACAGTTTGTTGTGATCCACACAGTTAAAAGCTTTAGCATAGTCAATGAAGCAGAAGTACATGTTTTTCTGGGATTCTGTTGCTTTTTCTATGATTCAGTGGATATTGGCAATTTGCTCTCTGGTTCCTCTGCCTTTTCTAAATCCAGCTTGACATTCTGCAAGTTCTCAGTTCATGTACTGTTGAAGCCTTGCTTAGAGAATTTTGAGCATTACTTGCTAGCATGTGAGATGAGTGCATGAGTTTGAACATTATCTGGCATTACCTTTCCTTGGGATTAGAATGAAAACTGACCTTTTCCAGTCCTGTGGCCACTGCTGAGTTTTCCAAATTTGCTGGCATACTGAGTAGAGCATTTCACAGCATCACCTTTTAGGATCTGAAATAGCTCAGCTAGAATTCCATCACCTTCACTAGCTTTGTTCATAGTAATGCTTTCCTAAGGCCCACCTGACTTCACACTCCAGCATATCTGGCTCTAGGTGAGTCATCACACCATCGCAGTTACCTAGGGTCATGAAGACCTACTTCTGTGTGCTCTTGTCACCTCTTCTAAATATTGTCTGCTTCTGTTAGGTTCATACTGTTTCTGTCCTTTCTTGTGCCCATCTTTACATGAAATGTTCCCTTGGTATCTTTAATTTTCTTGAAGAGATTGCTAGTCTTTCCCATTCTATTGTTTTCCTCTATTTCTTTGCACTGATCACTTAGGAAGGCTTTCTTATCTCTCTCCTTGCTATTCTTAGGAACTCTCCATTCATACGGATACATCTTTCCTTTTCTCCTTTGTCTTTCACTTCTCTTCTTTTCTTAACTAGTTGTAAGGGCTCCTCAGACAATCATTTTGCCTTTTTGCATTTCTTTTTCTTGTGGATGGTTTTGAGCACCGCCTCCTGTACAATGTTTAGAATCTCTGTCCACAGTTCTTCAGGCACTCTATCAGATCTAATTCTTTGAATCTCCTTGTCACTTCTACTGTATAATCATAAGGGATTTGATTTAGGTCATATCTGAATGGTCTAGTGGTTTTCCCTACTTTCTTCAATTTAAGTCTCAATTTGGCAATAAAGAGTTCATGATCTGAGGCACAGTCAGCTCCTGGTCTTGTTTTTGCTGACTGTATAGAGCTGCTCCATCTTTGGCTGCAAAGAATATAATCAATCTTACTTCGGTATTGACCATCTGGTGATGTCCATGTGTAGTCATCTCCTGTATTGCTGGAAGTGGGTGTTTGCTATGACCAGTGAGTTCTCTTGGCAAAACTCTGTTAGCTTTTGCCCTGCTTCATTTTGTACTCCAAGGCCAAACTTGCCTGTTACTACAAGGATCTCTTGACTTCCTACTTTTGCATTCCAGTCCCCTGTGATGAAAAGGACATCTTTTTCTGGTGTTAGTTCTAGAAGGTCTTGTAGGTCTTCACAGAACCATTCAACTTCAGTTTCTTGGGCATTAGTGGCTGGGGCATAGACTTAGATTACTGTGATATTGAATGGTTTGCCTAGGAAACGAACAGAGATCATTCTGTCATTTTTGAGATGGCACCCAATTACTGAATTTTGGACTCTTTTGTTGACTATGAGAGCTACTTCATTTCTTCTTAGGGATTCTTGCCCACAGTAGTAGATACGGGGGTCATCTGAATTAAATTTACCCATTCTGATCCATTTAGTTCATTGATTCTTAAAATATCTATGTTCACTCTTGCAATCTTCTGTTTGATCTGAGATGTTTAAATATTACCTTCTTTAAATTAACTTAATAGAATAAAATTATGTTTTTGATACATGCATGTGTGTATATCCAGAATCCAAAATGTGGACAGTTTTGTGGTTATATTCTAATTTTTGATGTTAAAGATTACAAAAGAATTTTAAAATTATTTCTTATTACCAGTGTTAATAAGATTTGAGTTTACTTGGCATCTGTGTCACTGGGAATAAATAGTTTGGTGTTTGCTGAAATGGAATATTAACACTTTCCTATGTTCAAGATAACCAGACTGTTTCTAAACTGAAAAACAAATATGTATTTTTTACTTTTCCTCTTCAAGTCATCTTCCAGGTCAAACTTTTTATAAAGAAGTTAGTTATGCAAAAAATTATTCATCATACTGTGTATAAAATTTACTATTCATTGACATAAAATAAAATAGCAAGTGATTAATTTTAAAGGCTGTTCTTTAAATGTGGATTCAAAATAAAACTCTTGAGTTTTATTTTGAAGAAAATTAACAAATAGGCCACATTAGAGTTTCAAATGAAGACATATTGTAACAGATTTTAGGAGAACTATATTAACATTTTTAACCATATTAAATTCTAATGTGTATAATTAAGAATGACTACCTAAGATTTAAGATGTTAAAAATAAGCAATTCTACAGTCAATAACTAAAACATAATTTACAGTTTGAGATAAAGACTACTATTAATATTAATAACGATTAACTTTTTTCTCTATAAAATACAGTTTTCATATTGAAATAAAATAGTCTAGGGAAGAGTATAACGTTCCTCTAGCCTAAAGGTGGTTGCTGCTTAGTCACTCAGTCATGTCCGACTCCTTGCAACCCCATGGACCGCAGCCTACCAGGCTCCTCTGTCCGTGAGATTCTCCAGGCAAGAATACTGTAGTGGGTTGCCATTCCGTTCTCCAAAAAGATGGTTAAGAAAATCTTAAAACTGCTAAACCTTGAACAACATCATGTTGCTCGTGGGATCTGACAACAAAAAAAGGCAAGAACAAAAATAACCAAGTGGGACCAGATGAAACTAAGAAAATCAATAGAATGAAAGACAACCTATATAATGAGAGAGAAAAAGCTGCACATCATATAGCTGATGAGCAGCTACATTTTGAGACAATCCAAAATGTATAAAGAACACATCCAACTCAAAAACAAACAAAAAAATATAACTTAAAAATGGGCAGAGGGTCTAATATACATTTTCCCGAAGACAACAGACAAATGGCCAATAAGTACATGAAAAGATGCTCAGATTCCCTAATCATCAGGGAAATGCAAATCAAAACTACAATGAGATCACCTCACACTTGTTAGAATGGCTATTACCCAAACACCAAGAAATAATGTTAGGATATGGAGAAAAGGGAGCTCTTGTTCACTGTTGGTGGAAATACAAGTTGGTACAGACATCACAGAATACAGTACAGAGGTTCCTCAAAAAATTAAAAATATAAGTACCATATGATGTAGCAATTTTGCTTCTGGATATTTTACCCCAAGAAAATGAAAACACTAATCCAAAAAGATATATATACCACCAAGTTCATAGCAGCATTGTTTACAAAAGGCAAGAGTTGAAACAATTAAATTTCAATTGATGTATAACTGGATAATGAAAAAAAATATATATATATATATATATATAATGAGATTATTCAGCCATACAAAACAAAATCTTTCCATTTGCAACATGAATGGGCCTTGAGGGAATTATAGTAAGTGAAGTAAGTCTGAAAGACAAATACTGTATGATCACTTACATGTGGAATTAAAAAAAAAAAAAACAAAAAACTTCATACATAGAGAACAGACTGACTGCCAAAGGACGGCGGAAGGGCAAGATGGGTGAAGAGAACGTGTACTACATTTGAAAGTCACTAAGACAGTAAATCTTAAAAGTTCTCAACACAAGAAAAAAAACAATTCCTATTAACTATGCATGCATGCTGATTTTAAGTAGACTTCTGTATTAAAGTCTACTTCACACATTTATACACAATATATACAAGTATATTCACAATATATACAACTATCATCTGAACTATGTCAATTACACCTCAAATTATAGAGGATAAAAATCTTACTGTGCCTAAATTAGTGTTCTTAAAAGACATGTTTAAGAAAATAATTTGCACCTAGCATATAATAAATGCACAGCTTCTTTGAAAAAGTTTCCAGGCAACTGTCTTAATCGTTAGCAAATGAATATTAGCCCAATAACCAAAAAATACTGGGCAATGAGGTGGCATGAAAGTAAAAGAAAATGATACTCCCTCAGGAAGTTTTAAGTTTTAGTCAGAGAGAAAAATAAAATTAAGTCCTTGTGAATGACCAAAAACGCAGTGGACATCCAGGAAAATTATAAGATCAGAGTATGCTATAATAGGGCTTACTTTGGGGCTCAGCTAGTAAAGAATCTGTCTGCAATGTGGGAGAAATGGGTTTGATCCCTGGGTTGGGAAGATCCCCTGGAGAAGAGAAAGGCTACCCACTCCAGTATTCTGGCCTGGATAATTCCATAGACTGTATAGTCCATGGGGTCGCAAAGAGTCAGACACGACTGAGCGATTTTTACTTTATGCTATAATAAGTCAAGGAGAAAGTAATTCATAGAGAAAGCTTTGCCTTGAAAGAGGATGATCCACATTTTAACAAAGATGGCAGAAGTGAAGATAACATTCAAGACAAACAGGTATAGAGGCAATAATAAACACTGTCCTTGATGGAGCTAAATCTAACCTACATTAGTTCAGGGTGAGGAAGGTAGAAAATACTAATAATATACATAGGAAAGGTGAAGATGTTATGGAGCTCCTTGAAAGCCACATAAAGAGTCTGGAATTGTCAAGTTATTTAAAATGGGATGATGGAGAGCTTTATAAAGATGCTATTCTTTTCTGCATTAATTACCTCACACTTTTCATTATCACCATCCAATTTCTCACTAGGTAGTGAGGTTAAAGAGAATGAGCATCACATCATATTTATACATTATTACATCTCCTACATGTAGCACAGAACAACGTATTCAAAGAGTTCAAAAGTGCTGGCTGTTAGGTCATTTCAAAGAAGGCAAATGGGACCAAATCTGGGAACCCTTAATGCTGTGACCAAAGACTGAGTTCTTCCTTGGGTATTACAGTCACTCGAGGCTGCTATGCTTTCCTCATAGAGATAGAGGCCACTCACAGAGGATGAGATGGTTGGATGGCATCACCAACTCAATGGACGTGAGTGTGAGCAAACTCTGGGAGATGGTGAAGGACAGGGAAGCTTGGTGTGCTGCAGTCCATGGGGGCACAGAGTTGGACACGACTGAGCGACTGAACAACAACAACAACATATGCACAGCTGGCGATTTGAGAAAGTAAATATAAATGTGAACGTCTTCCAAGTTAAAAAAAAAAAAAAAACAACTGGCCAAATAAATAGAGGAAACTAAAAATTTTTTAATCTTACTCTGTAGTCAAATATAAAAAGTATTACTCATCTTAGGTCACTACAAGAAACCCAGATTAGCTTCATTTCCTTCCTGGGTAGAGAGGAAAATAGAGTCTCTGACTCATGAAGGCAGGTCAGGAAATGGCAGGAGTACATCCTTGTAACACAGGTGAATACAAGGAAGCTGGGAGGCCAAATCAATGAGAACATTAATGTCCTCAGCTTTTTTACAGCAGAGTCAATCAATACTTTATAAAAGTGAGATATAATGCTCAGACCACTTGAAATATTTTATATAATCTTTTTTCTTAACCTTAGAGGAAATGCTGGGGATATAATTACCTCTCAAGTGAAAAGACAGCTATTTGAAATTCAGCAGTTCTTTCTGTCTCACTAGGGTTTCTTTTTCTTTTCTATGAAATTCATTTTGAATTTTAAATGAAAACAATGACTCCATTTTTATAAACTATTTCCACATATCTATTCTTCTGTCTGTATATGCATAGAAAGACATCTAGAATGATTTTCCTCAATGTTGATAATGTCACTTTCAGAGTTAGAAGGAATTTCATTTATTATATTTAATTACCTGCATTGGTTAATTTTTTTATAATAAAGACAAATTATTTTTTGAAATGCAAAGAAAATTAAGATGACTCAATGAGTTGTCTGGTAGCTCAGAATAATGGATTACATTAGGGATAAAAACTGGGACATCCAGCAACTGTCCTGTGAGTGAGGACACAGAGACTAGTGAAACCTAGGGAAACACGTGAGAGGCTTTCCTGCAGGGATCTTCTTTCTTAGAGTCAGACAATAAAGAATGAGACAACCTAACAAAAAAAAAAAAAACTGGGACATCCACTGGCATACAGATGTACTAAAAGGCAAAGGCATAAGTGAATGAACTAGGGGTAGAGTATAAAGGAAAAAAGTGGATTCAGGACCAAGCCCCGAGTATTCTATCAATCAGAGGTTGCCTAGAAAATGAAAAGGAGCAGAAACTGCAGCCATAGGAGTATGTGCTATCACAGAAGGTAAAAGAACTCTCACATAGAAAGAAATGTGCCATTATGTCAATGTCTTGCTTACAGCAAGATGAGAATATAGAATCCACTAGATTCATCAGCATAGAAGTTGCAAGTGACCTTAAGATGAACAGGATGTACATACAGTTCTGACAGAGCTGTATAAGGCAATATCAAATCTTAAGTGGGCTGAGGAGTAAACAGAGGTGAGCAAGCGGGGACAGTTTGTGCAGATATGTTTTGCTGCAAGAGAAAAAGAAATAGGACAGTGATGGCAGAGAGACGTGATATCAAGAGAAGTTTCTTTGTGCATGTGTTTTGCTGCATTTCAATATAAACTGGGACATATAAAGGCAAGTCTGCACAGTGTTGATGTGGAAACAGAGGTTAGGAGAGCTAATCAAAGAAGCAACCTTCTTGAGTATTAGTTATTTACAATATAAGACTTATAAGAAGACCCTGGCAAATAAAAATTCAGAAACTTAAATAGGATGTGATGCTACTGAAGTATAAATCCACATTTCCCTAAGCCCCAAATTAGCCTTATCAAAGTGCTGTGGAAAACCTAAAGAAATTATATAAAACTTATCATTATGCTAGTCTAGATTTTTGAAGCAAGGGAAAAAAATGAAATGAATGGAAGAAAGCAATGCTAAATGAAGAAATCAAACGCATTACTAAGATGATCTACTGAAGGGAATGGTACAGTTAGAAACAAACCAAAAAATTGCATGAGTGAGAAAAAAATGATACAGGCAAAAATCCCAAATACAAAGAAATGGAATTTATATAATACTGAACTGAAGTTATGACTTAAATTATCACCACTGGACCTCAGTGACCAATGACAGAATCAGTAGAAAAATGAAAATAAACTAACTTGAGATGCATAACTTAAAAACATAACTATTATAAGGATGGACTTTAAAATACAATGAAATAAACTTCCTGTCAAAGAAAAATTTGTTAAAAGGAACATAAAATTAAAATATGAATTTTTCTTCAAAAAGTTGTTTGAATGCTGACATTATAAATAGCATATTACCTGGCAGCATCTAGAAGACTACAGAGATACTGAAAAAAAGAAGTTAAAATTTATTTTCTAAGTAAAAATAAAAAATAGTATAGAGCAAGTAGACAGATATAAAGAAACACTTGAAGTACCGCTTCTCTATATCTATTAGTAACATTTTTATAGTGCTTTCTATGTGTCAAGCACTGCTATGCCCTTCTAATTTTTCATATGTAAGCCTCAGGTTAACTCTATGAGGAAATATATAATTATCCTCCATTTTACAGATGGTAACTGACATCTCACTTTCAGTTCAGTTTAGTCACTCAGTCACGTCTGACTCTGCGACCCCATGGACTGCAGCACGTTGAGGCTTCCCTGCCCATCACCAGCTCTGGGAGTTTACTCAAACTTATGTCCATCAAGTCGGTGATGCCATCCAACTATCTCATCCTCTGTCATCCCCTTTTCCTCCTGCCTTCAATCATTCCCAGCATCAGGGTCTTTTCAAATGAGTCAGCTCTTCGCATCAGGTGGCCAAAGTACTGGAGTTTCAGCTTCAACATCAGTCTTTCCAATGAATATTCAGGACTGATTTCCTTTAGAATGGACTGGTTGGATCTTTTCTGCAGTCCAAGAGATCTCACTTTACACAACTAATAAACAGCAGGCAGTCTGACTCCATGTTGCTAACCAGTATATATATTGATGGTTATTACATGCATCAACAATGTAAGGGTAAATCTTTTTCATGTAGGAGAGAATGACTCCATTTAAACATTATAAGAAAGCACACACACACATCAATATACTTTATCCTCAGGAGCATTTTACTTCTTGGATTGCTTTTTATGTGACTTAAAATCCTACTGTTAAAAATTTAGCCAGAATACCAGAGGAAAATATTACCTTATAAAAGAAAGAAAACATACAGAAAAAAATTCATTCAATGTATTAATAAGAAGAGGCCAAAATCTATGGTCTACAATTAGAAAACTCAGAAAAACACTTGCTATGCAAAAGGAGGATCTACTGGTATGATTTCCCCAGAAATCCTCATCACTGCTTGCTATGTGATTATCTGATGCTATTCACAGAAAATTAAAATTGAATGTGAAAACACATTTTGAGATAAAGAGCACACTACCCAAAAAAGTTTAATAGCTGTATCTTTTTTTTCTACCTTCTTTGAACTAGAAAGTCCAAAAATGAAGCTCAGCTATTAATGAGTGTAATTTTAAAAAAGGTTTAAGACTTATATGCTACCATTAGAGAATTCTAATTTTAAAAAGTAATTGCCTTCTTCTCAGGTTGAACAATCTCACTGACTCCTCCACCATACTTGAAAAAGTTACTTTGCTAGTCAAAAGGAAATCATGAACCTATGAAAGTGAACATTTCTTTAATTCAGCTGCTTTTAAATGTTAAGGAGTATAAATTCAACCAGAAAATATTTAAACCTTGGGTTAAAAAGTATGATAAATATTGAGGAGCAAAATCTGGGCAAGATATCATCCATTTCTAGGCCTCTTTTTAAAAAGACCACATTTTGGCAGGAATTCAACCCAATACCGAGGGAGGAAAGGAACAGGCCGAGCTGCCTCCATCTTGAAAAAGAAGGAAACTCCATCTTCCACGTTCAGTGAGCTTTGGACCATGTGCCTAGGAGCCATGGGGATAACATACCTATTGCCAAACTGGCCTCCGGGACTGATAAACACCAGATTCCATATCAAGATTTCCTGTCGCCAAAAAGAATGTAATAATCCTCTATGTAGTCAATCACCTTTGTAATCTTTATGGCACCCATTGGTGTAGGCTACAGTGTATAACCAGCTGACCCTTCTGATTATGAATCATGGCTGTAACCTGATTGTATCTCCCTTTAACATTTTCCAGGTTAGGTTTAAGGAATCTGGGGATGTGGGCTTGAGCAGTACTTAAGATACATAAGGTTTTTCCCAAAAGTCGGTTGGTTTCCTTAGCTAGGAGCCTCTGCCTTGGGCCCACAGGTGTACTAAACTGCACTCCACTATCTGCATTGTCCTTCTGAGTGAGTTTGTTTCCCGGATCATGTGGCTACAATGATACCAATGCAGGGAAGCCCCAGTTGACTCCTGAGAAAACTGAATAGTAAACAAAATGCCTCTAATAAATCAAGCAAAAGTGCTAATACAGAACCTAAATGCAGCAAAGACTATAGTGTAAAAATCTAATGACTATAATTTACTCTGTAATATTACAGAAGACAAATTACCTTTAAACATGCTTTAAAAATTATTCCAATTATAAAATAATTTTAAATATTATAAATATTATAAAATTTAATTATAACAATTTAAATATCATAAAATTATTTTAAATATTATAAATATAGAACATATGCTCAACTATTTCTACAACACAGAAAACACCAAGTGAAATTCAGCATCTTACCTTAGACCAAAGATGTGTGATTGTTCATAGTTGAATAAAGAACGAATCTTGGCTTCAGAATTCAAAATTATAAGTCTGTCAATAATATCCTATAAAATAGTCTTAGAGTTAGACTGTACTTGGCTGAAACCATTTAAAGAAAATCAAACTGACAAATAGTTAGATTTGTGCTTTACATGTAAATGTATGGAGCTTTACATTTGAATGTAGAGAGCCATTTAAAAAAGGAATTTTTTTTTTTTTAATTAATAGCTGAGTCTCACCCCTAGATTCTAAATTAATTGGTCTGGGTGTGATATGGACATTAAGACTTGTAAACATTCTTGAAATGAATCAAATGTTTAGCCAAAAAGGAGAATCATTAGTTTATAACCCACTTTGGTACTGTGTGAGCAGCTTACTGCAACCAGTTAAATACTGCTAAAACTGCTAAAAATGTAAACTACTTTCAAAAACAAATTTGAATTCTACAAATGTGAAGCAAAAACAGTGGATTTAGTTTTATCTGGAACTATTTGAGATTTTGTTAATAGATATCGTCTTCTCATGTAAATCAGTGGTTTCCAACCCTGAACACAACCCTATAGAACTTAAAAAAGTAAACAGCTGTCTAGGCTCTGCTGCTGCGGCTGCTAAGTCGCTTCAGTCATGTCCGACTCTGTGCAACCCCATAGACAGCAGCCCACCAGGCTCCCCCATCCCTGGGATTCTCCAGGCAAGAACACTGGAGTGGGTTGCCATTTCCTTCTCCAATGCATGAAAGTGATGAGTGAAAATGAAGTAGCTCAATCGTGTCTGACTCTTAGCGACCCCATGGACTGCAGCCTACCAGGCTCCTCCATCCATGGGATTTTCCAGGCAAGAGTAATGGAGTGGGGTGCCATTGCCTTCTCCTACCCCAGAGCAATTACCTCACTATTCCTGAGGGGAGGATTCTGGCATTAACATCCTTGTAAAAGCTTCCCCAAGTTGTTGCAATGGGTAACCAGGTTTAAAAATCACTGATGCAGAGAGAACTTGATGCCTAGGTGTCATCAGCTGTCCCAAGCAATGACAACAAAATACAAGCCCAACATAAAATCTTGAGCATTCTCTAAGAGGTTTTCTTTCTATAATGCATGACTTTTGTGCATATCTTTGGGCTTAGGCCTAAGAAATTTATTTATAGACAAATACCTTTCTCTCTCGTTGTTCATTTTCCTGACCAACAAACTTGCTACATTTCATGAGTTTAAATTTAAGATACTTCTGTAACCAATATGGCAAAAGGAGGAAGGTTATACTAGGAAATAAAGTCACATATTTACTGAGGTCAATGTAGATAATAGTACAAACATATCAAATAACTTAAGAGGCCAAGAAATAAGTCTGTAAGAAGGAGGAAATAATGGACTTAAAATCACATCTGAAAAATAATAAACAAGACACAGTAAATATAGGAGTTTTAATAAACTTACAAACTGTTTACATGGAACACTTAGGAAGGCATTTACCATTCCACAGATATCTTGAAAAATGTGTAAATAATATAAGCACAAGAATTTACAATCAGCCTAACAATGAAGAATGAAAGAATTGCTAACTTTAAGAATCTGTCATTGTTGTCTGCTTCTTAGCAAGTGTTGACTTAAAAATAGTCACAACCTTAAACTTGAGAGTTATGTTTTATCCAATGCAAATTTTTAGGACTTAAGCTCAGGAGGCAACATCTCAAGAAACCCTGAGAAAACTGCTCTAGAGGGGTGGGTCGGGGTGTGAGTCAGGTTACATAGAAGTTTGCAACAAAAGGCAGGTAAGCTTATATAGAAGTTTGCAACAAAAGGCAGGTAGTCTGAACATCTTTGTGAATTAAAGAAAACTAGATATCCCAAGTTAAGGAAATTTGCACTTTTCTATGTATGGAAAGATACAAGAGTCTGGACTCACAGAAATCATTCCTTTTATAAGCATCTCAGCTATCCTAGGGCCAGTATCCTGAGTTCACATCCTGAGTTCTTAAGTGCTCGCCACAGGGAGTGGCTGGAGCCCAATGGCTGCCTGATCTCACTAAGGTATTTTTCTCCTTCCTGAGTGCCCTCAGGGTTCAGGAATTCACCTTTGGAGGCCCAGAATCCCTGATGCCTGTGCCATCCTTGTTTACTGATACAGAAGGAAATACTCCATTTCTCACTGCTGCTGCTGCTGCTAAGTCGCTTCAGTCATGTCCGATTCTGTGCAGCCCCATAGACGGCAGCCCACCAGGCTCCCCCGTCCCTAGGATTCTCCAGGCGAGAACACTGAAGTGGCTCGCCATTTCCTTCTCCAATGCATGAAAGTAAAAAGTGAAAGTGAAGTCGCTCAGTCGTGTCTGACCGACTCTTCACAACTAGACACTCCTCGTTTCAAAACACTTCTTGACACTTCATGGTTCAAAAGTTTTAGCTCTGAATCTAAGTACTAGATATTGTAAGAATACAGGATAGAGAATGTATTTCCAATAAGCTAACTGCAGCAATCTATCAATGATATTGCATTTTTCAGAGAACAAATGTTACAGTAAATGAATTCTTCTTCAAAGAGGATTATATTGATGGATCACCACTTAGGGAAGAAAAGGAAACTCCTGAGAAGTCTGCCTTATGGAGAAATTCAGTTTCTAAGCAAAATGAGTGTCAAGAAGGCAATGTTTCCTAAAATAAGCAGTAGCTTTCCAGTAACAAATTAGTGCAAGTAAGGCTTGGGACTTGCAAAAAGGAGTCAGAAACTCTGTACTTTTTTTTTTTTTAAGCATATTGTCTAGCTTGAGAATACGTTAAACGACCAAGTAAGCCAGAATGAAACCAAGACTGGAAAAACAAAGACGAATATTCATTTCCTATAACTCAATATATGTTTGAGTGCCTATTGTGTTTAAAATTGTCCCAAAGCTTGTGTTTGTAAAGAACAGATAAAACATAATGCCAATATTCCCATACTTGCATTATTAGGAGTAGCTTGCAACTAGTTAGTCCATGAACATCTATAAGCAAAATTCAGCCTATTAAAAGTCCTTCCTTGTACTTTGTCAAAGAAGGGAATGTCTTAGTCCATTCTGGACACTATAATAAAATTCCATAGACTGGGTGGTTTAGAAACAACAGAAGTTTATTTCTCACATTTCTGGAGGCAGAGAAGTACAAGATCAAGTTGTCAAATTTTGTGTCTGATGAGGATCTATTTTCTAGCTCACAGACAGTCATTTTTTGCTGTGTCCACAGATGGCAGAAGGGGCAAGGGTCTTTTTTTTTTTTTTTTAGGCACTATTCACCCCTTAAAAGGTTTCCCCTGTGGCTCAGCTGGTAAGGAATCCACCTGCAATGTGGGAGACCTGGGCTGAATCCCTGGGTTGGGAAGATCCCCTGGAGAAGGGAATGGCTACCCACTCCAGTAATCTGGCCTGGAGAATTCCATGGACTGTATAATCTATGGGGTCACAAAGAGGCAGACATGACTGAGAGACTTTTCACTTCACTTCACTTCACTTCACTTCACCCCTTAAAGACGCCACCTCCAAATATCATCATACTGGGAATGAAGTTTCAATAAATGAATTTGGGGGTATACAAACATTTAGTCTATAGACAAGAGGTAGATGAAAATGCCATTCTGGCGGTGTGGTGAGTTGAATGGTAACTATCCCTGAAAAAGCATGTCTATGTTCTAATCCCCAAAATCCATGATTGTTACCCTATTGAGAAAAAGGGTCTTTGCAGAGGTAACTAAGAATCGAGGTAAGATCATCTTGGCTTAAGCAAGTAGGCCCTAAATCTAATGACAAGTGTTCTTGTAAGAAAAAGACAAAGGGATATTTAAAAAAGAAGAGGAGAAAGCCTAAACCAGAAAATGTATACAATGAACCTGGAATATCCTATCAAATAAATCAATAAAGAAAAATACCAAATAACAAAAGGAGTCAGTAGACAAAGAAAGAATATTTTGACCATCAAAAGCAATAATGACTGCACTGAGTTGAAATACATGTGTAAAAACCAAAAGTTCATTATGATAATAACCATCATGAAACCTCCCTTTTACAGATTACTAGAACACAAATTCATTACTCTGCATATTTTTGCTATTTCTGAAAGAACTGTATTTCAGATTCCCTTATTAAATAATTTCAGTTAAACATAAAAAGGAACAACAAATCGAATCATCATTTCACATCTCTTAATGCTACAATTAGTACAACTTATAGCAAAAGTAGCCTAGTTTCTCCAATAAGTTAACTGCATGGAAACAAAAAGGGGAAAATGTTTTAGAAAATGACTGAAGAGTATATAAGGACTGAATACAACATCTGGACCTTGTTTGGATCATGACTTGAGAAACTGAAAAAAACAAAGACATCTTTGACACAACAGAGGAAACTTCTATACAGACTATACTAGATATTAGATAATGTGAAGGAGCATGGACTGTGTATGGAGACAAAGGGAAAAGGGAAATAAACAGAATGACTGCATCTGACTTTCACTTTTAAAGGATCATTGTGAGGATAACTTATGAGCTAGGACTGGAAGAAAAAACAGTTAACATATCACTGGAGTAATCTAGACAAGAAACCAAGGTCTAAACTAAGGTAGTCTTAATATAAACAAAGTAAATAAGACCAAGTCATGAAGGAGAGAAAAATTTATAAATAGTGAAAAATTACCATAAAGAGGAGTCAAAAATGACTTTCCAGTGTGTAGTTCATTCAACTATGTGAATGACAGTGCCATATGCTGAGATAGAAAAATAAGAAATGGAACTGATTTAAGACAGACAAAAACATAACATTCAGTTGCAGACATGGTTAAATTTAAGATTTCTATGAGTTTTCCTAACGTCCATTATCTGGTAGAAATATGGGTATAGATCTGGCAGTCAAGTAAGTGATACAGTTCAGAGAGTTGTCAATGTAGAACCAAAGCCACAGAATTGGATGAAATGAACCTAAAGGTGTGGTACTGTGGTGCTGGAGAAGACTCTTAAGAGTCCCTTGGACTGTAAAGAGATCAAACCAGTCAATACTAAAGGAAATCAGTCCTGAATATTCAATGGAAGGACTGATGCTGAAGCTGAAACTCCCAATACTTTGGCCACCTGATGTGAAGAGCTGACTCACTGGAAAAGACCCTGATGCTGGGAAGAACTGAAGTCAGGAGGAGAAGGAGATGACAGAGGATGAGATAGTTAGATGGCACGACAGACAAGACTTTGAACAAGCTCCAGGAGTTGGTGATGGACAGGGAAGCCTGATGTGCTGCAGTCCATGGGGTCAAAGAGTCAGACACAGCTGAGTGACTGAACTGACTGAACCTAAAGGACATTAGAAAGCAGACGAGAAGTCCACGAAGGAGACCACAGAAGCTGTAAGAGACCTAGAACTAGTGCCACAGAAAAGAATGACAATGAGGAGGAATGAATCAACTCCACTAAATGCCACAAGATGGTAAATAAAGTTAAATATAGGGGAAGGTTATTTAGCTTATATGCAGAGTACATCATGAGAAACGCTAGGCTGGAAGAAGCACAAGTTGGAATCAAGATTGCTGGGAGAAATATCAATCACCTCAGATATGCAGATGATACAATCCTTATGGCAGAAAGTGAAGAGGAACTAAAAGCCTCTTGATGAAAGTGTAAGTGGAGAGTGAAAAAGTTTGCTTAAAGCTTAACATTCAGAAAACGAAGATCATGGCATCTGGTCCCATCACTTCATGGGAAATAGATGGGGAAACAGTGGAAACAGTGTCAGACTTTATTTTGGGGGGCTCCAAAATCATGGCTGCAGATGGTGATTGCAGCCATGAAATTAAAAGACGCTTACTCCTTGGAAGGAAAGTTATGACCAATCTAGATAGCATATTCAAAAGCAGAGACATTACTTTGTCAGCAAAGGTCCATCTAGTCAAGGCTATGGTTTTTCCTGTGGTCATGTATGGATGTGAGAGTGTGACTGTGAAGAAAGCTGAGCACTGAAGAACTGATGCTTTTGAACTGTGGAGTTGGAGAAGACTCTTCAGAGTCCCTTGGACTGCAAGGAGATCCAAAATTGGATGTGAGATGAAAAAGATACTTTGTCACTGGATTGTGAGGAACCATCCCAGACCTGACAGACAGGACTGTGCATTACCCAGGGACCCTTGCCTCTGAGCAGATAAAGTAACTGAATGGGGGCCTTTGAATGTCTCGCTTGGGAGGGAGGGAGTGTCTACGTGTGGGAAAAAAGGTGATCACAGACATTGAATGGCCAAAGGGCTGGCAAACTATGATTGACTTTGTTAACTGTTCTCTAAAACATTTCCCTCTTCTTCCACAGACATAATTGCGTTAACAGGATACGTGACTGCTGCAGTACAGACTGTATTTCTTTGTTCCCTTGCAGCTCAGTGTGGCGTGGACAAACATTTTGTCATTGGAACATGAGCAAAAGTAATATATTCAAATTACTGACTATTTGCTTAAAATAAAAATTCTTGTTCTTCAAAAAAAAAAAAAAAAAAAAGGAGATCAGCCCTGGGATTTCTTTGGAAGGACTGATGCTAAAGCTGAAACTCCAATACTTTGGCCACCTCATGCAAAGAGTTGACTCATTGGAAAAGACCTTGATGCTGGGAGGGATTAGGGGCAGGAGGAAAAGGAGACAACAGAGGATGAGATGGCTGGATGGCATCACCAACTCAATGGACATGAGTTTGAGTGAACTCTGGGAGTTGGTGATGGACAGGGAGGCCTGCTGTGCTGCAATTCATGGGGTCGCAAAGAGTCAGACACAACTGAGCGCCTAACTGAACTGAACTGAGGGCAAGGTTCCATTAGATTAGAGAATTACATATGTATCAGTGACTTCTGGCAGAACAATTTCAGTAGTTGGTTAGGCAAGACTCCAGATTATGGTGACTTCTAGAGTTGATACAAGAGAAAGAAGTTGAGAATTCAAATATAGGCAATTTTTTCAAGATACTTTCTGACAAAGAAACAAAAAAGAAAACTATAGAGTGATAGCTAATAGACAACATAGATCAAGGGAGGTTTTTTTTTTTTTAATAAGAATTTATACTTGTTTAAATGATGACTGGAAGCAGTGATTCATTTACAGGGTTAAAATGTAGTGTCATTAAGAAGAAAGACTAGCAAAACTATATGCAGTTAATCATTTTAAGACTATATTAAAGACAAATCCTTTACTTAAGTGGACAGGTATTTTTGACTATGCACTATAGCACATCTACAAAAACTTGAGAACAAATGACAAAGCAGTTGCTCAGGATTAAATAACAGCACATTTGTATTAATATAATACTTGTGTTCCACAACAGATTTCAATAAAGGTAATAACATTAGAAATACTTCCGAAAACCATTCACTGGGTATCTGCTATCAAGTTATTACTAAATGTAAATATGACCAAGATATTCTACTCGCTTTCAGGTCCTCACATTGTAATAGGGAAGACAGGCAGATAAATGGTTAATTATAAAACTACTTAAGAAGTGCCAAGATATAAGTAAGTATAAGCTAAAAGTGGGACACTTCAAGAATATAAAAGTTTAAAGAGAAAAATATTTTATTTGTATTTCATTCATATAAATTATCAAAAAATTTCCAAAGTAGAGCAAATTCTTAAAAATAAAATGTTTAGGATCAACAAGAATTAGAAGAATTCAAAATGTCAAAACGATATAAGAAAAACAACACACTGGACAAACTGACCAAAAGATAAATGCAATGATCAGAATTTCAGAATTAAATGATTCCTTAATAATGCATATATACACATATTTAATTTGTATTTAAATACAAATCGGTGTTTAATTCATAAATTTAACAAAAGATGAGGAACTTAATACACTTGAATGATTAAAATAAGTTACCCATTTTGAAATATGAATATAAAATAAGTTTCAAATTAAATAAATATTCATATAATGCCCTCATAGGGCAGTAATACACAGATCATTTAAAATATAAACAGAAAACATATTGGACTCTTTAGATACAATTTATTCCAAATTATCTTAGTCAATGAAGGAGCAATAATCGTATGACTAATAACATGAGTCATCTAAAAATAATTAATACACTAACTTTTATATATGCTGGATCTCTTCCTTATTTGGGAAACATTTCAGTTCAGTCGCTCAGTCATGTCCAACTCTTTGAAACCCCATGGACTGCAGCACGCCAGGTTTCCCTGCCCATCACTAACTACTGGAGCTTACTCAAACTCACGTTAACCTTGTTATTTCAATAGGTGCCGCCATTTTTAAACAGCCAGGATCAAAGATTCCATTTACAGATAATTTGGAAGCTAACATTCTATACTGGAGAAGGAAATAGCAACCCACTCCAGTACTCTTGCCTGGAAAATTCCATGGACTGAGGAGCCTGGTAGGCTACAGTCCATGGGGTCACAAAGAGTTGGACATGACTGAGTGACTTCACTTTCACTTATAGGTAAATAAATCAAATAGGTTTTCAAATATGATTTACTGTACCATTTTTTTTCTGTTACACTGCATTTTTACTACATATCTTTAAAAGTAGCACTGTAAAAGTGAAAGATTAAAAGAAAATAACTTACAATAATACTTGTTGGGACTTCACGAAGAGAGTATTCTGTTTTATTAGGAAGATTTTGATTGCCAACCAGCTCAAAAACAGCAGGATAAGATAACAGGTTCACCAGTGCTAGAAAAGACTAGGCGGGAAGAAAAAAAACTGTTCAAATCATTCATTTTTTTTTCTCAGTCACATCCACTGAAGAGTCATTAATGCAAATGGGAGTTTTTTAAAATAAGCCTAATCAACCCGTAAAACTGAAATATATGCTTCTATGACAAGTACAAAATAGTTAACATCAACAATAATCTATGTACTGACAATGCATAAAAACTATAAGAAAATGTAACTGAGAGTTGGAAAATGTTTTAAAATATCATGTATCTCTGACAGTTTGGTTCTGACAAAAATGAAATGATACATTTTTCTCATTCTTTGGATTGTTATATCTGATGTGTAAGAAAATATAATACTTCAGGGCTCTGGGGCAAGATGACAAATTCTATATATTACGGCACTCAGGTCACAAGGCTATTTTCAGCATTTAACTGTTGATACATTCACTGGAAATTCAAGTAATCTATTAATAATTACAGTTAATTAGAAAAAGCCATGGCTTTTCCTATCAAAATCAGCTTGTTTTCTCATGCAATTTTACCAAGTTAATCTCTCCATGAAAACTTTAAGCTCCTGCTCTTCTCTCACTGACAAGAATCCGAATATTTTTCTCAGGCACAGGTCATTCTTTCGATGCCCTGTGTAAAAGTATGCAGTGGGTGCACATTACTAAACATCAGATCTAAACTTCTTAGCATGACTTTCAAGGCGCTTTATTGACACTTTTCTTCCCTTCAGTCTCAAAAGCCTCAGTTGCCATTAAGTTTCCTCAGCCTGAAATCATCACTGCAGTCAATCAAATCTGCCTGCAGTCTCCTTCAAGTGACTGCCACATATACAAACTTTTCTTATCCTACTAAGGAGCTCCCTCTAGCCCTCCCATTGACCTATTATGTTACTTTATAAACTTTCAAAAGTTTGCCACATATTTTCTAGAAGGCTTTCTTATTAAGTCTATCCATATCTAGAAGCCCTATATTCTGTTAATACTTGTATATTTAGTTTTTATTATATTAATTGCACTTATTTGTAACTATTAAGTTTTCCTCTTGCCAGTTTAAAATGTTCACTAGTCTCAGAAATTTTGAAGATCAAACACATAAAGAATTTTTACTAAAATAAAAAATGATTATACTACCGAATGCAATCTACAGATTCAATGAGATCCCTATCAAATTACCAATAGCATTTTTCACAAAAATAGGACAAAAAACTTCACACCTCATATGGAAACACAAAAGACCCCGAATAGCCAAAGCAATCTTGAAAAGTAGAATGGAGCTGGAAGAATCAATCTTCCTGACTTCAGACTATACTACAAAGCCACAGTCATCAAGACAGTATGGTCTGGCACAAAAACAGAAAACAGACCAATGCAACAAGACAGAACCCCCAGAGATAAATCCACACACCTAAGGTTACCTTATTTTTAACAAAGAAGGCAAGAATATACAATGGGGCAAAAATAGCCTCTTCAATAAATGTTGCTGGGAAAACTGGACAGCTATGTGTAAAAGAATGAAATTAGAACACTTCCTAACACCATACACAAATATAAACTCAAAATGGATTAAAGACCTAAATGTAAGATCATAAACTATAAAACTCTTAGAGGAAAACATAGGCAGAACACTCTGAGACATAAATCACACCAAGATCCTCCGTGATCTACCTCCTAGAGTAACAGAAATAAAAACAAAAATAAACAGTGGGACCTAGCTAAACTTAAAAGCTTTTGAACAGCAAAGGAAACTATAAGCAAGGTGAAAAGACAACCCTCGGAATGGGAGAAAATAATAGCAAATGAGACAATAGAAAAAGGATTAATTTCCAAAATACAGAAGCCGCTCATACAAGTCAATACCAGAGAAATACCCAATCAAAAAAGTGGGAAAAATACCTAAATAGACATTTCTCCAAAGAAAATATACAGATGGATAACAAACACATGAAAAGATGCTCAATATCACTCATTATTAGAGAAATGCAAATCAAAATATGATGAGATATCATCTCATACTGGTCAGAATGGCCATCGTCAAAATGTTTACAAACAATTAATGCTGGAGAGGGTGTGGAGAAAAGGGAACAGTCTTGCACTGTTGGTGGGAATGTAAATTGATACAGCCACTATGGAACTCAGTATGGAGATTCCTTAAAAAAACTAGGAATAAAGCCACTACAGGACCCAGCAATCCCACTATTAAGCATATACCTGAGGAAACCAAAATTGAAAAAGACACATGTACCCCAAGGTTCACTGTGGCACCATTTACAATAGCTAGTACATGGAAGCAACCTAGATGTCCACTGACAAATCAATGAGTGAAGAAGCTGTGGTACATATATACAATGGAATGTTACTCAGCCATAAAAAGGAATCTATCTGGGCCAGTTCAAATGAGGTGGATGAACCTAGAGCCTATTAAATAGAGTGAAGTCAGTCAGAAAGAGAAAACAAATATCATATACTAATATATATACAGAATATGGAAATATGGTACTGATGCAAATATTTCCAAGGCAGCAATGGAGTTACAGACATAAAAAATAGACTTATGGGCACGCGGGTGGGGGGCAGTGAGTAAGGAGAGGGTGGGATCTATGGAGAGAGTAACATGGAAACTTACATTAGTATATGTAAAATAGACAGCCAATGGGAATTTGCTGTATGACTCAGGGAGCTCAAACCAGGGCTCTGTAACAACCTAAAGGGGTGGGATGGGGAGTGAAGTGGGGGGAAGGTTCAAAGGGAAGGGACATATGTATACCTATGGCTGATTCATTTTAATGTTTGGTAGAAACCAGCACAATTCTGTAAAACAATTATCCTTCAATTTAAAAATCAATAAATTTTTAAAAAGGAAAGGAAAAAAAAGAATTTTCACAAAAATCAGAACACTGAGATAATGGAAAGAATAGTTTAATTCAATTTCTCATTTAATAGATGAGAAAACTTGAGGACCAGAGAAGCGAAAGGATCTTGGTCAAAGACATATAATCAAAAATTTGATAGCAGAACTAATTGCATTTCCTTATTTACAGGCTAAGATTACTCACAAAATAAATAATCTTCAGACACTATTTAACAGTATCACCCTAGCTCCACAGTCCTGGTTATTCAATAAAATTTTCTGTGGTGATGGAAATTTTATGTTCTAAACTGTACAATATGATAGTCACTAGCTACATGACTACAGATAAGCACTTAAGATATGATTAATGTAATTGAGACTGAATTTTTACTTTTAGTTTTAATTTAAATTTACATAGCTATGTGTTATTGTCTAGCATATAGCAAAAGCAAAGCTATAGAGAGAAGGAAGGAGAAACTGGATTAAAACTTTTAAATGAACCTCTTTATATATGGAAGCTACGTCATTGTTTCCTAAAATTCAAATGACAATAAAATTAAATCCCCCCAAAAAATAGAATTCACATATAAATGAAATCATATGGTATTTGTCTTTCTCGATCTGACTTTTCTCGCTTACTTTCTGGGTCCACTCATGTCACAAATGGCAAGATCTCATTTTATTGTATAGCTGAGTAATATTTCATTCTATACCTATACCACATTTTCTTTATCCATTCTTACATCAGTGAATGTTGAGTTTCATAAATGAATGTTGAATTTTGTCAAAAGCTCTTTCTGTATCTCCTGAGATGATGTGATTTTTATCCTTCAATTATTAATGTAGACTATCACACCAACTAATTTTCAGATACTGAACCATCCTTGTAACCCTGGGATAAATCCACTTGATCATGGTGTATGACCCCTTTAATATATGGTTGAGTTTGATTTGCCAGTATTTTATTGAGGATTTTTGCAACTACCTTCAGTGATACTGCTCTCTATATTTTTTTCATAGTCTTGTTTCTGAATCAGGGTGATGTGGGCCTCACAGACTGAATTCTGAAATATTTCTTCATCTCAAACGTGGAATAGTTTAAGGAGAAGGATTAACTGTTTAAATGTCTGATATAATTCACCTGTGAAGCCATCCGATCCTAGGTTTTTGTCTGTTGGGAGTCTTTTAAAAATTACTAATTCAATTTCATTATTGGTCATCTGACTATTCATATTTTGTATTCCTGATTCAATCTTGAAAGATGGGTAAAATCCTAGAAATATAAAATTTCTCCTAGGTTGTCCACTTAATTGGCATATAATTGTCCATAGTAATATCATGACTTCTGTGATACTAGTTGTAACTTCTTTTTCATTTCCAATCTATTTGGGTCCTCTCTTTTTTGGAGAAGTCTAGCTAAAGGTTTATTAATTTTGTTTATCTTTTCAAAAAATCAGCTGTTAGTTTTACTGACCTTTTCTATTGGTTTTTTTAGTCTCTATTTCTGTTTCAATTTTTATTATTTCTTTCCTTCTATTACATCTGGGTTTGCTTGTTCTTTTTCTACTTTCACTTTTACTCTCTATTTCTGTTTTGATTTTTATTATTTCTTTCCTTCTATTAAATTTGGATTTGTTTGTTCTTTTTCTAGTTCCTTTAAGTCCACGTTTATTATTTTGTCTGATGTCTATGATATTTATTAACTGAGAAAAATTATAGTATAAAATATAGTTCAGTTCAGTCGCTCAGTAGTGTCCGACTCTTTGTGACCCCCATGAATCGCAGCATGCCAGGCCTCTCTGTCCATCACCAACTCCCGGAGTTCACTCAGACTCATGTCCATCGAGTCAGTGATGCCATCCAGCCATTTCATCCTCTGTCGTCCCCTTCTCCTCCTGCCCCCAATCCCTCCCAGCATCAGAGTCTTTTCCAATGAGTCAACTCTTTGCATGAGGTGGCCAAAGTTCTGGAGTTTCAGCTTCAGCATCATTCCCTCCAAAGAAATCCCAAATAAAATAAAGTAGGAATACCATAAAAAAAGAATGTCCTTGCAAGACAATTCCCAAGAAACACTGGTACTTCTGTCTGTTTATTTTAAAAACACGAAGTTAGAAATGAAAGAAAGGAGGGAAAGGACAAACTTAGGAAAGGCTGCTGATTGTAACTGAATATAGATTAAAGTCTGGATGAAGCAATTTGAGAGATACTTAAAATCTATACATTATTAGATAAATCATTTCTTACCTTTTGACAGCTTTGGTCAATAGGGTCCACTGGAGTAGATCTGGGATGGGTTACTCTAACATCATCTCTTCCACATTCCAGATTGGCCCATAATTCAGTTATAAGTGCATTAATAAACCCTAGGAAGAATTTTACATCATATTTATAGTATATTACTTCTTTGAATTGTGGTAGAAAGGCATAATTATCCTTCTGACGAGACTGTTCCACAATGACGAAAGACATACTTGAATCCTGTATAAGAAATAAACTCTAACCTTGGTAGAAATTAGTGCTGATATTGTTAATATATGCTTATGATAAAACTATGTAATGACTAAACTCTCATTATTATGAAACCATGTAATGACTAAACTCTCAAAACTATTCCCCTAGGGGACTGAATTTTGAGTCCCAGTTTTTAATCCTCTAGTCAATAATCTCTCAGCATGTTTTCCTGAAAAAAAGCAAAAAAGTTTACACGTTACTCTGCAAATGAGCTAACAGTGAAATGCAGCCTGGAAGAAGGCATCAGGAGGCACCATAAGCAACCGAAGAGTACATGTGTTCTCTTTCTCTAATGTAACTATCCTTTTGTATTTCCATATGCTTAGAAGAGTTCTCTATTTCATACAACTTTCGGTTCTATACAGTCTTCAAATTTTCCTGAGTCAGATACTACATATCTAAATGAAAGTGACCATTGAGTTTGATTATCAAATTCTTTTATGAGGAAACAAAGCATATGGAAAAGTGTAAAACAGAATACCTAATCATAAAATCAGTAATTTAGCAGTAACACATTAGAGCAGAATGGGTTTCTAGTGTAACAAAATATATAGGCTCTGAAATCAAGACTATCAGCATTCAAACTACTAATCAATCTGCCAGCTTATTAAGTTATATATCCTTGAATCTTTTGAATTCTAACAGCATCAGTTCCCAATGTGAAAACTGAAAAAGTGCTACATTTGAAGGTTGCTGTAAAGTATAAATGAAACGATATACATAGAGTTCTTAATGCAGTATCTAAGACATCATAGGAACTCAGGCAGTGTCAGTCTTCCTTCCTTTGTCCTATGAAAAATTGCATTTAATCCTTTGAAGGAAAGCTGGATACTCTAAGGTTTAGAAGCTTAATGACTCAACCAACAGGGAAATCTGGGATTGAATCTAGTCTTCAAATGTTTCCATTAATGTGCCCCTGAGTACTATAAATAAATTTGATTGTATTCTAAGTAAAGCAGTAAGTGGTTCGCTTAGGACAGTTTCTGCCAAGAAATATGTTTCATAATATAAGCAGTCCAAATAAGTTAAGCCAAAAAATACTTAAGATTTAGGTACACCATAGAAAAATATTTTCATTTGAGGAGAGACTCAATAGTGACCACTGAGGTTATGATTCTTCACTTCTAAGGTTTAAATATAATCACAGCATCTCTATCAGAGACTACATCTGGTCTCTGGTGCAGGGTTCAGGTAACTTTACAATATATTAAGTCTTCAACATTTGAACATCTCAAAAATCCAATCTGTAGTAGATACTACATGCTGACTATAAACTCCAGAAATAGTGGTGAAAATTAAGTGGGTGAGAATCTTTCAAGAAAGGAAGAGAAAAGGGAATAAGAAAATGATATGTATGTGCGACAACTATTATGACTATAAATATTGATTCATATATAAAACACTGAAACTGAGCATTAAAGCCTATCAGATGGAACTATTCAAGAAAAGATGATATACTTTTGATTTATGAAGTAACGGGTTCTTAAAGCCATTAGGTATATCTTAGTTTAGGTTCATTATGTACCATTGTTCGGAGGAAAGAAAAAATTGCATATATTTTACAGAAAAAAAATTCCTAGTGAGATTTCATGGAAGAGAAAAGGAAATACCATTAACACTCTTTTACCTACGGCCTAACTTGGGAAGAAGAACTTCAGAGTGAAATAGCCGATACTTGATCATGGCAGCTGAATTTTGTATCGACTGGCTCATTTTATTTAAATTGTATTTTTAAAGAACTTACCTGAATTTTGTAGAGCTATCGCACCTGCTGCTGTTGATGCCACTTGTGTAACCAAAACTCCATAACCAAACTTTTTATGCCTGCTGATCTAATGTAAATAAGAAAACATGAGAAGCAGGAAAACATAGCATGCTAATATTTTATTTACATTTTATATGCAGACTTACTGATTTCTTTATTAAAATGCTAGACAGTCTTTCAAGTAAAGATAATAAGAGCAGGAAAAAAAAACTATAATGATCAGTGAGTTAATACTAACAAATATTTTTGACAATCTTATTTTTCAGAACTAGGCTCTGGTACAAGCACTAAAACTAAGAAGCTTCATGACCTTAAACAAGTCACTATGTCTCTAAGTCTCTTTATATATAATATAAGGGACTTTGGACTAAATGAAAAGAGATTCCTTCTAACTCTTATTTCTGTTATCTTACTATTTTATCCTTTAATGGTTCTTCAATAATAAAATATCATTGATTAATCTGTATTGACTGCCAATTTTTATACTGGGCTTTCAAATAAACAGCTTTAAAAAGAACAATGGCATTTTCTTAAAAATCATCCTTTTAGAGGCAATATGATTTTTTTTTCCCAAAGGAGAAAGTTATACACACATGCACACATAATCCTCATTTAATATACATTGTAGAAAACCAGAAATAATTGCTACTTCACAGAGAATATTATACATATACTCATGGTAAAGTTCAGAAGTATCTCTTAGCAAAAATCACAATAAGGAAATAACAAAGACACTATAAAATGTTCCTCCTTCTTCAGACTTCATAGGTCAGCCTGATCTTAGCCAAAGTGTTTGACTTCTAAATAGAGCTAACCATTTAGAATTTGTATTTTTCAACATTTTATTAAAAGGATAAGCATATATTTCAACCAAATATTTAAAATATGAACTATACGTTCTGTTTTAAGGGCAAAAAAGGGGGGGAACTAAAAGACTGGAAAAAAATTAGGCTTATTTCTTCAATTTTTTTGCTGCTCACAACTCTATAAATTTGCCTTCCAAATCTCATTCTCCATGTTCCTTACTTTACCATCCATTAATTCAGCAAGTAGATAACATAGAAGTACAGCAAAGTAAGTGTTTATCTTTTCCCACATGCCTTTTTCCATGACAGGAAGAAAAACACCTTACTCATCAATCACCCCAAATGACCCTACTAATTCAGATACGTAACCATAGGGGTCTCCCAATCAAAACTAAATACTAAAAAAGAAGAGGCAAAGAAAACCTTCAGCGAAGTTACAGGGGCTTCATTAAACAAGACTTAGATTTCATGGACACTGTTAAAATATAAGACCAGAATCTCAGTTCTAGAATTACTGCCATCAATAACTACATGTGTGAACACAGGCAGATCATTTATACCAGCTTGAATCTCAACATTATTTTCAGCAAAATTAAAGAAAGTCTAGCTGCTTTCTTACAAGACAACTCAGAGTCTAAATTTTCAAAAAATGTCTTGAATGGTATAAATTGATATTAAAGTATTATACTAAATTATATGGTTGTAATTTACTGAGGTCCAGGGAACATCTTCTATTACAACTAACAGCACAATACAAAGGAAGATCAGATTGCTTTAAATTTTATGATTATAAAAAAAATATCATCTAATCCTAGGTGTATTATCACAATAGTAAAAAGTTGTGTCTGAATGGTCTCAAGCATCTGAATGAGAAAGAAAAATGTCTTTGAATTGCTTGCATATTTTCAGAAATGGAACAAAAATGAAAACCCAAATGGTTAACTAGCATACAAGGAGAAATTCAAACTCACCAACAGATCAAAACACAATTTATATAAACTTTAAAAGCCTGCAAACTTCTACATTTGCTATATGATGAATGTCTGGGGGATGGTAGGAAGTGGGGCCTTTGGGAGGCTATTTGTGAAGGTAGAGAGTGATCATGAAAGGGATTAATGCTCTTCTATAAAAATAAATAAATAAAAGATCCCCAAGAGGCCCTAGCCCTTTCTGCTAAGCTACAATAAGAACATCAAGAAACAGCAACTTCCAGAGATAAAAGGAAACACTTTTAAAAGCATACCTATGCTGATTCACTTCCCTGTACAGTGGAAATCGATACAACATTGTAAAGCAACTATATCCCAATTAAAAAAAAAAAAACAAAGCAAACAAAAACAACAGCAACAACAACAAAAAGTATACCTATGATCCTAAGAAGCTCTGAAGTCTAGGGATATTTACTGTAATAGCAAAAAAAAATGAACATACGTCAATGATCTCTGTGAGAAAGGCCTAGATTTTAAATTTAAACAGTAGCAATAATAAAAGCCCTCTACAAATATATTTATTTATTTCAAAATGTGAACCCTAAACTCTCATTGACACATTTAGACCCAAAAATGGAATTCCATTGAGTTTTAATATATCCAGATGTCTGATATATTTATAAAACATTTGGATGAATGAGTTTTTCAATTTCATTCAGTTGTTTCATCTTGTAAAATAGTCATAGATACCAATATCAACTCTAATGCTTTCTTGAAAAAATATCAAGTTAAATATTACAATGCTATATGAGTTTTTAATTGAAGTTTAATAATCTCTTGACACAAAGAAACCAGAATGATGTTCTTAATGTCTACAGAAACAAAAGTTCCTTTTGCCTGTGGCAGATGATAATTCGCACCTGTAATTTTTTTGCGTATCGGTTGAACATAAATGTCACACATTCGTTGATGGCACCTGTTCTTTGAAGAAGCAGTAGTCCTTTGGGAGTGGCAGCAAAATTTAGTAAATCATCTAACAAATTCTCTTCCCAAGCCATACTGAAAGAGGTAAAAAGAAAGGTATAAATGTCTTTATTATTCTCAAAACTGGAAAAAAAAAAAAAACTCAGCTTAATACTACCAAAGATTAAATTTACAGAGAACACACTGGCTGCAAAGTATTTAACTGTTTAAAAAAAGATAAACAGCATGGCTTCCTTAACAGTGAGCTGTTATTCTTTTTTCTACTATCTAATAATTTTCCTTCACTAAATGAATCGAATATTAACTGCACATATCAGCATTTCATTATACCAAAATTCTCTCAACCAGGTCTTAATCTCATTCCACATCTCCTATTAAAATTCTGCTGTGCCTAAATTCCCCAAGCCCCAGCTCTCCATTATTTCTATACATCCTTTTCATTAAGGAGTATTTGTCTTTTGACTTTCTAAAGTATATCAGGCACTTTATTTTCACTAGTTATTAGTTTTATTTTTGGAGAATGACATTTTTTTCCTCAGAACACTTCAAAAAGGCCAGCAGCATTCTCCAGAGAAAAAGAAAAGGACAACAACTCAAAACATTCAGAAGTCATACAGTAAACAGGAGAGTCGGAGCTAGAAATCTGGAACCACAGGAAGGGATATCAGCACTTCATCTGAAGTATCAAAGCAAGATAAAATTTTCTACTCATCCTATTCCTACTTGCTTGGAAAAACAAGCTGGATATTAAAATAGGTAAAAATCAAATGTTTATATGTACAATGAAACAGAGTGTGGAAATGTGTGCCCTTTTGTTGCCCAAGGAAGTTTCAGAAGTATGTTTTGAAACTGGTAAGAGATTTGAAATCCAGGACTTTTCTGATTAAAAAAGAAACAATCAGTACATGTTGACAGATTTCCATCAGTGGTGATCACAAACCAATGGTCAAAGATATAACCATGTTCAAACACAAAATAAATATCTCTTGGATAAAGAAGGACAAAGAAGTAGGACTGGTTTTGAAGTAAATACATATGAGACAGAACATACTAAAAGCTTTCAAATACATCTAATCAAGAGTCCAAGAGAACAGAAGAAATACTTGAAAAATACTAAGAATTTTCTAGATCAAAAAAAGGTA
Organism: Capricornis sumatraensis; assembly: GCF_032405125.1. Classification (NCBI taxonomy): domain Eukaryota; kingdom Metazoa; phylum Chordata; class Mammalia; order Artiodactyla; family Bovidae; genus Capricornis; species Capricornis sumatraensis. The sequence goes on along the minus strand of NC_091081.1, from coordinate 17,640,721 downwards.
TCAGTCCAGTCTATTGATTAAAAAAAAAAAAATCAAAGTACTAAGCAGTAGTTAACTATATCCCAATATAAAATTAAAAAAAAAAGTTTTAAAGTATCAAGCAGGATAAACTTAAATCACACAGAAGTAGCAAATATCCAAAGAAAAAAATTAAAAGCTATGAGAGAAAAGATATAACCTATACAAGTGGCTAGACTAACAGATTTATCAGTTACTACTTACTCCAGAAGACACTGGAGTAAAACCTCAAATAGTACCAAGAAAGGATGGTCTATCCAAACTTTTATGCCCAGATAAACTACCATTTAGAGGAGAGAAAATGTGAGACCTCAAAAGCTCTGAACAGGAGGTGGGGGTGGTTTGTGTGGGCTGGAAGGAGAATAGCTATTTTCAGACACAGAAAGATCAGTTTGCTTTCCTCAAAGCCTTAAGAACAATTAAACAGTTTAGTTCTATTACCTTAAGACCTATAGTTAGAAACTTAAAAACATCTTTCAGTAAGGGAAAAAAAGGAGCCTATCAGAAAGAATGGTCTACAAGCTTCAACAAATGGTGTAAAATAATAGATACAAATTTAATTTCTGTGTGAAGACATAAACTAGGTGATTAAAAATATTAAACCAAAATTCTAGATAACTATAACAAGACAGAACTATAGAGTATTTAAAGGAGCAGTAACTGGTCAAGGTATGTTAAACTCCATACTGCTTTTCAAAACATGATATAAATACCCAATTACTTTATACTTTCTTAGAAAAATATATGGTTAAATGTATATTGAGAAATTAGGAACAACCACTTAAAGAAACATAACAGTGATTTATAAAGTCAAAAGAAAGGGGAAAATAGGATAAAATGTACTGATCTAACATAAGGAAGTAAAGGAGAAAGTAAAGAAAACAGAATAGAAATAGAAAATACAAAAAGAAAAATAAGACCCAAACATCAGCATTGCAAAAATGTAAAAAACTTAAAACTCATCTAATAAAAAATCAGAATTGTCAGATTGGATAAAAAATTCAAAATTTACTACTCTGAGTGACAGAAAATAAAGAGATGAAAAAAAAATACTTTAATAGGCTGACCCAATCTCCATCTAAGCTCCTTTTTCATCAACTCCCATACAGCAAGAAATGGCCATAGGGCACATCCAACAAGATGTTCACAAAAATGTTAATGAGAAGAGATTTCTTTCCTAGATAAGAGTAAAGGATGAAAAGAAGCCATTTGTCTCTACAACCTTTTTCTTCTTTGAAAGCTGTGAGCTCTAGAGGTTAGCCATTGTGCAACCTTGAGCGCAAAAAGAAAACATTAGTGATGTTTTCTCCTAAGAAAAGGAGGCTGGATCTCAAACTGCATCAATAAGTCAATGCCTGATAATATTTCATGAGATTTTTTTGCTTTATGAAAAGAAAAAAGCCTTACTGAGCTATCTGAAAATAGATATATCCTTAACTAATGTACTCTGCAAATACTAACTAAAGCAAAGTATATATACAATACTAGTATCATATAATATAAAACTTAATGGAAAGAAGTAATGAGATACTACCGTAAAAGTTCCCAAGAAACAGTGAATTTTCATGTTCCTAAGGGATTGGGGGTAGGAGGAGAAAGGGACAACAGAGGATGAGATGGCTGGATGGCATCACTGACTCAATGGACGTGAGTCTGAGTGGACTCCGGGAGTTGGTGATGGACAGGGAGGCCTGGCATGCTGCGATTCATGGGGTCGCAAAGAGTCGGACACGACTGAGCGACTGAACTGAACTGAAGAGCATAAAATGCAAGTATGTAAAACAAAACCCCAGAATTACAGGGAAAAATGGACAAATCAACTTTCAAAGTGAATGATTATACATAAGCAGACAAAATATTGGTGGTGATATTAAAAAACTTGGAATATCTCTATCTACTTCCAATGAAGAACATAAAATAGTATTTTCAAGTAAAGACAGATTTTTAACTGATCCTGTACTACAACACAAAATCTCAACCCACCCAAAAGTATATATATCTACAATGTTTTCTGAAAAGAACAGAAATGAATTAGAAGTCAACAGTATAATACAGTAGTTAAAGAAAAAACTATATTTTGAAAGTTAAATACATTCCAAATATTTCATAGATTTAAAGGGCAAAATCAAGATAACAATATTTTTAAGAGCTTAATAATGGAAGTGTTACATATGAAAATGTATTAAAGTTAGAATGTCTGATGTAGATTTCTTCTATTGATTTCCATTCTCAATTGTCTTTTCACTTGCTCTCCTATCCTACTAAAGTGAAAGGAGAGAAGATAGAGAAGGAAAGAGAACATCAGCAAAATCAAAACCTGGTCTTTGCATAAACTAATGCAAATAAATTGGTCAGGGGAAGCAATGGCTGCAAAAAATACTAAGAATAAAAAAATGAGAAATAATTACAGCTAAAGAATTGTCTAACATCACAAAAATACTTCAAACAAATTAACACCAATACAGCAAATATTCAGATTTAAAAATATGTTTTTTTAAAAAAATATAGTTAAAAATTATTCATTCAGAAATAAAAAATCTTGAATGAACCATTAGCCATTAAAGAAATTATGTTTTTAAAGAGTCTACTCTGACTCTCCAAAACGTAAAACACCGGCAAAAACTTGCAGGTTGTATCACACAATCCTGAGAAAGAGTTAATATATTTTAGTTTACTGTTTCTATTAACTTAGCATTTAACTCTTCCTTCAAATTACAATGAAAACACTCAATGTTTCAAAACGGAAAATCTAAGCTATAGAATTTGCCTCCTGTCTTTGGAGAACCCTTCCTCAGGACAACAGGTAACAGTCTCACTGCTTTGTTAGCTTATGCGAACTCCAGTTTTTGAGTGGTCAGATATTAATAAAGGGTTAGACACTCTCATGGACTTAAGTTTTAGGTGTTTATTCATAGGCTGTTTTTGCAGACCAAAGATACCTGTTACTTCCCTGTCGAGATTTACCAAAGGCCCCGTGTAACTGGTCGGGGCAGGGTGGGCATCTTTGGTTTTTCTGATTATGTTCTTCTCTACAGTCACCCTAAGGATGGCCCCTAAGCAGTCTGTGAAGGTGAAAAGTGAAAGTGTTACTCCCTCAGCCGTGTCCAATACTTCGAGACCCCATGGACCGTAGCCTGCCAGGCTTCTCTGTTCATGGGATTTTCCAGGCAAGAATACTGGAGTGGGTTGCCATTCCCTTCTCCAGGGGATCTTCCCAACCCAGGGATCGAACCTGTGACTCTGTACTGCAGGCAGATTCTTTACCATCTGAGCCACTAGGTAAGTCCCATACAGTCTGTAATCATTGCAATCACTGATATCAAACTAGCCTTGAGAAATCTTACTTGGGGTTGCATTTCAATGTCCAGATTTAGGGATATCACCTATGATGATTACACAGTACCTTCTACCTTCCGTATAGAATTGTAAGCACCAATAAATGAAAGGATGGAGAGGAAATCTCCAACATAAGCTCTGAGGAAATAAGATCAAATTATCTCACATTAGTCTGTCACAGGCTCAAAAATATAGATTTTAGCAACTCTTCATTTTACCTTCTTCAGTAAGACTGAGTAAATGTTACGGTCCATGTCATTATTTAGAAACCAGTGCCTGGTGGCAGGAGAGGTGTTATTCATTCTTTTACCCATTCAACCAAGCTATCAAGCACCTGCTACATGGCAGAGAAAGGCTAGTCTAGTTAACTGACCAAAATGGTTCTACACTCAAGTGTTACCAAACTACAAAGGAAAAATAATGCCCACACATACCAATGTTCCAAAAATACAAAAGATACTCAACTCCATGAGGTATTTTGATGACAAAAATGAAAACAGTTCTATTATATCAAAAACCATTAAACCTTTGTTTCTAAGAGTAATATCAGATGTTGAAGGAAACTCCTTTTCCTCTAGCATCAAGTTTACACATGGAGCACATTCCCCAGTTTAATACTGCTTGCCGCTCTTCACCTAATCACTCACTTTCCCCCTTGAAGGGACTCAGGAGACTTGTAGGAGGACTAAGAAGGCTAGGCTAGGTGATGCCTCTCCCCAAATCCAGCACTTCTTTGCAACCCAGGGACCTGTAGGAAGCACACAGTCTGCTCTGTTCTACTATGCAGTTATGGTTGATCTTTGAAAGCTCTGCTTCTGAGGGTGAGGGAAGTCTGACAGTTGATTAGGACAGAAATGTTCAGTTCAGTTCAGTCACTTAGAGTCATGTTCAACTCTTTGCAACCCCATGGTCTGCAGCACTCCAGGCCTCCCTGTCCATCACTAACTCCTGGAGTTTACTCAAACTCACGTCCCTTGAGTCGGTGATTCCATCCAACCATCTCATCTTCCGTCATCACCTTCTCCTCCCACCTTCAATCTTTCTCAGCATCAGGGTCTTTTCCAGTGAGTCCATTCTCCAGATCAGGTGGCTGAAGTTTAAGAGTTTCAGCTTCAGAATCAGTCCTTCCGATGAGTATTCAGGATTGATTTCCTTCAGGATTGGCTGATTAGATCTTGCAGTCCAAGGGACTCTCAGTCTTCTCCAACACCACAGTTAAAAAGCATCGATTCTCTGGCGCTCAGCTTCCTTTATAGTCAAACTCTTACATCCATACATGACTACTGGAAAAACTATAGCTTTCACTAGTCAGACCTTTGTTGGCAAAGTAATGTCTCTGCTTTTTAAGATGCTGACTAGGTTAGTCATGGCTCTTCTCCCATGGAGCAAGCATCTTTTAATTTCATGGTTGCAGTCACCATCTGCACTGATTTTGGAGCCCAAGAAAATAAAGTCTGTCACTGTTTCCATTGTTTCTCCATCTATTTGCCATGTAGTGATGGGACTGGATGCCATGATCTTCATTTTTTGAATGCTGAGTTTTAACTCAGCTTTTTCACTCTCCTCTTTCACTTTCATCAAGAGGCCTTCCAGTTCCTCTTCACTTTCTGCCAAAAGGGTGGTGTCATCTGCATATCTGAGGTTATTGATATTTCTCCCAGCAATCTTCATTCCAGCTTGTGATTCATCCAGCTTGGAAGTTCGCATGATGTACTCTGCATATAAAGTAAATAAGGCAGAGTGACAATATACAGCCTTGATGTATTCCTTTCCCAATTTGGAAAAATTTGTTGTTCCATGTCCAGTTCTAACTGTTGCTTCTTGACCTGCATACAGGTTTCTTAGGATGCACGTAAGGTGGTCTAGTATTTCCACCTCTTGAAGAAGTTTTCAGTTTGCTGTGATCCACACAGCCAAAGTCTTTGGAGTAGTCAATAAAGCAGAAGTAGATGTTTTTTCTGGAACTCTCTTGCTTTTTTTCAATGTTCCAACGATGTTGGCAATTTGATCTCTGCTTCCTCTGCCTTTTCTAAATCCAGCTTGAACACGTGGAAGTTCTCAGTTCATGTACTATTCATGTACATTCTCCAGGCTTGTAGAATTTTGAGCATTACTTTGCTGTTGTGTGAGATGAGTGCAATTGTGCAATATTCTGAACATTCTCTGGCATTGCCCATCTTTGGGATTGGAATGAAAACTGACCTTTTCCAGTCCTGTGGCCACTGCTGAGTTTTCCAAATTTGCGGGCATATTGAGCGCTGCACTTTCACAGTATCATCTTTTAAGATTTGAAATATCTCATCTGGAATTCCATTACCTCCACTAGCTTTGTTTGGAGTGATGCTTCCTAAGACCCACTTGATTTCACATTCCAGAATGTCTGGCTCTAGGTGAGTGATCACACTACTGTGGTTATCTGGGTCAGGAAGATCTTTTTTTGTATAGTTCTTCTGTGTATTTTTGCCACTTTTTCTTAATATCTTCTGCTAAATGCATGGATTATGGTGGCTCAGATTGTAAAGAATCTGTCTGCCATGCAAGAGACCTGGTTTGTTCCTAGGGTCAGGAAAATCCCCTGGAGTAAGGAATGGCTACCCACTCCAGTATCCTTGCCTGGAAAACTCCATGCACAGAGAAGCATGGTGGGCTACAGTCTATGGACCACAAAGAGTCAGACAAGACTGAGTGACTCACAACACTTTCATGCTGCCTCTCACTTACAGCCCACTGACCACACTATGTCTTCCACCGGAAATAATGTTCTACCCTTTCTAGACAATTAATATCCATGTATTAACTTTAACTTACTTTAATTATAACTTCTTCTGGAAAGATTTCCCCAAGTTAGCCTGTATGAACCCTCTATGATTTGTGTCATAAATTTAGCATACTATATTGCCATATTATATTTACTTATTTGTATTTTATACTATATAATAAGTTCTCTAAGGTATGTAGGCATCCACAGAACTCAGCAAAGCATTCAGTCCAATAAATACCTAAATACATGAGTAGAAAATGAATGCATGAATGAAGACAATAAATCATAAATCAAAGAAAACAGACATAAAAATTACCTGAAAAATTAATTGCAGCAACATTTTTACTCACCCCTTCATGTAAGGAAAAAGTTGTAGTTAATTTAAGTTTCACAACTATATCAAAAAAAATTATAGCTGACATTTAGAAAATTAACTATTTGTTAAGCATTACTCCATTAAGGAAATGAAAAAGATTTTGTTTGATTGACTGGCTTTTTTTTAGTTAAACAATGCCTATCTAAAGACACATTTTTTTTTTTCAATTTCTCTAGACTACCACTTAAAACTCTAATTATCTTTTCAGATTATGCCAATATTCTATTAAAAAGAGACTCCATAAATATATGACCTTAATTTTAAAAAATATATATGTTTATATGGTTCCCATTAATCTGATTCCATATCCTATTGATAACTGTGGGAAAAAATATGAAAGCATCTAAATTAAAAAATTAGTATAGAGACTTCCCTGGTGGTCCAGTGGTTGAGAATCCGCCTGCCAATGCAAGGGTTCTATCCTTGCTCTGGCAAGATGCCACATGCAGCGGGGCAACTAAGGACATGGGCCACAATCACTGAGCCCCTGTGCCCTAGAGCCAGGGCTCCACAACAAGAGAAGTCACCAGAAAGGGAAGCCTATGCACTGCAACTAGAGAGTAGCTCCTGGTCACGGCAACTAGTCTTTGTGCAGGGCAGCAAAGACCCAGCACCGCCAAAAACAAACAAATAAAAATTTTTACAAATTAGTATAAATAAGGATGTAAAGAATTCTCCAATGCCGAAATCTAATTAAACGGTACTCCCACACATTTTGAAGTTATATTTTAAATGTAAACAGACTTCACTGGCCATTTGAAAAGTTCTACTGAATTTCCAATTTTAGTATTTGGTAATTTTCCAAGTTTTCTGAAAGCACTATAACATGTCACATTTCCTAACTCCAAATGTAAATACAGGTTGAAATATAATAAATATTGTTATTTTTTTCTTATAAAAAATACAAGTATATATGATCTCTAAAGTTTCCCCTAGATGCACTTTTCTTTGTTGTTTTTTTTTTGCCACAGTATCTATACATTTCTCATTTTAAAACTATTTCAGCAAATATGAAAAACAGATGCGCTTAAGTCAATCATACTTACATGTTCTGGGATTCCTGGCTAACCAAAGAAATAGAATCAGAACCCTCTACTGGAGTAGGAATTCTTTCTGATAGCAGACTTGTCTAAAATATAAGAAATATACATTTTTCTTACTTATAGCATTACTCATAAGCTGTCATGCTACATCTTTATATTTGACTCTTACTGTAATTAAAGATTAAATTACTTGCAAATCTTAAATTATTTGATTCTTAAATATCATGCAAAGTTAATTCATAAATAAGGCACACAGATAATGTAGGGGGAAGATACTGATATATACTATATTTGAATATTGCTCCATTATGATCTCCAGCGTCCATATAAAAACCCAGCTATCTGTAAAAATTGCTCAGAAATAACTTCCAAAGAGTAAATCTATATAGAGACAGTCTATTTTAAGTCCCTTTTACCTGAAGAAATGAAAGCAAGGCAAAGGCTAACAGAGTTTTACCAAGATAATGCACTAGTCATAGCAAACAATGCTTCCAACCACACAAGAGAGGACTCTACACATGAACGTTACCAGAGTCAATACCGAAATTAGACTGATTAATTATATCCTTTGCAGCTGAAGATGGAAAAGCTCTATACAGTCAGCAAAAACAAGACCAGGAGCTTACTGTGGCTTAGATCACGAACTCCTTATTGCCAAACCCAGACTTAAATTGAAGAAAGTAGGGAAAACCACTAGACCATTCAGGTATGACCTAAATTAAATCCCTTATGATTATACCATAGAATTGCCAAACAGACTTAAGGGATTAGATCTGACAGAGTGCCTGAAGAACTATGGAATAAGGTTCGTTAACACAGTACAGGAGGCAGTGGTCGAAACCATATCCAAGAAAAAGAAGTGCAAAAAAAAAAAAGGCAAATGGTTGTCTGAAGAGGCCTTACAAACAGCTGAGAAAAGAAGAGTGAAAGGCAAAGGAGAAAAGCAAAGATTTATCCATCTGAATGCAGAGTTACAAAGAGGAGCAAGGAGAAATAAGAAAGCCTTCCCAAGTGATCAGCTCAAAGAAATAGAGGGAAAAATAGAATGGGAAAGACTAGAGATCTCTTCAAGAAAAGTAGAGATACCAAGGGAACATTTCATGCAAAGATGGGCACAATAAAGGTCAGAAATGGTATGGACATGAGAGAAGCAGAAGATATTAAGAGGTTGCAAGAATACACAGAAGAACTATATAAAAAAGATCTTCATGACCCACATAACCACAGTGATGTGAGCACTCATCTAGAGCCAGACATCCTGGTGTCCAAAGTCAAGTGGGCCTTAGGAAGCATCACTACGAACAAAGCTACTGGGGGTAATGGAATTTCAGCTGAGCTATTTCAAATCTTAAAAGATGATGCTGTGAAGTGCTGCACTCAATATGCCAGCAAATTTGGAAAACTCAGCAGTGGCCACAGGACTGGAAAAGGTCAGTTTTCATTTCAATCCCAAAGAAAGGCAATGCCAATGAATGCTCAAACTACTGCACAGTGCACTCGTCTCATACTCTAGCAAGTAATGCTCAAAATTCTCCACGCGAGGTTTCAACAATATGTGAACCATGAACTTCCAGATGTTCAAGCTGGATTTAGAAAAGGCAGAGGAACCAGAGATCAAATTGGCAATGTCTGTTGGATCAAAGAAAAAGCATGAGAGTTCCAGAATAACATCTACTTCTGCTTCACTGACTACACTAAAGCCTTTGACTGTGTGGATCACGGCAAACTGTGGAAAATTCTTCGAGAGATGGGAATACCCGACCACCTTATCTGCCTCCTGCAAAACCTGTATACAGGTCAAGAAGCAACAGTTAGAACTGGACATGGAACAATGGACTGTTTCCAAATTTGGAAAGGTTAAGGCTGTATCCTGTCACCCTGCTTATTTAACTTCTATGCAAAATACATCATGAGAAATGCCAGGCTGGATGAAGCACAAGCTGGAATGAAGACTGCTGGGAGAAATATCAATAACGTCAAATATGCAGATGACACTACTCTTATGGAAGAAAGTGAAGAGGAACAAAAAAGCCTCTTGATGAAAGTGAAAGAGGAGAGTGAAAACAGCTGGCTTAAAGCTCAACATTCAAAAAACGAAGATCATGGCATTCAATCCCATCACTTCATAACAAACAGATGGGAAACAATGGAAACAGTGACAGACTTTTATTTTGGGGGGCTCCAAAATCAGATGTAGATGGTGACTGCAGCTATGAAATAAAAGACGCTTATTCCTTGGAAGAAAAGCTATGACAAACCTAGACAGCATATTAAAAAGCAGAGACATTACTTTACCAACAAAGGTCCATCTAGTCAAAGTTATGGTTTTTCCAGTAGGCAAGAACGGATGTGAGATTGGACCATAAAGAAAGTTGAGTGCCAAAGAATTGATGCTGTTGAGCTATGGTGTTGGAGAAGACTCTTGAAAGTCCTTTGGACAGCAAGGAGATCAAACCAGCCAACCTGAAAGGAAATCAATCCTGAATATTCATTGGAAGGACAGATGCTGAAGCTGAAGCTCCAATACTTTGGCCACTTGATACTTCTAATGAGAAGAGATGAATCATTAGAAAAGACACTGATGCTGGGAAAGACTGAAGGCAGGAAGAGAAGGCGATGACAGAGGATGAGATGGTTGGATGATATCACCAACTCAATGGACATTACTTGAACAAACTCCAGGAGATGGTGAAGGACAGGGAAGCCTGGCATGCTATAGTCTATGGGGTCTCAAAGAGTCAGACACAACTGAGCAACTGAACAACAACAACAATAACCAGAAGAAAAGACTGCAGCACCCAGTTAAGTTGTAGAGCTCTATCCTATAGGGACAGGATGTACTGAAGTCATCTTTTGACAAGTTAGAAATCATTATGTCCTTTGGAATACTGTGATGCTAAAGAAGTCCAGTAAAATATTTTAACTGTAGTATAATATTATAACACTGAACATATCTGAAATAAAGATTTTCAGGGAAGAAAAAAGATTGAAAATACTTACCTTCTTCCAAGCCTTTGCTATAGATTCATGCAAACTATAAGGAATTAACACCTGTAAGCCTTCACATGTACCATATATTTGACGACACACAGAAGTAAAAGCTCCTTTAACCACAGGAAACATTTCTGATCCAGAAAAAATAGAAATATCTTCATCAAGAAGTTTTTTCGAAAACTGGGCAATTAGATGAGCACCTGTAGGACTAAAAGATGATACCAAAACAATGTACTTCAAGTGACCTAATTTGATTGAATTGCTTTCTCTGCACAGGTATGTCACTAACTTGTCTGTTTGGTAGTAAAGCTCACTTATTTCCATTTGTTTTACTTTTTTTTTAATTCTACTTTTTAACTTTAAGATTTAGTATATAAAACATACTCATGATTCTAAAGTCAAATCTAGGTACAATCAAGGAATAATCCCAGATATCTTTTATCTATGCCTCTTAACCCAAATATTTTTTTCCTTTCCTCTAAACTATTGCTTTTCTTTCCTTTAAAGCTATTACTACTCTTTTATCATTTCCTTTTGAAAATAAGACAAATATAATTTTATTTATTCATATTCCCTTCTACTATACAAAGGGTAACATTCTATAAACTTTCTGTTTTGTTTTTTTGCTTTATATATCCTATGACAACTCTACAGCCGTACATAAAAAAAATTTCTCATCCCCTTTTCACTACTGCTAAGCACTCCTTTGTATAAATATAATTCAATCTATTAGTCTCTTGTGATTGAATATCTGGGATGTTTCTAATCTTTCCCTAATAAAACTAGAAACTCTAAACCACCGCACAATAAGGATTTAGAAGAAATTCTAACATTTTATGTCTTTTCTGTTTAATTTCAATGGGAGGGAGACACCTAAAAAAAAGAAACCTAGAAATCATAATGATAATAATGGGAGAAAATTAACTACATACAATTAAATGATGTCTATATAAAAGAAAAAAAATAAGGAAGTGATGAACAATAAAAAGAACCTTAGAACTCATGGCAAAGAGTTAGTCTTCCTAATTTTAAAAGAATTATTATATATGGATAATGGATAAGAATATTTCCATATTATATATGGATATATGGATAAGAAAAAGGCTTTCCAGATATATGGCTGGAAAAAGGCTTCCAGGTTAAATATGTCAGATTGAACACATTACATTTATATCTACTCCCTTCTGAAATATTAAAATACAATAGTAAACAAAATTTTCTGAAGGCTCTTGTAGCCATCAAGGACAAGGAGAAAAAAAAAAGGGTATGATAAGTAACAAAGTTTAGGAATGTAGGAAAAAATGAGTAATTTAGGATCCAGAAAAATTGAATAATCAAAAATAAAACAATTAGAAGCAAGAATTACACTTCTATTAATACTGAATCGAAGTTACAGAAATCCAACCTCAGTGTTTCCATCTATATAACAGATAACCATAGAGGCCTCTTCCTTAGTCACTGTGAGGGTTAAATGGTTACCACCACCCCACCAATCTCACCCAAAGACTTTGATCCTATGTGAGTATTGTCAGCAAGACAATATGTTCCCAGATGTAAACATATTAAAACACATGATGGAAAAAAATAACAACAGATGGCAGGAAAAGTTTGGAACACACAAAAAAAGGAAGATCAGAGGCAAAATAGAAAACAGTAACAAATATGGTAAACATTAATCCAATCATATCATACTCTAAATGACAAGGATCAATTAAAAGAAAGACTATCAGAGTAGATAAAAAAACAAGATCCAGTTATGTGGTATCTATAGAAGCCTATTAAATGTAATGATAAAGACAGATTAAAAGTAAACAGATAAAGACATCATGCTGATGATCATGAGAAAGCTATACTAGCTATATTAATTTCAGACATCACAGCAAGGAAAATTACCCAAAAGGCATATTATGTAATAAAGGGGGTCAATTTTGCAAAAAGATGTAACAATCCTTAATGTGTACCTGACAGTGTCAAAGTGCATGAAGGAAAAATGGACAGAATTGCAAGGAGAAAAAGATGAGTTCACTGATGCAGTTTGAAATTTCAGCACTTTTCTGTCAGTAATTGATAGATCCAGCATGAGTACATAGCTGAACTGAACACCACAAACTACCTACAGCATATAATTGGTACCTACAGAATACTTCCAGCAGCAGAATATACATTTTGCTCAAGCTCATATAGAACATTCACTGAGAGATCACATTCTGGGCCATAAAACACATTTTAACAAATTAAAAATATCAATCATACAAAATATGCTCTCAGAACCATAAATAACTCATAGGTCAAAGAAGTATCCAGAGAAGTCTAAAACTATCCTGAACTGCTGCTGCTGCTGCTAAGTCACTTCAGTCGTGTCCTACTCTGTGTGACCCCATAGACGGCAGCCCACCAGGCTCCCCCATCCCAGGGATTCTCCAGGCAAGAACACTGGAGTGGGTTGCCATTTCCTTCTCCAGTGCATGAAAGTGAAAAGTGAAAGTGAAGTCGCTCAGTCGTGTCCGACTGTTCGCAATCCCATGGACTGCAGCCTACCAGGCTCCCCATTCCATGGGATTTTCCAGGCAAGAGTACTGAACTAATGAAAATGAAAACACAACTCATTTGTTGGATGCAGCAAAAGCAGTGTTTAGAGGGGGAAGTTTACAGCACTGAATGCATATAATAGAAAGATGATCTAAAATTCAATAATCTATAAACTTTCACCATAGAAAGTGAAATTAAATCCAAAACAAAGCAGAAAATAAAAATTAGAACAGAAATCAATGAAATTAAAACAGGAAATGAGTGGGGAGTGGAAACTAGTCTTTTGAAAGATCAGTAAAAGTGAAAAGACTCTAATGAGGTTAGAGAGGAAAAAAGACACAAATTAATAATATGAGTGGCTATCTCTACTAATTCCATTGATTTTAAACAGGTAATAAAGGAATACTGTAAAAAAACAAACATATCAATAAAAAGTCTATGCCCACACATTAGAAAACTTAGATAAGTGGACTGGTTCCTTGAAAGACACAACCTGCCAAAACACAAACAATCTGAATAAACCTACCTATTAACGAAATAGAATAAATAATAAACTTCCTAAATAGAAAACACTTTGCCCAAATAGGTACACTGGTGAACTCTATCAAACATTCAAGAAATTATGCCAAATCTCTTTCAAAAGCTAGAAGTAGAATATTTCCTAAATTATGAGACTAGTGTTACAGTAAGGCCAGACAAGAATCATGAAAACCACAGACTGGTCTCTCTCATAAACGCAGACAAAAATCCTTAAATATTAGTAAATCAAATCTAACAATGTATAAAAAGAAATATTCTAGGTATGCAAGGTGGTTCAATATTTAAAAAAATCAATTAATGCAATCTACCACATCAATAGAGTAAAAGGACACTCATTGTGGTGTTATCTGTGGAGGCAAACTCATAGACACTACCTAATATCCAATAATGTAGAGAAATTTGAATAAATTATGGTAAGATCATACAAAAATGTATTGTAGAGCTATTAAAAATGTTTCATTCTATATTCAGCTAGGTAGGAAGAGGTTATGGTTACACACAAAAAACCCACAAGTAATGTATATACCATTTTTGAAAAAAAAGAATTGTATGACTATGAACATATATATTTGATGCATCATTACAGGTACAGAGAAAGTCTAGAAGCATAAACATACTGTTATCACTGGCTGACCCAGGTGATAGAACTGAATAAGGGTTAGAGAAGGAAGATGGGGAAGTAGTTAGCTTTCCTTTGTATGGTCTAACTTAAAGTCAGTCATTTGTGGCTTTAGAAGTTCCAAGAGTATAGTCCAAGGGAGCAAAAAAGATCCTATGTAGAGTGAACCATTCTATTTTTCTTTTGAAGTTACAGACATCAAGACCTACTCTGCCTGTAGAATTCATAATCCTGGTTATTCCTTCAAATTTCTGATGGTCTAATATGTTAGTAGTTGATCAAGAAACCTAACTAGATAACTATCTAGAATAGCTATCCCAATTTTCATTAATATATGACAAGATTTTTGGAAACTTTAAATCATATTTGAGAAAACACACTAAAAAATTCTGCAAATTATTCAAAACAGAAACATACCTTTTTTCTTCAGAAGAGTTCATATTTTCTCCATAAAGTAGTAGGGTAAGTCCTTCTTCCACAGATGCAATTCTTGCCAAAATATGAGCTATATGAATTAAAGCTGTTTCACAGCAGTTTGGAGCAGCCTGTATGTTAAAGATATCATATAATTTTATGACATGCTAACATATCACAGACTAACATTCAAGGATGGTACTGTAATCTAATAAAGTTATATTATCATAACAAAAAAGAAAGTAATGATTGTTAGGCTGTGAAATATGTCTGAACTAAATGCATCATTAGATTATATTCTCGTACTAGCACAGTTGATGGAGAAGGAAATGGCAACCCACTCCAGAGTTCTTGCCTGGAGAATCCCAGGGACGGGGGAGCCTGGTGGGCTGCAGTCTATGGGGTCACACAGAGTCGATACGACTGAAGTGACTTAGCAGCAGCAGCACAGTTGATAAGGCAAAAACATACATACTTTTTACCCAAAGCTATTACTGTTTATTAAGACAGCTGAAACAACTGCTGCTATTGCAATTTTATATGCGTATAATTCTAGATGACAAATGCAGTAGCTCTTCTTCTTTGCCCTTTACTTCTCACTCACTGGGCTATATTGGATCTAATTTCATCGTACATGCTATTTAACATATTACTATCTTTTCTAAGGGACACCACCTTTTCCTATAACTGATTGGGTCATGAGTTATAGGTGTGACTGCTGCTGCTACTGCTACTAAGTCGCTTCAGTCATGTCCAACTCTGTGGGACCCCACAGACGGCAGCCCACCAGGCTCCCCCGTCCCTGGGATTTTCCAGGCAAGAATACTGGAGTGGGTTGCCACTTCCTTCTCCAATGCATGAAAGTGAAAAATGAAAGTGAAGTCACTCAGTTGTGCCTGACTCTTAGCGACCCCATGGACTGCAGCCTACCAGGCTCCTCCGTCCATGAGATTCTCCAGGCAAGAGTTGCTGGAGTGGGTTGCCATTGCCTTCTCCATAGGTGTGACTAAGGACTATCAATTCATGAGTTGGCCAATAGCTAATGATGTCAACTAATGAGAAAACATAAGTGGAACCGATCATATTTCCCCATTCTTTACTGTCAAAAGTAGTAAAACTAGTTTTACAAGTATATAGCAAATTAGTACATAGGAAATACTAAAAACTAGAGAGTGGTGTCAATGCTAGAGACTATCTAGAAGTCTAAGTCTACTAAAGTTTCTGTTCTTTCTGGGACCTACTTATGACCTGTACCTACATGGATGCAATGCACCTATTCTCTATGATAATTTTGAATATCTATACAGTGACTGCAGCTATGAAATTAAAAGACGCTTGCTCCTTCAAAGGAAAGCTATGACAAACCTAGACAGTGTATTAATAAGCAGAGACATCACTTTGCCAACAAAGGTCCATATAGTCAAAGCTATGATTTTCCAGTAGTCATATATAGATGAGAGAGTTGGATCACAGGCTGAGTTCCACAGAATTGATGCATTTGAACTGTAGTTCTAGAGAAGACTCTTGAGAGTCCCTTGGACAGTAAAGGAGATCAAACCAGTTAATCCTAAAGGAAATCAACCCTGAATATTCATTTGAAGGACTGATCTGAAGCTGAAGCTCCAACACTTTGGCCACCTGATTGTGAAGAGCCTACTCACTGGAAAAGACACTGATGCTGGGAAAAAACTGAAGGCAAAAGAAGAAAGGGGTGACAGAGAATGAGATGGTTGGATGGCATCACTGACTCAGTGGATACGAATTTGAGTAAACTCTGGGACAGAGCAGAGGACAGAGGAGCCTGGCATGCTGTAGCCATGGAGCTGCAAAGAGTCAGGCGTGACTTAGTGAGTGAACGAAAAACACACTGCAACCAATACATTCTAATAAATTCAGTGGGTTAGTTCAACTAATGAGGGGTCAGGTATATTCACCTGAAGAATTCTTAACTAGATGATCTAATGTTTAATTTGTTACTTTCACACTAAATATCTTTCTTAAAAGAACTTCTCTACTTTCCTTCATTCATACACACATTTTAAAATTTTCTTTTTCCTCATTTTCAATATTTTATTTGTTTAATATTCTGTCTTTCCTATTAGAGCAGGTTCCTTAAAAAGCAATGACCATGTCTTAGTCACTTCTATAGTTCAGCTACCCAGCACAGAGCCAGTGATGCAGCAGGGGTTCCATGGGTAGTGTTCAATGTCTTACGTGAGATAATGAATGTCTATTATGTGCCAGACAGTTGTTTTTTACTCTCAAGAATCATTGCAACTTAGGTATAATTACAGAAGTACATAATGTGAGAATATAGACAAACATCTAAATCTGTCAGGGAGAATTGAGAGAAAATTTCAAGATACAATAAACTATGGTCTGAAGAACAAACAGACCAAGTTAGAGACTTTCCAGGACAAGGAAAAAGTGTTTGAAGATAGGGAAATACTATAACCTGACTTAGAAATTGCAAATGATCTCTTATAACTGGAATATACAGGAAAGAAACAGGTACAATATAAGAAAATGGAAAACTCAATATAAATATCTAGTTGAAAAGTCTGAAGTTGATCCAGCAAGCAACAAGTAGCCTTAGTGGCAAAATAGGAATAGACTGGAAAGTGGAAAAACTGAACAAGAAAAAATGTGTATATTCCAAGCAAGAAATTATCAGGGCTTAAACAAAAGTAATAACTACACTCGTGGCTCAGCAGTAAAAGAATCTGCCTGCAATACAGGAGATTCTGGAGATGCACGTTTGATCTCTGGGTTAGGAAAATCCCACAGAGGAGGAAAAGGCAACCCATTCCCGTAATCTCGCTGGGAAAATCCTATGGACAGGAGTCTGGCCAGTGGGCAACAGTCCCTGGGTTCACAAAAGAGTCGGAATTGACTGAGCATGCATGCGCACACACAAACAAAAGCAAAAACAGTGGGGATTAAGAGAAATACCTGGATTTTAGACATATGCGGGGGGGCGGGGGAGAATCTATAGGTCTTAAATACAAATTGAATGTAGAGAATGAAGGAGTTCCCATTTACAGAACAGAGCAAGAGCAGGAAAAAAAATACTGTTTTGAAAATGCTGTTTTCAAAAGAAAAAGGAAAGGAAAGCTAAGGAAACATATTTCAGAAGTGATCTACTGTGTTAATGATCAAATCTGAAAAGTTACATGTTTTAAAATTGTACAGGCAACTGCAATCAAAGCTCCATCAGTGATATGATGAAGGCAAGATTATAATACAATGAGGTGAGAAACAATGGAAAGAGAAGGAGCCAAGACAAGAATGGTAACCTGCCATAATTAAAAGCTTATTGTTAAAAAGATCAGATACAAGGTGGTAGTTAAAACTGTGCACTGGGTAATCAAGAGTTTCCCCCATCCCAACACATTTACAGGTAAAAGAAAGATGTCAATAAAACAGAAAGTTAAAGATAGACAGATGAAAGCTAAGAAGCAATATGGGAAATAGATGGGGAAACAATGGAAACAGTGGCAGACTTTATTTTGGGGGGCTCCAAAATCACTGCAGATGGTGACTGCAGCCATGAAATTAAAAGACGCTTACTCCTTGGAAGGAAAGTTATAACCAAACTAGACAGCATATTCAAAAGCAGAGACATTACTTTGCCAACAAAGGTCCGTTTAGTCAAGGCTATGGTTTTTCCAGTAGTCATGTATGGATGTGAAAGTTGGACTGCGAAGAAAGCTGAGGACCGAAGAATTGATGCTTTTGAACTATGGTGTTGGAGAAGACTCCTGAGAGGGCCTTGGACTGCAAGGAGGTCCAACCAGTCCATCTTAAAGGAGATCAGTCCTGGATGTTCATTGGAAGGACTGATGCTAAAGCTGAAACTCCAATACTTTGGCCACCTCATGCGAAGAGTTGACTCACTGGAAAAGACCCGGATGCTGGGAGGGATTGGGGACAGGAAGAGAAGGGGACGACAGAGGATGAGATGGCTGGATGGCATCACCGACTCGACGGACATGAGTTTGAGTGAACTCCGGGAGTTGGTGATGGACAGGGAGGCCTGGCGTGCTGCGATTCATGGGGTCGCAAACAGTCGCACATGACTGAGCGACTAAACTGAACTGAACTGAAGAAGCAATAGCTATGGTTCAAGATCCAGGAGTACGTTTCTTAACTCTGGTATATGGTTTACATTTCGAAATTTATGTTATGGCATTCTATAATATTGAGTTGTATATTATGATCTACTTATTTCTTCTCTGGTCATCCTGTTTTCCTGAGGCTGACTAAGATCAAAATGTTTTCATTGTAACCACTTACTTTCCCAGAATTCCATACTTTGTACCACAGTCACATAAATGTTTAATGCTTTCTGAATGAGCAATAAATGATGAATATGTGAGTGGGTGAACAGCTGCCCTTCCCACTGAGAGGTGGGTAAAGGGAGAAGAAATCAATAAAAACACTACAAAACACAGACAAGGAAAATTAAAAACCTTTAGTCCATTGCTAAGGCTTTCAGTAATTTCCCAGAAATTTAGTCACAGGAGTGGAGAGATATATTACACAGACTGCACTAGTGGTAATGGTATCAACTCTTCCACCTATTAAATGTCTGACACTAAGCAGTTTCTTTCAGCCTCGGGTGTGATGGATACAGTATATAATGTTACGTAATATACTGCACAAACTGCAGAGACATACATATGTTCAGAACTGGGATGCTTATATGTTCTTCATATTTAAAAAAAGCTGACTCCAGGAAAATATTTCCAAAGGCTATACAGTTGTCATTAAAACAAACAACAAAGTACTCATAAGACTTAAAAGATTTATAAAACAAATATCTTAATAGAAAACTTCAGTCCTTGCCTGACCAGAAAAAAAGATTAAGATGTTATACGGACTTTTCACTGACACAGTCTTAACTAAAATCAACTAACTGTATGAAGTAAGATTTAAAATACATTTATATGGAAAATAGTATAATACTTCAAATGATGAAATTTAGAAGTCCCATTGAATATTCACTAATACCCAATTAAGAGACTCTTTAATACCAACCTTAGTTCCTTTCATTAAGTTATGAACAGGCTGAAGAAGAGCCTCAATCACAGTGTTGTTATATAAGCATTCAATTGCACATTCTTTCTGATCACAGAGTATACACAGAACTTCAGTTGCCATACTTGCAGGAGAATAATCCTCTGATGAAGAAGAAGTATTTTTTGAAAATTTAATAAGACATTACTTACATCTTTTGTTCTGTGTTAGCTATTGCTGTTTCAAAAAGCTCATCAAGGTTAATTAAAGAGTTTAAAAATCATACAATTCAATGCTCGGAGGATGATTTATTACCAAATTATGACCTGAAACTTGAGAATATTTGCTTAATGTATCTTCAAGTTAATGAAACTAAATGACATTATAAACACCAAAAGACATCATTAGATCATTTGCTGTTTGACATTAAAGCTCTGCTTGATAGTGAGGATGTGGCTTGAAGCAAATTCACAACTACTCCCCTCCTGGCAAACACCTTTCTTATTGCATTCACTTTTCTTCTTTTTCTTAAAAAAAGAAGAAAGTATATTCAGGTGGCAAGCCTGGGAGAAAACTAGAATCATTAAAAAAGATAAAACACAGCCAAAAAGAAAGCAGAGGAGAAACTGTAATGGAAACTAGCATATTTCTTGTATTAGCATAAAACCAATGAAATATAATTGGTTCATATATATATATATAAAGATAAATATACATATTTATCTTTATATATATTTATAAATATATATTTATATATATATATAAATTTTTCAAGACTTTTAAAAATATATATATTCAGGAAGACACAGATATAAATAAATATAATATAGAGAACAGTCCCAAAATTAATGTGGTATTTTTAGTTTCATAAATTAACATTTGCAGATATTTGCCTCCTAATATACTAAACAAAATAGCATTTTACATGAAGAAATTAAGGAACCAAAAGTTAGTAATGTAAGGTTTTCCTAGTAATATACAATATAAAAACACTAAAGTTCTTAATTTATACTCTAATATTCCATACTCCATAAATTCACTAAGCAAATACTTGACAGGACCAATTTAATTTATTATGAATAATGTTATCTTAATGAAATCTCTTTACCAAATGAGGTCTGTCAAAACATCCAGAAAATAGAATATTTTTCCATGGTTTCTATTTCTCTATTTATAATAGAAGCAGATTACCTAAATGACCAGGTGATGTCATCTTTGGACAAGTTGGTGAACGATAGATAAGTTGGGTAAACAGAACCAGAAGATCTGTAAGGGATACTGAATCTTCAAAAAGGAAGAAAAAGAAAGTCATTTTCTAGCATATGTTTACAAGTTAGAAAATTTTAAACTAATCATCCATCCTCCCAATCTGAGTTTTCATAGAGACTATGGGACAATTAAGAAAAAAGGGTCTATAATACAAGATTATATCCAGAAGAATAAATTAGACATAGTTGCCTAAAAATCACAGCTAGTTTTTAGCGGAATCAGAACAAGGACTTCTCATTCTGAATCCAGACTTGAATCATCCAATATATCTAGGATTTTAAAAGGCAGAGAAAAAAAATAAGGAAAACATTAAAGACAGGGGAAATAGAATTATACAAAGGAAGAAGTACATACTGGGAGAAAAAAAATAATAACAATACTTTACACAAGCCTATCAACAAACTGAAAGGTATCTTGCTCAGTATCCTAGGAGAGACCAAGCCAAATCTCTAAACTAAAAAATCATAGCACAAATTTTATCATACCTGAACATATTCGTATCTCCTAATTGCACTTACCTTTTCTAGTCTTTAACTTTATAGGAAATAGCTTTCGGCCTTGTGTATAGATCAGTAATCTTCCCAAAAGGCTCAGTGAGTGAATGAAATAAATGTATTGTAATTCTTGTCCTGAGTAGTAGAAAGTTTTCTGCTTAATCCCTTAAAAGAAAAACAATTACATTTGTTTCAATGCTATTATATTTCATTGTACCTGTTTTTATTTCTCTCTGAACATTAAACAAGGTTGCAGTCTATAATGGAGACACTTGGTATAAATTTCTTTAAAAGTCCTTTACTGTCTCCCAAGATACTTTAATACACTTAAATCTAAAGAAAAGCATTTGTTATAAAATTTGTCAAATCTCAGAAAAGTATAACAGGCATACAGTGATCATTCTAAAACAAATACCATAAGATTGTTAGTTATCTGTCATTATAAAGAGACTTTGAATTAAGGAAGGAAGGAACTCAATATAAAACATTATTACTGCATAATTCTACCAGTTAAAGGCCAGTAGCACAATCATATTTATAACCATGTTAGTAGATGAAATTAGAATTGCTAAAATAAAGGCATCTTCTAACATATATCATTTATTCACTCATTCATCCATACATTTGAGATCTACTGAGTACCTGTTTATATAAGACCTTGAACTATTTGCTGGTATCAAAAACGAAGAAGAGTGAAACCAGGCTTCCAATGGCAAACAGCCTGATATGAACGGAGGACAGGGAAGATAAGTAGGAGAAACAAATGGCTAGAGGATAGCAGCAACGTATCAGGACTTAGCTTCAGAAAGAGTATGGGCTTTATTATAGAAGCAACTGGGATGACACTAAAGGGTTTCAGCAGAAAAGTAATCAAATATGCTTGTGGAAAACTGACTGATGGCACTATGGAAAGGTGAATAGAAGAAGGTCAAGGCTTAAAGTAACACTCATTAGGAAAATCATGAACAAAAGCATCCATTAGAAAAAAGAATGGAGAAGATGAGACAAAAAATAAATGTTCAAGGAAATAAAATCAATGTGCCTTAGCTAGAATTACATGTAGACCATGAAAAGATTTAAAAAAATTCTCAAGTTTCTGAGTACACAGTAAATTCTTATTCTATTTATTTCTGAAGAAAAAAATGTTTAGAAAGATAATAATGATTTCAGTCTTTGATATTTTAATATTGACGTTCCCAAGGATCTTCCAAATAGAATACTAAGTATGAGTACATTGCTCTAGGACTCAGGAAAGGAATACAGACTTAAACATTTCAGGGTGATCATTTATATATAAAAATATGTAATACTTGAAACCATGAGAGTGAATGGGCTCCCTCAAGAGACAACAGGTAGACTAAGCTGAAAAAAAAAGCAAAGAGCAAAACTTTTTTAAGTACAGACATAAAAAGAGCCTTTCAAATGACTAAGAAAAATGTGTTAGATGAGAATGAAGAACTCTAAGAAATAATGGTACCAGGAAGATGAGGGAAAGAGTCAAGAGAGGCAAATGCTGCAAAATGAGGGCAAGAAAGAAGAGAAAGTTAATGGGAAGACCATGGAGCAGCAGAAATAAGTCTCACTGCCGTGGCTGAGAAGTGAATAGGAGATAAAGAAATGGGGCCTGGGTATATATTCAATAGTTAGAAGGCCTTTTCTCTTAAGGAAAGCAAAGAGAAGTAAGGTACATATGAAATTGCTCAGTTTTTTATATGAAAAATATGAGCAGGTTTAGAGAATGCAAGGAAAGGTACCAATAGAAAGGAAGACAACAACAAATGAAACAATGGTTCTTAAACAAAACAAAACCCCAGATAGGAACAGAATCAAGAGCAGACAAGCAGTTCAATCTGGAACAGAAGGATTACCTCTTCATTCTAACTGGGAGAAAGGGAACATTGATAGGGCACATAAATATGCATCTGTATGCATAAATGCAGGACAGCTAGGAATTCCATATCTAAAAACTTCCATTTTTCCCAGTGAGATAGGATGTAAGACTTCCTCTTAGAAAAATGTGGGCAGGGCCAAGACAGTGAGTTTGATGAAATTCATTGAACACTGAAGAAAGAATATCTAAAATGATTCCAAAGCAACACAAAGAGCTGCTGAAGCTAGAGAAATACATCAGTGCACTATCAATTTAATGTTACAACACTCTGCTCAATTTTTCTGAGGACCGGAAGTGACCTAGAGTCTCTGCTCAATTTCAAGAGGACCAGAGGTGATCCAGCGTCTCTGCTCAATATCCTGAGGACCAGAGGTGACCTAGAGTCTCTGCTCAATTTCCTGGAGACCACAGGTGACCTAGAGCCTCTGCTTAATTTTCTGAAGGCCAGAGATGACCTAGAGTAGAGGAACTGTAGGCAGGAAACTCTGAAAGAGAAGAAAGCAAAAATTTTGAAAGAAGTGTTGAAAGACTGCAGTGAAGCACCCTGAAGTCTTCACTAGACGGGGAAAAAACCAAGGCAATGAAGGGCTGGGAGAGTGGTAGCGAAAAAAAGCTAGATACAATATCTTAATATTGATTAGAAAAATTTATGAATTTACAGATTATACACACACACACACACACACACACACACAGAGGCTTTGCTGTCAGCTAAGACATTAAAGAATATGCCTGCAATGCAGGAGACCCAGGTTCGATCCCTGGGTTGGTAATATCTCCTGGAGAAGGGAATGACTACCCACTCCAGCATTCTTGCCTGGAGAATTCCATGGACAGAGGAGCCTGGTGGGCTACAGTCCATGCGGTCACAGAGAGTCAGACATGACTGAGTGACTAACACTTTTACTCTCATATGCTTATAAACTTATATATCTTTGTCTTCTCTCAAAGTTCTGGCTTTTTTCTGTACTTTCTCCTTTACTACAAAACATTTATATTTTGAAACCTGTTAATAACTGGTCTTTGGCAATTTTTCTTGAGTAAAGAATTTATTAAGGGATTAAAAAAAAATTATAAGATATCTTCATATTCTCAAAGAACTTAATATTTCCCTAAAGAAGTGAGGTAGAATGATAAAAGATATCAAATTCACATACAAAGCAGTATGAAGTCAGCAAGAACAATAAAAATTCACCCAAAACAAAGAAGCCTTCTTGAAAAACTCAAAGTTTGCTCTTTCACAATAAGATTTTTACCAGTGTTGGGATTATGGATAGTGGCAGCAGGAGCAGGAATAACCAAAGTGTAGGCACTGGTGTGCCTTCTAAGAGAAGTTTCACTTCTATCAATAACTAGATATGAGATTAGATAGATATATAAGGGCCAGGCTATGAAACATCTGGAATATTTTAGCTCAGACTGAGGATAAGCAGAGAAGAATCATAAAATGGGGCAAAGTGTTCAATAACAGAACAGTATTCTGTAGAAATTTTCCTCCCACTAAAATGCACCTGATATATTTTCATCCTTTCTTCCTCTAGGGTGTTACTGCAGTGTAACTCACGAGGACATACACTGTGTTATGAACTGAAAAACTGCAGATTGTATGAATCACTATGATAACTTCAAATGTAGATCTGCTACAAAAGGTCACATTATGCTGTATCTTAAATCTGTAGAAAGTCTCTTGTATGAGCCAAAGCAATCTAATTTATTATGATATTAAAAAATAAATTACAAATCTGTTTAAAAATAAAATTTACCATTTTCTAAAATGTGACAAAATATAATACTTACCACAAGACTTTGAATGTCCCAAAACTTCATCACCTTTCATGGTTTCACACAACTCAAAGTACTGAACACACTGCTGAACCGCTGTAGTTATCTAATAAAATAACAGCTTATTAATCCTAAAATTTTAAGCACACAAGTCCATGTATTAAAGAAGTTAGTCAAGGCTGTAAAATATGTTGAGAAAATATCTAAGAAAAATATTCAGAAAATTTAGAATAGCACCTTTCCACTGAAGCTCAGTCTCTGCAGTTACATTTTAACTACGGCTTCATTCCAGGAAACATGGAAAATATTTGTAGACCAATAAATATACTATTGCTATAATGTTAGTATTAAGACAAAAATACAAATGTATTTGACATTTTATAGTGAACGATGAAAAAATTCTGGTCATGACTTTAAAAATTCTCTTGTCAATATCCCCAATTTCCTTGCCTTAAGAGTCTTTTCTTCCTACTTAGCCAGTAAAACGTGACCTGTATCTAGCTTTCATTTCCATCTTAGATACTGGAATTGCTAAAAGCTGATAAAGAAAATTCTCAATACAAAGAAGTCATAAAAAACGATCTCCAACTTCTGTACCCAGTGATTCTCTGGTAGTCTTCATTCTACCTCCTTTTCCCACTCTCCTCAAGCCAAGATTTCAAATGTTCTTCCTTTCCTCTGCACCTACATACTTCCTGTAGATACCATCTCATTCTGCTCTCAGATAAAATAGAGGTAACCAGTGAGTTAAGGAGTAATAATTGCTAGATGTAGTAATAAAGAGGGTTTTGTTGATCTTCAAAAGATCAATTTCAAGGGAGCTTGGGGAACAGAACTAACTATAAGGAAAGGGAACAGGAACTGAAAACTTAAAGACAGATAGTATAATTTTCATTTTCAAGAAGGTTGGCCATGAAAGAAAAAAAGGGTAAAACATAGGGGTGAGGTCTTAGGTCAAGAATGAATTCTTCAGGTTGAAAGGATATAGGCTTCCTTAAGTAGAAAGGAAGTTAAAAGTGTATAGAAGAGAAAGGATAATTGATAGAATAGTGTCTAAGAGCAGGAGCAGCTAGGACCGAAAGGAAAGGAAGGGTTAAGCTTTAGATGGGAAAACGAAGGAGGCTATGCGGACAGAGATGAGTTCATAATGATGGAATCAAGGAATTGACAGATTTCCTAGTCTCATTCATTCTTATGGCCTTATTTCATGTAGAAGAATTAGCATGGCAGGATTACCATCACTAGAATGGCCCGCCTGTAAGACTGGGCCTTGACCATCATCTGAAAACTTGGATTTCAGGATTTTTCCTACCATTCTAAAAACTGTACCTCAACAAACAATGTGGTTTTTATGCTGAACGTCTGTTTTCCTTCTGGGTGTGTGGAATTCCTGGTATATAGTAGGCAGAAGGTGCGAACATGATTAATCCTTGATTTAAAAAGAAAATGGGCACTAAATCTCTAATAAATTTCTCTGGTAGACAACATTTCACATGAGCTGTCATAATTTGACACTGGAGAAATTAAGATGAGTCCTGTGTGACTCTGCTGGGAAAAAAGACTCTTAGAAGTTCATGCTTGTGGAAACATGTATAATATATAAGAAACAAATCGCCAGTCCAGGTTCGATACAGGATCCCTGGGGCTGGTGCACTGGGATGACCCAGAGGGGTGGTACAGGTAGGGAGGTGGGAGGGGGGTTCAGGATGGGGAACACGTGTACGCCCATGGTGGATTCATGTTGATGTGTGGCAGAACCAATACAATATTGTAAAGTAAAAAAAAATAATAATAATAAGTTCATGCTTGGTATCTTCTCCAGTGTGCCTTATCCTTACACCAGTTCTGTTTTGCATCGTTTTTTGGTAAGAAACCATAGCTGGGAGTACAACTATATGCTGAGTACTAGAAATTCTCCCAGCAAATCATCAAATCTAGGGATGGGCTTTGGGAACCCCCTTCCATATTTATGTCTAAATCAACCTTTAGGATCCAGATCAATAAAATGAAATCTCCCCATCAGGAAATCTGGATCTCAAACTTGATACAACCAAATCTACCAAATCCAAAGTCATAACCTTTTCCAAAATCCTGTTTTCTTCCTACTGTGTCCTTATATCAATGAATGACAAATATTCAAATGAATAAGTCCTGACCCAAAGTATGAGTCACTAAGTCATGTCTGACTCTTTGAGCCCCATGGACTGTAGCTCAGCAGGCTCCTCTGTCCATGGAATTCTCCAGACAAGAATACTGGAGTGGGTAGCCATTTCCTTCTCCAGGGGAACTTCTTGACCCATGGATTGAACCTGCGCCTCCTGCATTGCAGGTGGATTCTTTATCACTGAGCCACCAGGGAAACGCAAGTCCTTACCCAACCCCCATTCAAAAAGTCAAGTCCTCTAAAACTTATATTCAAAATATAGTACTCCTAAGTCCATCCATTTATCCCAATTCACTGTCATAGCCTTAATTCATGTTTCCATCATCTTTTGCCTCTTAGGAAAGATGTACTGAAGTAAAAACTATCTCCGCCTACACCTTCGGCCCATTTTCCAAATATTCCAAAGCTCTAATATAATGTTACTTCAGTACATGAGAATCTATCAGTGGATTACTAAATCTCCAGAATAAAGGTCAATCACCTAAATTTGACAATAAGAACTTTCTAATGACCTAACATTACTTTTATTCCTATTACCCTCCAGATGCCCCTCTCCCAAGATACACAACACAGGCACAGAGAAATACATCTACCTGTGTAAAGAGTCAGTCACCAAAAGCCAATTCAGCAGTTATTTGACTAGCCAAATAACCAGTTCATTAAAAGCAAATCCACCAAAAATCTCACCAATCAGTACACATCAATTAATTCTGAAACACATTCAAAGCTGAAATGTACAACAAACTCATTTTTATCTGCAAAAAGGGAAAAGGGTGAAGATTCCCTTCAAGTAGGTCTTATTTATTCTTCATGAAATTATGAGACCTTATCCTGCCTCATACATGATGAAAAAAGCTAAGGTCAGCTGACACAGACCCAATTTAGAGTATCTAAGAATTTTTTCAAAAAACATCATCCACTTAATACTAGTTGTAAGGTAACTGGTTTTCAGAAAATTTTTCTAATACTAACTCACACTTCTCTTAGCAATCTATATCCAGCCCTATTAAGTATGTGCAGTTCCCAAGTGTACTATGTATTTTCCAATCCCTAAAGCCTTTAAAACATGCTATTCCATGGCCCTGAAATATTTTCCCACCACTACACCACCTTCCCTCCTTTCCAGAATAACACCTATTCATTAATTTAAAAATTTTCCCACAATTCTTGGAAATGAGTGGTTGTTCTATGGATAAAAGTCAGAACAACCATACTTTTATATAACCATGGTTAACAGGTATCTAGAACAAATTTAAAATCTTGTAAATCACTGTATGTCAACAGATCTCAGTGAACTTTACTTCTGAGAACCAACCAATCAGCAGCCCATTCCTTCTAAAAGTCATCCAACAACAGCCATGTTCTGGGAAATTTACAGTTGGTGTGAACTCACTTATCACCTCTAAAAGCCCATCAGACCAGTTCCAAGTTTTCTCCAAAATCCTGTATTAACATCTGCTTTGCCTAATTAAGTAAGCAACAAATACAGTTTGATGCTTTGTTTCAGATACTGAACAGTGCTTTTAAACTTCAACATTTCTGGAGCTTCCATGGAGATTACCTTGAGGACTCTCAATTGGCATCATTCCACGGGGTCCTCAAAGAAAAGTATCTACTGGGGCCACAAGTCCCAAGCTTTGATAATCCTTCAGATTCGCTACCACTCGAGTCTAAGATCTAAGATTCATCTTGCTTTATTTAGCTCTCATTGCTAGATTTTATTATCCTTGGATTTATTATGAAATAGGTCTTTGTACAAAGAAGCCTCGTTTTGGAGGAGCACCACTGGGTCATTAGTTATTTACGTGCCTATTCTTTTGTGCTCATTTTGCTTTTGTCATTATTTGTACAGACTCTGAACTCCTGTTTTTTGGGGGTTAGCTTGCATCTACTGACTGAATACATAAAAGAATGCTCAGAAGAAGGCATAGTCCAAGAAGTCTCTAATCTAGTCAATTCGATCCAGTCCAGCCCTGAGATGAGTGGCTATCAGCAATAAACTCATTTAAAGGAAACTGGTCATATTGCCTTGGGTCTTCCACAAAAAAATCATGACTACACTCCCTGACTTTTCAATTCTTGAAAAAAAGGGAATCAATGATTATTCTGTCACCAATCACACAGCCCCTCCCTCACTTCAGCTTAGTCAGAACCTGAAACACCATTCATAAACACACACTTTTACCCAAAAGTACAGTGATTTGTTTCATGTTTATCAGGAGTTTGTCTAGGATGCAGCCTCCACTTGATAGAAATACTTCTGAGATTAAATTATATTAAAATCCTAATTCTTCAAAAAACTGCCATTATGGGGAAATTTTGGTATGACAAACATAGTTACAACAGGCTCTAAAGAATTAGAAGACAAATGAACAAACAGCTTCTCTGTGAACTCAAAGCACTATCTCCAAGATAATCTAACTCAGACATTCTTTAGCTTACTTCCACTCAAATCTTCAAAAACTCGTTCTTCCTTGCACTCATTTCTACTCATCTTTATTTTCATTAAGCAGTTAAACTTACTTCTGTTCCTTCTACCTCTTTCCCTCACTTCTTACATGTGTTATCTTTGGTTTGAGAAGGGTAACAATCACTGAAAAAGGCACATCTCAGAAGAGGAACAATTACAAGACATAATATCCCCTTTAAATTGCAGGAGCAGAAACAAATCTATAGCAAGTAAATTTAAATACTAAAGATTCAAGCTGAGGATATAAAAAAGGAGTATTCTAAACCTTCAGTTCAGTTCATTTCAGTCACTCAGTAGTGCCTGACTCTTTGCGATCCCATGGACTGCAGCACACCAGGCCTCCCTGTCCATCACCAACTCCCGGAGTTCACTCAAACTCATGTCCATCAAGTCAGTGATGCCATCCAACCATCTCACCCTCTGTTGTCCCCTTCTCCTCCTGCCTTCAATGTTTCCCAGCATCAGTGTCTTTTCTAATGAGTCAGTTCTTCACATCAAGTGGCCAAAATACTGAAGTTTCAGCTTCAGCATCAGTTCTTCCAATGAACATACAGGACTGATTTCCTTTAAGATTGACTGTTTGGATCTCCTTGCAATCCAAGGGACTCTCAAGAGTCTTCTCCAACACCACAGTTCAAAAGCATCAATTCTTCAGTGCTCAGCCTTCTCTATAGTCCAACTCTCACATCCATACATGACCACTGGAAAAACCATAGCCTTGACTAGACGGACCTTTGTTGGCAAAGTAATGTCTCTGCTTTTGAATATGCTATCTAGGTTGGTCATAATTTTTCTTCCAAGGAGTGAGCGTCTTTTAATTTCATGGCTGTAGTCACCATCTGCAGTGATCTTGGAGACCCCCAAAATAAAATCTGCCACTGTTACCACTGTTTTCCCATCTATTTGCCATGAAGTGATGGGACCAGATGCCATGATCTTCGTTTTCTGAATGTTGAGCTTTAAGCCAACTTTTTCACTCTCCTCTTTCACTTTCATCAAGAGGCTCTTTAGTTCTTCTTCACTTTCTTCCATAAGGGTGGTGTCATCGGCATATCTGAGGTTATTGATATTTCTCCCAGCAATCTTCATTCCACCTTATACTTCTTCCAGCTCAGCG
Source organism: Capricornis sumatraensis (assembly GCF_032405125.1). NCBI lineage: Eukaryota > Metazoa > Chordata > Mammalia > Artiodactyla > Bovidae > Capricornis > Capricornis sumatraensis. Next base: position 17,609,885 of record NC_091081.1, on the reverse strand, counting down.
TGTCTCATGATGTATTCTGCCTAAGTTAAATAAGCAGGATGACATTATACAGCCTTGACGTACTCCTTTTCCTATTTGGAACCAGTCTGTTGTTCCATGTCCAGTTCTAACTGTTGCTTCCTGACATGCATACAGGTTTCTCAGGAGGCAGGTCAGGTGGTCTGGTATTCCCCTCTCTTTCAGAATTTTCCAGAGTTTATTGTAATCCACACAGTCAAAGGCTTTGGCATAGTCGATAAAGCAGAAATTCTAAACCTTATGAAAGATATATTTGCCGTAAAATTCAGGATTTTATTTCATACTTATTCTCCTGCAGGAGAATATTTCCTGTAGGAAATATGTACCAGGCAGTTCACTTAACTATTAATCTCTAAGATCGGGCGGCAGGGTGAGGGGGGCAGGTGGAGAGGAGGAGTGGAGTGGTGGTGGTATGAAAACAGTAAGGTAGGAAAAACCAAGGAAAATTTTGAATAACCTACCTGTCAACATTTTTTTAGCAACCTGAAGAGGCCAAGGAAAATGGGAAAGGTACTACATAAGGCCATCTCAGAAGCCATTCTCTTAAGGGTAAATTGGACAAAAGATTCCAATTGTTAAAAGATTAAATATCTGTGCTGATAGCCAAAATGCTTTTCAACTAGTTCATAAAAACAAAGTTCTTAACTTCCTCAGATATGGCTTTAAAAAAACTGGCAACACATACTTGAATGATCTGTCGCCCAGTGCTACCTATTGAATTTTCCCCTATGGCTCAGCCATAGAGAATCCACCTGCAATGCAGGAGACACAGGAGACGCACGTTCAATCCCTGGTGGGGACGATCCCCTGCAGGAGGGTATAGCAACCCACTCCAGTATTCTTGCCAGGAGAAGCCCATGGACAGAGGAGCCTGGCAGGCTATAGTCCATAGAGACGCAAAGAGTCAGAAATTACTGAAGTGACTGAGCATGCACGCACATTACCCATTGAAAATGTCACACCTTTCACAGAACAAACTGCACAGAGTAGCTACTAACACATATTAGTTTTAAATGTAATTAAGATATCAAAAATTTAGTCTCTTAGTTTTCCTAATCACATTAAGTTTTCAGTGGATATATATCTTTCACTGTTGTACAAAATATTATCAGATAGCACCTATAAGAAGCTAGAGGACATGCTTTAGCAGATACTCGTATCACGCTGCTGTGACTGAAGTTCTTTCACAAGGATCTCTTATAAAACAAAAGACAAATCCATGAGTGATTCAGAGTTCCCACTACTACTGCTGCTTAGTCTCTTAAGCTGTGTCCAACTCTTTGCAACCCCATGGACTGTAGCCCACCAGGATCCTCCATCCATTGTATTTCCCAGACGAGAATACTGGGACGAGTTTCCATTTCCTTCTCCAGGGGATCTTCCCAACCCAGGGATCTAACCTGTGTCTCCTGCATTGGCAGGTGGATTCTTTACCACTGAGACACCTGGGAAACGTGTGTGTGTGTGTGTGTGTGTGTGTGTGTGTGTGTGTGTATGCACATGTACATACACCCATAAGTACAACCATTAAAAAAATATCTTTTAGTATTTTGGTAAATTTAGGAAAACTTTAAGAGAAAATAAGATTTAGGATGAAACCTCAGGCAAGATGCAAGTTTGGTTCATTATGTATATGAGGTAAAATATCTGAACAAGTTGGTAGAATATTGAAGCTGATAATATTTGTGGTTTAAGAACTGACTATAGTAATTCAGTTTTCAAATAAGGAACATATTTTAAGAGTTAACCTAAAAGAAACATTTGAAATACTTCCACCAGGGCCTTTCTGACAGCAAGAGTGAGATATCTGTATGTCAAATTATGCAAGGAAAAAATCATTCCTGTTTTTTCTTCTTTCTCCATTCTAGCAAGATCACTTTATGCTCACATGGCAGCAACAAATTTCCATTAAAAATGGGAATGAGAGAGAAATATAGAAAGACTTTCAGTTTCTCTAAGGATTTTTAAATACCTATTACCTCTACAAATAAATTCCCATTCTAATAGTCAATATCTCCATCTTCTCCTTTCTGAATCCCAATTCTTTTCATTCTCAAACAGAAAACAATTATTGTTCTCCTTTCTTCAATTTATGTCCTAGTACAGTATTCTTAAAATTCACAATTCTAGGAATCTTTCTCTTCACTTCTCTTCTCAAGATTTTACTTAAGTACATAAACTGTATTTATTATCTGAAAGTCATATCAGTATAACCGTAATTTCACAATTTTCATATTTGTCAATTATTCACTAGACTTGCTGAATTCATTACTTTCAGTGCTCTAACACGTTGTCCTACCAATAGCATTAAAAGCTGAAAATTTTACTAATATATTTTACAGTATTAGTTTGTATTTAGTATAACTTGAATCAATATGTGTGAATACAAATGCACTTACCATTCTGAGTTTTTTAATGCAACTTTCAGTCAAAAGCATGGGTAAATTTTGTAGAATGAAATTGAGCGGAGGTGGGGGGGGGAATGCTACAAACACCTGATCTGAATTAAACTATATGATAATACTTAATGGCTTATCCCAAAGTATCTTGTGCAGCTCAATTTATTAATACTAGGAAGTTATAGACTTCCTAACTGTTATCTTGACTGCATTTTAAGTCTCTACTTTTATCCTTTTATGTTTCACAGAACGGTAGTTTAAAAGTCACATAAAAGGGGGATTACTTCATTATCCAACATTAATTATCACTCAACTTTGCACATTCAAGTTATTACATCATATATCTTCTTGTGATTTTATTTCTCAAGATAAGAACAAAAACATAGACTTACCAGAGATTTATATTTCTTTTCGAGAAGTCTTAGTACTGTAGTTCTGCTATAATATGCATGCTAAAATTGAGAGGAAAATGACATTTAATATTCAGGCTATACCATTCAAAACCTATTTTTCCTACATCATTTCTTTCTAATAACATAAATTACAGAATAACTTAGTTTAAATTATTGTAATCAAAGGAAAACAGGTTTTTCTAAGTACAATGATTTATAAGCATAGCAATCACAAGAATGCAAATCATATTAAAAACTGGAGCATTTACTAATAGACCAGTATCCCTGATTTATCCAGGGATAGATTCTATCCTTTAGTTGTGTCCAGTTACCATACTAAGTTATTTTAAAACCAAAAAATATGCCTGACTACCAGTTTATGACAGAGCCTAAAGGGAAGATTAAGAAATGAGGGCAAGGAGGGGTGAGGGGAGAACTCGCAACTCTCACAACAAGGAGGGAACTGTAATGTTTACATACACATAAGTATGCCAAGGTTGAAATGCTCTCAAGGGACAGTATCTTAATCATTCCCTGCCAACCATATTTTAAAACCACTTCAAAGTGCCAAAAGAAACTCTCCTTAGAACTAAACAAAGATGAGATTAAAATATGTTTTTTATGCATTGTACAAAAGGGAAATTTTACATAAATATTACTTAGGTTCAATATCATTAGCCTTTAATGTAGTTTTTCATTTTACTTTAAAAAATAATATTGTGTAAAAGCTATCAGAACTTCTGGGGAATAGAATTTAATCAAATAAGTTTTGCATTAATTGAGATATAATCAAAACCCTTTGTTTTTTGGGGGCTTCTCTTGTGGCTCAGTTGGTAAAGAATCCACCTGCAATGAAGACGACCTGGGTTCAGCCCCTGGGCTGGGAAGATCCCCTGGAGAAGGGAAAGGCTACGCACTCCAGTATTCCTGCCCCATGGGGTCACAAAGAGTTGTACACGACTGAGTGACTTTCACTCTCACTTTCTGTGTTTTAACCCTTGTAGCTTAAAATGTTTTAAAAAATCATTAATTCATTTTTCAGGTTTAGTAAGAGAAATATGCTGCTTTACAATTAAACTGTTGACCATGTTCTGAAGAGAAAGCCTCATAGTACATCCCTTAGATCACAGTTCACATACCACAACCTTCAGGTCAAAGTTAGCTGCCTCCTGATATTTGGTGAACAATGTTTTATCTATAGGTGTTTCTGGTGTTTCTACAAAGTCAGAAATATTTACTGCCTGGCTCTTAAAGTATGACAACTTCTGCCTTAGAGGAATGAAGAATGTGATAAATTTTAGTAATACTAGAACACAATGGGAGCTATTTAATAATTTTCTGTTGGTTGGATTTCCTATGATGTCTCATTTTCTTTAGAATTAAGTGCTGACATTAAAAATGTTAAGTGAAAAAAGTTAATTATAAGCGCTTAATGGCAACCCACTCTGGTCCTCTTGCCTTGAAAATCCCATGGACGGAGGAGCCTAGTAGGCTGCAGTCCATGGAGTCGTTCGGACACGACTAAGCGACTTCACTTTCACTTTTTACTGTCATGCATTGGAGAAGGAAATGTCAACCCACTCCAGTGTTCTTGCCTGGAGAATCCCAGGGACGGGGGAGCCTGGTAGGCTGCGGTCCATGGGGTCGCACAGAGTCGGACACAACTGAAGCGACTTGGCAGCAGCAGAAGCAGAATATGATGTGTTAAAATTAATCTGTTTAGATCTTTTTTAAAGCATACAACTGCATAAAATAAAATCTCAATAGTTGTTATGCCCATGTATAGAATTACAGATATTTAATTTTATTTCGGCTTTTACATGTTTTGCATATGTTCTATAACAGTGGTATAATTTGATAATCAAAAAAAGAAAAAAGTCAAATATCAGATTGAGGAACAAAGTTTCAGTTTCAGTTCAGTTGCTCAGTTGTGTCTGATTCTTTGTGACCCCATGTACTGCAGCACACCAGGCTTCCCTGCCCATCACCAACTCCTGGAGTTTACTCAAACTCCTGTCCATTGAGTCAGTGATGCCATCCAACAATCTCATCCTTTGCCGTTCCCGTCTCCTCCTGCCCCTAATCCCTCCCAGTATCAGGGTCTTTTCTAATGAGTCAATTCTTCGCATCAGGTGGCCAAAGTATTAAAGTTTCAGCTTCAGCATCAGTCCTTCCAATGAATATTCAGGACTGATTTCCTTTAGGATGGACGTCTTGGATCCGCTTGCAGTTCAAGGGACTCTCGAGAGTCTTCTTCAACACCACAGTTCAAAAGCATCAATTCTACAGTGCTCATCTTTCTTTAATTCCAACTCTCACATCCATATGTGACTACTGGAAAAACCACAGCTTTCACTAGATGGACCTTTGTTGGCAAAGTAATATCTCTGCTTTTTAATATGTTATCTAGGTTGGTCATAACTTTTCTTCCAAGGAGCAAGCATCTTTTAATTTCATGGCTGCAGTCACCATCTGCAGTGATTTTGGAGGCTAAAAAAATACTCCATCACTGTTTTCACTGTTTCCCCATCTATTTGTCATGAGGAACAAAGAGTTCAAGCTAAATTAAGTTGAGTAAGCATTTACCAAACATATACTATACAGAGCTCAGGTAAATGTTAAGTACCAAACAAATGCTTTGGTTAACTGGGCATTATCATACAGTTGATATGATAATGCAAACCATTCAATGTCACAGTAATCCAAGTCTATGCCCCAAACAGTAATGCTGAAGAAGCTTAAATTGAAGGGGTCTATGAAGACCTACAAAACCTTCTAGAACTAACACTCAAAAATGAGGTCCTTTTCATTATAGGTAACTGGAATGCAAAACTGGTAAGCTAAGAGATACCTAGAGTAACAGGCAAATTTGCCCTTGGAATACAGAATGAAGCAGGACAAAGGCTAATAAGAGTTTTCCCAAGAGAACACACTGGTCACAACAAACGCCCTCTTCCAACAACACAGGAGAAGACTCTACACATGGACAGCATCAGATGGTCAACAATGATGTCAGATTAATTATACTCTTTGCAGCCAAACATGGAGAAGCTCTATACAGTCAGCAAAAATAAGACTGGGAGCTGACTGTGGCTCAGATAATGAACGCCTTATTGCCAAACTCAGACTTAAACTGAAGAAAGTAGGGAAACCCACTAGACCATTCAGGTATGACTTAAATCAAATCCCTTAAGATAATATAATGGAAGTGACAAGGATATTCAAGGAATTAGATATGACAGAGTAGCTGAAGAACTATGGACGGAGGTTCGTGACACTGTACAGGAGGCAATGATCAAGACCAAGTAACTGAGAAAAGAAAAGAGGCGAAAGGGAAAGGAGAAAAGGAAACACAGGTCCATTTGAATGCAGAGTTCCAAAGGATAGCAAGGAGAGATTTAAAAAAGCCTTCCTCAGTGATCAATGAAAAGAAATAGAGGAAAACAATAGAATGGGATAGACTAGAGAACTCTTCAAGAAAATCAGAGATACCAAGGGAACATTTCATGCTAAGATGGACACAATTAAGGACAGAAATGGTATGGACCTAATAGAAACAAAAGATACTAAGAAGATGTGGCAACAATACACAGAAGAACTATACAAAAAAGATCTTCATGACTCAGATAATCATGATGGTGTGATCACTCACCGAGAGCCATACATCCTGGAACGTGAAGTCAAGTAGGCCTTAGGAAGTATCACTACAAAGCTAGTGGAAGTTATGGAATTCCAGATGAGCTCTTTCAAATCCTAAAAGATGGTGCTGTTAAGTGCTACACTCAGTATGGCAGCAAATTTGGAAAACTCAACAGAGGCCACAGGACTGGAAAAGGTCAGTTTTCATTCCAATTCCAAGGAAAGGTAATGCCAAAGAATTTTCAAACTACCACACAATTGCATTCATCTCACACGCTAGCGAAGTAATGCTCAAAATTCTCCAAGCCAGGCTTCAACAGTACGTGAACCATGAACTTCAGATGTTCAAGTTGGATTTAGAAAAGGCAGAGGAAGCAGAGATCAAATTGCCAATATCCGTAGGATCATCAAAAAAGCAAGAGAGTTCTAGAAAAACATCTACTTTTGCTTTATTGATTATGCCAAAGCCTTTGACTATGTACATCACCACAAACTGTGAAAAATTCTTAAAGAGATGTGGATACCAGACCACCTGACCTGCCTCCTGAGAAATCTGTAGGCAAGTCAAGAAGTAACAGTTAGAACTGTACATGGAACAACAGACTGGTTCCAAATCCGGAAAGGAGTACGTCAAGGCTGTGTATTGCCACCCTGCTTACTTAACTTCTATGCAGAGTACATCATGAGAAACGCTGGGCTGGAAGCACAAGCTGGAATCAAGATTGCCAGGAGAAATATCAGATATGCAGATGACACCACCCTTATGGCAGAAGGTGAAGAAGAATTAAAGAGCCTCTTGATGAAAGTGAAAGAGGAGAGTGAAAAAGTTGGTTTAAAACTCAACATTCAGAAAACTAAGATCATGGCATCTGGTCCTATCACTTCATGGCAAATAAATGGGGAAACAGTGGAAACAGTGTCAGACTTTAATTTGGGGGGCTCCAAAATCACTGCAGATGGTGATTGCAGCCATGAAATTAAAAGACGCTTACTCCTTGGAAGAAAAGCTATGACCAATCTAGACAGCATATTAAAAAGCAGAGACACTACTTTGCTGACAAAAATCTGTCTAGTCAAAGCTATGGTTTTTCTAGTAGTCATGTATGGTTTGAGAGTTGGACTATAAAGAAAGCTGAGTGCTGAAGAATTGATGCTTTTGAACCATGGTGTTAGAAAAGACACTTGAGAGTCACTTGGGCTGGAAGGAGATCCAATCAATCAATCCTAAAGGAAATCAGTCTGAATATTCATTGGAAGGACTGATGCTGAAGCTGAAATTCCAATTCTTTGGCCACCTGATGCCAAGCACTGACGATGTATTTGAAAAGACCCTGATTCTGGAAAACATTGAAGGTGGGAGGAGAAGGGGCTGACAGAGGATTAGATGGTTGGATGTCATCACCGACTCAATGGACATGAGTTTGAGTAAACCATGGGAGTTGGTGATGGACAGGGAAGCCTGGAGTGCTGCAGTCCATGGGGTCGCAAAGAGTCGGACACGACTGAGTGACTGAACTGAACTGATACAGTTGAGATAAAAATAAAATTTTAAAAAAAGGAAAGCATCAGCTAGATAACATCTAAGTCATGCCAAGTAGTAATGAAGCATGCTGCTGCTTTGCATGGTTTGCATGGCAAGATATGGCCCCATTCCCATCCTTCCCACTGCAACAAAGACATGTTGAGAGGGACAAAGACATAGGAACACAATCCAATATAACTATGACTACTGTCAGACACAGGCTACTCTTACTCAACAGCAGAAGAGGGAGGTAACAGTGTTTAACAATCTTTTAATATTAGTACAGTTCTAAGGCAGTGGTCAGTTCCACAGGAAGCCACCAGCATTCAAGCATTAAACACATTTTCTAAACTGCAGATTCAGGAAGTGGCAAATGAAGAGATGTTTCCAGACATCTATAAGCCAGAGAAAAGTGAAATTGAACCCTTCTGGTTTACCAGATCTTCTTTAAAAATTCATAGCTGTAGAACTAAGATATAAGACTTCTCTGGTAGTCCAACAGTTAACTCTGCTCTTCCAATGCAGGGGGCACAGGTTTCATTCCTGGTCAAGGAACTAAGATCTCATACGTGGAGTGGCAAGGCCAAAAGATTTTAAAAATTTAAAAATAAAATAAGACATGATTTGGAATAGGTCATTCAGTTTAGTAGACTGAAATGAATTACCATTAAAATCCTATTCTGAATCTGTCACCTACTAGGTAAAGAATACAGAGCAAGTTACTTCTCTATGCCTCAGGTGCTGCATCTGTAAAATAGGTTAATAATACTGTCTATGTCATGAACTATTATAAGAATTAAATGAGTTAACACATGTAAACGTGATTAGAATTCTTGATACTGTAAACAAACAGCAGCTATTCTTTAAAGCAATACAGCAATGCAAAGAAAGGTAGAAAAACATTCCATATTTCCTTACCATCCACTTTTTGAACCACACAGCTTTGGTATCCACCAATGCAAGAAAATATATCGGATCCAAAATTTTTTGTGAGACAAGATGGCTTTGATCATGTTTAACTGATAACAAAGACAAAGTACTCTCCACAATTTCTTCCATATACCTAATAGTTTGGGAAAGAAGTGATTTTTAGAAAAAAAATATATAATAGTGACTTTTATTTATTTTTTATTTATGGAATGATAAAGTAATAGGTAATATTTAGAAACATCATTTTTTAAAATTTCAGTAAATGGCAGAGATGAGATTCACCCCCAATTTCCTCTGCTCTAAAAACTTACGTTCTACTTCAGCACTGGCTGTTCAAATTTAACTTTCCTTTTTAGACCATAGTTCCCTTACAACCTCATTAAAAATCTTAGAATTAAAAAGGGAAAAGTTTAAAGAACACTGAAGAAACTTCACCAGAGTATCAAAGACTCAAAGACCAGTAATGAAAGAACCTGAGGCTGCAGCACCCTCTTTTCACCTTGTTTTGATAATTTTGTTGCTGTCTAGTCACTAAGTTGTGCCTGACTCTTTTTGCAACCCCATGGACTGTAGCCTATCAGGTTCCTCTCTTCATGGGATTAACCAGGCAAGAATACCAAAGGGGGGTACATTTACTTCTCCAGGGGATCTTTCGGACCCATGGATCAAACCCACAATCTCCTGCATTGGCAGGTGGATGTTTTACAGCTGAGCCACTTAGGAAACACATTGCGATAATTAAACTGTATTATATATACTGGTATAGAGCCATTCACATAGCTAAGTACAAAACATGAAAAGCTAAAAACAAACCACATAAAATCAGTTGACTATCTACTTTTTGAAATTTATGTGGCCAGTAAGATTCCTAATCTTATTACTGGTATAAATTATGGGGCTTACTTTTCTGGGTGTCGAATCCAAAAAGATGGAGCCTCTTTCTGATATTCATTTAGAAGACGAATCTATAAAACAGTGTATAACCATTCTCAAAAGGTTAGAATTCTTAAATACAGAATTACATCAAGAGAAATAAAAGCATATTACAGAAAGTAAATACCTTTTTAAGTAAATGGGTCACATTAGGATTACTTATGTCTATGCCAGTTGAAAGAGTAGGAATATTATTTTCTCTAGAAAGAAAGTATAACTCCAAATATTTAGCTAAAAAGGAAAAGCAAAAATAAGATTATTATGCCATTCAGTTATAGTGCTTTCTAAAAAGTTATTTCCTATCCATTTTTCTTAAGCACAAATTTTCAAAAGTTTTGAAAATGATATAATCAACATACCTAAGCTTGTATAAATTTCCTTGGTCATATGTAATGGTGAAAGTGTAAACGTCTGTGCATAGAATTTTAAAATCCGGTCCTATGGAAATGAAACAAAATTTGTATACAAGATTATTTCATCATCTATTTTCGTAAGAATCATTTTTTTCACATAGCGAAAACCTTAAATACATGACCATTCAAAAACTTCAATAGAAATGTAACTAAAATGGCACATTCTTGTGTTGGTTGGCAAAAAGTAAAGTGAACCAAAACTAAGAGTCAATCTAATGTAGCAGAACATTGTAAAATTTGGTAATAGTGGGCATACAGACATGAGGAGGCAGAGTGAGATTCCCTAAAGGAAGGAAACAATATAATTCGTTATAATCTGACACAATGTAAAGGTGTCAGACAAGGAAACAGTAGGAGTACTAAATGTGAAAAACAAAAAACCCACTCCTTTCCAAATCCATTATCTGCTTTTGTTTTAATTGCTTACATGCAAAGTTTAGACTTTTAGGACTTCAATAATTTTACCTACTCCCAAGAAAAATATTATATTGTAAAATTTTACATTATTAAAACATAAAGTAGGAACCATCACCATGTAAAAAAATTAAATGAGATAATAGAAGTAGTCAGTACGTGACACTAACAGGTACTTAGGAATGACAGCTTATCATTTTAATTATACCAACTTTGATGGAATTAATCTTAATAGTGAAATTCAATTTCTCATTAAAAAAATAAAATTCCCTCAAATACTCTACTTTGAGGAAAAAACTAATAACCTTGCCTATATCAAATATTCAGTTCAGTTCAGTTCAGTTCAGTTCAGTCACTCAGTCGTGTCTGACTCTTTGCGATCCCATGAATTGCAGCACGCCAGGCCTCCCTGTGCATCACCAACTCCCGGAATTCACCCAAACTCACGTCCATTGAGTCGGTGATGCCATCCAGCCATCTCATCCTCTGTTGTCCCCTTGTCCTCCTGCCCCCAATCCCTCCCAGCATCAGAGTCTTTTCCAATGAGGCAACTCTTCACATGAGGTGGCCAAAGTACTGGAGTTTCAGCTTCAGCATCATTCCTTCCAAAGAACACCCAGGGCTGATCTACTATAGAATGGACTGGTTGGATTTCCTTGTAGTCCAAGGGACTCTCAAGAGTCTTCTCCAACACCACAGTATCAAATATTAAATTAATACACTTAAGAAAATGGTTACCCAAGAAGATGTACATGGCTCAGATGGTAAAGAATTTGCCCACAATGTGGGAGACCTGGATTCAGTCCCTGGGTTGGGAAGACACCCTGGAGAAAGGAATGGCAACTCATTCCAATATTCTTGCCCGGAGAATTCCATGGGCAGAGGAGCCTGGTGGTATATAGTCCATGGGGTCGCAAAGAGTCACATACAGTTGAATGACTAACACACGCACACACAAATGACTAAAAATATATTGCAATCACCCAAGAGATTCTTACCGAACATAGGGTATTAATTAATTTGGGAAGCATGTTTTCATAGTTGCAGCAATTGGTAAGCATTAATATTTGTCACACTTTCAAACACTATATACTTCAATCAGTTACATGTAAGCATTCTTCGGAGTAGAAAATGAAGAAACAGAATTGAACTCAAGAATTTGGATAAAGCATACGTTCTAGACAAAAAGAACATCATGCCTTGTTTCCTATTCAAATGATTGGTTCTGTTTGTCATCTCTCCTCAGGTGACTGCTTCTTCCAATTTTATTGCCTTAAGTACTAACACAAACTCCTGCTGCATATAATGGCCAAACCAAACCACTTAAATTGACCCAGCATGATCTTTACAATGTTTATAAAAAGAATAAAGAAAGCCTATTAGAGCATTATTCTATCTTTAGAAGGGAAACTTAATTGTATTTCCAGTTAGAATGCGTTGAAGTGAAAAGGTAGCCGTGAAATATCTTCCCCCTTGTATCCTTCACAATTTTTGAGAAGTCTGCATCACCCTCTGGTGTTAGTATGGTTGAACTGCATCCAGGATTGAGTAAACACCATTTTCCCTCTTACAAAAATATGAACAAATCACTTGTTTCCAAATCCCTTCTGTTTACCAGTACAATTATACTTTCATTGATGAAAGAGTATTTTTAAGTGGTAAAAAGGTATTGAGATTTATTTTTATGAACTGTTTACTGTCTCATCTTCTAGAATATAAGTTCTATGCAGGCAAAGGCTTCTGTCTTGCTCAGTGTGTTCCCAGCATCTGATCTAGAATGATGTGTACTGTAGGTAAATTTATCTTTTACTAATACCTTAAAAAATTCTATATTAAAAAACCTTATATATTTTTAAGGACAATTTTTTCCTTCACTGATATATCATTTATGAAGAAAAAGGCACTTAAAAAACTTAAGTTTGTAGTTAAATGTGATGCTGGAATACAGTCAGGATTTTTTTTTAATCCCATGTAATTACTGCACTTTTTAACGTAACCTTGCTTTTCATCACATAGTTTCTGAGAAGTCATACGTGAATCATTTTTTACATAACTACCTCTACTACTTTGCAACCTTAATTTTTGCAATTATCTATATTTTCTGTATAATTCATCTCTATTATCTTCTAATGTCTTATATTTACAGTTTTCTAACTTCTCTTTCTAGGCAGTTGGTAGTAGTGGTTTAGTTGCTAAGTCACGTCCGACTCTCGCGATCATGAACTGTAGCCTGCCAGGCTCCTCTGTCCATCGGATTCTCCAGGCAAGAATACTAGAGTGGGCTGTCATTTCCATTTCCAGGGGATCTTTGAGACCTAGGAACCGAACCTGGGTCACTTGCATTGCAGGCAGACTCTTTACCAACTGAGTTAGGAGGGAAGCCATGCTAACCACTTAAGCAATCTCTAACACTTAAATACATAAGGAAAATGCTTATTTAAATCTTTCAGAGTAAATTTTAATCATTCCAAGTTCAAGTTTTCACATATGAATTCTTTCAAAAACACACTCTTTCTTTTAAAATATTTTTCTTAATTGAAAAACAATGACACATATACTTGGATGTCCCTTTAGAAGATAAAAACAAAATGTATACGCTAATAAAGTCTGTCTCGGCAATGAAGTGTGATACTAACCAGACCCTGAATCTAATCATGATGTCGTAAGCTAATTCCCTTTAAAAAAAAAAAAAAAAAAAGTTGACAATTCAAAAGCTGGAGGTGAATTTCCATAAATATTTGAGTTACTATTAAAGAAAATTATATTCCATTTGCTTCTAGAATGGTAGGGAAAAAAAACAGAAAATGTTTATACTTCTGTAAGCATTTCCTTACACTAAATACAGGATCAGGATCTGAAAGATACACTGTCAGCTTCTCACAGAGAGTGGTCCAATTTTCACAGTTCAGGACATCAGATGGAGGAGCTGAACATAGTGTTTGCAAGGCTTCATATCTCACCTATAATTTTTTAAAAGAACTTTTATTAATAATCAGCCACCAAAATAACAGCAATTCTCAAAATATTTAACAAACATTGAAAGGTGGATAATTGCTTTAAAGAGCCAATTGAGAATCAGATGCCCCTTCATGAAACAATTCTTGATAACTGATTTTTTTAGACTGCTTAGCAGAGAAACAAAATAGGTTATTTTATGTAATGCAAAAACTAAAAAACATTAAAAGTTCATTAGGATTTTTCCACAGGATGTTGCAGAAAAACAAATTTTTTTCGCCCATCCAATATACTGGGAGATTCTGGGTCACATGTCTGAGGGGAACAGGAGAAGGAATGGTGGTCAAATCTGAAAAGCCAGAATAAAGTGTCCCAGTGTCTCCTCCCATAGAGTTTCCTCATTAGAACCATCCCCCACACGTGGTCCTGAGGCAGGAGGCAGATGGGTCCCCCCAGGGTAAAGCAACTGGAGATTCATTCTCTATTGATGGAAACTCCAAGACAAGAATAGACGGCAATTAAGGGAGGAGGCTGGACCCTGCAGAGAACACAGATTTCTCATTCCTGCAGTCAGGAGAACTCCCAGACCACACGTGTGCAGAAAAGGCCCCTTGGAAACCAAACTGGAGCCAAGTCAAGGGATGTTCTACCCAGAAGTCTTTTCAGTAGGATCCATCTTGGCTAAGAGATGCACGCGTATGCAAGAATTCTGAGATATACCAAATATGGACTGCAAACCAGGCAAATCATAATGATTGGTCAAAGGAAACATGAAAGAAATGCTCCATATAAGTGATTCAAACTGCCATGTGGGCACAGCTCAGGGAGTCTCCCTCTGAGTCTGCCAAAATGTCTATCCATATGTACTGTACTCTTTTTCCTAATAAATACTTCACTTGCTTCACTACTTTCTGTCTTTGTGGAAATTCTTTTCTGCAAAGTGCAAGGGCCAGGGCCCTTGTCACTGACCACTGGTCTAGTGGCTAGGATCTGGTGCTCTCAACCACCACGACCCAGCCCAATCTCTGGTTGGGAACCAAGCCCCGCTCTAAGTCATTGCAGGCCAAGGCCACCCAATTTCAGTCCTACAGTTTGAGGACTCGAATTCTAAAACACTTGGAGTGGTAAGGCATTCCCACTCCAAGACATGGGAACAATTCTCACAAAACAATTGATTTTAACTTGCTTTTGCTTCTACATCATATTTTCTGACCTAGTAACCACTGCAGGAGGCGGGGGGAGTCATTCAGCAGTGCGATGCAAAATTGAATTTCTGAATTTTCATATAAATCTTTTTGAGAAGAAATCCAATCAGAATTCTCAAAATCCAATCAGAATTCAGTTATGACCCAAGAGACAGCAGTGGCAAAAAGCTCTATTCCAATCAGAAGTGGAATAAAACTTCTCTGCCTCTCACTCTCCAACTAGTGAGTTCCTCAAAATTTGGTTGTTTTTTGGCTGACTGAAGCCTAGTGAGAGGGAAAAAAGAAAAAGAGTCATAAAGCTAAGACCTTAGGACACCAGGCACTCCAAATCATGATGTCAAGTTTTAGGTGAAAGATACAATACACATATGTTTTTAAATGTCTATATATTCATATGAAAGACCTTTAAATACAATTTTATTTGGGATAAGGATACGCAGGACTAGAAAGAAAATTTTAAAACATAAGAAATTTCTCCTTTTCAGTTAATTTTTAGGACAAAACTCCATTAACAATTTACTACTTGTTCAGAACAAAAGTTTCTGATCATGTACAGATTTCCAAACAATCCACTTAAAAACAATAATACTGTTTATCATATAAAGTCAGGTCCCATTGCTGATCTGTTGAAACATTTACTAAAAATCTGAAAATAAATCAGAATGTGAAATGCTGAGAGAAAAAACAAGATCAGTGAGAGTAAATCATAGCTATTCATTTGGTTTAAAATAAAAAGTTGAAGAAAAACAACATATTTCAAAATTGAGACCAAATGGTAAGATGTACGAGATGTTAGGTACTTCAGAAACCCTATAATTTTCTATGTCAAGAGTAACAGACACTGTCAAATGAAAGAAAACTTCATAAAAATTAATTTATATAGTTATTACAATATAAAGAAATATATTAAGTAAAGCTGCTTTTAAAAAATCTTTTCAAATAAATGTATATATGTGTCAAAGTGGCTCATACTTTCCAAAATAGAAAGAGCATTAAATGAAGTTTTTTTCCTTCAAAGAAATCACTAAATTATCACATACAAAGCAACAGTGAAGGAACAGTTTGGGAGGAAACTGCTCATAACTTCATCTCCTTGAAAACTGAAACTAGAAATAAAAATTTCCTGTTCTAAACTGTGACAATTGTCTAAAGAGAACATCTCTTATTCTGTGACTCTTCATTTCAAGACTAGAAGGCCTAGCAGGGAAGTAAGCCTAGAACTGTCATGATATTAAAGGATTATCTTAAAGAGAAATAATCCAGCTGCTATTTATTATAATACATATACATATACATAATACATATAATATATAATAAGTATATCTGAGTGAACTTGACACTTGTCCTTTAAACTTACCTCTTTAGGTTGCCCAGGATCCAACTGGTCTAAAATCAATTGTAGTTTTCCTTGACAAAATTTGTAACTCTGTAACACAATTAACAGGACATTCATTCCTTCACTCATTTAGTAGACTTTTAGAGGTATTATTATAAACGATTTTAATACAATTCCAAGCACAAAATGCATTTTGAACAAGAGAAGGGAATGAACTAGTTTGGTTTGGCAGCAAACTTAGATTTTTTGTATCCCAAGGCATTTAAGTGAGAACTTAACGTTCTGCTAGGACAGTGTACCTTCCTATATATGAAGGTTATCGTTTGCTGAGCAATTGCAACAGGCAAAACATTGTAAGACTCAAAAGACATAAAAAAGTAAAAAGTATTTTACACCCAGGAATCTGAGATCTATGAAACAAAGATATAACAACATAAACAAATAAGGTACTAAAGGTACCCAAACCATAACTATAATGTGGACTGAACTTTTTTGTTCCTTCTCTTTTCTGTACTTTTCTGTAACCTTTCTTCATGCCTCCTCTTAAATGAAGAATTCCTGAAGTAAAAACTTTCATCTAGAAAAAAGCTTATAGTAGACCATAAGCTGTTTTGGAAAAGGAAAGACTCTTTTTTCTTTTCAAAGCAATTTAAATAATACCTAAAATAACCACTTAAAAATAAAAGCTGCCATCATTATGGAGTAGCCTCATTAATATGCTTACTAACCTATATAAGATATTGGGTTCCCAGGTAGTACAGTGGTAAAGAATCCACCTGCCAATGCAAGAGATGCAAGAGACTCAGGTTCGATCCCTGGGTCAGAAAGATTCCCTGAAGTAGGAAATGGCAATCCACTGGGGAAATCCCAAAGACAGAGGGGCCTGGTGGGCTACAGTCCATGGGGTGGCAACAAGTCGGACAAAATTGAGCATGCATGCATCACTATACAAGATTCCTTTGTCATCTTAAACACAGTATAAATTATTCCTAAAATATTACATAAGCAATGAAATAACTTATTACACTAGAAATCAGAATAAGTCTAAAAGTGTGGAAAGTGGGAATACCTACCTTAGTTTTCTGTATTTAACATTTCCTCTAGTGTTGTTGTGTATCAGTGGATGGGCAAATTTCCATTGCAACTAACTGCAATAACTGACTTAACTATAGCATGCAGGTAACGTGTTCCATTGAATACAGATTTGTTAGAAGTATTTAGAACAGCTGAAAGAGTTATATTAAAAATGCCTGCCCCTCTCCCCAACCAAAAAAGGGCAGTCCGGTGGTTAAGACTCCATGCTTGCAATGCAGGGACCATGGGTTCGATCCCTGGTCCAAAAACTAAGATCCCACATGCCATACAGCACAGTCAAAAAATAAATAAATAGATAAATTCCTGAGGGAGCAGGATCTGCTAACTTCATTGCTGCTGCTACTGCTGCTGCTAAGTCACTTCAGTCATGTCCGACTCTGTGTGACCCCAGAGACAGCAGCCCACCAGGCTCCTCTGTCCCTGGGATTCTCCAGGCAAGAACACTGGAGTAGGTTGCCATTTCCTTCTCCAATGCATGAAAGTGAAAAGTGAAAGTGAAGTCACTCAGTCGTTTCTGACTCTTAGCGACCCCGTGGTCTGAAGCCTACCAGGCTCTTCCGTCCATGGGATTTTCCAGGCAAGAGTACTGGAGTGGGGCGCCATTGCCTTCTCCGAACTTCATTGCTAAACACAAAATAGATCTGTTGGTGATATCAATATACGTAGATAACTCCAAAAGGAAAAATATTTTTAAAACATATTCACATGTATGAAATTGTAATCCAAGCAAACAATTTCTGAGCAAACTCTACAGAGAAAAGGGCAAGAAGTAGAACAGGCTGATAATCTAAGATGAATTTGGTCCTACTGCATGATCATACAGATACTAATTAAAGGTCTTTAAATGCCGAAGTAAGATTTGTATACATTTCTGTCAAACAAGGTATATCTAAAGACAGTGAACACAAGATGCATTCTGTAACTTTTGTTGTTTTACAGAGATATACTCACTTTATTCAACACAAACTGAAGATTACTCACATTAGTCAATAACTGTACTAAGTTCAAAACTCACACCACCCTCAAAATTAATTACTCTAGAAACCTCTTTTTAAATCTTTGGTTTGTAAACTGTATAAACCACTGAAATACAACTAGTGAAAGAAAGACACCGTTCTGTTGTTGAAACAAATGGCTATGGGAAATAAAATATATAAATATTAAACCTAGTTCACTGGAAGGACTGATGCTGAAGCTGAAACTCCAATACTTTGGCCACCTCATGCGAAGAGTTGACTCATTGGAAAAGACCCTGATGCTGGGAGGGATTGCGGGCAGGAGAAGCGGATGACAGAGGATGAGATGGCTGGATGGCATCATGGACTTGATGGACATGAGTTTGGGTGAACTCCAGGAGTTGGTGATGGACAGGAGGCCTGGCGTGCTGCAGTTCATGGGGTCGCAAAGAGTCGGACATGACCGAGCGACTGAACTGAACTGAGCTGAAACCTAGTTATTCCTCAGGCTTTAATATGTCTAACTGCACAATGAGTTCTTCCCTATTCTCACAAAAGGAAAAGAAGAAAAAAAAAAAAACCAAGCAGGGATGAGGACAATAACAGCAAACACTTACATAAGAGCTTAATATGAGGCAAGTTTAATGTGTACAGGATGCTTTATGTACATTAAACCTGCAAAGCAATCCTATAAGGTAAATGTTATTACTGTCTCTTCTATAACAGTTAAGAAAATTGAGACACAGACGGCAGAGCCAGAGTATGACTTGTTTTCAAGATTCAGAAGGAATTAGCTTCATGTAAAAGAGCGTTTCAAAATTGTAGTGCATCTAAAACTTCTTAAAACTATGCACCCACTCTTCATTAAGTCTTAAATATAGAACAAAGCTATTAATTCAAAACAAAAACAAGTTTTTTAAATATTTTCAAATGATAAAGTTCTTAATTTCCTAGATACTTAAGTTATGTGAAAAGTGCTACCATTGAGAAATAGAAACAAAAACCTATTAATATTTAACAGTATAAAGGAACACATATTCATGAAGGTATTAGCACTGTTAATTAAAGAAATTAACTTTTCTGGTATCAAACTGTCTCAAGACATTACTATTAAACAAGCAAGCAAGCAAGCTCACACCTGCACCTAACCAATTCTCCTCCCAATCCACCTGTCTCCAGCTTAACTCTAGGCAGATGCACTATTGATAACTACTGTGTTCTTTTTTTCTAGTCTAAAATGCCTTTCCTTTTCTACATTTTTAGGATTTTAGGGTTTTATCTTTTTCTGTTTATAAGGCAAATAGTAATAATAAAAGTCTGATCAATTGAAGATAGCTAGAGAAGGAGGAACTTCTGAACAACAGTCTGGGCTGCGGTTATCCTGTTGCTCTAGCCAATGCTACTGAACAAGAGAATCCTGTGATTCTTCAGCAGTACTATTACAACCTAAAAAGCAGAATTCCTCACCAAAAAGAACACTGTAAAACTCCAAAGATTTTAAGTGAGGCCAAAAATGGGGTTGAACTCAAGACACCCTAAGATTTGAGAAGTTAGGGAAAAACACAAATTAGAGTGATCCAGTGCATAGCACAAAGGCTTCCCCAGTAGCTCAGCTGTAAAGAACCTGCCTGCCAATGCAGGAGACATAAGAGATGCGGATTCAATCCTTAGGTCAGGAAGATTCCCTGCAAGATCCTGGGAATGGCAACCCACTCCAGTGTTTTTGCCTGGAGAATCCCATGGACAAAGGAGCCTTGCAGGCTACAGTCTACAGGGTTGCAAAGCATAGCACATACTCAGGGCAAAGGTCTCACCCAACAGAAGAAAAGAGCTACTTAAGAAAAGTCTTACTGAAAGATTCAAAACCTAGTAACAAGATGGAGTTCAAATTGTTTCCAGGAAGCAGTTCAAACACAAAGTCCAAGTAGTAGCTTTTTTTCCAGAAAGTAAAAAACAGAAACAACAAACCTGGCCTGCAGGTGAACAAGTAACAACGGGAAGATATTAGTTTCGGCACTGCTACTGTAACAAGTTACCATAAACTTCATGCCTTAAGAAAACACCAATTTATTTTTTTAACTGTTAGTTGTTCCCAGGGACCCATTTTTTTCCCTTCTATAGCCACATATTTTTATTTATATTTTGACTGTGCTGGGTCTTCACTCCTACACGTGGGCTTACTCTAGTTTCGGAGAGGTGCAGTGGCTTCTCTTGCTGCAGAGCACGGACCCTAGAAGGAGTGAGCTTCAGCAGCCGCAGCACAAGAGTTTAGCTGCCCCACTGCATGTAGAATCTTCCTGGACCAGTGACTGAACCCGTGTCCCCTGCATTGGCAGGCGGATTCTTAACTACTGGACCAGCAGGGAAGTTCTCAACACCAATTTACAGTTCTAGAGTTCAGAATACATCCACAGAGCTGTGTTCCTTCGCCTTCTGGGGAGAATCTATTTCCTTGCCTTTTCTAGCTTCTAGGGACTGCCTGCATCCTGGGATCATGGGCCACCTTCCCTCTTCAAAGCCAACAACCACTCTTGACATCTACTTCAGCCTGCCCAGCACTTTCTCTGCCTCTGACCTTCCTGAGTCTCTCTCATATGGATGCCTGTGATTACATTTGGCTCACCTGAATAATCCAGAATAATCTCCCATCTTAATTTAATCATATTTACAAGTCCCTTGGGCTATGTAAGCTAACACGTTACAAATTCTGGGGATTAAGACATGGATTTTTTTGAAAGGGCTGTTATTCTGCCTGCCATAGGGACCAAAGGATGGGCTTCAAGGAGAGGTAGCCATGAGAGCAAAGAAATGCCTTACATAGGTTCACATTACAAAAGAACAGCAGTGGACTGTTAGACTAAACTCACCCTCTCCATACAAAGTGTACATCTATCTTTTCAGCATTATTTTGCAGACTTTTCCATGTTTAATCACAGTATCAAATTCTTTGAGAATTCTCTGCTCACAACTATAGTAAAAATCAGCCAACTTTATTCTTTAATATGCTCAAATGTACACAAATAGTCTCCAAGGAAGTCATGTCCAAAGTTTTTTTAATAATGGATCAATACACAATCAGGATTCAATATTTAAAATATCAAGGAAATAAAGCCTACTCTATTTATAAAATACAAGTGTTCTACTAATATCAAAACAGCAGCATCAAAATTGTTGACTAAACATTATTCACAGACCAATTTAGTTTTTTAAAGCCCAGTGCAAGTAACATCAATTTTGAAGGCATCAATAATAACATCAATATTTAATGGAATGAATGATCGATATATCTTCAGAGACTCTTTCAATTCTGAGCACATTAATTCAGCCTCTCTTTGGTCAGTTAAAGCAAAAGAATCTTTTTTTACTAAACGAAAGCATACCCAAACATCTCAGCCACACTAACAGATCTTTCAGGTCAGTTCTGGCATTTACGTGATTTTTTTCCCAAAGGTCCAGGGATCCCATGCCTTGTTGCTGGTGGGCCTAGTTCAAATTCAATTCAATTAGTCCCTTCTGAAACAAAGTCATATTCATAAGGTAGGTACTGTAACATGCAGATATACTCTGTGGACATTCCAACGGAAGCCATATAAACTTAAAGCAAGATCCTTCTCAAGAATCAAAACAAAAAAAACAAAAATATCTTTTGGAAGTATGATTCCATTTCTACCAAAGCTTTGAATTTCTTCAAAAATCAATGATTCTATGATGGGAAATAACTTGGCATTTGAGATTAACAAGCTTAACTGCCAGCTAATCAATCCTATTTAGATCTAAATATTTGTACTTTTTACAACAAAATTGAGCTATTTCAAATCCTAAAAGATGATGCTGTGAAAGTGCTGCACTCAATATGCCAGCAAATTTAGAAAACTCAGCAGTGGCCACAGGACTGGAAAAGGTCAGTTTTCATTCCAATCCCAAAGAAAGGCAATGCCAAAGAATGCTCAAACTACTGCACAATTGCATTCATCTCACATGCTAGTAAAGTAATGCTCAACATTCTCCAAGCCAGGTGTCAGCAATACGTGAACTTCGTGAACTTCCAGATGTTCAAGCTGGTTTTAGAAACGGCAGAGGAACCAGAGATCAAATTGCCAAACCTGCTGTACCATGGAGAAAGCAAGAGAGTTCCAGAAAAACATCTATTTCTGCTTTTTATTGACTATGCCAAAGCCTTTGACTGTGTGGATCACAATAAACTGTGGGAAATTCTGAAAGAGATGGGAATACCAGACCACCTGACCTGCCTCTTGAGAATATGCAGGTCAGGAAGCAACAGTTAGAACTGGACATGGAACAGACTGGTTCCAAATAGGAAAAGGAGTACGTCAAGGCTGTATATTGTCACCCTGCTTATTTAACTTATATGCAGAGTACATCATGAGAAACGCTGGGCTGGAAGAAGCACAAGCTGGAATCAAGATTGCCAGGAGAAATATCAATAACCTCAGAGATGCAGATGACACCACCCTTATGGCAGAAAGTGAAGAGGAACTAAAAAGCCTCTTGATGAAAGTGAAAGAGGAGAGTGAAAAAGTTGGCTTAAAGCTCAACATTCAGAAAACTAAGATCATGGCATCTGGTCCCATCACTTCATGGCAAATAGATGGGGAAACAGTGGAAACAGAGGCTGACTATTTTGGGGGGCTCCAAAATCACTGCAGATGGTCGTTGCAGCCATGATTTCCTTTCCTTGGAAGGAAAGTTATGACCAACCTAGATAGCATATTAAAAAGCAGAGACATTACTTTGTCAACAAGGCTATGGTTTTTCCAGTGGTCATGTATGGATGTGAGAGTTGGACTATAAAGAAAGCTGAGCACCAAAGAATTGATGCTTTTGAACTGTAGTGTTGGAGAAGACTCCTGAGAGTCCCTTGGACTGCAAGGAGATCCAACCAGTCCATCCTGAAGGAGATCAATCCTGGGTGTTCACTGGAAGGACTGATGTTGAAGCTGAAACTCCAATACTTTTGCCACCTGATGCAAAGAACTGACTCATTAGAAAAGACCCTGATGCTGGGAAAGATTGAGGGCAGGAGGAAAAGGGGATGACAGAGGATGAGATGGTTGGATGGCATCACTGACTCAACAGATATGAGTTTGGGTGAACTCTGGGTTTGGTGATGGACAGGGAGGCCTGGGAGTGCTGCTGTTCATGGGGTCACAGAGTCGGACACAATAGAGCAACTGAACTGAACTGAATAACTAAGTATAATCTTATGAGTCCTCAGAGTTGTAAAGTTAGGTGTTTCTGTGCCTTTCCTTTCCAGAATGTCCATGAAAAGTAGCTATTCAGTAAACCTACTGAATAAGCCATCTGACTGCATTAAAGTGATCTAAAATCTCTATAGCCTACTCTTCTTCCAAAGAGTACATCAACAAGGGATGATTTATAGCCACAACATGAAGAAAATTCACAACCTTTGTCATTTTCTCCATCACATCAGATAATTAACTGGACTTATAAAAAATTTAAAACTCAGCACAGTATCTCCTGGTAAATAATGCAGTGATAACTTTTATATTCTGCCTTGACTAATTCCAAAGCCATTTTTCCTTCAAAAGTGTGGTCTTAACTGTGATTAATATACATATACATTTCATGTCTCACTCAAACTTTCCATATCCCTTTTTGGTATGCATTTAGGATCTATGTTACAGTTATGTCCCTATGTTAGAACTAATTAGGTGAAAATGTTTCGCTAAAAATATCAGGTGGGATTCATATGAAGGTCAAACAGACTCCACGTGGCCTGAAAGTTTCTGTATGGAAATTTATGGTGCATTCATAGGCTCTACTCCAACCAGTTTCCTTTGTTTTCTATTAGGACTAATCTAGACACTGGACTCTTAGCTCTGTTGTAGCCAAATGACAGGTATTCCAATAAATGGGAAGGATAAAATATAAAGCTTCAAATCTTTGAACATAAAAAAAAAGCTTATGCTTTAAAAATAACAATTCATAGCGACTGTCATCTCCAGAAGATAAGGGAAATATTGTATCTCCATATCTCATCTATAGTGCAGTTAATATTTGATTAATAAGGATTAACTGGGAATAAGATATTTTGTTTAACTAAAGATTAAGCAGATTGTTTCATTATTTTTTTATCCAAAATCTACCAGTTTATTTCCTCATCTCATTAACAACTGTTCAGATATAATTTGCTGTACATACAATTCTAGAAGATATTATTTCATGAACTAAATGTTTTATATCAGATTATGTTATTGCTTATTCTTCTGAATCTTAAAACTAGAAAGTAGAAAAAAAATCTGGCTAATAAAGAATGTATTGAAGCTAATGATTATTAAACACCATTTCAAGACATAAAGGCAGAATTAAACAACACACCTGATTGAAGGACGAATCACTATCAGAGCAATTGTCTGTGCAATAACTACTGCTTTTCTCCTTTTGAATTTTTTTCTGCCTCTCTTGACTTCGTATTTCGTCTTCTTCAAACTTGTTAATCATAGATTCCACCACTATCATCATGATGTTCTTCAGAGAATGAATCATCTCTTTGTATCTTTAAATTCAAAGCATATTTTGTAAGAGAAAGACTATTAGCACAAATTAAAATATTCAACTAAATTGAACTTATTATTTTCTTCCATAAAGTCCCTCTAAGAACACAATCCTAAAGGCAAAAGTCAGTTTTTCTGAAAGACCAAATGACACAACAAAATTCACACAACAGGAAAATAATTAATAGGAAATCTAAAATATGTTATTTCCCAAGTTTTTCCATCTGGTTACATGAACCAAGGCAGTAAAATTAACAGAACCCAAGGCAAGATGTTCCAAAGGCAGACTCCAGTAATTAGCAACAAAGTCAACTGCTAATATCAAACTACCAAAACCCAGCCTATATTACATGACACTTTCACTCCTTTTTAAAATTTCTCTTTCTCTATTCTCTCTTCCTCTATTTTTACCTTCCCTTTACACCTGCCTATAATTTGTATCTATAGGCATCCATCACCACAACTGAGAACCAAATAGGAATTAAAATATCAGTGGATCCTTTCAAATAGAGAAACCACCATCAGAGATGTTAGGAAAAGGATTCCTGAAATTTAGTAAAATTTTGAAATGGATAATTTCTAAGGTCCATTTTAGCTCTCTGGGTCTATCTATCTATCTATCTATCTATCTATCTATTTTTAAAAAACTTGTAATAAATTTCTCTATTTATTAAGTGCAAACTCTCAAACACCCATACTAACATTAAACTAAGATACTCCAAAACCCTACAGGTAGAATTTTAGAGCTAGACGGAAATATAAAAATAATCTAGTCTACCCTTTATTTTACAGATGAGGAATATGAGATGTGTACTACTGAAATTTCTATACTTAAAAAGGCAAAAATTAAAAGCAACAAGGCATGAAGATTTAAATAAAGATAGTGAATAAAATGGGCTTCCCTGGTGGCTCAGACATTAAAGTAAATAAAATACTAAATTTGAAATCAGAAAACTTGGATTGGAGTCCTCACTATTTTACCTGCAAGCTCTATCATTATAAATAAGTCTCTTTTTTCTTAACTATACATGAGAAAAAGAAAACAATCTAGGACTTCCCTAGTGGCACAGTGGATAGGAATCCTCTTCCCAATGCAGGAGACACGGGTTCAATCACTGGTCCCAGAGGATCCCATACGCTGCGGAGCAACTAAGACCATGCCCCACAACTTTGAGCCTGCAAGCTGCAACTACTGAACCCATGTACTACTGAAGGCTGCACGTTCTAAGGCATGAGCCTAGAGCCTGTATTCCACAACAACAGAAGCAACCTCAATGGGAAGCCTGCACACTGCAACAAAGAGTAGCCCCTACTCACCACAACTAACCCCTACTCACCACCACAACACCCAGGCGCAGCAACAAAGACTCAGTGCAACCATAAAATAAAAATAAAAAAATACAATCTAGGTGCACTCTTCTATTTACTAGATGGGATGCTGTCCAATTCATGAATCACTGAATAAAGGCACTTAGGGCTTTAAATTAAAAAAAACACACACAATCAAAGCTGATCTAGTTCACATGGTCATAGCAAGAAATAAATGAGTATATATCTGAAAGTTCTTTGTAAATATAAAGCATGATAAAACATATGTCCATTGCTATCATTACAATAATGGAAATACATTAGAAAATAAACACAGAAACTTCCTTTTCTTTATATCCTGGTTAGTGAGTCATTTTAACTACATAAATCTAAGAAAGGATAGGTAAGGTACTCTCCCACAGAAGTAATAAAATCATGCTGAGGGATTTGGATAAAAATAGTAGACTGAGATTTTAAAGTTTAAAGAAATTTTAAAATATATTTTAAATTATATATTATACAGCATCAAATACATGATTTCTATATGTAACTTATACATTATATATTTAATAATGTTATTTAATAATGTATAATTTACATATTATATAACTATAAATAGAATATACATAAGCTATACATGTGCATATTTTTAAAGTCTCAGAAATTATGAGAAAATACAAAAATACTGTAAGAAAATAAGAATAGATTAGGAACAATACAGAGGGAAAACACTACAGAAAAGAACTACTATAGAAATGAGAAGCAGCCCAGGGAAAATTCAAGTTCAAAAGTTTATAAAGAGCAAGAAGGATAACACAACACTGTTAATCAACCAGAATCCAATATAAAGTAATTTTTTTAAAAAAGGCAAGAAGAAATTGAATTCTAAGACACTCTTTAGACTAGCTGCTGAAGTACATATAGGAACGAAGTTAGGAGGCCCCAGCTTCCTCCTTAACACATTCCAAGCACCAAGAAACAGGGAAGTATAACAATGTCCTGGTAGCAATCAAAAGCTATCCACCACAGCTGTGCTCCCTTTCCACAGTAACTGGACTGTACAGCTGGGCACAGGAGTGAACTACACTCCCCAGACTCCATTCCAGTTAGGTATAGCCATGTGAACATATAAACTCCTATCCCCTTAAATCTTACAATAGAGTGGGACTTTCCGGGTGGCACAGTTGATAAGGTCTGCTTGCTAATGCAGGGAACATGGGTTCGATCCCTGGTTCAGGAAGAGGCCACAGAGCAAGTAAGCCTGTGTGCCACAACTCCTCAGCCTGTGCTGTAGAGTCCACGAGCAGCACCTACTGAGACCACGTGCTGCAACCGCTGAAGTCTATTTGCAACAAGAGAAGGCACTTCAAGGAGAAACCCATGCACCACAATAAAGAGCAGCCCTGGCGTCCTGCAACTAGAGAAAGCTTGAGTGCAGCGAAGATCCAATGTAGTCAAAAATAAACTAAACTGTTTTTTAAAAAAGCTTACAACATAGTGCCTTAATAAAGGAGAATAAAAGTAAATCTCAATAACTTACAGGGTAAGGGTAATTAAAATCCATGAAGTTTCATTTTAGACATATTTTCTCTAAAAAATATAAATTACTAAAATACAGAATTCTTCTGCAAGACATATCAGCAAACTAGCTAAAGGAAGACAGAAAAAAAAAAAAACTAGAGAGTAAGACCCTCAATATCAACAGCTACACAAACTGGAACTCAGTAGCAACTGTAGGTTTGGAAAAAGCCTAGGACAGAATATGGACACCACTGAGAAGATTCCCATGTAAAACTCTGCTTTTAGCATTAAAAAGTTTCCATTTTCTAACTAAGAGTTTTAGTCCTCCTTTTAGAATATTTAATGATACTGCCATAAATAGACTACTAGGAATTATAATAAAGAGGGTTTCCCTTACCTGTGGTTTCACTTTCCATAGTTTCAGTTATTAAATGGAAAATGCCAGAAATAAACAGTAAGTTTTAAATTGTGTGCAGTTCTGAATAGGTGATGAAACCTCTCAGTCCTGCCCAGCATGTGAACCATCCCTTTATCCAGCCCTGCCTGGTAGTCACTTAGTACCCATTTAGCCTATCAGATTGACTGGTCAAGTCATCATTATTTTACTTAAAGCTGAGTGGAAGAGTGGCATGATCTGACTCATTGGTTTAAAGAATCATTCTGGCTGCTAAGAGAAAAAGAGACTGCAGGAGACATGGGTTAAGGGTGCTTTCAGGGAGCCCTGTTGAGGGAAAAACTACTTTAAAATATTATTGTAGGCATACTCACTCTTTAGATTCCTGAGTTCTTTTAGTAACATGCTGTACAACTGTGTCATAGCCAAATTCCTCACCCTGATTCTGATCAGATGTCCATTTTTCCATTTCTTCTTCAATCATAGACCCCAAAGTGTTGCATATATACTGTCTAAGGTACTTCACAAATTCATAGCTGAAACAAATATTTGAAAAATAAATGCAGTAAATATCATGAATTCATCTATCAACCATACCCAGAAAAAATGTTAGCACAGAAAAGATCTATAACATAATGAGATTTCTTACCTTACTCTAGGATTAAATTAGTTATTCATCCCAAATCATTCAGCCAATCTAAAATTTTGTTGTTTGGTTGTTTTTTTCTTTCTGAGAAAACTGGCAAATTCACATTTAAAAATGACAATGGTGGATAGCAAACTTCAGGACCAACACAAACTTTAATGGGTTAGGACCTTTGCATACTTTGTTATGGTTTGCATGTGATGCTTAAGCATAGGGAAAGCAGTTGTTAGACTTTTATAATTGTTCAAATTGATGACGAAAACCACATTAGAATAACAGTAATTATAAAAGAATTAAATAGGAAAAGGTTAAGCTCCAATCATCAGAAGTTTTTTGCATATTTGGAAACTGTGTACATTTTGAACTGCCCTAAATTTCACCTAATCAGCTTTTGCCTATGTTCACAAAAAGAAGCATCTCAGAAAATCCAACACATTGGACATTTTCCTTCATACTTTTAGGGTGATGCCAACATGAAAATCCATTTGCTAACTCACAACAATATAGCAAACATCAGAGGGCAAGAGTTCCAAAAGTGGGTAATTATTTTATGAAACACATTTAGTAAAAGTAAAGAGCAATGGTTGTAATTAATATCATGATTTTAAATGGTTTAAAAAGTTTTTTTGGTCTCTTAAATGACAAAGGTAATTTAGAACAGGTCATTTTTGTAAATGCCACTATGTTCAAGACTTGTAGTTTGTATATATACCTGTACAAAGAGCCTTGCATATAATATATAGCACAGAAGCTCAAGGAGGGCCTGAATAATTTTCTTCAACATAAGCCCATCATAGTATCCAGCATACAGTCTTCAGTTTAATATTTATGAAGAGATTGTATGTCCGCTAAGAAACAGCCATCTTACCCAGGTAGCCAAGGGATCTCATTTTCAATTTTAACTGCTTTTGACTGAGATTTCCTGCCCTGCCCATTTCCCCTGAGCTCTGAACAATCTGCTGCTTCCCTGGAATCTCTATGTCTGCTTCAGAAATATAAGTGGCAGCCCTGCCATAGACAGTTCAGGCTCCAAACGACAAGTAGAGATATTTATTATGAAACATGTAGTATTACAGAAAAAGTACAAGCTCAGAGTCAAAACAGCCTGAATGCCAGCTCCAGCTGGTAAACTCTAGCTGGAGTGGCCTGGAACAAATCTGTTTTCTCATTTGAAATTTGGAAACAATGTCTACTTCATTCCTAGACAAGAAACCAAATTTAAAAAGATATTCTTCACTCCCATAGCTTCAATTTCAGATTCAACACAAACAAGTGATTTCTTCAGCTCTTCCTTCAGCCAAAATGTCTCCCCAGAACAAAGGCACACCTGTTATTATATAGGCACACCCCATTTTATTGCACCTTACTGCACTTCACAGATATTTGAGTTTTCCACAGACTGAAGATCTGTGGCAACCCTGTGTCACAGCAAGTCTATCAGCAGCAAGAACATTTACTCACTTTGTGTCTCTGTCACATTTTGGTAATTCTCACCGTATTTCAAACTTTTTCATTATTATTATATTTGTTATGGCAATCTGTCAACA
Source organism: Capricornis sumatraensis (assembly GCF_032405125.1). NCBI lineage: Eukaryota > Metazoa > Chordata > Mammalia > Artiodactyla > Bovidae > Capricornis > Capricornis sumatraensis. The sequence goes on along the minus strand of NC_091081.1, from coordinate 17,579,726 downwards.
GTAACCTTTGATTTTACTACTGCTGCTGCTGCTGCTAAGTCGCTTCAGTCGTGTCCGACTCTGTGCGATCCCATAGATGGCAGCCCAGCAGGCTCCCCAGTCCCTGGGATTCTCCAGGCAAGAACGCTGGAGTGGGTTGCCATTTCCTTCTCCAATGCACGAAAGTGAAAAGTGAAAGTGAAGTTGCTCAGTCGTGTCCGACTCTTAGCGACCCTATGGACCACAGCCCACCAGGCTCCCCTGTCCATGGGATTTTCCAGGCAAGAGTACTGGAATGGGGTGCCATTGTCTTCTCCAGCTACAACTTGCTAAAGGCTCAGATGACAGTACTTATAGCAATAACATATTTTTAAATTAAGGTATGTGCTTTTTTTTTACACAACTCTACTGCACAGTTAATAGGCTACAGTGTGGTGTAAACATAACCTTTATATAAAAAAAGGAAACACCCCAAAAAATCAATGACTTGCTTTACTATAATACTTGCTTCATTTCAGTGGTCTGGAACCAAACATACAATATCTCTGAGGTAAACCAGTATATTAACTACCTATTGGACAAGGCTACTTTGTTTTATCCCCATATCAATCAGCACAACCTGTACCAAATCTTTCATCCTATCTACTGGCTGCAAGCCATGTCCTCCTCTGACATATCTTTGTTAATGGTACCATCCTTCAATCAGATATCTGTGTATAGCCTCAAACAATTTTCTCCATTACATCTCAGATCTAACTAGTTAGCAAATGCTATAATTACGTAAATTCTTCTTCTATAACTTTCCTTTCCCACTGCCACCAGATTAATGTGCATATTTTTGTAACTGTAGCTAAACAAATACAATGGCCCTCATAAGTCATCCTATAAATGAGTGTTTCTTGAAGTAGAACATGAATAAGAATCACCAGAAGGGCTTATTAAAACACAAATTGTTGGGCCTCACTCTCAGAGCTTCAATTCAGGTACATTGTAGGCACAGGTATTCACATTTCTAACAAGTTCCCAGGTGATTCTGATGCAGATGCCTAAGCTGCTGGTCCTAGGACTGATATTTGAGAATTACTGATCTAGACAAATTCTGTACTCAGGTGACTTTTAAACTAGTCTAAATTTCTTGGAGCTTCGATCAGCAAATTCCTACAATGTTGTGTTGTTTCTGGTGTTCCTGCTGCACGCTCAGTCACTTAAATCGTGTCTGACTCTTTGTGACCCCATGGACTGTAGCCTGCCAGGTTCCTCTGTTCATGGGATTCTCCAGGCAAGAATACTGGAGCAGGTTGCCATGCCCTTCTCTAGGGGATCTTCCCAACCCAGGGATCAAACCCATGTCTCTTATATCTCCTGCAACGGTAGGCAGGTTCTTTACCACTAGTGCCACCTGGGAACTCACCCCTTTAGTACAGTGAAGTGAATTTCTGACATTTCAAATTTTTATTTCAAAATATACACAATTGTATTATTATAAGGAAAAAAATATATAAAACATCCAGTACAAGTTTGTTCCAGGAAATCATCCTCTTAGCTACTATAAACAGAATTTTTTTGATCAGATTAGAAAAAGTATCAGTAATGATTTATCTTAAAAAGATAACTTATTAGCTTATATATTATAATACTGATATGTGGAAGTCTTAAAACAGATTATATTCCAGGATTTATAGAATTTATAGGATTATAGGATTTATTATATGATAAACAACTTCATATATTAGTATATAAAAGATTATATACTGAAAAAAGAATGAATATTGACACTACCTACAACCTTTTAGGTCAAAGAATAAGCCTCTGAATCATGATGTGAGTGCTCAGTCACTCAGTCGTGTCCAACTCTTTGCAACACCTTAAACTGTAGCCCACCAGTCTCCTCTGTCAGTGGGATTTTTCAGGCAAGAATACTGGAGTGGGCTGCCATTTTCTCCTCCAGGAGGTATTCCGAACCCAGGAATCAAACTCCTGCATCTCCTTCATTGGCAAGCTGATTCTTTAACACTGGGCTACCTGAGCTTGGCCTGAATCATGATGAACAGTTATTAAATGCATAATTAATTATTGAAGCACACATATAATTCTTAGCGATTTCCTATGCAGGGATAACACTCTACATAATGAATGTTTTCCTGAAGTAACCACTTAAACACACTAGAGTTCACTAATTTAGAAAATCATTGGTAGATTCTTCTGTAAAACCAAAAATAAAGCCAATTCAATAAATATTGTGTTCCTTCTCTATCACACTAAAAATATGCCAGATTAGAGGGCCACAAAGATGAACACCTGTATTAAAGACTGCTACAATCATGAGGGTTGCCAAGTATTTTATAGAGAGCTAACTAGTGAGCAATTCTCATTGAAATGCAAGTAAGCTCTAACTCAGGCTTCCCAGGTGGCACTAAGGGTAAAGAATCCACTTGGCAATGCAGGAGACATAAGAGATGTGGGTTTGTTCCCTGGGTTGGAAAGATCCCCTGTAGGAGGGCATGGAAACCGGCTCAAGTATTGTTGCATAGGGAATCCCATGGACATTGGAGCCTGGTGGGCTATAGCCCAGAGGGTCGCAAAGAGTTGGACACAGCTAAAGCAACTTAGCATGCATGCATGCCTTAACTCTGAGGTTCTCAACATTGCTGTATATTAGAATCACCTAGAGAGCTTTTAAAGAGATGGGAATACCAGACCACCTGGCCTGCCCCCTGAGAAATCTGTATGCAGGTCAGGAAGCCACAGTTAGAACTGGACATGGAACAACAGACTGGTTCCAAATCGGGAAAGGAGTACGTCAAGGCTGTATATTATCACCCTGCTTATTTAACTTATATGCAGAGTACATCATGAGAAATGCTGGGCTGGAAGAAACACAAGCTGGAATCAAGATTGCCGGGAGAAATATCAATAACCTCAGATATGCAGATGACACCACCCTTATGGTAGAAAGTGAGGAAGAACTAAAGAGCCTCTTAATGAAAGTGAAAGAGGAGAGTGAACAGTTGGCTTAAAGCTAAACATTCAGAAAACTAAGATCATGGCATCTGGTCCCATCACTTCACAACAAATAGATGGGGAAACAATGGAAACAGTGACCGACTTTTTCTTGGGCTCCAAAATCACTGCAGGTGGTGACTGCAGCCAGGAAATTAAGACACTTGCTCCTTGGAAGAAAAGTTATGACCAAGCTAGACAGCATATTAAAAAGCAAAGATATTACTTTGCCAACAAAGGTCCATCTAGTCAATGATATGGTTTTTACAGTAGTCATGTATGGATGTGAGATTTGGACTATAAAGAAAGCTGAGCACTGAAGAATTGATGCTTTTGAACCATGGTTTTGGAGAAGACTCTTGAGAGTCCCTTGGACTGCAAGGAGATCCAACCAGTCCATCCTAAAGGAAATCAGTCCTGAATATTCATTGGAAGGACTGATGCTGAAGCTGAAACTCCAATACTCTGACCACCTGATTCGAAGAACTGACTCATTTGAAGACCCTGATGCTGGGAAAGACTGAAGTGGGGAGAAGGGGATGACAGAGGATGAGACTGTTGGATGGCATCACTGACTCAATGGACAAGAGTTTTAGTAAACTCTAGGAGTTGGTGATGGACAGGGAGGCTTGGTGTGCTGCAGTTCAGGAGGTCACAAAGAGTTGGACATGACTGAGCGACTGAACTGAACTGAGAAAGCTTTTATGAAAAATACCTAGGCCAGGCCTCTACCACTTCCCATCTACCAAACTCCCGGGAAATTTTGATACATTTATGGTTAAGGTTCATCATCAGTATTTTTTTAAATGAACTCCAATCAATCCTACTCAAGATTGAAAACCAGGGTTTTTTTTCTTTTTTAATAGGGGGTCAATCTGAATGTAAAAATTTATACAATGCATACACACATAATCAAAGCAATGTCTTCTTCCCTACAGTTCTCTTCTCCTCAAGACTCAAATCCTAGCTGCTAGTTTCAAAGAAAAGAAAGGAAGCCTGGATCTTTTAGAGAACATGTACAGTTCTGAGTAAAAAAAAGGTTTTTAAAGGCTATGGAAAGCATAGATTAGGGCAGCTGCACGTGGAGCAAATCCTCAGTAAGGCTGGTCTGCCTATACAAGGACTTCTCAAATGACTGCATTTCCCCCTTGTCACTTTATTATACTACCTGATATTCTACCATTCATGGACTCAATTCTCTTAACAGTCATCATCTTACAAAAATGCCAGTAGCCTAGAGATACTGGCTTCCCCTGTTAATCTATTTATCAAGATTATTTTTCTTGCTAATACATCAAGACAACATCAGGCAGATTTAAAGAACTAACGTTCTGATAGTAGAGATGGGATGACATAATTCTGATATATAATATGAAACACTTTGGATGGCAATATATACCTAAGTGACTTGAGGACATTTAAAGTTCAAGGAGAGTTTGTCAGTGAGTAGAAAGATAAATCAAGATATGAGCACCTGGACTGACAGGATCTCATCAAACTCTAAGATTGTAAAATGCTATGAAAACACCAAACACAACCATCTCCTCCTCTTTGCTTCTTCATAAGGACTTCCTTCCTCCTAAGACAAAGATCTTAAGCTAGTGCAGCTAACACATGAATTTTGCTATCTGTACTTTTAAGACTATAAATGACTCAAACTATTTTTAGGATTGTAAATTGTACTTTTAAGACTACAAACTTGCTATAATTTGATTGTGTCTGGGTTTTTCCAGGTCGGCCACAAGTAAATCAAATAGTAAACCTTAATGATGCAAGCTAATCAGCAGGCATTTAATCTATCTAATAAACTGCTGAAGACCAGTTGACATTATTACAATAGTAACTGCACTGCTGAGAAGAACCATAATGATTCCATCTTAACTTGAAAAGCATTTAAAAACTGACACAGCTAAAGCAATACTTATAGGCAAATGTGTAGCCTTAAATACTTACATTGAAAAAAAGAAGAAGAAGAAAAGCTGCTGTAAATAAAGGAGCTAAATAAACATTCATCACAAATTTTAAAGTTTCCCAGGAAGGGAAAAAAGAGCAGAAATTTTACAAAGTATAAAATAAATACATAATAGAAAGGAAAATCAAAGCTAACAGCTAGTTCTTTGAAAAGACTAATAAAGTTGATAAACCTCTAGCAAAATAGATGAAGAACAAAGGAGGAAAGACACAAATTTTTAAAAAAAGAATAAAAAATATTATGTTTCAAAAAAGTAATAGGATATTAAGGGCTTCCCCTGGTGGCTCAATGGTAAAGAATTCACCTGCAAGGCAGGAGACATGGGTTCCATCCCTGGTTGGGAAGATCCCTTGGAAAAGGAAATGGCCACCCACTCCAATATTCTTGCCTAGGAAATTCCACAGGCACAGGAGCCTGGTGGGCTACAGTACATGGGGTTGCAGAAGAGTCAGACATGGCTTAGTAACTAAACAACAACAACATTAGAATATTAACAAAAACTTTTATACAGATGTTTGAAAATCTAGATTAAATAGATAAATTCCCAGAATATGATCCTAACAAAAACTCAATAATTTAAAAATATTTTAAAGAAGTATTTGTGTGTGAACTAAAAAACAGAAATTAAACCCCAAATTTATTGCTTGTTGTGGCTCTGAGGCAAATCAGTATTACATGATTACATTAATGACCAAATCTGAATTTGAAAAAGTTGCAATTTTCTTATATTTTTTTGTTTAAGTAATGAATCAATAGCTAACCAATAACAGCTGGTCTCTGGTATCTCCCAAAGAGGGCAATGGCAACCCACTCCAGTACTCTTGCCTGGAAAATACCAGGAAGGGGGAGCCTAGTGGGCTGCCGTCTATGGGGTCGCACACAGTCGGACACGACTGAAGCGACTTAGCAGCAGCAGCAGCTGGTATATCCAAAGTAAAGAATATTATCATGCAATATCAACTATCAGTAGTAGATTTAAGGAACAAATAAAAAATCATGGAAATACAAAAGAAACCATATGTATAACGAGAAATACTAATTAACAAAAAACTCCTCCCACACTTCCTAAAACTTCCTTGAGAATCGGGAGAAAACTGTTATGTTTTCCAAAAAACTGCAAATAAACACAAATTTTTGCACAGAATATTAAAAGGGCTCAAGGATCCCCTGATGCCCACATAAAAGCAGGTAAGAATTCCAGATAAGAATTTCAGAGCACCCCAAAGTCAGTAAAGCTAACATAACAAGAAAAATGTTAAATGCCATCCTCTTGAGAACAAATTGAATCAAAAATATCACTACTAATAATAAATTGAGGCACCTGGAGGTAAATTTTCATTGGAGAGGCTTAAATTATACATATGAATCAAATCAAAAGAAAAAATACACATCTCTAAAGAAACACACTTGTCAAGATTTATCGCAAATGATCTCTCTCTCATTAAACTTCCTACCTACCCTTTCCAACCTAGAGCACGCTGTACCTTATCGAAATCCCTCATATCCCTGACATGTATCACAGACTTCTAAGTAGGCGCCTTCTCCCTTCGTAGGCACTTTCGATATCCCGTGAGCTTCCCTGGTGGCTCAGTGGTAAATAATCCGCCTGTCAAGCAGGAGACGCAGGTTCAATCCCCCGGTTGGGAAGATCCCATGGAGAAGGAAATGGCAACCAACTGCAGTAGTCTTGCCTGGGAAACCATGGACAGGAGAGCCTTGTGGGCTACACTGTATGGGCTCGCAAAGAGTAAACAAACAACAACAAAGCTATTCCACAAGAAATTAATCTCTCGCGTATTCCTGCAGTGCTCAGAAGCCAAAATCGGTGCAGCCACTGAAACATCAAAACAGCAACGAAACAAGGATCTTGTGAACTCAAAGCTTTAGAAGTTTAGTGACAGAAATCACTTGTAACAGAACTATTCTTAAGCGAACAAGAATAATTTACAACAAGAATAATTTACAACAATTTACTATGTTGCCCAGGAGAAAAAATATATATAATTAGGATATGTCGGTCACGTCATTAAAAACACAGGGGAAGCAGAAAGTTTGGAAAATAAGAATAAAAAATAAATTCGGTATCTGAGTAAATAAACGAAAATGTAAACCTCCAACTTGGACGCTGTTTTGACAACTATCATATAACATTCTTTATCCAACTGCATTTAGACCTTTTCTGGATCAGCTGATTTGTTTGCTTAAAACATCAAAAGGAATTTTACTTGTGAAAATTTTCATCAGTTTCCTCCAGATGTAAGAGGATCTCCTCGGCGCACTCCAGGGAGGGAGCACCCGTGATTTTCTCCTTCACGCTCTGGAACAACTGCCTCAACATCGCCTGCAGCATCGCTTCGTCCTCACCGGAGAAGTGAGCCATTCTCTGTCAAAATCAACGTCCACGCCCGTTACCGAGGGTCCAAGCGAACGCCGCGCCCCGCGCACGCGCGTTCCCACCCAGCAGCCGGCGTACAGCGGCGTTCCCCGGGAGACCGCGGCCGGCGCTCAGGGGTGGGCCCTCGGCTGCCGGCGTGTCGTTCAGGAAAGCTACTTACCTTGCGTTGGGGAAGCAAGAATCCTTGACGACCCACCTTTGGCACTCGTCGGTTTTTTTACCAACAGAATTCAAGCTGCCCCGTTTAACGGCAAAAAAGAGATTCCAAAGTCTCTGCCGGTGGGCCTGACGGCGGGACGTCAGCGCTACGCGTGACGTCAGCGCGTTGACGTGACGAATCCCTACGTGGGAGTGAGTGAGGCTTGACACCCTGCCCAGTCACCTACAGAAGTTTTAGGTGCGCTACTTGAAAAGGTTGTAGGTGGGAGGGAAAAGAGAGTGCGAAGAGAAAGGGGTCAATAAAAGAAAGTTATTGAAGTGAAACTGAAAGCAGCTTGAAAAGTTTTAATCGAGTGACTGGTATTGAAGTGTTACAATGCTTTCTCCTTCAAACAGCTAACATCCGTTGACTCCTTATCAATCATCTTGCTAGGAACTATGGAGAAAAGGACACTTAACAGTCTAAGAGACAAGGAGTCAGCGATTGCAAAACAGTGTTATTAAGTGTTATGCTAGAGAAATGCACCAGGTAGGTGCTGGAAAAAATCCCAAATCACCTATTAACCCAAAGGAGGAGTCAAGGAAAGAACTAAAGAGAACATAAACTGGACGTGCAGAGGGTAGGGGCCTGAGAAAGTGTAGCATATTCCAGTACTTGAATTTGTAGAATTAGAAAGAGGAGGTGAGAAGTCTGTAAAAGTAAAAGGGCCACATAAGAAAGGGTCATATTTGGCACTTTTAGGGGATTAGAGATCCAACCACTCCATCCTAAAGGAAATCAGTTCTGAATAGACAATGGAAGGGCTGATGCTGACGCTGAAGCTCCAATAGTTGGGCCACCTGATGCGAAGAACTGACTCATTGGGAATGAGCGTGATCCTGGGAAAGATTGAAGGCAGAAGGGGAAGGAGATGACAGAGGATAAGATGGTTGGGTGGCATCACCGACTCGATGGACATGAGTTTGAGTAGGCTCCGGAAGTTGGTGATGGACAGGGAGGTCTGGCATACTGCAGTCCATGCTGTCGCAAGGAGTCAGACTCGACTGAGTGACTGAACTGAACTGAATTGACTTTCTTCTAAGTTGGACATGACCTATTGTATAGCATATGGCACTCAGTTCAATGTTACGTGCCAACTTGAATGGGAGAGGGGATTGTGCTGGGGGAAATGGATACATGTATATGTATGGCTGAGCCCTATGCTGTTCACCTGAAACTACCACAGTATTGTTAATTGGCTAAATCTCAATACAAAATAAAAAGTTTGCAAAACAAATTTTTTAAAAAAAGCAAGCTAAAGCAAGGTAGCCATTTTAAATTTACAAAATTAGCAGAGTTTTAGAGCATATATACATTTAGGGTTGAACAATATGCAGTGAAATAATTACTCCTTTATTGTGTTATTACCAGTACACATAGGCAAAATCTTGAAAATGAAACTGGCAATATATATTAAGAACTTTTGACTCAGTAATTTTATTTCTAATAATCTACTCCAAGGATCAGAGATGTAGTTTATTATGAGAATGTTTACTGATAGGTTATTTGTAACTTAAAAAAAACTGGAAAACCTCCTAACTATTTCAGAATACATTGAAGGTTAAATAAATTATGGCATAGGCATATGCTGTTAATATCAGTCATTCTAAAAAGACGTTTCCTATGAATGTTTAATAAGAAGGAATTATTCACATTTTAAGTGGAAAAGTTTGAACCTAAAATTGTATACATTCACGCTATTTACTGAGTGTCTGTAATGTGCAATGCATATTTATATACTAGGCAATACACATATCTTGGGCTTCCTGGTGGCTCAGTGGTAAAGAATCCTCCTGCCATTGCAAGAGACCCAGGAAAGGGAATTGCAATTCAACCCCTGGTTCAGGAAGATCCCCTGGAGGAGGAAATGGCAACCACTCCAGTATTCTGGCCTGGAAAATTCTGTGGATAGAGGAGACTGGCGGGCTACAGTCCAAAGGGTCGCAAAGAGTCAGACTTTCACACACACACACACACACACACACACACACACACACACATCTTACAATCTCGGATGAAAACGTCTTCGCCATAATTGTGATATTAGTATATATAATGCTATCCCTAACAAATTCTTAGTCCAAGGATAGAATAAACGCACTAAATCCTTCTGCAATATAGAAGAAAGTCAATTCAGTTCAGTTCAGTCACTCAGTCCTGTCTGACTCTTTGACCCCATGGAGTGCAGCATACCAGACCTCCCTGTCCATCATCAACTCCCAGAGTTTACTCAAACTCATGTCCATTGAGTCAGTGATGCCATCCAACCATCTCATCCTCTGTCATCCCCTTCTCCTCCTGCCCCCAATCCCTCCCAGCATCAGGGTCTTTTAAAATGAGTCAGCTGTTTGCATGAGGTGGCCAAAGTACTGGAGCTTCAGTTTCAGCATCAGTCCTTCCAATGAACACTCAGGATTAATCTCATTTAGGATGGATTGATTGGATCTCCTTGCTTTCCAAGGGACTCTCAAGAATCTTCTCCAACACCACAGTTCAAAAGCATCCATTCTTTGGTGCTCAGCTTTCTTTATAGATTAAGTCTAAAGTTAGTAAGTTGCTAAATAAAGGTTGAATTGTATTGAATTAATGAGAAAACTATCAAGACAAGTATTAATAAAAACAAACATTTGAATATGGTTGCCTCTGAGAGGTTGGAACAGCAATGGAGTTGGGGCAGCAATGAGGCAGAGGTACTTGCTTTTTGTTATAAGTCCTGCTACACTGACTTTTATTAATGCACATTTTTACTTTCATTTTAAAAACAGAATGCCCTTTTAGAGTTGGTAGTACATGGAGATACAATAAATGGCACTATTCTTTCCCAACTAAGGTTAGAACTGAGAGGCAAACATAGGACTCCAACAGCTGGAGATAAAATAACAAATTCATTACAAGATTAATTCAGAAATGTGACTGATGTATGTGGCACAACAGGCTTGCTGATGTTTCACCACTAAATTAGAATTTACCCACCCAGCCACATGTATAACTATAAAATAATAGGCCACCCCTACTGAGGCAGATGGAAAGCAGAAAATAGTGCATGTAACCTGCACATCAGTTCAGTTCAGTCACATAGTCGTGTCCGACTTTTTGCGACCCCATGAATTGCAGCACGCCAGGCCTCCCTGTCCATCACCAACTCCCAGAGTTCACTCAGACTCACGTCCATCGAGTCAGTGATGCCATCCAGCCATCTCATCCTCTGTCGTCCCCTTGTCCTCCTGCCCCCAATCCCTCCCAGCATCACAGTCTTTTCCAATGAGTCAACTCTTCTCATGAGGTGGCCAAAGTACTGGAGTTTCAGCTTTAGCATCATTCCTTCCAAAGAACACCCAGGACTGATCTCCTTTAGAATGGACTGGTTGGATCTCCTTGCAGTCCAAGGGACTCTCAAGAGTCTTCTCCAACACCACAGTTCAAAAGCATCAATTCTTCGGTGCTCAGCTTTAATCACAGCCCAACTCTCACATCCATACATGACCACTGGAAAAACCATACCCTTGACTAGACGGACCTTTGTTGGCAAAGCAGTGTCTCTGCTTTTGAATATGCTATCTAGATTGGTCATAACTTTCCTTCCAAGGAGTAAGCATCTTTTAATTTCATGGCTGCAATCACCATCTGCAGTGATTTTGGAGCCCTAAAAAATAAAGTCTGACACTGTTTTCACTGTTTCCCCATCTTGAAGTGATGGAACCAGATGCCATGATCTTCGTTTTCTGAATGTTGAGCTTTAAGCCAACTTTTTCACTCTCCTCTTTCACTTTCATCAAGAGGCTTTTTAGTTCCTCTTCACTTTCTGCCATAGGGGTGGTGTCATCTGCATATCTGAGGTGACTGATATTTCTCCTGGCAGTCTTGATTCCAGCTTGTGCTTCCTCCAGCCCAGCATTTCTCATGATGTACTCTGCATAGAAGTTAAATAAGCAGGGTGACAATATACAGCCTTGATGTACTCCTTTTTCTATTTGGAACCAGTCTGTTGTTCCATTTCCAGTTGTAACTGTTGCTTCCTGACCTGCATATAGGTTTCTCAAGAGGCAGGTCAGGTGGTCTTATATTCTCATCTCTTTCAGAATTTTCCACAGTTTATTGTGATCCACACAGTCAAAGGCTTTGACATAGTCAATAAAGCAGAAATAGATGTTTTTCTGGAACTCTCTTGCTTTTTCCATGGTGCAGCGGATGTTGGCAATTTGATCTCTGCACATAGGCTGAGGCTAAAAAAAAAAAAAAAAAGAAAGAAAGAATTCAGCAGACATACTCTGTTTCTTTTCCCAGAGTCACTGATCATCTCTATAAGATTACTCACAGCCTATCTCTTACTCAGATACATTAACTTCCATGTGCTAGGTACTCTGCTATCTGCTATGCTCGCATCAGTGAACAATACGATATGTAAGACAAGTCTGCTGTCCTCAATAGCTCACAGTCTGATAGACATGTTTCACGTAAGGGAGACATATTTACAAATAATTAGACAAGATGCTCTGTATCTGAATGATTCCCTCCACTTCTAAGCACCTGTGTTTGGAGAGTCTGTTCAGTTCATCAATTAGTTGTCCATAGTAATTTTATTGATTTTCCTTAACCTTGGTTTGCAATACTTGCATTATCTAAGTGGAAGCTGTAATAGTTTAATTGAAAATCTTCAGTTGCCTCTGTTTATCCCTTTATTATTTTTGAAATTATTTTCTAGGCCAGTTTTCTTTCATATAGAGATTTAAAATAGCCTTTGCGTTCTATAGTAGTTAATATTTGTAGTTGCATATCCTTTCATTAGGATAATACATTTTAAAGATAGAAAGGAACTAAAATAATATTGAATTGCAGTAAGTAATCAATTTAATAGAATTTGGTAACTTGAGATTTTCCATAAAATCTGAGTTATCGTTTTTCTGTTAGGTTGGTGCCAAAGTAATTGCTCCAAATCATTCAAGCTAGGCTTCAGCATTGCATGAATCTCCAGATGTACAAGCTAGATTTAGAAAAGGCACAGGAACAAGAGATCAAATTGCCAACATCTGTTAGATCATAGAGAAAGCAAGGGAATTCCAGAAAAATATCTGCTTCATTGTCTATGCCAAAGCCTTTGACTGTGGGGATCACAACAAACTGTGGAAAATTCTTCAGGACACGGGAATACCAGAATTCTTATCTGCCTCCTGAGAAACCTGTACGCAGGTCAAGAAGCAACAGTTAGAACTGGATATGAAAGAGTGGACTGGTTCAAAATTGGGAAAGGAGTACAACATAGCTCTATATTGTCATCCTGCTTATTTAACTTCTATGCAAAGTACACCATGAGAAATGCAAGGCTGGATGAAGTGCAAGCTGAAATCAAGACTGCCAGGAGAAATATCAACAACCTCAGATATGCAGATGATACCACTCTAATGGCAGAAAGCAAAGAGAAACCAAAGAACCTCTTGATGAGGATGAAAGAGGAGAGTGAAAAAGCTGGCCTAAAACTCAGTATTCAGAAAATGAAGATCATGGCTTCTGGTCCCATCACTTCATGGCAAATAGAAGGGGAAAAAGTGGAAACAGTGGCAAATTTTATTTTCTTGGGCTCAAAAATCATTGTGGATTGGCACTGCAGACACAAAATTATAAGATGCTTGAAATTTGGAAGAAAAGCTATGACAAACCTAGACAGCATATTAAAAAACAGAGACATCACTTTGCTGACAAAGATCCATCTAGCCAAAGCTAAGGGTTTTTCAGTAGTCATGTAAAAATGTGAGAGTTGGACCATAAAGAAGGCTGAGCACTGAAGAATTTATGCTTTCAAACTGTGGTGCTGGGGAAGACTTTTGAGAATCCCTTGGACAGCAAGGAGATCAAACCAGTCAACCCAAAAGGAATTCAACCTTTCCAAATTTGGAAGGACTTATGCTGAAGCTGAAGCTCCAATATTTTGGCTGCCTTATGTGAAGAACCAACTCATTTGAAAAGACCCTAATGCTGGAAAAAACTGAGGGCAGGAGGAGAAGGGGGCAACAGAGGATGAGATGGTTGTATGGCATCACCAACTCAATGGACATGAGTTTGAGCAAACTCTGGGAGATAGTGAAGGATAGGGAAATTGGTCATGCTGCAATCTTTGGGGTCACAAGAGTCAGACATGACTTAGCATCTGAACAACTCTAGTATCCATAATTCTGCATGGCATATAACTTTTTAGAATATTTGTTGAATGGATGGATGAGTAAATGAACATAGAAGTGAGGAAATTATCTGGATGATGGCAAAGACAGATGTCACAATGGCAGACCTGATAAAGTGGAGTGAGACTCCAGCTATCCACACACAAAAAGAGCTCTGGAGTCCAACTTTAGCAACACAGTGCAACAAACAAAGAAGAAAACCTGAGAATCACTGCACATCAAGAGAAGGAAGACAGCTTCATTTTGTCTGCATCATCCATTACTCAGCACCAAGAGGGAACTTCCCAGATAAGAAGAGCTCCTCTCACCAGGAAAGGAAAAGAAAGCTTCCCCAGCCTTTAGGGCACCACATGAAATTCCCTTTTTGATTTTACCCCACCTAGATTCAGCAAAGCTGAGACATATATACAGACTACAGAGATGGCTAGGGACATGGAAGAAAACCACAGGTTACCAATTGCAGTCATGCAGTGAGAGAGACTGTGGTGTATAGTGACCCATGTTTCAGACAAATGAAGATTTTACTACTGAAAAAATCAAAAAACAACAACAAAAAAACAGCACAGTGTGGCAAACCTCCCAGCAGTGATGCTCTACTCAGGATGACAGACTGGATCCCTGCAGCTGACTCCTACCACTATATGCACACCTGGGGTTACCTCCCTCAGCTGTGCACTTGCACACTGCCAACCTGATATTTATCATTAACATCCACTGCAGTGCTCATATCTGCAGACATGGGAGAGCATGCCAATAGCCAGGGCCCCACAGCTGCTTTGGGACCTGGCTCAGGCTTTCTCTCTGTCACTGGTCTGCAGAATTGTGCTCCAGGGCCTACTCTCACCATTACTATTCAACAAAGTACTAGAAATCCTAACCAGAGAAACTGGGCAAGAAAAAGAAAAAGTCTCTTATTTGGAAATGAACAAAGTAAAATTGTCTTTGTTTGCAGGTAATATAATCTTAAATACAGAAAATCCTGAAGCCTCCACCAAAAAACTGTTGGAACTAATAAATATTGTGAAGTTGTAGGATACAAAATCAACATATAGAAATTACAATAGTTGTTTTTCTATATTCTAACTGCAATATATCCAAAAATAAATTTTTAAAAATGTCTTATTCACAATAACATCAAAAAACAATAAAATACTTAGGAATAAATTTAACCAAGGAAGTGAAAGATCTATATACTAAAACAATAAGACTTCAATGAAAGAAACTGAAACACACACAACCAAATGGAAAGATATCCCATGTTTATGGGTCAAGAATTAATATTGTTAAAATGTTTATACTCTCCAAAGTCATCTATAGATTCAATACAGTATCTATAAAAATTCAATACATTTTCACAGAAATAGAAAAAGCAGTTCTAAAAATTGTATGGAACCATAAAAGACCCCAAATAGCCAAAGCAGTCCTGAGAAAAAGGAACAGAGCTGGATGTATCAGGCTCCTGATTTCAAAATCATACTATAAAACTATGGACATCAAAACAATATGGGACTAACATAAAAATAAACAGTATAGACCAATGGAAGAGAATCTAGAGCCCAGAAATAAGTCCTCACAATAAAGTCAACTAATATTTAACAAGAGAGGTCTTCAATAAATAGTGTTGGGAAATGTATGAGGTGAGGTGAAGTCGCTCAGTTGTGTCCGACTCTTTGCGACCCCGTGGACTGTAGCCTACCAGGCTCCTCCGTCCATGGGATTCTCCAGGCAAGAATACTGGAGTGAGCTGCCATTTCCTTCTCCAGGGTATCTTCCCGACCCTGGGATCGAACCCAGGTCTCCCGCACTGGAGGCGGACGCTTTACCCTCTGAGCCACCAGGGAAGCATGCAAAAGAATAACATGAATGTCTATCTTACACCACTCACAAAAACTGAAAAGCCCAGAACTTAAACATAAAAACTGAAATCATAAAACTCTTATAAAATATATAAGTGAAAAGCTTCTTGACAAAACTGTGGCAAATTGTCTTTTTGTGTATGACACCAAAAGCAAAAATAAATAAGTGGGAGCAAATAAAACTAAAAATCACAGAAAAAGAAACAAGAAAGTGAAAAGTTGGCCTACCAAATGGGAGTAAACATTTACAAATTATATCTGATTAGGGGCTAATATCCAAAATACATTTTAAAAATTCATACAACTCAATAGCAAACCATCCAGTTAAAAACTGAGCAGAGGAACTAATTAGATATTTTTCCAAAGAAGACATACAAGTGGCCAATAGATATATGAAAAGTTGATCAACATCACTAGTCACTATGTAAATACAAGTCAGAACCACAGTGAGATATTATCTCACACCTCTTAAACTGGCAGTCATCAAAATGACAAGAGATAAAAAGTACTGGTAAATATGTGGAGAAAAGGGAACCTTCGTGCACTGTTGATGGCAATGTATAAATTGGTTCATCCACTATAGAAAGCAGTATGGAAGTTCCTCAAAAAATCAAAAATTGGACTTCCTTGGTAGTGCAGTGGATGAGAATCCATCCGCCAATGCAGGGTACATGGATTCAATCCCTGGTCCAGGAAGGTTCCCTGTACGAAAGAGCAACTGAGCCCGTTTGTCACAACTGCTGAACTTGCATTCTAGAACTGAACTGAACTGAACCGGAGCCTCAACTATTGAGCCTGCATGCCACAACTACCCTGCCTAGAGCCTGCGTTTCACAAGAGAAGCCACCTCAGTGAGAAGCTCACACACCACAATGGAGAGTAGCCCACCACTCGCCACAACTAGAGAAAGCTGGAGGCCTGAGCAGAGCAATGAAGACCCAGCCTAGTCAAAAATAAATTTAAAAAAAAAATCACCATTATAAAAGATCAACCTAACCCAGTCACCACATGTTAAAAATAAAGTCTCTTAAACAATGTAACAGTTATTTAAAAAATCAAAAATTGCTCCAATTTTCTCATACACATATTTGTGTATGTGTAACATACAAATCAACCAAGATCAACCCAAGAAAGTAGGTTGCCAATAATTTATTGTCACTGTATGCTGCTGCTGCTGCTAAGTCACGTCAGTCGTGTCCGACTCTGTGCGACCCCATAGACAGCAGCCCACCAGGTTCCCCCGTCCCTGGGATTCTCCAGGCAAGAACACTGGAGTGGGTTGCCATTTCCTTCTCCAATGCATGAAAGTGAAAAGTGAAAGTGAAGTCGCTCAGTTGTATCTGACTCTTAGCGACCCCATGGACCGCAGCCCACCAGGCTCCTCCGTCCATGGGATTTTCCAGGCAAGAGCACTGGAGTGGGGTGCCATGGCCTTCTCCGTGTCACTGTATACAATTTGTTTTTTTCTCTATGTCACATTATTTTGTTCAAACTATTCTCAGTGTGTGAGTTATTTCCATAATTTTTGCCATTACAAATAAAACTATCAAATCATATAGAATTGTATTTACATAATAATATTGTAGCCACCAACCTTATTAAAATGTCTTCTTCTGTTAGTTTGTCTTTAAATTTTTTACTGTTCTATGTCTATTTATAAAAACCACAAATAATGAGATCTTTGCTTCTTTTTTCCAATCCATATATCCTTTATTTTTCTTTCTTACTATAAATGCTGGGAGGGATTGACGGCAGGAGAAAAAGGGGACGACCGAGGACGAGATGGCTGGATGGCATCATTGACTCGATGGACACAACTCTGAACTCCGGGAGTTGGTGATGGACAGGGAAGCCTGGCGTGCTGCGATTCATGGGGTCGCAAAGAGTCGGACACGACTGAGCGACTGAAATGAACTGTACTGAACTGATACTGGACCTGTGGTACAGATTGAGTCTACCAATCAGAATGTGGTTCAAATTCTCAGTTACAGCTTTTTATTCTTCTCAGCACAGCATTTATGTTCAAGAAAGTTGATTTTCC
Source organism: Capricornis sumatraensis (assembly GCF_032405125.1). Lineage (NCBI taxonomy): Eukaryota > Metazoa > Chordata > Mammalia > Artiodactyla > Bovidae > Capricornis > Capricornis sumatraensis. The sequence goes on along the minus strand of NC_091081.1, from coordinate 17,562,111 downwards.
TTGTTACATTCTGGGGTGTCACGTAGAAAGGGAAGGTTTAATCCTGGCTCACCATCCATTTGACATCCTAGTTTTATGGGAGAGGCATGTTTTTCTATTAGACTCCTTATCTTGAACAAGTCTTGGGCTGTGGTTCCTGTTGTAATATCCTGTGGGGCCATGGAGAAACATGGTTAGAAACATAAGCCAATTCTATTTCTCAATTTACCTTTCTGAGCTCTTGACTTAACTTAGATAATTGACCTGAAATTTTCTTACATTACTACCAGTTCACTGATACATTTAAGAAAGTTTTATTAACTATATTTTATGAGAAATATTTAGTCCTTTTTATTGGCAAGTCAGTCCAGGCACCCAGCCATATTTCCAGAAAAAAACCAGGTGAGTGGAAGAGCTATGAAAACAAACTAGGTTGCTGATTCTTCAGACAAGATGCAAGAACTAGTTTGAGCATACGCTTTAAAGTAAGGCCAGTTTTCTAAACAACTTTGAAATCCTTTCTCAAAAAGTAATAACAATGCCATTTTTTTTTCCTTTTCCTGTAAAAGCTCTATACTACATATCTGACAGTAGGTAAAAATATCAGGAGAAATGTATTCATTTCACCCTGATGTCATTTCTCTCAGTGAAAACACTTTTACATTTTTATTCAGAAAAACTATCTCCATGCCAACAAGTATTATGCCAGTCAGTTACACACCAACTTTTGAACTCTAAACACCCACACAAAGTTCTTCATGATTGACTCTCACTTCTCAGAAATAAAATAGTAATGTTCCAGGATTCATGAGAGATCATAGTATTCTTTTATAGTCCATTTGATGTATGGTTCCAAAATGCCAGACAGAAACTCATAATGCCGTCAGAATTCGTGCCAAGTACACATAGTTGAGATTACTCAGATAAAGTAGTGCTAATCTTAAAGACATTTACTATTTTCTTAGGATGACAAAAGGGCATTCATAAAATTTTATGTCTTACTCACTTTGTTTATTCTATGGGTGTGACCTTTGTTTGTTTTGCTATTTAATTCAATGTTTGCCAAACAAAATGACAGGGATTTTGAGTCCCATATTACTGCCTCCAGCATAACTCAAGTTACCAATCTTGACTCACATATTCAGAAGAGGAAAACAGTCACTAAAATAAGGAACCAAGAACTCCACTTTTGTATCCATAATGTCACTACCCCTGGCATGTGGGAGAAGCTGAATCTTTATGACTTTATGTCTGTGTAACTTTCCAACAGCAGCCACTTAGAATGTGTACCTCTCTCAGAGCCCTTGCTGAAGTGATGTGTTTAGGTGGTCATGCTTGTACTGTGCAGTTCCATGATTCCGTGATGAGTAGACAATCTGTATATAAACCTAATCTCCACTGAGAGATTTTAAATAGAATTCCCCCTTGCATCAGGAAGAAAGTGACAGAGAAAGAAGATAGTCTCTGCGGTTTGATAGACCTGGGTTTATATTTCAGCAAAATGTTGTTCATGAACTTTGTGGCGCTAACAAGTGAACGTGAGTTTCCTAATCTCCAAGGAAGGGTATAATGCCTAATTTACAGGGCTGTTGTGGGGAACGAGTGAGGTGGCACAGAAACAACTAGCTTACTTCCTGGCACAAAGTTGTAATTCAGCAAGCTATTTTCCTACTCATCACCCACCTTTTCAAACACTATTTAAAAATTATCCTTTTTTACCTTTTGGTATTGAATATGTTGCCTGTATCTGATGTCCATCATGGTGCTGCTTCTTTATAACAGCCCTTCTCTTACAGTACATGCAAGCCGTGTCTAGTTTCTGGCCAAATGGGAAAAGATTATTTTTAAAACAGAAGGAACACTCTGTATAGGACTCCCATTTTTTCCCACTGATTTCGTCCCTCGTCATGGCTTCTTCAATGAACAATATACACAAATTTCAAACTATTTCATGTCTGTGTCCCTTGGTTCAAATTCTAAATACTGAGACTCGATGATTAGGTTTATATATAGATTGTCTAGTCATCATGGAATCGCACAGTACAAACATCACCACCCCAGCCCATCACTCCAACAAGGGCTCTGAGACGGGGTACAAATTCAAAGAAGCGGCTGCTGTTGGAAAGTTACATAGACACACCTAGTTCACCTTATCTGATTCATGCTCAACAAATTGTTTATTAGGTTTACCTTTGCCTATTGAGGAAATATGCACTGCCATTTGGGTGTTGTATTTCTCTTTGTAAATTAATATATTGACTTCAATAATATAAGCAAAAGTAAAGAAGATAAACATAGAGGATCAATCTATAAAAGGAAAGTAGAAAAAATACATAAGAGGAAGTAAGGAAGAGGGAGAACTAGAAAATTACTTGACTTTTTGTCCTTGAGCTTTGGCTTTTCATTCTGAACTTCTTTCCTTGAAATTCCACTGTAGCCTGCAGAAATATCACATTTTTGCTTGATCTACTTTGAATAAGTTTTTGCTTTTTCAACTGTGGCACATTGAAAAAAAACTATTTTTTAATTTTAAAAGCCTGAAACTGTGTCAGACCTGGTGTCACACCATAATAAATTATCCAAGGTAGTGCTGTCCTGTGAGGTTTCTTGCCTGTCAGCCAACTTTAGCTAAACTTCTTTAACTCAACACTATTCATAGATTTGCTTATTCAAACAGATAATCTCCAAGAAGGCATCTATGGCAAAATATTTATTTGCAAAAAGAAAATCATGTGTCCTGAAGATTTTCATTAACAGTAAACTATGAAATGTTGTCACTGAGTTTCGCTTCCTCAATCAATTTCTTTTTAATCCAAGAAATGATAGCAAGAAGGGTATGGGAGTAGTATGAATAAAATTATAAACATAGCATTTTTGCATTTTACAGATAATAAAGACAGTGATAGAATCTAAAATCCCAGTATCTTTAATATATATAATAGGTTTCACATTGGCTTCCTGTGTAGTTTCGTCTGAAACATGTTTAGTCCTAACTTCAACTGTCAAGACATAGAATAAACCAATGGTTATCAATACTCATCACCACTTCAATTGATTGCAGTAGACATAAGGAAAAGAATAACTCAGTACTGTAAGTACTTGCATTCAAGTACTAGCTACAAGCCACGGCATGTGGGTAGAAAAAAAGTGCTTTTAAGACACATAAGGTACAATATTATATAATTACTAACTGAAGAATTAAGAATCCTGGAGGGGCAGTTAAAAAAAATGAACTCAATGGGTTTAAGTATTAGAATAAAAGAAGAAAAATAAAGAAAAAAGCATAAGGTAACAGAAAATGTATTCCCTCAAGTTTAATCAGTAAATGCAAACAAACAGTGTTCTACCCAATGTCATATAACTAATTTATTCTATCAATGTTTCATTATTTTTCTTAGCCTGACAGGTTGGGAAAATATGTTACAATAGTTCATAAAATCTTTGCTAATGCCCCTACCTTGTCCAGTAGTTAGTGATCTGGAACCAATGGGAAAAAAAAAAAAAAAGCGCAGATTTTATGTTTTGTTTTGTTTTGTTTGTTTTTTTGTTTTTTTGCTTGCTAGTTAACTCATGCCTACCAAAACTCTGGTCTTACTTTCTGATATCAAGACAGAGCTGTCTCAAGGCAAATTTGTTAGGGCTTGAGATTTCTTTTTCAGTAATACTAGACTTGAAGGGTTAGAATACCAGTGAAGAAAATACCCTGCCATTAGCTTCTTCACATTTCAGAACACAGCAGACATCTCAGGGGAACTGTGGGTAAACAACAAACGACAACCAAAATTCTGCCCATTAATTCAGTATCTTACTGTTTGTTGTTTGGTTTTCTGCAGAAACAAAACTCATAATTAGGCTAGGCAGTTGAGGACCTACAATTGCCTCTCTCTACCTTATTATGTTGAACTCTTTGCTTCTGTTTGCTTTAAATATTACAGAAAAATAATTTCATATGGGTATAAAAAGCAGCCAATAAAAGAAAGGCATAAAAAAATCATTATTGATTTGTATACCATGTACTGTCATTCCTGTGGTAATGATTAGTTTATGACACAACTTTATAATCTACACATGTCTTCAAAGTTACTAAACATGACTAACAGAAATAAAGAATAGCCCTGTGGAATAAGTCTTCAAGCATTATCTGACAGCTTGGCTAACGGTAACAGAATTTCCTCTAAATAGCTCAGACTTTAAAATAGTACTTAAATGAGAACTCATCCTCTCATATAGCAATAGTTTTGTCTTCTGGGCTAATTTTCTCACAAGCATAAAACACTACTTATACTCACTGTGAAAAACTGTTAATATGCAGTTGTGATGGAGACAAAGAATTATACACGGAAGAACTGAATGATTTATTTTTCTTTCCCAAAGGTCTACACCTTAGATATACCTTAAACTTTTGTCTAAGGCAAAAAGTCAAGACAAATAATTTGTTTAGCTGGTAAAGCTTTATATAAAAGTGTGATTTTATAGCAAAGAGTCAGACACTAGACTGAGGCTCAGAAACTCTTGCTATTGGTTGTAATCATTTTTATTTTAGAAGTTAAGTGTATATCAGAAAAATGCTTCCTTTTGGTAGAGAGTAACTTTCTTGTAAATATTCAAAGGAATGCTCAGAGAAACCTATATTTTACTCAATAAGTTGCTTGTAAGTATGAACCAAAGAAGTGTCATTCTCATCCCTAGGATGAAATTCCTAGCTTTTTTACATGAAGAATATTTTCAACTATTGATTCATCTTCGTTTAAACCTCAAACATTTTTCAAATGCTCACACAGTCTGTAACACAATATAATACCTCAAAACTTATTCCTGCATTCTCAGTCACTTACTCATCAGTCATGCGCAACTCTTTGTGGCCCCATGGACTGTAGCCTGCCAGGATCCTCTGTCCATGGGATTTCCCAGACAAGAATACTGGAGTAGATTGCCATTTCCTCCTCCAGGGGATCTTCCCACCCCAGGGATAGAAACGAAGTCTCTTGCGTCTCCTGCATTGGCAGGCAGATTCTTTGCCACTGTGCCACCTGGGAAGCCCCAAAACCTATTACTTATCTCAAAACTTATTTTGGGGTGTGTTTAGGCAGTAGTATAAAGAAATCAAATGTTTTATCACTTGGTAATAACATTATATCAAATTATCCACTCCTGATTCTACTTTCTCATGATGAAATGGCATATCAGCAATAAGCTGAGTCAGAGAAACTGAAAAGTAAGATTTACTGAACAGGGTACTAGTCAGTACTGCTGTTCTGACCCTCCCTTTCTCGTTCACGTTCCAATAGAACGTTACAAATTAGCAGAAATTCTTTCCTATTGAATTTAAAAGATCATCTGACTGATAAGGCATTAAGTTCTTTTGTTTAAACAAAATAAGGTAAAAAATGATCAGAGGTTCAAAAAATGGCTTAACAATTCAAAAGGGTAGCTCAACTAAATATTCTGATAAAGCAGAATTTTAGTATTATTTTTGTTAAATTTGGAAATAAAGGACACTAGCCAAAACACATGCTTATACTTATGAAACTACTTTAAGATATAAAATAGCATTATTTTTTGACTAGGATCAATTGCTCTTCATTTTATTTGTTAAAATAGGCCTAAGTGTTAGTAAGCCTGCCATATGTCTAAAGTCACGATTTTGTAATTAGTTATTTTTTATATTTATTTTACCAGTTGAATAGTAAACATAATTGAATAATAACTGAATGATAAATAATACATATTTATATAAGTATATGTTTATATTGGGCTTCTCAGGTGGCTCAGTTGGATAAAGAACCCATCTACAATGCAGGCGACAGAGGAGATGTGGGTTCAATCCCTGGGTCAGAAAGATTCCCCGGAAGAAGGCATGGCAAACCACTCCAGTATTCTTGCCTGGAGAATCCCATGGATAGGGGAGCCTGTCAGAGTACAATTCATAGGGTCACAAAGAGTCGGACATGACTAAAGCAACTGAGTGCGCGCGCGCCTCAGTCTATATCAATTATCATATATTCTGATTTTCCCCCTGTATTGCAACTCAATTTGCTTCAGAAAAAATAGTAAGATATTTTCATATCCTCTTTCTTTCCCTGCCCACTAAAAAGATTTCTCTTTTGCCTCTTAATTTCCTGGGACTTACACAGTCAGAGTACCAGAAAAAAACTGAACAGGGTTCAAGCCAGTTGAGCTAGTTGGATTGCTTTAAACTGGAGATGACAAAGAGCTGCCAAAGAAAATCACGGAAAAAAAAAAAAGAAAGAAAAGAAAAGGAGGGCAAGCAAGATAAAGATCAACCCAGGATGACTTTAGGGGATGTTTGAAGCCCTGGGGATGACAGTTTACGGTGATTTGCTCTACTATGTGGGGCAGGACTCTAAGAAGATAGGTGGAAAAGAGGACTCAAATAATTTTGTTGTATATTATGACTGAAACTTCTCTTTGGTGGCTTTTGGGGGAATATATTGGTAAATTACTTTCTAAATTTTTAGGCAAGTTGTATTATGTTTTTCATTTGTATATTTGTTTTCCAATTACACACCAAATTCAGGTTGATTTCGCAGTGAGAATGAGGTCCAGTTTTATCCAGATGATAATATAGATTAAGGATTATTGTTCCATGAAGTGATAGATATTTGATCTATAACTTCTAAGAAAATCATCTTACTTTTCAATTTCTTTCAAGTTTTGTTGTAAGCTAGAACATAACAATCCAGATGATTGAGAAACTGGTAAATCTAGTAGCATCTATTTGTTAAGTATTTAATGATTCACATAAATTAAAATGGATTGTTTCAGACACTATAAAATTCTTATTAGACGGAAAACAAAGGCAGAACACTCTTTGACATAAAATGCAGCAATATCTTTTTCGATGCACCTTCTAGAGTAAAGGAAACAAAAGCAAAAATAAACAAATGGGACCTAATTAAAGTTCAAAGCATCTGCACAGTTTGGAAACCCACAGAATGAGAGAAAATATTTGTAAATGATGCAACTGACCAAGAATTAATCTCCAAAATATACAAGGAGCTCATGCAGCTCTATATTAAAAAAAAAAAAAAAAAAAAACTCAAGCAATCCAATCAAAAATGAGCATAAAATGTAAATAGACAGTTCTCCAAAGAAGACATTCATATGGGGAAAAAAGCACATGAAAAGATGCTCAACATCACTAATTATCAGAGAAATTCAAATCAAAACTACAGTGAGGTATCACCTCACAATGGTCAGAACGGCCATCACCAAAAAAGTGTACAGAAAATAAATGCTGGAGAAGATGTGGAGAAAAGGGAACCCTCCTACACTGTTGGCTGGAATGTAAATTGATACAATCACTATAGAGAACAATAAGGAGGCTCCCTAAAAAGCTTAAAATAGAACTATCATATGATCCATCAATCCTACTCTTGAGAAAACTGTAATTCAAAAGGATATATGTACCTCCAAGGTTCATTGTAATACTATTTACAATAGCCAAGGCATGTCCTTCAAAAGAAGAATGGGTAAAGAAATCATTGTGTGTATATATATACAATGGAATAGTACTCAGCCATAAAAAGAACAAAATAATGCCATTTGTAGCAACATGGATGGACCTGGAGATTATTATATTAAGTGAAATAAGTCAGACAGAGAAAAACAAATATATGATATAACTCATATGTGAAATCTATTTTTTAAAAGATACAAAAGAACTTATTTGCAAAACAGGAGTAGAATTATAGATATTAAAAACAAACTTATGGTTACCAACAGGGAAACGTGGCAGAAGGAATAAATTAGGAACATACACAGAGTAAAACATATAAGGTAGATGACAGATGGGGACCCACTGTATAGCACAGGGAACTCTACCCAATATTCTGTGATGACTTGTATGAGAAATGAATCTTAAAAAGAATAAATATATGTATATGCATAACTGAATCACTTTGCTGTATACCTGAAACTAACACAACATCGCAAATCAGCTGTATTCCAATATAATAAAATTTTTCTGGATTATCTTTTTTTAAAAGGTTCAGTGAAGCAAGAGGTTTGTTTGTTTGGCCTCCCTCAACATGTGGGACCTTAATTCCCTAACCAGGGATCGAACCCACACATTGCATTGGAAGCTCAGAGTCTTAATCACTGGACCACCAGGGAAGTGCAAAAATATTAAAAAAAAAAAAAGGTTGTGGCATTATAAGACCAAAATATTGCATAATTAACATTTATTGAATGCTTATTTTTCGCCTGTTTTATTCCATGCACTAATTAATTTGATATGCTCACAATAACTCCATGATGTAGAACTGGGCTTTTCCCTGTTTCCAAAGAGGAAACTGAGCAGCAATGTTGTCAGGTTGCAGAGCCTGTCTTCTAGATTATACCATCTCTTTAATCAAGGCTTATATTTAATCTCTAAAGTATAAAACATTATATTACTGGTACTTACCCGAATAGAAAAACATAGAATAACATTTCATCAGTTCAGTTCAGTTCAGTTTAGTTGCTCAGTCATGTCCGACTCTTTGCGACCCCATGAATCACAGCACGCCAGGACTCCCTGTCCATCACCAACTCCCAGAGTTCACTCAGACTCACGTCCATCGAGTCCGTGATGCCATCCAGCCATCTCATCCTCTGTCATCCCCTTCTCCTCCTGCCCCCAATCCCTCCCAGCATCAAAGTCTTTTCCAATGAGTCAACTCTTCACATGAGGTGGCCAAAGTACTGGAGCTTCAGCTTTAGCATCATTCCTTCCAAAGAAATCCCAGAGTTGATCTCCTTCAGAATGGACTGGTTGGATCTCCTTGCAGTCCAAGTGACTCTCAAGAGTCTTCTCCAACACCACAGTTCAAAAGCATCAATTCTTCGGCGCTCAGCCTTCTTCAGTCCAACTCTCACATCCATACATGACTACAATTAATAACAAAGCATATATATAGGGAAATCTATTTTCACAGTATGGATTTCAAAACAATCTTATTCTCAATAATACAAACAGTATCTTTGTACTGTATTCTGTTTATGTTCTACCTAATCCATCTATTCACCTTGCTTTCTGGCTAGACCTGTCATTATTACAACTACTGAGTAATGCACACATCAATCTTCGTGCAATTTATTTGAGAAAAAAGTAGCAAAGTCACTTTTTTCCATATTTTCTTTTAAGTGAGGAAAAATACATGTGTCAGGTTGTCTCAGACTTATAAAGGGAAAATTTGACTCAGGGCATCTAATAACACATAATTTCTACTCATGTATATTACAAAAAATGGAGGCTGCCTGCAGAGAGTGATGATAAATAGATTGATAGATAAATAATTATATATTGCAAATTATTTAATATATATCATATATATACCTTGGGCTTCCCCAGTGGCTCAGCAGTAAAGAATCCACCTGCAATGTAGGAGATGTGTGTTCGATCCTGGGTCAGGAAGATCTCCTAGAGAACAAAACGGCAACCCACTCCAGTGTTCTTGCCTGGAAAACGCCATGGACAGTGGAGGCTGGTGGGTTATAGGGTGGGTCATAAAAGAGTCAGACGCAATTTGGTGACTGAACAGCTGCAGCAGTAGCAGCAGCAGCATATATATTTGGCAACACTAATAGAGATAAATCGTATTGTTGAATCAGATTGATAATTATGTTATATGCTGTAACTTTCATTTATACAATAGGTAACTGGCAGAACTAATAGATAAAAATCCTTTTGTTGAATCTATTGTTGTTCTAGGGGCATAATAGGGGACACAGACATATCAGTTAAAATTCAGGGTCACCTTAAAAAGTAATGTATATAACAGAAATGTGGAAATAGTCAGAGAAAGGCACTAAAACGGTCAATCTTTGAACAAATATATCTAATGATCACCATGGTAACAATCATGATGGGGTAGCTATGGAGAAACATTTCCTTCACCATCTCAATAGATAATTTTCCTGAGGATGACCTATATTGAGGCTTTAACAGGATCACCTCTGTAGTTGAAAGAAAATTGCCACTTCCATAGGAAATTGCCTAGAAAATGACTTTCTCATAGAACAACCACCTGAGTCACTTCAAAATATAGTACTTAAGGGACTGTTTTGAGAATGGTAAGAGCATTACTAGCATTCTAGGAGAGTGTTACCAGAATCACTTAGAGTAGGCTGCGTTCCAAACCATCCTTTTGTGTTGCTCCACAGGACTCTATAAATGAGGGATTTAAAACCCAGAAACTTCTCAAAGTGTGGATGCGTCCATTCACAAGAGTATATAGTTGATTCTGAAAATATTTTATGATATTTGTGTGTGTGTGTGTATGAGTGATCTTATTGGTGCAGAGAGATGAATGCCTTATAGGAGGAACTCAAAAAAATCTCATTTGCGAAATTTGAAATATCCACCGCCACCTTGTAATGTTTTGTTCCTGCACGTGGGAAAAGGTGAAATTGATGAGCCATGATTTTTGTCTATTGTTCTTACTTAAAGAAATATCAAGATACTTTCCTAAAAAATATGCTGCTATCTCTGCTGGGAAAGAGAATTTCTTGTGGTGCGTAAATCCTCAGCTCATAGCAGCTTGGATTAGGTATCAGTTTTGTTTTTTGTGTGTTTCTGTGAAGGGATAAGGAGAAACTTGCCCTCAGTGCCCCAAATGAGGTGTGAGGATTGTGAGCGGGTCTAATCATGAGCCCTCGATTTTTCCCTAAGGGAAGTAATAAAAAGGGTTGGAACACCTTAATTCCTTCTAACATTAACCCAGTACTGCTGGTAGAAAACTCTGCTGTACGTGCTCAGCAAGCCATTTGCCATTCACTCCCACTTACTTCTGGCACTCCAAACCATCTGGAAGATTAAAGAATCCCACTTCCAGCAGAGGGCAGGACAGTACAGGTAGTATCTGGCTATTGCTTGTCACTGTGGTTGAGATGGAATAAACGGACAATGAAACTTTTGGCTGATGTTTATGTCTTGAGGACTTACTATTTTTCTCTTCGTGATATAGCAGTTTCAACAAGCAGACGAACCCCAAATGGGAAGTATCTCTATTTTTGACAAGCCCTAGAACTATGTTCCCTTGCTATCTCCAGTTTTCTTGAAGAGATCTCTAGTCTTTTCCATTCTATTGGTTTCCTTTACTTTGCATTTTTCATTTAAGAAGGCCTTCTCATCTCTCCTTGCTATTCTCTGGAACTCTGAATTCAGTTGGGTGTATCTGTCCCTTTCTCCCTTATATTTTGCTTCTCTTCTTTCCTCGGTTATGTGTAAAGCTTCCTCAGACAACCACTTTGTGTGATGCTGGGAAAGACTGAAGACAAAAGAGGGTGGCAGAGGATAAGATGGTTAGATAGCATCACCAACTCAATGGACATGAATCTGAGAACTCCAAAAGACAGTGAAGGACAGGGAAGCCTGGTGTGCTGCAGTCCATGGGGTTGCAAAGAGTCAGAAATGACTTAGCGACTGAACAACAAAGAACTATACAGAAGCTACCCAATTTTTGACTGAATTTCTTCAAATATTGATCCCATGTACATGCATATCTGAAATAAGGTGACAAACAAATATTTAAAAATTTTAGAAATAAGGATAGTGGGTGAGGGGAAAATGTGCTAAACTGATAAGTTTGGAAGCGTGTGGAATTTTTAACACTAAAGGCAAAAAAAAAAAAAAAACACAAAAGCGGTGCATAAGTACTTTGGTTGGTAATACTTTTTCTCCACAATGGTTTAGGGTGACAATTTTAATACTGCTATTCATGCATATGTGTTGGAATTGAAAATTTAAGTAAATAGATGGCAGGTGGTAAGAGCCAGGTGTCTCACTATAGGAGTGAGACTTTATGGATAAACAAGAAGAGGAGGCCAGAATGAGCCATGTGGTAGTGGATTATAAAGTTGGAGATACCAGTATGAACTCATGTTTAGCTTAAGCTTAATATAGATACAGGTGGTTACATACAGAAATATTTGTGTCTGTGTGTGTGTGTGTGTGTGTGTGTGTGCATGCATGTGCCCTCTGTTGCTCAGTTGTGTCCAACACTTTGTGACTCCATGGACTGTAGCCCACCAGGTTCCTCTGTCCATGGGATTCTCCAGGCAAATATTTATAGATATGTGTATATTTACAGGTCAATATACACACAGATATTTCCTTGCTCTATCAGCTGAGAAGGCCTGGAGGCAATGACACCTCAAAAGTAAAGAGGACAACTAGTGCTCAGATCTGGTCTCTAAGACCATTCTCCAGTAAAAGTAACAAGAGATTGTTGGATAAATGGCTAATTCTAGGACTGGCTCAGGCAATATACCACATGGAGTGGATTTCTTGTAGTGCCAGAAAGTAAGGAAGTAAAATGAAACAAAAATCTGCAATAATGGGGGTATGTCAAAGGAACACAGAAGCCAACTATAACAGATCCTAAGTGTCAGACTTTTTTTTTTTTTTTTTGGCTCCAAAATCATTGCAGATGGTGACTGCAGCCATGAAATTAAAAGACACGTACTCTTTGGAAGGAAAGCTATGATCAACCTAGAGAGCATATTCAAAAGCAGAGACATTACTTTGGCAACTAAGGTCCGTCTAGTCAAGGCTATGGTTTTTCCAGTGGTCATGTATGGATGTGAGAGTTGGACTATGAAGAAAGCTGAGCACCGAAGAATTGATACTTTTGAACTATGGTGTTGGAGAAGACTCTTGAGAGTCCCTTGGACTCCAAGGAGATCCAACCAGTTCTGAAGGAGATCAGCCCTGGGATTTCTTTGGAAGGAATGATGCTGAAGCTGAAACTCCAGTACTTTGGCCACCTCATGTGAAGAGTTGACTCATTGGAAAAGACTGTGATGCTGGGAGGGATTGGGGGCAGGAGGAGAAGGGGACGACTGAGGATGAGATGGCTGGATGGCATCACTGACTCGATTGACGTGAGTCTGAGTGAACTCCAGGAGTTGGTGATGGACAGGGAGGCCTGGTGTGCTGTGATTCATGGGGTCACAAAGAGTCGGACACGACTGAGCGACTGAACTGGAGTGTACATATGTATGATTGAGTCACTCTCCTGTGCACCTGCAGCTCTCACGGCATTGTTAATCGGCTGTGCTGCTGCTGCTGCTAAGTCACTTCAGTCGTGTCCGACTCTGTGCGACCCCAGACGGCAGCCCACCAGGCTCCCCCGTCCCTGTGATTCTCCAGGCAAGAACACTGGAGTGGGTTGCCATTTCCTTCTCCAATGCATGAAAGTGAAAAGTGAAGGTGAAGTCGCTCAGTCGTGTCCTCTTAGCGACCCCATGGACTGCAGCCGACCAGGCTCCTCCATCCATTGGGTTTTCCAGTCAAGAGTACTGGAGTGGGGTGCCATTGCCTTCTCTGCAATCAGCTATACTCCAATACAAAATAAAAAGGTTTTAAAGAGAGAGAAGATGATGGGTGCCAGTTTCTTCTCCTTTTCCCCTTCTCTAATTTAAGTGTATATTACAAGGCATTCAGCATGGTGCCATATCCTATGAGAACGAAAGAAGACTAGAACAATTTATGGGGAGATGAAAATTGGGATGGAGAGGCATTATAATCAAGCGACTAAACATTGCGTCCAGTATCCCAGAGCCTTCACGGCAGTCGCTTCCAAACTGTCAAGCTCGGAGCCTGTCTTCTGGAGATGTACCTACTTCAGCCATGCGGGAAGGCTTTCCATGCCCCAGACTTTCCAGTCTCTGTGCTTTTGGTCTCTCTTCTCTACCTATCAAAATTCTACTCACTCTTCCAGAATTATCTCAAATGTTTCCTCTGGGAACCATTCCCTGGTTATGCCAGGTGAGATTAATTACCACTTCTCTCTGGTTCCACACCTTGCTTATAACACTAGACCCAACACTTCCTGAAGATGGGATCTTGTCTTACTAGTGTATTTATCCTTGGCAAGGAAATTCAGTGAATTTTTATAGAAGAATAAAAAGTAAAGATCTATGTATTATAGTAGGCATCCTATAGTCACATTGTTCTTAAATTTATTCAAATAATATTTTATGGATGCTGAGTGCTTAAAAGATATTTATTCCACATTGCCTGCACAGCACCCACTTTTTGAGATTCCCTAATGTAAGCAAAGTCACTAACAAGAAACAGAGATGTGTGGAGAGAGCACTGCAATGGAAGATTGGAAATCCGGTTAACCTGGTTCTATTCCTGCTTTGCCACTCGCTAACTGTATTGCCCTGAGAAGATCATGTCTTTGGGCCACAAGCAATTCATTTGTAAAGTAAAAAGTTCAGCTAGATGATTTCTAAGATCCTGTCCAGCTGTCATATTCTACCATTCTACAACTACCAGTCCTGAGGGCTTTCTATTACATTGCTTTCACACAAGGACTTATTGATAATACTGAATTTAAGTAAAAGTTTAAAATAAGATGAGGGGGGTGACTTCAAAACAACTGGACAATACTTATCTGTGGGACTTCTTGGCAGTCCAGTGGTTAAGGCTCCATGCTTCCACTGTAGGGGGGCACGCGTTTCATCCCTGGCCAGGGAATTAAGATCATGGTACAGCCAAAAAAGAAGAGCTATCTGTGATTAGGATGCTGTGACATTGTTTTTTATTTTTCTGAAAAATGTGGGAAAGATAACCAATGTGACATGTGGTCTTGATAGCTCTGAGTATGCAATCAATGAACGTTAGATCATGTTCTCTAGAAGAAGAGCCAGAAATGGAGATTCCTGTTCAAATGACTTGTTGGAGGAATGTTCCCAGAAGGTAAGGGGCGGGGGAGATTTTTTTATTTGTTAGTAGTTAACATTCTGAGCCCCGGTAGGATGGGTACTTCATCTAACAAATGTATTCTAACCAAGCACAGGCACCATCCTATGATTAAATTCCTTCAAGTCTAAGCTATTCTTTCTGCAAAGGGAGAACTGAATGGATAGCTGTCCACCAAAGGGAGGACCTGAGCCTACCAGGAGAAACAATAACTGACCCGTCGATGTCAAGACCCAGGACCCATGGATAATACTTTTGATAAAAACAGAGCCCTTGACAGTTTACGAACCTCTATATAACACATGGGGCTTTGGATTCATTTGCTTTACAAGTTTGGTGCTTCCTCTTGCACCAAATCTAAAATACTAATGTATTTTTCCTCTTGACTAAACTTTTTGGGTTATTTTTGGACTGGAGAATGCCATGGACTGTACAGTCCATGGGGTCACAAAGAGTCGGACATGACTGAGTGACTTTCACTTTCACTTTCATTCTTGCAAGTAAGGAGGTTATTGCCAGCCTACTGGGATGTGCAGAGTGTTCACTACAATTCTCAATATAAGCTAGGTCCTGTGTGTCAAGAATGTGTCTAATAGATAGGCAAAGTCCTACTTAAATCACTTCCTTCCTGAAAGAGAGAGACTGCAAAGGATGACTCCAGGGCTTCTAACCCTGGAGAATAGTACTCACAAGTGAGACAGAAAATACTGGAAAAGAAAGCTTGTAGGACAAGCATTTGAATTTGTTCAAAGAACTTAGTCCTTTACTGTGCAAACAGATGTCTCTTAAGAGTTCTCCCCTTGTGGAAGGCTTTACCTCATTTTTGTTGTTGTTTGCTTGGGCTTTGCTTCTTGAATCTGATAACTCCCTCTTGCCTAACATCATCTCTGTAACCCCTCTGGATTCAACTCTTACTCTTTTCTCCCTAATTGCAAAGTTTCAAACTGTTTCTTGCATTCTTAGCCACTTTGATGGGTGTTACAATATGTGCTGTCCTTTATCCATATGTCTTTTATAAACAGGGACTAACTGCATTTTTCCATGTAGAGCCTTGAATTGAGGAACCCCAACCAAGAAGAACCCCAGATTTCCCAGTCACCAGGCAAAAGAAATATTTTCTTTATCTTTGAGGACTCAAGTCTTCAGGAAATTTTGGATCGCTAAGACAGTGGTTCTCAGGTAGGGGCAATTTTGCCCCAAGGACATCTGGCAATGTCTGTACATTTTTGATTTTCACCGTTGGGAAAAGAGTGCTACTGGTATCTAGTAGGTAGAGACTGGGCTTTCCCTGGTGACTCAGCAGTAAGGAATCTACATGCAATGCAGAAGACACAAGTTCAATCCCTGGGTCAGGATGATCCCCTGGAGAAGGAAATAATAAATGCCTGGCAAATCCCTTGAACAGAGGAGACTGCTGAGCTACAGTCCATGGGTTCACAAAAGAGTCGGAAACGACTTAGCGACTAAACAACAACAGCAAGAGGCCAGGGATGCTGCGAAGCATCTTATGATGCACAGAACAACCCCTAAGAATGAAGAACTGTCTAGCCTAAAACGTCAACAGTGCGGAAGATCAAATCTAGAATACTAAGCATATTAGTCTCTCTCACGTCAAGGCTCCACAACTTGGCTCTTCTCTTTACTGGAATTGCAAAATCACCTCTTGCAGATAACAAGAAGACATCTGTTTTATTAACAAAGGCCCCCCAATTTCTTGCTCAGGCTACTTCAGCTGCCAATGCAGGAGGTGACCAAGGAATTCCTCAGTGGACTTGCCGCTGCTCTCCATGGTCTGATCTCTCCCTCTAGTGGTAAGCATTGAAAATGCAGCTCAGTTCAGTTCAGTCGCCCAATCATGTCCAACGGACTCTGCGGCCCCATAGACTGCAGCACACAGGCCTTCCTGTTCATCACCAACTCCCAGAGTTTACTCAAACTCATGTCCATTGAGTCAGTGATGCCATCCAACCATCTCATCCTCTGTCATCCCCTTCTCCTCCCACCTTCAATCTTTCCCAGCATCAGGGTCTTTTCAAATGAGTCAGCTCTTCACATCAGGTGGCCAAAGCACTGGAGTTTCAGTTTCAGTATCAGTCCTTCCAATGAACACTCAGGACTGATCTCCTTTAGGATGGATTGGTTGGATCTCCTTGCAGTCCAAGGGACTCTCAAGAGTCTTCTCCAACACCACAGTTCAAAAGCATCAATTCTTCGGTGCTCAGCTTTCTTTATGGTCCTACTCTCATATGCATACATGACTACTGGAAAAACCATAGCTTTGACTAGACGGACCTTTGCTGGCAAAGTCATGTCCCTGCTTTTTAATATGCTGTCTAGGTAGATCATAACTTTTGTTCAGCTAGAAGGACAGAATTCCCCAACCGCTGGCATCAATGCAAGGAGAGTGGTATTGGGAATTAGTTTAAGATATTTTAATAGATTGTGGCGCTAGTGGTAAAGGACCTGCGTCCAATGCTGGAGACAAAGAGACGTGGGTTTGATCCCTGGGTTGTGAAGATTTCCTGGAGGAGGGCATAGCAACCCACTCCAGTATTCTTGTCTGGAGAATCCCATGGACAGAGGAGCCTGGTGGACTTCAGTCCATAGCGTTGTGAACAGTCAGACACAACTAAAGCGACTTAGTATGTACACTTAATAGAGTATCCCCATGCCTTCAACTTCCAAAAACAAACATATTTTTTTAGGCCTCGCTGAGTGGCATGCAAGATGTTAAGTTCCTCAGTCAGGGATCCAACCTGTGCCCCCTGCATTGGGAGCATGGAATCTTAACCACTGGACTGACAGGGAAATCCCAAGAATATATATTTTAAAAACACACCAGAACTTAAAAAAAAAGCCACCATGAGATCAGCTTGTAAAAATTTTTATTTATTCAGTTACAGTGTAAAAATTATTCATTTTTTATGATGAACTCCCTTGGATTCAGAGCATGAATATGAGCTCAGACATTTAGTAACTGTATGATCTTGGTTAAGTAACTTTTCAAAGCCTCAGTTTCTTCATTTATTAAAAAGAAAGAAAGAAACAGAAAAGTCCTTTTCCTGTGTAATAGTACCTATCCTATACGGTTTAGTTACAAGTAAGTGAACTGTTGTGTGTGAATCACTAAGAATGGTCTTTGGCATTCAATAAATGGCAGACTCAATGCACATTAAGTTATTTGGACAGGCAGCATTTGTCACTTTCTTGCTTTGCAGTATGTGGGGGAAATAAGACGCCTACAATGCCTCCCCTCTGGCCTGCTCAAAAACTACCCCAGGCTATTGCAACACAAAGATGCCTGCTTTGTGACATTATAGAAACATCCCACAGTTACTGTTAACAATCCCGTTGGAGGTTTCAAGCTGGAAACCTCTACCTACATCTCTATCTTGTGAGAGCTGGCCACAGCAGTCTCCTTGATGGTTTGGGCGCATTGCCTCCCCAGATAATGTCCTCTCATGATCTGAAATTTCAGGGTGTGCAAGCCGTAAAATCCGACCAGAAGATCCTTTAGTCAGACAACTTTGTAACCTTTTATTCCCTTTGAGCCAGCAGGTGGAATGAAAATTATTCCTAAGTAGATGTGGTGTTGTTGTCCAGTCACTAAGTCGTGTCCAACTCTGCAACATCATGGACTGCAGCAGGCCAGATTTCCATCCATGTTCTTCACTCTCTTCCAGAGCTTGCTCAAACTCATGCCCATTGATTCGGTGATGCTGTCCAATCATCTCATCCTCTGTTGCCCTCTTCTCTCCTGCCCTCGATCTTTCCCGGCATCAAGGTATTTTCTAATGAGTCGGCTCTTTGCATCAGGTGGCCAAAATATTGGAGTTCCAGCTTCAGCAACAGTCCTTCCAATGAATATTCAGACTTGATTTCCTTTAGGATTGACTGATTTGATCTTCTTGCAGTCCGAGGGACTGTCAAGAGTCTTCTTCAGCACCATAATTTGAAAGCATCATTTCTTTGGCACTCAGCCTTCTTTATAGTCCAACTCTCACATCCACACATGACTAATAGAACTAGAGCTTTGACTAGATGGACCTTTGTCAGCAAAGTAATGTTTCTGCTTTTTAAAACACTGTCTAGGTTTGTCATAGCTTTTCTTCCAAGAAGCAAGTGTCTTTTAACTTTGTGTGTAGAAAATAAATTAACTCTGAATATATTTAACATATATATAATATATATGCATTAATAATACATTTAAACATTAATAATACAATATAATAATTCCAAAATCTTGCAGAAAGACCATTTACACAATAAATGAATTTTATGATTGCCACTGAATGCTACTGTGCATAATCTCTTTACACACAGTAACTCTGACAAAATTGCTGACATTCATGTAACTATTTACTTAAAGTGAAAAATAATTAACATCTTCTAATCACATCAAAAATCTGTTCACTGACCTATGACAATTTAAAAGCTTTCTTACCTTTCCAATTTTGGGAAATTTCTTCAGGGGTTATTTTCTAATCCCTTCAACAACTTATAGGTGGTGACTAGATAAATGAACATATGAATCACTCTGTCAATCAACAGATTTACGGCTCCTTTAGAAAGAAAATATTCTTGTGGAGCAAATAGACCTGACAACTAATTTCATAAGGGACACACTGATTGAGACAGTGTACCTGAAAGCACCTTAGAATGATGTTTGGAACATAATCAGGATTTAAGTAAGATCATTAGAATTTCAATCTAAATGTAATGTACCTCTCAGTTGCTTATTTTAACATATATAAAAATACAGAAATTATAGAGACAATAATAGTCATAGTAAAAATTTCTGCATAGATTATTCTAAAAATATTTTTTGAATAAGTGTATTTCAAAAGTTTCTTAGAGCTAATTATTATTTTAATAATTTTTTAAAATTATTTTTCATTTTTTTTCTGTACAATTTCTTACAGAGGTGAGATCATATTCTAAATTATCTCATTCTGCCATTATGGCTTCCTATTATAATATATTCTTTCCTTATAAGCACTAAAAAACATTTGAAAATATAATTTTAACAGCTCCCTAAAGCAATTTAAATCTTTTGATTTACAATTTCCCTGTTCTTGGGCAATAAGTCTGTTTTTTATTGTTTGTTTGTGGTTTTTTAACATTACCAGTTCAGCACAATTGCTCAGTCATGTCCGACTCTTTGTGATCCCATGGACTGCAATACGCCAGGCTTCCCTGTCCATCACCAACTCTCAGAACTTGTTCAAACTCATGTCCATCGAGTTGGTGGTGTCATCCAACCATCTTATCCTCTGTCATTCCCTTCTCCTGCTTTCAATCTTTCCCAGCATCAGGGTCTTTTCCAATGAGTCCATTCTTTGCATCAGTTGGCCAAAGTACTGGAGCTTCAGCTTCAGCATCAATCCTTCCAATGAATATTCAGGACTGATCTCCTTTAGGATGGACTGGTTGGATCTCCTTGCAGTCCAAGGGACTCTCAAGAGTCTTCTCCAACACCACAGTTCAGAAGCATCAATTCTTTGGCGCTCAGCTTTCCTTATATATAACTAAAGCTGTAATAAGCACGAATGCAAACTTGCATCTCTTGCTTCTTCTTTATATGATTGTGTTCACTTAGTTCTGGCTGTGCTGGATCTCCATTGCTCTTCAGGTTTCTCTAGCTGTGCTGAGCAGGAGCTCCTCTCTGGCTGCAGTGCCCGGGCTTCTCACTGTGGCAGCTTCTCTTGCTGCAGAGCTGAGGCTCTAGGTGCACAGGCTGCAGCGGTTGCGGCACATGGGCTCAGTCGTCACACCTCCAGGGCTCTGGGAGCACAGGCTCAGCAGTGCTGGTGCACAGGCTTAGGTGCATGTGGGATCTTCCCAACTCAAAGATGGAACCTGTGTCTGCTGCACTGGCAGGCAAATTCCTTACTAATTGAACCCCTGGGGAAATCCATCGTTGGGGTGCACAAATGGATATATAATGCTTGCCAACCTGAATTAATATGATTAAATAAGACAGCATATTAACATGGTGAAAGGAAAAAGGGATCATGTTCATGTATTACACAGCAATCTTTCTTTCTAGATTTCATTGACATCAACTTGTCATTGTTCAATAATGCCAGGACTTCAGTGAGAGTGTCAAATACATGATCAGACCACTGAGTTATAATTAACAATCAACTGATAAAGATTTGGGGTGGTGAGGGGAAACTTTTATTTTTTTGATAAAAATAATTTTTCTGACCATCCTGATCTTAAAAAAAAAAAAAAGATTCATGATTATTCTTAACATGAGACAGCCTCTCTTTAAATGCTCTGGTTCCAAACATTCCAGTAGCTCAAGATATGTAATAGATTTTGTATACCAAACAAACAAATGTAACTTTTTTAGTTTTAAAACACCTTTTTATGGGAAAAGGCAATATTTTTAAAATTTCATGGGAGCAGTTCTGCTTCTAATGATGATGGGAAAAGGTCAAACAAGACTTAATCCTCCACAGAAAACAATCATAAAATATGAACTTAATACAAATAGTAACTAGCAAGGAAATTAAAAGATACCTGCTCCTTAGAAGAAAAGCTATGACAAACCTAGACAGAATAGTAAATAACAGACACATTACTTTGCTGACAAAGGTCCATCTAGTCAAAGCTATAGTTTTTCTAGTAGTCATGTATGCATGTGAGAATTGGATCATAAAGAAAGCTGAGCACCAAAGAATTGATGCTTTCAAACTGTAGTGTTGGAAAAGACTCTTAAGAGTACCTTGGACTGCAAGGACATCAAACCAGTCAATCCTAACTAAAGGGAATCAATCCTGAATATTCATTGGAAGGAATGATGCTGAAGCTGAAGCTCCAGTACTTTGACCACCTGATGCAAAGAGCCAACTCATTGGAAAAGACCTGATGCTGGAAAAGATAGAAGGCAGGAAGAGAAGAGGTCAACAGAGATGAGATGGTTGGATGGCATCCCCAACTCAATAAACATGAGCTTGAGCAAGCTCTGGGAAGTGGTGAAGGACAGAGAAGCCTGGTGTGCTGCAGTCCATGGAATTGGACATGACTCCAAAGAGTTGGACACGACTGAACAACAACAAAAGCACTAGAAAGTAAAGAGAAAGAGATGGATTATGATGGAGCATATGCCTCGAGAAAAGTGGAGTTCTCATTTTTTGAAACTTTCATCCTGAGGCCAAGTGCAAATGGTGCTGAAAACAGTGAAGACACGATTGAAAATAGTCAGGTAAACCAGAAAACTGAAGGTCATAAAACTGAAGCTCTCCCGTCTGCTCATGAAAGAGAACAGGTAAATTTTGGAAGAAAAAAAAAAATCAGAAAAGGGACTCTGAAATTGTTCCCGCACATATCTTTGATCCATTAATCACACATGTGTGAAACAGAAAGCATCTTGGCCAATAGTAACCCATCTGAAAGGAAACTAAAGCTGCCACCCAAGAAACAAAGTTTGCAATTCAGTTTTGCATAGATTGATAATTGAAAGGATTTACAAGACTCCACAGAGGTCACCGTTGGCCTCTGTATCTGTGAGCTCCACATGTTTGGAATCAACCAATCGTGGATCAAAGATATTCAGAAAAAGAGAAATTCCAGTGAGTTCCAAATAGCAAAACTTGAATTAGTCTTGCACTAGCAACTATCTGCATAGCATTTACATTGTATTTAAAACTATTTACATAGTGTTTACATTATATTAAATATTAGAATAATGTACAGATGATTTAAAGTATAGGGGAGGAGATAAGTAAGTTATATGCAAATACTATGTCACTTTATATAAAGTCCACGAGTATCATTGGATTTTGGTATCTGCTGGGCCAATACTCCAAGGATACTAAGGGATGAATGTACTCATATACAACTTTTATTGAAGGCAAAAGCTATTGTACAGCAAGAGAAAAAAGTTAAAAAAAAAAAAAAGAGAGAGAGAGAGCACTGAGGGTGCTTGAAACCTCCAGGCACAGCTCCCCAGGGTCTGTTATATTCACAAATGAATATGTATTTCACCTTGGGGTTGAATTGCCAAGATTTCTCTGATAAGTCTTAGTTTCAGGAGAGCTGCCCAAAAGTTTCCAGAAAGTCCTTTGCTGCTCTTTCTGGGTATGAAAGCCAATCTCAAAAGTTTAACTGGTCACGGCAGGTGTAATTTATCAATAAACAAGCCAGTCTTGGGTGTCTCCAGGGAAGCTTTGAACTTAGAATATTATAAATCATTAGTTAGCTCACTGACCTTTTCTTGGCCAAGATAAGGTGCCAGACTGCCAGATGTCCCTGGAGATAAACATAGAGCTAGTCTAGTCCAGCTCTAAAACAATTTTATCCTCACAAATCCCAATGAGATAATTGCCTTCTAAGACAAAAGAAATAGCACACTTCAGGGGAAAATAATAGAATCCAGATTCTCAACAACTTAACATTTATAATTCCTAGAGTACAATTAAAATTTGCCTGACATATGAGAAACCAGATACATGGAACATATTGCCAATAGAAAAGAAGATCAATTATGAGCAATTCTGAGATACAGCGCAGGAGACAGTGTTTTATCCCTGGTCTGGGAAGGTCCCACACACCATGGAGCAACTAAGTCTGTGCGCCACAACTACTGGGCCTGTGCTCTAGGGCCCATGAACCACAACTACTGAAACCCGTGCACATAGAAGCTGGGCTCTTCAACAAGAGAAGCCACCAAAATGAGAAACCTGTGCACGGGAACTAGAGAGCAGCCTCTGAGCAGCAACGAAGATCCAGCAGAGCCAAAAATAAGTAAATAAAATTATATATTAAAAAAAGCTTTTGGAAAATTAAAAAAGGAAAATGCTTAAAGAAAAAAATTGTCAACTCTAGATTCTATATCCAGTAAAAGATACTCCTGAAAATAAAGGCAAAACAAAGAATAAGATCTATAGATCTATCCCAATGCCATCTCAAAATCCTAACAGTTCTTTTTTATTGTTAATCTTTTGTGTATACATGAAAATGGAGATGATGATTTGTAAAAAGCATATGAAAGTGCAGAGCCATGTCCAGCAAATAAAATCTTTTTTAATGAATGAACATTTATTTTAGAACATTTTGATAAAAATTTACATGAAAATTAAAGAGTAGTACAGAGCATCACCGTGTACTCCCAACTCCCCCACACAGTTCCCCCTACTATCAACATCACTCTAGTATGGTAAATTTGTTACAATGAATGAATCAATATTGATTTAGTATTATTAGCTAAAAGACATAATTTAAATCTAGATTAATTCTTTGCATAGTACAGGTCTATGGATTTCAAAGAAGACATAATATCCTTTATCTAACTTTACAGTTTCATATATAATAGTTTCACTGCCTTAAAAATCCCCTGTGCTTCAACTAATCATCCTTCTTCCCTCCCCCAAATCCCTGGAAACCACTGATCGCCTTAATATCTTTACAGTTTTGCCTTTTCCAGAATGTGATATGGCTGGAATCATAAAGATGTAGCCTTTTCAGACGGTTTCTTTCATTTAGTAATAGTCATTTAAGGTTTCTCTATTTCTTGTGGTGACCTGATAGCTCATTTCTTTTACCATTAATTAATATTCAATTGTATGGGTGAATCACTGTGTACATATGTTGATTCACCTATTGAAGGGCATCTTGGTTGTCTCAGGTTTGGGGCAACTATGAATAAGGCTACTACAAATAATGATTTTCAGGGTTTTGTGTGGACAAAAGTTTTAGAAGGTAAAAGTAAAACTAAAAGTAAGTAAAACTTTTAGAAGGAAACAGGAGAGAATAGCTTCTTGATTTTGGTTAGGTAGGCAAACATTTCTTAAAAGATTCTAAAAAGTGCTAATTATAGAGGAAAATTGATAATTTAGACTATATTACATCTATATTTTTTGATCAAAAGAAACAACTAAGCAAGTGAATGGGCAACCCAGAAAAAGAAAAGCTATTTACAATACACCTATCTAACAAACAACTCATAGAATAAAGAACTCCGAAAAAATGACAGACAACCCAAAAGACCTGTACTAGCATGTTCAGAGGATCATCAAAGTAGAAATTACCCAAAGGTCCATTAACAGTAGAAAAGAAATTGTGACATACAGAGGAATATTACACAACAATAATAATGAGTGATCTATGGCCGCCTGCAAGAATATGGATGAAAATGAAAGAGGCCAGACACACAAAAAAGTACATTCTTTAAGACTGAATTTAAAGACAGGAGAAAAATAGGAAAGAATGAACAGTGAGTACTCTTATAAGGGGGATGTTATTAATGAAAGGAAGTGTCTTCAAGGAAAGCTGCTGCTGCTGCTGCTAAGTCACGTCAGTCATGTCCGACTCTGTGAAACCCCATAGATGGCAGCCCACCAGGCTCCTCTGTCCCTGGATTTCTCCAGGCAAGAATACTAGAGTGGGTTGCCATTTCCTTCTCCAATGCATGAAATTGAAAAGTGAAAGTGAAGTCACTCAGTCATGCCCAACTCTTAGTGACCCCATGGAGTGCGGAGCCTGGTAGGCTGCAGTCCATGGGATTTTCCAGGCAAGAGTACTGGAGTGGGTTGCCATTGCCTTCTCCATCAAGGAAAGCTATGGGGATGCTACTGATGTAATTTTTTACTTCTTGATAAATGCTGGTTAAACAGGTGTATTTTATTTGCAAAAATCTTTCAAACTGCACATTTGGTATATGTTCCTTCTTCTTTAGGTATGTTACATATTAAGAAGTTGGTATAAAACAAGAGACAGAAAGAATTATCCAAAGCAAAATTAAACAGCAAGTTAGTGGCAAAGGAGGAATTCTAACTTCTAGCCTGGAATCCAGACTCTTTCACTCAGAGGCTGAGGACACAGTGAGGGCTGGACAAAAAGGCCATTATTATGAAGGGCCTCCTATTCAGGAAGGGTCTCAAATGAGAATTTTTTATATCATTTCCAAATGAGATTATACATACAGATAGGAGATAAACTGACGGTTTGAAGAGTATGTTCATCAAAAATCTTTAAACATTACCAGCTCATCCTGTCTCAAGATAAACTATTGGACAATTTTATATTGTTTTAGTAGATCCTATACCTTATGATATGAATAGTAAAGTTACATATCTTTGGGGGGACTTATATTAAAATTACTAACTAATTTAAATTTTAAAGTTTATCAAGCATTTTGTAATATGGTTTGGGCATGTCTTCATTGTTAAGGACATTGAAAACCTCCCAAAGAGTTTATCTTAGAATTACCTCTAATTAAAAGAGAATTAAATACCTCTAATTATTGAATTAGAATTAGAATTACAAAGAACTACTAAAGAAATAATAGGCTTTTTCAACATGAGTGGCCCAGGGCCAGGAAATTGACAGGGCTGCTGGGGTGGGCTGAAGAGGGTCACTGTAAAACATAAAGAAAATCCCACTGAATATGAATAAATTTGAACTTCACATGATGTAGGATTCAAGTTACTTACGAAGCAAATTATTTAGAAAGCATTATGAAGCATTAAGAACACATATTAACTTTATACTAAAAGCATTTAAAATATCCTTGCCATCGTTAGGGGTAGATACATAACTTGAGGGCTTCCCAGCTGGTACTAGTTGTAAAGAACCTGCCTCCCAATGCAGGAGGCACCAGAGATGCGGATTCTATCCCTGTGTCTGAATGATCTCCTGGAGGAAGGCATGGCAACCCACTCCAGTATTCTTGTCTGGAGAATCCCATGGACAGAGGAGCCTGGTGGCTACAGTCCATAGGGTCACAAAGAGTCAGACACTACTGAAGTGACTTAGCATTCATGCACATCACTTGAGATGGGGCCATTTAAATGTAAAATTGTTAAATTTCATATCCCTATATGTTCTTAAAATGCTCCAATTCCTCTGCCATCTTCTTTCAACTCATGGCTTTTGCTTCCATCTCTTAACGTCAGGAATCCAGGAGCTAATTCCATTTTCCAATGTACTAAATTGCACTACATAAGCAGTACACAGTTTCCCTGTTTTATGTCTGTAATTTGCTTTTAAAAATTTCACCAAAGATGCAGTGCTATAAATGTGTGTGTTGGCTGGTTGTTACATATAGAGTCTGGCTACTTAATCAAGAACACATGAAAAGATGCTCAACATCACTCATTATCAGAGAAATGCAAAACAAAACCACAATGAGGTACCATCTCATCCCGGTCAGAATGGCTGCGATCCAAAAGTCTACAAACAATAAATGCTGGAGAGGGTGTGGAGAAAAGGGAACCCTCTTACACTGTTGGTAGGAATGCAAACTAGTACAGCCACTATGGAGAACAGTGTGGAGATTCCTTAAAAAACTGGAAACAGAACTGCCATACGATCCAGCAATCCCACTGCTGGACATACACACTGAGGAAACCAGAATTGAAAGAGACACGTGTACCCCAATGCTCATCGCAGCACTGTATATAATAGCCAGGACATGGAAGCAACCTAGATGTCCATCAGCAGATGAATGGATAAGAAAGCTGGGGTACATGTACACAATGGAGTATTCAGTTCAGTTCAGTTCAGTCGCTCAGTCGTGTCTGACTCTTTGTGACCCCATGAATCGCAGCACGCCAGGCCTCTCTGTCCATCATCATCTCCCGTACTCAGCCATTAAAAAGAATACATTTGAATCAGTTCTAATGAGGTGGATGAAACTGGAGCCTATTATACAGAGTGAAGTAAGTCAGAAAGAAAAACACCAATACAATATATTAATGCATATATATGGAATTTAGAAAGATGGTAACGATGACCCTATATGTGAGACAGCAAAAGAGCCACAGATGTATAGAACAAACTTTTGGACTCAGTGGGAGAAGGTGAGGGTGCGATGATTTGAGAGAATAGCATTGAAACATGTGTATTACCATATGTGAAATAGATCACCAGTCCCGGTTCAATGCATGAGACAGGGTGCTCAGGGCTGGTGCACTGGGAGGACCCTGAGGGATGGGATGGGGAGGGAGGTGGGAGGGGGGTCAGGCTGGGGAACACATGTACACTCATGGCTGAGTCATGTCAATGTATGGCAAAAAACACCACAATATTGTAAAGTAATTAGCCTCCAATTAAAATAAATTTAAAATAAGAAAGAAAGAATTCATGGTTTGGCATGGGTGGCAAACATACACCAAAAAGGCAACCTCAGAGACTACAAGTGCTTCTGTATTCATGCCTTTGAAAAATACCAGTTATTTTCTAATTCGCATCCTGAATGTCAGATACAGATTTTTACTGACAAAATTAATGATTTGTTAGTTATCATAATGAATGGTAGAAACAGGCTCTCCTTGGTGAAATGAGTGGTATTCAATTTTCGTAGGTTGGCTATAATTTAAGAGACCTTAATAGGGTTTAAGACACTAGTTACTTTTTGGCCTGTACCCAGTCACTGGTTGGGAGGATATCTGGTGGCTGAGTCTTTCTATAACCATCAAGTGCAGTTTCTGGAATATTGTCACTTCTACTCTAAGAGAACTTTTCATGCAAGGTAGTGGTCTCAGCACCTAAAAAGAATAGAGAGTTGGGACTTTGTAGAGAATGCAAAGCAAGTTATATGAAATGTTTAGGGTCTGCTTACTAATAAGTGTTTATTAAATAAATATTTAAATATGAAGTCAAACTTGGTCTAAGGTATTTTTATTTTGAGCTGGTACTAGTGTCACGAGGGAGTAACTTTAATACACCTCAGGTTTTTGCGATGATCACTAATATATGCCCAAAAGAACTAAAAGTCAGTTAGATCAAATTTAGGTGAGTTCCTAGGCCCCTTGATTTATTTTTGCATATTCCTGTAAAAATTTATATCTTCAGTCTTCTAAAACTATCTTTGTAAGTCACAATGGTAAACTAATTTTTGTTCATTTTTCTTTTACCTTCTCCAAAAAATATTTTCATTTCCATTTTCACCTTCTTAAAAACTCCAATGTCTTAGTCCAAAAATCAAACTTAATGATGGAAAATCCTGCCTCCAAACAGAATGACTAGGTCAGATGCCTTGGATCTGAAAGAAGTTTGGTTGTCTTTAAGCTACACTTCACTGGGTGATAGATAATATTCTGACTTTATATTGGCTGACCTTGACCTCAAGAGTTTTGTTATAGGTGACCACGTGAATCTCCAAGAATTAAAAAAGTCACTTCCAAACATATTAAGTCTGCTATGACAGATTTAGATCTTGTTTTTATATCAGTAACCACTTGAGATGTACTACTCATTTCCAGTAGCAAATTATTAAGAAAATAGGAGTCTCTCTTAAAAATCAACTGGCGTTTTTAAATTTCGTCATTCTTAGAGCTATGTTTGCTCTATTACTTTTTAATACATATAAAATTTATAATTACTAGGAAGCATGATGCCTTAAAGATAACTGTTGTTTCATGCTATCCTAAATAAAATTCTATGAAATTTTGTGATGGCTAAAAGGAGATGTATAAAGCTGTCCATAGGTACCTTTTCCTGTGCACCAAGGAGACTTAGACATACAACAGAAAGGCATTTTAACGACTTTGGTAAGTGGTGCTTTAACCAAGCATATAAATATTTTTTTTATTTGGGAATTTTAATCTTGGCTGACTTTTGAAGCAACGTTAAGTCTTTTCTTTTTCTTTGGCATCCATTCAACAACTACGTATGTTCATACATTTGTTATTTTAATTATACGTTTGTTCATGGTCTTGATTGTTTGCAAACGTTTTGCACGTAAAGAAATCACATGGACTTATAAAATGGTCTCTATGTTCTCCAAATTTCCACCGCATCTACTACAAGGCCAAACATAAAGTCATGGCGAATGATTATGCTAATGAGATAGCTACTTTATTGAATGATTTGCAATTAATTTTTATTCTACTTGTCCTAAAATAAATGTTTATTCTATTCATCCTAAAATATTATAATATTTTCTCATTTGGAAGATGATATTTAGATGACTTAAACTGTTAGAGCAAACAATTAATTGTCAGTCCATACAAAAGCCACATTGTCTTTTCTAATATAATCAGAACTAACCTATATGTAATATCAAGAGTTTCAGATCCAAAACCTCCAGCTTTGTTTCCGGTAATATTTTTGTTGTTTGTTTTTTATTTTGTTTAAGTGGGCACACCATTAATAGGGTGCTTAAAAATGCAAGCTCCTTTCACGGTCAACTTAGAGGAAAAGAACATATTCTTTCGAAAAAATATCTCTAACTAGTATTATTTTTCTTACCATTACGTACTTACTTTTTCAAAGTTCAGTTAAAGAAAAGCCAGAGCCTGAAGCTGAATAAAGTTCAACCTGATACTGTTTTTGTCTTTCTTGCATAACTAAAACACCCTCACTAGAATGCTTCCTGAGACAAAGTAAATATTTGCTGAATAAATGAATGTAAACATTCAGAAATGATCATAAAAATTAGCCAAGCTTAATAAAAAAGGGTGAAGAAATTTAAAGTGAAAGAATCAGATGCTGATTTTCACTGTGTACAGAAGGTGGAGCCAAAGACATATTTATCTGCTGGCTGGGATTCTTTCCTGTTACAAAACAAAACAAAACAAATAAGTCTTTTTTTTTGACAAACACTTTTTCTGTGTGCAGCCTCACAGTAAAATTCACTTGGAAACAGGTGTAGGCTACAGATTAAGTTCAGATTTTACCCAAGTTGAGTCATTCTTTTATCTTTAAATCACTCACATGGATGATAGGTAAGTAAATGGTAACCAAGTTTCAGTTAAGTGAATACTCTGGAGTTCTGAAGTACATTGTCAGACCCCAGAAATATTTATCTATAGGAAAAGGATGCTAGCACAAGTCAGTAAAATGCTGGGAAATCTACACTATTTCAAGGGAAATATGATTGACCAACTGTCACTTTAAGAACACATTTTCTAGCTAGTTTTATCAGTTTAGGTAGAGTATTTCTGAATATGCATACTTTGGGGTTGCAAATTAACTTTTTCATTTTAGTCCAGTAAATATTAGATAAAACAGAAATTTGGTCCCTGGATAGAATTACTGATGTTAATGAAAGGAAATCCATAAAACAATGCTATCTTAATCCAGTACAAAATCATCCCAGACATCTCCCCCGCACCCCTGGCCCAGTTTTAGATAATCCTTTTATTCTTCTAAAGCTGACTTTGTATTCCTGCAGAGGTACTGCAAACTTCAACTCTGATCAATCTGTTATATTCTGAGTCAGCTGATAACCTCATCTACCTTATTTGAGAAGTTACCTTCAAACTCTAGCTTCCTAAAGCACACACTCTCCACTTTAAAACTTTTTTTTTTCCTTTATGGTCTGCATTCACTCTCAATTTAAAGGAGTAATTGCCCTTTTCAAGCAGTCCCTGGTAGCTCAGTCAGTAAACGACCTGCCTGCAATGCAGGGTTTGATCCCCTAGAGAAGGAAATGGCAACCCACTCCAGTACTCTTGCCTGGAGAATTCCATGGACAGAGGAGCCTGGTGGGCTACAGTCCATGAGGTCGCAAGGGTTGGACATGACTTAGCAACTAAACCCACTGCCTTTGCAAAATTAAGGCTCCCCCAAGTACCAGGGTGATATTTTCCTTACATATAAGCCCACTCTCCTTTACCTGATTCCACCTTGCCTCTTCTTTCATTCTTTTTCTTTGCCTATACTAAATGAGGAAATCCACTGAGTCTGTGTGCATGCTCTTTTTGGTCCTCTGCCTATACCCTATCTCTTAGTTATATTACCTGTACCTGTGGTTTCAAATATCAATTCTATGAATATAATCCCGAATCTTACAACAATTTTAACCTGAACTTCACAATCCATGTTTTAAACTGCCAGTCAGGTATCTTCACCAAGAGGTTTCAGTTCTTCAGACTAAATTTTCCAAACTGAAATCATTAAATCCCAGCAAATCAGTTCTTCCTACCAACTTTTTTGTGTTAGTAATATTTTCTCCATCAAAACTCCAAAATCAGCTTTCACATTCCTCTCCCTCGTCCTCCCCATTCAATCTGTCATCAAGTTCTAGGGCTAGAAAGAGAGAGTACCTTCTGGTCCTTTTATACTCCTAGTCTCCTAATTCAGGTTCCTCGGGTTCTTATAACTCACTCCTGTACCATTACAATATTCTCCTTACTAGTCTTCAATCTATGACCATCAATTGTTTTTTAATGTTCATGCTACTCATTGAAGTGCTAGAGTTGGTGTGAGATAAGCACTTAAAAGCCTTAAAAATTAATCTGTTCATCTCTTAAAATTTCAAAAATTGCTATTTCGAAAACAAAGGTAAAAATTTTTTAAATGCAGTTGGTTTTCACATTAAGAAATACTTCCCATGATTCTAAAAAATAGCATACTCATCACTGTGAAACATGGATAAAACAGAGTCCAAAGCCTGGCTCATCGTGGCGCCTAAAGAACTCTGCAGATGGCAGAATTCTCAATGCCTGCCTCTCATCCTTCATAGGGCAGTAAAGCCTAGCAAATTGGGCCACATCCATTTCTTATGCATTGACAAGGCCTGAAAATCAGAGAATATATGGTTCTGTAAAGTCAGTGTTTATATTAATGAAACGGTATTTTTGAGAATCTGAGGAAAACATGTTTAAAAGAATCTATCCACAATTTTTGCAAAAGATGCCAATGGAGATAAACTTCTAAGGTCAGATAAATGGGATATTTTATAGAAAATATATTATTGGTCAAAATATAACTCACCAACACTGTTACAGTATGAAATATAATAGGAATTGCTACTAGACATTTGGAGAAGCTTCCAGGTGTCCATGAAAGATAACTGTGGTCAAGGGTCAGTGGCCTAGCTCTTTCTGAGCACTATTACTCATAGGATCAAATCTTGGTGGTATTATTTCTAAAGAAAAGAGGATCACATAGGATGTCTTCATCTCTTTTATGAATGATTTTTGTGGAAATCACTCTAGAAATAAAGATATAATACAGTCCATATGTTAAGAGAACTTAATTACTGGCTAATGCTATAACTAATCTCTTGGGCTTAGAAAATGGTTCAAGTGATTCTCATGAGTAACTTAATTTGGTATAAAGAGGTTCTTTCTCTTTGCAGTTGGTCACATAAGCAACAGACTGAAAAGAAAAGGAACCAAAACACTTAGTTAACAATATCCTTTTATACATCTAACAAAACAGAATCAGAAATAAACACAATTTTTCATTAAAAAAAGAGCTGCTGTAAAATAGCCAATTGCAATTTTTCTTTAATGTAACTAATTCTGAATTAGCATTTTAAGAAATTTTAAAACATAAAGTGGGTGATTTCAGTAATAAGTGTACTTGATAAATCCTTTTACAAAAATAAGCCAAATAGTTGCATAAATTAAAAGAAGCACAGATTTCTTCTCTTTTTTAAGAGGGAGGGAAGCATATTTTCTTAAAATAAAAAGAGTAAATCATATTTTCATGAATGTGTTCTGAATCAAGGAAAGTAATTTTTAGTTAGGACAAAACAGACTCTTTGAAAGAAAGGACAATACAAATATAAGACTGAAGCAATAGTCATGGACGACTGATCTTGAAGACTTGAAAATCAGATTATTGTTTCTACTTCTTTGTTCCCTTTATTTAACATAAAGAAAAATGTACCCTTAGAAATAGCACAGTCAGCAAATAAGAGAGCAAAACCGTGTCTTAATGCTACAACATTTCAGGTGTTTTAGTAACACCTATTAAGGTGTTTTATTTTAATGAAATGAAATTTAGGGGAGGGTATCTATCAGAAAACACTTGCGATCATCTTTTTTTCTGATATTCGTACTAGTGACAAAAGAGTAAGGAGTATTAAAGCTGGATCAGTTTGCCTTGTTTCCAGAGAACAATGGCCAATCATTTCCAGAGAATTCCCTGCCCAGCCTCAGGAGCAGCACTGAAGCCAGTTTATGGGAAGTGTCCTACCACAGCCCTCCAGCACGGCACCTGGAGCGTCCTCAAAGAATCTGCCCACTCTAAGATTGAGGCCACATGACTCAGGCTATTATAAATCTTAAGCCAGAGGGCTGAAGAGAGAGGACCCTGGAAGTGGTGGGAAAGCACATAAGAACTGTATGTGGAGCTCTGCTGGCATCAGGCAGAAAACTATCCAGTGGGCTTTAAAAAGGCAGATGGTCTCAAGAAAAGTTGACAGTTTCGGGACCCACTCAATGTCAACATGTGTGTATTTCACAAAAAATAACCTGCCATTTCACTACAAAAGAGATTTCATTTTTTGTGAGTTGGCACGAATGGGGCTGAGATGGTATAAATTTTCAGTTCCCTGGAGATCTGGTAGAGGTCAGATATCTAGATCTTCATAGTCAAAATGTACTACATATAAAGTAGTTATATCTATCGTTTTATAAAACAATAAGCTGCAGTAAAGAATAAAACTCAAAGCTGTCAAGAGGTTGGGGGGCGGATTTAGGATGGGTATATCAGCATGAAATGTTCCTTTTTGAAATTTCTCTCCCATCTCCATTTCCTTTGTTCATTGTCCCTACTTAAACTAAGAAGAAAGGAATTCGCTCGTGAAAGAACTCACTCACACCCACCCACCTTCAACTTCACACACCTTTGTCCAGTAGGAAACAAAGTCTGCCCTGGCTATATTCTTTTCCACCGCTTTAACTTACTGCAGCACACACATATTACAGTAAGTAAACTTTTAGAAAAGGTTGTATTATTCTAAAACACACTACTTTTTTTTTTTAATCCCCGAACTTTTGGTGAGAAAAGCACTAACTGAAACCCATAATTGTATTTGTTAGCAGTGACTTAAGCAATGGCACTCACGTCTCCACTGCTACTTCGTCTCGTCAGCACATTTACAGCACAACTGTGTCTGGACCTGGCTACTCCTTTCCCCCACCCGTCCACGTTCTCCGGCCCGCTCTCCACCCCCCCTGCCCGCCTTTCCTCTTCTCCTCCCCTTTCTTCTAGC
The DNA here is from genome assembly GCF_032405125.1 of Capricornis sumatraensis. Classification (NCBI taxonomy): domain Eukaryota; kingdom Metazoa; phylum Chordata; class Mammalia; order Artiodactyla; family Bovidae; genus Capricornis; species Capricornis sumatraensis. The sequence continues at coordinate 17,527,513 of NC_091081.1, read as the reverse complement.
CCCTCCCTCCCTGTTGAGTCAGTGGCTTGAAACTTTTAAAAGCTCTGTGCTCCAAGTAAGAAAAAAGCTTTTACGAGGTATCAGCACTTTTCTTTCATTAGGGGGAAGGAGTGAGGAAAGTACCAAACAGCAGCAGACTTTTAAACTTTAAATAGACAGGTCTGAGTGCCTGGGCTTGCTTTTTCATCTTACTTCATCCTCTGAGGAGTTCAATCACTTGGCTTGCCTACTTCACTTCTTTTAAGAGAAAGAGTAAGTTTTTAAAAGAACTTTACCTAACCGTGTCTTTTTCTAGCAAACTTTTCTAAAGTTTTTAAATGTGTTAAATGTAGCTTTCATATGACACAATAAAGGAAATGATGAACTTGAAAGTGTAGTTTTAAAGTTAAAATTAAACTTACGGTATTTACTACTCTTTGACTGCTGAAAAGTTTTTCTTTTAATAATGCAACAGGTAAATAAGATTCAGATCTTTCTGATGAGGATAGAGAACTAATTTACTGGATATTTCGTTTTCCATTTTAGACTATAATTTTGCTTTTGGGGGTGATCAGTAACAGTCTAGGTGCTTTGTAACTTTTGGCGGGGGGAGGGCGAGGTTAGGGGCCTAGGTTGGGGGTTTGACTGACAACAATACAAAAATCAAAGTGCAAATTTGCTTAGCGTGCTTGCTATAGAATTCTACGCTTTGTGCTTTTTCATATGGAAATCTTGATTGATGTTCTATAGCCTTGCAAAGCAAACTTCTTAACAAAGTGCTTTGTTAAGATCTTGCGGTTACTTGACTTCCACGTGGTTCCTTCCTAGAATTTTACCCAGTAAACAAAAGGTATAAAAATCAGAGTTGTGATATTGAGGTTCTTAAAGCCACAGTAAAGGGTTACTTTATGTTAGCAGCACTATGGAAAAATCTTGAGACTCGCAAGAGAGCCACCATTGACTCGACCACGCTGGCAATTCAGGAGGTGAAATCCCTTGAATGGGTGATGGTTACTTACAAATCATGAACAGAGGGCGAACAGAAGTCTAGGAAAGAGTGTATGCCTGGGTGCTTTTCCAAAAGGTCTCCTAAGGCAGGGGCTCCTAGAAAGAATAGGAATCGAAATTTCTTAAAACAGCCCCTTAGAGGGAGCTCCCCCCACCCCACGCCACCCCACCTTCCGCTTGTCCGATCCTGTAACAAACTTCAGACCTCTGGGGCAACTTTTTTGAGTCGCTAGGTGCTGCCAGCAGGCAAAGATAACGCGGACTTGTTATTTAAAAGGGTTCAATTTCTCATGCTTTTATGGGTAACACACATTCTGTTAGCTAGAAATACAACCTTGTGTTCTCGTGTCCGGTAGGGGTTTTGTCTGATCTAACTCCATAGACTGTTTAGTTTAAATTTTTGGTGTGACCCTGCAGTTTGAAGTATTTGCACCAGAGAAGGTTGAAAAGCAAAGAAAAATAAAAGCTTTGCGGAAGGAGGACGGGGGCCTGGGGCCCGGCGGGCATAGGGTGCCTCCTGCCATCTTAGCATCCGCCCGGCTCGCCCGGGGCTCCTGAGCTGTCTGAGCCCTGGCGATTTGCAAAGGTTTGCTCAGAGGAGTTCTTCCGATCCTGTCTAGTCTAACCCGGCGCAGGTCCGAGTTCCGCCACTGGGAAGGAAGAGGGAGGGGGAGAACGGCAGAGTGCTGGGGACGGGGGGTGGGCGGGGGGGCCATGGACTGTGTGCCAAATAGTAAAAAGAGGAGCGAATGATTAATTGAATTAACTATCAATCTAATTTCCCCTCCAACACCCCCCCCCCGCAGTCTTTTTTTTTTCTTTTGAACTTGCTGAATCCTACTGTATAAACCGTAAGGAAACCTGAGTGCCTTGGGAATTACCTACCGTACCTAAATGGCACTTCTAACTCTTCTGTAAGTTCTCGAAACTTCTCAAGAATGGGGGTGGAGTGGGGAGAGCGGAGGAAGCCCCATCATGAGATGAGTAAAGTGCTAATGACGTGTCCGGAGGCAAATCAGTTCCAGAATTAGGGAACTCAAATCTTCCTCGGTTCCTAGCAGCGGCTCGCCCACCCTATCCTTTTGGCTAGTCATCCAAATATTTACAGAGCATCTCTGATAAAGCTTATCAAAAGTTCTCCTTAACCAACCTCATCCTCAGCCTAGGGCGTGCCTATTTTTCTCTCTAGGAGTACAAAGTGGGGTTAGGAAGAGGAGAGTTATAAACTGTTGGAAAAACAGACGTGGCTTTACTTGGAGGTGGGTTTAATTTCTTTTGCTTCTCAAACCAAGTTGGTAATGAAAAGATGCTTAATTTCCCCCTCTGAAAACTGGACACATATGAAGTTAGTCTAAAATGCCTTGGGCACTTTGAAGAATAGATTATGAAAAAAAAAAATTTAAAGGCCTAACTTGTCCAGGAATTGCTGAGAATAAAAACCTCTAGTAATGCAGAGATCTCATTAAATTAACTCCGTCTCAAAGAATGAAAAAAATCCAGGGGAAAAACACTTCATGGAAAAGAGTAGTTAATTCCTCTATGTAGGCCAGGTTGCCTGAAATTTCCTCTGTCCTGGCAACGTGTATATGTGGTGCTTTTTAGTTTCCGAAGTCAGTACAGTTTTCACCTGTCCTTTGCCTGCAAAATGCAGTGGTAATGCGTTGATCCTACTATGTTCCATATTTTTCTACTACCTTTTAAGGTTTATCACTGCTGCCCCATCCACTCCATTCCTGGCCCTTTACAGTGTAATTCTTACATTGCTCACCCTTCCTGGAAACAGTGTCAAACCAAGCATCTGAAAGGGTGTGTTTTTAGATATTGAGAGTTGTTTGTGTTACTTAGATGTGTTCAGTTCCTACCTAGAGGAGAATGAGAACCTCACAGTAAAGTGCATTCCTTCATTTCTCTGGTGATGTCCAGAGATGCAGCTGGTATGAGCCTCAGCGCCTCTATATATACGATACCCGAGGGAAGGGAATGATAGGAAAGTCACCAGTGATTAATGCCTCCTACTCCGCCTTTCCGGTTCTGACTTCCCTTCAAGATTCTCAGTTGTTGAGATTGTGGAAGCGTATTTACACACGTTAGTGCAGTTCTGGAGAGACAAGTTATTATCTAGTGTTTACCATTAATGTCAGTATTCACTATAGATAAGTCAGGTTTCAAAAAAATCCCTGGAGTTCTCGGTGGGAGTTCTCCCACCTCTCACCCCCTTCAGATAAGCACCTAAATTCTCTACTTTGTCTCCACATTGCCTGTCTAGGTTCACCATTTGCCTATGTATGTACGTACTGTCTTTTGCCAAAGGTAAAACACAGACCATGCTGAGCCATTTATATAGAGGTTTTATATATATAAATTTTTCCATAAGAGTTTCTTAATTTTCAGTAACCTTCGCATCCAAGTTTTCCTAGCTGTCTAAATACTTTCTTTAACATATGTGTTTTGAGACGTCCCTGGTGGTCCAGTGGTGAAAATGCGTCTCTTCCACTGCAGGGGGTGCAAGTTCAACCCCTGGTGGGGGAACTAAGATCCCTCATGCCATGTGGCACCGTCAAAAAAAGAAAAGTGTTTTATGGAATGTTTAAAATTCACAGTAATAGAAAAAAATACAGTGTTGTTTTTTTTTTTTAGCAATTTCTGTAAGGCAGATGCATTCTCTAGTGTATGACTTTTTCCGTGATTTAGAGAAGATGTCTCTAAATAGAAACACAAAGACAGGCAGACCTTTTTCATGGTCTTTTCTCTCCAATAATTGATAAAGGGTAAATTTGTTTCAATCTCTTTGAGGTTGCTATTGTACTCATTTCAGGAGCCTTTGGTTACCATTAGGAAAATGTTAATCACTTCTTAGTTATTATTTTGTTAAAGGAAAGAATACCAAAGTTAGAAAATAAAAGGGCTATGCTCCTGCTAAGTCGCTTCAGTCGTGTCTGACTCTGTGCGACCCCATAGACAGCAGCCCACCAGGCTCCGCCATCCCTGGTATTCTCCAGGCAAGAACACTGAAGTGGGTTGCCATTTCCTTCTATATCTAAAAATCATTTAAAGAGGAATGAACCTTTATTGAGCTTTAACTAAGAGCTTCATGTTCATGAGTTACTCATTCAGTGTTCATTAAGGAAAGAAGATTTAATACACTTGTGAGGGCTTTACCTCCATCCGATGGCAATCTAAGAACACAGCTTTTAGCCTGCAGCTTCTGACTTTGGCTCTTTCTGGTACCACCATGAGAGACCATGAGAAACTTCTGGTAGGGGGGAGTTGAGTGATAGCTGTTGGACTAGGGAGAGGATTATCTATTTTGTAGGTGTCATCTCTTTGGATGGAGTTCCTCACTCCTCAGCTTCCAGCTCATGTCATTGTTCTGTGGAGGCTGATGTAGATTGACTGTGTGATGAAAAAAGGTGAGAGCCAAGGTAAAAAGGCACGTGTGTTCCCCACCCCACTCGCAAAAATTCAATGCCACTCATCAGGTATACGTCAGAAGAAATGTAGCGGTATTTCATTCTTTACAAAAGAATATAAGGCTAATCATGGAGCCATGGGCAGAATTTTAAATAGAATAGATGTTTACACAAAATAGGTTTGATACACCAGGGCTTCCCAGGTGGCTCAGACAGTAAAAAATCTGCCTGCAATGCAGGAGAGCCGCGTCTGATCCCTGGGTTGGAAAGATTCCCCTGGCAAAGGGAGTGGCTAGCAGCTCCAGTATTCTTTCCCGGAGAATTCCATGGGCAAGACGAGCCTGGAGGATTACAGTCCATGGGGTTGCAAAGAGTTGGACGTGACTGAGCAACTAGCACACCACAGTTAGGCTGACTACGCACATATAAGGAAGCAAAGGTTGTTTATTATCTGATGAATATATATTTTTCATAGTACCTGATTCAAGTCACTGAACTGCCTAATACACCCTCAACCTATGTAGAGATGTTACATTAACTGGGATTGATACCAGCTGTTACTCTTCTCCTAAGAAGCCCAATCTTACCCCAAGATTTATCATTCTTGAAATAAACACAAGTTTTAACAGGTTATTTCTTGCTCTGCAAGATACTGTGGGATCTCTCTCAGCAACAGTTGAATTGTGTAGTCTAGTCAGAATTCAAATCCTGCAGAATTGGACAAAAACACAAGTTTTTTTGTTGTTTCTTTGAAATCTTAACCTGTAAAACAGCATAATACTGAAACTGCATAAATATCTATGATACCAGATATATTTTGCAAGAATTCCAAATCACTATGACCTTGTCTAATAAATTCAAGACCTTGTTTAACAAATTCTTTGTTAAAGAGCCTGTTTTCTTAATTTAATCATACTACTTGCTCAGGAATCATTTAAAATACGTTGCTACAACAGACAGTTCTCTGCTACAGCAATTATCACTTGAAAATTGAATAGTTTTTATCGTATTGAGATGCTGACAATACTTTTTTAACTGTGTAAGTCCCTTTTTAATTAATTTGAAACTTCAGAAGTTTGGGATAGGTAACTATAATTAAGAGAGTCCCAAGGAGGTAATAAACAAATAAACAAAACTGGTGAAACCTGGTGCCTTTTTTGTTACAGGCCCCTTTTAATTCACTCAGTAGATATTCAGTATCTCTCAACTCTTTTAAGCACTGGCGATACAGCAGTGGACACAAGAAACTCCCATATAGAATTCACATTCTAGTTGAGAAAAGCAGATATAAGTCCTTGTCATGGAGGCAGACAAACAATAAACAGGTAAATATATATAATATGTCAAGTAGAGCTAAGGACCATTAAAAAACAAAAAAAGAGCAGAGGCAGTAGCCAGTGACAGGCCTGCAGTACTGGCTGAAGAGGTGCGACCAGAGCGAGCCGTGGGGATGGGACAGAGTTGATCAAGGCATATCAGCTTGTTAGTTTTTTTCAGATTGTTTGAGGGGAGTAGATTGGCAAGCAGGGTAACAGGCTCTCGATGTGTAACCTGAAGAGAGGGGACCTGGTGATTGCTGAGATCAGGCTAAAAGCTTGCGTGGTGGTGAGACTCCTAGTCTGTTTTGAGGGGAAGACAAAGCCTATAGCATTTGCTGACAGATTGAACATGGATTATGTTAATTGAATGTGGGTGTGAACACTACCCAAAGCACATCTAGCTCTTTTAACTATAGAGGAATGGTCACAACTGAGCCCACGCAAAGTCATTCACCACAGGGAAGAGGGGGGTCTTACAAAAATTAAAGAAAAGCATTAGAATTTACTGTTCAGTTTTGACGTTTATAATTTGGGAGAGGGGGCCCACACTGCATGCCAGATCCTGGTTCCCCAGCCAGGGATGGAACCCTGGCCCCTGCTGCAGTGGAAGCACCAGGGAAGTCCCAAGAGGCTTATAATTTTCGGCCTAGGATATTAGAAACACACATGGCACTTCCTCCTCCCTGACCATCCCCCCACACCCAAATCCATTTAATGATTTTATCAGGAAGCAATCCTGTTTACCTTCATTTTATTTCACTCACTCAACTGATTATAGTATCTCTTCTTAGGAAAAATCTTTAAAATTGAAAGTAAAATATATTCTAATTCTCCTAATCATTATTGGGACATTAATGACATAGTGTCTTGATTATAGCTTTGGCACAGTGATATGTTACTATATCTCTGAAAAAGGGGACAGTCAAAAGTAACTTAAAAGTGAAGGTTTATTTTCCATTTTGAATGAAGTATTTGAGTCTTTGTGTTCATGGGGAGCAGCCAATAGAGGTAGAAGGTCAAGGGCTGTACAGTAGTAAGCTCTGTTCCCAGGTACCCAGAGTTCGGCTCCTCACACTGAACCCTCCCCACACTGCAGAGAGTCCAGAAGGTGCTTGGGCAGGTCACCCTTAGGGTGACTGAGGTTTTGGCTTCTAGTCTAGAGGGCCATGAAGAGCCATGAAGAATGTAATCTAACATGGTGTGTAGAGGACATGGTCCAACTGCTGTCAAGCATTTGCTTCTAATGAGAACTTTGTACAGCTCCTTAACCTAGACCTTAATCTATATACAAAGTTCCACTTTGGGAACATAGCAGTGAAAAAATGAGTATACAGGATATATGCTCAACTGCCATGATTTTCTAAAGTATCAAATAAAGAGTATACTTATCTCATACTGTTGAATGTGAGTGAGGTATATAGTCTGTAAACCAGTGCTAGGGGATTCGTAAACATAATCATGACTGCTCCTTATAAAAAGGCATTAATTTTTCAACTATGACTTGGAAAAATTAAACCTATAATGGGGATGAGGGGACAAACAGTAGAATTTCTAATTCACAGCAAAGTGAATGACTACCAAAAAGATTTCGTTACCTCTCTTTGAAAACCACAAGCATTATAAGCTATCACATTAACCACTATCTGACAGTCTCTATGATAGTGCTAATAACAGGTATCTACATGTTACAGGATACAAGTTGTCCAACTGGATAATTCATAGCAATGGATGAACGAGTATAACTCAATTAATTAATGCAAATGACAACTGTATGGCTCCTTAAAGAAAAGACAACTTTGCTACTACCTGGAGAGCTGCCCAGTAACCAGTTCACACACTGGTGGCAATATAGGTTATTTTTGTGGAATCTCAGAACTACATGGTAGTCAGGTTTTATTTTCCATAGAGTGTAAAGAAACTTGGTAATTATTTGTCACAAGCATCAGTATCTTTTGTTTGAAATAATAATGAAACATTGACTAAAATGACTTCTCATTGTGCCTGAAACACTTTTTTTTTTCCTTGCGCTCAATCGTGTGAATGTGATGAGATTGTGCAGTTTATCATTTTATACTTGATTGTTTTTGGTGTTCATCTTCCCTACCCCGCCACAACTGGAGTATTGAGCAAAAGCAGATGACACTGGCAAAATAGTGAAATTCTCTACAAACAGAATCAGGGCCAATTTACACATCATCACATCGAAACTGTCTATTGATAGAGCTCCAAAAATTCTGCTCTATTTGTTTGACCCTCACGGACTGTATTTTCTCCAGTGCAGTGTCTTCTGCTAAATTGTAGGTTTTTTTCTTTTACATTCTCTCGCATCAAACTGTCTGTCAAAGCTAAATTACTCCCTCTCACTTCAAGCCTTTCCCTGGCTATTTAACTCTTTGTCAATCCTACTCGCCTTTTTTCTTGCTTGACTGCTCATTCCATACATCAGTTTCACTGTCACTTCACCATCTAAAATGGCCCTTCCTAGTGGGGAAGCTCCTTTTCTTTATGACCACTGACAGAAGGGTGTTATTTCCTATAACCTGCCCACTCATCTCCACTCATTACACCCCCTCACCTCCCCAGTCAGTCTCTGGCACCAGTCTCTGGATTGTCATCAAAAAATACACACTGACTGCTAATTTAGATAGCGGATAACAGTTTCACTTTATGGATCAGCCATCTCCTCTTTGTTCCATCCAGGAAACCCCAGGCCAGGTTTCCAATTCATTTTTTCTGGCCTCTATAGCCAGGAGGTACAAGTAGTAGACACAAGTGTAATATTGCTTAGTGGGGAAGAAGATTCCCCTGGATTTCATTTACTTCACATAAGGAGAACAGGCTCATAGTTTAATTCCAGCTGAAAAACTTCTTTATATTAAGACCACAAACTTATTTCTAGGAAACCTATTTAATCATACTTTTAGTTATACTCTTTAAAATCCAGTGAGTTCCTGGGAAGTCTTTGCTTTGCTTGTTTTTAATTATTAAATAATTTTTTACTGTTTCATCCTGTTCTGAACCCTCCAATAACTCTGCTGAAAATTAGACTGTATTCTCTATGACTGCCTCATGCAATATTATTCATTTCTTCCCAGATTTAAGCCTCTGCTAAGATTTTATATATCAAAGCGTGAGAACATTTCTAACTTTGACTCCGCTTAACTTCAATTTTAAGACCAGTGTTGTGCATTGGAAAGCCTTGGTCTTGGGATTGAAAGTCTTTTTCTGGCCTTACTGATAGGTGAATATTTCCAAAACTTCCCTGGTGGCCCAGATGGTAAAGAACCTGCCTGCAGTATAGGAGACCTGGGTCCAATCCCTGAGTTGAGAAGATCCCATGGAAAAGAGAATGGCTATTCACTCCAGTATTCTTACCTGGAGAATTCCATGGACAGAGAAGCCTGGCCGGCTACAGTCCATGGGGTCACAAAGAGTCAGATATGACTGAGGCACTAACACTTTTAAGGACCTCAGTTTTCATCAGTTGAATGGCCTACTAGCAATTAAAAGTATAAATTGAACTAATAACTTTGGGGATTCCTGTCATCTCTATACACTTGAGGCTATTTGTCATCCCCAGTAATGGGGACGTCCTAGGCTTAAGATATCAAGGTAGTGATAGGAAATTAAGAAGAGTGTGTGGGCTGAGGGTCCAAAATCCAGTAAAGGAACTTGAAAGTATACAGCAATCCAAAGATGAAAAACAACCATTTTTACTACAGATAACAAATTACTTTTTATTTTGCAGGCTATAATTAGTATTGAGGCCAATTGAACTATTACTTGAAATGTGATATGCATTTAGTATTTGTTTTTGAAAGTAGGTTCCTACATCTAGGGACACAGTGTGTCACGATGGTACCTTTGAGTGCAGCATATTTGCCTCTGGGTGGAAGACAGAAGACGTCCAAACCACATAAGTTAGTGCTTAAGGAAAAAACAGAAGTATAAATGCCCACAGTATAGAGTATGCGCAAAGACACTTGAAATACCAAGGAGAAACATTTCAGTTTACAATTAGGAATAATGTGCTATATATAATAGGACTGAGGTTTGAAAATAGATTATGTCTATGTGCATGGGTATGGGAGTTTTTACCTCAATTCTTAGGTACCCATAGGTTTTGAATACCACACGTCAGCATTTTGCTTAGGTAAGCATGCAGATACAGGCCTATCAGGCAAGAATGAGCCTCATTTTTCAGACAATAAAATAAGCAGAGACATTTAGCACTGACAACTTCTCAAGCAACAAGGTGAGACAGTGGCTAAGCAAGTAATACCTTTTCACAAGGTGAAGATCTCACTTTACGTGGCGCATAGGCTCTGCTGTTTCTAAAACCTAGCATGTACCAAGAAAATCTGAGACCTCTTTTCAGGGGAAAAATGGAATCATTTGCACTTGTGGGCTGTTTTGTTTGTTTGTTTGTTTTGGAAAGGATGCTAGAATGAAAGGAAATATTCTATAATATTTTGATTGTTGGCTGAAAGAAACTGCATATTAAACTAATAATTTGGATCTGTGATTATTTAGTTGCCTTTTGGTTTCTTTTCAGGCAGTACCCAGGCAACATGGGTGACTGGAGTGCCTTAGGCAAACTCCTTGACAAGGTTCAAGCCTATTCCACCGCTGGAGGGAAGGTGTGGCTGTCAGTCCTTTTCATTTTCCGAATCCTGCTACTGGGGACAGCCGTTGAGTCAGCCTGGGGTGATGAGCAGTCTGCCTTTCGTTGTAACACTCAGCAACCTGGTTGTGAAAATGTCTGCTATGACAAATCCTTCCCAATCTCTCATGTGCGCTTCTGGGTCCTGCAGATCATATTTGTGTCTGTCCCCACACTCTTATACCTGGCTCATGTGTTCTACGTGATGCGAAAGGAAGAGAAACTGAACAAGAAAGAGGAGGAACTCAAAGTTGCCCAAACTGATGGTGCCAATGTGGACATGCACTTGAAGCAGATTGAAATTAAGAAGTTCAAGTATGGCATTGAAGAGCACGGCAAGGTGAAGATGCGAGGGGGCTTGCTGAGAACCTACATCATCAGTATCCTCTTCAAGTCTGTCTTCGAGGTGGCCTTCTTGCTGATCCAGTGGTACATCTATGGATTCAGCTTGAGTGCCGTTTACACTTGCAAAAGAGATCCCTGCCCGCATCAGGTGGACTGTTTCCTTTCTCGGCCCACGGAGAAGACCATCTTCATCATCTTCATGCTTGTCGTGTCGTTGGTGTCTCTTGCCTTGAACATCATCGAACTCTTCTATGTCTTCTTCAAGGGTGTTAAGGATCGTGTGAAGGGAAAGAGCGATCCTTACCACACTACCACTGGCCCACTGAGCCCCTCCAAAGACTGTGGATCTCCAAAATATGCTTATTTCAATGGCTGCTCCTCCCCAACCGCTCCTCTCTCGCCCATGTCTCCTCCCGGGTACAAGCTGGTCACCGGAGACAGAAACAACTCTTCCTGCCGCAATTACAACAAGCAAGCAAGTGAGCAAAACTGGGCCAATTACAGCGCAGAACAAAATCGAATGGGGCAGGCAGGCAGCACCATCTCTAACTCCCACGCACAGCCTTTTGATTTCCCAGATGACCACCAGAATTCTAAAAAACTTGATGCTGGCCACGAACTACAGCCTCTAGCCATTGTGGACCAGCGGCCTTCCAGCAGAGCCAGCAGTCGCGCCAGCAGCCGACCCCGGCCTGATGACCTGGAGATCTAGGTCCAATCGAGATCCCACTCAGTTGTGGAGAAGAAACAGGTGCTATAAAAAAATGCACCTTAGGTGTTCATTTTGTTCCATTGGAGGTGGTACTCAACAGCCTTGTCATGAGGCTTAAGAAACACAAAGACATTAGAATACCTGGTTCATTGAGGGTGTTAGGGATAGGCGGGTGGAGAGGGAGGGGATGAGGGAGGTACATGTTGGTATTTAATGTAGTTGATTCAAAAAGCTTAAGTTCTAAGTAAAGGTTGCATTAGGTGATCCATAGGTAAGAGCTTTTTCTTTCCCACACACCCCTAAGAATAGTTCTGTGTATGTGAAAGAGTCAGTGATATTTTTGGTTAAATATGTTTTTGTTCTACCAAGAAACTGAAATAAGTTTGACCAGGAGAAAATACTTTCTGAACATTTTACTTATCTTTATCAAGAAAAAGACAGAGGATTGTCTTTATGTCCCTGCTAAAAACATTCCATTGTTAAAATTTGCACTTTGAAGGTAAGCTTTGTAGGCCTGACCCTCCAGGTGTCAATGAACTTGAGCTACTAGATTTTTTATTCGTGGTATCAGTTAAGAGTTCAGACAAGGCCCACAAAAGAAGACTTTCCATGCATTTGCAAATCTCAGCTGGTTCTGTACATTCTTTTTTTACATTCACTTGCATATAGTATTACCATCACTTTGCATCATTCCTCAACTACTATTCATATTCGTTTAATGATTTCTGTAAACATTTTAAAAGCAGTTGGGATATCACTTAAACATTTTTTGAGTTAGAGTCAGGGAAGCAAGCCATGCTCAATATTTAACAGTCACTTGTCTGTGAATGTGTGTGGAAGAGTGTGTTTTATTTGTCATGTATTGGTACAAGTAGATGCAGTACAAACTCACAAACACAGAGTTGAAAATAATGCACACGTGGTGTTCAAATTTGAACCTTTCTCATGGATTTTGTGGTGTGGGCCAATATGGTGTTTACATTATATAATTCCTGCTGTGCAAATAAAGCACATTTTTTTTTTTCCCTAAAATGTTTTTTCTCCATGTATCCTATTAAGGATACTGTTTTTTTTTTTTAATTTAGATTCTTTTTTTTCTCTTTTTTCTTTTTTTTTTTTTTAGAATATAGCAGTAATGTTATTGCTGAAATGAATGATTTTCTCTTTCTGAAATATAATCATTGATGCTTGAATGATAGAATTTTAGTACTGTAAACAGGCTTTAGTAATTAATGTGAGAGACTTAGAAGAAATGCTTAGAGTGGACTATTAAGTGTGCCTAAATGAATTTTGCAGTAACTGGTATTCTTGGTTTTGTCCTACTTAATACACATTAATTCAGAACTTGTATTCTATTTTGAGTTTGACAGTCTTTTGGAGTAACCAGCAACTTTGATGTTTGCACTAAGATTTTATTTGGAATGCAAGAGAGGTTGAAAGAGGTTTCAGTAGTGCACATGTAACTAATTTATTTGAAATCTATCCTAAAGAAATCTACCAGTTTCTTCAAATGCTTTTTAAAAATTCATCACAGATGATTAGTGAAAATACAAAATATTGTACTTTTCTTGTTGCATGTCAGCTACATGAAGAGTTACAATGAGAAATGCTAATTTGTTTGACATTCCATGTTAAACTACTGTCGTGTTCAGCTTCATTGCATGTAATGTAGACCTAGTCCATCGATCATGTGTTCTGGAGAGTGTTCTTTATTCAATAAAGTTTTAATTTAGTATAAAGATAGCCTTTATAGCCTGTGTGATTTTTAAAACTTCTATTGCATCTATTCACAATTATCAAAGACAGTTCCATGGATTATGAGGAGTTGAACAAAGAAGATTCACAAGATTCCAGAATCTTCTTGTGTAAGTCACCAGGAAAGCCCCTTTAAAAGAATAGTTTTTATTGTTAATTAGATTCAGTGCAACATTGATTAACATTTTTGAGTATTTATTCAACAGTAAAGATAATGGATAAGAATGATGAATTTTGAATATAAAATTAATGAAAGTGAAAGTCGTGTCTGACTCTTTGTGACCCATGGGCTATATAGTCCATGGAATTCTCTAGGCCAGAATACTGGAGTGGGTAGCCTTTCCCTTCTCCACGGGGATTTTCCCAACCCAGGGATTGAACCCAGGTCTCCCTCATTGCAGGCAGATTCTTTACCAGCTGAGCCACAACGGAAAGCCCAAGAATATTGGAGTGGGTAGCCTATCAAGTCTCCAGTGGATTTTCCCAACCCAGGAATTGAACCAGGGTCTCCTGCATTGCAGGCAGATTCTTTACTGGGCTATCAGGGAAGATGTGTTTAAAGTAAGATAATAGTAATTTAGTAGGTCTATATATGACAGAAGTAAGACTAGAAAGAGGGTGCTGAAAATTTAAAACTATAGGGTCTTCCAGGTAAAAAAGAATTAGGGTGGGGTTGGTTTGAGTATGGTTATGCTCTGTGACGACAGAATGAAACAGATTCTATTATCCCAAAACATTGTGAAAACACGGAAAAATTGATTTTAAAAATTCTTAACACCCAAGGAAAATTAAACCATTCAGAGGGACAAGATCAATTCTGGGCGACTGAAAGTATTGCTGTGATTTAAAATATAAAATGTGTTAACACTTTTAAGTCACATTTCAAGAAAGTTATTTTTATTTTTTGGCCACACCACACAGCATGTGTGATCTTAGTTCCCCGACGTAATCGAACCTGTGTCCCCTGCCGTGGAAGTACAGAGTCTTAACCACTGGACAATCAAGGAAGTCCCCAAAGCTTCTTAACTTACTAAAATTGTTTACATGAATACTCACTGCAAAGCAAACTAGTAGATTTCTGAGCATAAAAATAGTACTAGTTTAGAAATAACCTGGTTAAATTTGGTGGCTAGATGTGCCTAAAGTCAAAGGATTATCTAATCAGTCTCAGAGTCAATATAATTGGTAGGATCAACTGTTATCATTCAGCTGGCTGAGACTCTGAAGGGAGAGGCAAATTTTCTCTGTGCGTGTGTGTGTCTGCATTTACTGTGGAAAATAGAGAAACATGGTGTATTTGAATGTGTGTGTGTATTCAAATACAAACAGGGCTTATAGGATATATATATATATGTACCCATATACACATAGACTACTGAATGTAGATTTCCGATGTGTGTGGAAGTGAGAGGGCAAGTTACACCTTTAAAAAATAGTCCGTTTTCAACTTTCCCCAAACTTTAAAGCTTGTCACTATTAAAAAAAAAAAAAATCCAAGCATACAAATACACAGTTTTAAACTGCAAAAGTGTATGAAATGGAAAATCAAATCTCACCTCTCCTCATTCTCCAACATAGACATCATGGAAGTTCTAATTCCATTGGAAAGCACTGTTAAGTTTCAAACATCAACCATATATCAGATACTTTGTTAAGTAGTGAGGATTATTAGAATGACCCCATAGTTCCATGCCCTGTGAAACTTACAACGTAAATCCTTTCGATGTAAATGCTGTTTTACATATCTTAATTGGTGAATTATTTCCCACAACTGAAAATTGAATTGAGATGTTTTAAAATTATGAAAAAGCTGACATTTCATTCTACAGATATTTATTAGATACTCATTTTTGGCATAAAATTCCATGTTTACAAAGTTGGATACTTTCAAATCTTCTGAGCAGCAGAAATTTCTATGTGGAAATGTTCTAGTACAAACTAGAACACTACGGTAGCCACCAGCCACATGTGGCTATTGAAGCACTCGAATGGCTAGTGAGTCTGAAGAAAAGGATTATTTTAATTTTAAATAGCTGATGTGGCTAATGGCTATCAAATTGGGCAGTATAGTTCTAAAGTCTCCTAGAAGAAAAAAAAATATTGGGTCAAAATTGGATAGAGGATGGTCATGTTATAAAAACAAGAAAGAGAAATTTCAGGGTCCTCTTTATAGTCTTATAACAGTATGTCTTATTCTGTAAACAGAAAAAACTTAGGTTAAGCAAAGCCTCTATTGTCACATGAAAATTTCTAGTCTTGTTAGATAGTCATGTATTTTATATTACCACTGTTTTACTTCAGAATTTCATACACAAATTTGTGCTGCTTATTTTTAAAAGTGGTAGGAGTGTCTAAAGTCTTTAAATATCGAAGTTGAGTGCCCTTTTTTGGTTCAGTACATTCGCACCCTAGCCCCTGTGTGTCTTCATGAAGCTTCTAGGCCACGGATTGTTCTTTCACCTTATTTTAAGAGACTTGCTGAAGCTCTACCTGCCCAGGGTGTTAGTTCTCTGCCCACACACTGCCTCTCCTAAAAATTCCAAGCTTCAAATTCCAACATGCTAAGACATCTGTGCTTTGTACTTGGAGGGAGAGAAAAATAATGAAGTTTGGGGGCTTATTAAAGTCTTCAAGTGAGTTATTTTTATAAACAGCACACCAACGGTCCAGAAACATGTTTATAATCTTTACTGGCTCCAAGATTCTGTTTTTACCTTTTCTCAGTTGGGCAAATATAGCTGAGCCCTTGGCAGGTCAGAATTTGCAGCTGGCAATTTTCAGAACTCAAGCAGACGTGGAACTTTGCTTCAAGAAGAGAGTTAAGAATATCACGTAAAGAAGAAAGAAAATTTGGAGGAAAAAGTTTGCGTTTGTTTCCTGGTCTTCAAAAGTGTTGAAATTTTAAGTCAGATGATTTCTTCTGGTCTCCGGATGTTTCTCTCCAACGACCAAATGCTTATTTGGGCTGTGACGTGTAATTTCAATGCCCACACACTTTCCTGTTGAATATAAAAACCGTCTCAAGAAGCACCCACTTTAGAAAGCAAACCCTGGGCTCAAGTCTTATTTAATACAACGAGCCATCTGTCCCCATGAGATATGGAATGAAACAGAGCTTGTGTGGGGGGCATTTGTGCTGAATCTCTTAGCCAGTTGCTTTTTACAAAACTTCATCAGAATTAGTATAGACAGTAAAAGAGATTTTAGTTGCTATGATAGCAGAAACCATGAGAGTTATTTTATTTTGAAAGTAAATCGAGAGAAACCTAAGACTGCCTTCTGCTTTGAACAGAATGGGTCAGGGTTCTTCATTTCATATATTCAGGTATATTTATTAATTTTGAACACAGTTAACTAACTTAGAAACCCTTCCCTGCAAAAATGTAAACTAACCCTAAGCTTAAACTGTGAGAAAAAAACTTCAATTGAGGTTAATTAAGAGAACTCTGGAGGGTAGAGAGTAAAAGGTTTTGATTCTTTAAATCATTACTTGAAGCCTCAACTCCACCCAGAGTCCTAGGGTATAAATTGGACATTGCTTTTGATGTGACTGTGGCTCGTATTCAAGTTTTTCTCAACTCAGAGCAACTGGAATTAAATTGACATTTATAATTTACTAGCATATTAGTTTTTAATCATTCAAACTACTCACTATCATCAAAGATAGACACAACCAAAGAGCTAGTTAAAGAAAATGCTTACTCTGAGACAATTTTCCATATGTTGGCCAGCTTGTCAATGACTGCCTTTTCTTGGGCAGGTAATTTAAAAATATTTGGGGGGAACCACTTTACCTTCATGGAGAAGACAATGGCACCCCACTCCAGTACTCTTGCCTGGAAAATCCCATGGATGGAGGAGCCTGGTGGGCTACAATCTATGGGGTCGCACAGAGTTGGACACGACTGAACGACTTCACTTTCACTTTTCAGTTTCATGTACTGGAGAAGAAAATGGCAACCCACTCCAGTGTTCTTGCCTGGAGAATCCCAGGGACGGGGAGCCTGGTGGGCTGCCGTCTATGGGATCGCACAGAGTTGGAGACGACTGAGGCGACTTAGCAGCAGCAGCACTTTACCTTCATGAGTTTCAAATTTCAGTGACTGAAGTAATCTGGAAGTTAAGTGTAACTATATCCAGCATCGTATCATCTGTAATTCAAAGTAAATATAAAACTATAATAGATTTGCCTGTTACATTATTTCTGTATACTTGAAATATTATATCATATAATTTTTATTTATGATTTATAATTTTTAAATAAAAATGATAGGTACAAGAAATTATAATGTGATTAAAGTTATTTCTTTCAGTTTAGAACTTTCTTCTTTTAGAAGAATTATATTTCTTCTCCATTTTCACAAATTCCTTTTCTTCTTTTTCTTACACACATTTAGACCAGTTTTGTTATTGGGTTCTATTTGTTGATTTGTGGTATCAAACATTTCTTTTTTCTCATATATACCTTATATCTTGCTCCCCTAAATATTTGCCTTTTAACAAGTCAGTGTCAAGTTAAACATTCCGATAGTAACTCTGGAATAATCTAGCAGGAGTTAACATTTGTAATTAAAGAGTATCATCAAAAACAATCAAAAGAATTGTTTAATTTTCATCTTTACTCTGGTCCTCACTTGTTTGGAGGACTTGAAGCACTTTGTGATTAAAGAAGGTCAGTGCTGCAGGTGATGGTTACCCAAAACTCCAGACGTGGCAAATGTGGGAACATGGAGTCATTCGGCATTTGGCCAGTCTCTTTGGTCGGCATTATAACCAAGCTCTGCCTCTATCTTGACGATTCTACACGATGATTAGCTATTATGCGTGAGAGAAAAAGAGCTAAAGAAGCTATAATGTATCATAAGTAACATCAAATTAGAGACAGGTTTCAGAGTGGGAACATCTCCGTATAAAAGTACTCTAACCTTATAAGATAAAGAACAGTAACTCTAATAGGAAAAAAAGTGTAGTTAGCTAGTTAGTTAAGAAATTTACAGCTTTTCTTATTTGTTCACAGCAGCACTTAAGCTTTGAAAATAAAGCATGGAAACAAACAAAAATTCACTCTTTAAATTTGTTATGAGTCAGTCTACCAAAGTGCTAATCCCAGTTTGTGATGACAAAGATAAGCTGATTGATTTAGGTATTTAGACAGGGTTTTGTTTTTCATTTAAAAAATATTTTTAGCAGTCATCTCAATTTGTGGTTAAATGCAAGATGACCTTTAAAAAGCAGGCACTGTTTTTAAAAGCCACATTACGATAAAGCTGCAAATGTTTTCAAGAATTAGAAACATGCACGTTTTAAGATTTTCCAAAAATCCCAGGACTTCTGGGGAATTTCCAGTATTTGTGAGACAGAAATTCTGTTGCCTCTTAAAAAGTGTGCACAAAACTCAGATAATCAATAAAACAGTGCTCTGTGCTGAAGTAATATGTCAAGCAAAAATGATGTTAGTGGAACTAGATGAGAGATTTGCAGGAAAAGGGTATCTGAAAAAATTCTTGCCATGTTAAATAAGATTTGGTCTTGTGTTCATCCTTACACATTACACATTTTTAAAGGATGGTACTTTAAACAAGACGCATGCCCTTTCTTGTTATTTTTAGTATCTCCCCAAACCATAAACACAACCATATGTTGGGGCAAAGCAGTATTGATGGTTTAGATGTGGAGTACTGACTTTTATTTTTACCATTAAGTTCCATTTATAGCAAGTAATGTGTATTTTCCATCAATGATCAGATTTTGCATATTTTCAGTTGTTTGTGGACTAAAGGTTTGAGGAGTAGAATATGCTTCCTCTCACACTCTTCAGTGCCCATAAATTCAAACATGAATTATTTGAGAGTCTACCTATGTATACTTTAGAAGAAAAAATTTTTTTACATTCATGGTTCTAGGAATTTTTGAGGTTGGCAGAAGTATAGGTAAACTGACTATATGGGGAAGTACTTGTCATCTCTTCTCCATGTGACCTTGAACAAGATATATAACCTCTGAGTCTTAGTTCTCCAACTCTAAAGAAAATAGAAATTCATTCCTTCAAGTTTATTGTGATGATTAAATGAGATGCAAGTGAACTGTATAGGACAGTCCTTGATAAATTGGTGGCATTAACTAACGGCTATGATCTCTCCCAAGGGAAATGAGCAAAGGGAAAAGTAGTACTGCCAGGAAAAAAAATAATCCAGCATAGTCAAATTCTGAGTGTCAAAATGTACCTCTGTGTTTTCTACTTCTGTAAAAACTGTACTAAGTAAAACAGTAATAGGACAATTGGTGTGATCACAAAGTCATTGAGAAACAAACCTTAGTGTCCAACACCACATTTAGTAATACACAGGAGGACTAGAAAAGACCATTATAAACACGAAAAGAACACAAGGTGAGAATACTTTAAATACATTCAGTTCCTATGGTAGATTGGGAAACAGCAACCCACTCCAGTATTCTTGCCTAGAGAATCCCATGGACAGAGGAGCCTAGAGGGCTACAGTCCACGGGTCACAAAGAGTCAGACATGACTGAGCGACTTCACTTTCAAGGAAAAGAATGGAGAAGGGAGACAGAATGAATTTCCAATTTAGAAGTCTTTAACGACTCCTTTTGTCTTTGTGGAAATAATGGCTGCAATCCTTTAGTCTGTCTCTAAGACGTGACATCAGCCGGATCTGACTTTTTTGCAATCTCATCGCTCTTCGTAGCCTTCTGAGTCACACTGTTCTTGACTTTTCCTAGTACCTCCAAAGCTCTCAGTTTCTATCACCTGTGGCCCTTGCACAAATGGTTCCCTGTGAGTCACATTCTTCCTTCTCTTTGCTGATCTAAAACAGATAGACTGCCAGTTATTTCTCCAGCAAAAATGAGTTTATTTAGGATCAGCAGAGAGTTGCAATTTGAAGTCTGCAACCACAGCAAGTCACAGGCAAGGCCCACACAGCAAGGAAAGGAGGATGCTTTCATAGAGGGAAAAAGGAAGTTGGGAGAGCTGTAGTAAAGAGTCCATGGCTTTTCCTTGGCTGAGTTGTCAGGAAAGAAGAGGAATCTTTCTTCTTCCTATTAGGCTTTGCTACTGGAGCTAGGTGTGAGAGTCTTCTTCTAATTCCATTTAATTGAGGTTTCTGTTTATTAATTTTTTACATCTTTTGCTAACTCCTACTCACCCTTCAGTTCTCAGCTGAAAACTTGCTCCTTCCTGGGACCTCTCTCTGATTTTCTGGGGCTGCCCATTTTTTACTCCCATGGCAACTTGCTCTCCTCTGTGCAACATGGTTTAGTGTTTGACTTCCCTAATACAGATCTTCCTTGGCTTAAGATTGGGTTATGTCTTGATAAACACATTGTAAGTAAAAAATGTATTTAATATGCTTAACCTACTGAAAATCATAGCTTAACCTAGACCTAACTTAAACATACTCAGAACACTTATTTATGTTAGCCCAGAGTTGGGCAAAATCATCTTTACACAAAGCCAATTTAAGATAGAGTGTTGAATACCTCATGTAATTTATTGAATACTGTATTGAAAGTGAAAAACAGAACATCTGTACAGGTATAAAATGTTTTTAAGTGTTGGCTCTTTATTCTAATGATTGCAGGACTGATTGCAGCTGTCCATTATCATGCGGGAACTTTGTACAGTAAATCACTCACTGAGGAAAAGTTTAAATTTCAAAATTTGAAGTATGGTTTCTACTAAATGCATTTCATGAAGTAAAAAAATAACTCCAACCATTGTAAGTCAGGGACTCATTATGAAAACAGGAGCGTTTTTTCTTTTTCTCTGCTGTATCAATAATGACTAGTGTTTTGTCTGGCAAAGCAATATATTGACCACTAATTAATATATGCAATTGTAGCAGACTGAATTCTCTGGCTCTAAGTCAAATATAGTTCCATTAGGGAAATAGATACATACAATGAAACTAGCCATCCACATCAAATTCTTCCCCCATTTCCTATGTTCATCAAACTACCTCCTCAGTAATTCACATACCCTCTTCTGCACAGCAAACCTGAGACAGAATTATTATCTTCATATTACAGAAGTGTAAACTGAGGCTAAGAAACTTGATCAAAGTCAGTAGCAGCAAGTGACCCAATTAAGTTCTGTAACCATGTCTGCATCTTCACCCACTCTGTTCTCCCAAATGCCCTTGTTAGTGAGAGGATCAGGCTGATCAGAGAATGTGAGGCTCTGGTCCAATATTTACATCTATTTTTAATTATAAATGTGTGCGTTGGTTTCCTAATTTTTACAACTGTCTCATATTTGCAGAAAACCTTAGGTCTCCATTCAGGAAATAGATCAGCTCTTGGCAAACTGACATTTGAGCTGAAAAAACAAAAAGAATCATACCCTAGACTACAGGGATTTCACTAAGACCCTTCTGTTGTGTGACACCCTCTGTGCATAGTTAAGACCAACTCTAGAGAACGGCTCTATATCCAACTGGTGGCATCAGTTGCAAATTTTCCTTCTTTTCTCCTTCTTTTCTTGCTACTGCCCCTGTTACTGTTGATTCTTCCTCTCTTCCTCCTCTTCTTACCCCTCCTTCTTTTTTTACTTATAGAAGCAACTATAACTTCTCATCACAAATGCAAACAAAGGCAGAAGTATATAAAAAATGAAGGCCCCTTCCAACCTACTCCCTAAAGAGAAGCAAACTACACACAGATATACATACAACTTGTGAATTATTTATTTTTATATTTTTATAACTTCCATGTGAACCTACATCTTTTTAATGGCCTTATAATATTCCATAAGGATGAATAGTCAATACTGTAATTATCCCTGTACTGTTGAGCATTTCAGTATTTTCCCAATATGTCATTTTTATAGATATTACTGCAATACTTGTATTCATATCCTAGACATGTTTTTAAAATTAAAAGAAGAAACTTTAGTAGGTAGAATGTTCTCTTTCCCTCAATGGCATATCTCAAATATTTCACTGTGCTCCATAGTCAGTATATGGTTATTAACATTATAGACATGTGTTTGGCTAATGATAGAAAATGTCTTGATCATAATGGGGCAATTTTTGGTTTAGTATAATATGAAGCATTGCTTTCATAATGTCCAAGAATTTTGCTAAGGGAAGATCAAGAACTCTGCCACAGACCTTTATTTCATCTGTGCTCAGCAATTTCTTTTCACTTTCTGCCTAGCTAGCTGCTTTGATACAAAGATCTATGATTAAAGGACAAGATAAATTTCAGTATGACATACCATACCACTGTGAAAATCAAGGAATAGCTCAGACTGCCAAACTTCTATGTCATTCTTTCCTAATAAACCCCAGTTATTTATGTTGCAAATAGAGCACACAACTTTTCCAAATAATAATCAACAAACTTACAAAAGTAATGGATACTTATTAGAGAAATTTGAAAGAAATTTAAAAGTTAACATAAAAAAAAAAACAAGAAAGAAAAGAATTATTTAATTTCAACATCCAAAGGAAAGAATGACTAAACATGGAGATTTTATTCTGACTCTATGAAAAAGTTTGGAGAAGGCAATGGGAACCCACTCCAGTACTCTTGCCTGGAAAATCCCATGGACGGAGGAGCCCGGTAGGCTACAGTCCATGGGGTCGCTAAAGAGTTGGGCAAGACTGAGCGACTTCACTTTGACTTTTCACTTTCATGCATTGGAGAAGGAAATGGCAACCCACTCCAGTATTCTTGCCTGGAGAATCCCAGGAACAGAGGAGCCTAGTGGGCTGCCATCTATGGGGTCGCACAGAGTCGGACATGACTGAAGCGACTTAGCAGCAGTAGCAGCAGCATGAAAAAGTTAGTCTTTATTTTGAAATATTTGTGATAGTTTTTATATTAAATCTACAACCTTCAATTTTTCTAGACTTAACCTTAGAATGTAAACATGTTTGCATTAACAAATCTTTTACCAGAGATCAAATTGCCAACATCAGCTGGATCATCGAAATGGCAAGAGAGTTCCAGAAAAACATCTATTTCTGCTTTATTGACTATGCCAAAGCCTTTGACTGTGTGGATCACAAGAAACTGTGGACAATTCTGAAAGACATGGGAATACCAGACCACCTGACCTGCCTCTTGAGAAACCTGTATGCAGGTCGGGAAGCAACAGTTAGAACTGGACATGGAACAACAGACTGGTTCCAAATAGGAAAAGGAGTACGTCAAGGCTGTATATTGTCACCCTGCTTATTTAACTTCTACGCAGAGTACATCATGAGAAACACTAGGCTGGAGGAAGCACAAGCTGGAATCAAGATTTCTGGGAGAAATATCAATAACCTCAGATATGCAGATGACACCACCCTTATGGCAGAAAGTGAAGAGGAGCTAAAAAGCCTCTTGATGAAAGTGAAAGAGGAGAGTGAAAAAGCTGGCTTAAAGCTCAACATTCAGAAAACGAAGATCATGGCATCTGGCCCCATCACTTCATGGGAAATAGATGAGGAAACAGTGGAAGCAGTGAATTGATGTTTTTGAACTGTGGTGTTGGAGAAGACTCTTGAGAGTCCCTTGGATTGCAAGGATATCCAACCAGTCCATCCTAAGGGAAATCAGTCCTGGGTGTTCATTGGAAGGACTGATGTTGAAGCTGAAACTCCAATACTTTGACCACTTAATGTGAAGAGTTGACTCATTGGAATAGACCCTGATGCTGGAAGGGATTGAGGGCAGGAGGAGAAGGGGACGACAGAGGATGAGATGGCTGGATGGCATCACCAACTTGATGGACACGAGTCTGAGTGAACTCCAGGAGTTGATGATGGACAGGGAGGCCTGGCCTGCTGCGACTCATGGGATCGCAAAGAGTCGGACAGGACTAAGCAACTGAACTGAACTGAAACATTTGAATCATTGTTTAGCTAATCATTCTATTGTTGAACATGTAACTTGTTTTCAAGTTTTTACTCTAAGTAACATTTAATGAACAAATTTATTTTTTAAATAAGGTTTGTTTATTACAAAAATTAGAATATTTTAAAGAGTTTTTTGAACTCAATAAAAATTATATTTGATACATTTTTATTGCTATTTTGGTAGGTGAAAACATTTTTATTTTAATTTACATTATATTAGTTAATGGTGACAAGAATAATATAGATTTTATATAGAGATGCCTATGGTACTTTTCTCATATGAAATGACTATTTATGAACTTCGCCTTTTGCTCTTTTGTGATCTTAGCACTTTTAAGAGTTTTTTCTGTAATAAAAATTTTAACCACTTGTCTTTTTATGCATTGGCTATTTTTCTAGCTTATTATGTGATTTTAGTCTTTAAAATACTTATCTGTTTTGGGAATGAAATTTCTTAGATTTTGTGTAGTAAAAATTTTGATCTTTACATTCAAGGTTAGCAAAAACCCTATCTTTCACCAGATAAATTTTACCTTGATTGTTGCTGTTGCTAAGTCACTTCAGTCGTGTCTGACTCTGTGTGACCCCATAGACGGCAGCCCACCAGGTTCCCCCATCCCTGGGATCCTCCAGGCAAGAACATTGGAGTGGGTTGCCATTGCCTGCTCCAATGCATGAAAGTGAAAGGTGAAAGTGAAGTCGCTCAGTCATGTCCGACTTAGCAACCCCATGGTCAATGACAATTTTACTTTAGCTGGTCATTTTACACTTTTTATTTTACAAATGATTTTTTACTACTTGTATTTTTGGAGTAGAATGTATTTTAAGGCATCCTTTGCTTTTTTTCTGAATAGCCGATTGATTGCCTCTATGCCATTTTTGTTTTGAAAAGCATCCTTTATTAGATGAAAACTAAGGTTATTCCTATCATAAAAAAATATTCTACATATAAAAACAACAAATCAAAAGATGGCTAACACATTTACCAAATTCTCAGTCACCAAAAGCAAGGAAAGTGTTGAAGTCAAAGTGTATACAAGGGAGATGCCTACCTGGGCAGATGAGAAGGGGGTTGTGCCTGCAGGTGAGTACTCCTATAAAAAGGTCGGCTGTGGGGGACTTCCCTGGGATCCAGTGGTTAAGGCTTTGTGCTCCTAATGCAGGGGGTCAGAGTTCAATCCCTGGTCATGGAACCAGATCTTGCATGCTGCAGCTAACACCAGCGCAGACAGGTTAGGCAAGAGTCAGACAGGGATGGGAAGAGTCACCTTGGACCCTGTGGTGCTTGCCGTCCATCAGCTGAAGGAGTTGAAGGCTACCATCTTCCTTATACCAGGCTCCACAAAGACATTCCAGGGACTCTCCTGGAAAAGGGTGAAGAACTTGGAATTTGTAGCTGTCTTCTCTATCTTCAGCAAAGCACTCTGCTCTTTTTCTTGTTTTAATGTGAGATGTCTTTGAAGAAATGAGTCTAGTGTTTTTTTTTAAATAACTTTTTGCTACAGAAATTTTCAAAACTACTTGAATTAGCAAGAATAATATAATGAATGCCCATACTTTTCCTAATGATTATTTTGCCTTTCTTATTTCATCTTTCCTTCACTCCATTTTTCTTTTTTCATCTTGAACATTTTAAGACAGATCCCAGATATCTGATCATTTCATCTGTAAATAATCTAGTGTGTTTCTCTACTTCAGAAAGATACTTCTTTTCCAAATATAAATACCATGGCTTTATTACATGTAACAAAACTAACAGTAATTTCTTAATATCAGCTAATAATCTAGAGCTCAGGGTTGTCTTTTTACAATTGATTTCTTTGCGTGTGAGACAAAACAAAGTCCATATGTTGCATTTTGTGTGTTTCTTAAGTCTCTGTCTCTTCCTAACTTTCTAGGGCATTGAAATTTTTGCCAAACAATTTTTAAATTGTCCATCTGTTTCTGATTGATTTGATGCTTCTTGTATTATATTATAATTTATATATAATAGAATCAGTTCTGGTCCATCAATCTGTTTTACTGAACTGTATCTAGTCTTAGGTTATAATGGTGTCATAAAAGTTATTTTAATTTCAGATAGGTTTTATTATCTAGAAGAACATTTTAGAGCTCAGCTTACTATTTCACAATCTATTTTTATTAAATGTTCTTACCTATTTGTTCTTCCAAACGTTACCCTAGATCCTTAAACTTTCTGAAAACAAAAAATGGATTTCTAAATCCAGAGGTTTGGGTGACATACATAAGACTTACATAAGCCAATAATTTCTGGAGTTATCTATTTTCAATTTTTCTCTGCATAAATATTTTCTGAAACAAAATCTAGAAACCATAACTGTTCAATACCTTCATTTAGTTCAAAGAAGCAATATTAAGTCAATAAATTATTTTCTAGTAAACCAACTGGACTT
Organism: Capricornis sumatraensis; assembly: GCF_032405125.1. Taxonomy (NCBI): domain Eukaryota; kingdom Metazoa; phylum Chordata; class Mammalia; order Artiodactyla; family Bovidae; genus Capricornis; species Capricornis sumatraensis. Next base: position 17,501,040 of record NC_091081.1, on the reverse strand, counting down.
AATGCAAAAGAAAAGAAATGCCACAAGGGAGAACTTAGTTTGCTGTGGTTTAAGCAACAGATGAAAACATTTTTCTCTGCTGAATTGAGTCCAGGGTAAAAGTGAAAAGATGAGAAGCTAGAGATAATGTTTATGAAATCAAGGTAAGAGTTTAAAAATATTTGACTGATTTAATAGTCTTCATCAAGAAGGAGTAGAATAAGAATGAAAGACAAGGGATTAAGCATATGCCTCTTCATTCATGCTCTAAAAAATAATTTTCTTTGAGATTCAATCCCATTGCAAACAGAACTTTAGATGACCAATTATTTTCATTTTACCCTCTATCTTGGTGTGCTAAGTCCACAATCTACTGGTACATGTACATATTGTGAGGATGAAATCTCAAGCTTTTGCAACCTGTTTAACTTGTTTATAGGATGAAATCAGTTAGATTTTGACATCCAAAATTGCTTAGGGATAACTGGCTGATTTCTCAACTTAAAGTAAGACACTGTGTATCTAGGTGAAAAGTCAATTAAAGATAAATTAGGTATATTTTCTGAGGTTACCAAAACGTAGGATCCCAAAATATGGGCCTCAAAAATACAACTGATCATTTTACTCCTGGCAAACATTCTGCTTATTAGGCCAACAGGATGACCAACCTGAGACATGTGATCTTCAGATATTTTCTGGGGCTGTTTTTGCAGCAAAGAAAGACAATTCAATGGATTGGCTCACATTAGGAAAGCTAGCATCTGCCATTTCAGTCAGTTGCTGCCAAAGGCTTGTGTTTTCTCATATTTTAATTTGACAGTTATTGGCGTCTCTCACAAATCACAAATACACTAGTGCAAATTTCTTCTACTTGGCGTGACAGATGATAAACTATCTCCCCACTCTACTTGTTGGCCCAGAACCAACCAAATACCTGGAATATGGTAACTCCTGACATTTTGTGAGGCAAGGAAGTTAGATTTTATCTCTTTTCTTCTCCTTATTTTACCTTTCATATTCTCTTTTAAACAATGTGATTAATTTTTACTCAGACATGATTC